>NC_089838.1:243077067-245477067 GCF_035609145.1 Eleutherodactylus coqui
CCTTTCAGAGTTGGAATACCAGGTACCACCGCTATGAAGGGTATAGTGCTGTGCCTGGTATACATTGAAGAGGCTGCAGTGCTCACAACAACACTGCAGCCTATTCGGTGGGGGGACTTGGATTCAACCTCCCACCGATCTGATCCGAAAACTGTATGTGTTTTATCTAGTATTTCAGATCACCAATTAGAGCTTTTTCGTAGCTTGAGCTGAAGCTCTTCAGTGTTACATGTGAATAAAGAACTTTTTGCATTGGGAGTACTGCAATTTTTCTGGACTAGCTACCATTGTTCCATCAGCAGCAGCTGGACCGCTGGTATATTATATATCACAATGTGCATTTGAGTTTCCGTCTCCGATCTAGGCACATCTGTTTGTGTGGAAGTTAAGCTTTCTATTTGCCTTGGCGCTTTTTTTTTTTTTTTGCTCCCTTCTACATGTAATAACTTTTTGGCAATAAAGTGTTGGGCTGTAATCTCTCTGCTCCTCTGTGAGTGCTGGGTGATTGAAAGTCAGCAGGCACAGCTGTGGGATATGCTAGGAAATGGGAAGTGGCTGATATTTCATAAGGGTTGACATTGTAATACACTTAGGGGTCATCCTATACACAGCCGTGATTTGATACTGTCTGATACAAACTTTTTATTGAGGCTGCTGTGCATGGAGAGAGGTGATGGAGTTTCTAGGAGGCGCCTCGGGAAGACGTTTAACGCTTTGCCTGCCACTCTTGTGCCAGTTTCCAACACGGCAGTTTTTATTTAATTTTTTTTTTAAGCATGTTATCACAAGTGGGATAATTGGACTGTTTTTCGGACAGCAATTCTGTTGACTGCAGTGTTCCTCGAACAGTGAGGCAATAGCTTGATGTCTACTCCCCTCACCAATATGGACACTAGTGGACCATCTGCTGACAGTCACACTTATCTCCTCTATTCTTCATGCAATCATGAAATCATGTCTTAATTTTTAACCCTCCAGTCCAATTTATAGTATGCACACAACTGCAGAATATAGGAATGTGGAAGGTTGATACCAGAATATGACCTCTTGCCCTGTCTAGTCCGTCCTAGTCTTTCTCTCTTGGGTTGGATATTACTTTTTCCCAACCATGCTTGAATTCCTTTACTGTTGATTTTCCAACCACATTGGCTGGAAGTTCCGAACATCTACTACTTTCAGTAAAATAATGTTTTGTGAGATTGCTTCTGATCTCCCCCCCCCCCCCCCAACTAATATTAAATTGTGGCCCCTATTGTTTTATTATGTTTTCCCTACTGAACCTTATTTATACCTGTAACATATGTAAAGCTTTCAATCATGCCCACCACCCACCACCCTTGAAAGCGACCCTCCAGTCCTAGATTAAATTCTTCCAAGTGACCCTCCGGCCCTAGACAAACAAAGATGGCCACATTGCTTCTCTGACTACCCGATACACACTGTGTATTAGGCTGCCTGTCCACAGGCGTTGTGATATTCCGCGGCGGATCTCCGCCACCTCGGAGCAGGAGCCAGCAGACTGATCTCTGCAGAAAGGCTCACCGCAGGTAGTCGGAAAACTGATGTGGTCATCTTGGTTTGTGCAGGACGGGAGAGTCACTTTAAGGGGCTATACCAAAATTGCAAGTTATTCCCTATCCAAAGCATAGGGCATAACTTGCTGAATGGTGGGTGTTTCACTACTGAGTTCTCGAACAGCAATCCCGTGTTTCCCGTCCTCACTGCGTGGTTACTGCACCCTCCGCAATGAGGAGTAGTCTGAACAAGTGCGCTAGCACTCCATTCACTGCCAATGGGATTGGATTGGATTGAAGATACCGGCTCGGGTATTTTGGTTGTCCCATTGCAATGAATGGAGCGCTGGCTGTGGATGCTTGGCCAACTCTTCATTCACAGTGATGTGACTGTTGGGAGAAAGTGACCTCTGCAGTGACAGTCATGACACGGAACCAGAGTCCTGTTCTAGAGATCAGTGGGGGTCTCTGTGTTGAGACCCCCCCACCAATTAGCAAATTTTCAGCAAAGGATAGGGGATAACTTGCAATTTTGGTACAGGCCCTTTTCAGTCTTTTCTGGTAAGTTTTATGCTTCCACCATTTTTTGGAGCCCATTTTGTAGCTATGTAGGTTAGACTCTTGTATCGAGTTGGTTTTAGCTGATGTGTTTTCGCTCCCCAGCTTCTGCACTCTTGTATCACATGCTTCATCACTTTTTTTCTTTTGATCAGAACTGTCTATTCTTCAGCTGACTGGTTCTTCTCTGACCTTGAAAGCAATGTAAATCCTACAAATCTTTCTTTTGACCACGTAAAAGCTATTTTTTTGTACTAGTGCTAGCTGCATCAGTCTATGCTTGTACCGTACACTTTACACTTTAGATCCAATGTATCAACTGAAAAGCAATTTAACCTTCTACTCTCTAGATAAATGCTTATTGGCGCATAAAGATTTCCACTTACGTAATTTCCTTTGTGGGTATTACAGGTGTTTTATGGAATGGCTAGTCATTCTGATCATGTCAAAAGATATTATATATAGCGCCAATGTTTCCTTTATTGCTTACGGAAATCTAAAGTAGATTGCACCCCAAAGGTTGGAATTGGTGAGGGATACAAATAGATGGGTAAATTTAGTTGTGCACAAAAACAAAATTGCAATTGAACAGAATGGGCCTATGGTTCTGTTGACCTTACAATATGCTTACATAACGGAGGTCTAAACTGGGAGTATACCTCTGAGGTATGCCACTGGATAGCCGTATGTTAGCCTTTGGCCACACTGTAAACAAGTATGCATATTTTGGAGGGACCTACTGCTTAGGAAAGCATAGGCAGAGTGGCATACACTATATTTTTGCTGCACAGACGTACAAACGGACACTCTTGTAGCCTTCGTCATGTGGGGTGGCCTATGGCCATGTTCAGCCTATGAGCGGGGAACTTCTCTTTTGCATACGCTGAATGTCTTCACTTGGCTAGACTTGAGCACAATGTTATTCTTATCCAAGCTTTTGTTAGTCACAACTACATTATAGTGCCCCAAACCAGCCGTCGCCATCGTTTTCTATAGAATTGTGTAGTGACTCTCAATGGAAAAAGTTGAGGGTTCAGAAATCTGTTTACACTGGATTAATGGGTGTTCTGGTTGACTGTATGTTGTTGTCATTAGTCGATTTTTGCAACCCACCCACTAGTATTTTACTAGTCTTTTATAGAATGTAACCTGATCTATTCAGATAGATTAGATTTTATTGCCCTACACCATGTGGGTTATAAACCCCGTGAAGGGACTTGTATACAGAATATGATGCATTAAGCTCTCCAATGAACTAAGGAAAAGGATTAAGTGTTCATGTTCCATTGAATGCAAATAAACATGCAGGCACCAGGATAATCCCCAATTTTGGATTGTAGCACCAAATCTGTATAAGTATTCTAAAGTGTGCTTATTTAGTAATGGTATTTTAGATGCAAAATAAGAGGACATGAATGACTTCACTGACAAACTTAGTATGAAAATTGAAGAATGATTTACATGCCAGTAAAATGAGGGACGACCTGTACGTACATGGCTATTCTACTCCCTAGGTTCATGTTCTAACCACTAATGTGTTCAGCTGTTAGAGCAAACATACCCAAATAGTCGTGGAGACTGGTGTGTGAGCCACATACTAGAGGAGAACAGAGATTACATATGGGGAAATATTTGGGGGGGTTAAATGTATGGAAGGAACATGTTGTGGACAGCCTTTGTATGTGATTTAATGTTTTGGACTGAACTTTTTGGACAATCGGTAGCCAGTGAAGAGATTGGCAGAGGGGAGAAACTGTGCAGTAAGGGGTAGCGGTGGATAACCGAGCAGCAGAGTTATGGGTGTATGAAGGGGTACAAAGCATTGGATGGGAAGCCACGAAGGAGAATGTTGCTGTAGTGTCGGAATGAGGACAGGCACTAAAGTTTTCTTGGGTCAAAATTTGAGGACTGTGCAAATTCGGGAGATGTTGACAAGATGGAAGTGCTGGCCTCTGTGGTTGGAAAGACAGGGTGGAATCAATGGTTACACCGAGATAGTGGACTTGCAACACTGCAGAAAGCATGGAGCCAGTGACTGTGACCGATGGGTCTTGTCTGAGTTTGCTGGAGAACAGCAATTCATTTTTCTTCATGTTGAGGTTTAGAATGTGGGAGGAAGATGAGGATATAATTAATAGGCATTCTGGATAGCGGAGAGCTAGATCTGAGTGTCATCAGCATAATGGTGATACTGAAAACCATTGGATTCTGTGAGCTGGCCCAGGCCAGAGGTAGCGGTCCTCAAAAGCCATTAGACTTTTTGAACGCTTCCATTACCGCCCCTGTCCGTCTTGTGGAAAAGGTCCTCTCCTATTGTAGTTTGTTACTTTGATATTTAGCTTTGATCTTTTTACTCTGTCAGTTGGCAGAACTGTTCACTTCCCTATGACTTATGGTTTGGGAGCCCCCATCTATTGACTGTGCCATAGGATAAATGTGTGACTGTGCCCATAGCTTCCCTGGCAAAAGGACTGCTGACTGGAAGCTCCAGCAGGCAGTTGAGGCAATCGACTGACAAATGAGGCAGCCTGATTAAGGGGCCACTGCTGTGGTTTGTTTTATTTAATTGTGTGTGTGTGTGTGTCTGTCTGTCTGTCTGTCTGTCTCTCAGATCTACTTGGGGTTATGATGTCTGAAACCAGTCAATTTTTCATTTTGCGTGATTCTGTTACATGACTCCTTACACGACAGGAATACCTGTATCTGCTTGTAAGCAGTTACTGATGATGATCTCACAGCTTCTGTCACACAGTTATAGAGGTGATCACGGCTCATCCTTCCGACTGTATACTTAAAGGAGATGTCCCGCGCCGAAACGGGTTTTTTTTTTTTTAAACCCCCCCCCCCCCCGTTCGGCGCGAGACAACCCCGATGCAGGGGTTAAAAAAACCACCCGCACAGCGCTTACCTGAATCCCGGCGGTCCAGTGACTTCAATACTTACCGCTGAAGATGGCCGCCGGGATCTTCTACCTTCGTGGACCGCAGCTCTTCTGTGCGGTCCACTGCCGATTCCAGCCTCCTGATTGGCTGGAATCGGCACGTGACGGGGCGGAGCTAAACGGAGCCGCTCTCTGGCACGAGCGGCTCCATAGAAGAAAGCTGAAGACCCGGACTGCGCAAGCGCGGCTAATTTGGCCATCGGAGGCCAAAAATTAGTCGGCTCCATGGAGACGAGGACGCCAGCAACGGAGCAGGTAAGTATAAAACTTTTTATAACTTCTGTATGGCTCATAATTAATGCACAATGTACATTACAAAGTGCATTATTATGGCCATACAGAAGTGTATAACCCCACTTGCTGCCTCGGGACATCTCCTTTAAGGCCCATTTAGACACAACGATTATCGATCAAAATTAGCTCAAAAAACATTTTTTGAGCCATAACTATCGTGTCTAAACGCATGCCCATCGTGCATTGTTCATTCATCGCTCACTTCTAGTTTTCTAGAAATGAGCAATGACTCTTATCAGCGGTGCCAGCTGATACCTCAGCTGGCAATGCTGATAAGATTCTCTCAGCTGCTATCCTGCTGGCAGTTCTCAGCGGGACACCAGCTGAAAGCGCAGAGAAGAAAGGAGCTGTATACAGAAGACAGCACTCCAGCTGTCTTCTGTATACCCTGCTCGGAGTGCTCAGCTGTATACCAGCTGAGTGCTCAGAGAAAACAGCAGCTGTATACAAAAGACAGCGCTCCTGCTGTCTTCTGTATACAGTTGGAGCCTTCATTTAACACTAATAAGCTCTTAAGTAACTAATTAGCTACTTAAGAGCTTATGCAAAGTGAACACTCAAAACTGTCACACAAACTGCCGTTTTGAGCGAATTTTGAGCGATCCTCTTGCCATGTAAATGCACACAACGATTATGAGCAATAATCGTTGTGTCTAAATGGGCCTTTACGCTTTGCAGCATTAGGTGAATATAGAAGGTAATGATTAAATTGCCCCCCTTCCTCCAAGCAGGTAAAATTGATATGGTCTTAGGGCTTGTTCACACGAGCGTATTTGCTCGCAATTTTTTGCATATAACAGGCAGTAAATAGATTTGATTTTCAGTGGGTTCATTCACATGAGCATATCTTTTCACGATATGCGTGATCACATGAAAAAATACAAGGCATGTCCTACCTTGGTTTGTATTACACAGTAGAAGCCCCTTTGGATGAGCATACGTAAATATGCAGGAAACCTGCATATTCTCTGTATTTACACACAAAATTAGTGAGACTTTTGCACATTCTTCTTTGCGTGTGCAAATATGCATTGCATTTGTGCGCACAAAAACATGCCAGAGTGAGCGAAATACGTGGGCGTAAGCGCATTTCGGGTTTCGTAAATGCGCAGCATATTTACGCAGCTGAAATGCCCTTGCGTACACCTGTGTGAATGAGCCCTTTGCTAATGCTGTGCTGATACATCATGGGATAAATCTAAAACTGAAAGTAAAAAAAGGATGGTGGCTGATGAGCATCAGACAGGGGACTGCACTGCATGGAAGTGACTGGAATACAACGAGGAGACCTCTAAAGTGTAACAGGCGATTAGTTGAGGGGGGCAGAGATGGAAAAACATGTTAGAAAGTGGTAAATACCTTAAAGGGCTTCTCTACCAAATTGTTCAGTGCAGTTATGTAAATTAATAAACCTTTTATTTATGATTTTTAATGTATGCATGATCATGACCCATGCTGAAGAGAAATCACCGGTCTTAGTAGTACATTACATGGCCTCAACCTTGTGTCATATGGTCAGAATGCGTCATCCATGTGTTAAGTATGTATTAATCAACCTAAGATGAAAATGGCGCTTAAAGAGCCTCTTACTTTAGACTACAAGATGGTAAAGCCGGAGCCAGTACGAAGAGCACAGAAATGTTTTTCAGCTATATGCCATAAGCGGTCACATTTCCAATCACGCTGGGAGGGTCATTAGTTGCATTCCAGAGGCACCGTACTCTGCACCTTTTTCGAGCCGATGCCTGAAAGGGGTTACGGCCTCTCAAAGTGTAAAAGCTCTGTGATTTAGAACTAAAAGGATACCGGACATGCTAAAAATAAGTATCAAGCTTTTTCCCATTGTCTGGTATTCACAGCGAGTTCTATTCACTGGGAGCTGCTGGAGAGCAGACTTTGGCGCGGGCTGTTCTTTCAGAAGGCTTGTTTATCTGTAGGTACAGCGATTGTGTATGGAGGGCTTTGATCGGTAAACACTTCTGTATGTTCCAGACGCATTAACGTACAGTAGCGATGGACGGCCGCAGAATAGACAAGTACATTAGCCTTCACCATTCAGAGCTTGCAAATCTCACAAAGGGGACTGAATCATATCTTTAGGCATAATTGCTTCTGTCCTTGTTTTCAACTCCCCCCCCCCCCCCCCCTCCCCTCCTTTTTTTTTTTTTTTCCACTTTTTTTTATTATAAAACAGAAATAATCCAATGATTAGTAAGTCAATGTAGCGAGCGATCTTCCTAAGCAAGTATTCTATGCCAGTCGAGGCTTTTGTCATCACAGTCTTGTTGAGAAATGTCCCCTTGTGGTGTTCTGATGTCCCTATAAAAAGGCTTCCGCATGTGGCCATAAATTTGCTGCTCTGCTTTCTTCCTTCTTTAGTTAATATTTATGACCCCTGTCATTTTCAAGAAGCACGCCACTGTAGGAGTAGAGATGAGCATGGCATGTGTCTGATCCCATGGAGCGCAAAGCAGTCATTGCCGCTGCTGCCTATTGTGTGGGGTTTTACTGTAATGTATTTTTTTGACTGTTCGGCAAAGTATGGCGAACAGTGCAGTCATTGACGGATGATTTATACCATAAACTCACCAAGGCATATCTTACCCGAGTCTCCATATGTCTGAAGCATGAAATGGGCGAGACCTAGGAGTCCAACTGCAAGTAGAATGCCTTCATGTTTTGGGCTTTTAGTGTAGGGTTCAAAATGTTTTTTTCCTGGTTTTCCTAAGTTACCGCTGGTGGTACTGATGACCACGCTAAGTAGAGGCTAGCTCCTTGTATCTGGGACACGAAGCCCGGGTTATTTATCTCTTCCATCTGTAGATGAATCAGTATGGAGCATCTGCGTCTGGTACCGTTCTACCCGTCTACTAACGTTTGTTCAAAAGTTGTCATCCAGACGCATTTTCCATCAGTCTAGCTTTAACATATGTTTTGTTTCCAATATATGTAGTATATGTACTATTTCACTTAGAATACTGGCCATGAAATAAACAGTTACTTCCCCAGAATCTCTCTTGTTTCTCTGCAATATCTGACAGATCGCTATCTATCTAATATGATCTGGCTAATATGATCTATCTAATATATAAATGTATGGACCGGTCATGCTATAAAGACCAGCGCTGTAATCTCGCCATTCTCCCGATGTTGGCACCAGAAGTCACCTGACCGCTGCAGTGGCATCACCCATTCTCCTGACATTAGCGCTTTTACCCTGGACGCCATGATGGTAGGAGTTCAGAGTGGTGAGGCTGCAACCTGTGATTGGCTGCAGCAGTCAGGTGACTTCCAGTGACCACCTCTTCCACAACAAATGGTGGGATGATGGTGGGGCTATAGCGCTGGATGCCTGCAGCAGTGGAGGCTTAAGTACTGCTTTGCTTTTTAAAAAAAGTTGGAGTTACACAAGTGCAATGTTGTAGGGTAACTGGACAACCCCTTTAAAGTATAAATTGTGCACTATTCAGACTACCAACATGCTCCTTTTTTACACCAGGTTTTGGTACTTTTTGACAGCTATGATGTAGTCTGCTGCGTTGAAATATGATGGACCCGTTATAAGTAGGATCACAAGCTGTCTGGTGTCATGCCTTCCATTATTTATAGTCTGAAGAGCTTTAAAGAGTTTCTCTCATGAGAAAGTATCCCTTTCCATGCGCCCCCTCACCCCAGGGCGATCTGCTGATTGCCCTGGGTCCTGCTTAAGGTGCCAGTGGCCAGCCTGAATTTCTCCTGCAGTGACCATAGAAGAGAGAATACGGCATTACATGGCAGCTATTCAGATGAATCGGTGAATGGCTCCTGTTTTGGCAGACTTCATTCAGCTTGTAGGTCCGCTAGAACAGTAGCACCTCTTCAATCTAGCTTCTAAAAGGTGTCCCTACATGGGGTCCCCCTTTATAATGTCCAAATGTGACACATGGACGGGGGTTGTCTGAATATTCTAGGAAGTGGTTTTCCAACACCTATAATATCCACTTCACCAAGAGGTTTCTTGCAAAGAAGTGAAGTGAATATTGCTGTTAGTCTTGAGTAGCACTTGGCTCTACCTTGATACACACCCATGAATATTGTTTTGCACATGGTCGTTGGAAAGTCATGAACACTGCCTTACTACTCTTTTGGATGTTTTTATGGAATGTTTGTGATTTCGTGGATAAGTGTTGCTGCAACCTTGGCGTAAATGTTGGCAACGTAGCAATTTTATAGGAAGATTCACTACTTTTTCAAGTCCACTCCATTTGGCAATAATGGTTTTCTGTGTGGTTGGATGGAGCCCCAGAACCGTAGAAATGGCTTTGTAACCTCTTCCACACCAGCACATGTCAGCAGCATTCTTATATCTTCTCTTCTGGGCATAAAGGTTTTGTAGAAACTCTGTGGGGGCTACTCATCTTTTTCAGTTTAAACAGGCAATAACTTTTCAGACCACGTCTGCTCATCTACTAGCTTGTGTTGGTCTCCTCACTTCTGCAATATACTTGTATTCAAATTTTTATTGCTTTACCACTGAATATCGTGTTTGAATGGACTGCCACTAGAGGTCTCCCTTCCAATTTCTCTGCATTCCACTTTATCATTGGGTTTCCTTAAGGATGCAGGGATGTTTCCATAGCAACAAGGGGAGAGGATCTCTTCGCAGGCGGCTCCCCTGCACCTACATACTGACAGATCTGCAGACCCTGTTATAACCATCTCCACAACCTCTGCCTCTCCTGCTGTTACAGCGTGTGCATAGCATTTATTTATATAATATATTACACGCACACTATAGTGGATTTGCTAACTATTTGGGCAGAATGTCTCTAAATGCCTGATTGTCCTGGAAAATTAGAGGGGCAGGCATTCAGATACTGCTTTCTTGCTGATTGGACAAGACATTGTAATGAAGTAAGGGCAAGGAAGTACAGGGCAGTGTACTACTAATACTAGGCTTGCTACATGTCCCCTCCCTAAAAATGAATGCCAAACAGCAGAGCAACAGAAAATTGGGGAAGAACCCCTGAAAATCAGAACTTGGACATGAAACTGGGTACCAACCGCAGCAAATGAGATTATATGGAGAACCTGGTGTATTTTATAGGAACATTTTGTTGGACATTCTGGTACACTTTAACCATATAGTTGCATTTCAAAACGTGTGTGTGTGTGTGTGTGTGTGTGTGTGTGGTTTCTGTACAAAGTACTTAACTCTATAGCTAGTTGTTTTGTAACCTTTTTACAAACAGTGGTTGGAATAGTAGCATGTCATTACATTCTCATCGGATAGCCATTTTCTGCTACTTACAAAGTTTTGGGTTCAGCAGAGTAACGGACTCTACATCCGCAGCATTTACTACAGATACATGCTTCCATGGAGTGACAGTGACATTGTGATTAGATCTTTGTATATTTTATTAACTATTGTTTTTAATGGCTTTCAGTCTTATATGAAATTCATAATGTGAACAAGAGCCATGGCGGCTCGAAACGTGTAGGAGTACACACGGCCATTGGGACTTTTTCTTGTACAATTTTTAAATGTAAAATTCAATTCTTTATTCCATCTGTAGAGATTTTGGATTTCCTTGTTTACTGTACATTATTAACAGTTGTACTTCATTCTCTCACAGATTTTTGCCGATTATTATCACTTCCATCATCGGGCTGTGGTGAAGAGATCCTTATCCCCTCATAGAACCAGACATTTCCTGCTAAGCAGAGATCCTCAGGTAAGACTTTGGAAGGAAGCAAAGTTATTTTTTGGTGCAGGTTTTAAAGGAAACGGCAGAATGACCTATTCCGGAAAGGTAATAAATAATGGTTGCAACTAGAGATGAGCGAGTATACTCACTAAGGCACATTACTGGAGCGAGTAGTGCCTTAGCCGAGTATCCTCCCGCTCGTCTCTAAAGATTTGGGGGGGAGGGTAGAGAGCGGGGAGGAACCGAGGGGAGATCTCCCTCTCTCCCGCCCGCTCCCCGCCGCAACTCGCCTGTCACCCGCGGCGGCCCCCGAGTCTTTAGAGACGAGCGGGGAGATACTCGGCTAAGGCACTACTCGCTCGAGTAATGTGCCTTAGCGAGTATACTCGCTCATCTCTAGTTACCCAGTCACCTAGTCACCCAGTTTTGGCCGTACTCTGGTCATTTTCCCCTGCACTGTAAACTACAGACAACAGTCTTCCAGGCATTTGCTAGATATTTAGCCATTTTTTTGTAGCCTAGAAGTTGGCACATGCAGATGGGCTAGACTTGCATTGATATGAAGGTCCTCAGTGGAGCACTTCTCATACTGTAAGAGCTTGTCTGCTAATTTCCTTCCAGCAATTACATTCACTGCATCCAGGATTGTGCGATGCCGGTTAATCTGACAATCTGTTTTTAGATTCTGAGATTAAATCTGTGTAAGAGGACACAGAACATAACCTGCAATTTACAATGGTTGGATTCAGATTGATTAACTTTAAAGTTCACCGCGCTGTACGTTATCCTGTGTGAGCGGCTCTACGGGGGATGAATGATCGCAGCTACTATTGTTTGTCTCCATAACCGATCCGAGGACCATTTAACAGGACAGTAAACCTTTGCGGATTGACATAGCTTGTTGATCAGCGTTCGTTACACTGGACCAAAACACGGCCTGTGTATAAGGATCCTAAGGATATAAGCCAAACCAGAGTCTTCTACTTGGGCCCTCTTCATACGAGCGTATGCTTATTTGCGGAATGATCAATTCTTTTTTTTTTTTTCTGTGCGCATCAGAGTTAGAGATGAGCGAACACGTTCGGCTCCGCCCCTTTTTCGCCCGAACACCGAACTTTGCGAACACTTCAGTGTTCGGGCGAAAAAGTTCGGGGGCCGCCGTGGCAGCGCGGGGGGGTGCGGCGGGGAGTGGGGGGGAGAGGGAGAGAGAGAGGGCTCCCCCCTGTTCCCCGCTACTGCCGCCCGCGCCGCCGCGCATCTCCCCGCCCCCCGGCGGCACCCGGACACTTACGCGCGAACACTGCAGTGTTCGGCAAAGCCGGTGTCCGGGTGCGGATGTGTCCGTAACGGACACGTTCGCTCATCCCTAATCAGAGTATTTTACTGTACTTTTTGTGCCCACAAGGCATGTTCGTTTGCGAAGACACACTTGATTAAAATGGCTAATTGGGCTAATAAGTTCCAGATGTGTGTTCCTGTGCAGTTACGCAGTGTTTCATGCTTCTCCTATTTTGTGCGCTTTTCAGCATCCCCATTGGCTTCTATGCAGACTTTGGGTGTGCAAATGCACTAGAAAATGGAGCTTGTCGCTTTTTTTTTCTTTTTGCGGAACAGAAATGCGCAGAGTAAAATGCGCATGTGAATGAATCCATTAAAATTAGTAATTTCTCTTTACTGCTATTGTGTGCGCGAATACGCCTGTGTGAAGCTGGCCTTTAGTAAGACTCTCTTCTGTAGACTGCTGTCTTGGCGTTTTTGCCTCCCGCTGGTGCAGAGGAACTCTAACCTGACAGAAAGGAGACTAAAGCTTAACTGAACAAAGCTCTATTTGGTCATTTGGATCAAGTGGAGAGGGGACTTAATGGCTGTCTACAAATATCTGAGGGGCTGTCACAGTGCAGAGGGATCAGCTCTATTCTCATTTGCACAAGGAAAGACTAGAAGCAATGGGATGAAACTGAAAGGGAGGAGACACAGATTAGATATTTGACAGTGATCAATGAGTGGAACAGGTTACCACGGGAGGTGGTGAGTTCTCCTTCAATTCAATGGAAGTGTTCAAACAAAAGCTTGACAGGCATCTGTCTGGGATGATTTAGTGAATCCTGCACTGAGCAGGGGGTTAGACCAGATGACATTGGAGGTCCCTTCTAACTCTACTATTCTATGGATCCAGATAATCCAACTACATCTTAATCCGTCCTGCATACAGTCAATAAATATAACGCGATGCATGTTTCTGTCTCTATGGGCCTGCTGAGAGAACCAGTTGAGGCTGCATAGGGCGTTGCACATCAGAATGTTATGCAGAATCTGGCTCTGACCCAGTCAGCAACCCTGCATACCTTCACTTTCCTATATTGCGAATAACCACAGATAGATAGATAGATAGATATTTTTTTTCCTTTCCTGCACAGTCGCTAGGCAATGACACGTGTACCAGCAGCCTATCTGCCATGTCAATTGCGGTTGGGCCGCGGGTCAGACGGCTTCCATTGACTTCAATGGATGGTGTCCGTGCAGATTCTGCACAAAAATATGACCCGCAGGGATTTTAAATCCACCCGCGGAAATGGCAATCCCTATCCGCTCATCTGAGCGGACATGCAAATGTTGTATTTTTTCAACGTGTGCAGAATAACGCAGACCTTCCACATTTGAAATCCGGTTGTGTGAGACCGGTCTCTGTTAAAGCGGAGAGCATGGAATCACAGTTCTTTATACAATGGGTGTAACTTTGCTTGCATTTGCAAGGAGCATAAACCTCTAGTGTTTCCAAAAATAAGAGCGATTACAATTCTGCTCCTCGTATTAATAGATGCATGAATGCTCCTATAGAGGCAGAATGCTCTTGCGGGATCTTGGTACACCCGTGGAAGCCTGCCACACAGATGGCGGGAGCCTGCCTGACATGTGTAATGATCTGTTTCAAGGATATTGGGAATACTCTTATTTACACTCACCCACGCTTCTTTCTCATCATAATCCATGGAGAAGCCTCTGACTACATCACATTATCTCAGCTGTCACTTTCACACTCCATGCGAGAGGTCAGGAACATTGATTTAGTTTATTTCTGTAATATGTTTCTGCTCTGAAAGCCTCCCCTCCTCTTCCTCGGCTGGCGCTGCTTCGTGCCCCCGTGGTTCTGGCGAGGTGGTTGTGAGCAAACAGGCTCATCAGACGGATCTCAGCAAGCATCTGTCTTTGTTTATTTGGAGATACACGTGTACTGTAAGGATCTTTTCCATTAGACTGCCAATTTGTGCTCACTGACCTCTTCCAAGAGGTCTTCATTCATCTATTCAAAATATCCTCTTTTTCTGCTCGCCAAAGCCGTGTGACTGTAATAAGTAATTTTCTTGATTAAAACCGACAATTCCTATCCGTTCTTATTACACAAGGAGACTTTGCTTTGAAAAGCGGTTCAGCCTTTTTTTTTTTTTTTTTTTCCGTTTCCTCTCCAGTGTTCTCATTGAGCTTTTTATAAGGAATCGGCCCATATAAAGTAATGGGGGAAGGTTTTTAATCTTTGTAACACTGAATCCTGCTGGGAAGTAGATAAACTGTAGGTAATCGCTTTCCTGTTTAACCCTTCATTCTGTTTTGTCTAATGGCCAAAACAAAAATGTTGGATCAATTTTTTTTGTTTTGTCTTTATATCAGCCTATCGATATAATTGACTGTTGGTGGGGAAAAAAATGCAATCTTCCTAAAGTAAAGGTCCTATTGATTTAACCGTTGTAGTAGGTTTAACTGAAAGCGTATGTTTAATCTGGGACAAGCAGTCCCACAGATACTCATGTTTTTATGTATGATATCATAATTGCTCAAGGAATCTGTGCTGGGAACTAGAACATACTTTTATCTCATTAGAAGATGATTTCGGGATTCTTCAGAGAGTAGATGGCTGGCTGGGAAATGTCTGCATAGATACAGCTGTTGGTGTATTGCAACAAGGGCGGCGGTACTCCCCAGCCCAGTACAAGTTTTATGTTTACCACATTGAGGATCCCATTTATGCCCTCAAGGGTGTAGTCTGAGATCCGAGAATGGTCATCTCGGCCTCCCAGAAGTGGTGCAACTTGAAAGGCTGCTAGCTGCAAAATAGCAAACAAAAGAGATGCAGAGGAAATGAGGAAGATGGAACAATACCTCTGCAGCGCCACCTATTGGATGGCGCTGCAGAGGTATTGTTCCATCTTCCTTATTTGCATATTACCCAGAGGAGCATGGATGGCCTTAGAAGTCTCCTCACACACCACCTTGGTGCTCTCTCCCTAAGGAGTGATGTTACCCCTCCAGATGCAGAGCAGTGTTGCTGTTCCTTGGGGAAAAGAGGAGCTTCACGTTTTTCTAATCTCAAGGAACCCATCCAGTGCAAAGTCTCAGATGAAATAGCGCAGTACGCTGTACTATTTTATACAGCAAAATTACCAGAAACTGGATGGACCCAATTATAGTTAGTGAGGTCAGTCTTGCGCGGTTTGACTCCAGTGATTCCATTATGTTTGTGGCCTAAGCCTGTTGTGTATGTACATGAGGAATAACACTTTCTGGCCTTTTTATGACTTGTGTTTAGCATTTGTCAAATTTCCCCCTCTTTAGGCTATGTCTGTGATTTTCAGTTCTCTCAGAACTGGTGGAAGGAGTCTTAACTGTTATGCGGTCTTCTAAACAGAGAACTGCAGATTCTGCTCCCTGTCTGTAACGCACACAAACCTAGCATCATCCTGTATGACACTAGAGAAGTACTGAGCAGTGCAAATGTGATTTCCATTACTAGAACACCGTAAACAATCATTTACTTTAGAGGGATTTCTCAGCGCAATGTATTTTTAGGGAAATAATTTGGTTAGCACTTTTGTGAATCTTCACATTAACACAGGTTTTTTGAAAAGTTAGTGACCGTTTAATCCTTTTTCATGTCCCATTTTCAATATCGCTTATCAGTAAATGGAAACTTAGTCCTGCTCACACAACTGATGGGGTTGTCACAATGTACCAGTATAGGTAAGGGCGATCAGCTTGGCATACACGTCAGTTTTGTATTGCTCCTGGTTTAGCTCATAGCTTGATTTTATTAAAAAATGCTGAATGTGTGTTGGGCTGGAAATCCAATTAAAGAAGATAAAATAAAAAAAACAAGCTTCAACCTGCATATTCTGTAGAGTCTACAGTGTAGACGATACGCAATCTGCACGCTAGTAAAAGATTGGGAAGGTGGCATCATACAGAAGAAGCCAGTGGTTAGAAGTTGACTAGCTCATTTATAAAAAATAAAACATCAGTGTTAAAATTATCGCATTTCATACAGGTGTCAAAATCCTGACAAACCTGTAAGCCGCACCTGCTCTTACAAAGTGATGTGCGTTGCAAAAAATGTCTATAGAAATCCTGTTGCAAATGGTTAACAAATCTAGTACAAGCAGATACATTGTATCATCTGCCCCAATTTGTGCCCAAAATTATTTTCTATCAGTACTAGGTCCTTGAAAATGTTTAGAGAACCTGCCACCCTCCCACTAATCTATGGCGCAATATTCAGAATACATTGATGTAAAAACACTTGTTCAGCTTCTTCTCTACTACACCCCTAGTCAGTGCAGGCAAAGGAATAACACTACACAGCTAGTCTCTTGCAAAGCCCTGCAGAAGTGTCTGGAGATCTGCTAGGGGACTAGTAAAATATAAATGGCAATGTTTCTTATAAAAAGCCACTGGAATGTTGAATAGTTTGACCCTCTCATCTGACATATGACTCTACAGTGAGTAGTCCAATACATTGATAGATTTTCTTCTGAGTATCCAGCAATGTGTCTTCATAATAGAATGGGTTCTGTAGCAAAAATGCGTAAATCCCTTAATAGCATTTGTGATCAGATTTGATAGTGAGCATGTCCTAGCCAATAATATGTACTGAACATAACCTGAAAACAGTTGGGTTGGCTTTGCAAATTTAAAACAGTGATGCCTTTTACCAAAGCATTGTGTTTAGGCGTATTGATCTTTGCCAGGCCTAGGAGTCGGCTCTAAAAGTTAGGGATCGGTATTGACTCTCTGGAGGGTCGGCCCACACGACCAAAGAGTCTTTTGTTGCGTATGTAAACGGAAGCAAAAAAACTGAAATACAGCAGCTGAGGATGTCTAGGCCTAGCTTTACGTGTCTCGATGGATTCACACCTCCTTAATACAGTAGTAGTTGGAGTAAAACCCCTTTGATGGTGAAAACCTTGCCCTCTCCAGTAGTCTTGGCCATCTCCCTCAGTAGTCCATTACCTCACCATTCTTGGGAGGAAGATCTCCTTTGATGAGAGATTATTCTGTTCACCTAGATCCACTCTCCTTTTTTACAGAAGGAATGTTCTAGAATCTACTTTAAGAAATTATTCCTTTTTCCATAAGATTATAAGAAATGGAATATTGTGGTCCCTTTTTTTCTATTCTGGCTTATAATGTATACGATGAAGCATCTTAAGTGCCCATGATAGGCTTTTCACACTACTGAAAATGTAAAATTGTTAAAATTTGTGGGATGATAGCAGATTATGCAAATAGTTATCACATTTGCTGCTATTAGCTTGCAGTACTATTTATTTATTTAAATCCTAGGTACAGCCAAACCACTACACCTCCATTCTAGAAACAAACCAAAAAAACCCCACGACTCTTGCCCATGACCCATTTCAACTACTGTAATGCATTACCACACATGGTTCATGGACAAGAGTAGTTCTGCTTTGAACTTAACCCTATCCAACTCTGTCAAATGTGGGATCCAGCTGGTGAACAAGTTTCCCACAGTAGTCTCCATAACGCCAGATGATAGTAGGTGTGATCTGCCCTGACATAAGTATGATGAGTGTTTTTGTAATTTGAATTGTATGTTTCGTATTTTTTTTATTGAAGGAGTTGTATGAGAATTTAAAAAATTAGTAGCGGCAGAAAACCGTACCACACCTTTCCATAATAATCTTTATGTAGCACCAACATATTCCACCTCATTTTACAGATCAGTGGGTACATGAACAGACAGCTTAAACATCACATACAGTATTTAAGCTAATGACATTTTTTTTAACAATAGGTGTGAGAGTTTACAATCTATGAGGAAATGGGTGTGACACAATGGGCATAGTTCTTCAATGCAATGGTCCAGATTTCTTTAAGGGGATACTAACTTTTCAGAAAACTTTGAGTATAATGGCTTGTGTTTTTCTCATCAATCTCATAATATACTTTCATTAAAAATTGTTTTGTTTTGAAGTGGATGATTTTTGCTAAATCAGATCGATCGCCCAATTCGTTTTTTTTTTTTGTTTTTGTTTAGCAAAAATTGCCCAAAAATATTAGCTTACTGCTTGGAGTAGAAAGGACAGAAGTGTTCACTTAGCACTGCTGCCTTGCAGTGCTGAAGGTCTAGGTTTGAATCTGACCTTGATGGAGATTTGACCCTGGGTATCCACCACTGTGCTAACAACTGGGCGATCACCACCATGTACAGTGATGTTCAAGAACCCGATCTTTTCTCCTATTGTTTTTAATAGAAGTCAGAATTTGGAGTGTCGATTCACAATTACTTTTTAAAATCAGGTCAGTCACCCAGTTATTTCAATAATTACTCAACACTAGATTCCAAATGTGCCAGTTACTAGAAAAGCTGAATGCCTAATCACAGGCAGTGGATTGCAGAGGGGCTTTTTAAAAATAAAAGTATATTACAAGATTGATGAGTCACACAGGCTGGTGGGTATAGATACGTTGTCTGAAAAATTTGTATCACTTTAAAGGGGTTGTCCCGCGCCGAAACGGGTTTTTTTTTTTTTAAACCCCCCCCCCCCCCCCCCGTTCGGCGCGAGACAACCCCGATGCAGGGGTTAAAAAAACCACCCGCACAGCGCTTACCTGAATCCCGGCGGTCCGGCGTCTTCATACTCACCTGCTGAAGATGGCCGCCGGGATCCTCTGTCTTCATGGACCGCAGGGCTTCTGTGCGGTCCATTGCCGATTCCAGCCTCCTGATTGGCTGGAATCGGCACGTGACGGGGCGGAGCTACACGGAGCTGCACGGAGCCCCATTCAGAAAAGAAGACCCGGACTGCGCAAGCGCGGCTAATTTGGCCATCGGAGGGCGAAAATTAGTCGGCACCATGGAGACGAGGACGCTAGCAACGGAGCAGGTAAGTATAAAACTTTTTATAACTTCTGTATGGCTCATAATTAATGCACGATGTACATTACAAAGTGCATTATTATGGCCATGCAGAAGTGTATAGACCCACTTGCTGCCTCGGGACAACCCCTTTAACTAAATAGGATAGTGTATGTAAAGCTGCATGAGCTGGGGGCCAGCCTGCATTTTTGTATGCACAGATATGAAGTACCTTTTAAGTGCATGGAATGTAAGCACTAAGTGTTGGATGAAAAAACTCAGGCTCCGAAGGAAAATGTAAGTGTGGTAGACAAAAGAGTTAGAACAGGGAATGTGGTGTGTTTTTAGGGGAGGCTGAAAACTTTGGCTATTGGTGATTTAACCAGATTATCTGGGGTAGCACATTCCAGAGAGCTGGTGCAGCTCTGGGAAAAGTCTTGGAGACTTAAGTGGGAGGATAGACTAACAGCCTCCATAATTCTAAGATTATTAACAGAGCAAAGAGCGTCCATATTGGTGGTGCAGCACACTGGGGAGCTTTATGGATGAGAGTAATGAGTTTAAATTTTATTCCATAGTGAATAGGCAGCTAGTGCAATGACTAGCACAGGGTGAAGGCATTGCTATAGCTGTAGGTTGGACAGAAAGATTAGCCTGGCTCCTGCCTTCGGGATGGATTGGAGAGGGGAGAGTTTAGTGAGAGTCATCGATTGGTAGTTACAGTAGTCATGACAAGGGTATATCAGAGCAACAGTAATGGTGGATTCTGAAAGCTGCATGAAGGCAAGATTGGAGTCAAATATTACCTCCATTGGCTGTCTTTGGTATTGCAGCTCATCACTATTTTGGACAGGTTGGTTGAAAACGGACATTGTTTAAAAATTTTTTTTTATTCTGTGCATCTACTTTAAACTTACTTGTGTTCTCCTTAAGGGCTTAGTCAGACGGGCGTTTTTTGCCGCGATTTGCGCATGCGCATGCGTCCGGCGATTTTTTAAAACCATTGTTTCGCAATGGTATCGGACACATGAGCGCTTTTTATGCGCTCGTCCGAAAAATTATAGAACAAAAAATCGCAGATCGCACCTATCTGCGATCTGCGATTCCTGTTCGCTTCTGTATATGCGCTCAATGGGGCCGGCGGCAGCAGCGCCGACCCCATTGAGAACATATAGAAGACAAATCATTCTTCTCTGCCACAGCTGTAACAGCTGTGGCAGAGAAGAACGATGTTTGCCCATTGAATTCAATGGAGCGGCAATACAGCCGCTCCATTGAAAGCAATGGGCTGCCGGCGTGCGCGGGGTTAATTGTCGGGAAGGGGTTAAATATATAAACCCTTCCCTGCAATTCATGCTAAAATGTGTTAAAATAAAAAAAAATTGTATACTCACCTTTCCGCTGCAGCCGGAGTCCAGCCGCGGCCGCTGTCAGTTCTCCTGAACTGCTTCTCGGCACTATTCAGCCGGCGGGGCTTTAAAATCCCCGCCTGCTGAATGATCTGCTCTGATTGGTCACAGCCTGACCAATCAGAGGCCGGTTTCACTCACACACCCATTCATGAATTCATGAATGGGTGAGTGACTGCTGCCTCTCAGCGCTGAGCCAATCAGGGGCAGGTCTCACTCACATCCATTCATGAATTCATGAATGGGTGTGAGTGAGGCATGCCTCTGATTGGCTCAGCGCTGAGCCAATCAGGGGGCAGGTCTGACTCACACCCCCTTCACACCCACTGCAGGACGGCTGCCCGGAGCTGCAGGCAGAAGGTGAGAATGCAATTTTTTTTTATTTTAACACATTTTAGGATGGATTGCAGGTAAGGGCTTATATATTTAAGCCCTTACCGACAATTCATCCCGGGCTCGCCCGCAGCGCATTGCTTTCAATGGAGACGGCTGTATTGCCGTCTCCATTGAATGCAATGCGCTGGACAGCTCCGGCCCGTTTCTAATGAAACGCGGCTAGGAGCAGATTTTCGGGCGATTTGCGGGCGACTTGCGCGCACCGGTCACGCGATTTGCGGATGCGCATCCGTCATGCGATCCGCAAATCGCGGCAAAAAACGCCCGTCTGACTAAGGCCTAATAGGGTAATAATAGCTTTTGTCAAACCATTGGGCATTGTTCTTTCCAGCATATGCAATCTATTTCAGCTCTTGGGAAATGTAGCCAGGTGCAATATGGAAAGTAAAGTAAAAACTAAACTTATTGAGAGTTCTACAATGTAGTTTATCTTTCACTTCAACACCATAATGTCATTTTTATTTATGCCTTAGTGCTCCTGCTTCTTTTCAAGCTCTGCCAGAGCATAAATTATGAATGTACCCGTTTCATACTTGAAAGAGGAAACGCCAAAAACCTCTGCAGTGATCCTGGTTCTTTGACTTACCTGTCATGAGACTGTGCCTAAAAATATTAGACTGCATGACACAAGAAATGACATGGCATCCCCCAATCTACAGGCTTGTATATTTTTTTTTCCGATACAAGTAATTCTTGTCATGTGGGTATAACTCTAGACCAATTCCCTTCACAAAAACAGACATTCGGCAAGAGTATGCAAGATGGTAGATCAAAGAGCATCCCACAAAAGTCCTTTGTTGCCTCTACTCATATGTCCGGAGATGAGACAAAATCTGACAGAAGTGCTGGTGGCTGCATCCCTGCCACAGGCATCGGCGACATGTAAAGCTGTAGGTTTTAATGGGCTTCAGCATATACTTCAAAAGCTGCTTGCCTCCCTTCAGTTAAATGTGCTTTTTTTTTTTTTTTTTTTTTTTTTGGAGAAGACAGAAAAATCTTCTACAAAAGTAATGGTACTACAGGGACTTATATACTTTTAGAGCCATTTATTAAGTAGCGTGTTAGAACTGTCATCAGCGGGTAGAAATATGCAGAAATTACCAAGTATGTAAAAGTACATATGCTGGAAGGTGACCTCTTCTAACAGTTGTTATATGGAAATCTGCTACCATGAGATTAGGACGCTTACGACTCCTCCGACTCACGTAAAGCGCAGCCTTGTCTGACATGCCAGCGGCCAATACCGTATAGTGGACATAATGGTTGATATATGATTCATTGATCTGTGTTTTTCCTCCCTTGTCAGCACATCCGTTGTTCCTTTTACCCAGAACTTCACATTTTTATTTTGTTAGCTCATCACCCCAGCACCATAATGTGGACAATATTCTTGCCTGCAAAGCATTAGTAAGCCATTTATCATTAAGAGGTCTTTGAATCTAGACTACAAAGCCTATAAGAGAGCTGCTAATATCATGCACGCCATGTATGGAAGGGATTTGGAAGTTATTAAACAAGGGGATATGCGATCATTGGTTCAGAATAAGCTCTGTTCAAAGACAGGAGAATTTACTAAAACTTGCGTTTCTTACATCCGTCTTAAATCTAAGTCCTGTATGTTGGAGCAAGAGGCACACTTCCTAATTAATTTGGTGCTTTTTTTGACCAGTGGGTGTGCCAGATATTGAAATCTACACTTGCTATGAGCAAGTATAGACTTGTGCTATCATTTATTCCAATGTCTCTTGTTTAAAACAACCCTCTGATTTCGGGTCAAAAGTCTACACCGGGACATTAAGGGTTAATCCCTTAACGACCAGCCCATAGTGTTTTTACGTCCTCCCGAAGTGGGCTTTATTCTCTGAGGACGTAAAAACATGTGTCCTGCAGAGATATAAAGCCCCTCGGGCTGCGGACATGACAGCTCCATGCTGTCGGTGTCCGCAGGTAGCTGACAGCATGGAGCTGTCATCCCGGGCTGTACGCCCCCCCCCTTCGGCATTGTGATCGGCGCAATCCAATGGATAGCGCCGATCGCAAAAAAGTTACATATTCAGCTGCCCTGATGGATCGGATCCATCGGAGCAGCTGAAATTACTCACCGGGGTCCGGCACGCTGCTCCCCACTCTCCCGATGCTCGGGCCCCATAGCCGTCCTTCTGCGCATGCGCGCCAGGCGGCATTACGTCAGCCGCATGCGCAGAATGCCCCGAGGTGCGGAAAATTTAAAATCTCCCGTCTCCTGTAGGTAGCCGGGAGGCAGGAGATGTCAGCGGTGACCGCGGTGAACGGTCACCGGTACCGCAATCGCCGTTATACAATGGATAATGGCGATCGCAGAAAAGTGAAAAAAAGTTAAAAAAAATAAAAGCTTCACCTCCCCGCATGGAACGGATCCATGAGGGGGGTGAAAATACTTACCCGCTTCCTCCATGTCCTCCGGCCGGTCTCCGGACCCCCTGCTGGTTTCTGTGATGTGCCGATGTGGCGCGCGTGCGCAGAAGGCCGGCGAGCCCGGCAAATTCAAAATCTCCCTGCACCCGGCTGTCACGGTTAGCCGAGTGCAGGGAGATATGACTGGGGACTGCTGTATGCGGTTTCCAGTCATATATGATCACCGTTATCCATCGGAAAACGGTGATCATATAAAGTTAAAAAGTTTTAAAAAAAAAAATAAACGTTTATAAAGTTAAAGTTTCATCTCCCCTTACGGATCCTATCCGTAAGGGGGGATGAAATTACGTACCCAAGGTCCCGGATTTGTTCCCTGATGGGATGTTCATCCGCGGACCTTACCCCAGCTTCTGCGCATGCGCCCGTCCGCCTGATGGCGGACGCATGCGCAAAAGTGAAAGATTGCCCAAGAAATGTAACATCTCCCTGCTGCTGGCTACCAAAGGTAGCCAAGAGCCTGGAGATGTCACGGGGGGGCCGCGGTATGCGGTTACTGGTCACGTGATCGCCGTTATCCAATGCATAATGGCGATCACGTAAAAGTTCTTTAAAAAGTGGAAGTTTCATCTCCCCTCACTGATGCGATCGGTGAGAGGAGATGAAACATCTTCTCGGAGGCTTCCGCATTTGAATCCAGATGCGATTATCCTCCATTGATCCTTCCAGCTTCTGCGCATGCGCCCGCCGGCAAAATGCCGGACACTTTCGCAGGAGCCGGGGAGCCCAGGAAATTTTAAATCTCCTTGCTCCCAGCAACCAACGGTCGCTGAGTGCTTGGAGCAGTGACCGGTGGCCTCGCTGAGCGGTCCCCGGTCACATGATAAAGTAGCGATCTAACATTAGGCCGGTCACACATGACCGGAGAGGAATTACGGGTTCTGCATGCGCTTGATCAGCGGTAATCCACGGATCAATCGCATGCATTGATTACACAATTCCCCCTAATTAGCGGGTTGGAATTACGAAATCCACTTGCAGAAACGGAACACGGCATGCTATTTACCACGGATATCCGGTATCCATTTTGGGGTGAACGTCTTCATTCCTATGTACACTGGACAAAAATACCTGTTTTTAAATTGACACAATTGCCAAAAAAATGAAAATCATAATTTTTTCCTTCAGCTTGGCTTAGATTCATTCAAAAACTGAAGTCAAAAAAGTCATCGTACCCTTAGATAAATTCGTTAAGGGGTCTACTTTTCAAAATGGGGTAACTTGTGGGGGTTCTCCATCGTTTTGGTCACTCAATAGCTCTACAAGTGGGCAATGGGGACTAAATCTCCTTCAAGCAAAATTTCTGTTCCGAAAGCCACCGGTTGCTCCTTTCATTTTGGGCCCCATTGTGCATACAGACATAATACTAGGGCCACAATGGGTATGTTTCTGTGCACGGGACGATCAGGCGTATCCATTCTGGGGTGCAAATCCTCATTTTCATGTGTACTATAGAAAAAATTCCTGTCTTTAAAATGACATATTTGCAAAAAATATGAAATTTTAGTTTTTCTCTTCTAAATTGCATTGACTCCTAAAAAAAACCTGTGGGGTTAAAACACTCATGACACCCTTCAGTGAATACGTTAAGGGGTGTAGTTTTTAAAATGGGGTCACTTGTGGGGGTATCTATCATTTTGACTCCTATGAGCCTTTCCAATCTTGGCTTGGTGTAGGAAAACAAAGTGTTCCTCAAAATGCTGAAAAGTAATGTTAAATTTGTACATCTCCTAAATGGTTAAAAAAAACGAACGTTTTTCCAATGTGCACCCAAAATAAAGTAAACGGATTGAAATATATATCTTAGCAAAAATTTCTATATTATGTTTGCACACATTTGAGATATTGCAGTTGGAAATGTGAAAAAATGACGATTTTTTTTCAAACTTTTCCCCAATTTTGGCGCTTTTAATAAATAAACACAAATTCTATCGGTCTTTTTTTTCCGCCTAAATGAAGTACAACATGTGGCGAAAAAACAATGTCAGAATCGCTTGGATATGCAAAACCTTTCTGGTGTTTTTCCATGTTAAAGTGACGCGTGTCAGATTTGCAAAATTTGGCCTGGTCATTAAGGCGCAAACAGGCTTGGTCACTAAGGGGTTAAGGAGGTATATTACTTGTAGATGATTGATTGTGTCAGCCATTGTTTGGTCCAGGGTCCCTTTTTGGGTGGAAAGTACAAACTTTCTAAGTACATAATGCACTGCTTTGTAATTGCTCAGCCCTACTCACATGATCGGTGTTGGACAGTCACAGAGAAGGTATAGCGCAATAGTAGTCCTAACACTACAGACGAATGGATGGTCTAAAGATGGTGGCGGCCACTTTGGTCGTCCGGGAAAGGAACCCCAAGCCGACATAACTAAGGGATGTTCCACGGGTAATATTCTCCTTCCACCCTCCAGTTCTGTGACTGGTTTCAGGACAGAATTCTGAGGATTGGTTTTATGTATAGCTAATGTTTTGGACTTATGGGGGCCCCACCTCTCCCACCTAACTCCTACCACTTTTCCCGCTAGTTTTCTAAAGTGGAAGAAGGCAAGTCAACTATTTTTGTGTAAATATAGCATGTGCCAAAAAATTTGGAGTGTTCCCTAATGTATACCTCCAATGTAATCCAATGTTTATACAACAACCTATGCCAACCATTGGCTATAATGCAATACTAAAAGTATACTGCGTGGAGTTTTTTTTTGTGTGTGATGGCACACTGTATATGCTGTGTGCTCCTATAAAGAGGAAAAAATGTATTCCCATGTATAACACCCCAATGGAGGCCAGCAGGATGCCCTTTTGACCACCATTGGGTGAATGGGGTCTTATCTACGCGTTTGCCAAAAGTGGTGTGAATATAGTGATTAAAGCCAAATATCTGCTCTAGTCACCCTTTTTTGAGTTCCCTGAAGCGATAGAATGTATTTGTGTCTACAGTGAATGCAAATAACATATTTTAGGTTTAGTGTCCATTTATGCGATATAAAGGCTTCCAGTTCAATTAAGCAACCAAACTATTTTGTGTTAGCTGGACAAATATTCCAGCATTTCTAATGGCAGGATGTTTGTGTACTAAGAGCACTATAATAAAGCAGTACTGTGCTTTTATATGCTATACTAAAAACCCAGTTAAATACCATTATACGGCTACTTAGTGGCTCTAGGTTTTTATTTTTCTCCTTCGCCCCGCATATTGGTGGAGTTGCTGCTAATGGCAGCTAGCACGCAGTGCAGCATCTCTTAAATGTGTCTCCGTCCCTTCTAGCGCATCCGGCGAGCTGCAATCATTTCATAGATCGTTGCAGCTCCCATGACTGTAGCCAACAATAAGCAGAACTGTTCTGCCTGAATTGCTGATTCTAGGAAATAAAAGATGTGCACGGCACAGTAATGTGGATGTAATGGCACAAGACAGAATCTTCAGCTCAGTTCCCAATGGGAAAAAGAGCTTACAGCTTCTTCTGGAACACGCGTCTACTTCACAACCTTAAAATTGGACAGTGGCGCACTGAAGGTCCCTGCCAACGCGGGCGAGGAGGCTGTTGTCTAATGGATCTGAAAGGAAGCTCCATTTTATTATTATTTTTAAATGGGCTAAAAAGTCTAAACGTGTGTATCGGGCTCGTTAAACGCTTGCTCTCATCTTAGGTCTCGCTTTTCCGTTTCTCTGTTCCTTTTTTAAAGCAGTGGACTTTATTTCAGTTCTCCTTTAGTTTCTCTGTCTTTTTGAAAACCCATTGCAATCAATGAGGAAAAAACTGAACCGCATTGCCGAGTTCCATTTTCCTGCTCAGATTGGGGAGCATGAAAACGCCCCTCTCTCCCCCACCCCCCTGCCGAATGGAACGGTTTTATGACTGAACAGACCCCCATTGACTATAATGGGGTCCAGTCGATATCAGGCTGCAGTCCAGCATTTTTAGAGTTTTTAAAGGGGGATTTGAAGAGCTTGCTGTACTAAGGTGACCACACGTCCTGAGTTAGGCGGGGATAGTCCCTCTTTGAGACCATGTGTCCCGCTTTCCGCTTCTACCCCAGCAGGACATTGGGTCACCATTCTAGTGATTACCAGCCAGGGTGCTGTCACTCCATGCCCTGTAATCTCTCTGCAGCACCATGGCTGTATACACACACTGACAGCAGTGTGTGTATCTGGGATCTTCGTCCTCTCCTCTTTGGTTCCGCAAGGAGGGGGTGAGAAGGGAGGAGGCGCTGCTGCGGGCGCACACATTTCCACCTGCCGGCAGCTGCACTGAGAGGAGCGTTAATGCTGTGAAGACCAGGAAAAGGTAAGTATATGGGTCTTAGGGGGAGCGCTGATAGTATGGGGCTTCTGTGGGGGATACTGTGGGTGGGGGTCACTATTACTGCTGGGGATACTGTGGGATTGGATTTCCATGATGTTGTAACTGAACATGTCTGAAACCCTGCCTACCTTTGACAGGCAATAGCCAGCCACGCAGTCTTGCAGACATGATTTATTGTGCGCCCATTGGGTCCCATAGGTGGGCGAGGTATTGGGCTGGTAACAACCGCTTGGAGGCCCAGCCTAATCTTATGGTTAAAAATGATAGAGGGTTGACATTACAAATACTGTTTAGGTATGGGCAAAGAAACATAAGGTTCGAGTATGGCAAAATCTAAAACCCTGATGGAGTTTCATCCACACAGAAACCATTCTCTTCAGCAAGTCCCTACAAGACAAAAAACAACCAAACCTAAATCACAGGAATACATTCCAGTTAGTATGTCTAACAGTTGAAAAAAACTATTCCTGCTTTGAAAAGTTTTTCAATTTTAGTTATTTAAGACTGGTGGCCTTCAATCTGCCCTCACACACAAATTATCCCTGGTTAGTGTCAATGGTGGTATGAGAGTCTGCGTAAGAGAGGCTCTCTGCCCTGCATATTCTGTCTCTTGCCTTTGTGAAAACCATTATTGCCTATCTAGTTCAGACTATTCTTGGATCTATTCAATTTATAATATGTTATTCCCAAGATGTTACGTTTGACTTCTGCTAGCCCCTTGCAAAAGGTCAAAACTGCAGCTGAATCAGCTAATATAAAAGGAAAGTATCAGTCCTGTCAGTATGAATGTTTGCTGGTATCACTTCATTACTGTTAAAGACGTTCTAGTTTCACTGATTCATTCATCATTTCTGAACATTTGGCCAATATTCTCTAAATATCCCCTTTGGCTAATATATATCTTTGAGTAGAGACAGGAAAGTCCGGTCTTATTTAGCTAGTCTATGAAAGATATGAAGCAGGTTTTTTTCTTAAGGGAATGTGTTGTGAAAAAATAACCTGTTACATACAGCACATTTTGTGTTACACTTTTTTTTTTTTCATTTTTGGGGATTTTTTTTTCTTTAAATTTTCGGTCAGAATCTATATTTAAAAAAAAAAAAAAATCCTGCAATTATCACCCTGATCACAGAGCGTAATAGTCTGTCACTTCCTATTCTGTAGGGAAAGCTTTACAGCAGTCTCTCACTAACATCACAGACTGTTACTCTGCACTGTAATCCTTTATATGTAGATAACACAGGATCCACCATTCACCATAGGTGATCAGCTGTGACCATCTTCTGCTCAGGAACGCTATCTTTTCTCCTTAGGGAGAGAACCTAGAAGGTGAGTCTTAGCAGGTCATTCATGCTCCTCTGGGTAATATGCAAATAAGGCAGATGGGACAATACCTCTGCAGTGCCACCTATTACTGCACAATCACCTCTATATAGGTCATATAGCATGTCTGAAACAGTCTCCTATACAAGTCAATGCATCCCGTCCTGTCCATTGTGTGAACGGCCCAAGAGACTGTTGTAAAGCAGATCACGAAATACTCTAAATTCTGTTAAACATGGCTAAAAAAAGATGGCCACCCCCATAGTCCTATATGGACAACAGAATTTTAAAAAAAATTCTATAATCTGACAATAAAAACAGATTAGAAAAATGGAAAGTGCTTCTCTATCTGGTTTTAGCTAATACAAAAAAGTGGTGATATAGTTCTTTTTAAACCTTTTTTTGTACGACTGTCAGACAGCGCAAATTCTTATCTCATAGCTGGTCTAAGATTACTGAGGTCTTCAGATTGACTGGTTTGCGCTGATCTTAGGTTAAAGGGGTTGTCCAATTGTAAACTACTGATGACTTATCAGCAGGATAAGGATAGGCCATTACTAATGAATCAGCGGGAGTCTGCAACCCGTGGCCCCCACGATCAGCTTTTTGCTGAGTTTGTGTGTTTATAGAATGAGCTGATTTCTACAAGAAGCAGACAGCTCTGTTCTCACTGCAGTGGCCAGGCTTGGTATTGCAGTCCATGTGGCCATTCACTTTAATACGAGGTGGGCCTGCAATACCATGCCTGGCCACTGCAGTAAGAACAGAATTATCTGCTTGCTGCAAAAATCTCGTTAGTGCACAAACTCACAGGGCCAGCGAACAGCTGATTGTTAGGGGTCTCAGACAAGGGACCCCTGTCAATATACTAATAATGACCTGCCCTGCTGCTGGGCCATCAATGGTCTTCAATGCTTGAGAAAGGAGGGAAAATAAGAGGCAAAGCACCGCGTTTTAAAACACAGAAATGCATGAAAATAGAACAAACAGCATTTAAGAAACCCTGCGTTGTAGCGCATGTCTGAGAAGCCTCATCGAATTAAATGGTAGCGTTTGACAGCATTTCGCGCTGTGCTTAAAACAGTGTTAAACGGGTAAATTTACATATTGCAGATTTCTGCACCTGAAAATCTGTTCTGTTCATCTGAAGGGTGGTGTTTTCGTGGCAAGTAGATGGATTTCTGCAAACCCCGTTCAGATGAAAGGCGCAGACACAGAAATGTCTAATCTGCTCCATGTGCGCCGCCGGCATGTGACAGTTGCGCGGCACGTGCAAGTATGCAATGATATTACGTACTTGATGCGGTCTGACGACTACCATGCCGTATTTTGGCGTGTATGCCCGCTTAGTACGCGCCAAGATAGAACAATCTTTGTGCTCGGCAGCATGGGAGCCTATGATAGATTAGTGCACAAAACCCACATGCGGTCTACACTGTAACAATACGGTCGTATATAGGAGCCCTTGGGCAACTGCTCTCGCTCATGAGACCGAATCCATAGAATCTGTTGGCTCCCATTATTTAGGCTGCACCAGAATTTTCATTAGGGAACGGATGGACAGAGGTTGACCGTATTTTTCAGCCCACTCAACATTGTGACCCAGCGCCCTATCTGCTGCTCATGCTGTAAACGCCCAACAGTTTACTATGCAGGTGAAGAACGCCAGCTTTTCTCCTTAGGGAGAGCACCTAGATAAGGTGAATGAGGAGACTTATAAGGCCATTCATGGGCAATATGCAAATAGCCTTCCAATAGGTGGCGCTGCAGAGGTATTGTTCCATCTCCCTTATTCACTATGCAAGTATTGAATGTTGTAAGTGCTACACGTAATATAAAACCGAACTCCAGTCCAGGCATTTGGAACTCCGCTTTCAAGTTGGAGAGCTTATTTCAAATGTAGATGTTCCCATGTTTAGGCACTTCAGATCAGCATTTTCCATATTGTTCCGTGGTGCTTCCGCTACTTTTCATTCCTCCCTCAGTGACCTGCATTCATTCTCTGATAATTTACCTTTTTATGCTGGTAATTTTTATTCAATATTGTATTTATAGGTAAGGTGACAGCACATTAGTAACGTAGCAATGCTTCTGTAGGCTTGCAAAAAACGAAGGAACTATCCGGTAATGGCTTGCGGAACTAAACTTACATTCATATGCAAAGAATGTGTGAGTTTATTGAAGTGCAGATGAACGTTCTTCCTTGGAAACCCTTTCTCACTAATGTAGCGCCAGTGTCATTTATTTTACGATTTTCTCATTTCTTGTATTTCCCTTGTTAAACAAGTCATTTAAATGGTCACAACATGTAAAATGCCTCCTTTTTATGTAGCGCACGGCTCAATAGCTCATTGTTAGAACTCACATGTAATACATCTCGCAGTAAAGGAACATTATAAAAAATACTGATGGGAATATCATTAAACCATAATCGATGCAGGCAGTCGTCTCTTCTAACTCCACTCATGAAATCTCTATTGATTTTAACCCTATGCTTCTAACTAATGCTTTTGTTTGTATACGATTACTGGAACACTAAATTATAGAAAATACACGGTTTGTAAAAAAACAAAAAAACAAAAAAAAAAAAGCCCCCCTAGAAGGAGTTTTTGTTTTGCTGCAAAACTCAGCATGCAGCTACATCTCAATCAGATATGCAGATGATTAGAGTTAAGACGGGATTTAGATGAATGTTCTTGCCATATGAGGCCCTAAAATTGGTTCCATCCTTGGTCTACCAGAGGCTACTTACTTGTATGTAATGTATCTCTTTTTCTGCTTGTTGAAGAGATTTTGCTATGCTGACAGAATTTGAGAAGTGGTGCATTATTGGAATGCGAAACGCTAGATGGTTTTATCAATGAAGTGCCCGCCACCTGGGCCATTTTGACCAGACTGTTATACCGGTCACCTTGTGTACATGCCTTCACTCTTCCACTGGTCCCATCACCTCCCAAGGATGCCCTCCACAGACCACCAGTAAAGAGGATTGTCTGATTGTCTGACAAGCAGAAGCAGCCCCAACTTTCTTGTTGTCTGTTATCCAGAGTCAGGTGGCACCATCGTTAAAGGTCCCTGTGTCTGTTGGAACCATTCCCAGGCATTTGGCTGAAGGACATTTTAGCCTCGCAGTACTTATTACGCGTACTGCCTTTGATACTTCCTAATCGTCGCCTCCGTTTGCAATGGTGTCATGGGTAACAAAACTGGACAGCTACAGGCGAAGAATCCACGTTTAATTTGGGCATTGCTGATGGCAATATTCAAATCTGGAGACCCCTGTGTGAGCTTCTCAATCCTGCCTTTGCTGCGGAGCGGCACGTTGCCCCCACTGCTGGTGTGATGGTCCGGGGGCATCGCATGCAACAGTCAGTCACCCCTAGTAGTGGTATGAGGGACAATGACAGCTCAGCGATATGTTCAGGACATCCTGCAGGCACATGTTCCTCTCATGGCTGGGCTTCCAAGAGGCATTTTCCAGTAGGGTAATGCTCGGCCGCACACAACAAAGCTGTCACAAGAATGCCCGGTGGCCAGATTTATCACCAATAGAACATGTGTGGGACCATCTGGGACGTCAAGTCAGACAGCCTATGAGTTTGCACGATCTAGTGGCTCAGTTACAGCACTCGTGGAGCGATATCCTGCAGGATACCATACAGAACCTGTATGACTCCACGGTCGCCTGTATGACATCCTGTATCCAAGCTAGAGGCAGCCCAACAGGGTACTAGAGCCTTCCTTGAAGTGTTCAGTTTTCTGCAAGAAATCTTTTTGCTCTGATATTGTAATCACTTACTTATATCAGCATTTACAATTGCACAGAGAAAGTTTAATTTGATTCTGACAACTTCTAGGACAGGGATTTTTATTTTATTTTTTTCAACAAGGAGTGTTTACCAAAAATCTTAGCAGTTACTCAAGAAATCATCATCTTCCTTTTTGATCCTATTCGATCAGTGGTGAGGAATATATGAAGAACTTACTATGTGTGTCCTGAAGAGTTAGTATTTTCCCCTTTCGACTTACAACAACCTATGGATGTGAGAGCTGGACCATAAGGAAGGCTGAGCAAAGGAAAATAGACGCTTTTGAACTGGGATGTTGGAGGAAAATGCTGAGAGGGCCTTGGACCGCAAGAAGATCAAACCAGTCCATACTCCAGGAAATAGAGCCAGACTGGTCACTGGAGGGAATGATATTTAAAGGCAAAATGAATTACTTTGGCCACATAATGAGAAGACCAGGATACCTTGGAGAAGATGCTGATGTTAGGGGAAGGGAAAAAGCGGGGCCGACCAAGGGCAAGATGGACGGATGATTTCCTTCAGGTGGCGGACTGGACCTTGGAGTTGAGGTGGCGACAGTGAACGAATAAACCACAAACTTACAACAAGGGACCGGTAAAGCAGCCGGCAATAGTAGGACCCCTTCCTGAGTTCTGTCAGCGAATGTATAGGACTTCAGGAGTTTGGTCTTATTGCAAAGCCCTAGTATAAAGGGGTGGCAGCATAGACAATAAAAAAATGAATGAAAAAATAACCTTTATTGCTTCATGGTCTTTTAAAAAGGTTAAGCTTTTCTTGTAAAAACCCTGTCCCTTCAGGATTATTTCAGTCAAAAATAGAAGATGCTGTACCTTGAGCAAATATTCAGTTCTTGCAGCAAGCAAGAGTTTAAAGACTAACTACTGCCTAACATCTTCTGTCATTGACAATGTCAGCCTAGGGTGAGGGCTAAAGGCAGCCATACACATCTGATAGTGGACTTGTGAATGATGTTTTAGCAACTTGATGTCCCTGTTATATGCATTTTTGTGTGGCCTAAAACTGCATGTTAAAGCCACCGTCCAGGCGTGGACAAACCTAGATTGCCGAACGGCTTCTCTGAATGCCAGATGTACAAACCTAGTATGCATTACTGGTATAAGACACTACATGCTGCTTGGATTGGCCAGTACTGCCTTTATATCCGGGATTGGCCAGTACTACCTTTAAGGCTATGGGGACAGATAAGTGTGCAGCTGCTGAACACTTTAGTTTTGCTTTTTCCCAGTACATTTCAAAAAGGATCTACTTTTGAGAAAAGACAACTGGTGCATTGAGAGGTTTGCTTCTCCAAAAGGATGCATGGCAGATGGCGAACAAGGTCACAAACATTAGGGGGGTTTTTTGTTTTCCAACCCTGACATTTTCATTCGGATCTGGCAACAAACTGTGTATGGGCATCTTAAAGGGAACCTGTCACCGGGTATGGGCACCATAAACTAAGTTCTGGCGCTCATATGGCAGGTTCCCTGGTGTCCGGGGAGGTATCTCTTATACTTACCCGGCTCACCAATCCAGCGCGGTCACCCCCTTAAGTTGACGGGGACCATGCAGTCGGACGCATGTTGTGCAGTGGCACTCCCACTGATTCCTTTCCCCCATTCCCTCATACCCATACTCCATACCAGCCGAGTGTGCATGTGTTCTGTGTGGGGACAGTAGAGTAATCCGCTTATTTTTCCTGAGAATAAAAGGAGTGGACGTGTTGAAATCCAACAGCCTGATCCTTTTCCTTAACGCGTCATTAGGGAAAGTTGGGAGACTTTGATACATCTTGGATAGTTTGGCAGTCCCACTGGAATCCCCAGTTTCTTCCCACATTTTTGCAACAACTCTTCCACATTATGCAAAAAATATGCAGCATGTTCTATTTTCTTGCACTTTCTGCAGGGAAAGAACATTGTGAAGTCATGAAACGAATTGGTCTTTTCAATGGCTGAGAGCATTGTTTATTTTATGTGGCTTTTTGCTTAGATGCACCAAATATATGACCAACTCTCTAGCGGAAGCCCTGTCTCTGGACATCTGTGGCCATCCCCCATCTACTTACACTCTTTCATGTTCGTATAATGAGAGGACCGTTTGATTTGTGGAAGATAAAGTAGATCATTCTCAAAGATGACTCTACTATGATTAAAATGTCTAGAACCCATTCCGGCATACTGCATCTTGGCAGTACATTACCCTTATATCCACGCTGACTATTTTGTTCTTGCTTGCTTAAACCTTTTGGGTGTTTTAAGACAAACTTCTATCTGTTTCAAGTGCTGGGCAAATCATCAGAGGGTTTGTGTGCTTCCTTTTTATTAGGATGTTGAAGGAGATTGGAGTGTCATCTGTCACTTTAGTGTCTATAAAGCAAATGACTCTTCCTCCTAACAAACGCACTTTGTCTGATGCCCTCACGCACTCTTGAGTCATTGCGCGCCTGATGAAAACTTAATGGCCATTCAAATGTGGCTTTAATTTTGGAAGTTTATCATAGTCTGTTTTGCTGAGCTTGGCAATGAAAAGCTCATCTGATGGTCACAAGTCTGAGTTAGCCGGCGGGAGGCTGTCTGAGTGGGCAGCTTCTGTCTCACCAAAGAGTGGGCTCACTGATGCCACTTACTATGAAGTCCTTGTGCAGAATAAAGCTTTTGTTATTGGGGATCTTCTGACTCCAAGTTTGATAGTTTTAGCGCTGGGTATGAGTATAGGTTAGAGTCTAGTTAAATGATAGAAGTCAAAAAAATGGTTTACTAAACTCCGAACTACTGTTAGAATTAATTGATAAAACTTTCATAAACATTTAACGGTATGGGTGTATACTACAGTCAACTTTATCTAATGCATGCTATAGAGCTATCTTAAATGAATAGAAAGCTATAGAAGGGATCAAGAACCTTTTTTAGATCCAGTCATTTTTCTGAAGTTTACTGGCAATCTCTATAAAACTGGTAATATACATGAGATTATGATCACCCACCATGCAGCTCATCAGTCATCCGTGCAAATAATCTCACCATGAAGACGCCAGACTAAATTGGCAGATCAGGGAAACTGGAGACAATTGACTGTCCATATTCAACCGGCAATGCCACGAGTATTTAACTTCAACTGACCACAGCTGAAAAAATCCAATCTGACAGATCATGTCTTTGGCAAACTGTCTGCCGCTGGGCATCGTGGGAGATTGTTCACATGTAATTCTCAATGTGTATGGGCAGCTTAAAGGGGTTGACTGAGATGGGTTCTTTTTTTTTTTTTAATTTCAAATAAAAAAATGTTCCCCATTACAACATAACTAATAATCATATACTCTCCTTTCCTCGCTCCCTGCATCTCCCATGCAGTTGCTTAGGCCTCTTATTCACAGGCTAAAGTCAGCTTGTATATGGGACATCACAAGCTGCTGCAGCCAATGACAGAGCTCAGCGATCGAGTGCTGCAGCAGCCTGTAACATCCCATAAACAGGCTGTTGCAGCCTGTAAGCGTCACTTCACCGGAGAAACAACGCAACCGTGCTGGACACAGTGTGGAGCTAGGAGAGCTGAGTATATGACTATTATGTTGCTGCTTGGAGGGAAAAATCTCAAACCCCTTTTTAACAGCTGGCCCTAGATATACAAGATAGTCAACAGGTCCCATCAAAATTAGCCATATCTGACAAGAAACCTGTAAAGTATGTGAACACCGTACACAACTCACTCCTGTGAAATGCTATCGTTTCCAATTCTAGCTTCTCAGAATTACTCAGTGGTAAGGGTTAAAACTAGTTCAGCAGAATTCCCAACCACCTGACCCTGTAGCTTTTATTCCCTTTATTGAATACATTTTACCTGCCTCAGAATCCATGTTTCCTTTTTGTATCTGTTCACTTTTAGAAACTGGTTTTGCTTTACTAATAATTTCCCGAGAGACTTGCTTCTTAGAGATCATCATCCTCATCATCCGGGAAGCTCCTGGATGAAAGGACTGCAGCGTGCTGGAATTTATTAACAATCTGTTATTTTGCCCTTCCTTGATGTGGGCGGCTTTTTGGTTGTTTTTTTTTTGCTTTTTTTTTAAAGCTGCGAATTTGCTGTTGTACAAAGATGCAATCAGTGAATTTGTGTGTGTGTGTGTGTATATATGTATATATATATGTGTATATATATATATATATATATATATCTAATTGAAGTATGTATGTATGTATAATCTAATCTATAGTACATATTCGCACACAGAGTATATGGTTACGAGAGATAACAGAACAGTTGTGTGTGAAATGTGAAGGTCTTCTTTTGAAATGAAGTGGTTTCATGCATTTTTACTCATTGTTTCCATGGTAATGAAAAACGTTCCATCTTGATCTATAAATCACAATTTGTAATAAGACTTGAATATTCTTTATTTTGTGTATCTTCCCTTTAGCTCTGTTATGTTGGAGTCGATGTCGATGTTGATTTTGGCGTAGTATTTTAACGCTTTTACCTTCCCCTAAGCAACCGTAGATGGAGGGAGAGGAGCTGAACTTGGGCTGTATAGTTTTCTATGATTTTTAAGTCAGGATTCTCATGTAAAAAGCTACAGTGGTGCTTGAATGTTTGTGAACCCTTCAGAATTTTCCATATTTCTGCTTCTATTTGACCTAAAACTACATTAGATTTTTACAGAAGACCTAAAAGGAGATAGAGAACTAAATCAAACAAATGAGTTGAAATTTTAGACCTGGTCACTTATTTATTGAGGAAACTGACCCAATATCAAATTATCTAATGCTAATCCTAAAGGCTCACATACTTTTGCCAATCAATGAGATGATCAATGGGCAACCGTTTTTAAAAGTACCGGGATCTATCAAAGTTTGATCTTCACCATAATGTTTGTGGATGTGTATCATGGCACAAAAGAGATTTCTGAGGACCTCAAAGAAGCTGTTGATGTTCATAAGGCCGGGAAAGGTTACAAGACCACATCTGAAAACTTTGGACTCCAGCAATCCACAGTCAGACAGACTGAGGGAATGGAGGAAATTTAGGACCATTATTACTCTCCACAGGAGTGATCGACAAACAAAAATCATGCCAAGAGCAAGGTGTATAGTCTGCAAGGTCACAAAGGCACCCAAGGTAACCTCTAAGCAACTAAAGGACTGAACAAAACTCACTTTTATTATCCCCTTTCACTATATCAATGGACCCCAAAATAATCCTATTTGGTTTATTGCCGGAAGATCAATGGCCCAAATATACACGCACCTTCCTCAGGAAAATACTTGTTCCTGGCCCGCAAGGTGGTAGTACTACACTGGATGGCTGCAGACCCACCCCTACTAACACAATGGATAAAACTAATAAATGATGTCATTCCCTATGAAAAAATTATTTATAAAAACAGGGGATGCCCGGGTAGGTTTCAGGAGGTCTGCGGCCTCTGGCTCATCAACCGCTATACTTTATCATCAACCTGATCTTTATCCGGGCTCATACCCTCCTCCGCCCCCCTTTATATCTTCCCTCTCTCGCATCTCTCTCATTCCTCTCTACGTTCCATTCGCATTTCTGATGCACTCCTCACCTCTCCATCAGGCGTTGAGCGGCTGCCCGGCGCGGGCTCTCCGGCACCCTCTCCCCCCTTATTGTTATTTAACTGTTCAACATGAAACCAAGTAAAACTAAAAAAAGCAATGCCTTTGTTGACCAGTTTATATAGGTACAGATCAGCTCTAGGTGTACTTATACGCATATATATTACTCGCATATAAATATCCATTGTGTTTTGTATGATGCTTTTTTCTAAATAAGTATGCTCTGTACCATGATCTTTCTATTCTGACAAATAAAACAAAGTTTAAAAAAAAGGACACTGAACAACAATGGTGTGCATGGCAGAATTGCAAGGCAAAAAAGTCACTACTCTTCAAAAAGAACATTGCTGTCCATCTATAGTTTGCTAAAGATCACCTGATTGATAAGCTTGAAGTCTTATGGGAACAGGGTTTTGTGGATGGATGAGATCAAAATTGAGCTTTGTGGCATAAATGAGAACCTTTGTTTGGAAAAAGAAAAAAACAAAACACTGTATTAGGCCTAATGCACACAGCCAGATTTCCGCCGCGTTTCACTGCAGCTATTAGGTTCTATTGAACCTAATAGCTCAATGTACATGCTGCGGAATTACCCGCAGCATGTCCTATTTTGCTGCGGGTATACGCACGGACGGCTTCCATTGTAGTCAGTTGAAGCCGCCTGTCACGCTATACTTCCGCTGTAGCACAGTGGAAGTATAGCGTGAATACGTGCCCTTCCGGCCACGTCATGTGGTACGGCCGCCGCGGGTCATGCGCTGTACTGCACATGCGCTGGAGTGTCATGCAGGACTTCAAGCGGCAGATCCAAAGGTGAGTATGGGGTCTTTGGGGGGGCGCCGTTGTAGACTCCGCTGCGGTATTCCGTTTGTGGAGCCCGTCACGGCCGTGTGCATAAGGCCTTAAAGCATTAAAACCTCATACCATATGTAAAACATGGTAAGGGTAGTATCATTTGGTCTGATTGGCTGTATCTGAATTTATACCTGCAAATTCTGAGGGGAAATGTCAGGATATCTATCCATGAGCTGAATCTCAAGACAAGAGTCATGCAGCAAGACAAGGACCCAAAGCACACAAGTCATTCAACAAAAGAATGGTTAAAGAAGAATAAAGTTAGTTTAGCTGTAATCCTATATAAATGTCGTGGAAGGACCTGAAGCAAGTAGTTCATGGGAGGAAACCCTCCAATGCTGAGATTTAATTTGAAGCTCCTGGGCCCCAATTCAAAACTTTGAGAGGCTTCATGGGTCCCCTAAGGCTCCCCGGCCCGGGTGCAACCGCATCCTCTATAGTAACGCTATTGCTCCAATGTAACAGAAGCTGTTTTGTAAGGGGGAATGGGCAGGACTAATCAACAATTAGAAACTTTTAGATGCAGTTATTGCTGTACAAGGGGGGGCACACCAGATACTGAAGGCAGAGCTTCACCGACTTTTGTCACTCACCAACATATACAATTGGATCATTTTCCTTGATAAATAAATGACCAAGTCTATTATGTTTTACTCATGTGTTTGATTTGGTTCTTTTTACCTACTTTTAGGAGTTGTGTGAAAATCTAATGTAGTTTTAAGTCAAATATAAGTAGAAACATGAAATTCTGAATGGTGCAAAAACTTTAAAGCATCACTATATGTAAATGCTGCCAGGACTCACAGAAAAAGCCTGTGGGCCCTACTGCTCAGGACTCCCATCCATCAGCTGATCGCCCAGTTCACTGAGTGCAGCGGGCTGGGCATCGTCATCAGTGGGAGTGCTGCCTTAACTCCAATTTGAAATGTCCAGTCCATGAGTGAAGCATGAAGTGTAGGAGAAGCCTGTGCTCCCACGCCCTGCGGAGACCACGGACTACGTCCAGTCGGTGTCAGTGGGCTGGACAATCAGCTAATGGACAGAGGTCCTGAGGGGTGGACCCCTGTCATCAGCTACTGATGGCCATCCGTTAAAAAAAACCGAAACTGGCAACAGTGTAGTGCAGTGGCAAAGCTTAGCAAGCAAGATCAGAAGCACAGGAGACTAATGGCATCACAAAGATGGAAAACCAGATAGACTCAACTGGCAGAGTTGATCCATAGAGATGAGTCTAAATACAGCGCCCAGCACTCTATATAGGCTGTTGGAGAGTAACGCAGATTGATCTTTAGACTTGGACCTGCCAATCAAGCCCTGACAGCCACCTCCGTAAACACGTAAGCAGCTTGAAGAGATGCACACACCAGAGTACATGATGCCGGATGGCTATATGCTTTGCCCACATGCCACTCAACAAGCTCCCCAATACCACTGTTGTCAAGGTATCGGTGCCTAACCCCATACAGTCATAGGAGTGCAGACAAAGTGCAATACATAAACTGATCCAAGAAAGTTGTCAGTCTCTGTGTGGGCAGGAAGCAAGACCCCCAGGCTTTCTCTATGCATTTACACAATACTTTTATATGAAAACACTGAATCGAATACTGGGAGATAATACACCATGGGTGAACTATAACAGAGCTGCTTCAACAATACCCATTTTTGGATATTCTATTAATTGCCTCTACAGAATAGAACACAAGTGGCTGTGGGGTTTTTCAATCCCCCTCCCGTATGGCCCTCAGTTTTGATTTGCAGCAGTTGGGCTTTTCAGCACATAACACAGGACACACTTGATAAAATCTCATCAAAGTTCTCCGAGTCGGCGTGCTGAGAAATTTACTGACCAGGCTGCCAGACACAGATGAGCTGGTATAGTTAGTGCCCTCATTTCTCTTCTTCATTGTGGTTTCTTTCATTCAAATGACTCTATAAATGGAAGTAGTTTATCTGCAGCCCTCACAAAGAACAGAGCGTTTTATCTTTAGGCAAGTGGATGGTATTCTTCTCTCCACCTTACAACATTTGGAAGACAAATAAGAGAAGGATTGTTCTGGAATTTAGCGGCTTTCATGAATTAAAGATTCACATGTCTTGTGTGATCTCATATAGCCATCATTTGTGTACAGGGACACATTCATGGCACTTACAAAATGCTTTTCTAAACTTTTAGTATAGTACTGTTCCTCTTCAATTTGTAAGTAGAATGAAAGGAGGATTCCATCTGCTTATAAAATCCACATCCCACTTCCTGGAGTAACCTCCATTAATGGAGACCACTACCTGCATTTCTATGGTAAAGTGAATGTCACCGCTTCCATTTTCAATAGACTAATATTATATTTTCATATCATATGGAAATTTGGCACTGCAAATAAAAAAAAATGTTTTTTTTCATATGAAGGACATGAAAGTTGTAGCAGAGATCTCCAAAGATGAATCTGACATCCTTCTATAAAGGTTGGACTAACAGTCTCTAATACAAGCTGCAACACCGCCATTTGTTACAGTGAAATGTGGGGTGCTTTCAACTGTTCTGTCCTCGGCTGTGATGTTGCATGTAGTGCACCCCCATAAAGTTCAAAAGAACTTGTGGTTTATTTGTTTCAAAGCATGACAAGTTTTCATCTTAACACAGAGGCAACACACTTGAATTGTTACTCCTGGTAGTAGCTGAAACACACTCTCCTACTCATGTCAACTTTACTGGACTTTGGTTACTCATGGATATGTCTGTTACTTCTGCACCACTCATCTTCTCCACAGTTGGTCCCCTGTTCAGCTGGTCCCTGATGGCTTCATTGAGATAGTTTCCTTTGACCTTCTTGCAAGGTCAGTCCTACTAGGTATAGTCAGATTGAGCACCCGTAGTGCCGATGGCATACAGCTGGCCTCACTGTCCTTCCTGCCAACAAACAGAGGTAGTTCTATGTTCCAGCTGTTCTTCTGGGGATCAGTCACTAGGCCACACTATCTTCCAGGCCCAACCTGCCTCATTGCAGGTCTTACTACTTTGTAAGCTCACTCTGCGCTGCTCTCACAAGAAGAGGTCCAGACTATATAACCCTGACTCGTCCCCCTTCTTTACACAGACTAGACAATCTTCTCTCTCGCTTGTTTACCAGCTTAATCAGCAATTAAACAGTTTGCACAACATTACACCGCATTGACCCCTCTCTGCATCTTGCCACTCCTTTACAAGGGTTTAGGTCTATTTAGCCACAAGAGTATAGGTTATTTTAGACTAGCCAATTCTTGTTTGAGCAAGAGAATGTTGCCGCTAGCTCGTTTGCTCCTGGGCAGCCTGTTTAGACAGGCAGCTACATAGTTAGCTCTTCAAACGAGAATCGTTCAGTCTTTCACATTCACTGTATAAGCAAATGAGGGACTGAACGATTGCTGTTTAAATCGAGCAGTAAGTGAACGAGCCAATGATGGCTTTTATCCCTGCATAAAATGAACGACGAACGAAAAGTCAATGATCATCACTCACCATTTAGACTGAACAATTACCTTTCACTTCCATTCGTTTGAACAATAATCATGCTGTCTAAAAGCACCTTTAGTGCTGTTAGGTACAGGCTCGCAGAAATTATTCCATTTCAAAGCATATAACTGGTACGGTTGAGGTAAGGTCTCCTTGCAGGCGAAATCTTCCACGGGAAACTTGTAGGCTTTGCTTTGCAGAACCCTTACCCATTTCAGCATGACAAAGTCTTGCCCAGGAGCCATGGGGGGCCCATAAGGCCTCTCTTCTCCATATAGGGAGCCCAGTACTATGAATAAAGCATTATAGTTGGGGGCCCCGTTCCAGGTTTTGCATTGGGGCCCAGGAGCTTCAAGTTACACCTCTGCTCCCAGACAAACCATGAAATAGTCTTCCAGTATATTTTTAGTTACCACTAGATGGTAAAGTTGGAATTGTCATTTTAGAGAATGCTTTCCGCTACTGAGCAGTTTAACGGCATTGTGTTGTAAACCTCTCCTGCTTACTGTTGATGGCGGACGTGGTCATAACAAGGGTACTGGTGTACCTTGTCGACACCAGAAGTGGTGGGTGTCAACAAGGCTAAGGCTGTTTGAGAGCTAGGTGATGCCCCCTCTTCCTGATTGGCTGGACAGCTTGCTCCAGCTCTTCGGCCTCTCAGGTCCAAGCACTCTGTTCGCCCTTCTCGCTCCTGGCGGTCCTTGGGCTCTTGGGTCTCCCTTCTTGCTCCTCTCATCCTCTGCCTCTGGGAGACGCTCTCTGCATTTCTGGTTGGAAGGCCGCGGCATTGGTAATAGCTGGACGGCGGGCGGTCGTCCTGCGCTGCTCATAGCTGCTGCTTCTCTCCTCTTAGTGTGCCCATAAAACTGGGCACGCTGTCTGCACGGGTTCGGTAACAGCTTGGCAGTGGTGGCTGACGAGGTGGGGGGGAAAGGATGTTACACGGGCAGCAATCTCCTAGCAGCGTGGGGATTTATTTTTGCCTGGGATGGAGGGTTAAGATTAGTTTCAGTGTTAGGCTTAAATTATTTGCTGAAAAAGCGCCTCCGTCCCCCGGCGCACACAGCTAAGCATTTAAAGCTACTAATTTAAGCCTAACACTGAAACTAACCCTAACCCTCTATCCCAGGCAAAAATGAATCCCCACGCTGCTGGGACCTTGCTGCAGGCAACCAATCAGCAGCAGGCGATTACAGCCTTCACTACGCCTCCACCCATACTTGTGGTGGAGACAAGATACACCAGTACGGATCACAAATATGTTGGAAACTTTTATAGATTGTGTTTCCGTATCCTAATAATAATTTAATACAACAAAACAAAAAATAAAACTAAGTTTTGTTTTGGCTTCCAGTGGCCAACCATAGGCAGACCTTTTCAACTTGGTACGTTCTTCGGAGTGTCTGCTGCTCCTCCACTTTTCTGCATTTTATTAAAAACACTCTACAAGGGCAGAAATTTGATGAACTAACGTGTTTAAAAGGTGGAATCATAGTGATTTACTAATATGTACTTATTCTTGCTCGTCCTTTACCATTGTATGAGTTCCATAAACTTTTCGGGGCCACAGGGAATTCTAATTCCCTGTCATCCCACGTATTTGTCAGCAAAATCTAGAGTGTATATTTTTTATTTTTTGGCTAGCCTGTGTTTGTTGTTTGGGGCTTTGTAGAAAATATGAATTCTCTGGAGCTTCCCCGTCGTTTTATAAGAACAGTCTTTCTTTTTTTTTTGCTGCTAAAGGGAGTGATTCTGGAAGTCAGTAGAAATCAATAAATTGCTTTATTTGTGTAGGTTGAACAAAGGCCTAAAACTATAAAGGAATTTAGTTTTTTTTGTCTCTGCACTGAGCCGAGTTATTGAATTTCATCAGGGCACATCATCTTGATGAGTATATTGCTCTTTTCGAGATGCCTAACTTCAGCTTTCATAGAAAGTATTGCTTTATCTTTTTAGTCTTCTGCTTCTGTTTCACCAAAGCATTTTGATGATTATGAATGTTTTTATGTCTAGTGCTTATGCATACCTTTTATTATGTACAACATGGAAGGCTAAAACCTGTATTAGGATAGGTTTATCTGAAGGTGTAAATATCTCCTTAAAATAGCGCTTCCTCCTTTAACCGCTTTGCCTGCAATACGCCTTTTTACTGACCTCCCTAATGGGCTTTATAACTGTACATTGTCATTTTAAGGCAACGGCTTGACTGACTACTGACAGCCAGGCTCCTGCTTTCACAGCCAGGAATAGAGAAACCTCAGATCCTGGCAGTTTAACCCCTTACATACCACAATGCAGCAACTGCAGCAAGTTGGCAGATAACAGAGGGGGAGGGAACTCTTTCTGACACCGATTAGCACTCTGCAGTGCGATCGATCGCAAGATACCAATGTGTTCCCATGGCAGTCAGAAGCCTAACAAAGGCCTGCATGTAACTCTGCCTATTAGGCCCCGCCTCCTGCAGAGGCAAATAGGCTGCTTTCATAGTCTTAGAAGAATGCATTTCAAGTTCCCTTTAAGGGCTAAAAAAATAGTGCCAAAAATATTTCAATAAAGTTTAATTAAAAGAAAAAAAAAATACACTTAAAGGGGTTGTCCGGCCAGAAACATTGCATGTCATTACTTCTGTTTGCCCATTTCCATGCACTTTGCTTCATTTTCCATGCACAATGTATATTACAAACAGAAGTTTTGGACTTACCTGAAGGGGTGCCCCCCCCCCCCTGTGTTGCTCCTCCGTCGTCCCTGGTTACCACAAGAATCTTCTCCTTGTCGGGCCGCAGCAGCTCTTGTCGGCGCGGGAACGAGCCTCTTCTCATCCACGCATGCGCAGTTCTTCTCTCTGCAGTCCGGACCGATATACGATCTCCTTGTGTGCAGGGGGGGGGGGGGGGGGGGGGGGAGGATGGAAGAGCGAGGAGCAGGAACTGAGCTCCTGCCCCCTCTCTGCCTCCTCTCCGCCCCTCTGCACTATTTTCAATGAGGAGAGGCGGGATGGCTTAGCCCCGCCCCCGTCCCACCTCTCCTCTGAAAATAGTGCAGAGGAGGCAGAGAGGGGTCGGGAGCTCAGTTCCTGCTCCTCGCTCTTCCATCCTCCCCTCCCCCCCCCCCCCCCCCCCCCCCCCCTGCAAACAAGGAGATCGTATATCGGTCCGGGCTGCATATTTCCTTTTTCAGCCGCAGTTCTCCGGCGCATTCAGCCAATCAGCTGGCTGGAATCGGCACCACGTGACTACACAGCGTGCACGCGGATTGCCTTCAGCAGCCGTGTGCACTACACACTGCAGTTAAGCAGACGTGCACTACACACTACACTTAAGCAGCACGGGGTTAGGTTTAGGGTTAGGTTTAGGGTTACCTAACCCCAACCCTAACCCTAGACCTAACCCCAACCCTAAACCCTAACCCCGCTGCTTAAGTGTAGTGTGTAGTGCACGTCTGCTTAACTGTAGTGTGTAGTGTACACGGCTGCTGAAGGCAATCCGCGTGCATGCTGTGTAGTCACGTGGTGCCTATTCCAGCCAGCTGATTGGCTGAATGCGCCGCGCCGGAGAACTGCGGCTGAAAAGGGTAATATGCGTCCGGGCTGCAGAGAGAAGAACTGCGCATGCGCGGATGAGAAGAGGCTCGTCCCCGTGCCGACAAGAGCTGCTGCGGCCCGACAAGAAGAAGCGAAGATTCTTGTGGTAACCAGGGACGACGGAGGAGCAACATGGGGGGGCGGGGGGGGGGGGCACCCCTTCAGGTAAGTCCAAAACTTCTGTTTGCTTCATTTTCCATGCACAATGTATATTACAAAGTGCATGGAAATGGGCAAGCAGAAGTAATGACATGCAATGTTTCTGGCTGGACAACCCCTTTAAGCAAAACAGTTTTTTAATGGTTAAGATACACACACACACACACACACACACACACACACACACACACACACACACACTTAAAACATTAGACATTTTATGTGCTTTTATTGTGTAACAGTAGTAAAAAATAAACAAATCTATATAAACTTGGTATCGCAGTAATCGTGCCCATCCAGAAAGTTTATCATGATATTTTTACCAAATGGTTAACCATTGTAAAAACAAAACCAAAAAACAATGGCAGAATTTCTGGACGTATTTTACATCCACCCCGCCCCCCCAAAATTGTAACAAAAGTTTTACAGCAGCTGATCTGTATCCCAAAGTGGCGCCATTGAAATATACAACTCGTCCCAAAAACAACGCAAGCCCTTATACCGTTGTGGCAACAAGTTATGGGTCTTGCAATGCGACAATATAAAAATCACTTGGATCTTAAGGCACAGAATAGGCTGGTCACACAGGGGTTAATTGAGGGCGTATGAAGTTCAGAGCCCCATAGGTAGCAAACCACAATGGATGTTTATCTCTGCTTAAACGTTTTTAAATTAAAACCCCAAATGCACTCTCCGTAATGTTGTTGTTGTTCTCTATCACCTTTCAGGTACGCTGGGCAGAGCAGCAGGTGGCGAAGAAAAGGAGGAAAAGAGACATTTTTACAGAACCAACCGACCCCAAATTTCTCATGCAGTGGTATTTGGTAAGTATGTTAAGGTTCTAGTAAAGTCCCCTGGTGCAAGCACTAAGTCATGACTGACTCCTAGTGTGACGGCTTCCGCAAGTGGAGGATAAATCACAGCACGCTCCATTTTTCCGTGGATTCCACACAGACGGCTTCCATTGAAGTCAATGGAAGCCGTCCAATCCACGGCCCTTTTGCAATGCAATTGCGGAAAGGTCGCAGATTCCGCGGGAAAAGCGGGAGTTTTAAAAAAAAAAGTCTGTACTGCGCATGTCTGACGGCTTGCCGTGCGGACCATACACAGTACAGAGTGAAGACTGAAAGAAGCGGTATGCACGGGCGCCACTGCTCATAGGGCGAGATTCCACATGCGGAATCCAGCCTTGCCATGTGCAGCCTGCCATAAGGGTAATCTCATGGATAGAAGCCCTCTACATGCCATGTAAGACCTTAAAGCGTATGTGAGTTTTCAAATAATTTTCAAAAGCAACCCAGGACATCATTGACCTCTGCTTTACTGCGGTTTGCACCCAGTTTAGCGCTATCAATTCAGTTTTCCATGTACATTTTCCGGTTTTTCTGCCACCCTGCTGTTTGGAATCCACATACATGTGGGAGACAGGTCCTAAGCAGCCAGTACTGTACTGGCCAGGACTTTCTTTCTCACACTTCCCAAGCTGCCTTGAACAGTCCTGCTCCAATCAGCTGCAAGGCAACATCTGAATGTCTGCCTCTGCCCCTCTGGTGCATATAGTAACTAGCAGTGACCCCATGTCCCTGTTACTAGAGAAGTCAAGTGCCTAACAGACAGTGGACTGGAGAAGTGTTGGAGGGGAGACCCCTAGTGGCAGGCACTTCAAACTTGACTTTCAGTGGTAAAATAAAAAAAAAATGCAAATCTATTCTAAGATTGATGGTGTACATATAGACTGTTAGATGAGCAGAAGTTGTTTGAAAAGCTGGTGTCCATTTAAAGGCGGTTGAGTCTTCACAGATAACTTACATATGTCGTATTTTGTCTTTCATATTTTCAGTAGTAAAAATATGGATGCAATACAGTTGTAAAATCTGTCAATCCTATGGCATCCAATGAAGCATGCTGTGTGAAAGCGAGAAATTCCACAGTCCATAGAGTAATCTGTATTCTGGACCTCCTCTACATGGGTAGAATAGGAATCCTGAATCGTGTGACAGAGTTCTACATTTCTTAGCTTTTAGAATGAGATTTCTAGTTACTTCTTCCTTTCTTCAGACTATCTTGGTGTACCAACTATTTTCTCACTCTGTACCATATGCTTTGTGAAATATACATATTCTCATTTGCACATACAGTGCAATAGAAGAGCTCAACCTTTTTGCCTATGAAAGAGTACCGGTATAATGACTGAAGTAATCTGGGATCACGTTGCATTTATTTGGGCCTGCTATGTCGAGGTTATTAGTTAATAATAATTACTTGTTGCCTTGTGTGTCCACCTATTTGTCGCTTCTACCAGGTACGGTTGCGTTTATATGCCCTGACTTAAATTTCTGACAAAGTAGCAAGAATTTAACTCTCAAAGGTTGAACTCCGATCATAAGATACCTACTAGTGAGAAGTCTCTAAACCACTGACTTTGCACTTGTGCTGCCAAAAATATTGCTTATAAGAAATATGCTTATCCCCTCAGAGACGGCAGAGCCATTGAATGCAAATTTTTATTTTTAAGTTTTTCCCATTAAAATGAAATTACGCTTTGTGCCTTATCCTTTGTGATTACTATGCCAACATTGTAAGCTTTCCTAGGAGAACTGAAAACATCTGGCTTGCAGAGATGTCAGGTTAAATTAGGTTAAAGAACTGCAAGTTTCATGTAAAGCAGTATGCAAGGAAAAAAAAAAATCCTGCTACTAGATGTACTAGTGCTATGTATGTTTCCAGTGTTACTCCTTTGTGGATCTAAATCCTTAATCCATAAAGACTTGCATCAATACTCATCTTTGACAACCTGGTGTATAGTCTTGACTAAAGACCCCAATACACAAAGAGAAAAGTTGGTCCAAGATCACCAATTTTGGCAAGCCTGGCTATTTTACAGTATCTGTTTGGGTCCCTCCAACTCAACTCCAACAAATAATGTTAGGGGAAGGAAGGATCGGGCATGTTGAATTTTTATATGCCTGATCCTTTTTGTTCTCGCAAGAGATTAGCTGCTGCCACAGGTGTCTGTCAGTGGCTTAAATGGGTTATCCAGAGATTGAAATACCTGAACCAGTCCAAAATAGCAATGCTGACTCCACTTTCAGCCCTTTATTGACATAGATCACATGGCATGGAGCTCCTTACATACCATCCCATTGATGCAATCACAGGGAGCAGCACTCTTCCCTATCACAGCTGATGCAGAGACAGAAAAGGGAGCCGATTTAGGTATTGAAATGAGCCACTAAGCCCAGTACTCTGCAACAATGTCCATAACACTGGGAAGTTGGGAGAAGCAATATACCATGTTACCTGATGTTGAAACTGGGCCAGAAGTGGAGATGTTGAATCGGGTATTTCAAGCTTTGGTTAAACACTCTGTCCCCCGTACACAGTAGGGAAAAAGTTGAACCAAAATTTCAGTCTTCAGTGCCTCTGGCCAACTATCATATGCACATAGTGGCCTTCCAACTCTATCCAGACAGTAGTCATGTGTGTGAGGGGGAGACAGTCGTTGCCCGAACCTTTGATGCATAGTTCGATTACTTACAGTTTTTTCCATGGAAAGTTGGGGGTTATGTTGACCTTAGTTAATGACTTACAAACTTTTTTCGATTTACATTTTTAAAGCATGTACAACTCTAAAATGCCATAAACTCCCAATATATGAGGTCCCTGGCTCAAGGGGACTTGATGCATGGCTTTAAAGTGCATTGTTCAAGTTCACGCTTCATAAATTGGGGTATGAATTTTTAGCTTGCCTGCTCAGCAGCTTTTCTCCTATCAAGACATACATTCATATTAAAAATACTATTAACTTAATGTTCAGGATGACTCCCTCCAGCAGTAATGGGATTAAAATATGATCTGTCCCTTTGATGAGCGTGGCATGTTTTAATCGATAGAGCATTTTCCCTGCAATCCCTCTCTAACCTTGAAAATTAGAAGAAAATGTATTGTTGCGTTATTGGTATTTTTATTGTATCTAATCACAAAGCGTCTAAGATTTCAATCCTTTATTAAGAATATTTGCTTTTGGTGTTTAAATATAATTTTAACCTTCGACCAAAATAGAGAGAATTTATGTGTATGGAGAAGTGCGGTCAAGTCTGCTATTCAGTTAACTGTCCAATAGCCCAGCATTGTCAGAACCATTAGTATTGGCAGGTATTGCAGCTTTTAAGAGGCTTGACAGGCTAAATCAAATTTCAAGATTTCATGAATTACTGGACCATAATCCGCACTTAATACCCTAGCCGCTTCAATTTTGTTAACGTATTCTGTGAACTTTGTGCCCGAGTTTAGTAATATCATTTTTTATCTTTCAGTATGATCCAAACCGTCATGATTTGCATGTGAAAGAAGCATGGGCTCAAGGTTACACTGGGAAAGGCATCGTGGTCTCCATATTGGATGATGGCATTGAAAAGAACCATCCAGACTTGCAAGGAAATTATGTGAGTATATAGTATAGAGGATGATCTCCTAAGAACATGTAATAGTCATGTTCTATTGCAGTGTTGGAACGCTGGAGGTTCCCATCATGGCTTGTGTTGGGGATATAAGCACTGTAGCATCTCCCTCAGTTTTTCTATGCTGTGCCAGCTTTTCTTCCTCCACCTTCCCAATCCATAGAGGTTTTTGGCAAGGATGCCATCTGCCCCCTACTTTTAAAGGGAATCGGTCACCCATTCTGCAGGCAGCACGGTTTACAGAGCAGGAGAGTGAGGAGGTTTGTTGGAAAATATTCAGTACAAATTGTAAACTTTCAATTTGTCGGTCCAGCGGGCGGTCCGGTCAGTGACTGACAGCTATTTCTGCATGCACACTCACACAGAGATGGCTGTCAATCACCGATGAGACCACTCATTTGACTATTAACCCCTTAGAGATATGACCTATTTTGGTCCTAAGAACACAATGATTTTTGGGGGATTTCAGTCTCCATTTTTTTCAACGGCCATAATTTTTTTTTTTTTTTTTAAACCTTTCCATGGCCATATGAGGCCTTTTTTTTCTCCCCCTTTTTATACAGTGGTAAAACTGCAGGATAAATGGCATGATACATTTTTTTCCGCAGTTTGGTAGGATTACAAGAACACCAAAATATTTATTTACTTATAGGTTTTTCCACTTTTTCACAATTATACACCCCCACCCACCTCCCCTTTTTAATTGTTTTATTTTTTTGTATCTCTGCATTTAAACTCCCCTATAATTTTTTTTTAACTTAGTGGATGGAGCTCTGTGAGTATTTGTTGCGTGATGAGCTGTAGTTTTTTTCAGTACTGTTTTGGGGTACATGTGGCTTATTTGATCGGTTTTATTGCATTTTTTAGAGGCAAAATTAGCACAAAAAAAAATTTAATTACTAAATGTATTTTTTTTTTCACTACATTTTTTAAGCCTCTGTGAAGGACTTATACTTGCACTCCTATGAGTTCTCTGATAATGCATTGCAGTATAGAAGTATTACAATGTATTATCGCTATTCATAGCGATTACAGGCCATGGCAGGCCCAGACTCCATTGTCTGGTTGCCATGGCAACCCGTTATACCTCTGCAACTACATGGGGGAGGGCCCATGATGTCACAGAGGAAACGCCCTCCTTTTGTGAACACTTTTCAGATTGTTTTCGTCTGCTGCGGACTTGCCGGCCAGCGCACATGCGTGGTACAGATGTGACCGCACCGTCACTAGGCAATGACTCGAATCCCGTGGCCTTTTCTGCAATGATGATTGCGGAAGAGCCGTGGGTTGAACGGCTTCCATTGATTTCAATAGAAGTTGTCCGCACGGAATCCGGATGAAAATAGAGCACGCTGCGATTTTTCTCCCACGAGTGATGAGCATAGAACCCTGCTTTTATTTTGCATGCTTGGGGTGGTATTTGCCGCCGGGTCCGGAGGTGGACGCCTGCTCCAGACTCGGCAATGCTGATCCAGCAATGTGCATTTGGCCTTCTTGTTCATCACTGCGTGTTAATTCTACAGTGGGTTCGGTGTGGGTTTTGTGACCCTTGTGGGAGGAATGTATTAAAATCTCATCCAAATGGCTTGTGCAGAAAACGCGCAGCATTTATGTTCCATATGGATATACCCTTGCATTGGCTCAGTATGTAAGTATTGTTATATATGTCTATACTGACCTCTGTACAGCATTGGATGGCTTGATTTCCTCTTCTAATTGTGTATATCCATATCAAGTATGCAGAATGTGCCGGCTGTGGGGGAAGAATGCCACAGCAACAAGCTGTAATTTGCATGTCACAAATTTCTATGCAGAACCTTTGTTTTTCCGTGTCTTCTGTGACTAATTGATGACATTGCAGCTTTACAGACAAATTAGTGAAGTGACATAGAGTTTGAAATAATCTCTTAGACCGGATTTATATTTTAGCTCTGCAGAAGAGAACGGTCTCCCTCATTAGACACATTATGAAATTCATCAGTCAGCGTAATAAACTGCAATCGTTTTGTAATAATGGCCAAACGTTAGGCGAAGACCATGATTCATCTTATACTTGAAGATTTGTAAGGAAGAGTCTTAAGGTTCTGGTTAAATTAGTGCCCAGTTAGTGACACCCCCACCTCCTTCAAGGGGGCACTTTTATCTCTTCAAAAGGAATAAGCCAAAAGTAGATGTTGAACTTTTGAGTCATTTAATTCTTCGTGATCTTTCTCTAACTGGTCTGGAGTCCTACAAAGAAAGCTTAATGGAGAAGTTAAAGGGGAGCTAAAAGAAAATCGGATACACCCACGATGGCATGACTTAAAACAAAAGTAGAAGATTGTACTCATCTACACTTAAATTGGAATAGTCTTGTTTGCAAGCAGATGGCCTTTAACCCTTTCCAATCCAATATGTATCCGGGTTTTCCTGGGGGGCTTACTCTTTTTTTTGCCGTTATACAACGGCGCTATATGCTGGATAAAGCCAGTACTGCATGAGGTGTCACGTTGGATAGGATCCGACAGCAGAGAAGCTGGCAATATACAGGAAGAGAACCCCGACGGATGTCTACCAACATCGGAGCTGTACTGCCTTAAATCATAATGTCTTCAGAGGTCAGACAGTGGATTGGAAAGGGTTAAAGGGTATACCCATCCAAAATGGAAAATTGTCTTGGGAAGGGGGAAGGGGGGGGGGGGGGGGAGGTTATGGAATCACAATCGAAAGCAGCAGCCTAAGTTTGATAGTTGTGTTTACTTTCAGAAATATTGATATTTTTTTTTTATATTGTAGTGGCTATTTTTGCAGTGCAGCCATATTGGTTGACACTTTTGAATTGACTCCTTAAACTGTGGCCCATCATTTTGTTGAGTCTTATATGCCAACCATGCATTGTTTTTTCTCTCTCTGGTGTTGTTGGAAACTCATGCCAGAACTGATCATATAGTTTATGGGATTGTTCATGACATCCAGCACCTCGATTTAATGCCAGATGTCTCCCTGTGCCAAACAGTAAAACGATTCATGTAATGTTTTTCTGGCTGGCTGTGAACGCCAGACACAAAAGTGTCATCAGTTGTGTCCGGCTCAAAAATAAAAGGACTCGCTGAACACATCTGATATACTTGACCCCAGCCTTAGTATATCTTATTGACGTTTTATTGTTTTTAGGCGGGAAGCTGTCTTAAAAGTGCCAGTCGAATGGCTGCCATTCCCATTGGTGCACATTGTAAATGTAACTTCACTGGCTGGCAGGGGTTGACATATGCCCTCTCCTTTTAAAATGAGCCTATGTACCTGCGAAATTTGATTTGAAAATTGTTTCCCATTGTTTGCAAATCGTCAGAAAGGAATTATCTGGCCAAGAAGAGTCACACTTGTTCGTGAGCTTCCGAATGAACAACACTGCTTCTCTCTTGATAAATAGGGATTCCTGGGTAAGAAGATGCATTTTAGCTGCCTATCAAGTGGTGTTTAGCTTGGCAGTGTAGGAATCGGCATGACTCTTCTCGGCCAATTTACGGTTTTCTGCTCATTTTGCATGCAACGTGTATAACTTTAAAACCTGATTGTGGAGGCAAAGTAACGTTAGACGTCTTTGAACCCTTAAGAATTTTCTATATTTCTGCTTATATTTAACCTAAAACTACATCACATTTTCACACAAGTCCTAAAAGTAGATTTAGAGACCCAAATGGGTTAAAAATATTAGACTTGGTTATTTATTAAAGAAAATGATGGATCATTGCATGTCTGTGAGTGATAAAAAGTATGTGAACCTTTAGGATAAGCAGATAATTTAAAAGTAAAAATTAGAGTTTGGTGTTTACAATCAATGTGGTGACTATCAAATATGAGTGGGCACCCTGTATTATTTAAAGAGTAGGGATATATCAAAGTCTGATCTTCACAACATGCTTAAGGCCTCATGTCCACGGGTAAATTAATATTTAAAATCCGCATCGTTTTTCTCGCACGCGGATCCGCGCCCCATAGGGATGCATTGGACACCCGCAGGTAGTTAAATACCTGCGGATGTCATTTTTACCTTCAGGCGCAGATCCGCGTGCGGGAAAAAATCCGGATATGCTCCATTTTAGTGCGTGTCTCCCGCAGGCTTCTATTGAAGCCTATGGAAGCCGTCTGGATCCGTGGAACACCCGTACCAAAATTAAAACTCACCTGTCCTGGACGCTGCAAGTCTCCCTTCCTTCCCGGCCGGATCTTCTTTCTTCGGCCCGGCGGATGTGCCCAGCCTCATGTCCGCGGGGCAGGAGGGACCCGCTATGGATTCCCCATGAAGAATCCGCAGCGGGCCTGATTTTTCCTGTGGACATAAGGCGTAAATATTTTGAGGCACAAACAAAAAATTTCTGAGGACCTCAGAAGAAGTGGTGTTGGTGCTCATCTGACTGGAAAAGGTTACACAACAATCTCTATAAAGAGTTTAGACGCCACCAACCCACAGTCAGACATGTTGTGTACAAACTGAGGAAATACAAGACCATAATAAAACTTCCTCAGGAGCGGTTGACCAATGATGATCACGCCAAGAGAAAGGCTTATAATAGTCCATGAGGTCACAAAGAAACCTAAGGCAACCTCTAAGTAACCAAAGGCCTTTTTAACATTAGCTAGTGTTAATGTTCATAAGTCCATCAGGACACTGAACAACAATGGTGTGCTTAGTAGGATTGCAAGGAGAAAGCTGCTGCTCTCTAAAAAGAACATTGATGCCAGTCTACAGATCATCTGGACAAGCTAGAAGGCTATTAGAACAATGTTTTGTGGACAGATGAACCCAAACTAGAACTTGTTAGCTTAAATAAAATGCATTCTGTTTAGGGAAAGAAAAACGCTGCATTACAGCATAAAAATCTCTTAAGGTATGTGAAGCACAGTAGTGGTAGTGTCATGGTTTTAGCCTGTCTTGGTGCATCTGGGCCACGATGGCTTGCCATCATTGATAGAACAATGAATTTTGAATTGTACTTGGAAATTCTGATGGAAAATGTCAGGACATCCATCCATGAACTGAATCTTAAGAGAAGATGAGTCCTGCAGCAAGACAACGACCCAAAGTACGCAAAGTTTTGCCCTTAATTCTCCAGAAAAGTTGTGGAAGGACCTGAAGCAAGCGGTTCATTGAAGGAGGAAATCAACCAACATGCAGATGTATTTTTTTCTTTAGCTTGACTCTTGGGCTGGCTGCACACCAACGGGTCGGATTCCGCACATGGGAGACCGCATGTCCCATTTAGACAGCTCTTTAAACCACTGCTAGGTTGTTAGCGCTCATGCGGAGCGTTGAGACAAGCAGATCACCGCTGGGTTCTCGCTCAGCATTTCATATTCTATGAGCATTTACACTGGGTGAGAAGTCAGCGATCCAGCGATGATTTTCATGCTGGTTGAAAGTGAGCGACCAATGAACTGTAAAGTAATAGTGCACGATGGCTGTGCATTTAGACGCCTAGAACATTGTGCAAATTTCTTCTTTTGAACAAATTTTGCACGATAATTGGCCCGTGTAAATGGCTCTTTAGACAGATCAAGAATCTCATGATAGCGAATGAGCTGGTGACATCATAACCCCTTTATTCGTGCTCGAGCGGCCCGTTTAGACTGCACAATTCTTGTTGAGAATCGTGCAGTTGACGTTCACTTATCGTGCAGTGTTTCATAGTCCTATGTGTAAACTGCCCAACAAGTGCTCGAGCCGGCGATGAGTTTTATCCCGACTGAAACCGAACAATTAAGGAGAACCTAACTATATTTTTATTTATTCGGTCGTTGGCTTGCATTTTACCTGAACAATTGTCATTGACATCCATTCGTTTTGCACGATTTTGTGAACAATAATCGCTTTGTCCAAAAGCACCATTTGCTGCATCTGTAACAGAAGAGAAGCTGTTTTGTACGAGGGAATGAGCTAAAATTCCTTTGGTGTGCAGGACTAAGCAACAGATACTGGAAACGTTTAGATGCAGAGCTTGAGTACAAAGGCTGGCAACCAAAGTGATAAACTACAATACCCAGAGTGGTTGTCAAAATTGGGATTATTTAGTTTAGAAAAAGACATCTGAGGGGCGACCTAATAACTATGTATAAATATATCAGGGGACAATACAGGGATCTCTCCGATCATCTGTTTATACCCCGGACAGTAACAAGGGGGCGCCCTCTACGTCTAGAGGTAAGAAGGTTTCTACACCAATATAGAAGGGGGTTCTTTACTGTAAGAGCAGTGAGACTATGGAACTCTCTGCCTGAGGACGTAGTGACGGCACATTCGATAAGAGTTCAAAAGTGACCTGGATGTCTGTCTTGAGTGATACAGTATATGCTATAATCATTAATAACTTCAGAGGGGTCGATGATCCAGGGATTTTTCTGATTGCCAGATTGGAGTCAGGAAGGATTTTTTTTTTCCTTAAATGGGGAAAATTGTCTTCTACCTGATTTTAAGCTTTTTTTTTTGCCTTCCTCTGAATCAATATTGAGTGGTGATGGACAAGTCTTTTTTTGACCTTACATACTATGTTACAGTTGCTACATAAGGGGGTCACACCAAATATTAAAAGCAGAGGTTCACATACATTTGCCATTCACAGACATGATATTGAATAATTTTCCTCTATGAATAAATGACCAAGTATAATAATTTTAGTTCTTTTGCTTGCTTTGGTTCTCTTTCTCTACTTTTTAGGATGTTTGTGAAAATCTGATGTAATTTTAGGTTAAATATAAGCAGAAATATGGAAAATTCTGAAGGGTTCACAAACTTTCAAGCACCACTGTACATGGGCTCATTTTGAAAACCGAGGGAATAGATGTGATTAATGTTTCATCCTCTTCAAGCCAGTGAAGTTCGTTTTACGGGTGTAATGGTGTTGACAGGTTCCCTTTATAACGTATACACTCTAAATTCTAGTCCGTTGCTGTGGATTCTCAATCTTGACAATCTTACGTTTATAAGCTCTAGTAAACGCTGCATTCTGTCATAAGAACAGAAAATAAGATCCGGGGGCAGATCGGAACAGGTTTTTTTCTGGCATTTTTAATGACATCTGAGATGGAGACTCCAATGTGAACAGAGCCTAAATCACACTCCTAAATCACACTGCACTTGGAGTCCGTCCATGAATGGAGAAGTTGACAAGAAATACTTAGCATAGCAGCTAATGTGAGCATAAAAATGCAGACATTGATCAGGCACATAGTTTTTGTTTTTTTTCCCCCTCTACAGACCAGACTGTGAAATTGGTTTCATTGTTACTTTGACCTATAGTAGTAAATAGAAACTTACAAGACTTATTGTAATTTATTTTCTGGACATGTGTGTTTAATGAACAGTTGAATAATGCATGACTAAATATTCATCTGCTTGATAAGGAAAGGGAACCAGGGAAAAAAAGGATTGATTATTGATCTCGGTGAACTATTCTATAGAGGAATTTGCCGCAGTGCACTCGAAATTTATTAGGAAGGAGCCATTAGGTTGATGAAAAACTCAATGTACTTGGATATCTTGCTTCTTTTACAGCAGTCAACTGAAAGAAAGAAACAAATGATCTGGTGGAGCGCTGATAAGAGGATGTGATATATATTCTTGTCACTTGAATTGACAATGGTTCTATTGTGTGTATTTGTTTTATCTTTTACTTTTTGTCTTTATTCAGGATCCAGCGGCCAGCTATGATGTCAATGACCAAGATCCAGATCCACAGCCTCGATATACACAGCTCAATGACAACAGGTAGGTCTACTCCGCAGTGGAACTTATCTTAAGGCCGGCTTCACACGGACGTATTCGAGTGCAGTTAAAAGAACCCATTGATTGGGTGTGCAAATGCACGCTTAATACGCAGCTGGATGCTTGAAACACTGCAAAATCCCCCTCCCTCCCTCTCCCCATATGACAAAGCCAGAGGTGGACAAACAATCTCACAGAGGCTTTTGATTAAAGAAGTGAACATAAGACAAGGATTGGGGTACCATGCAACGCATTTCGCGGGTTAAAACCCCCTTTCTCAAGCATGACCTTCCAGAGTAGCCGGTGTATATATAATAAAAGCCGTGTCATATGTGTTCCATCAGCCTAAGGAGAGTCGGAGGAGGGAGACACCCACACAGATCATATGAGAAGTGAGGAGGTGGGGATTGATATGCAAGCGCTGACAGATGCCGAGCACTCCCAGCTCAATTGCGAGCACTGGTTAGTTCATTCCCTCCCTCGCCCCCATGACAACTGCAACATCATAGATGCGTTCTTGTTGGGGCAGTAGTTTGGAGGGTGGGGGCTGGCATAGAAGCATTGTGAAATGCCAAGCAGTCCCAGCATGCAGTTACATCTCCGGCTGATATTCAAATGATTAGATTTGTGGTGTGATTAGATGAACGGCCTTGCCACCTGAGGCCCTAAAAGTGGTTCCATCCTTGGCCTCTAAAAAGGCTCTCAGAGGTACTTGTGTGTAATAGACCTCTTTTTCTGCTTGAGTAGAGCTTGTTGACCGCTAGATGCCTCTAAAACACAATCAACAAGATTTTGCCGAGTTAACAGAATTTGAAAGGGGGCGCATTATTGAAATGTGAGGAGCTGGGTGGTCGTATCGACACATTGCCCGCTACGTGGCCTGTTCTGAACAGACTGTTAGGAGGTGGGTCTAACAAACGAGACATTAAATGAGCAATCGGAGAGGTTGGAGGAAAACCAGAAGAGGGCAGTATCCTGAAAGCCAATAGCTCAGAGCATACTGAGGATAATTTGGTGATCTACAGTGTCAAATGCCACAAGGATTCAAGTAGAATGTGGCCAATTCATCAGTCATTAAAACGTCAGGGAGAGCGGTTTCCGTAGACTGTAGGGAGTGAGTGAAAGCCAGACTGTAAGGGATCAAGAAGAGTGTTTTCTGAGCGATCGCTTATAAGGTGAGAGTAGACCAGACATTCCAAGAGTTTTGAGATGAAAGGGAGATTAGAGATGGTTCGATAGTTGGCAGCTCAGGACGAGTCAAGAGATGGTTTCTTTGGTAATGGGGATATGACAGCCCTTTTAGAGGAGGGAAAGATACCAGAAGAAAGAGACAGGTTGACTAGTGTGAGGTGACCAATGACTGTGAGAGGTGAGCAGGAATATGGTCGTTAATGCAGGTAGTAGGGCAAGAGAAGCCTGGAGACTTATTTTGTTTGGTCAAATGCTGAGAATGAACTAGAAGATGTGCGGGAGAGAAGGGGATCAAAGCTAATCTGAGACGGGGAAGTTATTTCCTGCTGGATACTGTCAAGTTTCTCTTTTGAAATAAGCCGACAGACCTTCAGCGCTGAGATCAGTCGTAGTGGGCTGTATCTTAGGACAGGGCAGGCAGTTAAGTGTCAGTTTTTTGGTCTATGGGATAGCGAGGAGATGAAAGAGGAAACTTGTATGCAGACGCACTGTAGCCTTTATGGGAAAAAAACCAAACATTCAATTTTCAGCACAAACAGATATTTAAATATAATCTTGTTATCTTTGCGGACAAGCCTGTAATATCCTGACACTGTGTGTTAAACACTTGGCTATGTAGGTCATTACTGCTCTAGCGGCAGAGGCCCCCCTAGTTATGGCTTGGCATGTTTCAATCTATATGGGGTTCCTCACAATAATTGTTCCACTTTACGGACGCTGCGGGTGCTCCTTTTTGCACACCACAGAGTTGTAGAGGCCTTCAGGTACTCCTTGTACCTCTGTAAAGCCTCCATGCACACAGCTTTTCCATGTGCATGTACCTTTAACTCTATATATCTCACGACTGCCAAGATCACCAACAATCGTTCCGTAACTTTTTTTGATTTTTTTGAAAGCTGTCGCACATTTAAAATTTAGAAGTTTGCAAAAGAAATTAAACCTATAAAGACATGTTAACTTGGGCTCTTTTCATGCTGCGTTAATGGCTTCCATTAAAGGGAATCTGTCAACAGTTTTGACACTCTTAAAACTTCTGACAGCTCAACGCAGGGGCCGGGAGGCAGTTCTACAGCATACCTGCCTGAATGTTGTCAGTATCACCAGCTTGTTGAAAGCTGTGATATTCCATCCAGGACAAAAAGCGGAGTCCTCGTCCGATATGGCTGAACAGAGGCCCCCCCCCCCCCCCCCGCCATTGAATGGGGGGGGCTATGGATCTTTTTGACATGTATAACCAGAGCCTTCCTGATACAGAACTCAAATGAATCACAAAAAAACACTTTATGCAACTGGTGTACTGCCGTGATTTGGCAAATAAATGTCTCTGCTTTTGTTGGGAGATTTATTTTGTTCAATCTAGCAGAGATAAAGATGGGTTTCAGTTCAACCAGAACAAATCTGCTTAATAATAAAAGCATTAATTAAAATCTGCAAATGTGTTTATCTGTAATTATTTTAAATCCATTCCTAAATACGTGTCTGTGAGGACCGTTTCACAGGAGCGTTATACTGCCACATCGCTGCGCCCGGAATATGGATGTGTGTCCCGGCCCGACCGCAGGGTTTACTGACCCAAACTGTCCCCATCATCTGAATCTACGATGTGACAAGGTCCGTAAACCCTGCAGTCAGGCCGGGACACACATCCATATTCCGGGCGCAGCCATGCTTCCATAATAGGCTTGTGTGAAATTAGTCTTTATGTTTCGGTTGTCTGAAATTAACCTGAGCCGCTATTTTTACATCTGTTAATGCATTCTCGAGACCCCTAGACTTTTTACCATTAGACAATCCGCTTTTCATATGTAAATTGGCTCAGCTATCTTTTTTTCATGGCAATGGAATATACAGATAGATTTATTCTATCTCTCAATAATAATAATGGGCTCTTTTAATGTTTTTGTTTGTAACACGGGTGCTTAAAAAGGTTTTCCCACAAGGGTTAAGAAATGGATAATGGCCAAGCAGTAATATACTCCTATTTTTTTTATGCACCATTTACGAGATATCACTTCTAGTTTCCGGCATAAGCAGATCTCTCTACCTCTGTGGTTGCCGTTGGTTACGTCCATTCCATTCCTTGTTCTTTGGTGCACACGGTCGTCTTGGCTGTATTCATGGCGCCAGCACAGTAGCGCACTGACGGACTGGTTTTAGTCGTACTTCCTAGCTGACATCACTCATCACATGGGCCGACCCTGGAGAATTGTGGGAATGGAGGCACCTTTTATACTTTTCTTTTACTTTGTCTAACATCTTCTCCTGCTGAGGGGAGTGTTTGATAATCTGTGTAAAAATGCCGGTTTCATCAAGTCTCATTTGTTTTACGGCAGATCTAAGGCTGCTTTGAAACAAATATCTCTACAAGGTGGTGAATGCGCTCTTTATGTTGCACATGGGATGATAGAAGTGACGTCGCCGCAGCGTTTTGTATTCCGTGTGCGCACCATACCTGCTTTCAGAATTATCTCTGGGCAATTGCTAGTGTTTTAAATCAGAAGGAAACAAAAATTAATTATTGTCAATTTCAGGCAGACTTCTCAGATAAATGTATCGCCTGGAGTAAATAAAAATGTTGCACATCCGTTCTGCTGTGTGACAAGCTTATAACTGTACAGTAAGACCAGAATGTTGAGACTACTGTAAGGATACGTTCACACGAAGCGGAAATACGCACCAATAGAAGGGGTGAAGTCCGCTGCGGATTTGCGCCAAAATATGCACCAACGCTGCGGTTTTTGATGCAGAAATGACACGGCTTTTGAGTCTGATTTTCCACTTTCAGTTTTTTCCTGTTTAATTTTTATTTTAATGATGTTTGTTTTCTACATCCAATATTGAAATATCAACCACTTGCGGCTGGACTCCCACACGCCGGAATCCCGGCGGAAATTTCGCAGTTTGGCCGCAGCGAAAAACCACAAGATTTCTGCCTGGAAAAGCGCTCCTTCAAATCCCTTGGCACTTGGCCACGGGTTTTGAAGAGGCCTGGCTGCCACTCTTCCGCTGCGGCCAGCGCTCCCATAGAGGAGAGCGCACCGCAGCAGAAAAAGAAAAAAATGAGCATGCTGCGGTCGGCGAATCTGCGTCACAGCGCAGGCTTCTGCCGGCTTTGCCGCATCGGATTCGCTGTCCCATGTGGACGAGATTTCTGAGACATCTCGTCCATATGGCTGGCTAATCCAGGATTATCGGCCGCAGGCAGATTTGCTGCGGTGAAATTCCGGAAGGACTTTCTGCAGCAAATCCGCCCAGTGTGAACCCAGCCTGCAAGTTACACGGTGTTTCTCTTGATATATTTTGTTCTTTCCAAAACATGCCATGCTTAGACCGCCTGCAGACGGCCAGGTCAAAACCTGCTGCAAGAATTCTTGCAGCGGGACCCGACCCAAGCCCCTGCAGGGAACAGTGCAGCACTCCCCTTTCCCGCGACTCCAGCTCTCTGATGTGCCGGCCAGGCAGCGCATACGTAGAGCGGAGCCAGCAGTCGGGGAGTGTTACCAAAACAGAGTGTTTTAGCGCAATTTTGACACTGCATTTTCGAACACATTCTACTGCGTTTGGAATGCACCTCTTCATTGTAATGGGTGATGAGATGCATTAAGAGCTAAAACGCACAAAAATAAAGCAGACCGCACTCGAAAATCATTGCCATTCTGCGAAGCCCCATTAAATTCAAGGCGTTGAGCGGTAAAAAGTGGGCTGTGTAACAGCAGCTATAGTTGTGGCTTTTAAATGTATTTTTTCCATAAGCTTCTCTACACGTGAAAAAAGTTGGAAAAAAGACGTGCAAAAGAAAACTTGAAGATCTAATTTTTGCAAGTCAAAAAAAAAACACTAAAAAGTTGAGAAGGAAGCCTTTAAAAAAAGCAAAATAAAAGCTTCACATAAAGACGAATCCTCTTTTGAAACATGTGCCTGAGACCAACCACTTTTGAAGAAGTGTGAGAACAACTTAAAAGATTTTCACATTATATGGTCGGTATGAGGCATAATATAGACAGACTTGAAAAATTAACAGGCGTTTTTAGATAAAGAATAGTTGATGAAGCTCCGTTGAACATGGCTTTATCCTAATCAAAAACGTATTGCAGCAAGCCGGTGGAGAAAACTCAAAAACACAGCTTTCTGCCTTGGGAGTGGAAGGATGGTGAGGGAAAAGATAAAAGCAGGTTTACATTAACATTTTGGTTATATGAATTCCGTCGGCTTGTGCTCTACTGGTCAGGTCTCACATCATTAATAGATTATTAAACTGAAGAACAAAAAGTGTTCTCGAAGATTAAAAGCATTCCAAGGTCTGACCTGCTATGTTTTAATTGGATAAAAATGGACATTGCATGTAAAATTAGTGTCTTCGTTTTTCTTTACCTTCATGCCAGAAGTGTTCTATCCTTTGCTAGGATTACAGATAAGGAATTTTTTTTTCTCTTTTTCTGTTTCAAATATCATTTTACTGCAATCTGAAATATGTAATAAGCTTCCAGACTAGACATAAATATGAAATTGGATAGGGAATTCAGATTAGGCTGGGGAAGCAATGTTCCTTTGCATGCTTCACTTCCTGTAAAGGCCCCTGGTCAGAAAGCACTTCAGAAGTAGAAGTAGGAATTGACAGAAAATTACTTTCCATAACTTGATGGTGACATTTTAAGATATTGTGGGGGCCTTCGCTGCATTAATATAGTGTTCTTGAGGAAGTAACTCTGTTCTCTGTAACAGGACTCGTAACGATACAACGCCCAGTGAGTATCATGAACAGGTTCTGTTAATTAGAACGCGATACATACCGGATACTTGGTTGGCTTAACAACCGTACTGCTCAGCATGCAGTTACACTTCTCCATGAAGTTCACTTTTAAAGAACACTTCTTCCCACACACCTCAGTACAGGTTCTGCAGAAAAATCCAAGGGTGTCTAGCTATCTGGCCTCATAAATTCATAATTTATTTTTTTCCTGGACACATTTTGGAGCTACAGACAAAAAATGTTCCAGGAATATTTAAAGTATCTTTCCTACAACAGACATGTATCGCCTGTCTACAGGATAGAAACTCTAGGATCTCCGGTGATCACTAGAATGACCACAGTGAGAAGGAGTCTGAATAAAGTCACGATCCAATTTAAAATCTATGGGATGGTCCTGTTTACTGCTCAGTCTATTGCTGGACTGTGGTTGGAAATGTCAGCCCTGTACAATAGCCTGAGACAGGTCTCATTAGCGCTCACTCAAGTGATGACCCTTTTGTCAATTCATCCGGGATCGATCAAGACTAGTAAGAGACATTCTTAGATTCTTTTTCCTGGCCATGAGGATGGTGATTCCACGGCTTTGGAAGTCATGGACCTCTCCAATCTGGATAAATTGGGCGTCAGGCCTGGACAAAATCAGCCATATGGAGGAACTCTGAGCTAAAGCCAACAATAAATGGATGGTGTTTTATACAACAAAGGCGGTCTGGATGGCGTTTCGCACATCTACCAGTTCTGACCAGTGGTTGACAAATGGTGTTTTACGCAACTAATAAAAGAATAGGGGATGTGTTACTAGAATCTGACTAAGATGACTTCTCTCGCTCTTGCGCTCTCACGCTCTTCCTTTCTTCTTCCCCCTGTTTTCCTTTTACCTCTTGTACTTCTCCTTCTTTCTCTTATCCCTTCCTTCCCCAGCGTACCTGGGGGCTTGAGTATTCCTCCAATAACCCTTCCACCCGCTCCTTGCCTTGTTGCTGCCCCTATACAGAGATCCCCAGATGGGAATACCATTCCACAGGGATTGAGGCCGGTTCACAAATTTCCCAAACGGGTTAATGTTTAGTAATAATTTCTCTGCTGTTTCACCAGCTGTTGACCTAGCATTAACATTCAATTATGTGTTAATTACATAAAACATGGAGTGCAGCCTACGGAATTTTTTTTTTGTATTAATGTTGCACAATTTCCAGGCTATGTCAGACATGTTGTAAGTTTTGGAAATGTCTCTTAATAAAAACACATTTTGTCATTTTGTCTTAAAATCTATCGGATGGACAAACACCGGTCTCATCTGTTTCTGTCAGTACTGGCCCCCCTGTTCTAGTGATCATGGGAGTACCCGAAAGGGGGCATGTGGTGATCAGATATTTATCCAGTGGATCGGTGAAAAATGTAAAATGTGGGAAAACCTCTTTAGAGAAAATATCTCTTTGACATAGCCAAATATCTCTTTCTATACCCAATATTGGATAAAGCCTTTAAATCTTAGTAGGGAAGATTTCCAATAGAACCCTCCTTCTCTTTGAGGAAAGGGGCTGTCTGACCCACTATTTGAATTTTAAAAAAAAGAAGAAAAATAGTACTTTTCCATTGTTGTATTAAAAGTGAATATTTCTTCTCCCTATATTATGGCCCAATTAACGATAATCCACCTTAGGGCCAAGATTCTTAAAGACCAAATCCTGTCTCCTCTTTTTAGATGACCGTTCTGTAAAATAGTTGTACCAGAATTAACAGAGATCCCCTATTCTGAAGGTGATGGAACTACTCTGCCATTTGGGGCCTAAGCCATTACAGTAGGTCTTGATTAATTAATAAAGGGACACAATCACCAATGTAAACTTGGGTCACTGCCTGTTATGCCGGGTTCCCATGGAATGGAAATCTCGCGGAATGTTCACAGCGGGACCGCACGGAAATTCTGTGAAATTTCCACAGCAAAAAGCAGCTTCAAAACCCACCCCATTCAGTGTGAGTTTGAAGTGGCTTGTCTGCCTGTATTCTGTTGCGGGAATCTCTCCCCATAGAGGGGAGAGCCCACAGTGGAAACAGCAATATAATTGACATGTCGCAGATTTGGATTCCCGCACCACATGTCAGTTTCCACATGGCTTGTCCGCAGTGTGTGGACAAGATTTTTGCAAATCTCGTCCACTTTGCTATTTATTCTAAAGCTTTAGAATGAATGCAGACTTTCCGTCTGTATGGAAATTTTGCCCCATGTGAACCCAGCCCAAGAACGATCACTTCCAGTGTAGTAACAATAGAATAAATATTTATGCAACCAATAATACGTGATTTCCATTGGCTTGGTTTTTCCCTACAGTCACAAAAGTTATTCTTCTAGTGGTGTACCTTGCATGTAAACGGTTAAAAGGGATGTTACCAGAATCGCCAGTTATTCCCTATCCACAGAATAAGGGGATAACTTGCTGATAGATGGGGGGCCTCACCTCTGAAACGCCCACCAATCCTGACAACAGGCTTCCTATGTCCTACTCACTGTGAGCTTACTGCACCTCCACCCCATCTCCCATCATAGTGAGGTGGAGATGGAGACTGAATGGAGCAGTGGTCACGCAAGCATACTGCTGCTCTATTCATTTTCAATTGGACTGCTGGAGTTCGCAAAGAAGTAGCAAGTGCTTGGGTTTTTCCTTCAGCCCCATTGAATTGAATGACGTGCCGTCCACACATACTCATCCAGCGCTCCATTCAAAGTGACATCACTGAGAATGAGAGAGGCATCTCCGCAGTTGTGTAAACACGGGGATATAAGACCCAATTCTCAGGATTGGTGGAGGTCTAAGTGGTAAGGCCCCCACTGATCAGCAAGTCAGCCCCTATCCTGTGGGTAGGGGCTAACTTGTAATTCAGGTACAACTCCTTTAAGAAAAACTCAACTGATCTTTCAAGATAAATGTCCAGTTTCTCAAGTGTGTCCTCTTTAATTCTGGACACAGGCCGCAGCCAAGGTTGCCGTGTAGCCCTAGCTTTAAAGAAAGAAAGGCAGAATTCCCAAAGTATTCAAACCCGTTAGAGAAGACCAAAAAAGCACTAATTCTTATTTCTTTACTTCAGTCAAAGAGCCAGTTGTTCTCATTGCTAAGAAAGTTGTTGAAGGCTGAACCATTGGTCCTTCCACAGTTGAAATACCTTTTATTAGAAAGTTACCTGGCAATCCTAAAGCTGGAAGATGCACTTGACAGCTGAGTTTTTCCGCCTTATTAGCAAGCAAAAAAAAAAACCTGTGACATCTGACATTTACCTGAGGGTATGGAAGACCTTTAACAACTTTGCAGGTTTAGAGCAGAATCCCTTAGGTAAGCCCAGCATTGCTCTGATTCTAGCTTTCCTCCAGGCAAGACTTGGCAAGAATCTTGAAGGTGCAGATTTCAGCATGAAGAGCATTTTTATGCCAAGTTAGTAAATAGATTATTAACAGATTAGGCATTTATTCGCAAACTGAAATAAAGCTCATTAATTGTATAATTAAATTTTATACAATTTTCTAATATATTTTGTATGTTCTTTGTGTTTCTTTTTTAATTACTTTTTATTGAGATCTTTTCATTAAAAATGTCAGCAGAGCTATATTTTAAGATCCCTGCTTGTAAACCTACAATGGGAGCCTTTATCTTCGGGTAGATAAGTGATATCCTGTCATATGATGGACACTCAGGAGCACCAGTACAGTTTTTAGAGTTGTCTTATGGCACGTTGTGCTTCTGAGTGTCCATCACATGGTAAGAGTAGACTCTACTGGAACGACCACAAGCGGAGATCTCGAAAATGCAAACAATTGATAAGAGAAAGCATACTAGAAAATTTTATGAGGTTTCATTTTACGAAGAATAAACTTGAGTCTCTTACTTTTTTTTTTGCTAAAACTGGTATCAGATTTTCAGACACCATGACATTACAGGTCCCAGTATTTAGTATTAATGCACTGGAAAGGGACTGTAGTTTGCCTTTCCTTTAAAGAAAAAAAAAAAACTCACCCGTTTTTTATAAAATGCATAGTATTGTAACAAAAGCAGAAAGTGTCTTTGAAGATATTAACAATATCGATTTGGAAGTTTGACACACCTAGTATGGCTGCATTAAATCATTAGACTTAAAGGGGTTTCTTAGGGAGAATGCTATTGATGACTTATCCTCAGGATAAGTCATCAATAATTGATCGTCTGGGGTCTGTCGCATGGGACCCTGACCGATCAGCTGATGGTGTGCCCGCTGACGGCGCTAGAAGTACACAGGGGTTGGAGTTGAAGCCTCCTATGTTGACCTCTGTGAAGTGGCCGGTTCTTGTAATTACAAGCGCGTATCTCTCGTTATATTTAACCATAGCCGACTATCCTTAGGATAGCAAAAGTAGTAGAGCGGAAGTGGCAGCATGCAAAAACTTCATCAAATTGTATTATTCTATAGTCTTAAAAAGGTAGGCTCGGTTTCAGCCTTAGAAGGCCTTCTAAGGCCGAAACGTAGCCTACCTTTTTAAGACTATGAAATAATAAAATTTGACGTTTTTCAATGCTGCCACTTCCGCTCTACTACTTTTGTGATTGACTACTGAGTCTTGAGGCTCAGACTCATTGTTGAGTGGTTTGCATTTTTTCACCATACCCCTAGTGGGTACGGATTGAGTGCAGCTGGATACTTTCCCCTTTGGATCTAACCTGAGGATAGGTCATCAATGGTATTCTCCTGGAAAACCCCCTTTTAATAAAATCATTGTGTTGGGGGGGGGGGGATCCGCTTTATAAAATCTAGAAAAAGCTTTATTTATGAATTTACACCCTTGTTTTCCCTGATTAGCAAACTAGTGTGGGACCTAACATCGCATTAAGTGCACATTTTTTCATGGTCCAGTAAACCTGCTGCTTTAAGGGTTGATTTATAAGCTTTTCTCCAACACGGCCTACTTGTAAAATTTGAAGGACTATAACCATCCAGGAATTTTTCAGCTAGAAATGATACTCAGGAGATCTGATGGCAAGAAGAAACCTGCGTTGTGCAGTTTTATGTGGGGTAGGCAGAATTCTTGTTATGTTTGTCGCCCCTAAGGATATGCCGTTCACAGCACTTGACTTTTATGCTATGGCTTAAAAGTGCTGACAACTTGTGTCATTTTTAAGTGACGGCAGTTTTGTATATTTTACAGCTTACAGATTTGGGACTTTGTTTTACTTTGATAAAGGTTTAAAACCAAATGTTCTTCTTTTTGATACATTTTTAACGGTAATGTATGTTCTATTGGTTCGTTCTGTGACCCAGCATTGTATAATGTCCTTTTAGTATTAGAACACGGCTGCCTTATGCTGTAAGTACAGCTAATATCCTGCACCATATACAGGTTTATAGGCTTTATATATATAAAAAAAATCTTAACATAAAGAGTTAAAAAGACGGATGGTCCTTTGGCAAGCCAACGAGGCTTCTGCCAATATCATGTTCTTTTAGTGTTTGACTTTCAGAACTGTGGATCCTGCCGATGGTACAAGATGTAGTAGACAAATAAGATTAATGTCCTGTCTGCACAATGCTCCACTTCATTCACCTCTGAAGAATCTGTCCTAGTCTCCGTTTTGGTGTGAAAGTCCTAATATAGTGGCAAGAATTTACGTCCTGTCTCTCCGGAGCAGGATGCGAACCGGTGCAGACTCAAGGAGTCGATATATACAGAACAAACTCTTCGGGTTTGTAAGAAGTTAAACATTGATGGGAGGTATAAAAGGGAACACTTCTTAGAACTTATAAACTTTTTGACTTTTTTTTTTTTTTTCCCCCGTGCCTGCAACATTAGAACGTAAGCCTCTAAAAAAGAATAACATTCTATATAATAATATCCTGTGTCTACGCTATGAGCGGGAGGAGTTGGCATTTGTAGGGATAAAGCTCTTGTTTCTTGTCTTATTTAGGAGATTAGAGTCGGATGTAAAAGTAACGTAATACTTTGCAAAGAATTAACTATTTCAACTTGACATCTACGATCTGCTTGGGAGCACTAAAAATGAAAGGTTTATTCATATTATATGCCTGTGTTTTTTGTAGGCATGGAACACGCTGTGCAGGAGAAGTGGCTGCAGTGGCTAATAATGGGATATGCGGGGTTGGAATAGCTTATAATGCCAAGATTGGAGGTAAGGAAATGTATGCCTATTCCTGATGTTAAAGGAAGAGTTCTTCTAAGTACTGGTCGCCAGTCATTTTTAATACATATGGAAACAAATGCATCATTCTATGGCCGGGTCACACGAGCTGTGAGATATACTATCATGGTCCGCAGTCGGCATGCAGTGACCGTGCGTACTGCCTGCATGCCGCTCATTGCCGTATACTACCTTGGCATGTATGATTGCCAAGATAGAATATGCTGCGATTTTTCTTGCGTGCGTGTTTCGCGCAAGCCGTGTGGCCACCTACGGCAGATTGGCATATAGTGTATTACGTGGGGAAGACCTGCACGTAATTTTCTCTACCGATATGCTCCTGTGAGACGGGCCATACCAACATAGTTTTTCATTGCCATGATTTATCTCCCACCATAGCACCAACATATTCTGCAGTAGTGTATAACGATTGTAATCAGTCTCTGTCTCCTATGGTTATGCCTCGCTACATTTAGGGCGTTTTTTCGCACGATTTTTTTTGTGCGCATAACTGATGCGTTCAAAAAATCGCGTGACCGAAGCTGGCGTCACGGCGGAAAAAGCGCTGCTAGCAGTGTTTATCCGCAGAAAAGGGCTCGGTCACACGGGGGTTTTGACGCTCCAAAAGACTCTCCTCTGCCACAGCTGTCACAGAGGAGCGCGATGTTCTCACATTGAATTCATTGGAGCCGGCAAAACAGCCGGCTCCATTAAAAGCAATGGGCTGATGGCCAGCGCTGTAGTAATTTGCAGGGAAGAGCTTAAAATATAAGCCCTTCCCTGAAAACCATCCTTAAAATGTGTAAAAATAAAAAAATGTATACTCCCCTCTCTGCAGCTGCCGGGGCTCAGCCACGTCCAGCCGGCTCTTCTCCCTGCACTGCTGTCAGTAGTATTCAGCAGGCAGGGATTTAAAATCCCTGCCTGCTGTATGGGCTGCCTCTGATTGGCCGAGCACTGTGACCAATCAGAGGCAGCTCTCAGCTGTTGAATGACACCGGAGAGCTGCTTCTGATTGGTCCCTGCACTCAACCAATCAGAGGCAGCACTCACCGATTCATGAATTCATTTTAAATCACCGCCTGCTGAATACTACTGAGAGCAGTGCGTTGTGTCCTATAATTTTCGCCGCATGCGTTTGTGCACATGTAAAATTCGCACATGTGACCGCTGGTATTGCAAAGCATTGGGTCTATATAGATGCGGATCGCAAAGGCAACTGTCAGACGGGCGTACAAACGCCCGTGTGACTGAGCCCTTATACTGTTCCACATGGTACCCTGCCACTTTATAAAGGCAATTGCACAAACTGCTAAAATATTGTAGGTGGCCAGACTGTAACCTGAAAGTAGTCAGGATCCCTTCTAGCACCACTATGGCCTCCTAGTTGACCGCAGGCAATTCAAAAAGTGTACTTTGTGGGCATTTGTCACGGTTTTCCGACACACAAAGTGAAGCTATTACATTTATGACCCTGCATTCATTGTAGTCTGTTGCACTGCTTTTTTTTTTCTCTTCTGTGAAACGCATAAAACAATCAATATGGCATTATTATGCTGGCGTTGTTTGTTGCTCAATAATGTAATTACAGTTCTTTCACATCTCTCATTATCTGAACTTGAAACACGAAATATGGGAAATGCATAAAAGAAAAGTTCCAGCAACTCCCCCCTTAATGTGCTACTTTACTTATTCTATTGTCTTGTATAGTAATTAGAATACTATGAAATATGGAAAGAATTGTGTGTCTGGGAAGATGAGCCATTCCTCTCGCCCCCCCTTCCCCTCTCTCTGGCTTTTAAAGGGGTTATCCAGGGTTAGCACAACATGCCACGCCTGCTACAGGTTGTGTGGTTTTTGCAGCTCACAAAGTAGCTGAGCTGTAATACCAACCACAACCACTGTGGGGGTCTGGAACTGTTTCGGCAAGAACACAGCGGTGTTTTTCTAATCCTGGACAACCCCTTTAAGGCAGCTGGCCGTAGCAGAATCTCTCCCCCCATTGCTCTATCTGCAATATGATTCAATAGGAATGCTAGGCCCTACCCGCGTGGTCAATTATCATGCAGAAAATGAGAGGTCAAGTAAGATTAACCCTTGTCCTATAAGGGTATGCTCACATGCAACAGAATTGGGGGCAGATCTGCACCAAAATCCATATCAAAAACTGCACTGATGATGCAGATTTTAACACAGACCCGCATAAGTAACACTTGTATAAGTGTTACTTATATTTGCTTCCCAATACATAATGTTCACTTTAGTATATATTTGATGATATTAACTTGTCCTCACATTTATTTGTGAACTGTGTAATCCTTCCAATATTCCTCTGATAGGTGTTCGGATGCTGGACGGTGAAGTAACTGATGCTGTTGAAGCAAGATCACTAGGGCTAAACCCCAACCATATTCATATCTACAGTGCCAGCTGGGGGCCAGAAGATGATGGGAAAACTGTGGATGGCCCGGCCCATCTTGCAGAAGAGGCCTTCTTCAGAGGAGTAAATCAGGTATGTTTAACATTCAATGCATTCCGAAACACTCAGAAAACAAGTCGTTGACTTCTCTAGAGGAGTGTTCAGAGCATGCTCTGTGACTTGTACGGGGAGGTGGAGGAGGTGAGCTGTGGACATCACCTATTGCTAATGATGTGACCCTGTGATATATCTGTTTTGTAATAGAGATGTTTTCTTTGATTTGTAATCCAATTGGATTACTAAACCTTCAACACCCCCCATCCCAGTATTTACAGCTGTGTCTACAAAACTAGAAGTGTCACCCTATTCTAAATGCTATAGATCTGTAAGTTTTTGGTTTTTTTTAAATAATAAATTGTGTCTTTCCTAACTTATTTTAGGGAGTAATGGAGAAAAAAAATGTGAAATATTATTATTTCTTTCAAGCATACTAACGAGCATAACCGCTATGGGAAAAAAAGGGTTAACCCATTACCCTGAGGCTAAATGGAATATCAAAACTAAGCATGATTTTAGTCCTTGATTTGAACAGCAGGGTAACTGTATACATAACTAGCATTTTTAATGTTTGCCTACTTGCAGGGTCGTAATAGTTTGGGCTCTATATACGTGTGGGCATCTGGAAATGGTGGGAGAGAACATGACAGCTGCAATTGTGACGGATACACAAACAGCATCTATACATTGTCCATCAGTAGCACCACCCAGCTCGGCAACGTGCCATGGTACAGCGAGGCCTGCTCCTCTACACTGGCGACCACATACAGCAGTGGAAACCAGAATGAAAAGCAGATTGTGAGTATTGTGTTATGTGCAAAGATGGAAACCATTTCCCTTCTTTTTTTCTCTTTTTGACACAAACCTCATTGGTTCAGGTCAGGGTTATCCAGTAATCAGCCTAATTTCCATTAAATCAACTTTTCATAATAAACTGTAAATATGATAAACCATTTATAAGTACATTACTGTCATTCCTGCCCCCGCCAGGCCTTGCTCACGCTAGTGTTCAGCTTCTCTGCCATCATGTTTTCTTTGCTTTTTGAAGTTCTGAGCATCAAATTATGCTAAAAAGACAGATCATAACAGATCTTCATATAGTCTGCACAGGAGAATGATCTCACCTGTCCTGCCTTACGCAGGAAAAGCATTGACATCTGTGTAATACTTAATTTCTCCTGTGGTGGCACTGCAGGAAAATGGAACACTTGCCTGGCAGGTTTCTAAACCAGATCAGCTTATTGCCTATGGTCCATTCTAACCTTTTTGTTTTTGTATCTCTTGGTTATTAATTACATAATATACCTTTTTTATAGGAGCCATTATTAGCTTGGAGAACAATGATCAGTCTGATTTTCGTTTTCGATTATTTGGACATTCCTTAAAGAGTTGCTGTACTTTTCAGAAACTTTTAACGCTGCAGAGAGACACGTCAAAAGTTTTGAACAGTGGGGGTCCCGCTGCTAGAAAGCTTATGTAGACCTCTTTGTGACTGCCTTCCGCTGCCAGGAGTCAAAAAGCAGCTAAAACAGTCGGAGGGGGCACAGTGTTCGACTGAGTGCAGCAACCTTCTCATTCTAGGGATCAGCAGGGGTTTTGGCAGTGGGATCCTCACTGATCAAAACTTTTAACATGTCTGACATGTCAAAAATTCCTGAAAACTGCTGTTACTCTTTGATCCCTTAAGGACCAAGCACAGTAAATTTTTTATATACAAAAATATATATATATATTTTTTTTTTTAACCTTTTCACCACTAATAAAAAGTCAGTCTAAAAGAAAAAAAACATGTATGTCACCGGGGAAAAACGCAGCAAACTTAATTCTAGTAGCTGTAAAAAAACAAACAAAATAGGGCAGTCAATCCACCAAATGGGTAAAATCCCTAAAAAGTGCCTGGGTCTTTTAGAACAAAAAAACACCCAGGTCCTTAAGGGGTTAAAATAAAGACTCTTGCACCTACTTCCACAAGATACATAATGCAGGCTGGATAGTTCTGGACCATGTCCATTCTCTAGCTGCTCTGTACCAAGTGTGTACTTTTCTGTTTGCCTTGCGGCTTACATTGCTTTTTTAACGTTACAACATACAGCTTGAACAAAGAGTGTTTGTTTTTCTTGGCCCATTTCCATGACATTTCAGAAAAAGCTAAGGGTGGTCAGTTTAATTTTTTTTTAACACGTATTTAAAGTTGATAACTGGTTTTTAGGACATTTAACAAGAGGAAGTTGTGCGCACGTTGGTTTGTTTGATCCAGTCTATTTTCTTGACCATTTTTATTGTATAGACTTTTGGTCTTTGCCCATCTATTTTAATCCACTCATAAACTTTTGGGTTTTGAACTTCAGTTTTGTTCTGATTATAATAATCTGTGTAACCCGTCCTCCACCCTTAAACAGATTTATATTTAAAGTCTACGAAGACCTCTGCAACCCTATTCTTATTTTTATTGCTCTAATCTATCTTTTATATATAAAAAATAGGATAGCTGTCTATATGTGTGTATGTGCCACCATGACTCATGAACGCCTGGAGCAATTTCAACCAAACTTGGTACATATATAACTCATCCCATGGGGACAAATTTTTTGGGGGGATGAGACAGTCCCACTACCCCTGAGGAGGAGGGGGTGAATGCCAGGATTGCACTTGAGCTGATGGGTTTTTATTTCAGTCTTATCTAACACAGACGACCTCCTCCTCCTCATACACTAATCTATTACGCAGATTACCTCCTCCTCATCATACACTAATCTATTACGCAGACAACCTCCTCCTCATCCTACACTAATCTATTACGCAGACGACCTCCTCCTCATCCTACACTAATCTATTACACAGACGACCTCCTCCTCATCCTACACTAATCTATTACACAGACGACCTCCTCCTCATCCTACACTAATCTATTACACAGACGACCTCCTCCTCATCCTACACTAATCTATTACACAGACGACCTCCTCCTCATCCTACACTAATCTATTACACAGACGACCTCCTCCTCATCCTACACTAATCTATTACACAGACGACCTCCTCCTCATCCTACACTAATCTATTACACAGACGACCTCCTCCTCATCCTACACTAATCTATTACACAGACGACCTCCTCCTCATCCTACACTAATCTATTACACAGACGACCTCCTCCTCATCCTACACTAATCTATTACACAGACGACCTCCTCCTCATCCTACACTAATCTATTACACAGACGACCTCCTCCTCATCCTACACTAATCTATTACACAGACGACCTCCTCCTCATCCTACACTAATCTATTACACAGACGACCTCCTCCTCATCCTACACTAATCTATTACACAGACGACCTCCTCCTCATCCTACACTAATCTATTACACAGACGACCTCCTCCTCATCCTACACTAATCTATTACACAGACGACCTCCTCCTCATCCTACACTAATCTATTACGCAGACTACCTCCTCCTCATCATACACTAATCTATTACGCAGACGACCTCCTCCTCATCCTACACTAATCTATTACGCAGATTACCTCCTCCTCATCATACACTAATCTATTACGCAGACGACCTCCTCCTCATCCTACACTAATCTATTACGCAGATTACCTCCTCCTCATCATACACTAATCTATTACGCAGACGACCTCCTCCTCATCATACACTAATCTATTACACAGACGACCTCCTCCTCATCCTACACTAATCTATTACACAGACGACCTCCTCCTCATCCTACACTAATCTATTACACAGACGACCTCCTCCTCATCCTACACTAATCTATTACGCAGACGACCTCCTCCTCATCCTACACTAATCTATTACGCAGACGACCTCCTCCTCATCCTACACTAATCTATTACGCAGACGACCTCCTCCTCATCCTACACTAATCTATTACACAGACGACCTCCTCCTCATCCTACACTAATCTATTACACAGACGACCTCCTCCTCTGTTTCAACTACCACACAGCTTCCCACCAGCACTGAGCCACTATGTACCACACAGAAATTAGCCTAGCACCCACTCTTATGAAAACTGTGATTGGTTGCTATTGGCAACAAACATTACAAGGGAAGTTGGTGAGTTTTCGATTTTTAATTTACGCCAGTATTACACAGACCTCCTGCTCCTCAGGTAATAATCTTACACAGACTACTTCCTCCTAAAATGCTAATATTATACAGATGACCTCCTCCTCATATACCAATTATATTACACAGATGACCTCCTCCTGATATACCAATTATATTACACAGATGACCTCCTCCTGATATACCAATATATTACACAGATGACCTCCTCCTCATGCAGTAAGATGTTACACAGACGACCTCCTCCTCACACACTAATATATTAAATCAATGTGTGTATGTAGATAGATAGATATACACACACGTATTTAAATAGACGGGCAACACCGCGTAATCAGCTAGTATATGATAAAAAGTTAAACAACTTTGCAGCCATCTTTCTATAACTCCTATGCAGAGTGATGTGTCTCCATAGTTCTAGACATCCTAGAGTCTCATCCTACATACTTTTTTCTTTTTTTCCCCATCCATCCACATTAGGACATTTTTATTCAGAAGGTTTGCAAAATTCATTTTTCATTTTAGATACTTTTGGAAAGATAAGAAAAATTAGAGTTACTGCATATTAATATATAGCTGGAAAACCCGTTTTGGAGAGATCCAATGGTGATAACTGCATGTGAACGGCTACAGTATATTGCAATTCATCACAGTCTGCAAATTGCTACAGTTTTTTTGACATTCGACTGCTGTAGATTAGGACCGGGAGAGGAACGGCACGGTTTTTAAATTTTACACGTAGTGACATGACAGCTTCGTATTACTGGCATGGCTCCTTTGACACCGAAAGCAATTGAAATGCTATCTTTAGCTTTAAACGAAGTAATACTTTTAAAAAGGATCATTTTAATATGTCAGTTTTACTTTTTAAAATGCATTCTAACATTTCTATCTGGTTCAGTCCTGCTGTTCTGTATCTTGCTATGCTCAGAAGTGGCATATCCAGACTAGTAGTAGACTGTCGGGGGGTGTAAAACGGGAATGAAAATTCATGCAAAAGCCTAACGCGGTCATAAGCCACTACAAGAAGTGTTTCAGACGATCATCTTAAACTGTTGACGTATACTCAAGACATGCCAGGACTGAAAAATTGACATCCGTTGTAGCATTGTAGGTACCAGGATGCATAAAAGCAAATTCATAAATCCTAGAGAAAACCCCATAGTGTGTACTCAGCCTTGTATTTAGCTAGAATACTCAATGACAAATGGCATGCATTTACTGGCTGGAGATGGCAATTTTGTTTGTAGGCTGGCAGCTATGTTCATCGTGCTGTGTTCATGAAAGATGATTTCATATTCCTTCAGGTAACAACTGATTTAAGACAGAAATGTACAGACACTCATACTGGAACGTCCGCGTCGGCACCCCTGGCTGCAGGAATCATCGCGCTCGCTCTGGAGGCAAAGTATGTATTACTGTCTGGGACCGTCTTGTATAGATTTTCCAATGTGACATTAGCGCTGCAAATCTTTCTGCATTGGGTTTTAATATATAACAAATCAAGTCGTTATTTTACATAGTTGGACAATAATTGATTCTGCACAAACAGTGGAATTCTACATATTAACCGAACAAAGGGGTACGATATGATGTAGGGAAATGGCAGGATGTAGAGCTTAGGTACACAACAAAAGCTTATGGGAGAGTGATAGAATGACACATTGTTGGCTTGTGAAAGAACTATCTATTATAATCGAGATTGTCTGCTAGTCCTTTCGGAGTAATTTCCATATGCAAAAACTGTATGTGTGATTGTTCCCAGTAAGAGAAACCAAGAAGTAATCTTGTCGATACGATATCTTTTAATACCTAACAAAAATACATGATGTAAATCGAGCTTTCAGACCTCACAGGGTCCTTCATCAAGGCATAATGAAATGAATCTGAAGAGGCATGCATATATATACACAAATACATATGACAAGGCACAGACATGGTGTGATTAATTTGCACTTAAAAAAAATACTACAACAGAAAGACCAACATAGATGTGAAGGTTTTATGGTGTGTGAATTAGTGCTATGGTTAAACGGTATAAGAGCATATATCTATGCACAGTACAAGCCTGTTCTAGTGCTTTTGGAATAAGAAATGAGGGTAGTACTTATTATATTCCTTAGTATCAGCCTCCCAATTTTATCAAAGTAAAAAGTTTGGTAATTGCGTTTATTAATCTTTTAGATATATCTTTTAATGGCTACTCTTTTGTTCTTCTTGGGCCCCCTGCACACTAGTGTATTTGGAGTTATGAGCTGGCAGTGTTAATCTGTGAACAGCACGCAGCCTTATTATAGGACTATAAGGACTCGCACATTGGCTTTTTTCAAATGGATCGATGGTCTGCTTGAAGAAACTCATTACATGTCTTATTCATGTCCGTATCACGGATGAGAAGTAGAACATGTTAATGCATGTCAATGTGCTGCCTAAGCACGAATCAAACAGCACACAGACAGGTGTCCATGTGCTGTCTGATGCGAGTTGCGCCCAAGCACCTTTGGCGCATCTCGCTCGCATGAGGAGTGTGTGCCCAGCCTTATTGAGAGCAATTCCAATTTAAAGAGCCACTCTGGTGAATTTTTATTTTTTTCCATTCATGACATAATTAGTCCCCCAGAATATGACTTATTACCTTATTTAGTAATTCCTTACTGCCTGCAGCTGTCCTCTTCAGGTGAGTCATGTGAGCTCCATTCTGACTAGCTAAAATTTATTTGGCTTTATGTTTTCTCAAAAAGTCAGTTTTACAGTCAGCATAGTTCCTGTACCCTACCACACAAGTTCTCTGTGAGAAGACACAAACCCCTGTCACATTACTGCTGATGATTAGAGACTCCTGTCACACAGTTATAATGAAGGAGATGATCATTCAGCCTACTGGCTGTGTCTGATGAATATAAGTCAGAGGGGCTGCACTGCATGGAAGAGACTGCAATATGCGTTGAACACATCCAGATTATGACAGGCAATAAGGGTGGGGGGGGGGGGCTTGGATGGAAAAATAGGTTTTCGCCTGAGTGGGGCTTTAACAGAGACCTGCCCCATATATATTAATTTTGTCATGCTAAACTAGTTATCACGGTTATTTAATAGCTCACATACACTGGATTCTTCGGCTAAAAATCCGTTTTATTTTGTTGCTGCTCTGTTCAAGTGATCCAAATATTTTGTTTTCCACTCCTCTCCACTCTGTAATTACATTGATGTACTTGGGAAGGCTTGATGGGTGTTAATTTGTGGCTGCCGGTATCTGTTTTCTTTGTACGGTCATGATCACATCATTTATTCTCCATTCAGGTTTTGGAATGCATTTTGATTGTGTATTTTGTAGTTAAGAAGAAGAGGTTAAATATTTAATGTCTGTCAGCGGCCTTGACCGTTATAAATCTGTCAGATAATTGCATCTTATTATAGAGCAAGCATCGACTGTTTCTATGACAACATAATTATTACTATCGCTTAAAAAATCCGGTTACTTACTAGTTTTATGCATAGGCGTTATTGAGCAGCAGTGCACATATTTGGCAGATATGCTTGCTTTTCTAAATAGTGATGCTGCGTCTCTAGCATAGTGTTAGTTTCTATAACGATTTTTTTTTCATTCATCCATAGTAACAATCTCACGTGGAGAGATATGCAACATCTAGTAGTACGGACCTCCAATCCAGCGCATCTTAACACAAACGACTGGATCACAAATGGAGTTGGTCGGAAAGGTAATACAAGACTCCGCAGTCATGTTGTATTATTGTCGAGCCTCATTCAATAGTCTATATTCCAAATTTAAATACTATGTACACCTTTTGCACTTCTTTTTTTTTTTTTTTAAATCAGTGTGTTTTTGGAAATTAAAACCTCATCAGGAGGACCAAGCAGAACAGAGGAAACTACTGTTACACTGCAGGGGGTGATGGTGGAGGATATCAGGAGCTCTTAACAATAAGGGAGAACAGGACCAACAGCTACTTCACAGAGGATGAGCGAGCTGTGTAGTATTGAATGGGTGTGGTTTTGCTACACAGCCTCCGAAAGAGAAGAGGGCAGGGGGAGCTGAGCTTGTGTGCATGCATGAAAAAAACCAACTGGTCAGTGCTGGGAATGCCCCCAAGACACAAACCTGAATATAGGAGAGCCAATTGCAAACCAATTATGAGACTTTCTAAATGCATGAGAAGAAAAACTTGATCCAAAAACAGATAACTGCATCATTGTGTTTTCTGCAGAGTGACACTGCAGAAAACTTTAATGGCAGGTTTTCAAACAAGATCAGCTTACTTATTGCCCATGGTCCATTCTAGCCTTTTGGTTTTTGTATCTTTGGTGATTAATTTTGTAATTATACTTTATTTTTTATTTTTTTAATAGAAGCCAGGGCCGCTATCAGTTTGTGTTTTTACCATCTACAATTAGCTCGCAAAACGGTAATCTGTCTGATTTCGTTTACGACCATTTGGACATCCCTTAAAGAGTAGCTGCACTTTTCAGTAACTTTTGAAGAGCCACGTCAAGTTTTGGTCAGCGGGCGTCCCACTGAATGTAGGAGAGCCTGCTAACAAAGTATGAGACTTTCTAAATGTATGAGAAGGAAAACTTGATGCAAAAACAAATAAGTGCATCATTTTTTTACTAGAGGAACATGGCATGTATGTGTTTTTTTTTGTTTTAATGTACAAAGGTTTCCATAGCCTTTAATACCTTGAACTATTGTGCTGTAAGCTGGGTTCAGTAGGACTACAGTAGGTCTGAGATTTACTTCTGGAACAAGGAGTGTTGTTAAACACAGGTTCCAAACCTAAAAATGAATAAGGCTTCAGACTGTCTTGAAAATGAACCCAGTTGCAGATTATTTATTTTACAGGTTTTTTTTTAGTTCTGAAAGGATTGGCATACAGAAGCCAAAATGAACTATATTCCTCAAAAGTTAATATAAAGCTTCAATTCTCAAAGTTGCAGCACAATATAAACCATATTGTTAACTGCATATTAGTAGCCGATGCACAAAGTAAATTATGTATCGATGCATAAGCTATTTTTGCCTATCTTTAACAATGTTCCCATCTGCAACCCTGCAAAGGTGAATGTGTTAATATGCCCCATCATAGCCATTTGCTGTCATAGTGGCCGCCGTGCTGCCTTTTTATCTGTGAGAGGATTATACTAGATGAAAACATAGGGAAAGTTTCACTCTCGGTTTATATGTTTTATGTATGGATTACGTATAATTATATACATACCTTGCAGACAGAAATAAGGTGTGTTTATCTGTTCTTTGTTGAATTCATGCATGATGAAACGATTCGCCTGAGCCAAGTACACTGCTGCAGTCACCTTAGGACACTCTACTTGTTGGAACTTGTATTGTAAGACATGCTATTGCACAATGCTGGGCATTTTCACCAACCCTGTGGAAGAGCGAGACAAAAGAAAAACAAGCAGACATTTTTTAACATTTCATGTGTTTCTGTATTGCAGTTAGCCATTCTTACGGCTATGGGCTACTGGATGCTGGCGCTATGGTTGCTCTGGCTAAAAACTGGACCACAGTGGGACCCCAGAGAAAATGTGTGATTAACATACTCACAGAACCCAAGTGAGTAATACGGATTTCAATCCTCTTTTCTTTCAAGCCATCTGGACATACAGAAGGAATGCTTGGCTAATATTACAGATTTGAAATGTGTATGCAGAATAATGCTTCCACTGCTTAGCCAAGCTGTGGACGGAAGCAGGTTTTGCATTTAGTAATATGCAAGAAAATAAGTAATGCAGTAATCCATAATCTTTCTCACTTGGAGACGATTAAAGAAAAGTCCTCATCCTGAAGAACCCCTGCAACTAGTGGAGGGATGGGCAATTTGGCTGAAAACTAAAATCTCAAATTTTTTCTGTGTTTTATTTTCTTTTTCCCTCTTTTTTATTTAGTTTTTTTTTGTTGCTAAACCAGCTAAAAATACCAAGACACCTGTTTTTCACATAAGGGATGAGAAACACTTGTCTTTTCTCCTTAGGGAGAGCATCTAGACAGTGAGTGAGGAAACTTAAAAGACTATTCGTGCTCCTCTGGGTAATATGCAAATAAGGGAGATGGAATAATGCATGAATGGCCTTTTGAGTCTCCCCACTCAGTCTAGGTGCTCTCCCTAAGGAGAAAAGATAGCGTTTCTGACACGCATCCAAGGCCTCTCACTAGCAAAGCCAGACTCCTACTGTACACTGATGAAGGACAAATACCCTGAAACAGCTGTCTGTACATGGAGTCTGGCTTTGCTTTTAATTCCCAGTCATTGTTACAGGGCTTGTATAAAGAGTCTAACTTTGACTTGATGGAAGGCTGCCTTCCAATGGGTGGCACTGTGGAGGTATTACTCCATCTCCCTTATTTACATAAGGAAATTGCATTCAGAGCGATTCCTTAATATACAAGGATTACCAGAACTGAACAGGGAGCTTCTGATAAATACTTATCAAAGAATTGGTGTGTATGCAATTCCTTTATATAAAAGAATGGAGTATTCACTTTAGTTATACGCACTAGAAGCATGTGGTTCCATATCCTGCAGTCATCACAGCCCTCCATGTACTCTGCACACACCCCAGCACAACCTCCATAGACTGTCCTGCCCCAGTCATTACAGCCCCGCTCCCTGCCATACTGTACACCCCACTTCCCTCCAGCCTGACATTAGCCACATCCACATGGGGTAAGCCTAATCTCAATTTCACAATTCTGATAAAAATCAGAATTGTGCTTCAGCAAAATGGCGATTGATTGAATTAATTTGATTAATTTTCTAGCCCTAGACTACTGCATCCTTTTTGTAACCGCTCTTAATTTCTTCAAAGTAACTCCTAAGCAGACTCCAGTGAACACGCAGGTAGCATGGATGACTGTTTGCGAAACACTGAATTATAGGGTCAAAAAAATTAAAGGGGTATTCTAGGCTTTTAGCCCCATCAGGATAAGTCATCAACAAGTGATTAGTGGGGGTCTACAACTCGGGACCTCCGTCAATTAGCTGATGTCAGTCCCCCACATTCACTGCAGTTGGCCATGTGTTGACAGCTCCAACTGCATTGGGTTCTGAGACAGAAGTTCCTATTGAATTCAATGAGAGTTATACCTTCTATTCCTTTTTTCGTCTGTGACCCCAGTGTGGACGTTCGGCCTTGCTGCAGTGAGTACAGGGCTGAGATCAGCTGATTGCTGTTGTCCCAAGCGGCAAAACCTATGGATAATCTATTGATGACCTGTCTTGAGTATATGTCATCAATGCTACAAGGGATTAAATAACCGCAATACCCCATTAAACTTGGATTAAAGGATTTGTGTCCAGTTTTAAACTTCGAGACTCTGTCAGCTACTTTTGAGTCCTATAAGCTAAGCAGTTGAGTCTGGGGATGTAAATTTTATACTTTTCTTCCTCACCTTTCCCTCAGTGTCTGCTCTCAAACTGGCTGCTGCGGTTTATGAGCCGCGCACCAAGTAGTCCTCCTGTTCTAAAATTATCTGCAGGATAGTGGATAAGCATCTGATCAGTGATGAACCAACTACCCTCCAACCCCTACCCCCCACCTACTTACTTCCAAAGCCCTTGTCACTTTAACATTGTTGGAAAGTTTTAACACGGTTTCTAAATATCCGGCATAATACTAAACTTTTAAGTACAGCCGTATTAATTTATGCCGTGTCTAAAGATAAATTATCCAGTGAATAAAACTGGAATTTACTGTAAGCCATGGACCGGTGCCTGCAACCACAAGCATTTATGAGCTTCATTTGTTGTCTTCTGCACCTTGGAATTGCAGCACATTTGGTGTGGGCCTATACAGCCCTGATCCAAATTGCACAATAGTCTTTTTCATGTACACTGGCCCGTTTTATGAGGTCAGCGCAATATTCTCGTTATGGTATTGGAGTCATTTTCTGCATGCTGCGCTGCAGACTATACCTTAATTACTGTAGCCACTGATAACGCCAGTGTATGGGGAGCAGGGTAGAGGGGTCATCGCTGGTGTCTGATTGTAAGTATTGAGCTTCGTTCTCTGATTGTCGTGCCAATTAGGACTAAACTGCAAGACATCAATTAAAATAAATGGTCTGCAAGCTGTACAATCACTCAAGTACTTGGCTAGATGGGAGCATGGAATCAAAGCCATGCTATTACCATTACTACTAAATCATACTCTCCATAGAGAGAACAGTTGATCTGATCAGTGCCCCATTTTCTGTGTTTTGCTAGTTGACTAGATTAGAAAAATGCATCCTGTGGTTACATCGTAGCAGTCGGGACGTGGAATCTGCTTTCTTCTTTAGATTTCAAAAGAATGAATAAAAAAAAAAAATTGCCGCTACTGTCTCATAGACTTCTTAGCACCACTGGCGCAGATGGCAGTACTGGGAATTCATGCCCTTTTAAGTTCTGAAGTTCAGATGTAACCTATTCTGTGCTGCATTGAGTTCAACAAGTGAACAAGACTTTCATTCTTTGGCATTTCCCAGAAAGGAGAATATATCATTTTGTAGTTCCTGTGAAGAACACATGTAAATGGATACAGCTCCTGCTGTTAAACGCTGCTCGTCACTAAGATATAAATGCGCCGTCAGTCCTGGGAACAGACTGCGTATTACCTGGGTTTGGCTCTTTGGGGGATTTAGACACACAAACTATTCACACCTCACTGGGTCAAAGCCAGAGGCTCAATGAGGCTTCTGTGCAACTGAGCATGAATGAAGCCCTGCAGGGGAAAACAGCTGCCGCTCTATCTCTTGCTCTGCTTGTGGTTGGGGTTAAGCTGACGGATTCCAATAACCTTTTATAGTTTTTATTTTATTTCTCCCGTCTGTTCCTGGAGATACCCACAACAGATATATGTGCCCTTTAGGGCTGCAGGAACCTTACCTTTCTGTTCCCTACAACCTTGTATCTTTGCATTGTTATCTCTGAATTGCTTTGTAACAGAGAAGAATATATTGCCACCTTCTATCATCTGCATACAGTTCCTGGAAGATACATGTAGCACTAGTTCTATAAAACAATGAACAGTGGGATGTGTTCGGAACACCTGGTACTGTATGCTGCGGTCTCTGCCCCAACAGCATTCTGGCAGAGTATGCCCATTGTTGGCACCTACGTTGGCAAATCAACACTGCACAATACCCATTCTATGCACTATTGTATGTCGTGTGCCTTGATTGGTCTCTTTCTCTAGAGATGGATTGGTATCCAGAAGGGAGGATGAACCTCTGACATGTTATTGTAACTACACCCATTATGAGTCTTTTTCTTGTTTATTCAGCCGTTGTATTTATTTATTTATTTTAGTCCTTAATGTGTTCCAATGCCTTTTTTTGCAATTGTTTCAAGATCCATTGTTTATTTCTTGCAGTTAATGAGCGACTGTGATGGCAAGTGACCTAAATAATTCACATTCTTTTCCATTTGGCAAACATGAGTGCTAATTGGCATAAATAAATGCTGTTCTGATTTCTAGGGACATAGGGAAACGATTGGAAGTCAGGCGAAAAGTGGAGCCCTGCATCGGGATGTCCAATTACATCAGCACTTCGGAGCATGTTCAGGCCAGACTAACCTTGTCCTACAATCGCCGAGGAGACCTTGCCATTTTTCTGACAAGTCCTATGGGAACCCGCTCCTGTTTGCTGGCACCTAGGTAACTACGTTACTAAAGCAAGATGTTTCATGGTGCTATTATATGGACACATCCATTTTTCCACCTATTGAAAGAACATAATTCTTCTTTTATATCTATTTTCCTTTCTACACTGAACTGTTTGTATGTGATTCACACTGAATAATTGCTTTTCAGTCAAATTGCAAGTCTGCGTCTATTGAAAGTCGGTTAACTGTATCAGCTTGTCAGTTTCTCTCATTCAGGGGTGGAGAGGATCACAGTCACTGTTGTGTTGAAGATCCTTATATAGTATGCTTTATGTAACTGCCTTACTCATCGTCACCATAGCATCTACAGGGTGGGCCACAGAAAGGTAGTCTGACACGACACTCTTATGAAAGCTGTCTGATAGAAAGTTTCTTTGTTGCCCATAGTGTAGCTTTATTTCTTATACTGTAGAGGTAAAATTAATGCTGTGCTGTGATTGGTTGATATCAATAATAAAGATTTTATTTAAGACTGCTTTAAGAGTGTGGTGCCGGACTAATTTTCCATGGCATGACAGACTTCGTTGGAATGTTTACCGGGAAAATATTTTATTTTGATGCGCTGAAGAAAAGCCTGCAGAGAATTTTGAAAAATTCTGCCAGTAACTACAAAAGTAGGCCAGTGGGGCAACAAGCAAAGGGACCTCCACGTTGGTTTTCCCTGAGTATTTTGTGTATTTGAAATAGTTGACACCATTGCTATATAATTATTGTACCTAATTTCACTGAATATCTTTCCTGAGCGTGCATAGATCCGCTATATATTTTACTTATTACTGTATGCGTATTGCAGTTGCCGTTCTGGGACGGGTTTTCCATTAGTATTACATAATCATTTTGAATGCCCAATGTCACCAAGCATTAAATTGTGGGACATGAACAATCACATGGTTAATCTAAAGTGCTGGAACTGTTTCAATTTACAATTTTTGAGCGTTACATAAGTGGTAGAGCAAGGCTTCCGGGTCTCAGACAGGCAGGGGTGGTGTAGGCTGTGTAGATATTTCCCTAGATTAATAGGAGACTTCATTTTGAAGCAGACTCTGGCTGCCTATCTGACAGGTTGGGTTTTAGGAGAACGTGTAGCTAGTGTAATGTTCTGATGTGCTAATGATTTGGGAAATCAATAGCAGTGTTCTCAATAAAATACATGAACTACTTGGGTAGATAGAATCCTTCACAAATCTTATGGTGAGATGGCTAAAATTTGGAAATATTTGCTATAATAGCAGAGTGTGGTCGTATGCCCATGCTTTAGAAATGCTATTATTCCCAAGGACTGCTTGGGAACACAAGCCAATGATGCTGAGCCACCATGATTGATGTCCTAGGACATTAAAGGGGTTGCACTAAGTTATAAAGTTACTCCCTATCCTCAGGATTGAGAATAATTTTATGGTAGGTTGGGGTCCAACTGCTGAGATCCTACTGATCCCAAGACTGGGAGTCCAGTTGGTCCCCAAGTGAATCGAGCCGAGGTCGTGCAGGTGTGGCACTGCTCCATTCACTTAAGTGACAGCGCTGGAGAATACCAAGTTCAAGCACTACGGCAATCTCCTGCACTGTCAGTGAAGTGAATGTGCAGACCTGCAACTGCTCCAACCTCCGCTCCATTCACTCAAGGACCGACCAGACCCCCATTCTCTGGATCAGAAGTTGGACCCCAACCGATCATAGTTATCCTCTATCCCGTGAGTAGGCGATAACTTGATAACTGAGAACACCCCTTTTAATATATAGCAACTATGTAATCTAGTGTTGTAAAAGGCATTGATTTCTTGATTTGTATTATCAGGCCTCATGATTACTCTGGTGATGGTTTTAATGACTGGGCTTTCATGACCACACATTCTTGGGATGAGGACCCGACTGGAGAGTGGTTACTGGAGATTGAAAATGCAAGTGGCAACAATAATTATGGTAAGTTATCCATTCAACAGATTAATTCTAAATTAGAGCTGGCTCATTCATTTATTTTACTCGTTTTTATATAGCACATGCTTATTCTGCAGCACTGTACACAGATTATCACTTACATTGGGGATCACAATCTGTATTCGACTATTGGTATTTTTTTGAAGCCTGGTACAAAACCAGAGTACCCAGGGAAAATCCACACAGACGCTGCGAGAAAATACAAATTCCATGCAAATGTTACCCAAGGTAACAGTGCTTAGCACTGAGCGACCGTACTGCTTGATTAATTACCAGTTTGCTGAGGCACAATTCTTATTTTCGACACAGTTGTGAAATTGATATCAGCCCTGCGCTTGTGGGTGGGGCTAATGGACCAAGGGGAAGCGGCTGTGCGGAACACCAGCCAGTTTACTAGTGTACTGGATGCTGATGAGCCCCAAGTCAGTGCAGAAATCAAGCATAGAGCTGATTGGCTGAGACTTGGCCAATCAGCACTATGCTGGACTCCTACACTGCTTCCACCTCTGAGGAGAAGACTATATGGCTAAAGAGTATGGAAGAAAGTACATGCTGGCTGTTGTGAATGAGGGGACAGAGGGCAGTATATTGGGGATGTGATGAGGGGGAGAGGACAGTGATGGGGGTGGGAACAGTATAAGGGGACTGTGCGATGTCTGGGGAAGCATTGTATCAAGGCTGTGATGAGAGTGGAGTGGAACCCCATCCTTTGCCTGTATGTAACTACAGTTTGTACCCCATGCTTTTACACCAGGTAATCGCATACACAGCTATTCTGATTATCAGAATTGTCCCATTCAAGTCTGATAATCCGTATATATTAAAAAATTGCTGTGCTTACCATTCCCTTATCTGATAAAAATTTGTATTTTAATATTTTTAGCTTGTTTAGCAAGAAAATAAAATATATTAATTTTAGGCCAAATCACCCAGCCCTATTATAAATATATATTTATTTTACATTTATTGGATTTCAAATAACCATCGTCTGGTTTGAGTTTCTGGAGCGGATTGCCATGTAGCTTGGGTTAAGTATGCAGGAAATTCAGATTTTATTAGTATTAGTGCAGCTCTACCTAAATTGTTCCAGTTTGCTTCCTGGTTTCATTAAATCTGCTTCCCAAATAGAATGGACAAATGTTATAAGCCCTATCATTACTTTTATTACTTTGATACAGTTTAATGGTCTTGTTTTTGTGCCAAGAAGGACAATATTTGCTGAGAAACCTCTTTGAGATGCCCACCCAAAATTGCATTAAGTGGTTTTATAGTAGGGTACTCTTCTTATGATCAATATGCATAATATATGATGGAAATGAAAATCAGTCACAGGAAATCTGGTGTGAATAAGGAGGTGGATATTTGGAGACGTTTCAAGGACAACTGTCAAGGACTATTTTTTTTCCCACTAATTTCAGTATTTTCAATAATTCTTTGATCTTTCATTGTGGTTGTTCCTTTCAAAATCTTCGCTAGAAGGTTGACGCAGGTAGTTTTCTGGTCAACCATTGCCTGCAGTAGTATCTGAGTGCTAAAAAGGAATAAAATTGATAGCATGGATCCCATTTTGTTGCAGTTTTTTGTGAATTTTTGAAGTTTACACACCCCAGTAGAGCAAGGTTCCTGGCGACTCGATGAATCTTCACCACTTGCCAAAAAGTGGGAAAGAAAAATAAAGTTAAAAAAATAAATCTTGGTATTTGTATAGCGCCAACTTATTCCGCAGCACTTTCAGGTAATTATTACTTATTACCACCCCCCACCGAACTGGGTTCTCATTTTACCGACCTTGGAAGGATGGAAGGCTGAGTAAACCTTGAGCCAGCTACCTGACGCATGCGGGGATCGAACTTGGGAAGAAAATAGACTGCCAAAGGTGTTTTCACACCATTTTACCATTTTGATCTTTCTCACTCTCTATTCTGACTCACTTAAAGGCCCTTTTATACGGGCCGATAGTCTTTTAAACAACTGTACGAGCACTGATGTCATCGCACAGAGCATTGAACGCTTTCCAATCCACTGTCTGGCGCCTTCCCACATTCAGATTGAAGCTTGTACAGCTCCAATGTCAAAAGGCGTCCAACAGGGTATTCCTACCGTCTGTTGTCAGCCACTCCGCTGTCGGAGCCTCTATGGCGCACACACACTGGCTTTAGCCAGCAGATGGCACCGTTGTATAACAGCAAAAAGAAGAAAGCCTTTTAGGAAACCCTGAATCCAAAATTGGATTGGAAAGGGTTAAACTGAAAGTCTTGCAGCCGGCGTGCTCTCTTCTCGCTCAGCGCTTCACCTCAAACGGCAAGCGCTGAGCAGGGACCATTTACACGGGACAAGAAACCAACAAGGTTTTATAAGCTGACTGAAAAGTCAGCCTAAACAACTGCGAACGAAAAGTGAGCAGTTTTTTTTTTTTCCGCATTCACATTGAACGATTATCGCTCAAATTCGGTCGTTTGAACAAAATTTGACTGATAATCGTTACGTGTAAATGGGCCTTTAGGCTTCAGAAACCTTGATTTGAACTTGTATTCTCTTATACAAGGTTAATGCACTTCACTCCCTTGATTTTATTAGACAATGATGAAGTATTTCCAGCACACATGGAACACATTTCCTTTAATGTTTTTGCGGAACTCGAAAAATCTCTAATATTAGTGTTTGAATTCCTTGATGATTCTAGGGCACTGGCTGCTGCCTAAAAACATACAGCAAATGTTTCCAAAAAATAAAATGACATCCCTTTGGTAAGTACATGGCAGGTTGTCAGCGCTTACAGGGGTGATTACATGCACGCACCAGAGATACTGTCAGCTTTAGCCATTTGCATAGAATGAAATTTTGTAGGCTGAAGATCTTAAACTGCTGATGTTCAGCTGATAGATTTCTAAGAATATGAAAAAAACATTCATGGCTGTAAGATGACGGTTTCCAGATGTCCCTTACAGATGTTTTTACATAACTTTTATTCAAATATGTTTTCTAGCTAAAGTGGTTTTCTATATAAATACAGCATTAGTTGTGAATGCTAGAAGTAGCAGGTCAAGAGGACAATGGTTTTAAAACGAGCATATTGTAGCATTGCATTTAAAGGCAGAGTGAGCTTAAAGGGGTGGTGTTCTGCTGCAGGAAGCATACAGTTCTGTACATTGTGCAATGTCCATGATTGATACTGCAGGCTGAGTCCTGTTGGAGTGGGACTTGACCTGTAATACCAACCCAGGCCATTGCGCAATGTACAGAGCTGTCTACTTCCTGCAGCAAGACTTAAAGTAGGATGACTTCTTTATCCCATGACAGGTCCTTTCTAAAGTTAGCAGGGCTGGTTTCATAGCTCTGCAGTTACAACCCCGATGACTCTATCGCCCTTTTTTTGTCTTGTTTTTTCCATATTCATCTCCTCACCCAGACAGGCTCTTCAACTGGGCTGTCCCCTCTGCTCAATGTCAATGGAAGACTCCAGACTGTCAATCCAGTTCAACATCGCCCGTTGACAGTGAGCGGTGGGGACCACTCAATTAAAAGCATATTTCCAAAATTGACTTTTACAACCTATTCATAGGATAGGAGATAAAGTGTGATTAGTGGGGGCCTCACCATTGAGAACTTTATTGATCCCAAGAATAGGGGGCCATGTGTTCCTCTTTTTGTTGCTCGCAGCACCCCTTCAGTAAGGGAGGAGATTGAATGCAACTGCAGTCTACCATGCACAGTGTCTTTGGGACTGCTAGAGATAGAAAGTGCTTTTACTTGGCTTTTTCCAGCAGCCTCATTGAAATTAATAGAGCAGTATCGGGAATTCTCTAGCACTGCGCCATTCAATCTCCTCCTCACTGTGGGGGGGTACAATGAGCCTGCAGGCAGGAGGAGAGGGGGGACATGGGACCCTCATTCTTGGGATCAGTATGGTTTTAGCGGTGAGACCCCCACTGATCAGACTTATTGCCTACCCTGAGGAATAGGTGGTAAGTAGATATGGGGAATAACCCTTTAACAGTGCCTGGAGCTATATCTAGAGTCAGCAGAGCTGTGCAGCCGGCCCCACTGAGTTTATCCCGTGACATGTCCTTGTTAAGTTATGCAAGACTTCTCTTGTGCTTCCCTTCTCTTCTGGAATTTCTTTCCTCTGTAAATGTGCATCTTTTACATTGGTTGGTTCTATTGAAGAATGACTTTCTTTATTGCACAGACATGCTCTGTGTTTTCGTGTGAAGGTGTGTTAACTTTAAATATGCGATTGTGTATTTTTATATGCTCGTGTGTTTACGCTTGCCTAATATCTTCAGCATAATTGATCCCGGCATTTGGCAATGCAGTTAATTTACCTTATCAGCGCTCGCTTGATGCTGCATTTCAGTGACGTGGGCTCGTCTCCCTCCCTCTGTGCGCAATGTTTGTGTATTCATGGTGCGTGGGTAAGATAAGAAAAAATAGGTTAGTTATTTACTACATTTTGTCAGCAGTGTGATGGATTGAAACCCCTCGATTTGACTTATTACATTAGGCAACCCAGCACGTGGAACCAAGTGTGGAGAGGGAGAACGTGCGGAGAGGGATCGGCAACTTGTTATCGCACAGACACAGATGGGTCACCCGCTACAGAGCTCCCGGGAGCTGCTTTATATTCACATGCAGAGGCCCGTCTGCTCGCCAGACATTTCCCTACACCTGAATAAGAGGATTGTTAGTGACAGGAGCTGTGGTTCTGCCTCTATAACCAACAGAACACAGACATGTCCGTGTGCCGGGAGCTGTCACCCAATATAGTAGCTTACTGCTTACTCTCTGACTCATGGCTGGCCTGCTGCAGACTGGACCTGCCAATCAGGCTGCCCACAATAAATAGCAGTCAATGGTCGCTGTACTGTCTCGTCTAGAAATAGTCTTTGAGCCATAGGGCTTTTACTTGCTTTCCTTTATCCTTATGGATTTTGGCATAGCTGTCGTTTTACCTCCTGAAGTGCAAACTAAGAAAAAAAAAATCTAAAAGTAGTCACGGCGTCCGTCGTTCTTCTTCTTCTTTTTTTCCTCTTGTTTAAATTCTGTTCAGCCATTTTTAATTTATAGCTGTGACAATTATGGCCGCTTTTACAGCTTCTCAAAACCCAGTTCTCCCAGATTTATGAATCGGAAATCTGGTTAACCATACACAGTGATATATTGCTCCATAATTAGGCAGATAAACTGTTCGGGGACCTGAAGAGCTAGCAGACAGCTTGTGCCTTTGTAGGAGCAGCGAAAGTGTCCTTTTTAGTTATTGCTCAGCTTTCCCGAAAACATTTATAACTAATAAACAACTTAAAAAGTGGGGGGCGAAGGGGGTTTATACAGAGATTTTTTTTTTTAAATGCCACTGCAGTTTTGGTTACAGTTTCTTGAGCCAAAACCAGAAGTGGATCCTGTAGGAAGGAGAAGTAGACGTCCTTCCTTTATATTTCTTCAATTGTTTTTCAATTGATTCCACTTCTGGGTTCAAGAAACTGAATTAAAGTGCAGTGTTTTTCCTAATTGTGTGCACTCAAAGAATGACATAGGCTTTGGTAGATAGATCCAAACTAGTGCATAAGCAGCACACTCTTATCACTCATCGAATGAAATGTGGTCCATGTGCTGGTTGGCCACTTCCAGGGAGTAGGACAGAGCGCAGAAAATGGTATGCAACCAATGCTTTTTTTTTTTTTTTTTAGTAGCTCCAGTGTCCCAAACTTCCATCTTTCTGATTTTGCATAAATTTCCCAGAAGAGCATTGCCTTATAAGTCTCCTTACGTAGTTTCTAGGTGTCCCCACACTCCTTCTGGGTGCTCTCCTTGGGGAGAGGCTATACCATCCTCTGATCCATTCACCCCCTAGGTGTCTCCACACACGTTTTGGGTGCTCTCCTTAAGGAGACACAACCCCACATCCTAAAGCCCTCACAGACAAAGCCAGAAACTTACTGTATACTGATTGGTGTAACATTCCCAATCATTGAGGAGCCGTTAGAAGGTCACTTTGATTTGATGGGATGCTGCTAGAGATGAGCAAGCACGCTCGGATAAAGCAGTTACTCGAGCGAGAGAGAGATCACTCTTGTGCTCGTTTGGCATGCCCCTCTCACCGAACACTGATTGGCTCCCACCTTTCAAAAAAAAAATTGCCCTCCCACTTAATACTCATTGGTTTTCGAAAACACATAAATACATGTGAGTAATCTAATAGCCCCTGCTGGAATTTGAAAGAACACTCACTGCTACGGTCTCTGGATGGTATCTACATGCATTCAGTGGACTCTGCAACCAAAGAGAGCGTGTTGGTGAGGGGTCAAAATTTCAAATAAACACCAGCAAGAACCTCACGCCCCCTTTACTAATCGGTGAAGGATATTTTGCCCCTTTATAAATGCTCCCAACAATTTGTTCTGCAGTTGAGAAAAATGAACAAGAATTCTGTACAAACAGTTGTTTGTACACTTTAGCGACTATTTTGAGCTATTATTCAGACAATAGTCCTGTATAAAGCCACCCTATGGGCTCATGTACACAGGCGTGGGCGTACTTGTCATGTAAATATGCAGCCTATTTGCGCTACTGATATATGCATATGTTCCGTGTATTGAGGTTTTTACATGTGTAAAGAAAAAAAAAAAAGAGCAAGAAAGGCCTAAATGAGCAGTTCAGTTAAATATGGGCAGTCTTGGTGTGTAATACACACTAAAGTAGGACATGCATTTTTTTTTTTTAACTTGACTGAAATACTCTGCTAAATACGCAAATGTGATTACACCCTTAGAAATCAGTACTACGTATTACGCTGCACGTTTACGCCCGTGTGGATGAGCCCTAAGGCTCTGGCTCTTGTGTTTTGGGGTTCCATTCAGCGGTGACTAACTTTTGACAACAAAAATATCCTAGTCTTTTGCGCTAGTCTTGCTGACGAAAATATTGCAAACGAATACATTCGGTTTAGTCTGAATTCTGAGGACTCTGAAGTTACTTGTGTTATACTGACCACATTAGGGTGAAAGTATCCTGCAACCTCTGTTCCACTAATTGGGAAACTTGCATCGTTAATGGTGGTATTGACATCTTATTATGACAACTGGCGAGTAGAGATTCTTGCTTTGCTGGGATAACTCAAACTGAAATGAATAGATGCAGTATTCACAGTAGTTAGTGACTGTAAGGTAGAACTAGAATTACACGGGTCACCGCTTATATGCCAGACACATCTAGAATAATTAAAGGCTACGAAAAACAGGAGTGTGTTCCATAATGGATATCGATTAAGCCACTTTGGTTCCATATGATGTGATGAATGTACTATGTGTCATGTTTCTGATGACCATGATAGAATTATTGTAAAATATGATTCCAGCTTTTCTTCTCTCGTAGGAACATTGACGCAGTTTGTCCTGGTATTGTATGGGACGGCCTCTGACTCACCAAGCATCTCCAACCAGGTTGACGGCGGTGGGTGTAGAACCGTTGCATCAGGCCAGTCCTGTGTCGGTAAGTTTTCCGGTAACTTTAGTGATTGGTAGACCTGTGCAGGCTGAGTGAACTAGTTAAAGCTTAACCGCATATATGTTCATTTACTGCTCTGTTCAACGTCCGTCTACAATGGGTTTCTAAAAGATTAACTATTTTCTTAACATTCCATGTTGGCAAAATACGTTGATGTTTTTCTGCTGCCCTTCTATTTTGACTCTGTGGAGCTGAGTGGCTGAAAGCAGATTTAAGATTTATGGCGCTTTTACACAGGATGATTACTATCATTCAGAATCCTTCAAATACCATCCTCGGGTGGGAATATGAGCGACAATGGTTCTCTTTAAACACATGCAGCGACTGAGCGAGAATTAATCAGTAGTTCAGTTCCTGCATGCAGAGAGCAGAACGACGCGCCATTCAGTTTAAATAGCAGTCGTTCACTTTTAAAGGACCCTCCAATAATTGTGAATGGAGGCGGATGGAGGGAGAACTCTCCCTGGCGCGCTCTGCCTCCATGGCAGCAGTGAGCAATGCCAGCAATACTCGCTCTGGCGTAGCAGCAGAAGAGCAAGCATCACTGGGGTGAGTGTCGGGCATCCTTTTTTTTTTTTTTTTTTCTTTCTTTCTTGCTCTCTATTTTTTAAATAAGAAACTGGAAGGTTTGTTTACTTTGCTGAGAAATTTGCAGAGCCGGAGCAAGGACTTCGGATCTGTTACTACATTGATATTTTTCACCCAGATTATTGGGTCAAAGGGAAAAAACTACTGGACCGTGTCTTAGGCCAGTCTCCCTCGACTGCATTTGAATTGCAGATTCCGCGTTTGGCGTCCGCGTAGATGACCCGTGGAAAAACGCGGGCATTGAAAGGCATGTATTTTAGAATTTTCGTTCACATTCGCGAGCATGAATTGCGGAAAATGCCAGCATGACCGCAAACAAAAAAACCCCCAGTACTGCGCATGACTGCCTGCGAGTCTCCGCAGTCATGCACAATATAGCAAAGTGCTGTAAGCAAGGTTACCAGCCTGGCTTACAGCCAAAATCCAATGTGAGCCCGGCCTAACTCTATCTGGGGGGGATCATTGCTCCCTGATTCCTTCCCTATCCAAGTCTTGTATATGCGCAGAGCTAGAGCATTTCTGTATAATTTTGTTCTATAGATATGTCCATTTATTTATCTTCTATTTACCTTTCCCTAGTAGAGAAAACCTATTCTGAGCCTTGGACATTCTCTTCGAAGTCATCAGGTACTTTTACAAGGGACAATTGTCGGGCACTTAATTGCCCAACAGTCTGCCCAACAATTACCGCTCCAGTGTTTTCACACAGAAGCCACAATCTCTCGCTGAATGGAGACTTGGCACGCTGGAGATCTCTTCCGATTGGCCGCCTCCATTCACAGTGAACAGACAGTCATTCATAGATGAACGACTGCCTGTTTAAACAGGTCAACAGCTGCTTTGCTTTTAAGTGAGCTGAAATCCAAGTGACAAATCAGTGATTCTGTTGGGTCGCCTGCTTATATGCAGAAGTCGCCTGTAACTACTCTTATAAGCAATTGCTCTGTGATTACATTTTTACAAAGAATATCTTTGACCTCAGATCCTTTGTACCAATAAATGAAAAATGTTAGTGGCATGCCAATGGAATGTCCAATTAAACGCTGTAGTAAGGGGTAAGTATAGGGTTACGGGAGAACCAGCCCACTCACATATGATTAAGACATTGATAGCAAAACCAATGTTCCTGAGAATGTACCTAATTTTATTTTTTGCCTTTTCTTTTTAATGTTTCCTAATGGGCTTTGACTAATATGGCTTTGACCAGTTCTGATGAGATTGGTTATGCTTATTTTACACTCACCTCTTACTTAATAATACTTGCCTACATTATTAATTGCAGTCATACATTTGTTCTTCTTCTGTAACGATACCAATATGCAAGTTAAATTATCTAGTCATTGCCGTGTTTGTGTGTAATCCTAACCTCTACCATTCTGCAGTCTGTTACCGGCTGTGCACTGGAGGGTTAACGTTGGGACTTCACGGCTCTGACATTTGGTGATTAAGGTTTCTAGGGGGTCTGTATACTTAACCAGGAGTGTGTAATCTGCAGCAAATGTCACCAGGGTGTCCGAAGCCAAACCTCCTGTGTGCCTTCTAGAACATTTCATAGAAATCATTCCTTTAACCTGGCCTCTTGAAAAGTCTATTACCTATCTGCATGAAAGCATATTATAGCCGTTTCTCCAGAGAAAATCCATAATAGATTACTTCCAGCTGAAGAGCTTTCACATCACCGATGAGGACCCATCTTCTCTGTGCTAATGAGATGCTCCAGTCTAATTAAGGAGTAAATGAGGGCTCTATAGCCACTAATTAAACTGTTTTCTATGGAATGGGTCAGGTAAAGTGCCTATACACCACATGTTGGTATACAGATTAATGTTGTGTTTGGCAAGTATTTCTTTGTTTATGTGCCTCTAAGAGTCTCCCCGAGCCCTGATTTCACTTACTGCCTCCTAAGAACTCATTGTAACTTTCCTCATTGCATTCTGCCCCATGCCTGCTAGTAAGAATCAGTCTTACACTCTCAAGTGGACAGCACTAAATCCTTTGCTAAGTACCGCTGTGGAAATATCCAAAATGCTTTTAAGCATTGATAGCAGATGGCCTGCATATTAAGTAGTTGTAAGTCCTGTTAACTTTCGATCATTTTGCTTAGCTTCATTGTTTAATTTTGTATATAGTTTGGTACAAATGTGCTTATTTTTTTCTTTTCAGCCTTTCCTCAGATAGTTACATAAATTATTTGCTAGATTAACTGTAACCCTCAGTGTCGTTGGCTATTAGATAAGTATCTAACTGTTTGGTAGTAATGTTGGGAACAATGCAACATTTAATTACTCTGGGTTGGACATTCTGTAGTCTAACTACTCTAACTGTAAAGAACCCTTTCCTAGAAAAAAATGGTCGATTTTAGATGTCTATATAACGCCTAATTATAAGAGCTGCTACTCATCACACTTAATAAACCTATTGCTCACCTTTGAGCCCTCTGAAGCTCTCCTATATTTTTTTAGGATATGGAGGACAAAACTGAATCCCATATTTGAGCTGCCGCCCTACAAAGAATTTAGAGAGGGCTAATATTAATATATGATCACAAAATTTCAGAGTATAAAAAGAAAGAGAACTTATTTGCTTTTGAAGCTGCTGCTTGACATTCAGTATTGCTGCTTAGTAACCAAACTACTCAAATCCTTCTTGTCCCTGGTTTTATTCCATTTAATATACATACAGTTAAGGCCTATTTACATGCAACGATTATCGCTCAAAATTCATACAAACGACTGAAAATGAGTGATAATCGTTACACGTAAACTCTGCTATCATGCACTTTTCGTCTGAATGATGACTTTAAGGTGGACTTTAAAATCCATTATTCAGCCACAGAGAGATACTTTATCTCTCATCAGCCCGCACACTGTTCTCTCCACGAGAGTCTGGAGATTACATTGTATTCTGCTTGCAGCCCTGAGGAAAACAATGCAGCTGTGTGCATAGCTGAGTCTGTGACTAATCCCATCCTGGACTCTGCAAACAGCTCAGGGAGACCCTTTTACATGCGAATGAAGGTGATAGTGTTAATATACATTACTGTCCATTAACACTTTATGCAAAAAGATCACTAAAACATTCAATCATTTGAAAGCTTATCTTTACGTGTAAATGGGCCTGAATATGACTGTTGTGAAATGGGTACATTACTTTACACTTAGCAACATTTAAAATACTACTTGAGAAAGTGGTCCACAGCTGCAAGACAGAATTTCTTGGTCCTTTTCTACTGGCCATACATGTTTATTCATGTCAGCTACAGGTAGGACTTAACGACAGGTATTCTGTTACACACTTCAGCAATATTCCACCGTGTACTACCATGTAATCTGTTTCAATTGGTGACGTTGAGACAACTCCCTAGTTCATTCATTTTTCTTTCCTCCTTAGAGCTGACCTCCTTTGTCTGGTCTATTTAGTTTAACCTTCCATTCTTCTGACTGATAATGAAATTTGAGTTGGTCATTATTTGATTGACGCCTGTCTACTCTGGGAGCAGCCGACTATAATTTATAGCTGTAGCCTTTCTTCGTTCCCAGAGTAATATGTAGCTTTTACATTATGGATAGATTTAATTCTTTTATGGTTTAGTGCATAATGAAAATTGTGTTCCAGACTGAATGTCCCAGTTACTGTCCCTCTTTCCCCATTTAGTTGTCTTCTGCTCTTTTGTTCTGACCATCCCTGACGTCTTTTGGAGGGAGGAGGACATTTGGAGCAGCTACATATGACAGATGTGCACAGGGGCAAAATCGTATTTCCATCTGCCAGTAGCTACTGTGTAAAATTGTGCTGAGCATTTCATAAGCGACTGGACATGTGGCATACATACATTATGCAGTCTCACATTGCTGCTAGATCTCATTACTGGCAGCCGAATGGAAGAAAATGCAGGAACGTACAACTATATTACAGTTCTGTAAGCCGCTCATATCCTGGACTCCTGTTGCCCTTACTTTTTAGAAAAGTTCTCTCATCTGCCTTTTTTCCCAGCTTGATCGCTCCTATGCAGAGTGGGCTGGAGTTTTATAGAGTTCTCACAGCTTTTAGGCATATCTAATCAAAATCCGTTAGGTGATAAAATTCCCTAAACATCAATAGTTTGTTTTACAGTGAACCTATAATTGGTGCGGATTCCTTTATAATTATTATTCTTGCTCCATAACATGTATAGAACTTCACTTTTTAATAAAAGGCCCAATCAAAGGGTGGTGGCTGAATTATACATTAAAGCTTCAGGTCTCCTAATGAGAAGAGCTGCTTTGCTTTTCTCCCTACCCACCAACATTTCAGAGGATCAGAAAGAGGAGGTTAAGGAGGTTGCTGTTCAACTTCACTTCTACAAAAGGAGTTTTTGTCATTACACAATCAACTGACAGAGGAGGATCTCGCTGTGTCCGGGGGTGTGATGTTATATACTTACCAGGCTCCCTACCCAGTGCTGTCACCCCAGGAAGCCAGCGCTTGGCCAGTCAATATGACTCTTCATTCAGTCCATGCTCATACACTTCACTGGTCTCTATGGGAGTGCATGCACGCAGACTCAATCTGATAGACAGAGCACCGACTTCCTGAAGTCACAGTGTGGGAACGGAGATCTTGGGAAATATAAAAATGACACCCTGGGAGACTTATTCTGTAAGCGCCATAATCTAGTGTTTACAGTAGGAATCCAGTAGCCTTAAAAGGAGTAGTACCACAATAAACGTTTCGCACCTATCCATAGGATAGGTGATAAAAGTTGGAATGGTGTGGGTCTCGCTGCTGACACCCCATTAATCCTAAGAATCAGTCTCTAGTCCCCTTGTACTAGTCGCTGCAGGATTTCTGCACCCACCCACAATTACGTGGAATTTGAATGGAGTGACGGTCACACATGCACCGCACTACTACATTCTAGTGATCTCATTGAAGAGTCATGGAGCAGCACTGCCCATGTGCGACCGCCATTCCATTCAATCCCCTCACTTGGATGGGGGGTTACAATGAGGAGCTGAGGGGCACATGGGACCCCCGTTCTTGGAATTAGTGGGGTCTCAGAGGTGAGACTCTCATCACTCGACTTTTATTCCCTATCCTATGAATACATAATAAGTAGGGATGAGCGAGTATACTCGCTAAAGCACTACTCGCTCAAGTAATGTGCCTTAGCCGAGTATCTCCCTGCTCGTCCCTGAAGATTCGGGAGCCGCTGCAGCTGACCGGTGAGTCGCAGCGGGGAGCGGGGGAGAGCGGGCGGGAGAGAGGGAGAGAGAGATCTCCCCTCCGTTCCTCCCCGCCCCACGCCGGCCCCCGAATCTTCCGGGACGAGCAGGGAGATACTCGGCTAAAGCACATTACTCGAGCGAGTAGTGCCTTGGCGAGTATACTCGCTCATCCCTAATAATAAGTCTATTTTGGTTTGACCTACTTAAATAATTATTCGACCATATAATACATGGACAATCTGGTCCACCAGAGCAAGAGTTGCTTTTTGTGAGCATTTCTCCCTTCTACAAGGGCAGATTGAAAGTAAAACTCCTTTTAGAGTTCTATTGGGGCAGATTTACTAATCCTGCCTAATAGACAATGTAAACTTAAGGCCCATTTACACGGAGCGATGATCACTCAAAGATCGCTCAAACAGTTTGAGTGACAGCTTTGAGCGATCATTTTGCATTAACCAGGTAGCTACTCAGCTACTTAGTAGCAATTAAGTGTGCAAATGAAGCCTTAGCTGAAAGCAGTTAATAGACGGAGGGCTTTTGTCTGCATTCAGCTCATTTTGTTCTCCATTGGGAAACAATGCTATCAGCACTACCTGTAGAGAACTCTTGATAAGGCTGAACGATTTTTAGGTTGGACTGAATTTAACGATCAGCTACTAGTGCACGAAAAGTGCATGATGGCCGCGCGTTTAGACGCAGTGATTATCACTCAAACAATTGCTGTTTAGCCATTTTTGAGCGATCATCACCCCTTGTAAATGGGCCTTAAGACCTGACAATCTCAAAATGTGGCAAATTTATCACCGTGGCTCATGCTGGATGATAAACTTGACACCTTTTTTATTCCCTAGTGTTATCTCACCAATTGGTTGTTTAGTATGCACCAAACGTTTGCCATATGTAGTCACATGTAAACCACGATCCTTTCACACCAAGACACAAGCGAGATGCAGTGGAGTAGTCTTTTTGGAACATTCACTTCATAAATGGGTCTAAAATTTGATGTAACACGATGTAAAAGGTATTAAAATTTGGTGCATTTTTGTCGCAGAGTCTTGGCACAATCACATTAGTAAATCTTCCCCACTGTGATAAAATTGACATGCACATCCACATTAATTTCCATGTTTCCACGGAATGTTCAAATTCATTAATTTCTATATACCTGTGTAGGTAAAGAGTGTTGAAAGTATATTTATCATTAATTTTGTACAGTAAAAGGGTTCTCCTGTTTTGACGTCTTGTTCTCTGTTCTTGTGCAGTTTGTGAAGAAGGTTTCTACTTGCATCAGAAGACCTGCACGAAGTCATGTCCGCCTGGTTTCACTGCCAGCGTCCAAAGTATCCAGTACACACTGGAGAACAGCATAGAGCCACTGCTGGCCAACGTTTGCATCGCATGCCATCCTTCATGTGCTACCTGCAAGGGCACTAGTGCCAGTGACTGTCTCAGCTGCCCTGCACACTCACACTACAATGAGCTGGACTTCTCCTGTTCACACCAGGTTCAAATTAGCAGAGAATCCCCGCCAATGAAAGAGACGGTTGAAGATGAAACGGTCGCCGTCACCTCGAACCTGCCAATCATTGTGGCCAGCCTCAGCTGCGTCATGATTGTTGTCATGTTCGTCTCCATCTTTTTATTCCTTCAAGTGCGCTCTGGGGTAATCCTGGGCAAGAAGAAATTATACATGCTGGACAGTGGGATCATCTCTTATAAAGGGATCCCATCAGACATGTGGCATGAAGAAGGATTCTCAGAGTCTGAAATAGAGGAGTTTGATCCTCGCAATGAGAGAACTGCTTTTATAAAGCAACAGAGTGCCCTTTGATGACAGTTATGACATCAGCCCAAAACATCATACCATGGTAAAGACTCCATTTAGGTTTCCTTTCAACACTGGACCAGTCTGTGTAGATATTGAGGTAAACATCAGCGTTATGACGATTGAATAATTCCATCCAGTGCTCTGGCCCAGGAAACGTGTCAAGTTTTTTGGTTTTGGCTTTTTGTTTTGTTTTGTTTTTTTTTCCCCTCATGTATTGTCATGTTTTGGGGGGGGGGGGTTTCTTCCTTTTTATTTCTTCATGTTTTTTTACAACTTCATCCCCTTGCTGACTCTTTTGTCTTTGTGGGTTCATATTATTTTTTTAAAACATTGCTCCCAGGTTTATAAATGTACAGTGCCTATGAAATATCCGTACTACAAGGTGCCCCACTCGCTGGAGGTCCAGAAAAGTTGGCTAGAACTCGGACTACATTTTGATGAAGTTTTGCTCTAAACATATCTTGCTCAATAAGAATCAGGAAACTTTCCCCTTCAGGAGGCAGCACAGGCTCCTATTGACTACATGGCTATCGAGGTGGCATATTGTGCTAAGCAAGGCAGCCAGGTTGGCCTCCGAGACTAGCCCCTCCGTCTTCCTTGCTGATGACTGCCACCATGTGGACTATGGATTCAGTTAAGGAGTACTTGACTAACACCTTATCCTGATTCTCTTTGGGTGAAGTAGGTTTGGACCAAATTTCATTAAAATGTGCTCATTAAGTTGGAGCCGATTTTCTCAGAGCCTCCAGCGAGATGGACACCCTGTATTGTATTATAATGTATTCTTGCCTGCTTAACTTTGAAGCAGGAACCATGAACCCTTTCAGTGCCAGAAGAGGTCCTATTCTTCAAGAATGTGATGGTGGTTATGATTTTTCCCAGCAAGTAAGTACAATGCAAGACGTGTTTTGGAAGCCTAGAAAATGTATAGCCTATCTGGCAGGAAACTCCTTGTAGGCTGTAAACCATTTTACAACAATTTAGGGGAAGACCATACATCAATGCCTCAGTTCTGGATTGGTTATCTATGCAGAGAAGCAAGGTCATGCCTCATACACTAATAGGATTGTCTGTCTAGGCTTGGCAGGGGGATATCCCAGCCAACATGCTGTGGAATGGTAATGGGCTTCATAGAATCATTTGCATTGCTGTGGTCTGTACGGCACATACACGGGTAGTCACACTTTAGAGGAGCACAGGTTATAGGATCTTTTTTTGTGAACCTTATTTTCACAATAAAGAATTAAGAATCTTGTCCAAATGGGGGGCTCCATACTATGGATCACAGGAGATGGAGATGCTGTGCTTGTTTCTTAGCTTTTCACATTCACGTAGGCTATAGGTAGACTTCGAGGATTTGTTATTACCGCCCAACCCTCAATGCACTACTGATTTCAATCGCAGATTGAGGGGGTACAAAACATCACAGTTGTGTAGATACTCCGGTATTTAGGATACTTTCCAAAACTTCTTATGACCAGCAGAAGGAAGATAATTGCTGCTGCTTATAGAATGTTCACCAAATTACTTCTCCATTGTGAGAAATGCTGCTATATCTTTTAAGGAAGAGGGATAATTCCTTAGCTACATCTTAAGTAGAAATTCCAAATCAGACCGCTCTAATCTTCGGACTCCTATGCATAGGGGGCTCTGTATGTATATGACTGTAGGATGATCAAAAAATATAGCATTTGATTTTTAGCATTATTTTTGTCAGAATACTGGAAAAGGGAGATGAATGTCATGATTTTTCAGTCTTTGCTTCCTTTTTTTTGGCAATGGAATGTTCTTTAGGCTATGGTTGCCAAGCACCATGAAGATCAGTGTCACACTGCAACATTGCAGCTAATGATTGCCAGTAAGGTTGCATTGTTACATAACGTGACCAAAACTCCACAAGTTTTGCATCCTTGGCAACTGCTGAGTTGCAAGTAGCACACAACTCTGCCATTTCAGACTGCAATGCAAGTCGCATACGACTGCCACATGTAACTTTCCTTTTTTTTTTAAGTCGAATTGCAGTTCTAAGATAGTTGCAAGACAAGTTGCTAAGCTCTTCTAAGACTTGATGTCACACTATCAAAGCTGCCAGTAACACTAGCCTAAAACTCTGGTTCTTCATTGCTACACATTTCAAATTTAACACTTATGCCTTGTGAATATAATGTGGTTAATAGGGCTGTATTAATCCTTTACTAAGGGTAACTAAACTTTCAGTAAACTTCTGACATGTCATAGTGACACGGTAGAAATTTTAATCTGTAGTCCAAGTGCCAAGCACTGCGCCCCTTTGACTGTTATCAGCAAGCAGTGTACGGTCTTGTATACTTATTGAGCACATACATCTCTCCAAGCAGAGCCGAAAACGGCTGATTGAGCTCAGTGCTTCTATTTCTTCATTTTAGGGGTTAGTGGGGTCTCAGTACCTGGAATCCTACCAGTAAAAAAAACTTCTGAAATGTCATAAGTTTTCTGCAAGTTATATTAGCCTTAACCTAAATGGGTCACCTACAACAAACTTGGTATTTAGACATTTTTTAATATTTTATTTTAAGTTTACAATTAGGCAAACCTCCTTATAGAGTTAAACCATTTAAAATGCCAATCGCCCCAACATGATGCATTCCCATAAATGCTAAATAGATCAGAGGATTTAGGCTAAGTAATACTACATTAAAAGTGCACATACAGGAATTGCACCCAGTAGCAGTTAGATGCAGAGATTCAAACCTCTATTATGACGTAATTATTTGCATATGGTTTGCAAAAAAACACCAGCGCAAATAAGCACCATCTTTGAGAGCCAGTGCAATTTGGAGGGGCCAGAGGCAATTTTCCCACATGCCATCTGGTTAGTAATGGAATGTCTCTGCTTCATAAGGCAACCATATCCATGTAATTTCTTCGTCTGTCTTCACACATGGCGGAAATGCTGTGGGACTAGTATTTACAGTGTAAGCCATGTGGAGATTTCCAAAAACACCATCACATGGTGCAGAAATATTCTGTAGGGTTTTTGAAAAACACTGCTGATTGAATTCCGCAGCCTAAATAGACATGCAGCGGATTTAGAACCTTGAAATACAGGGGTTAGATCCCGCAGCAGATCGCTACCAAAACCATTAAGGTGCGGATTTGGCCACTCTGATTTTCCAGCGTAACTGTTACGGGTTTTTGTTTGCGGAATGCCCGCAGAGATTCTGCTTAATGTAAAGCTACCCTTACACTAATCTTTAGAAGAGGATTTCTCCGACTGTTTTTATAAAGTGCCAGTCAAATCCATGAAAATTGTGGGAAAAAAGTTCAAAACCGCTCCCTGGTTTGCCACGTTATAAATGCTTGACCTTACAGCCCAGATGATGCTGCTCATCCATTTGGGTGTCCTTATGGCGATACTGAAGGCCCATTCACCCGGGCTGATGATTGGCTGTCCACACGTTTGTACGAATGTTTGTTCTCAATTGCTGCTTTGTGTAAGCCTCAGTGACCGGCGGGCAAGCAAACTATGTGAAAGCTAAAGTTGAAGCGCCCGACGATCATTCGGTATAAAAGGACCTGGCAATCTAAAAATGCAGCGACGTTATCATAGAGGCCCTGCTGGATGATACATTTGACCGATCTTTAGAGACTTTTGTCTAAAATTTATTCCATCTACTGTTTAGACTAGTTTGCACCAAAATGTTGCCACAGAGTTGCTCTTAAGCCATTCCCTTTCTCCACTAAGTCATGCCCCTTGGCCGAGCGAGGCACGGTAGATTACTCCTTTTGCTTCATAAACTGGTCTTAAACTTGATTTAAGAGATTACACCACATTTTACAGAATGGGTTGGGCACATTCACATTAGTAAATTAGCTCCATTGTGCTGATTCAAATCCCTATTCACATTAGTGCACGTTATCTGGGACATTGGTGGGGGTGGTGATTTGGGGCCAAAACACAAGCATGGGAGTAAGTGCCCCAACGGCAGGCTTTGGACTTGGCATAGATAATGCAGTAACATAAAGTACGCTATTAAACTTGTCACACTTTCACATACGGTAATAGGTAGTTTATTTCATGTTTCCAACAGATCTTTTAACTGGAGCTTCATTTTCTTCTGATGAACAGCTGGTGGGGTGAATAATGAACATGAAGCGCTCGGCACACAAAGCCATGCACATTGTTGTCTTTTATCCCATCTAGCTGTAATGATGGCTGATCTGACCTGTACATGCGCTGATCCTGAAGGAGATGGAACCACTCTGCCAGTCGGGGTCTAAGCCATTACAGCAAGTCATTAACTAATAAGGGGCACAGTCACCAATGTTAATTTGGGTCACTGCCTGTAAGAGCGATCCCTTCCCGTGTAGCAACAATAGACCCAAGTATTTCTACAAGCAATAAGTGATTTCCATTACCTATTACTGGCTTGGCTCTTCCCGAAAGTCACTATAGTGATTCTACTAGCTGTGCGCTTTGCATGTTAATGCTTAGCAGGATGGTACCAGAATCACAAGTTATTCCCTATCCATGGGATAAAGGGATAACTTGCTCATAGATGGGGGCCTCACTGCTGAGACACCCACTAATCCTAGAAATGGGGGTCGTATATACCCCTCCTATTCATTGCAAGCTTACGGAGATTACTATTGAATGGAGCAGCGGTCACACAGGCATGCTGCTGCTCCTCCATTAATTTTCAATGGGACTGCCGGAGATAGCGAAGCAGCAAATGCAAGTGGATTGCTGATAGATGGGGGTCTATCCCAACCGGTCCTGAAAACTGAGATTCCCTGTTCTCTTCTGCCAGTCACTCCGGGGTTGCTTTACTTATCCAATCAGTGACCACACACTGAATGGAACGTTGGCCGACCATGTGCAGCCGGCTCTCTGCTTATTTTAATAGGGCTGCAGAAAATACCCAAGCGCTTGCAGCTTGACTATTTCTGGCAGTCGCATCGAAAATGGATGGAGTAAAAGCGCTCTTGCACGACCTGCTCTTCATTCAGCTTGCTCCTCATTGCGGGGGTGCAGTAATTCTACAGTGAGGAGGACGGGGGACCCCCACTTCCCAATCCTGTGGGTAGAGAATAACTTCCAATTCTGGTAGCACCCATTTAATTCAGATGTATTTTCGGGAGTAGCCATGAAGCTCATTACAGATCTTTCATACAAAAATCTAAACAAACTCTTCTAAAGGAGTATTCCAGTTTCAGCAAATAAATGAAAAGTGAAGGTACCTGCCTCATTCCATATATGGAGCAGCTGTCACTCAGAAAACTCCTTGAAGTCTATGAACAACAATTGTCTGCTTTTACAGAGTGATGAGTGTTCATTGGTTTTTGCTGAAATATCGGTCATAGAGGGGATCTCCGTATCTGAACATCTTGTGAATGAATTTGCATGAACGACTGACTTTACACCAGACAACTTTTGATCAACCAAAAGTTGCTATTTTCCAGTAAGCTGGAACTAGCAAATTATCACTGGTCCCTAGTTGGTGGCCAGTGAACGAGTAGCCTTTGACTTCACTCCCTTGAGTGACTATTTGGCCGAGAGGAGTCCTGTAATATATCGGTACATTTTACAGTTTTCCACTCTAATTTCTTTATCAATACCTTTCAGATTTCAAGGCCTCTGCTTGCAGTTCATTTACTTTCAGGGTATCAGCCATGTGATGGGCACACAGGTTCTTGGCTTGTAGCTCTGATAACTGTACTGAACCTGTAATAAGCTCACATGACCTGCTCCAGTTTCCATTTGATGGAAGTAACCAATAAATGCTCATACTGAACGACTGCAACCCAAGATCTTAAAAACTGGGGAATTGATGTAGAAAGTCCACTGGAACATCTGTATAGGTTTTAACTTTATAACATAGAATTCATATCTGCTGAAACCGAAATACTCCTTTGAGTTGTATGATCTTGTGTCAAGATGACCAATCCATGAGAAGGGAACAAAGTCACAAAATGTTCAAATGTCAATAACTTTGAGCTTTGCCCTTTACTGAATGCAAGCAGCCTTTCATCATCTAGGTTAATAATTGTCATCTACTAGAACACACTGTACTAATCTTGTATCGCACTGTACAATGGGCTTAAATCACGCCCTTGTAGTGCATTGAACAGGCTGAAATAGTGTTTATTTTAGAGGCTGGCGCCTATGCTATGCAGCATTTACTGTCCCTCATGTTATTCTCTGATAGTGATGTAAGCATACAGTGCTTAAGGTAACATATCAGTGCAACATTTTTATATAGAAGTCCTGTGCCTCACACACTGGTGCAGTTATAGGTGTGGAGACAATTAACTTTCTTTCCAGTCTTTAAATGCATTCCACTCTTTCAAATGATAACTATGGCAAAGGGCCATTCCGGTGAAAACACATTTTCCCATCCCTCCCCCTCACTTGATTGTTTGTCACACTCTAGAAGTCTCGCCGACCTATTGCAGCCACTTTCATGCAGTGCAGCTGCTTGTCTGATGCTGATCAGCCATCATTTTCATGGTAAGGTTTTTTGGTTTCAGTTTCAGATCAATCCCATGATGCATCAGCACAACATTCGTTAGACGTTATACCATTGCTGCCTGCTGGGAGGGCAGTTTAATTATTACCTTCTATATTCACCTAAATAAGCTACAAACCATATGTTTTACAATCAGGAGCGTGAGCTGTGATTTCCTCTATTATGATTGTGTGACCAGAGCTTGTGTGATCATCAGTAACTGTAACAGGAGTATCGGTACCATCCTCTAGGCAGTTTCTGCAGTAGGGTCCATGTAATAGCATCACACTAAGGGCTCTTTGCCACGAGCACTGTCTTGACGCTGAGTAGGTGCGTCAAAAAATCGCATCTAAAAGAATCCATGGTTTCCTATGGGTTCTTTCAGATGAGCGGTTTTTTGACGCCCCGAGAAAATTGTGCGTCAAAAGATTGCACAATAGGTTTTTTTTTTTTTTTGGTTTTTTTTAATGCAGAGATTTCTCACCATCAAAAGATAGGACATATCCTATCTTTTGAGAGCACGGCACCACCGGCTCCCATGGACTCCTATGGGTGCCGGCCAGCAAAGGGAGGGGGAGCGGCACACTCACTAATAATTCATCCGATTGAACGCTCATAGTGTTAAAACGGTGCTCTTGGGAAAGAGCCCTAAGCATGAAACTGAGAAATTGACTTGAAACGGAACACATGAACCCAAGTAAATTTAAGCCGGTCAGAATTGAGATCACATGACCATCTGAGGAAAGAGGCCAAGTTTTCCAGGTAAAAGGAATACTTAACCAAGATAACTTAGGCCCTTTAAAAGCAAATGGGAATCTCCTGTTTTATCCTTCATTACTGGAGCGCATAATGGGGTGCTTTCACAAGTACCAAGATATTCCACAACACACGGTGGAATATTTTATTATTCTGGAAATCCACACTACAATCCACGTGGATTTGTGGCGGACTTTAGTTAGGTTTTCTGCGTTGGGTTCTGCCTCAAAAACCGCATCAATCTGTGGCTCTGGGCAGCCATTCTCAGAATCCATGTATCCATGACGGATTTATCATGATTCTTTTGATGGGGATCCCTGTGTATCCTGACAGATTCCATTGGCTTATAATGAGGATTTACCAAATTATCATTTATTTTATTACGGCATGAACTGTGCTGACCGCGCTGCAGGCCTGTCATCAAACACAAGAACCCCAACCAGAACTGAACCCCGAGCCAGCGAGCGCAGAGCGTTATTGCATCTTCATATGTAAACCATATAAGCTTCTAGTTTCCTGAAGACTACAACATCTCCCCCAGGTTTTCCCTCCTCCTCATAAGAAAAGCACATTAATTTCAGGATCCTTTGCTTTGTTTTTTCTTACATTGTTGGTGACAGAATTACAACGGCGCTTTCACGGTCCACATTCTCACAAGCCCATTCTTGCTAGACAGGAAACACCTGGCGTATATTAGGCTCCAGAATAGGAACTGAAATATCCTGTTATAATGGCAGAAAACAATATAAAATTCCCAACATTTATTAGCCTTTCCTGCAGTGCCCAGCGAGAGTCACGGCCACGGGAGAACCTGTTCTCTTCACCACTTTTAACCAGTTTTGTTTTAATCCTGTTTCAGGAATGTTTTTAGGGTTTAGAATATCACAATGTCACAGGAGATCAACCTTGTATGTGTCTGTCTCAACGTATACTACTAGGATATTTTCGTCTTGGGGAACGTGGTGTGTGGTTTGTGTTTTTGTTTTTTTTCCTACTCCTTATTGTTCTACTTTCTAGATAACAATCCATTGTTTTATTGATTCGCCTAGGTGTACGCAGCATTTGAGTTCTATATTCTAAGAAAAGTTGCCATTACTTTAAATGTGTCCATATACTTACATTCATGCGACATAGGCCATGATGAGTGTCCTCTGTCGGGGTAGCATTTTTTGTTTCAAGTGGATAAGGAAGCGCAGCAGACCGCACTCTTCTAAACAAAGGACCACCACAAAAAAACACACAGGACAATAGTTTTACATTTTATGTAAATATAGGAGCCTATGGGTGATGGAGGTCGCTCTACTGAATCTATTGTAGGTCTCAGTAGGTCATATGCGTCTTGACCGTATACCTGCAGTGCATGGCCCAAGTATTGCCCATAGAGCTAAACCCCTGTACATACAGCAGACGTCCTGTCCTCAAGTCTCAGGAGCGCGTTGCATGCAGAAAGTTTTGCCGCTTACAGCAGAACTAACCTTTTTGGCCGGTTTCAGGTAAGCGTATTTTAGCTCCATAACTGGTCCGTGTTTTGCAGACTGTAATATAGAGCTAATATAAATCCTTATATCTTCACATGGCCGTATTTTTCACAGCTATTTTTTTAAACACATGACCTATGTTTTTTTTTCCGTTTCTGCTTCCATATTGCTATTTTTCTATTGGGCAAATCCGGATCCGTATTTACTCAGTAGAACATAAGACAGAAGCAAAGACTGATGACATACAGTTGTAGTGTCCTCTCTAACATGTCCGTGATACAAATCCATACTGCAGACCTATTTAAATACTCTCCTCTTAAACCAGCCTTTGTGTAGTAGTCTTGGCCTGTGATTCCGCCACGACTTGAGATGGTCAAGTCACACAAAAAGATAGCATCTCCAGTGAGCTGGATTTAGAAGGTTAACTAAAATCCATATTTTTATTAGAACAAATTAAAAATGGGTTTCAGATGCGGTATATGTCACGGCTAGGGCCACACATTGCATCCGAAACGCGTTGCCAATTTCTTCGCGGTTTACCAGCTTGTGTATTTTATTTGTGCCCATAAATCTATGGATTTTAATTACCACCTCCTGTGAGCTGGATCAGAAAGTTTATTTACTGTATGTGGAGGAGGATGTATAGCTGTTTGTAGTATATAAGGTGGCGTATATAATCATGCAGGTGCTGTATGCTTGATTCTCCACTACAATTTTTTTGACACTTTTTTTTGTCTGATTTGCATGAAATCTCATAGAAGATGTCTCTCTATGTCTTAAGATGAAATTGCAGGTAAACTGAGGTGCAGTAAAGGTCTCATGTACAAGTATGGCTACCCTATTACACCTCCATATTACCTAGTGCAGTTTCTGCATGACCGCCTATTATCCTTTACAGGTATCTATAGATACTTGAACACACCAGATCTCAGGGGACAAACTGATCAGCTGATTTTTGGAGTTTTTGCATTCAGTTGCTTTTGTTACCACCAAAACAGGCCGTAGATACAAAGTTATGCTCATAGAGGAAACATTAGGATAAAAGAGTTTTCATTTATTTGAACCCCGGCAGCCATCTAATGTCTACCGCTTTTTTTTTTCTGCACTCAATATGAGTCTAGCGACGGAGGCTGAAAGCAACATATTAGCGTATGATTATTAACTGCAAGTGGGCTAATTATTTTTGAAGTATCTGCTCATTAGGATAGTTGTCACTACAGTGGTAATGGTGCAATGCCGCAGAGGAAGAAAAAAAACCTACTAGACAGTCTGTCACTGAAGGGGTTATGTTCGAAACCAAATATAATATGGGAATGGACTTGGGTGCAGGCACTGAAGACACATGCATTGTTTTTATCAAACATCTCATTTGTCCTCACCGTTTGCTTTGGTGTGTTTTTATTTTTCGGCATGCTGTTTGACTTGTAGTTTAGGGGTTGGTTTTGTGTGTGTTTTTATGTTGGGTTTTTTTCCAGTTTTTTTTTTGTTTTTAAACATCTTCATCCTGTCAGAAAAGCACCGATTTTAAGGAATCGTAAAAAATTACTCGCGTGCCTTCTCCCCGTTTTTGTTAAGATTTCTTAGAAATCTTGCTGCTTGTCTGGAAATTTCAGCACAAACCTGTCAGTGGTTTGAGGACCGCATCACCACAAAATGCCGCTAAATGAGCAATAAAATGGTGTGACAGCTGGGTGCTGAGGGCATGCCTTGTCTGAAGATACCCTAAGAATGTCATTTTACATGTGTTGTATAGGAACTTACCGATCGAGGTCTGGAGACATCCTTCAAAGTATTTTTCTAAAGTAATTTGACCAAATTTGCAGGGCAATCGGCTTGTTCTGAAATGGAGTCGGTTACGTCGAAGTTCAGCAGGAATGCTGCCACATAAGACTATATTTATACAGTCCTCTGCTGTAAAGTAGGAGAATTTTCCGGTTTCTATATGGATTGTAAACCTCTGCTTAGAAATTGGAATCACTTGTATGTACAAATGGACAATTTACAGCGGGAGGTGAGAAAATCAAATGGAGAACTATTTTTGTATATTTTTTGTGCACAGTAAATTTTCTTGTAATTTAAACAATACGAATTGCTTCTGACAATTTTTTATTTAATGGATGTTGATATAATGTTGACTAGAAAGATTTAAAGTTATTAAATATTCAAAAACTATGCAACTTAATAGACGTGTCTGTGCATTATTTACCATGGAGAAGCTTAATGGTGGGTAAAAGGCGAGAAGATGGTCGAGACCGAGTGCTGCTGTTTAAGGAACGTGGAGATTAATATTAAAGAGTGTTGTAAATAAAGCTGAATTGTTTGTTTTTTTTCAATTTTCCATGACTGTCAACATTTATCTGCTGCTGTCAGTTACTTGGAACATTCATGCTTCACTGCAGGGATTTCTGAGGAGTATCAAGTCTGATATACAGGGTGAGGCAAAAGTCTGGACGCAGCATGTTCATGAAGATTGGATTAAACATTTTACTATGTGAATCCAACAGAATGGTGGACACATTGAACACGTCATGTAAAGCACTTTATGAGCTAAGTGAAGGCAAACTTTCACAAACACAGTGGAAACATCAGTATTGCCCCATCTTTACTTGTTTAGAAGTAAATTCTAGCCAAGATTGATATACTGAAATGTATATATACTATACATACACACATACAGGGTGTTCATAATTGAAATATCCCTATTTTGAAGATCGCTAGACACACCTCCACTAGACATAAACTACCATTGAAGGGGTTAAAAATCCTTCCTGACTCCAATCCGGTAATCGGAATATTCCCTGGATCAGCAACTCTTGTGAAGTTATTAATGAGAACATATAATATTGTATCGTTCAAGAAGGGCGTACAGGCCCCACTTATTAGATTGCCCCTAAGCCATCTTTTTTTTCTAAACTAAATAATCCCAGTTTTGATGACCGGTCTGGGTATTGTAGTTCGCCCATTCCATTTATTACTTTAGTTGCTGCCTTTGTACCCTCTCAAGCTCTGATATGTCCTTCCTTGAGTACCGGTGCCCAAAACTGTCCACAATATTCCATTTGTTGTCTGACCAGTGACTTGTAAAGGGGAAGAACAATGTTCTCGTCATGTGCAGCTAGACATCTTCTGATGCACCCCATGATCCTATATTTACCTTGGCAGCAGCTGCCTGGCACTGGTTGCTCCAGTTAGGTTTACAGTTAACTAAAAAAAAAACAAGTCCTTTCCCATGTCAGTGTTTCCTATTTAGTGGGTAATGCTGACCTGTATTTCCTCTGCCCATGTGCATAACTTTGCAAGAGGATCTGGATAAGTTGAGGGCTTGGGCAGAAAAGTTGTAAATGTAATCTTCTTGCGTCCTCTCTAGTGTTAATTTCTTTACATACTCTTGTGTAATCTACAGATATTGATATTTTACTGCATTCTTCTACCAGGTCATTAATAACCATATTAAAAAGAAAAAGGCCCAGTACTGCCCCCTGTGGTACCCCACTGGTAACGGTGACCCAATCAGCATATATATCATTTATAACCACCCTCTGCTTTCTATCACTGAGCAGTTACTCACCCACTTACACACATTTTCACCCAAACCAAGCATTCTCATTTTATATACCAACCAGTATCAAACACTTTGGAAAAGTCCAGATACACAAGATCCAATGACTCTCTAATGATGAGGATTGTCTGGTTTGGATGCTAAGTAAATAATATTTCCATTAATGGACAGCAAGAAGACATCTAGAAAAGTGGGTACAGTTCAAATACAATGTTAAACTGTTGTAGAAGTTTTCATTCTACAATAAAACTATGTGGCACGTAAAGGTGTTACGCCAATTTCTGGCATAAAGTCACAAATTTCAGATGAAAGTGTATTTGCACAAAAATGTGCGACTTTTGTATTTTCTGCTCCAGCTCCACAACTTTTATTTTTTAATGGGTGAGTTTTGTTGGAAGGGAGAGGGGCTGCCCAAACTGACAGATTTATGTATATTTTTATACCAGAAATGTACGCCAGGTCCAACCGGGCATACGTTTATCTAGGCGCACAGCGCTGCGGGTAGTGCACCAAATACATGGAGACATGTGCCTTTTCTTGTGTTCAGTGTGCCCGGGAAAATTCCACTAAGCCTGACTCCTAAAATGCCAGGCTTAATTAATTTTCCACTACCTTCACTCTAGCGGTTTTTGTTTCTATCTATGTGCTCCATTGTGGGAGAAGCTAAACGGAAAGAAAATGGAAGCAAAGGGATTGCTTTCCACCTGTTTTGGTTTTCCATTAGCAGCAATGTTTTTTGTTTTTTTTTAAAAAAATCATTTTGGTTGTGTTTTTTTATGTGGCGCAAACTCTTTATCTTCAGTTTTATCAGCAAAAATAGTGATGGAAAACTTAGAAACTTATTGACATTGAAGGTCTTTAGTTTCCATGAATATCAAATGGCTATAAAAACTGAAGCGTTTCCATTCCGTGTGCGCAGCCAGAGAGCCCCAGCGATGCTGCAGAAAGTTAGAGATGCAATGTCAGCAGCAGCCATGAAACAAAGTTGCACACAGGGGCTTCAACCTGAAATATCTGCACCAGGGTCTGTGCACATTTAGCTACACCTTAAGGCTTTGAGTAGGGCTAGAGCCAAGAACTGTGCCAAGATATATTATTTGGTGCAGTTTCAAATTGATTATTAAATGGCTGCACAATTCTGCAGGTAAACAGCAGCTTTACCTGCCAAACCATACGGACAATAACAATTAATTTACGAAACTGTCCCAACATGCTGTTCAACACATATTTCATCTGCTTCACGGCTGCCCTGAAGCTACACTGTGGGGCGGTACACTCAGATGTCCAGATCTGGACTCTACAGTGTAGCAGAAAATAACCTATTTTATAAAGGGCGGATTACTTAGCAGCGCCGCTCAAAGTGGTGGCTTCCAACACTCACATCGAGGGAACAACAAACCGGGGAGGCAAGTATAACACCTCTCCGGACTCAGCGATTCACCTACTTTTAAACCAGAAGCTTACGTTTATAGTGCAAAAAGTAGGTGACTGTCTTTTTAATTTGTCAAGGGGGTGGTGGGGACAAACTATCTTTGCCCTGGGTGCAGCAAGACCTAGCAACACATTTGGAGACAACAGGGCCGCAGCTGCAAGGCAATACAGCCAGCCTTGCTGACTTTATGCTGTGACAGGTCGTCTTGAAAATGGCACTTGTGGAAGTTCCCTAAGAGAACAGCAATAAGGCTAGGACTACATGGAGACTGGTCACGGAACATAAAGTCTCAGAAAAGTCATGCAAAGGAACATACAACTTGTAGTGCAGTCTATGATGGCAAAGATGTGTGCAACATGCAATCGAACAATCCATCAGTTGTGGATTTATTTTTTTGCGACTGGCACAGTTATGTTGTCACAATGTGACCCCATAGATAATCATTAGATGCAATGTTGCAGTTGGACAGCTATCTTATGGTTGTGCAACCAAAGTTTCTGTATAGCCCTTGCCTAAATCTCAGTTATGAGTCTGAAAAGGGCTGGCAAATAATGCACCATAGACCTAGATTGCAGTGACCGGCTTTGGGCAATAATATTAACAACTTTATATCTATGTGGAGAGTACTAAGTTTGTGTGTGGAGACTCCTTCAACACTCTTCTGCGAAACTTGGCATGCAAGTAAAAGATTGTATAATTCCCTTTAGTGCCCTCTATAGGAACGTGGTTTTTCTATAAGTCGATCTCCAACCTTTTAACAGGCCTTGCACTGTGACTAAGGTTATAAGTCAAAGCAAAGGCTCTCTTTTCTTTATGGAGAAGACCTCTACACAAAGCTGTTTCTGGGTTCTTGCCCCTGATCAGTATACAGTAGGTTTCTGGTTGGCTGGGTGAGAGGCTACTGATGTGAGTTTGGAGAAGCATTGTTATTAGAGATGGGCGAGCGTACTCGGATAGGCACTACTCGTCCGAGTAATGTGCTTTATCCGAGTATCGCTGTACTCGTCTTGAAAGATTCGGGGAGCGCCGCGGAGCGGGGAGCTGCAGGGGAGAGCCGGGAGGAACGGAGGGGAGATCTTTCTCTCCTTCTCTCCCGCCCGCTGTCCCCTGCTCCCCGCCGCAACTCACCTGTCAGCAGCAGCGCTCCCCGAATCTTTCAAGACGAGTACAGCGATACTCGGATAAAGCACATTACTCGGACGAGTAGTGCTTATCCGAGTACGTTCGCTCATCTCTAATTGTTATTCTTATGGAGAGTGCAAAGTTAGCCTTATATTTGAACCTATCTTCACAAAAGGGAAGAAGGTGGACCCCGGAAACTACAGGCCTGTGAGCCTGACCTCTATTCCCAGAAAGATCTTTGAACAAATTATTAAACAGCATATATGCAAGTACTTGAGTGAGAATGGAGCAATTAACCAAAGCAAGCATGGGTTTGTAACAAACAAGTCATGCCAGACACATCTAATTTCCTTCTATGACAGAATCGTTGACTGGGTTGATCAGGGAAATATGGTAGATATACGAGGGGCTGCTGATAAGTCTTTAGCTTTACCAAGAAAGAAACGAGATAGGAAGATGAAACTTTACATTTATTCCATATACACTCCACTGATGTCAACACACTTCTTACATCGGTATTCCAAGTTCTGTAAGCCTTGCAAAAAAAGGGTTTTGGTTGTGCCTCAAACCAGTCATCCGTAGCAGCCATGGCATCAGAAATGGTGTGAAAATTGGTACCCTTGAGGTGTTTCTTCAGGCCTGGAAACAGATGATCGTCAGAGGGAGCTAGATCTGGTGAATAAGGTGGGTGGTCAACCAGCTGTAGGCCTAGCTCCACCAGTTTCGCCGTGGTTGCTTGTGCATTGTGAGCGGAGGCGTTGTCTTGCAGGAACAAGATTCCTTTGGACAGCTTGCTGCGCCTTTTGGCCTTCAGAGCTACCTTTAATTGGTCCAAAAGTTCAATGTAATACTTTGCATTGATGGTGGAACCATTTTGAAGGTAGTCCACTAGCAGCACGCTCTCCTTACCCCAGAACACAGACGCCATCACCTTACTGGCTGATTTTTGCACCCTGAACTTCTTTGGGCGAAAAGAACCACTGTGCCTCCCTCTTTTGACTGCTCCTTGGTTTCAGGGTCATTCAAATAAATCCAGGTCTCATCCATAGTAACCAGTCGATCCAGGAAGTTCTTATTAGTCCGGAAACGCTGACAAATGGACCGGGAAGTTTTCACTCGCATGCTTTTCTGATCTGTTGTCAAACATTTGGGGACCCACTTTACAGATAGCTTCTTCATGTTCAAATGTTCATGGATAATGACAAAAACAAGTTCATGAGAAATCCCCATGATGTCTGCAATTCCTTTAGCTTAAATTCGCTGATTCTCCAGTATGAGGTTGTGCACAGCATCGATGATCTCCGGAACAACAACCTCTCTCGGTTGTCCAGGACGTTCCTCATCATTGTTGCTGAAGTGGCCAGTTTTTAAATTTGGCAACCCAGTTCTTAACTGTAGAATATGAAGGGCATTGATCCCCCAATGTTTGCAACATATCACCATTAATATTCTTCGTGGACTTTCCTTGCAGAAACAAGAATTTTATCACTCCTCTGCTCTCATTTGCTGTGAATATCGCCTTAGACTCCGCCCTTTTGTTTTCCCGCGTGCCTAGATTACTGTTGCCTTAAGCTACAAACACAAAATTTTGAAAACATATATTAGACACATAAGGCTTTCATGTGATGTAACATTCGTTACCATAGAAACAAAAAAAGAACACAAAGCCAAAGATTTATCAGTACCCCCTCGTAGTATATCTTGACTTTAGTAAAGCATTTTACAAAGTATCTCATACTATCCTTACTGAAAAAAATGACCAAATATGGGATTGACAAGGCAACTGTTAGGTGGATTCACAACTGGCTGAGTGATCGTACTCAAAGAGTGGTCATAAATGGCTACACATCCGATTGGAAGAATGAGTCAAGCGGGGTACCAAATGGCTCTGTCCCAGGCCCAGTGTTGTTCAACACTTTTTATAAATGATTTGGAGGATGGAATTGAGAGAAACTGATCAAATTTATTGACGACACAAAGCTAGGAGGGATGGCTAACACTAGGGAAGAGAGAGAATTCAAAAAGATCAAGCTTGAACAGTAGATGGCGACTAACACAATGGTATATAACAAAGAGAAATGCAAGGTCCTACATCTGGGCAAGGTTACAGAATGAAAGGGAATTGAGCTAAGCAGCAGCACTAGAAAAAACTATTTGGACATACTATTAGATCAAAGACTGAACATGAGTCAGCAGTGTGATGCAGCATCAGAAAAGACAAGCACAATTTGGGGCTGTATTAAGAAAAATATAGAGTCTATATCACATGAGGTAATTATTCCCTCTCCTCTTCCTTAGGCTAACTTCACACGGGCGAGCACCATATGGGTCTATGAATCCCGCCCCCATATTGTGCTCCCCAGGAATTCAAGGCGGTTTCATGGCAAAGCAGCCTTGTAGCACTGCAGGGAAGAACAACTGCTATGGCTGTTACAACCACGGCAGAAGATCACAGAGTTTCTCCTATTGAAAACAATGGACGCTGCAATGCAAGAGCACATAGCAAGATAGAACATGCCACACTTTGTTCCCTGCATAGCATCACGGTTCTATGTAGGAAAACATTTCTCATGTGTATGACCCTATTCAAAACAATGGGGTTCATATTTGTGCAAGATTTGTGCATCCCGCAACACACAAACCATGGGCGATTTTCTCAGCCGTGTGAAGGCAGCCTTAGTCAGGCCTCATCTGGAATACTGTGTCCAGCTCTGGGCAACCCAATTCAAAAAAGACATAGACAAACTGGAGCAAGTTCAGAGAAGAGTCATTCAAATAGAAGATGATATAGTTTATCTTAGATCTTATTGACTTATGCGGAAATTATCTTCCAGTAGGTGACAAACTAATGTTTGAAGGGTCTCCTTCCTTCTTGTGTGTGTGTGTGTGTATATATATATATATATATATATATATATATATATATATATATATATATTAGCAGTAGAAGATTACAAACCAATAAAGGCAAGGTATTTTTTTATAGACTGTTTTATCCATTGTTAGTATCTGAATAATGATGTTGGAATATCCTCCCTTTTTCTCAAACTGAACTTCTCAAAAACTGACCCCCTTGTCTTTCCGCCCTTAACCAGCCGACCTTTCCCCAACATCTCCATATCAGTATCTGGCACGATCATAACCCTCAGACAGCACGCCCGCTGCCTGGGGGGGTCACACTGGATTCTGACCTCTTCTTCACACCCCACATTCAATCTCTGGCTCAAACATGCCACCTGCACCTCAGGAACATTGCTAAAATCCGTCCGTTCCTGACCATGGACACGCTAAAGATACTCATTGTCGTCCTCATCCATTTTTGGCTCAACTACTGCAATTTGCTGCTCATTGGCCTTTCCCGCCGTAGACTCTCCCCTCTCCAATCCATACTAAATGTGGCAGCTAGACTCATCTTCCTATCCAACCGCTTCTCGGATGCTGCTGCACTATGCCAGTCACTGCACTAGCTGCCCATACACTACAGAACTCAATTCAAACTCCTCACTCTGACCCATAAAGCTCTCCATGGCACCGCACCACCGTACATCGCCTCCCTCCTGTCCGTACACCACTCAGCCTGCACACTCCAATCAGCCAACACATTTAAACTAAACACCCCTATAATACGAACCTCAAACACTCGCCTCCAGTACTTCTCTAGAGCATCACTGATCCTCTGGAACGCTCTACCCCAAAACATCCAGACTATCCCCCGACACAGAACTTAAGAAGCGCCCTGAACACACACCTCTGCAAAGAAGCATATCAAATCTCCTGAACTAATCCCCCCCTCACCCAACATGCCCCTCCCACCGCATGCATGCACTACGGTCTGTCTATGGCACCCCACATTCTCCACTTTGCCTACCGTGTACATCTCCTGCCCCTGTACCTCCCCTCACCTCCTCCTTGTTGTGTGTAAGCTCGTTGGTACTGGCCCCCCACCCCGTTTTCCTAATATTTGAATACCACATGTAGTTGTTGTATTGTCTGTCTTTCCCTCTGTGTTCTAAAGCGCTGCGGAATAAGTTGGTGCTATACAAATAAAGATATTATTATTGGTCAACCAGTATTGCCGCTATATAAAATAAATTATTATTGTAATATTGCGAAAGGCAGAATCTCTGCTCTAATCCTATAGCGCCCTCTAGTGTCCTGTGAGTAGTACATAATATAGAAATGTAATTATCATTGGGATTTATTATAATACTTGCAAAACCAAATAATAGTTTTTTTTCTCTGCATTCTCTTTGGTTATTAATTAATTTATTTTTTTACAACTACACAAATTAAGATTCCCTGATCTCAGAGTCTCTGAAGAGAAGAGAACAGAATGACTAAACATTGCAACATTGCTGTACAGCTTTAGGGCTTATTCATTCAAACATATTTGCACATGCAAAATTTTGCGCACGCAATACACAGAAAATAGAACCCATTAATTTCAATGGGTTTGTTCACATGCACGTATTTGGGGTGCGCAATTCCGTTGTGCAAAACCGCCGGGGTTCTCTTACTGTATATGGCTAGCCTCTCTGCTGTCAGAGCCTATCCAACGTGTCCCCTCATGCAGTACTGGCTTTAGCCAGCATATGGCGCCATTGCATAATGGCAGAAAAAGAGTAAGCCCCCTAGGAAAACCGGGATATAAATTGGATTGGAAAGGGTTAAAATCCGCCACATGCTCAATCGTAAAAAAGGGAGTTTTTCACAGCAGTTTTCACCCTTTACAAAATATGAATTCTACGATGTCTGCACATACTGTTGTGAATCACGACCTGATATCGCCCTCATCATCCATATGAAATCCCGGATGATGCGAGGCGTTTTAATGTAAAAACAGCCTCGCATCATTTTAGGGATGCAGGGAACCTCCGCAGCGGCTGTTTTCAATGGGAGACATCGCACTGGGTGCACCTAACACGTGGCGCAATGCGGGAAAAAAAAAATAATCGCCTGTGTGCATGACCCCTTTCAAAAGAATAGGGATCATATTTGTGTGCTTTGCAAAGCACAAATCTCACATGATTTTCTCACACGTGTGAAGCTGGCCTTATACTGTTTCAAGAATTGACATGTCAATTTTTATTATCCTGCAAGAAGGATTTTCATGGCATTCAATACAATGGGGAAATGATGTGCGCTTCACTGTGGATTTGAGTTCAGAATCTGTGTCCAAATCTGCTGCGAAATTGTGCCCTGTGAGCAACACCAAAAAACCACAACCACATCGAATACCACTGCAAATACACGCAGTAGTTTTTGGTGCATTGTTTGGTGAATACAGCCTAACTGAATGATTCGCCCCTTTGATGATCAATACACAGATATCTTAGTGAGTTCCTGTAGAAAATAAAAAGATGCACTTTTCTAGATTTTTTATTTAAATTTTCCTTCTCATGCATTTAGAAGGCCTTAAACTTGGTCTGCAGGCTCTCCTACATTCAAGTTTATGGCTTGAGGGCATTCCCAGCACTGATCAGCTGGTCTAGCTTATGAATATACATAAGCTCAGCTCCTCCTCTTATCTCCTTTTTTCAGAGGCAGAAACCAAAAATGGCAACAACACGCAAAATAAATTTACTATCAGAGGTATACATACCTATAATCTAACCACATTAAATAATGCAAGGTTCTTAGTATATAATTTGATCAAATTACATTGGCCCATCTACCATCGTCCAGGTGACCAAGCTCTCAGATGGCTCCTAACTAGAGATGAGCGAGCACCAAAATGCTCGGGTGCTCGTTACTCGAGACGAACTTTTCGCGATGCTCGAGGGTTCGTTTCGAGTAATGAACCCCATTGAAGTCAATGGGCGACTCGAGCATTTTTGTATATCGCCGATGCTCACTAAGGTTTTCATTTGTGAAAATCTGGGCAATTCAAGAAAGTGATGGGAACGACACAGCAACGGATAGGGCAGGCGAGGGGCTACATGTTGGGCTGCATCTCAAGTTCCCAGGTCCCACTATTAAGCCACAATAGCGGCAAGAGTGCCCCCCCCCCCCCAAACAACTTTTACTTCTGAAAAGCCCCCATTAGCAATGCATACCTTAGCTAAGCACCACACTACCTCCAACAAAGCACAATCACTGCCTGCATGACACTCCGCTGCCACTTCTCCTGGGTTACATGCTGCCCAACCCCCCCGCACGACTCAGTGTCCACAGCGCACACCAAAGTGTCCCTGCGCAGCCTTCAGCTGCCCTCATGCCACACGCTGGCCTCATAGCCACACCACCCTCATGTCTATTTATAAGTGCGTCTGCCATGAGGAGGAACCGCAGGCACACACTGCAGAGGGTTGGCGCGGCCAGGCAGCGACCCTCTTAAAAAGGGGCGGGGCGATAGCATGGGTGACTCCCTGGAACCCACCGGCGGTACATAAATATATCCCATTGCATTGCCCATCACAGCTGAGGTAACGTCATGTTTAATGCAGGTGGGCTTCGGCCCACACTGCATGCCCCAGTCAGACTGGGGTTCTTTAGAAGTGGACACATGGAGCTATAACTCCGTGTGGACCAACAGCATGGGTGGGTCCCAGGAAGCCACCGGCGGTACATAAATATATCCCATTGCAGTGCCCATCACAGCTGAGGTAACGTCAGGTTTAATGCAGGTGGGCTTCGGCCCACACTGCATGCCCCAGTCTGACCGGGGTTCTTTAGAAGTGGACACATGGAGCTACAACTCCGTGTGGACCGACAGCATGGGTGGCTCCCTGGAACCCACCGGCGGTACATAAATATATCCCATTGCATTGCCCATCACAGCTGAGGTAATGTCATGCTTAATGCAGGTGGGCTTGGCCCACACTGCATGCCCCAGTCAGACTGGGGTTCTTTAGAAGTGGACACATGCAGTTACAACTCCGTGTGGACCGACAGCATGGGTGGGTCCCAGGAAGCCACCGGCGGTACATAAATATATCCCATTGCAGTGCCTATCACAGCTGAGGTAACGACAGCTTTAATGCAGGTGGGCTAAAAATTATTAGGATTACACTGTAGGCGAGGGCCCAAAAAATTGGTGTACCAACAGTACAAATGTACTTCAGAAAAATTGCCCATGCCCAACCAAGAGGGCAGGTGAATCCCATTAATCGCTTTGGTTAATGTGGCTTAATTTGTAACTAGGCCTGTAGGCAGCCCAGTTCAAATAAAAATTGGTTCAGGTGCAAGTTTCAACACTTTATTGAATTGAGAATTGAAACGTATAAACATTGTTTACAAAAGTTATATGACTGAGCCTTGTGGGCCTAAGAAAAATTGCCCGTTCGGCGTGATTATGTGAGGTTTCAGGAGGAGGAGCAGGAGGAAGAGGAGGAATATAATACACAGATTGATGAAGCTAAAAGGTCCCCGTTTTTGATGGTGATAGAGAACGATGCTTCCATCCGCGGGTGCAGCCTACGTATTGTTTAGGTATCGCTGCTGTCCGCTGGTGGAGAAGAGAACTCTGGGGAAATCCAGGCTTTGTTCATCTTTATGATTGTAAGCCTGTCGGCACTGTCGGTTGACAGGCGGGTACGCTTATCCGTGATGATTCCCCCAGCCGCACTAAACACCCTCTCTGACAAGACGCTAGCCGCAGGACAAGCAAGCACCTCCAGGGCATACAGCGTGAGTTCAGGCCACGTGTCCAGCTTCGACACCCAGTAGTTGTAGGTGGCAGAGGTGTCACGGATGACGGTCGTGCAATCGTCTACGTACTCTCTCACCATCCTTTTACAGTGCTCCCGCCGACTCAGCCTTGACTGGGGAGCGGTGACACAGTCTTGCTGGGGAGCCATAAAGCTGTTAAAGGCCTTGGACAGTGTTCCCCTGCCTGTGCTGTACATGCTGCCTGATCTCCGCGCCTCCCCTGCTACCTGGCCCTCGGAACTGTGCCTTCTGCCACTAGCGCTGTCGTATGGGAATTTTACCATCAGTTTGTCCGCCAGGGTCCTGTGGTATAGCATCACTCTCGAACCCCTTTCCTCTTCGGGTATGAGAGTGGAAAGGTTCTCCTTATACTGTGGGTCGTGCAGTGTGTACACCCAGTAATCCGTAGTGGCCAGAATGCGTGTAACGCGAGGATCACGAGAAAGGCATCCTAACATGAAGTCAGCCATGTGTGCCAGGGTACCTGTACGCAACACATGGCTGTCCTCACTCGGAAGATCACTTTCAGGATCCTCCTCCTCCTCCTCAGGCCATACACGCTGAAAGGATGACAGGCAAGCAGCATGGGTACCCTCAGCAGTGGGCCAAGCTGTCTCTTCCCCCTCCTCCTCATGCTCCTCCCCCTCCTCCTCCTCAACGCGCTGAGATATAGACATGAGGGTGCTCTGACTATCCAGCGACATACTGTCTTCCCCTGCCTCCGTTTCCGAGCGCAAAGCGTCTGCCTTTATGCTTTGCAGGGAACTTCTCAAGAGGCATAGCAGAGGAATGGTGACGCTAATGATTGCAGCATCGCCGCTCACCATCTGGGTAGACTCCTCAAAGTTTCCAAGGACCTGGCAGATGTCTGCCACCCAGGCCCACTCTTCTGTAAAAAATTGAGGAGGCTGACTCCCACTACGCCGCCCATGTTGGAGTTGGTATTCCACTATAGTTCTACGCTGCTCATAGAGCCTGGCCAACATGTGGAGCGTAGAGTTCCACCGTGTGGACACGTCGCACAGCAGTCGGTGCACTGGCAGATTAAACCGATGTTGCAGGGTGCGCAGGGTGGCAGCGTCCGTCTTGGACTTGCGGAAATGTGTGCTGAGCCGGCGCACCTTTCCGAGCAGGTCTGACAAGCGTGGGTAGCTTTTCAGAAAGCGCTGAACCACCAAATTAAAGACGTGGGCCAGGCATGGCACGTGCGTGAGGCTGCCGAGCTGCAGAGCCGCCACCAGGTTACGGCCGTTGTCACACACGACCATGCCCGGTTGGAGGCTCAGCGGCGAAAGCCAGCGGTCGGTCTGCTCTGTCAGACCCTGCAGCAGTTCGTGGGCCGTGTGCCTCTTCTCTCCTAAGCTGAGTAGTTTCAGCACGACCTGCTGACGCTTGGCCCCCGCTGTGCTGCCACGCCGCGCGACACCGACTGCTGGCGACGTGCTGCTGCTGACACATCTTGATTGCGAGACAGAGGTTGCGTAGGAGGAGGAGGAGGAGGGTGGTTTAGTGGAGGAAGCATACACCGCCGCAGATACCACCACCGAGCTGGGCCCCGCAATTCTGGGGGTGGGTAGGACGTGAGCGGTCCCAGGCTCTGACTCGGTCCCAGCCTCCACTAAATTCACCCAATGTGCCGTCAGGGAGATATAGTGGCCCTGCCCGCCTGTGCTTGTCCACGTGTCCGTTGTTAAGTGGACCTTGGCAGTAACCGCGTTGGTGAGGGCGCGTACAATGTTGCGGGAGACGTGGTCGTGCAGGGCTGGGACGGCACATCGGGAAAAGTAGTGGCGACTGGGAACCGAGTAGCGCGGGGCCGCCGCCGCCATCATGCTTTTGAAAGCCTCCGTTTCCACAAGCCTATACGGCAGCATCTCCAGGCTGATCAATTTGGCTATGTGCACCTTTAACGCTTGAGTGTGCGGGTGCGTGGCTGCGTACTTGCGCTTGCGCTCAAACACTTGCGCTAGCGACGGCTGGACGGTGCGCTGAGAGACATTGCTGAATGGGGCCGAGGACAGCGGAGGTGAGGGTGTGGGTGCAGGCCGGGAGACAGTAGTGCCTGTGTCCTGAGAGGGGGGTTGGATCTCAGTGGCAGGTTGGGGCACAGGGGGAGAGGCAGTGGTGCAAACCGGAGGCGGTGAACGGCCTTCGTCCCACCTTGTGGGGTGCTTGGCCATCATATGCCTGCGCATGCGGGTGGTGGTGAGGCTGGTGGTGGTGGCTCCACGGCTGATCTTGGCGCGACAAACGTTGCACACCACAGTTCGTCGGTCGTCTGCACTCTCAGTGAAAAACTGCCACACCTTTGAGCGCCTCGGCCTCTGCAGGGTGGCATGGCGTGAGGGGGCGCTTTGGGAAACAGTTGGTGGATTATTCGGTCTGGCCCTGCCTCTACCCCTGGCCACCACACTGCCTCTTCCAACCTGCCCTGCTGCTGCCCTTGCCTCCCCCTCTGAAGACCTGTCCTCAGTAGGCTTAGCAAACCAGGTGGGGTCAGTCGCCTCATCGTCCTGCTGCTCTTCCTCCGAATCCTCTGTGCGCTCCTCCCTCGGACTTACTCCAATTACTACTACCTGAGTGATAGACATCTGTGTCTCATAGTCGTCGTCCTCCTCACCCACTGAAAGCTCTTGAAACAGTTGCCGGAAGTCCCCAGCCTCATCCCCTGGACCCCGGGAACTTTCCAAAGGTTGGGCATCGGTCACGACAAACTCCTCCGGTGGGAGAGGAACCATTGCTGCCCATTCTGGGCAGGGGCCCGAGAACAGTTCCTGGGAGTCTGTCTGCTCCTCAGAATGTGTCATTGTAATGGAGTGAGGAGGCTGGGAGGAAGGAGGAGCAGCAGCCAGAGGATTCAGAGTTGCAGCAGTGGACGGCGTAGAACTCTGGGTGGTCGATAGATTGCTGGATGCACTTTCTGCCATCCACGACAGGACCTGCTCACACTACTCATTTTCTAATAAAGGTCTACCGCGTGGACCCATTAATTGTGAGATTAATCTGGGGATGCCAGAAACGTGCCTCTCTCCTAATCCCGCAGCAGTCGGCTGCGATACACCTGGATCAGGAGCTCGGCCTGTGCCCACACCCTGACTTGGGCCTCTGCGTCCTCGCCCGCGTCCACGTCCTCTAGGCCTACCCCTACCCCTCAGAATGGTGTATTACCAGTAGTGCAGAAACAGAACGCTGTAATTAAATGTGCCGCTTATTGGCCTGTGGTTGAAGGCTAACTTCGCTTACGGAATGCACAGCAGAGCCAGGAAAGAATTTTGCGCAAGCCTGTAGTGAGACGTAGGTGCGTATGACTGAGATAGTGGAATTCACAGCGCAGAAGCAGTCAAGTGTCCAAAGGCCACTAGTAGGCCTTTTTTTGCTTCTATTTTTTTAAAGGCTGAGCTGAGACAGCAGACAGATACTGTAGGCAGCGTATATATGTATACTGTTTCCCTCTGGACGGGATGACGGTGGTGATGTAACGGGCAATGCAGAGGCTGGAAAGAATTTTGCGCAAGCCTGCTGTAACACTGAGCTGCATAATAATTAGGACTATTACCCCCTGCAGAGATGCAGTACACTCAAGACGATCACAGGCAGCCCAAAGATAGTATTTTTCCCAAATTTGTTTGAAAAAGCCCACTCCCTATATAGACAGAATATCTCTTTCCCTGCCTCACCAGTACTGGCCCTATACTATGTACAAGGACTGCAGACTGTTTCCCTCTGGACGGGATGACGGCGGTGATGTAACGAGCAATGCAGAGCCAGGAAAGAATTTTGCGCAAGCCTGCTGTAACACTGAGCTGCGTAATAATTAGGACTACTACCCCCAGCAGAGACGCAGTACACTCAAGACGATCACAGGCAGCCCAAAGATAGTATTTTTCCCAAATTTGTTTGAAAAAGCCCACTGCCTATATAGACAGTATATCTGTTTCCCTGCCTCACCAGTACTGGCCCTATACTATGTACAAGGACTGCAGACTGTTTCCCACTGGACGGGATGACGGCGGTGATGTAACGGGCAACGCAGAGCCAGGAAAGAATTTTGCGCAAGCCTGCTGTAACACTGAGCTGCGTAATAATTAGGACTACTACTCCCAGCAGAGATGCAGTACACTCAAGACGATCACAGGCAGCCCAAAGATAGTATTTTTCCCAAATTTGTTTGAAAAAGCCCACTGCCTATATAGACAGTATATCTCTTTCCCTGCCTCACCAGTACTGGCCCTATTCTATGTACAAGGACTGCAGACTGAGGACGCAATGCTCTGCACGCCCGATATGCAAAAAAAAAAAAGGGCAACACTGCTCACAGCAGCCTTAACAGTACTGCACATGGTCAGATGTGGCCCTAAGAAGGACCATTGGGGTTCTTCAAGCCTAAAATAACTCCTAACGCTCTCCCTATAGCAGCAGCAGCAGCACTTGCCCTGATCTCTGTCAGAACGCATCTGTGGCGAGCCGCGGGAGGGGCCGATTTATATACTCGGGTGACACCTGATCTCGCCAGCCACTCACTGCAGGGGGGTGGTATAGGGCTTGAACGTCGCAGGGGGAAGTTGTAATGCCTTCCCTGTCTTTCTATTGGCCAGAAAAGCGCGCTAATGTCTCAGAGATGAAAGTGAAAGTAACTCGAACATCGCGTGGTGCTCGCCTCCAGTAACGAGCATCTCGAACACCCTAATACTCGAACGAGCATCAAGCTCGGACAAGTACGTTCGCTCATCTCTAGTCCTAACATTAATACCAGGTGGTGTATCTTAACCTGGGAAAGCTGAGTTCCTACCTCTATAAATGCTCCTCTCTTGGGACTAAGCCTGCAAATAAAACCAGGGAGGGTAGGATACCATATAAATGTTCCAATAGGAGGGACAGAAGGTAAATGGGCGGCAGGTGTGCACGACCCAGTGAAGGCAGCCAATACTTCACAATATTTATACAGAAAGGGAAAAAGGGGTCAGCACTACCCATTGGAAATATATCCCAATAGAAATGTATAGGTGCCTGTTAAACCATGGCTGCAACATACAGTAGAAGCAGAAACCAAAAATGGCTACAGCACGCAAAATAAATTTACTATCAGAGGTATACATACCTATAATCTAACCACATTAAATAATGCAAGGTTCATAGTATATAATTTGATCAAGTTACATTGGCCTATCTACCATCGTCCAGGTGACCAAGCTCTCAGATGGGTCCTAACTAGAGATGAGCGAACCTACTCGTTTCGAGTAATTACTCGATCGAGCACCGCGATTTTCGAGTACTTCCGTACTCGGGTGAAAAGATTCGGGGGTGCCGGGGGGCGGGGGGAGGCGTGGCAGAGCGGGGGGTAGCAGCGGGGAACAGGGGGGAGCCCTCTCTCTCTCCCTCTCCCCCCCCCCCCACTCCCCACTGCAACCCCCCACTCACCCCCGGCGCCCCCGAATCTTTTTGCCCGAGTACGGAAGTACTCAAAAATCGCGGCGCTCGGGCGAAAAAGGGGCGTGGCTGAGTAGGTTTGCTCATCTCTAGTCCTAACATTAATACCAGGTGGTGTATCTTAACCTGGGAAAGCTGAGTTCCTACCTCTATAAATGCTCCTCTCTTGGGTCTAAGCCTGCAAATAAAACCAGGGAGGGTAGGATACCATATAGATGTTCCAATAGGAGGGACAGAAGGTAAATGGGCAGCAGGTGTGCACCTATACATTTCTATTGGGATATATTTCCAATGGGTAGTGCTGACCCCTTTTTCCCTTTCTGTACAAATATTGTGAAGTTAGAGGAGCATTTATAGAGGTAGGAACTCAGCTTTCCCAGGTTAAAATACACCACCTGGTATTAATGTTAGGAGCCATCTGAGAGCTTGGTCACCTGGACGATGGTAGATGGGCCAATGTAATTTGATCAAATTATATACTAAGAACCTTGCATTATTTAATGTGGTTAGATTATAGGTATGTATACCTCTGATAGTAAATTTATTTTGCGTGCTGTTGCCATTTTTGGTTTCTGCTTCTACTGTATGTTGCAGCCATGGTTTAACGTGCACCTATACATTTCTATTGGGATATATTTCCAATGGGTAGTGCTGACCCCTTTTTCCCTTCCTTTTTTCAGAGGCTGTGTACCATAACCACACCCACTCAATGCTATGCAGCTTCTATGTTATCCACTCTCTGAGTGGCTACTTGTCCATTCTTCCTCACTGCTGATAAGAGCAGAAAAGTCACCCAGAGTGAATTACATCCCTCTGTAATAGTAGCTTTCTTTGCTTTCTGTCCGCCTGTTCTCCTCCTCCTCCTGTCATACAGCCCTCTGTAATAGGTCAGTAGGAAGGCAATGAATGAACAACACGAAAGCAGGCTAGAGGCGAAGTTAAGGAAAACCCCATCAGTTTACTTTGGCTGACAGAATTTGCTAAGATTTCAATCCTGTAGTCTGCAGTATCTAAAAAACAACACAAGCATGGAAAGCAAACAATTAGAGATTTTTAATGAAAAGAAATTGCAGAAAAGTCTTCCTTTCCAAAAATAAATTAATTTTAAAAAAGTGCAAAGCTGTCCATAGCCTTTCATTTCAGTAGAATAATGCACTATGCTATGAGAATCATATTGTTACAGAATGTGCTTAAGATCAAGGTAAGCCTAGTTTTCTTGAGTGGCCTCATCCCCAAACAAGGATTTGTATTAGGTGAATAATAATGGGGGACATTTATTAAAGTGAACTTGTCACCTCAGAACAGCACCATAAACTAAGTCAGGGGTCCTGCACACTGGCGAGAGCGATACATCGCTGTGATTCATGGCCTGATATCGCTCTCACAAACCTTCTAAAAAACCCCTGAATGTGAGGTGTTTTCATGCGGAAACAGCCTCGCATCCCTGCTTTCAATGATGCCGCAGCAGCGTCGGCCCCAGTGAAAGCAATGGTAAAACATTGAGATCCCCTGCTGCAGCTATGACAGCAGCGGCAGGGGATTCCTTCATCCCGTGGGGAGTCCTCTCATCACTGACCACCCTGCCGATTCTGTCACAGTGTTCAGTGATAAGGGGAATCCCCGCGGGGATGAAGTCCCCTGCCGCTGCTGTCACAGTGTTCAGTGGTGAGGTGAATCCCTGGCCGCTGCTGTCACAGTGTTCAGTGATGAGGGGAATCCCCGTGAGGATGAAGGAATCGTCTGCTGTCATAGCAGTGGCAGGAGATTGCGATGTTCTCCCTATGTTTTCAATAGCACTGGTGCTGCCACCACCAGCCCTATTGAGAACAAGGTTAAACCCCTAGATGTGACAGCCTCACATCCATGTGGAGGCTAAAGAAATCTGCTGCTGTAGCTGTCGCAACCGCTGCAGGGGATCGCGATTTTCTATTGCTTTCAATGCGGCCAGCAGTGCTACTGGCCTTATTGGCAACAATGAGCAATATTACAAAAAGAATGGACATGCTGCAATTTTTTTTGCACGCAGCATCGCAGGCGTGAAAACATCGCAAATGAGAATGAAACCATCGAAATTCATTGGTTTAATAATCATGCGTTTCCACTCACTCTCGCAGGAGAAATTCACCCGATTTTCTTGCCAGTGTGAAGGTGCCCTCATTGTGCTATTCGGGGAGTTGACGGGAAGCTGGGAGATGTATTTTTATACTTACCCGCTCCCCTGGTCCTGCTGTGTTCACTGGTGAAGTCTACGCACAGGCTAAAAATATGGCTCTTTCCAGACTGTACATTTCTGAGAGACTCCCACCTCTTATTAGCAAACACTTTCAGGGACAGCATAATCAGGTAGCTCCACAGTAGAGAACAACTCTTCTGTACCTACCATTTTTCAGGCCTATGGCCCCCTAGTGGCTCAATCACATCACTACTGTATCTGCTCTACCAGAATCCTAGAATGGTAGAGTTGGAAGAGACCTCCAGGGTCATCGGGTCCAACTCCCTGCTCATTGCAGGATCACTAAATCATCCCAGACAGATGTCTGTCCAACCTTTGTTTGAAGATGTCCATTGAAGGAGAACTCACCACCTCCCTGTGGCAACCTGTTCCACTCATTGATCACCCTCATTGTGCAGCTTGCTACAATACAGAAGGTACATAATATAACACATTAGAAAGTAAGAAACTAATCAACAATTCAAACAAATGAAGTGAGGGTCATTTTTTCTTTCTAGTGACTGTGGCCACATGGAGTGATAGAGGAGCCTGCTGTTGCTGGCTTAAGAAAGGGGTATTTTGGCTCCCTGAGCAGTTGGTGGATGTCAAACAAAGAATAGCTGTGGGTCCCATTAGGCCACCTGCACACGAGCGGAAATCCCGCCGCGGGATTTCCCGCGGGATTTCCGCCGCTGAAAGTTTGCATAGGAGTGCATTAAAATACGCACTCCTATGCAGACGGCCGCGGTTTGGCCGCGCGAAATCTCGCGCGGCAAACAAACCACGGCATGTCCTAATTTTCTGCGGGGCACGCACTCACCCGGCCGCCGGCTCCGGTCTGCGCATGCGCCGGCTGCGCGGCAGCCGGCACATGAAAGAGCCGGGGCCGCCAGGCGCGGGTGAGTACGCGCTCGTCCCTGCAGGCGCTCGGGTCAGATCGCGCGGAGAGAATTCTTGCTGCCGGATCCGACCCGCTCGTCTGCAGGCGGCCTTAAGAGGAGGCAAGTCAGCAAGGCAGCAGAGAGCCAGTTAGGACAAAAAACTGCTGGTTAGCCAAGTAGGGCAGAAACTGCAGACAGAGTTCAGGCAGGTAGCAAGTTGCTGTTGTGAGGCAGGGAATACTGACAGAGACTGTGACTTATTGACTGTGCAGCATATCTCTGTTACATCTCAGAAATTGGCCGGGCAGAGATTAGATGAGCCATCCTCTGCACTACAGGCAGAGACTCTGACAAGAGCCACCACAGTATCCCATATTTACTTAAATTTGTACATTGCAACTGTCAAGAAGTTGTGCCTCATAGAAGTGAAATCAACAAGCATTGTATTATAAACACTGAAATCATCAAGAACTATACCCTGTAAAGCGTAATCATCAATATCATGCCTAATTGGAATAAAGTTCCTGTTTGCACCAGCCTGTGTGTCGATGTCAATTGCTGCACCATTTTTCTATTTGGTAAGGAAGCACCAACAACATAACAACTACTTCTACCCATTACATGTAGACCTTTAAACCCTTTCTGATATGCCATAGTAGAGTTTTATCAGTGGGGTCTGTGAGCAAAGAACACCTCAATCCTCCCCCAAATCGAAATGTAAGTGTTTGGTCCTTTGGGCTTCTGAAGGGTATCAGTATTATATTTCCATGCATATCTGCACAACTGAATCTACAAAGGTCCACACAATACCACCTTCCCTGGTCATTTTGACTACATTGAAGATACTTGAGCCTAAAGGGGTTGTCCACAGTTTGAAAAAAATGGCTGCTTTCCTTCAAACACAGCGCCACCTTGGTCTATAGGGTTGTGAATGGTATTGCAGTGAATGGGAGTAAGACTGCAATACCAGACCCATAGACAAGGCAGGTGATGTGTTTCGAAGAAAGCAGCCATGTTTTTCTAACCTTGGACAACCCCTTTAAAGGCTATGGGCACCTATGGGGCATTTTGTTTTACTTAAATGCATGTATTTTGGGCCGATAAGCATTTTTTGCTGTAGGGTTTTATTTAAAATATTGCACCATTTGACTTCTACAGCTTCTGTGTGTCACAGTTGATAGAAAGATACAAACCTATAATCCACATTTTAGTGATTTGATAAAGCCATGCCCCATTGTCTTGACTCTCATGAAAGCAAAGAACAAAAAGTGTTCAATTGAATAAAAAATATGGTACATGGCTAGTGGAACAGTTTTTTGGGGTGCATTTTAAGCCAAACCTATGGCACATTTTGAATAGTAAATCTGCCCCTTCTGTGTTCATAGCGCTAAATTTGTATGGTGATATTTTTTAAATGCTTGCATCACCTCACTGCATGCTTTATTGTGCTGAAAAAGAAAAAGTACAGCAATAAAACTCGCAAGGATGGACTAGAACGGACTGCTGGAGATCCCTATTCGGGTTACCTATCTTTTTGAATAGACATTTGCAGTGCTCTATTTCTCCAGCAGGTGGTGATAAGTTGCTCAGGCAGCTTTCTGCACCTTGAAAGCCTACAGAATGATTATGCGAAGTACTAGAATCCATTCATTGCTGTGTATGACTTTTTTTTATTAGCAGTGGTGTAGCTATACTTACAACTGTGCCCATAAGCCACATCAGTCCACAAGTTGTGTGGTAACAGCTCATCTCCATCCACGTCAATGGAGTTACAATATCAGGCGCAATACATGGATCTGTGTAGAGCTGCTTTTGAAAGAAAGCAAGCAAGCATGTTCTTATCTTATCTTTATTGTGCAGCGGGATCCGCAAGGACAGCTTCCATTGAAGTCGAAGCAAGCCATCCGACCCACGGCCCATCCGTAATTGACATTGCGGACAGGCTGCAGGGACCCGCATTATCGTCTAGCAACGGCGCGGGAAAAACAGACATTTAAAAAGAAAATCTGTATTACGCATGACTGCCAATGAGCGTCCGCGTTCATCCACATTACAGAAAAGCAAAGATACATGGGGTCGCAGGCCGGATTCTGCTGTGGGCTCCCTCATGCGGAATCTGGATCGCCCGAGTGCTTTACAGGGATTACATAAATTCTCATTTGTCGTACAGTTTCTGCACACATTTAGACTAAATGATTTATCAGCCTGTGTAAAAGGGCCCTTACCCATAAACACTATTAAAACTTGATCCCTGAGTTCAGGGCCAGCTGAGTCCACCCCAGGACAAGTCTGCTAGCTTTAGACCGACAAGATATGTCTTACTGGAATTAAAGGAGATGTCCCGCGCCGAAACGGGTTTTTTTTTTTTTAAACCCCCCCCCCGTTCGGCGCGAGACAACCCCGATGCAGGGGTTAAAAAAACCACCCGCACAGCGCTTACCTGAATCCCGGCGGTCCGGCGTCTTCATACTCACCTGCTGAAGATGGCCGCCGGGATCCTCTGTCTTCATGGACCGCAGGGCTTCTGTGCGGTCCATTGCCGATTCCAGCCTCCTGATTGGCTGGAATCGGCACGTGACGGGGCGGAGCTACACGGAGCTACACGGAGCCCCATAGAGAAGAGGAGAAGACCCGGACTGCGCAAGCGCGGCTAATTTGGCCATCGGAGGGCGAAAATTAGTCGGCACCATGGAGACGAGGACGCCAGCAACGGAGCAGGTAAGTATAAAACTTTTTATAACTTCTGTATGGCTCATAATTAATGCACAATGTACATTACAAAGTGCATTATTATGGCCATACAGAAGTGTATAGACCCACTTGCTGCCTCGGGACATCTCCTTTAAACATTGTATCATGTATGTGAGAAAAAGGAAAAGTCACATTAAAAAAAAGTCGTTATTTTTCCTTGATATTATTTTATAGCTACATCATCTTGTATCAAGGCATATGAATTCTGTAACAATATGATGATTGTGCATGTGATCCCATTGTCACATGATACAATGTTTGCATGTGTTAGTGTGCTTGTCACATAAACATCCCCAACACAAAGTGTCATTGTCCTGAGACAGAGGTTCTGATGTATGTGTTGTGTGTCGGAGGCTGCTTCTACTAAATACAAAACACAGGAGCAAAGGTTAGTGGAAACAGTAATCAAGGTTTAGCAATAAACTTGAGCTTAACAATCATGTAGAAGCAGAAGTAGGAGCAGGTGCCGCCTGTCTATAGTAAAGTACAACAGCCGTTTGGAACTTCCTAAAAGATTAACATTAGGAGACTGAATTAATGTATGAGCAATTCCCTCAATATAAGGTTATTACAGCAGCATAACCAAAGAACCCTAGGAGTCATCATCATAAAACCAAATGCAATGGTGTATAAATACATGCAAAACACTGGACCTTATAGTTCAAAGGATCTCAATGTAATATCAAAATATCTCACCACTAAATAGCATGTAAATCATAAAGACATATAGTGCAGAATGAATCAATTAATGCAAACACAATACAGCTGAGGTCTAGTAATACTCCTGGTTCAGATGCTTGAAAACACTGGAATGAAGATTAGCAAATAGGGATCACACATTTGGTTCCTGGATGGTCATGTTATGCTTAGCACATAGTAGTTGACAGCATGAGGTTTAGCCACAGAGAAGTGGGGTTGCTCGTGTCGGGGCGGCTACCTCACTTTAGGCTGCCTCTCTCTAAATATAACCTACTTCTCACTGCCTCTAAGTGGGGTAGCCGCCCCGACACGAGCAACCCCACTTCTCTGTGCCTAAACCTCACGCTGTCCACTAATATGTGCTAAGCATTACATCATCATCCAGGAACTCCAACGTGTTTCCTCATCTTATGATTTGTTCATCAGGAGATAAGATAAGTGCGATCAGCAGATGAGTCTTGTAAAATAGAAAGGCATGACATCCATGGTAATTTATTTTTTACACATTTGGTTTTATTATAAAAGTTAAGCTTTATATAAAGGCTCTTCAGTTATTCTGCAATGATTATGTTAAATGATACGCTCTTTGATTGTTGTTGTGTGATATACAATATATCACCGCCAGAGACCCAGCGCAACGAGACATAGCTGTAGGAGCCCGAGACTGTCTGTAACTGAAAAGGAGAGGCATTAGAGTGCTACAGGGAGCTTGCGGAGGAGGAATTCTTATGAGCAATGACTGGATACAGGAGGACCGACCACTGCATATATTGCGCTCCGAAGCCATATTGCGCTCAGCACCCAGACAGTGACAATATCCTTTCCAAGTAGAACACCTAAGGTGAGTCTTTCGGACTCATGCCATAATGTTTTTGAGAATCTGCAGTACTTCTTTTAAGCTTTGCGTAATAGCCCCTTCACTATTCCTCCATCGTGTTTTTCCACGTATTACGCAATGACTGACTCGCAAGCTATTTCGTGGGTCACTTGTTCTTCCCGCCTTCGTGCTTTCCTGTGGACAGCAGATAATGTATCATAGGGGTTTGGGGTAGATTTGATCACAATTGGGAGAGATAATTTGAGCACCAGTCGCCAGATAGTAGTAGTCGGAAAACAAGTGTATGTTCAGAATTTTTCCCCTGCTGCTAGTGTTTTGGAATGTCAAAAAAAAAACTTAGTGCCGCAAAAATAATTTTTTGCTTGTAGAAGAAGACAACAGCAACAATCCCGAGTCAAATGACAGTGTAGTGGTTCATATGAGTGTTGTGAGTGAAGTACTAGATGTAGAGATGAGCGAGCACGCTCGGATAATGCAGTTACCTGAGTGAGCATCGCTCTTCTCGAGTAACTGCATTCTTGTCCGAACAGGCTCGGGGGGGGGGGGGATGTAGCAGGTGGGAACAGGGGACAGGGGGGAGAGTGAGAGATCTCTCTCCCCACCGCTACCCCCCGCCGCCACCCCCTCCCCCCGAGCCTGTTCGGACAAGAATGCAGTTACTCGAGAAGAGCGATGCTCACTCGAGTAACTGCATTATCCGAGCGTGCTCGCTCATCTCTAACTAGATGTGCTAAGTGCTGAAAATATTGATGACGATTTGAAAGATAACAGCATTGTATCACTGGTTGCTGAAAATTCCTGCTTTGTATAGAAAGACTCCTTTCTGTGGAGCAGAGAGCCATAGGCGCAATGCAAAGTGAGAAGACACAATGTTAGCAAGGAACAAACAAACGTGGTAAAGCTGACAACTATAGTCCCACCAAAAATGTCAGTCCTACACATCAACCAATATAACAAACCTAAAAATAAGGCAGAACTGCAAAAATGTATCATTAAAAATTTGTTTATTGAGAATTACAAATATAATAAAAGCATTTAAAGAACAGAACATAAAGGAAATGCAGCATCAATACCAGGGAAATACATCAACTCGGGTCACACATATAAGACACTCCCAAAAGAAAATCATACTTTATAAACCTACAATAGGCACAACCAATCTCAATGTCATGCATATAGTAAAGTGTTACCATGTAACCGAGGGTCTGGAAATCCCTGCCCCCCAATGCACACGTTTCACCCTTAGCTTTGTCTAGGCAGTAATGACTACAATACTGTGTCTGGTTTAAATAGCACTCTGTCTCACTAACTTAATCATCCCACACCTGTCTAGTTGTTTTGTGATAGGTCCATGTGATCAATCACTCCTCCCCTCAATCCCATAGATGTTAGCAAGCGGGGGAGGGGGGACAAGTCACTGTGTCCATCAACCAACTTTATTAATAAAAAAAAAAAGACAGGGTTATACCGATTGATTATAGGAATGACATTTTAGGTGAGACTGTAGTTGTCTTCATATAGGATTCACATATTTTTCTGTTTGTCCACAGAAAATGATACCATTATAATGGATTTGCAACAAATTGAAGCATCTTGGTTGTTACAAGCAGATGTTAAATTCAATGGAGAGGCAGCATTACATGTGGGTGAGGAACAGAGAGGTGTAAAAAGCTGCAAGTATATGTTAAAAAATACTATTCAGAAATGGATAAAAACATGGTGGAATAGATCTACCCTTGTAAATTACTTAGGGAAGAGTTTGATATCACGGGGCTTGGGGGTACAGCTACTCCCCTCCTTTGGGAGAGAAGGCACAGAATGTGTGAAGAAATGGGAAGAAATTTGTAACAAATGTTCTAGTGACCTAATGGAGCTGATTATTAGTTACAATGATAAAATGCTTGCAATCAAAGAGATTTCAGCAGCACACCAAGCCACTACAGCAGTAGGGGAGACAAAGTCAACAGACTAAAGCTTAAAGATTAAAGCTTAAAGGTGCACGCTCACCATTAGAACCGGACTTTCGGGGTCCTGTTTAGTACTGGGTAATGATAAAATGCTTGTGAGTCAAGAAAAGCTAATTAGTGACTTGTACTTAAAACTAATGACTCTATTGAACCCGGAAGAGGTTAAAAAATGGAAGACCGAATTAGGGGAGCAAGTAAAAGTTTGGGAGAAAGAAGTGAGTACGCTCAAGTCCAAAAAGTTCCATCGTGATATAGCAGATTTTTGTGATAATCGTATATACCGTTGGAAAATGAGTAAGACCCAATGGAGAGAACGACCAAAATCAGTACGATCAACATCAGTGGGTGGGGACTCCGACTCAACGTCACAGACCTCTGATCATCAAGAATACCATAGAAACAAACGGAAATTGGATACCTCCAAAAAATGGAATTTAAGGAACAGTAGAAGGTTTAGGACGTATCAAAAAGATGAAAATTCACGACTTAAGGTAATCAGTTTATCTGAGGATAGACTGACGGACGACCAATGTAGTGTTCTGAGTCTAGGTCTGTCTTTCTTACCATCCTCTGCGTTTGACCATTTTACAGCTATAAAAGATTTACATCTTTCTGCACATTAACTTGTCTTCAAAAGAATGTTTTCTAATTCTGGACCTGATACTTTTGAGCCCTTGATGGAGGCCCAGGCGTTGGAGGATCTACAGGACCTTCTAGATGAACAGGAGCCAGGAGGTAGGGGTAAGTTTCCAAAGGAAATTCTGGTTCTATTGAAAAGCTTTCCTCCTTTGTCACTTTATCCCAACATTGATCTTTTTGTTAAAGTAGTCAGTAGAGAATTTATGACAATATCAAAAGCGATGAGCGACAACACTCTGACTAAATCTCAAAGACGAGCATCAAAAGAATTAGGCAAATCTAAAGATGTAGTTATAAAAGCAGCAGATAAGGGTGGAAACATTGTTTTAGGGCCCACAGTACTTTATGAGAAGGAGGCAGCAAGACAATTAGAAGATAAAAAAACATATCAACGCCTCACCTATAATCAACTTTTTCAATTTCAAGGGTAGTTGCAAAAAATTGTCACCAAAGCATTAGAAAAGGGGATTATTAATGATGAGGAAACTAATGCTTTAATTTTGGATTCTTCTGCAGTGCTGGTTTTATACCTTCTACTGAAAATACATAAGGATAATATTAAACCACCTGGGCATCCGATTGTATCAGGAATCTACAATTTGTGCAAGTCAGCAGGAAAATTGATTGAATCTGTATTACATCCACTGGTGGAATGTCTTCCATCATACCTCAAATATACTATTGACAGTTTGAATAAACTTAATGGGGTGAAACTTGAAAATGACATGCTGATGGTGGTCTGTGACGTTGAGTTGTTATTGTTAGCTGTTTAGTTGTTCACGACCATCAGCGACTCTAAATGTGAGCTCCCTCCATGTTTTTCAGATTTGCACTGCTTCTTTCAATTGTGTGATATCCATGCCAGTAGCAGCTCTGACACTATCAGCCATCATGTTCTTTGGCGGCTCGGTCTTATTTTGCCACTGATCTGTCCAAGCATTATAGATTTTTCTAGCGACTCTGCTTGCATTACATGGCCAAAATCCGTGAGTCTGAGTCTGGTCATCTTGGCCTCCAGTGATATATCGGGTCTTATACAATTCAGGACCACTCTGTTACTCTCACAGTCCAGGGTATACACAGCAGCTGTCACCAGCACCACAGCTTAAACGCATCAATCCTCCTCCTATCAGCTTTTGTCGCAGTCCAGCTTTCACATCCATACATGACTATATGGAAACAGTGGTTTGCACTACCTGTGTTTAGTTGCTATGCCGATATCTCTACTTTTCCAGATTTTGTCCATGTTTAGCATTACGCTTCGCCCCAATGCTACCCTAAGTTTTATCTCTGGCATAGATTCTGATCCATTTTTGAGCCAAGGAAGATTAAGTCTTGCACGCATTCTATGACTTCATTGTTGATTTTGATTTGAATTTGACCATTTTTTTTAGATGTCATAAATTTAGTATTCTTTAACCCCTTAACGACTGGCCCATAGACTTTTTACGTCCTCACTTGCTGGGCCTTATTACCTGAGGATGTAGAAATATGTTTCCTGCAGGGATTAAGGCCCTGCAAGCTGTGGACGTGGCAGCTCCAGGCTGCCGGCTCCGGGAGGTAGCCGGCAACCTGGAGCTGCCATTCCGGGCTGCGGGTCCCCTCCCCCGGTCACATGATCGCCAGCATTTACCGAATGCTGGCGATCGTATAAAAGTTAATAAAAAGTTTAAAAAAGTGAAAGATTTAGTTGCCCCGGTGGATCGGATCCATCGGGGCAGCTGAAAGTACTCACCCACCTTCGCCGCGATGACCGGCAGTGTCCCAGCCTCCAGGTCCCGTCGGCACCTTCTGCGCATGCGCGCCAGACGTCATACGTCGGGCGCACGCTTAGAAGGCGCGCGCGCCCCGGGAAATTTAAAAATTCTTCTGCTCCCGGCTCCCATGTGTAGCCAAGAGCAGAGGGATGTCACCGGGAGCCACTGTATGCGGTTCCCGGTCACATGATCGCTGCTATCCAATGGATAGCAGTGATCATGTAAAGTAAAAAAAAGTTTTTAAAAAGTTTTAAAAAAAAGAAAAAAAAGTTTACGTTTCATCTCCCCTCACGGATCGTATCCGTGAGGGGAGATGAAATAACGTACCTAAGGCACAGCATTTATCCGTGGACTTCACCACGGCTTCTGCGCATGCGCCCGCCGCCAAGATGGCGGACGCATGTGCAAAAGGCACGGATTGCCAGGGTAATTTAAAATCTCCCTGCTCCTGGCTACCAAACGTAGCCGAGAGCCTGGAGATTTCACCGGTGCCCGCAAAACACGGTTCCTGGTCATGTGATGTAAAAGTAAAAGAAGTGAAAATTTCACCTCCAATCACAGATCAGACCAGCGATGTTCCCAGATGGGATCTTTATCCACGGACCTTTCCCCAACTTTGGCGCACGTGCCCATTAGCAAAATGGCGGACACAAGCGCAAAAGCTGTTGAGGGCCCTGGAAATTCAAAGTCTCCTTGCTCCTGGCTACTAAATGTAGCCAAGAGCCTGGAGGAGTGACCGAGGGCCGCAGTGAGTGGTCCCCGGTCATGTGATCGCCGTTATCCAGTAGATAATGGCGATTACGTAAAAGTTAAGACACGGTTGAAGTTTGATGCGCCTTTCCTTTTGAGCTCCGTTGTGCATACAGACATAATATTAAGGCCACAATGGGTATGTCTCTGAAAACAGGACGAACGGGGGTATCCATTTTGGGGTGAACTTTTTCATTCTTATGTACGCTATACAAAAAAAAATGTTTTAAAAATGAAACAATTGCCACAAAAAAATTAAAATCGTAATTTTTTACATCTGCTTTGCTCAGATTCATTCAAAAACTGTGGGGTTAAAATATACAGTACACCCCTAGGTGTATTTGCAAAAACATGACATTTTATTTTTTCTCCTCTAAATTGCATTAATTCCTGAAAAAAATCTGTGGGGTAAAAATACTCATGACACCCCTCAGTAAATACATTAAGGGGTGTAGTTTTTAAAATGGGGTCATTTGTGGGGGTATCTATAATTCTGACTCCTATGAGCCTTTGTAATCTTGGCTTGGTGCCGGAAAAAAACGTGTTCCTCAAAATGCTGAAAATCAATGTTAAATTTGCACGTCTCTTAAATGGTTAAAAAAAATGAACTTTTTCTAATGTGCACCCAGAATAAAGTAAACAGATGGAAATATATATCTTATCAAGAATTTGTACAGTATGTTTGCACATATTTGAGATATCGCAGTTGAAAATGTGAAAAAATGAAAAAAATTTTCAAAATTTTCCCAATTTCGATGCTTTTAATAAATATATACAAATTCTATCGGACTATTTTCACCACCTAAATGAAGTACAACATGTGGCGAAAAAACAATGTCAGAATCACTTGGATAAGCAAAACCTTTACGGAGTTATGCTATGTCAAAGTGACATGTCAGATTTCCAAAATTTGGTCTGGTGATTAAGGCACAAAGAGGCTTGGTCACTAAGGGGTTAATGGTAGATGCCTATTTCTTCACTTTCAGTTTTAATCTTACATATCAGCTGCTTCAGACCAGCTTCTGTTTCTGCAAAGCAGAGTTGTGTTATCCGCATTATGAAGATTGTTAATGTTTCTGCTACCTATTTTCACCCCGATTTCCAATTCGTCTAGATCCATTTTACGCATGGTCACTTCCGCATATAGGTTAAGCAAGACGGGTGAGAGGATGCAGCCCTGTTGGACCCCTTTGCCAATCCCAAACCAATCTGTGTCCCCATACTGTGTTCTCACGGTGGCTTCTTGATTGGCATAAAGTATTTTATTAGCTAGACTAGATGTGCCCATACGCCCAGCTCTCGTAGGGCCTGCCATAGCTTGTCATGGTCCGTGGAGTCAAAGGTCTTGATGAAGTCAATGAAGCACATGTAGATATTCTTTTAGTATTCTCAAGTTTTTCCATGGCACATCGCAGGTTTGCAATATGGTTGTGGGTGCCGTGTTCTTGCTGGCATCCTGCCTGTGCATCAGGGAGTGCCGCTTCAACTACTGATCTCAGTAGCCCTATAGACACACAAGACTCCTCTGATTCCCAGTATGTCCTCAGGGAACCAGAAAAATCCTGGGAAGTTTCAGTTACATCTGGTTTATTGGTAAGTAGATATGGTCAAGGGTAAAGACAGGGCCGATGGAGTGCACTGCGTTTAGGAGCTAATTGTGCTCCTTTTTAAAGCACACATCTGATAATCACGGCTCTGATAGCAAGAGTTCCCGGGTTCCAGTTCTGATAATCACATGCTGAAGACAAGTCATCCCTCTCTAGGCAGAAACAGTTTATCCAAGATCCGGTATTTTTTTGTTTATGTTAAAACTTCTTTCTGTTCTCATTAGATAAGGAACAAATACAAAACTGCATTCTTAGGGTGAATGCCTACGGACGGATTTCTACTGCGTTTCCCGTGGCGGAAATCCACACGTGAATTCTGCAGCTATTAGGTTCTATCAAACCTAATAGCTTTCTGCCTGCCAATGCTTACATACGGAATTCTGTTGCGGAATTCCGCAGCAGGAAATAAATTGTGGCATGTTTTATTTGCCGGGGATTTATGCCGCGGGAGGTCTCCATTAATATGCCATTAATGGAGACCGGGGAATTCCGTGATCACTTGCAGGCACTTCCTTGTTTTTAATTGCGGTAGTCCCGCGGCATAAATTTGCGGGCGTATCCCGCGACGGTCATGGGCATGAGCCCTTAGTGTGTGTATGGGGGAATGTAGATATTCTCTGCAGAGCATTTCAACTGTGTCTCATAAACAAGTTTCTATGTATCTTTATTAGAGATGAGCGAGTATACTCGCTAAGGCACATTACTAGAGCGAGTAGTGCCTTAGCCGAGTATCTCCCTGCTTGTCTCTAAAGATTCAGGGGCCGGTGCCGGTGACAGGTGAGTTGCGGCAGGGAGCAGGGGGAGGCAGGGGGGGAGAGAGGGAGAGAGAGATCTCCCCTCCGTTCCTCCCCGCTCTCCCCCGCCGCTCCCCGCCCCCCGCCGGCCCCCGAATCTTTAGAGACGAGCGGGGAGATACTCGGCTAAGGCACTACTCGCTCGAGTAATGTTCCTTATTGAGTATACTCGCTCATCTCTAATCTTGATAGATTAGAATCAGTTAGATGTTTTAAAGATAGAGAAAACGTCATTCCACCACGAGTCCTGTTTCTCCTCATATTTTTTTAGCCATTTATCTCTTATGTCGTGGATTATCGGAATACTGGCTCTGACCTACATGTTACCCTTAGGATCTATGTAATGGCAACAGGTAGCTCCTATTATTTGACACATTCCACCATGGGCAGATGTAAGATAATTTAGTACTATTGTGTGTTGGTGAGTAACCACAATTATGTGGGGTTGTATTTGATTTGTGTGATTAACCAACCCTAGAACGACAAAAGTCTGGTCATCTAGATAGTCTGTGGCCTCCACCAATTTAACCCACATCTGCATGATCATTCTGTAGACAAATAGTATACTAAAAATGTTATTTTCTGCACTCATAGATACCACAAGAGGTTTACCATTTAGTCTAGGTCTGTTGCTCTTCTAAAAAGAGTATGTTTAGGAATACTGCTATATGAGAGGCCATCATGGGGAATTAAAAATATGGCAGGTGTAAGTCAAGCAAGGTTGCACAGGCCTGTTTTACCTTGTGGGAGCCATTTATAAGCTTCATGTCCACACACAATGTAGACGCTTGCTGGGAGTGCAAGGACAAAGTTATTGAGCTCTGCTGCCAACCATACTGCCAAAGACACCTTCCTGTGCTTTCCCTTCATTCTCATGAGTGTGGTTTACAACCAAGTCCAATATTACAGAAGGGGTATAATTCATGCAATATGCGTCAAGTTCTGCACTGGCTGATAGTCTTGTACAGTCTTGCTTTGTTGTTTGATCTGTACAAATTACTTTGTGCAACAATTTCTTAGCCATAATCTTGGTATCTTTATTTATTTAATTTTACAAGCCACGTCTCCAACTAACATGAGAAAAGGCCTATGCAAAATTAATACAAACTCCAAAACACCTACTGCTGGCAGCTATATGTAGTCAATCTGCAGTCGCTGAAACAGAGTCTGGCTGCGGCTTGCAATGAGAAGGTTTCTCATCCAATTGGCCTAGACCGTGATGGGCGCATACCATGCAGCCCTTTACAAACTGGATTACAGCAGTGTTGAACCCTGAGGCAAACCAAGCAATAGACACTACAGCACACGACCTCTTTGGATTGATGGGTTGGCCCATGGCTCAGATGTGACAACATGGAGTAGAACGTGCGGGGATGGCACAGGAGCTTATCGTTCTTCCAGATCCCCTCAGCTTTCTGTTCTGCTCCTTTCTTTTGCCTCTCCTCCTTTTCAGACTTTTTCCTGCAATTTAATCAACAGAGAGATATCCACACGCACCTCAAGTGCAACCAGATTAATAGCCATTTTTTCATTCAAGGTGAGTCTTTACTGCTGCATCTGCTCTCCGATTCCCTAGAGCCTCAAGAGTTGTATCCTTTTGTATGAGTCTGGACTATGATGATAGACACCTGTGTGGGAAGAGCTAAAGCCTTGTACAACAAAAACACTGCTCTGTATTCAGGATTGGCTTATCCAAAGATCCCATGAAATTCCTACTGTGCCACAAAGGTGCAAAATTGTATGTGATTAAAGTTGTGTAATTTAAGTTGCTGTAGACATTAACAGTCTTACCTGAAGCCAGCTTACATGCTTCAGCTAGCACTATCAGCTCTAATTCCTGAGCAGATTTCCAAAGAAAGATTGGTAGCTGTAAAAATACCTTATTGTTGGTTACCAAGGTATAGCTTGTTTTGCTTGTTCATGCTCATGATATCTGGCACCATCTATGAAAAATTCCAAAACTGCATTAGCAATGGAAGTTTCAACAACATTTTTAAGACTTCATTAATTCTCCATTTTTAAGACTTTCCATTCGTTCCAGACAATCCTGCAATTGTATTTTGATGTTCTACATTTTTTTTCCACCCCTCTCCTGAATTCCGTGGAAGCAATGAAATTGTATTCAGGACTACACATCTTCTAATTGTGATATCTGAGGGTATTACAGGGAGTCATAGAAGGGTTGCAGAAGACTCGAGGCTTAGGGTATTCATGCTCAGCAATATCCCACCAATCCCAGGAAAGTGTGTAGATCCTGGGGGGTTTCTGGGAAATGGGATCACTCAAAGTGCATTGCCTTGTGTCTTGCCCCGTAGTATCTCTGGTACCAATGAAAGAACTTGTTACATGTAAAGAGATACATTTCCTTGAAAGTGTGTAACAACAAGCATAGCAGCTTAATACCATTTAGGGTATACTCAATTGCTGCTTGTCTTATTGTAAGCATGTCTGCCCCTAATAAATTGACTGAGTTGGTCTCTGACACCAAAAATCTACCCACATTAAAAATGTGATACACTGTAAGTAAATCCTTGTTGTTAATTTGACTCTGTTTGTAATGCATCTATCAGGCTTGTCAACATGTTATATGAACATTGGGAACATCTATTGAGTCATACACAGACTGATGAGTTTAGCATGTGAAGTAGAAACTGGGATCGTACCTACACAGGACAGCCAACACTGACTGAAACCCGAGTAAGAAAAACTCTTAGCATGGTTTGATGTTCTTTGTTCTATTCACCATTTCAGTATAAATATTATCCCTATGCCATCCTCTCTCTTCACTATTAAACCTGTTCTATCTTAAAATGTCCAAACATCTCTCAGATGTTCAACATCCACTGACACCCCTCTACCGCATCTTTATGTTCTTTCTCTTCTACTATTTCTCTTGTGGCCTTCCTCTGAGACCCCAGCTTGTCATTTCCCAACGAGTTCCCCAGGACTCACTTGCCTCAGGCCTTTTCCAGCAACTCACCATGCAGGTCTATTTCACTGTGTTTATCTTGTCATAATGGGGAAGACCTCCAAGTGCCTTTCCCAGCAAATCATGACACAAGACTATTTCATTCTATTTATCTTGTTGTAATTGGGAAAGACTTCCGAATGCCGGCGCACTTAAATACCACTGGAAAACTGTATAAGTCTGGGCCAAGACTCTATATTCTACACAGAATCCTGCTATTCCCTACAAGAAATGAGCAGCCGGGTATCCCTTTTCTCTGGTCTTGTACCATTTTTATCATCAACCACACATAAATGTATAGAACAACAGTCCTAATACAAGCAAAAGTGCAATTTCACATTCAAGTTTCAATGTCAACTCTCATAAAAACCTTTGTCTCTTTTTTTTTTGGCAAACAGTCAGGACAGTACAGGTCACTAATTGGGGCTACGGGATAATTATATACTTTCCGTAAAAAAAATAATCCTCTGTTTCTTAGTCCTAAGTCAACACTCACACAAAAGTTAGGACATCACTTTACAGACAACATAAAAAAACAAACAGTATATCTATTTCATAGTTGTTTGAGACAGACTTACAATATTTTGATTCAACCAGTTGTGGGGAGCATCATTCCAGAGAGGGACAGATAACATAGATGTAAGAATAAAACTTCTTACCTTGTAATCTGTTTGTCTCTAAATAGAAGTCCCCTCGAGTTCTGGAAAAGGTGAGAACAATGTCTGTGTCTTGGGTTTATAGCACCAATTTCTGTTATCTACAATTGTGCTATTCTATATATTGTGGGTGCCAAATTAGGTGAGGTTGGTACAGAGAAATCAACACCCGTAACACATCATGAAAGGTGTTCTATAAGCTGACTCTACTTTATTATATTGTTCAACAGTTTATATATTATTTTGAGAAGAAAACTACACCCTAGTCTTTTAGCATTTAACCTATTAACATATAACCAATTAACATGTATCCATGCACATACTTTTTGTTTGTTCTCAGCAAATATTTTAGGCTCCAATGTTATCTGGCATTTGTTTATTGCTAGAACTTGTGAGATGGCAACAGTGTTTATGGCTAAAGGCCCATTTTGACACAACGATTATCTCTCAAAACTCGATCAAAAGCCATCTTTTGAGCGATAATCACTGTGTGTAACTGCACTTGCATCGTGCAGTTTTACTTACCCCGTCGCTCATCTTCATTTTTTAGCATGCTGAAAGACGATGATGAGCCTTATCAGGGATTCACAGCGGGATACAGCTGATACTATTGTTTCAGCTGTATCCCGCTCCCTGATCACAGGCTGGGTATGAAGAACAGAGCAGTCCAGCTCTGTTCTCCATACCCGGCACGGGGCGTTCGGCTGTATGACAGCTGGGCACTCCGTGCAGAAAACATCTGGATGCAGAAGAGAAGCGGGGACACCCCACTTGTCTTCTGCATCCTCCGAGCGCCCGGCTGTTATACAGCCGGGCGCTCGGAGCAGGGGAACAACTGTAAGCAGAAGACAAGCGGGGATACCCCGCTTGTCTTCTGCAACCTCCGCTCTGAGCGCCTGGCTGTATAACAGCCGGACGCTCGGAGCGGGGAACAGCTAGATGCAGAAGACTAGCGGGGACACCCTGCTTGTCTTCTGCATTCTGATCGTTCAGTGTTTCACACAGGAATGTGAATGAGAAGATTACTGAGAATTAAACAAGAAGTTTCTGATTTCCAATAATGATTTGCCTTTCTAAAACAGGCTGCCCGAGCATGAATGAGCTGGTGATGATGTCATCAACTCATTCACTTGGACAAACGAGAATCGTGAGGTTTTCATTAGGTGTAAAAGGAGCATTACTGGAGGCAGCATGGGATAGAGAATGATAGGTAGATGGAGTCAGCTTTCAGCACTGCTGTTCACAGAAGTTTCTCATGTCAGTCAGACAATCAGTGTCTGAGCGTCAGGACCTTCTGTGCATAGCGGTGCAGAAAGCTGGCATCCTGCCTGCTTTTCAAGGCAGCTGCCAGCTCGTGTGCAGGAGCAGGCAACCTGGGAGCAGCTCACATTTTTTCCAAAAAATGTATTAATGAATTTAAATGCAGCATGGTTGAGCGGCCAACTATGCTACAGGTCAGCCCACCAGGAATGTGCCCAGTCTGGCAGATTGTCAGCTCAGGCCTGCTTTAGCCAGAGCAGCTACTACTGTGCATGGAGCTCAACAGATCTTGTTGGATGAAATATAACAATAAATGATCGTTTTAGGTAATTGAACACAGGCTGTCATAGTTTGGAAAGAAGATGGCTAGATATGAAATTCTTGGCCCATAATCAGAAAGATCTTTCATCCTCAAAAAGACTTTCTTTAAAAGAATATTATAATAGGATCCCCTCTGTGCCCCCACATTCTACCCGTTGGCTAGGTTTTATCTCCTTAGTCTCTTGCCAGTTTAACACAGAAGAGATAAGTAGAAAATCTGTTATTTGCAAAATGTCTATGAGACCTCTAGAGCAAGTTTATCTCATAGCTACTTTTATTAATAATTTCTATGTTTACTGTTCCTCTAGATTATATATTTTTGTGCCTGAAGCTGCTACTAGCGTAGGGGAGGATTCTATATATATATATATATATAAATAAATCTAGATGGGTGCTGTATAAATCTATATGCAGTGAGCTCCCTCTAGTGATGGCAGCTGGCAGAAACAATTTAATCATTTTGACCTATGGCTGTGCAAAGGGAAGTGCGGAAACTGGAGGTCTGCATGACAAGAAAGAAGAGCTTCAATGATAACACCGGTCAAAACTATTTTTCTGGCACAAAGTTTTCCAATGGGTTTTAGATAATTTTGGGGTGCCAAATCTAAATATGTCATCAGATTTTGTCCATCACATCAGATTTCAGAGATATGAGATATTGCATTTTTGCTAGAAACTGTAATTGTATGCTCATAGCGGAAGAAGTAAAAATAGAGAGATAAAAAAAGTTTATTAGTTTTGGTCACGCTACAGCTGCATAAACTTCCTCTTCTTTGACATTCTGTGGTGCATAGCATTTGGAACATCTCCCATCAAGCTCCAGTAGTAATCTGCCATCATATTGGAGTCCCATTGGTCTTGGTAGTGTTCTTCCATTACTTTAATATCTTGATGAGAGCGTTCACCTTGCTCTTCACTAACATCACCCCGGTTCTCTGGAAATTTGCCTAAGTGAAACTGTAAGTAGTGCACCTTGATACTCATTTTACATCCAAGTGATTGAAAACTCAAGAGCAGCTCTTCCACAATCTCTTGGTAATTGTCAGCTTTCCTGTTCCCAAGGACATTCTGCACTGCATTAGGGGAAGCATTCGAAGCTCCAGCTTGTGCCACATTCACTTTTGTAACAAAGTGGGCATCCCTGAGGAACGTTCTTCTCTGAGGTCCATCACATATTCCTTGCCCTTTTCTTCTCGTCAGCTTTTATTCACATGAGTGCATGTACACCGCCTTTTCACGCCCAACCAATTCAAGCGACCATCTGAGGCATTGGTTTCCAATACATTCGTTCACACAGGCAAATATATGGAGCGTAAAAACGTTTCACTGTAAAAAATGGAACATATGTGATCAAAATACAGGCTGGCAATTATACGATGGGTAAAAAGATAGTTTTGGTTCTATCTTTTGACCGATGTACAGCGGCGGCTCCCATAGACTCCGATGGAAGCTGGGGAAAAAAGGGAGGGGGGAGGAATTTTACCAGCGTCCAACACTACGAAAAGCTTACAGGTGCCTCTATGTAGGCATTGGAAGTCAATATGAGGATTTATGCCGAGCGAGGGCTTTCCAGGCTGCGATGTATGTTTTTGCGAAAAATTTTGCAGCCGACCATGTGAGTAGATGAGAAAACACTATTTTATGGCGTGGCCAAGAGAACGTAAAAATGCATGCGCTCATGTGAAAGAGCCCTCACTCAAACTTGGAAAGGTTAACCATATGTGGTGGAAGCAGTCTTCACTGTGATCAAGGGCTTTGACAAATAGCTTCATCAAACGAAGTTTTATGTGCAATGGGGAGAAGAAAATTTTTTCCCTATCAACCACTGGCCTACTTCTGCTACATTGATCACATCATAATCATCTGGACCAAACACCAAACAAGAACTAATAAAATTCCATGAGGGATTCAATGCATTCCACCCCACCACAAACCTGACATTAAGCTACTCATATACTGAACTGGACACCACAATAAACATTTCAAATAACTCAATACAGATATCCCTATAACAGAAACCAATTGATCGGCCCGCATACCTCAGATGGGACAGTTTCCACCCTAAACACATCAACAAGTCGATCGTTTACAGCCAGGTCATAAGCTACAACTGGATCTGCTCCAATCCAACAGACAGAGAGGAACATCTATACCATCTTAAAAGGACATTTTTAAATCAGGACTACCATCCCACCTCAATTAATGATCAAATCACCAGAGCCACCAGGATATCCAGAAATCAACTACTCCAATACACAGAGAAGGAAGGAAACATTCGTGTACTTCTAGTAGTGACCTACAACTCACAGCTAGAGATACTAAGGAAAACCACAAAGAAACTACATCATTCCCTACACAAGGATGACCGCCTGAAAACCATATTTCCGGAACCCCGGCTTCTATGTGAGGGCTCAGTCACACGGGCGTTTATTGCCGCGATTTGCGCATGCGCATGCGTCCGGCGATTTTTTAAAACCATTGCTTTGCAATGGTATCGGACACATGAGCGCTTTTTATGCGCTCGTCCGATAAATTAGAGAACAGAAATCGCAGATCGCACCTATCTGCGATCTGCGATTCCTGTTCTCTTCTCTATATGCGCTCAATGGGGCCGGCGGCAGCAGCGCCGACCCCAATGAAAACATATAGAAGACAAATCATTCTTCTCTGCCACAGCTGGAACAGCTGTGGCAGAGAAGAACGATGTTTGCCCATTGAATTCAATGGAGCGGCAATACAGCCGCTCCATTGAAAGCAATGGGCTGCCGGCGTGCGCGGGGTTAATTGTCGGGAAGGGGTTAAATATATAACCCCTTTCCTGCAATGCATCCTGAAAAGTGAAAAAATAAAAAAAAAGGATGTACTCACCTGCTCCCGGCAGCCTGAGATCCCCGCGGCCGTCCTGCAGTGGGTGTGAAGGGGGTGTGACTCAGGCTTGCCCCTGATTGGCTCAGCCTGAGCCAATCAGAGGCTGATCTCAGTCACACCCATTCATGAATTCATGAATGGGTGTGACTGAGACTTGCTTCTGATTGGCTCAGCGCTGAGCCAATCAGGGGGCAAGCCTGAGTCACACCCCCTTCACACCCACTGCAGGACGGCCGCGGGGATCTCAGGCTGCCGGGAGCAGGTGAGTACATCCTTTTCTTTTATTTTTTCACTTTTCAGGATGCATTGCAGGAAAGGGGTTATATATTTAACCCCTTCCCGACAATTCATCCCACACTCGCCCGCAGCGCTTGCATTCAATGGAGCCGCTGTATTGCAGTCTCCATTGAATGCAATGCGCTGGACAGCTCCAGCCCGTTTCTAATGAAACGCGGCTAGGAGCAGATTTTCGGGCGATTTTTGGGCCGATTTTTCGGCGCCGGTCACGCGATTTGCGCATGCGCATCCGTCATGCGATGCGCAAATCGCGTGAAAAAACGCCCATGTGACTAAGGCCTTACAGGTAACCTTCAAATTTGAGGAACATTATAATCAGGAGTGCATTGCCCACTGACATACAAAAGGGAACATATCCCTGTAATGTAAGGAGCTGCAAGACCTGCTCACATGTACTGACCGTGGACAGGATACAAATCCCCAATACACAGCAAGACTATAAGATCCCAGGGACATTCACATGTTCCATGTCTGATGTTGTGTACCTGATCCTATGTATTAAATGTCGTGTTGGTGGCCTTTATTTTGGAGAAACAGGACAAAAACTTAAAGCGAGGATGACGACTCATTGTCACACAATTAAACAGAGAAAGATAGAATTATCTGAGGCTGAGCATTTCTCTAGTCATGAACATAGAATAGAAGATATGAAATTTATGATACTGAAAGGCAAATTCAAGTCACAAGGCCATAGAAGAATTTCGGAATATAAATTTATAACAACTTTTGACACTTTCAATAAAGGGCTAAATTCTTCACAAGGATTCATGCGCGACTGGAAAGTATGAGAAATCTATAGCACAGATAACATTGCTGGCCCGGTGACCCCCACCCCCCCCCAACACTAATTCAGGGACCATTAAACCTTCACTCCCTTATCAGTGACTATTTAAATGTGTTGTATTTATGTTGTAGTATTATTTTAAGTGCAAATTAATCACATCCATGTTTGTGCCTTGTCATAATTATGTTTGTATAAATATACATGCCTCTTCAGATCTATTTCATTTAAGCCTAAGGCCTCCTTCCCACGAACGGATTTACGCCGCGTAAATTCGCGGCAAAAATCCGCTGCGTTGCCCCCTGCTATTAGGTTCTATTGAACCTAATAGCACAATGCTCACGATGCGTAATTCCACCGTGGAATTTCGCACCGTGAAATCTCCCGTCCTCACCCGCGGCATGCTCTATTTGCCGCGGGTGTACGCGCTGACGGCTTCCATTGCAGTCAATGGAAGCCATCCGTTCACGCTATCTCCCGCTGTAACACAGCGGAAGATAGCGTGAAAAAACGCTTCCCCGCCTACCGCCACCCGTCATATGACGCGGCCGGCGCGTCACGTGACACGGCCGGCCGCGTCATGTGACGCGGTGGGCGTGTCACATGACGCGACGGCGGTGGGCGGGGAAGCGTCTTCACGCTATCTTCCGCTGGTAAGTATGGGGTCTCTGGGGGGCACCGTGACGGGCTTCACTGCGGAATATTCCGCAGCGGAGCCCGTCACGCTCGTGTGAAGCCGGCCTAAAGCAGAACCCTGCGTTGGTTCTGAAGCATTAACATCATGTATGTTTGTTAGCTATTAAAAGGTATCATATCTACAAGATTACTTGGTTTCTCTTTTTGTGTAGTGGAATGCATCGGGTACTTTATGCTTTTTTGCTTTGCTATGTGCGTTCTCCTTTGTGCCGCAGATTGGAAATAAAACACTACTATTCATTCTTTGGTTGCTGCTCAAGTACACATAGTTACATTACTTTTTGCTTTACCACAGTTTAGTTTACTGTTAACAAAATGGGAGCCCATTATTGACTTTCTTACAGAGACTTATGAATTCTAGTTATGCCCCTGATTGCAATTACTTTATTGGCAAGCAAGCTCAATTTAATAATAAGCTTGCCAGGTATTTATATTCTCTGCTGCAACCATAGTGTTCAACCGCCTTTGTTAGACATGGCAAGACGAGAAACAGATGAAAAGAGTCCGGATGGGCAAAGATCAGAATGCAGACCCTTTTGTAAATGCTCTGCTCATTTGGCTTGTTGTGATAGGTCTGCAGCGTGCTGAGTATGTGTTACGCCGGTGGTTTATAACCCATGATCTGTGTACTCCTTAGGGTATGTCCACATGGGGTGGATTTGCCTAAGATTTTCTATGTAGAGTGTCTGAATGGGAAATCTGCATCCTTTACAGTAGCAGCAAGGTGGATGAGATTCTAAAAATGTCATCCACACACTGAAAAAAATCAGCACCATGGATTTTCAGTGTGGATTTCACCCTTTCAAATGAAGGTGCATCAAAATCCTCAACAAATGGATTTTGCGCTGCAAATTTGCTGTGGATTGTTCCAGTGTTGGACGATTGTTCGATTGTTCCACCGTTGCAGGAGTGTTTCATAGTTGAACCATTGTTCCATAATTGAATGATTATTTCATTGTTGAACAATTGTTTCACTGACTTTTGCCTTGTTGGATGATTGTTCCTTTTTGAATGATTGTTCCATGGATGAAATATTCCATTGTTGGACCATTGTTCTATTATTGAATAATGGAACAATTGTTGAACCATTTTTCCATTGCTCTTTTGTCAAAACTTTGTTCCATTATTGAAGTTTTTTTTTTGTACTGCTGAACGATTGTTCTTGCTAAAGTAATAGCTATAATTGTTGGAATGTGTATTCATTTCAATGTATTGAGATTAGCATGAGACACAATGAAATGTTATTGTGAGTCATTAAGACGTTATACAGAGTGGATTTTGCCAGTCTACACTGGCTTGATAAGAATGTAGAAAGTAATGGGTCACATGGTTAATAATACAATAAGTGGCTGACTTTCTGTATGTTACCTAATCAGTAATGTATGCATGATTTAAGCAGGTCTTAATTATGATAGGGAACAATGCCCTATCCATTCAACGTTGATTGGTGATGGTTTTAAAGGGAACCTGTCACCAGGTATGTGCACCATAAATTAAGTGGTCCAGTGGTCCGGCTACACATTCCATGCTGAATTTCAGGCCTGTAGTTTCCTAGGCCCACCTTCTTTGCTTTTTTGAGGATGGGGACAACATTTGTCCTTCTGTTCTCCAGTAATTCTCAAAGATTATGGTGAGTGGTTCAGCAATCCCCCTCTGCTGCTTCCTTCAGTATCCTAGGATGAAATTTATCTGGACTGGAGACTTGAATTTGTTTAAGTTAGCTAAGTGTTCCCTCACCATCTCTCTGCTTATAGATAGCCTGCATTATTTTATTCCTTCAAAAGCACAGGGAATATCAGCTGATATTACATCTACTTTCAGAGAAAAACAGATACAATATAGGAATTTAAAAGTTCGGCCTTCTTAACATCATTTGTAACCAATTCATCATTTTATCCTGTAAACATCCTATAGCATCTTTGACTTCTCTTTTTCTTTTGACATACCATTAAAATCCTTTTTATTGCTTTTGGCCTCTTTTGCAATTCTCAATTCATTATTAGCTTTAGCATTTCTGACCCTTGCCCTACAGTTTCTGCATTACATTCTTCTTTAGATATGCCCCCTTCTTTCCACTTGATAAATACGTGTTTTTTTTTTCCTTTTTAGCATGTGTTTAAGTTCTGTGTTCATCCATCCTGGTATCTTTAAATGCTTCCAATTCTTCCTTCTTTTAGGGATTGTTAACGATTGTGCTTTAAGAATCTCATTTCATAAAATTCTGATCCTTATTGGACATTTCTGTCCGTAGGAACATCCAGCCATTGGATTTTTCCTACCCTCGTTCTGAGTCCATTAAAATCTGCCTTTCTGAAATCCAACCATGAAGTCTGAGTTTTCTCAGGTCTTCCTCCCCTTGTTATCCAAAATTCAAGGATAGCATGATCACTGCCTCCTGAGGTCCCAGCCTCCCTTACTTCGTCGAACATTCCCTCTCTGTTGGTAAGAATTACATTCAAGATAGCAGATCCCCTTGTTTTCTCTTCTACCTTTTGGAAAATAATGTTGTCAGCAAGAGTGGATAAGAATTTTGTTGGATCCATTACTTTTGCCTGAGAGAGATTCCCAACAAATGTCTGGATAGTTAAAATCTTCCATGATCACTATGTCATGCTTTTTTGAGAGCTTGGCCATCTGATGTATAAAGAGGTCATCAATATTTTCTGCTTGTCCAGGCAGCCTATAGTAAATGCCTACAATTGTGTCATTTCTGTTGTTCTCTCCTTGTATTCTTACCCAAACAGTTTCTACAGAACTACCATGCTCTGAAGCTTGAATCTCTGTGTAGATGTATGCTTTCCTAACATACAACGCTATACCTCCTCTCCTTTTATTTGGTCTGTTTCTTATAAATAAGTTGTATCCTTCAAGCCTTGTACTCCAATCACGTGTATCATCCCACCAAGTTTCTGTGATGTCTATGACATTATATTTATCTTCCTGTGTTAGGAGCTCCAATTCTCCTCGTGTTTTTTCTATGCTCGATGCATTTGTATAGAAACATTTTAGTTTGTGATCGGGGTCTCTTGCTCCTCTACTTTCTTTTAGAATTTTTTGTCTTTGTTCTTTCTTTCCACTTCTTAATGGCAAGATTCTCAATTGTATTCATTATTTGTGTATTTTTGCCTGGGCTTTTGCTTCCCTTCTCATATTGTTTTAGTTTAAAACTCTCCTGATGAGTGTAGCAATGCGCCCACCAAATATATGCTTTCTTTTCTTTGTAAAGTGCAATCTGTCCCTAGCAAGGAGTCCATTTTATAGGTAATTCACTCCATGATCTACAAGTCCAAATAATTGTATATTGTACTATGGTTCCATTTTGGAACCATTATTCCATTGTTGAACTATCGTTAAATGAATTTTACTTTGCTGAAAGATTGCTCCGTTGCTGAACTATTGTTGTATTTTTGAACCATTGTTCCGTTCTCAAACCTTTTTACCATTGTTCCATTGTTGAACGATTGTACCTTTTTTAGTTCCATTTAAATAAAAAGCAAAAGAGGCAGGAAATTTATAGGAACGATATTTGCTAAAGGTAAGCAGAATTTAATCCCTAAATATGGAATGTTGTCTTGTTGCCAATGGAAGGGAAATTCAATCTGAATAGACTTTTTGAGCTCTTCTGGCATATTAACGCCAAGGATTAGGGATTTGCTAATACTGATTTTGTAGTAGGAGATTTGGCTAAAATGATAGAGAGAGTTACATGCTTCTCTTAAAGAGGAGAGGGGATCTGAAAGTATCAGTAATACATTATCCCTGAATAGGTTTATTTTGTGTTGTCTAAGACTGCTACAATACGTTTAATGTTAGACTTTGATCTGATCATTTCTGCAAGAGGCTCTATTATTAGGGAGATTAATAATAAAGGAGACAAGGGACAGCCTAGATGCGTTCCATTAGTGATTTGAAAAGGTTTGGAGAGAACCCCATCCACAAGCACCTTGGCATGGGGAGCACAGAATAGGACTCGGATAGCTTTAAAAATATTGCAGTGAAAGCCAAATTTGTGGAGAGTACATAAAGTGAATCCCCAGTGGAGCCTGTCGAATGCCTTAGCTGATAATATTATCTAATAATTTACCTGGTTCAGGGATTGTAATTATAGTTGCATGGAGTATCTCACCAGGTAGACAGCTACAAGAGACTGCTCTATTAAAGATTTTAGTTAGGTGAGGGGAAGGTATGAGATCAAATAATTTATAATATTCATTGGCAAATCCATCCAGTCCTGCAGCTTTGTGATATTAAAGAGATTTAATTATTTTTGAAACTTCTGAGAGAATGGGAGTATTCAACTTTGTAAGATGGTCTGGAGCAATAATGGAAAGTTTTTATTTTTTTGGAACAAACTCGTTTATCAGTGGGTGTGCAGCTTGAGGAGTAGATATGTCATTTTTCAAGCAGCTTGAGGAGTAGATATGTCATTTTTCAAGTTGTATGGTTTAGCGTAGAAGTCACTGAATTCATCGGCAACTGTTGGGGATGATTAATCTTATTATTTGAACCTCCAGATTTAGAAAGGAATGGAGTTATTATTCTGGATGTTTGTAGTAGCCATTAATTTTGAGGATTTGAGGAATAATATGAGGCGCAAACATTTTGAAATCCTTTTCATAATCTTCTAGAAGAAAATTTCTGAGCTCATAACATAGTTTAAGGAATTGATTATGGCTAGAATTTGAGGAAGAGGTCTGTAATTTGCGAAAGCAGATTGCTGATATGAGCTTGTTTTTGTTTCCTATGTTGCAAACTAATTTTGATCAGGACTCCTCGTATGAAGGCTTTGTGGGCATTGCAGATCGAATAGGAGTCAGTTTTAGGCAAGTCGTTAATAAAAAGTATTCTTTTGTTATTAAGTTTTCAAGTTATCAATCTATTATAGTGGGGGATTGTCATAAGAAGTACATTATTTCCCATGACCTGACATTATTTAATGGTCTGTCTAAGGATATGGTTAGTGCAATCCCTGCTAGCCATCATAAACCGCTCCTACAGTCATACCGATTCTGCCGTCACACGGCCAAATGTCTTAACATTGTCTGTGTATAGCATCCCTGACTCTCCACCTCGCCATACCGTGCATATCTCCAGACCCTTTACCTTCTGTATCACCCCATTACTTGTAGTATGTAAGCTCGTTGGAGCAGGACCCTCACCCCTATTACTTCCATCAACTGATTACTATGTAACCGTGGTTCTGTCATTTTTGTACTTTTGTCTTTCTGTATTCCCCCTGTCTATGTAAGCGCTGCGGAATATGTTGGCGCTATACAAATAAAGATTATTATTATTAGTGATATAAGGTAATAATTAATCAGTCCATGTGGAGGTGCCAATTATTGATGAAGTAATCAAGGATAGTGTCCAGCTATCGACCAAGAATAAATCCATTAGAGAAAAGGATTTGTGTCAGGTAGAGTGAAACGTGTATTCTGTAGAAGAGGCATGTATTGTATGGGGCCTCTTTATGAAGCCAGGGGAAGAGGGAGAAGTTCTAATGCTATGGCCTTTTGAGTTTAGTTCTCTGTCAATATTAAAGTCACCGCATATGATGAGTTTGCCCGTATGGAGTTTATGGATTTTTTTTGATAGTTTTATTTAAAATACTGATTTGAAAAGAATTTGGAGCATAGATTTGGCGCATTGACTATAGTGATAGGGGATTAATTTATACACCCAGTTAGAATGATAAATCTTCCTCTGGAATTGATCGCTGAGTCAGAGAGATTGAAATCAACATTCTTATGAATAGTAATCAGAACTTCCGCTTTCATTTTGTTAGTACATGCCTAAAAGATCTTTGGATATTTTTGTGGAAACATTTAGGGGAGTCAAGTGAGGAGAAGTGTGTCTCTTGTATACACAGGATATCAATTTTGTTATTTATAGCTTCCTTCCATACAAGAGATCTTTTAAATGGGGAGTTAAGCCCTTTTGTATCAAGTAAAAGGATTTTAAGTGACCAAGAACATGAATAAAGTGAGAAAAATGTTGAGGGACCATTCTGGAACACATGTTACTAGGCATAAGATGAACCAAACATAAGAAAAGAGTTTGTGTCTCACAAACCTAGAAGAAGCTATCTTAGGCATAGTAAATGTGAAAGCATCAAGAACATAAACAAAGAGAATAACAGAAGGCCAGAAAATGCAACAGGTGAACAAGGTGACCCTCTTTCTTGTGTGTGTGTGGGGGGGGGGGGGGGGAGTTCATCAGGAAGAAAATAAACTCTTCAATAGATGAATAAGAGTCGAAGCCACAGCAGGCAGAGGTCTTCTGGGACCATTCATGTTGTGATTTAGCACGTCCTCTGGCGGCAAGGATCTATTGGTGTTCTGTAAGATGTAAACTTTTTGAGGATAGGAGTTTGGTTCTGTCTTCGGGTTTGCTGAGGATGTATAGAGCCGTCTTTTTGAATTAGGAGTTTTGTGGGAAAACCCACATCTGTATGGGATCTATCTATAAAATATTTTTAATATGGAAAAGGATCTCCTGGTCTGAATTGTTTTTGCAGACAGGTCAGAAGAGGAGAATGTCAGTGTAAAGACAAGGAAGACTTAAATGTATTCTGGCAATGACATCACGTGACACATTATCAGAGAAAAATTTGGGCCTCAGCAGTCTGTAGGCCCTATCAATAGTTAATATGCGGAGAGAGTTTTCAGTCACTAATGTTTTCATCAGTTGAAGCAGGAAGTCCTATAGTTCAGCTGGCGTTATCTTTATTTCTCCTGCTGCAATCTTCGAGATCTGCTAGTTTACTTTTAATCAGCTCAACATCATCACTGGGCATCAATGAAGACATTGTGAGACTGCGTCAATTTGCTCATTTTATTTTCAGTGTGGCTAGTGTGGCCATTATAGACATGTTGAGAGAGATGGAAAGATTGTGCTAATCATTTTGGATAGACCCTTTCAGTGCGAGAACTATTTACTTTATAAAGGATTCTAATGAACGCATATTGAGAAGAGGGTTGGTAGAGTCAAATAATGTATTTTGAGCAAGTAGAGAGTCCTGCAATCTAGGTCTTTGCTTTTTAGGGCTATCTGTAGGTGAAGACACAGAAGCCACAGAAGCCTGTGCCATGTTCTTATGCGCCCTTTTAACCAGCAGAGTGGGGCTGCAGGAGGAGAGTGAGATCACTTGCTTACTCACCAGGTCTGATGTACTGGAGAGCTGTGAAGATGAGCAGGTTCTGAAGAAGAATGTGGTGAGCTCTGCGGGTAATTGCAATGAGCTTCTCTACCATCTTGCAAGCTGCCGGGTGAGGAGGAGCTGCAAGCCTAAACCTCAGAGTACCAACAGGAACCACGAGTGATAAAGAACCCGGTGAATTGTGTAGGCTGTGCGTTTGAATCCTTGTGGTGGATCATTACGAGGTTCCCCGAGTAATAGCGATGGTCTGGTTGGGTGAAGTGCCTGTGGGTGAGCTGCGTTATCGCTTGAAGAGGAGAGAACTCAGCAGAGCTCAGAAAGAAGCAGCCAGCTCCGTCTGCTCTAGGCCATACCCCCCACAATTGTTCCATTTTTGAGCCCTTGTTCCATTGTTTAAACCATTTTTCAATTGCTGAATGCTTTTTAAATAGTTACATTGTTGATTGATTGTTATACTATTGTTTTTATATTAATGTCCCAGTCCGGACAATGGTTGTCTAAACGACTGCACAAGCAATGAAGTAACCGCTAAGGCCGTTAGCATTCGTGCAGAGCATTTAGACAGGCAGAGTTCACCGCTGAATCATGGGCTTCATACTAGCTTCTCGCTTAGTGCTTCACCTTATATGGGAAGCGCTAAGTGGGGAGCTTTTACAAGCAGTGAGAAGCCAACGATCCAGCAATATTTTTTTATGCTGACTAAAAGTCAGCGATAACGAGAAGTGAACGAATAGTAAATGAATTATTTGCGTTTACACAGGACAATTATCGCTCAATTTCATTTGTTTGAACTAATTGTTCCATTGTTCTTTTGTTTGTGCAATTGCTAAACCCTTCTACCATTGTCGAGCGATTGTTCTATTGTTGAATGATTGTTCTGTTGTTGAAATTGTTCCCTTCTTTTGCTGAAGTATCATTCCATTGTTGAACTATTATTTCATTCTTCTATTGTAGAACGTCTGTTAGGGCTCCTGCACATGAGCATATGCGTAGATAAGCTCGTAAGAGGATGACGTGATTGCGCTTTGAATGGAGCTCAATAATATGCTTTCGCCTGCAGCCCCGCACATTTTACAGAACAATTTTTCGTTCTTGGGCCCATTCACATCAGCTCATTTTGAACTGGCTCAGCGTCCTAATTAGTCCACAGTGTTAGCAATTAACACTACGAGATCACGGTAGACGGGGCGGGCACTTGTGCACCACCATAGACTCCTATTTGACCTCGGGTGCACAAATGCTCACAAAAGTAGAGCATGTCGCATATTTTTTCATCTGACAGAAATGCGGGCACAAAACACTCAATGTGAGGGAACCCATTGAATTCAATAGGCTCTATCTGTAGTTTGCCCAAGCTTTTTTGCCCGTGCACAAAAAATTGCCCGTGTGCTGGAGCCCTTAAACAATTTTTCTGTTTGAATTACTCTATTATTGAATGTTTGTACCTTTGTTGTTTTTCCACTGCTCCGTTGTTCAACAAATGTTAACCTATTGCTCCATTGTGAGCAATTGTTCAATTTTTCAAAAATTGTTCCAATGTTCCACTTTTGAACTATTGTTCTATAGTTGAACCCTTGTTCCATTGCTTCTTTTTTGAACCATGTTTATTTGTCCTATTGTTGAACCATTATTACATGTTTTATTCTTCTACGATTGTTCAGTTGTTGAACTATTGTTGAATGATTGTTCCATTGTTGAACCATTGCTGTTCTTTTGTTCAATGAGTTCCCTTGTTCATTGTTGTTCCCTTGTTCATTGAGTATTCCATTGTTCCATTATTGAATGATTGTTCCCTTGTTAAACAATTGTTCCTTAGTTCCATTGTTGAAGCATTTTTCCATTGAGGAAACATTATTGCGCTGTTTAATACGTGTTCTGATTTAATATGTTTGTTCCATTGTTGAATGATTATCCCATTGCTCTTTTGTTCCATTATTGAACAAGTATTCCTTTGTTGAAACATTTTTCCATTGTTGAACCATTGTTAAATTATTATTTCTTTCTCACACTGCTGAGACATTATTCCACTGTTTAATCTTGGTTCCAGTAATGAACAATTGTTCATTTTTTAAATTAATTGTTCCATTGTTGAACCATTGTACTATTTTAAATGATGCTTTCATTGTTCAATGATTGCTTCCTTGTTTTACTGTTATTTAAGTGTTGTACCAGTGTTCCAGTCTTGCACCATAGTTGCATTGTCAATTGATTTTTCCATTGTTAAACAATTTTTCAGTAATTTCAGTAATGTGGAATGATTGTTATTTAATAACAAAACAATTTTTCTAATCTTGCAGGAGTCTGAAATCTCTCCTGATGCTTGCTAAAGAGACCCGTTGCATAAGCCCCACTGAGTACGAGTTTATGATGCCGCTCTATCCAAAAGTAGCAACCTTTTTTGTTTACCAAAGGTTCATAAGGGCTCAGAGCCCTTAAAAGGGAGGCCTATAGTCTCGGGGGTGGGCTGTCTTATACAAAATGAAAAGATCTACCGTATATACCGGCGTATAAGACGACTTTTGAACCCCGAAAAATCTGCTCTGCAGTCGGGGGTCGTCTTATGCGCCGGTAATACAAAAAAAAAAAAGTGTAAAAAAAAAAAATTGTATTACTCACCTCCCACGGCGTTCTGTCGCGCTCCGGCAGGATGTCGCTCGCTCCGGCAGGCTGTCGCTCGCTCCTCGTCCCCGCCGCAGCATAGCTTTCTGAATGCGGGGCTTGAAATCCCCGCTTCCAGAAAGCTAATACACACGCCGGCAGCCATGACAGCATTGAATGGCTGTGATTGGCTAAAGCACACGTGGCTTCAGCCAATCACACTATTCAATGACATCATTGAATGGCTGTGATTGGCTGAAGGCGCACGTGTTAGCAATCACACCCATTCAATGATGTCATTGAATAGTGTGATTGGCTGAAGCCACGTGTGCTTTAGCCAATCACAGCCATTCAATGATGTCATGGCTGCCGGCGTGTGTATTAGCTTTCTGGAAGCGGGGATTTCAAGCCCCACATTCAGAAAGCTATGCTGCGGCGGGGACGAGGAGCGAGCGACAGCCTGCCGGAGCGAGCGACATCCTGCCGGAGCGCGACAGAACGCCGTGGGAGGTGAGTAATAAAATTTTTTTTTTTTTCTCCACTGAATACCGGCGTATAAGGTGACAGTTGGGGGGTCGTCTTATACGCCCCGTCGCCTTATACGCCGGTATATACGGTACATAGATAAAATCTATGTGCCAATTTGTGATGGCACTTCTGTCGTATGTTCAAGATACGATGGATGTATTACGCCAGATTGATGGTCTGTATGGTAATCCCCATGTGTTTCTTGCAAGCCTCGACATTGAGGCATTATACAGTTCCATCCCCCATGACAAAGGACTTGAGGCAACGAGTTTTTTCCTCAGACAGACAGATAACTGGTTTAGTATACACAACCAGTTTATCAAATGCCTGTTGGACAAACAGCATCTTGATTTGGTTACGCTTCATCGATGATATTTTTTTGCTTTGGTCGGGGAAGAGAAAAGGTTTCGATGAGTTTGTCCCACATATGAAGAACATCATTAGGTTATATATGTAGTGTTAGACCCAAAAGAAATTAGTGGAATTTCATGAAACATGGTAGATATTTACAGAATAATGCCCAGAATAAATGATAGTAAATTTGAATGAACCAAGGTTTATTACTGTTCGATACAAGTTTCCGCAAGAAGTGTGACCACCATGAGCACCTTGGATCCTAGCAGGCATTGAATCAAAAAGTGTTTGGCTATCCAGGTATGTTTCTGCATGTCTTGTGCTGTCAGTTGTTTTACAGTTTGTGGTGGGTGGTCATGTGACATAATGCATCTACACATGGCATCTCAGACATGCTATATTGGGCAGCTAATCTGGGAACCGCAAGGTCAAATCCACAGTCGTGATACCTTGCAAGTTGTGTCCTGTAATGGCTTCAGTATGTGGATGAGTATTATCCTATGGAAAGATACCATTTTGGATGGTGGCCATAATGATTATGACAACAGGGTGTATCACTCTGTCCACATACTGGTGAGCAGTCATTGTGCCTTCAACAACCATGAACTTAGTCCAGCTGTCATAACTGATTGCCCCCCCCCCCAAACTATTACTCCAAGTGCTGAACCTGTGTGGCGCTCTGAAATCACAGCATAGTGGATCCTTTCTCCAAAATGTCAACAGATATGTTGCTGATTATCATTTTGCCTTGGACAGATTTGAGACACATCACTAAACACATCTGTTCTCCATTCATGTGTCCAGTTGCAACTAGCAGTACACCAAGTTAGTTGTTGCTGGCAGTGAAACTGGGTTAATAGAACACATTGCATGGAGGTCCGAGAATGCAACCCCGATTCAAGAAATCTGTTTACAATTGTTCGTGGGTGACTGACTCCAACCACTACTTAGATCTGTGCTGCAGTTGCTCGTATATCTTCAACCACCATCCATACAACTTAGTGGTCTTTGCATGGCATTGTCCTTCTGAGCGGAACTGTGCCAGTTCTGCAAGAATTGCAGCCTTTCTGTGTCCACTGAGTAACCATTCTCTGTACTAACATTGCACTCTGGCTAGTCCTTTTGGAGATTTCACAACATGATGGCCCCATTTGGAACACGCTAATTAACTGACCTCTCTAAAAGTCAGATATTTGGGTGTATGAAGTTCAAACTCTGCGATTTAGCATACCTGGTCTCCAACAATCTGTGGATATAAAAGGACCTTCTTAAATAACACATTTTACGACTTATGAATTAAAACAATGTAGCATTTTGCATCACAAAGGGCCCAATAATTTGCATACTTATTTTCATTGAGGCAGAAAGGTCTATTAATCAAAATGTAAGCCCTTCACAGAATAGATGCAGTTAAAACTAAATTTTATTCAAACTATTAAAAATTCGGGCTAGAGACACATACAGTAGCTATATGGTACTCGCATATGGGATTTAGAAAAATTAGGGCCGTAGACTTCAGGACATATACATAACATAGATATATGTAGACAAACACATGCGATTGATTGAAACGGAAATACAAGATGAAAGAGTCCCTATGCAACATGCAGAACCCAAAACCCTATGAGCCAATAATTGGTATAAAGGAAAGGGTCTGGCTTAAAGTCTGCAAGTCAGTATGTGGGTAGCACTATTTGGTAAAAACAATAAAAGAATGAATGGACTAAGATAGTCATAATACATCCATTCAAATAAATATCTATGATCCTTAGATTAGAAGATAAATCGATTCGTAATTTCAGAAATTCCCAAGTGTGATCTGGAGTGATTTTCACTTTACAGAATGAGTTATTTCATGCTTCATAGTAAGTTGGTTTATGGTTTGACGCGTTTCACTGTAACAACAGCTCATCAGGAACCTTCAGAAACTTTCTCTGAATAGAGAAGAAGGTAGTACGGATTTCCCAGATTTTGGGAGGAAACAACTATAAGATCTATGTATTACTAGACCCAACTTATGTGGTTGTCTGAATATTCAATCCTAGTAGGCAGTCAGATAGTAAGAGAATTCTCAATCTCCTGCTAGTGATATAGTCATACACAGACTCGATTAGAGAGAGAACAGAAATAGCTGGGTTCTCAAATCAATCTACTGAGAGTGAAGTGAGGTATTAAATCTCCATTTATCACTATCTGTTCTTGATAAACATTCACCCAGTAGTTAGTTTAACCACGGAAGCTAATTCCCTTTCGGAAGTACTAGCGCACAATTTCGAGGCTAGCTTGGAACAACCAGATAATAGAGCAAAAAGCTATCACTGATCCTAAAAAGCTAGAACTAGACTAGCTAAGTGAGATAATTGATGAAAGCATAGCCCCAGGCTGTGTATAGCTTAGGTTTTTGCTCTAAGTCTTCACTAAATATTTTGGATAGAACGGTGCAATCACCCTGCCTATAAGTATTAGAGAGGTAGAGTCACAAAATAATAAAAGAGGAGATGTGCCTGTAGTCTACTATAGTTTTCATTGCTGATTATTATGGATCTTCTAATGACTTGACTGGAGCTGTTACACAACCAAGCAGCTAATAGTCAATAGACACCCATAGTGGTCTTCTTTGTGCCTGCTCATCCTGTACAGAAAGTACAGGCGAGTCGTACATGCACGGTCATGGCGTATAGAGAAAAACACTGTTATGTTTGTGTGGGCAAAGAAGCACCGGGCCCACAGAAACGTGACCCATAGAACACGGAGGGGGAAACTGAACCTGTGCTAAAGAGAAGATGGTGAGGCCCTACCTAACAGTGGAACGATTGCCTCAATAAAGGCAGACCCACACCGGCAGCTCGGCCCTGGCTCTCCCAGAATAGGTGGTACACGGAACCAGGACAAGTACGGACAATCTAAATGCACAAACAAGAAACTGACAGAAGACAAACATACTTACCACTCAACCATGCACTCTAAAGCAGATGATAAAGCTGAATATAAAAACGAGGGATTCGTTCGTGCATCTGCCAATGAACTTATGCCGCAAGCCCAACGATCAAGGGTCCTCGTGTCTTGTGGTCCCTACTCTAGCAAGACACATAATCAGGCAGCACAGGACACCAAACACACAGCAAGCTGCAAAGCAAGATGTCCAGAAACTACACACACAGCAAGCTGCAGGGAGACATGACACATGCACAGGCAGACAAGATTGAGGAGATACAGCTTCCTCTTGCAGAGGGGCTGGAGTATATATCTACACCTAGACCCAGGGGATTGGCTGAACTGAGCAACCACACCCAGCCAGGTCAATTAACCCCTCACCTGTGAAGTCGTGCACCAGGAAGCCTGGAAAACAACAGGTCCCAGATGCACAACCTAACAGACACTGCATTACATTGAAAGGACTGTGGATGTTGGACCCCAGTCAGACATTATCCAATCAATGCTTATGGTGTCAAATTGTGTAGGAACATTTCTTTTTGACAAGGTAATAGTAATGCCCAATTCTCAATTTATTCATAGATTTCTAGGAGAAATAATTGAAGAACAACACAATGCAGGGTTAAAAGAAAAGATTCTCTGGCATTATTATTTCATCAAGCATACACGTATTGACTAACACAAACATGTCAGAAACAGTGACAGTTATTCAATAAGCTTTGATGTAAATGCTTAGAGACGGTACACATGCGTCTAAAACCATATTATATGTTAGTCAGTATCAGCGTGATGCCTAGCATACTTACGGCACCTTAGAAAAATGACTATATTTCTACATTGTAAATTTGCTAATAATTAGAGATGAGCGAACGTACTCGGATAGGCACTACTCGTCCGAGTAATGTGCCTTATCCGAGTACCGCTGTACTCGTGCTCAAAGATTCGGGACGCGCTGCGGAGCGGGGAGCTGCAGGGGAGAGCGGGGAGGAACGAAGGGGAGATCTTTCTCTCCTTCTCTCCCGGCCGCTCTGCCCCGCTCCCCGCTGCGACTCACCTGTCAGCAGCGGAGCGCCCCGAATCTTTGAGCACGAGTACAGCGGTACTCGGATAAGGCACATTACTCGGACGAGTAGTGCCTATCCGAGTACGTTCGCTCATCTCTACTAATAATGCATAAAATATTCTGCATTTTCACTGAACAATTACGAAAAATACCAAAAAGCAAAAATTTATACAAAAAGAAAAATAAATTTTCCCTTCAGCCCCTTCCCGCCCCATGACGTAAGGGTACGTCATCGGAGCGGGGTACTTCTCGCAAAATGACGTACCCTTACGTCATAGGGATAGTGCGAGATCATAGCAGATCTCGCGCTATCCCGCAGCGGGAGCCGGCTGTCAGTGATAGCCGGCGTCCCGCTGTGACGGCGGGGGGCATCAGAGTTGCGCCCACCCGCCATTAACCCCTTCCCTGCTGCGATCTAAGTAGGTCGCGGCAAGGAAAGGGTTTACAGAGGGAGCGCGCTCCCTCTGTCACAACCAGCCGGCTCTCGTGATAACATCGCGAGAGCCTGGCTGGTTGCTATGGCAACAGGACGCCGGATACTGGCGTCCTGTATTGCCATAGCCCAAGATCGCTGTAATAAGCGATAAGGTATGGCAGGGCAGTAGCCCTGCTATGCCTTATCACAGCGATCTGGAGTGCAGTGGTGAAAGTCCCTCAGAGTGACACAGATGTTGTAAAAAAAAAGGGAAAAATAAAGATCAAAAAATAAAAATGTTAAAAAAAAGTTTAAAAAAACCCTTTTTTTATGCTTTTTCTTATATCAGCATAAAAACCCACATATTTGGTATTGACGCGTCCGTAACGACGCGTACAATACAATGAACATGCTTTTTATCCTGCACGGCAAATAGCGTTTAAGAAAAAAAACGCTAAAAAACTGAGGCAAAATGCGCCAAAAAACGCAATAAGGGCGCCCACCCACTGGCGATTTTTTTTCCTTTGCGTTTTTTCTCAAGAGCAATTAGAATTGAATGTGTTCCTGTCCACTTGCGTTTTTTTTTTTCAGTCCGTTGCAATTTTTAACATAGGAACTGTCAGTTGCATATGTGTCCTTATTTTTCTCTTAATGCACCCATGAATGTCAATAGAAATTAACGGAAAAGGCGCGAAAAAGCCGCGAAAAACGCCGCAAAAAATGTGCGGAAAACGCTGCGTTTTTCACGCACGAAAATCGCAAACGCCAGTGGGTGGGCGCCCTAAAAGTGATCAAAAAAATGTATGTACCCAAAAATGGTACCAATAAAAACTACAGCTCGTCTCACAAAAAATAAGCCGTCACAGAGCTCTGTCCATGGCAAAATAAAAAAGTTACAGGACTTTGAATGCAGTGAGTTTAGAAAAAAATAATAATTTCCAAAAAAAGGGCTTTTATTGTGGAAAAGTGGAAAAACCTAAAAAAAAACCACAACAATTTTGGTATCATTATAACCGTACCGGCCCGCAGAAAAAAATGTAGTGTGTCCTTTATGCTGCATAATTAACGCTCTAAAAAAACGCAAAAATCTATGGCAGAATTGATGCGTTTTCTCTCCCTACGATCATAAAAAAAATAATAAAAGTTTTACAATGTATTCTATGTACCCAAAAATGGTACCAATAAAAACTAGAGTTCCACACGCAAAAACCAAGCCCTTATACGGCCGCGCCGACGGAAAAATAAAAAAGCTATGGCTGTTCAAAAATGGAGATGAGAAAATACCAAAAATCGTTTGGTCCTCAACGCCAAAATAGGCCGTGTCATTAAGGGGTTAACCCTAGGGTTGGATGTGGTTAAAATAACTTTCCACATACCTGATTGTTCTTGATTTCATGTTTTATCTATACACAAATCTGAGCTCAGGCGAAATAACAAAAGACCCTATTGTTATTAGTAGTGGATGTATCATAGAATAACAGCTCTCATTGTGCTCTGCATATAAGACTTTGTCAGGTAAACTCTGCTGGATTATTACATCAATGCATCCTTTAGGGGAAGAAAGGCTTTCTTTTTACAGAACTAAATGTTCAGTTTGGTACTAGTTTACATCTTAACTGCAGAATAATGCTGGCTACATAATGGAGCATTAAGCACATGTATTACCGCAACATTAAAGCCAGTTCCATAGAGCTTAATAAAGATGATTTACAACATACAAAGAGCACAAAAAGGGCTTGTGCACACAATCAATGCTATGCATTGTGTACTATGTGTTTTCTCGTATTTCTATGGATTCCTAATAGAGATGAGCGAACGTACTCGTTTAGGGCGATTTCACAATCGAGCACCGCTTTTTTCGAGTAACTGACTACTCGGTCGAAAATATTCAGGGGGCGCCACAGGGCGTCGTGGTGAAGCAGGGGTTGCAGTGGGGAACAGGGGGAGCTCTCTCTCTCTCCACCCCCCCCCCACTCCCCTCTGCAACACCCCACTCACCCCCGGCGCCCCCCGAATCTTTTCGCTCAAGTAGTCAGTTATTCGAAAAAAGCGGTGCTCGACTGCGAAATCGCCCTAAACGAGTACGTTCGCTCATCTCTAATTCCTAATACTTGATCCAGAATAGCTTACAATTAGCTCACATCTTTTCTACATTGCACAGATAACTATATAAGAAGTCAAATGGCCAGCCACTCTGTAGGAACCCCTATACACTCATGGTTAAGAACAGAATCCATAATTGATCCCAGGTGCGTAACTAAAGGCTCAGGGGCCCGGGTGCAAAAGTTCGACCGTACCCATACCCATACCTAAATCGCACAGCATACAACTGCAAAATGAATTTACATACACGATCTAGTCCCTTTGCATAAGCTCTCCAAACATGATGCATTTCCTGTGTAGCCCCTTAGGCCAGGCTTATACGAGCACATGATTTCAGCATATTACGCGTGCGTTGTACGTGCATTTGATATGCAGTAATTCGCTGGCAATCAAATACATTGACATACGCAGTTCCGCTCACATTGCGAGTAGGAATTGCGTAATATGCGAGTGCAATAAAGAACGCAGAATGGTCTATCTTGCTGCGTATTACACGTGAGAGAGGCTATTGTTCTCTATTAACGCATAATCAATGTCGCCCATATGTAATTACATTGCGTATGGGCTGCGTGTATATGCGCCATTGCGTAGCAACAGTGCAAGAAATATAAACAAAAAAACCCCAGGTGGACTGCACATGACAATGTGCGTGAGATATGCTGTCATGCGCAGTACAATTATGCTGCAATACACAGCGATAGGCCGGGTCACCGGTGGCTCCACTCCGGCAAAATGTTGCATGACGCATGCAGTTTTTTACGCTTATGGCTGAGTGAGCTCGATATTGGGCTGTGCTCATGTATTTTGTTTCATTTTTGAATTTTAAAATAAAAAAAAAAGATCAAAAAACTGCATGCGGTATTCAAAAACCACACGTTTTTAAGAAACTGAATACACTATTAAAAACCGCATGTAGATTTAAACAACACATTTGTTTTGTTTTCTTTTAAACCACATGCAGGTTTTTGATGCATTTTTTAATTCGTGTAAAGTGTGCAATCATATAATAAAAAAAACGCTAGTCTGCGATCGTTTTAGTGATAATCGTAAATGTGCGCCCATCATCTGCTTTTCGGGCACTGCTAGCTGATCATTAAATTAAAGCTAACCCAAAAATCGTCAGTCAGCCTTATCAGACGTTCTCCACGAGTAGTGCTGATAGCATTGTTGCCCCGTGGAGAACAAAGGATCGTTTTAGTGATAATCGGTGCGTGTAAATGTGTGCCCATCATCTGCTTTTCGGGTACTGCTAGCTGATCATTAAATTAAAGCTAACCTAAAAATCGTCAGTCAGCCTTATCAGACATTCTCCACGGGGAGTGCTGATAGCATTGTTGCCCCATGGAGAACAAAGGATCTGAGCGCAGATAATAGCCTTGGGCTATTAACTGCATTTAGCGAAGGCTTTATTTGCACACCTAATTGGTACTTAAGTAGCTAAGTAGCTACTTTATACTTTATGCAAAATGATCGATCAAAGCTGTCACTCAATCTGTCGTTTGAGCGGTCTTTGAATGATCATCGGCCCGTGTAAACCAGGCTTAAGATGCTGTACTCTGCCTATCAGTATGTATTGCAGTGGGTCTACAGCATCTTGGACTGTATAAGTGGGTGGCTGAAGGTCCACTTCTAGCTTAGGGCCCACAGGGGGATTCACCTGTTCCCCTATGGGTTAGTCGGAGCCTGAACCACTGTGCCTGCCAAACTCAGAGTTTTGAAAGTTGCAATACTGATACTGATTCATAAAATGTAAAGACTGGCTGATAGTTAAATATGCAGACATGATGCCCTTCTATATGAATTAACACAGCCTGGTTATGGATGATCAAAGGTTTGAATGTTTGTAAACCATTGTAGAAAAATCCTAGCTTTGGGTAGCAGTTTTTCATGCAATTTTTAAGCCAAAGCCAGAAGTGGTAGTTGCAGGCAGGAGAAGTATAAGGGGGGTTTCACGCCTGCTTCGGGGTGTTTTGCTTTCCAGGTCTATTCAGGAACAGAAATATGGAAGAAGGAATGGGGTATTCCCAGGGCCAATTGGCTTCATCTTAGGAAAGAATTGAACAGTGCCAAATGGACTACATCGACTATAATGGTGTTCGTTCCTTTATGCTCATTTAGCCAAAAGAAAAAGCTCTGCATGCAGCACTTTGTGCCAAATCTGAAGGTTCCAACGCAGATGCGAAACCACCCTATGTCTTTCTTTTTACATGGGGCAATTTGCTCCCATGGAAGAGCATTGATCAATGATATTGGTGCTCATCTACCTAGTGTTTAAACAGTGTTAGGTTCCAGCACAGCGCAGCCCCCCTCACATGGGGGTTAAATGAGATAGCTGGATGTGGATTTCTCCAGCCAGCCAGTCCCCCGAGTCTCAGACCCCTGTGTGTTGTGTGCCTGTGTCTCCGAATGCTCCTCTTTAAGGGGAAGATACTGTTTAGGTGTGCTGCTAGGATCTGTTGTTCTACATGGGTTTCCAGCAGCACAGCCCCACAGGTCGGGGGTTGATTGAGCTGGCTGGGTATGGATTTCTCCAGCCAGCCAATCACCCCTGGTCTGCTGCTCATATATACCAGCTGCTTTGCTAGAGGCTGCTGGGGTTTCCTCTGTTTGTTCAGTGTGCTCAGTGTGAACAATGTCATGCTCCTACGTGTCGGTGCATGTGCCGGATGTGTGGTGTGAACGATCCTGTTCAGGATGCATGGTGTGTTGTGTTGTATGCAAATCCCTGGCATGTTGGTGTGAGCTGTATTTAGTCTAGCTGTGTTTCGCTTGTCATCTAGGTAGGTCTCTAGGTTCCAGCGTCGCCCTGCATGCAGGCAGGTTTCATGTGGAAATTGTCTCGTTAGAGTAGGGACCCACGAGACAATGAGGACCCTTGAAGTAGGCTCGCGGGCTTAAGTTTCTTGGCCAAAATAGGAACCAATACCTTGCATTGTATCTATTTACATCTGTCTATGTGTGCAGGTATGCTTGGTTATGTTTTGGGTGTTTGTCAGTCAGTGTGTTATGTCTGTCTGTGAGTTATGTCCACTGTTTCCGGGTTTCACCAGTTCGTGAGTGTGAATGGCGTAACACAGTCTTGTTCAGACTCTCTGTGGGATGAATAATCAATCATGCGACTGTTCATTATTGCTGTTAACAGCCCTCCAACCGTTCACAGGGGGAGATGTGCAGTGGACATTGGTAATTTTCGTTAGGCTGCACAAAACATGCTCATTCCTGTTTTTCATTCTTTGGCTGACAAAAGCACCTTTACATGAGCCGACAGTAGGACAAACAAGCATTCATACGAACATTCATGCTTGATTGTTAGCCCTTAGTAGAAGTTTTTAGTCCTTCCTTTATATTTCCCATATCTTATTAATCCACTTCTGGCTTTGGCTCAAAAAACTGTACGGAAAACTGTCATAAAACCTGTGTGTGAATCCACCCTTTCTGTAGCTTTCAGCGGAGAACTACTTCTCTAGACTGTAACCTTGAACGATGGACCTGCTTGCTTTTGCTGTAATCATTTGAGATGGTAGAGGTGAAGAAGACCAATTCTGCAATGTTCATGTGGTAACTGCTAGTTAGCACTGTGCAAAATAATCCAGATCTTACAGTATAGCTGACTTGCACAATAAATGAAGCAATGAACACACTTCCCTTTTCTAATGAAAGTGGAAGTCTGCAGGCAGCATTAATATATTTTGTATTAGTACATACATACATTCCTAGGTGAAAAGAAGTATAACTTTATTCAATTCTATGCTATCACCATATGTGTGGTCCTCACCACAATAAATATTAATGTGTAGTAATTAAAAATGTACACCCTAAAATTCCTATCTAGAAGATAGATGACCATTTCCTAAGGATTTCCAAAATCCTCCAAAAAACCATTTTTTAAATTCACGAAGAGCTACAGTATTATTAACTTTGCAGATCAGAGGCAACTCAAGTTGTCTATAGACATTAGATCGTCATTGGTCAATCTAAACTGGATCCGACAACAATTCAACATCTGTATTTATGCTGAATGGCAACTTTATTATAGATACCAGCGCTTTCATGAGTGGAGTTTCCCTGACCCTCAGCAAAAAAATTAATTGAGCAAGTTTTTTGTGGCTCACTGGGAATCTAGATAGAGTAGGAAAATCGGGTGATCTGAGCGACTTAGAACAAGGCATGAAACAATCTGTCAGCAGTACAACCACGTGTGAACACAACAGGACTATACATGGAGTCACAGAGGTCTAGAATCCGCAGTACCAATGTACATAAACAAAATTGTCCATGACCGCATGGTACAAAAATCTATATATATAAAATTGAATGTATGTGTGTCTGTCTGTCTGCGTGCATGTCTGTCTGTCCTTTATGCGCTACTACACCATTCATCCGATCGCCATGAAACTTTGGGAAGTTGTTGAGTACTCTCCTGGGAAGATTATAGGCATAGTACATTTATGGTACGATAAATGGCGCGCGTGCGTCGTCAACAGTAACGACCCCCCCCCACGTATATCGTTCGATTTCCATCCTTGCCACTAATTCTCTCACTTCCTGATGTTGTAGAAACGTGAAATTTGGCACGAGCATTGATTATGTCATAAATAGAAAAAGCTAATGGGTCCCAACTCGATTATTCAATTCTAAGCGCCAAATAATTAGCGTCCACATTTTACGTACGGAATCTAATTTTCTCGCTTCCCAATGTCATACAAACTTGAAATTTGGCACAAGCATTGATTATGTCATAAATAGGAAAAGTTAATGGATCCCAACTCGATTATTCAATTGTAAGCGCCAAAGAATTAGCGTCCAAATTTTACATACGGAATCTAATTTTCTCGCTTCCCAATGTCATAGAAACTTGAAATTCGTCACGAGCATTGATTATGTCATAAATAGGAAAAGTTAATGGGTCCCAACTCGATTATTAAATTCTATACGCCAAAGAATTAGCGTCCAAATTTTAAGTACGGAATGTAATTTTCTCACATAGAAACATTAAATTTGGCACGGGCATTATGTCATAAATAGGAAACGCTAATGGGTCCCAACTCGATTATTCAATTCTAAGCGCAAAAGAATTAGCATCCAAATTTTACGTACGGAATCTAATTCTCTCACTTCCTGATATATATAAATGTCTGTCTGTCCTTTATGCATTACTACAGCATTACGAGCAACGGGATGAGTGTTCAACCACAAAATGATGCATCCGCCGAACGTTTCGCAAGACAATTGCTGGATATTGAGAATGCTGAGGTAAAATGAAAGCTGTGCTGTGATTGGTTGCTATTTCTTATACTGCTGATGTAACATGAAAGCTATGCTGTGATTGGTGGCTACTTATACTACTGAGGTTGCATGAAAGCTGTGCTGCGATTCGTTGTTATATATTATACCACTGAGGTAACATGAAAGCTGCGCTGTGATTGGTTGCTATATATAATACCGCAGAGGTAACATGAAAGCTGCGCTGTGATTGGTTGTTATTTTTTATATTGCTGAGGCAGAATAAAAGTTGCGCTGTGATTGGTTGTTATTTCTCTTACTGCTGAGGTAACATGAAAGCTGCGCTGTGATTGGTTGTTATATTTTATACTGCTAAGGTAACATGAAAGCTGCGCTGTGATTGGTTGTTATATATTATACCACTGAGGTAACATGAAAGCTGTGCTGTGATTGGTTGTTATCTAGATATATAAAAACGAATGAATGTATGTCTGTCTGTCTTCGCAGCAACACGCGACGGGTAAGCTAGTGTAAGATAAAAAGCTGTCACATTCGTCCTGGACTGCCAACACGAACAGGGCAAGGTGGGGAAGCCAAGACAGACGTGGCTAGATACAAAACAGACAGAGAGCACCTCTGCAGGAGGGTAAAGGCTTGTATATCGCAGCCGTGCAATGTAAATGCAGAATAAACTAAGGGAAATCCTTTCCCTGCAAACCCCTACCCCGGGAGGGAGCCCTGCCTAATCGGTGGGCCAATTGCTTCTGACAGGTGCGGACCCACACTCGTACCTGGACCATTACAAATCCCTACCAGGGAGCCCTGAACACACGTGGTAGACAAAAAACAGAACAAGTACAGACAAACAATAGACACAATCTGAATGAACCAAAGCACCGGAGCTAGACACACAGCAGCTCTGAGCAGGCTGACTGCTCAGGGATCACTGAAAATTAATCGGCAACTCCCAGACAGCAAGAGCTGCATCTTATAGGGAGAAGAGAGAAGACAATTGTCTGACAGAAATGTCAATCACCAGCCACACCTCTCAGACACTAGCAGGACTAATTAACCTAGACTAGAAAACACAGGAGCTGTTAACCCTCGCTAGTCTAGATAGAACCTACAGAAACTAGGTGTGTTGGCAAATAGTTAACCATGTGCTGACTGAGACGTGACAATAGCTTCCTTCTGCCCGGATACCGAGGATGACTCTTTCAGAGACAAGCCAACATTGTCGGAAGAGAACCTGTTCACTGGAAGAGAACCAGTCCATAAAACAATTACTTCGTCCCTGCAGCATCAACCAGAAGAAACTCACTTCTGGCTGCATCAACAACATAGCTGCACTACTGCACTGCCCACTGTCACTTCCCACTCAAAGCCCCATTCCTGCACCCTTAGGCTGGATTCACACGAACGTATATCGGCTCGGTTTTCACGCCGAGCCGATATATGTCGTCTCTCTCTGCGGGGGGAGCCTGGAAGAGCCAGGAGCAGTGCTCTGAGCTCCCGCCCCCTCTCTGCCTCCTCTCTGCCCCTCTGCACTATTTGCAATGAGGAGAGGCGGCGCGGGGCTAATTCTTGGAACTTAGCCCTGCCCTCATCCTCTTCCTTTCATTGCAAATAGTGCAGAGGGGCGGAGAGGGGGTGGAGAGGAGGCAGAGAGGGAGCGGGAGCTCAGTTCCTGCTCCTCCTTCTTCCATCCTCCCCCCCCCCTGCAGATGAGGACAACGTATATCGGCTCAGTGTAAAAACCGAGCCGATATACGGTCGTCTGAATCCACCCTTATAAAGTGACAATGCTATTCAAGAAAAACAACATAGTATTAAATAGTAAACAATGATAATTCGGATCTCCCATGCAAAAACACAGAAGCCCATGCCCTGTAAGCAAATACTACTGAGTCTAGCCTGACCCAAAGTGGTTCTGGGTATACAAGCTGGCATTAAAGTGGACAAACAATCACTCTTTACTGATTTGAATAAGTAACAGGGATTTTCAAAGGGTTAAATGAGTTGAGGCCAGTGATTTCACACTGCCACCACACAGAGGGTGATGCCTCACTTCAAATCCAAATGACTCCAAGGGGTTGTAAAAAAAAATATAAAGTTATTTCCTTTCCACAGGATAGGAGATAACTTTATAATTCAACCACTGAGAACCCGATCAATCCTGAGAATGGGGTTCCGAATAGGGCTGGCTCCAGGGTTTTGTGGGGCACAGAGTGTTAAGGCAGCAGTATGCAGTCTTTAGCTCTCGCTCATAACCTGACCTGAAGCTTGCAGGTTCAATCCCCGCCTGGTTCAGGTAGCCGGCTCAAGGTTGACTCAGCCTTCCATCCTTCTGAGGTCGGTAAAATGAGTACCCAGCTTGCTGGGAGGTAATAAATAAATTACTTGAAAGTGCTGCGGAATAAGTTGGCCCTATACAAGTAACAAGTCCCTTCCCCTTAATGTGTCGCTACACATTGAGAGAGCTAGAAATTCTATCATTTTTATGCTCCCTGACCTAGTGACTGCAATGACTGCTAGCCATCATAAACCGCTCCTGCAGTCATACCGATTCTGCCATCACACGGCTAAATGTCTGACCATTGTCTATGTGTATAGAATCCCTCACTCTCCACCTCGCCATACCATGCACATCTCCAGCCCCTTTACCTTCTGTATCACCCCATTATTTGTAGTATGTAAGCTCGTTGGAGCAGGACCTTCACCCCTATTGTTTCCATCAATTGATTATTATGTAACCGTGGTTCTGTAATGTTTGTATTTTGTCTTTCTGTATCCCCTGTCTATGTAAGCCCTGCGGAATATGTTGGTGCTATACAAATAAAGATTATTATTATTTTATGAGGGTTTATTTTTGCAGGATCAGTTGTATTTTTAGTGGTGCCGTTTAGCCCCTTAAGAGCTTATTTACACGGGCATATTTGCGCTGCAAATTTTGCAAACATAATACGCAGTGAATAGAACCCATTGATTTCAATGTGTTCCTTCATATGAGTGTATTTTGCATGCCCAGCATGCTCTATGTTCACTGCCCCCAACTCATTTACAAACATCACTTATTCAAATCAGTAAAAGGTGGCCCTTTGCCCACTTTGATGCCAGCATTTATGCCCATAATCACTTCAGTCCAGGCTGAACTCAATTTTATTGGATGCAGAGCATTACCCTCTGTATGTTGGCAGAGATGAATTACGCCAGACTCATATAACCCTTTACTAATTCAAATCAGTAACAAGTGCCCATCGGCCCACTCTGATGCCAGCTTTTATGCTTGGAACCGCTTTAGACCAGGCTAGATTCTCCTGGCTCTGATGCAGGGCAGTGTGAGAGCGGTGGTCCGAACTCACGTCAGGGGATTCCGTTTTTCTGTATCATTATAGTTGTGTGTAAGGGGAATCCCCTGGCCGAACGGACCCATTTGTAACAAAACGGTGCCAAATGGCTCCCATTGACTATCGCGGGGTCTGTTCGCTTTCCTTCATGTAGGTCGTTTTTGTCTGGCATTGTATGCCGGATCTGTGCTGGAACCAGATGTGGGGTCTAACCCCATACATCACATTTTTGGTGCCCACTTTGAGGCACATTTTTCTGCTAGTTTATCCTGTTTTCAGGCTACCTTCTGCTGCATTCAGCCCATCTCACTGTAATACAGCTTATCATCTGGAGAAGTCCCGGTCCTTAATGGCCGACTGATAAACAAATGGCCATTATTTTGTGACTAATTTGCCATGTCTGGCTTGTACAGGGCTAGTGCTGACAGGGTTAATGTGCGCTCTCCCAGCCTGACAGGAGGAGGCAGCGGCCAGGCTCTCTGTCATGTGGGAAGTGCAGCCACAGTCTGTAGTAAGTCATTGCAGGCAGCGGCTGACGGGAGAGAGACGGACCAGACTAGAGAAAGTGCCGGCCGGACCTGAGGAGACCCCGCGGCCGTCTCACCAGCAGCAGGACGGGCAAGGGTTGGAGTGTAGGGGCGGCTATGGCTCACGCCGGGCGCACGGCATAGTGACAGACTGTGGCTCCACAGGTAAGTCCTAGTATCCATGTAACAGGGGCAGAAGCACACAGCCGGCTGTTGAGCAGCACACTACCGCCAGGGGGCAGTAGCAGGGAGGGGGAGAGAATGAGACAGAGCGCACCCGCTACTCCTAGTGCTGCCCCTCTGGGAATACAGTAGGGACGGAACCCTGAGCTCTATGGGGCACCGTTGCCAGGCTGTGGAGTGCCATACAGGTGCAGGTAGAGCTCTGCCAGGGTGCTCACTACCGGCTGGCTACAGACTGGGCAGGAGAAGTGTCCCTACTGTAGCAATGCAGACTAAATGGTGAAAGAGCACCACACAGGTGCCCGCTGGTCAGATACATGGCAGTGCTGCCAAGAGCAGATATGCCATATCTACTGCTGTACAGGGGTCTGACAAGGGAAACGACGGACCACCATCTGTAATGCCGTGTTAGATGGAACGATTATCGTTCAAAAAACTATGCAAATGAGCAAAGTGAACAATAATCGTTCGGTCTAAACGCGAACCAGCGACGCACGAGCATTGTTCACTTTTTATTCATTGTTTATATTACGCAGGCATCAAGCTCATCATTGGCGCGTTCACTTGTCGGTCTAAACAGCGTTCGTTCAGTCCCTTTATTCTCTTGTACAGGGAGTGAGCGTTTTTCGTAAATGAGTCAACGATGATCTGCTTTTCCCAATAGTCGAGTGCGAATGAGTTAGCGGTGAGGTCTAAGAGGGGCGTAAAAGCCTAAAACGGCTTTCTACTGATTGTCTGCAAACACTGCTCATAAACCGCCTGCAATAACAGGTAGATTAGAACTAGCCGCAGGAATTGGCCAAGATTTGGCGCAAAAACTTTGGTAGAAACGTAAGAGGAAAGTATCCATGTTTTTACTCGGATACAAAAGGTTAATTTTAGAGATGAGCGAACGTACTCGTTTAGGGCGATTTCGCACTCGAGCACCGCTTTTTTCAAATAACTGACTACTCGGGCGAAAAGATTCGGGGGGCGCCGGGGGTGAGCGGGGGGTTGCAGAGGGGAGTGGGGGGAAGAGAGAGGGAAAGAGCTCCCCCCTGTTCCCGACTGCTACCCCCCGCTCCACCACGCCGACCCCCGGTGTCCCCCGAATCTTTTCGCCCGAGTAGTCAGTTACTCGAAAAAAGCGGTGCTCGATTGCGAAATCGCCCTAAAAGAGTACGTTCGCTCATCTCTAGTTAATCTCTTTTTTGGATCTACCAGAAAACACAAAAAAGCAACAACCTGGTGCGAACAGAGCCATAAAGTGACTGCGTTAAAACGCATCCGGATGATATTCCTTATCTCAAAGACCACTCGCGCTGAGGCCGCTCCCACTCGGCGCAGCAGCTGCACAGAGTACCGGTGGTGGAAAGGCTCTGCTGCGAATTTGGCTCATGTTGTGACTACAAATGTCACCACGGATTTCTATGTAGCGTAATACTAATTCTATGCGATTATTCGGATGCCAGAAACCTAATGAGGTTAATTTGTTACATTGCTTGCATCGCAATTCTGCCAGCAAAAAGATGCAGTTTTGGCGCAAATAGTTTTGCACAAGTTGAAACGTCTTGCATTTTTATGCTGCATCTGCCTTTTTTCGTTAAGATAAGTAGTGCAGTATTTTTACTACAATTTACATCAAAAACTGGCGTGAATTATAGTGCGAATGTATTTTGTTTGTCTGACGCCCGGGACGGCGAGAGCTGCTCCTCATTAAGAGGTGTGCATCTCTTAGGGTGAATGCACACGGGCGGATTTGAATTGCGGAATCCGGAATGGGCGACCGTCTCCGGATTCCGCAGCAAATACCGCCCACAGCATGCAATGCAAAAGTAAGTCTCCATGCAATTGGTTTCCATTGGCGGATGAAATATTGCCACATGCTCCATTTTCCTGCAAGTTCCACATGGACAGCTTCAATGGAAGCTGCCCAACCCGCGGCCCGTCCACAATTGACATTGCGGATGGGCCGCGGATTCCACGGGAAAAGCTGGAACTTTTTTTTTCTAAATATTTGTACTATGCACGTCCGACTGCAAGCCCTGCGGACCATCTGCAGTACAGAAAAGAAGAACAGCATACAGGTATGCGCGGATGACAGCTCGTCACAGGGTCGGATTCCGTTGCGGGCTCCCGCATGTGGAATCTGGCCTGCACGTGTGCATGCGGCCTTAACAAAATGGGACCAGCATTTAAATGAATGGCCCGACAGTGTTGTTGGGTCCTCCACAAAGAGATGCTCTTTGTAGCTGCTCTCTGCTCTGGCTGAGGGATCAGGGTCTTTACAAGGATATTCCTATCTAAGCACTTCGCGGCTCAGATGAGAGACCCGTTGCTGGTTTCCTGCCCCACTCGCAGGGTGTTATGGAAACAGTCGAGTACGGCAGTCTTACTTTGTTTCCTCGACTTCCATTGAAGTGAATGGGAGTTACGGAAACGGTGTAAGAGCTCTTTCACACGACCGATGTGTTTTTATGTTCGCCCGTGCGCACTGTAAAATTGCATGAATGAAGAATAGCCGTGATCAAGTCCTGATCTTTAGCTGCGTATTTTCTTCTGTTCACACAGCTGGCTGCTGCGTATCAGGAAAATGTACGCTGCAGCGCGGAAATCTCTCGATCGGCAGAAATCCTCGGAATGACTACTAATGCTTGAATAGAGCAGCGGTCTGCTTTTCCCAGCGTTGGGCGCAACTAAACTCCCTCCCATTTTTGTATCTATATTTCCCCATCTTTGGACGCAGTGTATAAAATTGGTGACCAAAAACGGTCGCCGATGTGCTATTTTTGCCGTCACAATTTTTTTACGCAGCAAAGAATCGCTCATCTGAATGAATACATTGGAATCCAAGGCTTCAGATGGTCACGATTTTTGCCCGATTTTGGACGCAGCCAAATAGCGGCATATATACAGCTGTGTGAATAAGGCTGCTGGGCTCGCCACTTTCCATAGCACCCTGAAAGGTGGTTGGTAAACCAGCCACAGGTTTCTCATCTCATGGGAATACCCCTTTAATTTACAATTTTCTAGTACGGTTTGGGGAAGTTAGCTTTATCAACTACAGTGATGGCGAGCTTAAAGAAGTTGTCCCATCTTGTCAACCCCTTCCTAAATGGCGTATAAGGCTAGAGCTACATAATAACTTTCATCAAGACACATGTTATATGACCAAGGATCGCAGTGTAGCCCTGTGACATCATAGAGTAATGGATGTCAGTGCGACTCACAAGTTTCTGTGACCTCAAGTCCAGTGAGTTTAGACTTCTTGTGATCGTTGGGTCATGATAGCAGCAACTTGCAAGGCTGCAATACCATCTCATTGGCTTCTGTATATTCAAAATAAGCAAAAGGACTCACTTAATGCGCTCCGTCCAACCGTATCAAAGTATGGAAATCTTACTTGAAGCGGGGTGCCTGGACTCCTGGCACCCCAATATCCAAAGGAAACAGGGAAATTCCAACGAGGCAGGGGTATTCTTCATAAAACAATTTATTGCATACAGAAACAAATGGGTGTCGCAACGTGTTTCGGCTTTTGACAAGCCTTTTTCAAGCTTGAAAAAGGCTTGTCAAAAGCCGAAACGCGTTGCGACACCCATTTGTTTCTGTATGCAATAAATTGTTTTATGAAGAATACCCCTGCCTCGTTAGAATTTCCCTGTTTCCTTTGGATATTGGGGTGCCAGGAGTCCAGGCACCCCGCTTCAAGTAAGATTTCCATACTTTGATACGGTTGGACGGAGCGCATTAAGTGAGTCCTTTTGCTTATTTTGAATATACATTTCTTTCCTCCTTGACACAATGGTTTCGGAGTTGCTCGCTGCTGCTCTCCCTCAGGGGATGTCTTAGGACCGCCAACGTATTTTGCCATAAATTGGTTTGAAAAGCCCCAGTGGACCCACGAACTGACCGGTCTCTAACCCATAGGACCGGTTCAGTTGCGGTGAGTTTCCCTCCTTATTTATTCTGTTTTCAATTTTCTTGTACACCATTGGAGCGCTGCTTCTGATTCAACTATCTCATTGGCTTCTGTTATCTTGCAATGTTGTAAGACTACACAGCTATCGCTGGCCATGCGGTGTCCTCGACAAAGTCAACATATAGCCCTAGCCTGAAGCCGGACAGAAAAGCATAAAAAAAAAGAACATTTCTCTTTTTCTATTCTATTTTTTTGAGGCTCCTATTGATTATGAAGCGGATGCATTTAGATGTCAGTTTCAGGGCTTATTCCTCTCTCTGCATGGGGACGAGGTGGGCCAGGAGAAGTGCACTGAGGTACCGCTCCCACCCTGCCCCTTGCCACTAATTGCAATGGGAGGGGGTGAGATGGGGGTGGAGCTAGGTTCCGCCCCAGTCCGGACCCTCCTATTGCAAACAGTGGCAATAGGGCGGAGAGGGGGCAGGAGCTCAGTGCACTTCTCCTGGCCGCCTCCTAGCCCTGCAGAGAGAGACAGCGTATATCAGCCAGGCGTGGAAACCCGGCCGATGTACGCACGTCGGAATAAGCCCTCACGCTGACTTTTTTGAGGCCGTGTAGAGGTGCGCACTGGCCCACACATTTTCTTTAAGAGAATTAGGAATTCTGTGCAGTTTTCCTTCATCAATTTCTATTAAAAAAATGTAATTGTGCCTTTTAATCTAAAATGTACCTTAGATGTAAAATAATTATTAGCAATGCAGTTGTCACAATTTACCATTAATGGCCAGGTTGCAACTAGATCTGCAACTTCAGTCCGGCAATTATTGCTAAATTGTAAGCATTAAAAGAAAAAAATAGAAACCTGTCCAATTAGTTTTTCTCAGAGCTGAGACACTTTAATTTGTTATTTCCGTTTGCTTTGGTACGATAGACTTGCTTATTGCTCACACCTTGTGAAACGTATAACTTAGAATTCTCGCTGCCGGATCCGACCCGCTCGTCTGCAGGCGGCCTTATGGTTGGAAATTATCACATGTACTTCTTTTTTAGATACATTTCTCAAATACTTTTTTGCACTTTTGGCATCCTATGTACTGTATCGTCACCTGCTACAAAGGACAATAGTTAAAGGGGCAGTAACTCTTCACACTTCTGCCCATCTAACAGCTTGTTTTAGTCTCATCTTTTCTGTAATATACTTGTTTTTAAAATTGTGTTGCTTTACCACTGTAAAGTGGCTGCCATCAAGGGTCTTCTTTCCAGCTTTTCTACAATCCACTCTCTGTTGTTAGGTACAGAGCTTCTATAGTAACAAAGACACAGGGATGTTTCTATAGCAACAGGAGGAGCGTTATCTTCACAGATGGCTCCCCTGCTTTCACAGGCTGCAGGATAACAGATTTGCAGACACTGTGATACCGATCTACACAGTCTCTGCCTCTCCTGCTGTTACAGCCTGTGCGTGCACATATTACACACAAATTACAGTGGGTTTACTAACCATTTGGCCAGAATGTCTCTAAATGCCTGATCATCCTGGGAAAGCAGACGGGTGGGCATTTAGATACTGCCTCTTTGCTGATTGGACCAGAGACTGTGCAATGCAGCATGGGAAATAAAGGCAAGTAAAAACAGGACAGTGAACTACTGGCAGAAAGCTAAGCTTGCTATGTGTCCTCTACTCAAAAGTGGCTTGCAAATAACAGGGCAACAGAAAAATGGGGAGGACCACCTGAAAATCAGCACTTAAAAACATAGAACAGGGTGCAAACAGCAGCCGATGAGAGGGTAAAGAGAACCTGGTGTATTTTAGAAAACATGTTGAAAACTAAGGTATGCTTTAAACCTCAAATCCTCTCGCTAGTTTTCGTGGCACTTTAAGGCCTCCTTCACACGGGCGACTAAGTAGTGTGATTTTTGTTGCATTGCTAAAATCACATGTATGTGAAGCCCATGCTTTCCTCTGGGTTAATTCACACATGCGATGTTTTGTAGCATGCGACATCCTGAAACAAAATCCTCGCGGGTCCCAAAATTTGCACGCAACTCGTGAGGTTTTGTAGCCTATGTTTCCCTACGAAGCCTTCCTCTCTGATGCATCGCACAAAGACGTGATTTTCGTGCGGTGCGATGCAACTTTGACAGTAGGAAATCCTAATCTCAAGGCTCTAATGTAAGCCTTGGCTGTAGGAAAAAATAAAAAAACAGTATACATCACCTTAGAAGCGCTGTCAGCCAGCCGCATCTTCTCCCCAGTCCCCTACACTATTCTCTTTCATCACTTCTGGACAGGGATTGAAAAAAATCCCTGCCTCCTGGAAGCGCTGCCTCTGATTGGCTGACGCTTAGCCAATCACAGCCAGTGTTAGATGAACCAATCACAACTATTTATTGAGCGCTGGCCCTGATTGGCTAAGAGTCAGCCAATCACAGCGCTTCCAGGATGTGGGGATTTTTCAATCCCCGGCCAGAAGAGATGAAGAAGACCAGTGCCAGCGACCAGGAAGAAGCTGCAGCGGAGCCCTGGACAGCGCTTCTGAGTGAAGTATACTTTAAAAAAATAAATAAAATTCTGCAATTAGGGCTTATATTTTAACACCCCGCACCCCCCCTGAAAATCCTCGCATGTGGAGCTACAAAGTCGCGGTATTGCCGCACGGACCAGTGATGCAATATCGCTGTGATTTTTCTCGCGGCAATACCGTGTCACCCGTGTGAAGAAGGCCTAAAAGGGAGGACTAGAGGCGTCAGTTTGCTAGAAGCACTGGCTCTGTGAAGAAGCAAAGCACAATTTAGGTACAAAATGCATCACTTATGTTATTACCAAGCTATGTGCAGTATTTTAGCACTAGTGCTAACTGGGCACTGCCAGTCCAGTTCTGCAAAGGTTAATTTCCCCCCAGCCTTCACGCACAGGATAGTGAGATATTTGTCTTTCTGGTATAATGAACGCCTTGTTTGCCTCGGATTACCCTTGTCATTGATGCGGACATAAAAACGGCAAACGGAAAACTAAGGCAGACAAAGACCACATGGTCCATCCACTCTGCCCTTGTATTATTTCCTGATTTCTCTTATAGGGTAGATATATATACCTACCCCAGGCAGTATTATTGCTGATTTTCCAACCACATCTGTTGGGTGTTTGTTCCAAGCAACTACTACTCTTTCAGTAAAATAATATTACTTCTGATCTTCCACCCAATGAATCTCATGGGTCTCAATGGTGTATGGGAGTTGGTCATGTGGTTATAAAGTAGCACATATATTATATATAGGTGAGTACTGACACACATTTTGAAAGAGTTTGAATATCTTTTTTATTAACCCTTGTTATTAAAAGGATCTGATGCAATGCCAGAACTCTCAATAGGGTATCTATAATAGGCCGCTTTCACACAACCGGAATTGGATTGCGGAGTCTGCCGTATTCCACATCCATTAACAAGAATAAAACATGGGGATGTCCGTTCACATGAATAGACAGCAATTCCGATTGCAGCGTGCTTTATTTTTGCCCGGATTCCACGCGGATGGCTTCCATTGAAGTCAGTGGAAGCCGTCCAACCCGAGGCCCATCTGCACTTGATATTGTGGAAAGGTCGCGGATACCGCATCATCGCTAGGCAATGAGGCGGGAAAGGCAGGGATTTAAAAAATATATATATAAAAATCTGTACTGCACATATTCGGCGGTGAGCCATGCGGACCATCCACAGTACAGATAATTCAGGTACGCATGGACACCGGCCGACCCAACTGCTGGAATCTGACCCATTAGTGTGAGAGCGGCCATACTCTACTGCAGCTATGTGGGTGTAGCAGTAAAAAAGAACCACAGAATGCTCATTGAAAAGTTGAGGGTAATGCTGCATTCAGACTCAAAAACTTGTTAAAATGTGCCAAAGTGAGCGACAATTCTTCAAACGTGAGCCAATGACTGAACCAGAACCATGCACTTTTTGTTAGTCGTCCAGTCTCAAGAAGACTTAAACTCATCGTTGGCTCATGCACTTATCATTGTGTTTAAACACTCCCCGCTTGGTGTTTTACATGGGAATGTATGCAAATCAGGAAGATGGAACAATACTTCTGCAGCGCCACCTATTGGATAGCAGCATTTATGCAAATCGATGTCTGACCCTTTATACAGGTCTTTGGTTTTCAATTCACAATCATTGTTCCAGAGTCCATACACAGACAGCTGTTTCGGGGTGTGTGTGCCCCTCATCAGTGTGCAAGAATCACCAAGCCAGAATCCTACTGCACACTGATATGGGGAAAACACCCCGAAACAGCTGTCTATGTATGGATTCAGGCTTGGTTTTCAATTCCCAATCATTGTTCCAAAGACCTGTACAAAGGGTCGGACATTGATTTGCAGAAATGCTGCCATCCAATAGGTGGCGCTGCCGAGGTATTGTTCCATCTTCTTCGTTATTTGCATATATTTCCCAGAGGAGCATGAATGGCCTTACAAGTCTCCTCGCTCTCCTTGAGGAGTTAGGATACCCCTCCCAACTCACATAGGAATGTGAAACACTGAACAAGACGTGAACGATTCTCGAAGATTGTTTCCCAGCAGAACATTGTCCAGAGCCTCACACTGCCTCAGTAGAAAAGGGGTGAGAGCGAATATTTCTAGACCTCCTCTCTCCAGGGGCCCCATAGCAGCCTCATGGCCTGACTCTGTAATACACATGCCTTTGTTCATGTGCCCATTATAGGAGCTTACAGTGGATAGGGATCTGCATGGTTACTCTTAAAGGGGCCAGAATTTTCCTGATCAACTGATTGCCGGGCAACTGTCAGTGAGGACCATACTGGAAGCAGATAGCATTGTCTACAGTGCAGTGGCCCAGTTTGGTACTGCAGGCACAGCTCCCATTGAATTCAATAGGACCTGTGTCTGTAGTAGCAAACTGGCCTGCTACAACGATGACCGTGCTATCTGCTTCCAGCGCTGTCCACACTGACAGCAGCCTGATCATCAATTGGTCATCAGGGATCCCTATTGGTGAACATCTACCGATCAGTAGTAAAGGTCCAGACAGGTTCTGGACAGCCCTTTTTAAGCATTAAAACCTGGAACTGTTGAATTTATTGAAAGTTAAGGAGAACTCGAACAACTCTCTCAGCAGACCATTCAATTGGACGGACATCTTTTACTAACTTCAGTCATTTTAATTTGCCTTCATGAGACCCTATAAATATTTTAAGCTGTCTGCTGGTAGGTCTCCTATACTGCAGAGCCGGCTTCAGCATGCAGAATCCCACAGCGGCATCCGGCTCTTCCAGCAACGGCGTCTGCACATACCTGGTTTGTCGCTGAGAAATATGCAACGCGGATGTACCCGGCGGCTCGCCATTGTACGTGTGTAGTACAGATTTTTTTTCGCCGTCACAAGGCAGTGACGCGGATTCCGCATTCTGTCTGCAATGTTCATTGTCGACAGGCCGAGGATCGGACAGCTTCCATCGACTCCAATGGAAGCCGTCAGTGCGGAATCCGCACAAAAATGGAGCATGCTGTGATTTATTTTTTTTTCTTTTTTCCTCCGCAATTGGTTTCCGCAAGTGTGGAGGAAGAATCTATTTCCCGTAGCATGCTATGGAGGCTAATGGCTGCGGATCCGTGGTGCGGACGCCCACTGCAGATGCCGCAGCAAGTATCCGCCCGTGGGCAGGAGCCCTTACTGTTTAGAACCATTATGTTTAGCACTAAGACATAGATAACTATTGTCTTTTCTGCTTTCTTGGCTCAAACATTTGCCCTCCAGAAATCCATTTAATTCTCAGCATAACTGACATAGTTTGGGAGAGACTGATGCTCACTGATATACTGAAATGAACAGAGTTGCAGGGCATTCAGAGTCATGTGGATGAATGAAGCTGGTGCCAATAATGATGATCATATCATATTGCTTTTCAGAGTTCTGTAAGTTGCTGCTCCGCAGTCTGTACAGGAATCGGTTAATGCCAGTCCCTGCCGCTTGCTCGGCTCCCTCCGTGACATGCATAAGCTTCAGTGGAGATGACCACGTGCGACCGTCTCCATTCATCTCCATTCAGGCCGCTGTGGCCCATGTTTAAGTGTTGTAATGTAGTCTATACCATTTCTCTGGCTTGCATGCTTATTCCCTCATTGGCATAGTAACATAGTATCCAGTTCAGCCTATTGCATTGCTTATATAGCAACAACAGAGTATTTTGTATCACAGTATATGTTGTTACACTCAAATAGTCACATAGTTCCTTTCCAAAATAATTGACATCCCCTCCTAAACTATATTCAGGTTGTGTTTTTGACCGCCGTTTACTATATATACATTTGAATATAAATTAGACTATAGTAATAGCTATAATTAATAAGTAATTAGTATGTTTATGTTACAATGCATCATGTAAGGGCATATTTAGATCTTGCTTTTCATTCTGTCCAGGGGTTCCATTGAACTTTTGTCTACATCCCCCTAGATGGAACCATTGACTACCATTGATGCAACCTGCTGAAATGAATGCTACGGATGCTTTCACACCAGTGGAATATTTCCGCAGTATGCACGTGAAGACGCAGCATAGTCTGCCACGGTGAATTTGTGCTCCATAATCTGCATGGATAAATCCAGAGTTTGTTGCAGAGTTTTTAGTGTGTATTACGGAAATATCCCGATTTGTATGAAAGCCCCCTAATAGGTCTCTGTTTCAGGGGCTTTCCATTTGTTTTCAGAGCTTTGAGCCTGCAAGAATAACATGTTCCATAATTGTTATTTTTGGCCCACCGAGGTTATTATTAGACGTGAAGCCCACCGAACCCCTAGAAGGAATAAAGGTAATGGGAATGGGGGCTTACAACTAGTGCAGGGGTGATATTTACTGCACCTCCACTTTCTGCTGCTATGATTGCGAACAGACAGTTAAAAAACGTACTAAATGTCTCGCTTTATCATGTAAAATAATAATTGGAAGATGACTAATCAGGTTTGGCAAGCAGATGGTTGTGAATGTGTTCTCAAATTGCAGGAAATATTAAAATAAATGTGAGAAAAGTCATTCTCGGAACGACTGACAATGTGCAACGTTTTACTACAACCATTAACATTCGCAAGAATGCCGTAGATTCAATATATAAAATTGTGAATTGTTGCTTTTTTCGGGGGATCTCACACAAACAGATTTTAATTGTGGATTCCACGATCGCCGTCCGCATGGAAGATCCACGGTGAACGCGGGTATTAAAAGGCATGTGTTTTCGAATTTTCCTTTATACTTGCGGGTACGATTTGCATATTCCGAGAGTAGAAGAAAAATCACAGCATGTTCTATATTAGCGTGCATTTCGCATGATCGGCCTTAATAGATGTCTGTGTGCGAGCGATCCGCAGCCCATACGCAATTAACTTTGCATATAAGCAGTGGAATCACTCTCAGCTTGATAGGAAAATTGATAGAAAAGCCGGCTGCAGGGGAGAGAGAGCTCTTTTGTCCGCACGGACGATACGTTGTGCATACATGTCTATCCACAGAAAAAGGCACGCATCCGCGATCTTCTGTGACCAGCTCTTTCGTGTGATCCTGGCCTTTATCTGCCAAAAGTGCTGCTCCCAGATGTTACGTTAAAGTCTATAATGACATGTAAAGCACACTATAGATGATGCTTATTTGTCTATGTTGTATGTGTATCCTTTTGTCACATTGTTTTTTGTTTTTTCTTAAATGCAGTGTGCCCTAGGTGTGGTGTGTTTTCGTGAGTTTGTCCCTATAGGAGATGAAAAATGTTAACAAATGTAATAATAAACAGATTACAAAAAAGCTACTACAAAATACAATGAAGGGCTGGAAATTCAGAGAATTTTTCACAAGCGAAAAAAAAGGGTATTTGCTACAGACTTTCCTTGCAGATTTTGCAATGAAAAATCTGCATTGTAATACAGTAGCAGCAAACCAGATGAGATCCTAACTAATCTCATGTACATATATGGTATATCCCGCATGCATCTTGAACTGCGATGCAGATTTTGAAATCTGCTACATGTCAATTCTTTCTCCAGATTTTGATTGCGAATTCCATCTTTTGCACGGCATAGGGTGAAATCCGGTGCAGATCTACTACAAATTCAGTGTGTAACACAAGCAGATTTTTCTGTGGATATTGCTGCAGATGTACTGCTGACAAAGTGCAGCGATTCTGCCCGCTGCAGATGCCCTAGGGGTACGCATATATGACGCATTGTTCTTGTGGAAACATCTGTTGTGAATTCACAGTTCTAATCTGAGGCTGAGGCTTGGATTTCTGTCTGGGACTTTAAGGGTGCTATGGTACAGATCCACGCACGGATTAGCCCTATTAAGTGGGGCTAATCTGCGTGTGGCTATCCAACAAGGTTTCACACGGAATACACATGGAAACTAGTGCTGCTTGTTTTGATCGACCGGGTGATAAAATTGTCCTAATTTCTGGAGTACCACTCCCTGCCTGGCTCAGACATGGCGTTGGCCTCTTTGATTTCTGGGTGTGTAAGCTGGATGAGTGGTCAGAGCTTGCCCAACATGCATTAAAGGTTCTTGGATTTCCCCGGACTTCTACACCCTCATGGCAGATTCCACTGATTAGATGGCACGCTGGCAATTTTTACTTACATGACTGAGCATAGATTTATTTCAAAGATCACACACTGCCTTCAAGGTGCTGTTGCTGGTGGTGGTTCTGCTCTCCTTTTCCTGCTTCCACCATGTGCATGGGGTTGGACCAGATGACCCAGGAGGTCCCTTCCAACCCTACGATTCAATGTTTCCTCCTCCTACTTCCCCCAAAATGAAAAATATGGAAATGCGGAGCTACAGCTCTCAAGTTTCCCCCGAGGAGCACACTCTGCCCTCAAGGTGCTGTTGCTGCTGGTGGTGGTGTAACTGCTGCTGCTCTCCTTCTCCAACTTTCATCATGTTTCCTCCTCGTCCTTCTCCCAAAACCAAAATTTTCTAAAGCACAAACTGCTGTAGCTCTTCAGCTTTTCCTTGGAGAAGGCCCATGCTTGGCTGTTCTGTTCACCTAGTAGAATTTGTCCTTTGGCAACTTTATGGCATTGTTTTTAAAACCAGTACCCCATACGCTGTCTTAGGCCACCTGCACACGAGCGGGTCGGATCCGGCAGCAAGAATTCTCGCCGCGGGACCCGACCGGAGAGCCTGCAGGGACGAGCGCGTACTCTCCCGCGCCTGGTGGCCCCAGCTCTTTCATGTGCCGGCTGTGGCGCAGCCGGCACATGCACAGACCGGAGCCGGCGGCCGGGTGAGTGCGAGACCCGCACAAAAATAGGACATGTCGCGGTTTGTTTGCCGCGCGAGATTTCGCTAGGCCAAACCGCGGCCGTCTGCATAGGAGTGCGTATTGTAATGCACTCCTATGCAAACTTTCAGTGGCGGAAATCCCGCGGGAAGTCCCGCGGTGGGATTTCCGCCTGTGTGCAGGCGGCCTTACATAGCAAAATTTTTGGTACTCCTATAGCTGTGTTTTGTAGCAGGCCCATGCTTGAGTGTTGTCTTCACCTTGCAGAATTTCTCCTTGTAAAATTTATGATAAATTTCAAAGCATTATGATTGAAGCATACTTGTTTGCTTTTGTGACGCAGAAGACACAGATTCTAAGTCCCCCATCATCCATTTACGCTTGTAAATGATCGTACATTTGCCTTTCAACAAAAGGGCATTGTCGATTGGGTGGGCTGAACTTGGGAAGGGAGTATAAGATGTTAGAGTTTGGACTTACTGATTTGATTACTGACATGAGGAAATTGTTAGGTGTGAGAAATTGTAAGCCTGAAATTGGAATTTGACAAGAATAAGGGGTTTGCGGATGTATTACATGTAAAAATGCCTGCAACAAAAATCATAAGAAATAGTAGTTTTTCCTTTTAAAAGCAGTCAGATATTTTCTGTCCCCCCCCCCCTCCCCCCCATTTTAACTACAATGACAGAGAAAATCTGATCCTGCCACCCCCTACGCCCAATTCATTCTTAAAGGGCTTGTGCCAAGAATTCCTTTTATCATCCATAGGATAGGGGATAAAACTCGGGTGGGCGTCTCGCCATTAAGACTGCTACAAATCCCAAGGGCGGGGGTCCCATATTCCAGTCTTCTCATCACTGCTGGCTTGCTGCACCCACCGCAGTGACAGGGAGAATAAATGGAGCAGCAGTTGCACATGTGCGGCACCTTTCCATGCAGTTCGATGGGATTTATGGAAACGGGCAATTACAAGTGCTTGGCTATCCCTGGTAGTCCCAATGAGGATGAGGGGAGCAACACTGCACATGTGAAGCACGTGGTAGTGTGTGATGGCGTGGCAGGGACAGATGGAGATGGAGGTAGCACATTTTGTACAAAGCTGAACTTTACTGAATAAAAATCACTTTTTGCATTATATCACTCCATAGGAAGGTAACCACACTTGAACATTTCATTAAATATCACACAGTGTTACAAATTATATTTGGGCACATCACCTTTACATCACATCTTGAACCTCACGGCCACAAGTCACCTGACCAAACTTCGGGTATTTGATCCATATCCATGATACCCACTCCACTATCTGTAGCCTATAGCACCCCAATGGGGCTGCATCTTTACTCACAGGATGCCCAATCTCATTGACATCCTCTTCACCAATTTACCTCTGATCTACCCCAGTACAACACAGTTCCTCACTGGCAGTCGGGTGCTTGTTGGCTCTTATCAGAAGCAGCAAGATATCCATAAATATCTCTGGATTTCTGACTTGAACCGGAAATTTCCTCACAACCCAAAGCTCAACCTTTTATGCCCTGTAGGACACACAACATCGTAGATGTCACTATTTTTCCAAAGCCTGAAATGCGATACTTCTTTCTCCACTTTCTCTGGGCTTGCGGCAACATTACAATATTAATCAACAGTTCCTATGCATTCTCTAAACATTACATTGCTGGCTACAATGGTTTCAACATTACCACTTAGGATTAGCACTTTACTCACCTTGTTGGTTTACATCCAAAATGCACTTTTAACATACTTGCCTCAGTCCTAAAACTCAGCATGCCTGCTAACTATTGCCCCTTCTATAATGTGCACAGCATTTTTTACTGAGGCCGGCCTCACTTACATCACATTGGTGGGTGGTTCAACCTTGAATGCTGCTCCATACCATAGTCCCAGTCCATTTAACTTCATACTGCCGAAAAGATCTGCATGAAAACTGACATGTGGTGCGGAATTTAAATTTCCAGTTTCTTCTAATGAGGAAGTGAATTCGGCACCAAAATCCGCATTAAAATCTGCACCAAATGGTGCAGTTTTTGATGAGGCTATGCTGCTATGGACTCTCTTCTGCAGACATTCCACAGCAAATCCATCCTGTGTGGACATAGCCTTAAAGTGCCACATAGTAGCTGCCATATTTCCAACATGCTGTCATGATGTGGGGAAAAGCTCCAAGTCAGTTTAATTTGCAAATTAATTGTTACCTGCTAATGGCTATGTGATTTTAGACAAATGGGAGCCTCCTCTGACTCTTGGCAAGATAAAGTGCATGATAAATTTTAATTAGCCAGTCCAGTAAATTGATTGCCATGAGGGGCTACCTGGCTGCATCCATTGAAAGGCCTAGAGGACTCTCAGCATAAACTGGCTGTGCTGCTTGGGGCCTCTCTGCTTCAAGTAGTTTTGTAAGGAAAACTAAAATTGCTTTTACAATGTGAAAATCTGATCTTAAAATACAATACAGGAACATGTGGTTAAAAATATTGCTGACAGTCCAGAAGTCCAGTCCAGTTATTAGCTGCAAAGTGGATGTTCACTATTAAATACCAGTTTGGTGGGTTTTTCTCCTCTACATGAATCCAACGTTTTTTTTGCTAATGCTTTTATGGTAGTTGTAGCTATGTTTTGCTCTTAGACCTCCAAATCTCATGCATGAACATAGAGAGAAAAAATAAAATTCTGTCTGCCTAGCTATCACTTTGGGGGAGCTTACTGAACTGTTCGTGCTCTAAACCATGAACTAAACAATAAAACAGCGTGCTATAAGCTGGTAATAGTGTCTAAGGCATGGCAGAATGTTACCCTATAACGCCGTATTTCCGTGAATAATAGAATCGTAGAATGGTAGAGTTGGAAGGGACCTCCATGGTCATCGGGTCCAACCCCCTGCTCAGTGCAGGATCACTAAATCATCCCAGACAGATATTTGTCCAGCCTTTGTTTGAACCCTTCCATTGAAGGAAAACTCACCACCTCCCATGGTAACCTGTTCCACTCATTGATCACCCTCACTGTCTAATATCTAATGTGTCTCCTCCCTTTCAGTTTCATCCCATTGCTTCTAGTCTTTCCTTGTGCAAATGAGAATAGGGCTGATGCCTCTGCACTTGGACATTCCCCTTAGGCTAAGCTACATAGTAATTCTTGGCAGGGATAGGGGTCATGTCAGTAATTTTTGGCAGGGATAGGGGTCATGTCACCAAAGATCATTGTGTAGCCCTGTGATCTTGCACTATTGAAGTCCGTGGGGTTACGGAGTGAGTCTTAGCTTGCCACAGCTATGACCCACAATTGCAAAAAAATTTTTCGCAACCTGTGAGTCACAGTCGCGTAACTTCCATCTTGCACCACAACCCCATTGACCCCAATAACCGTGCAAAGTCGCAGGGCTACACAGCAATCTTTGGTCACACAACCCTTGTCATGGCAAAAAGTTGCCATATAGCCCTATTCTTAGGGTGCATTCACTTTTTTCCCCGGGTGATATTTTTTTATTAAATAAATGGGTAGAGATGAGCGAGTATACTCGCTAAGGCTCATTACTCAAGCGAGTAGTGCCTTAGCCGAGTATCTCCCCGCTCGTCTCTAAAGATTCAGGAGCCGACAGGGGTCGGGGAGTGGCGGGGGAGAGCGGGGAGGAACGGAGGGGAGATCTCTCTTTCCCTCTCTCCCCACCGCAACTCACCTGTCACCCGCGCCGGCCCCCGAATCTTTAGAGACGAGCGGGGAGATACTCGGCTAAGGCACTACTCGCTCATCTCTATAAATGGGGTAATGATATAAAAGCTGTACTGTTTGTTTATTCCTTTTTTCCAATTTGATATGTTGTGTACAAATAAACTATTATTTCTAACAAATGTATAATAATAGGGGATATATACACAAATATGTTCTCACAGCACTATATTATCCTATATCTTTGATTGGAGGCAGTCATTTCAGCATGTTGTACCAAGGAAGACCATTCTGTATGTCTAGGAAAGTGGTCTTCCAGGTAATAATGCTATATTGTGCCTTTTCTCATGATTGACGTTAACCACAAGAACTGGTGACTTTTCTCAGCACTACTAAAAACTGTCATCACATTCAGCACATTTTTATTTCTTTCACACCACACTTCCTCTACACTTTTTTGGAAATGTTGTGGTAATTTAAGCTGTCCCAGCAGAACACCATTGTAAGACTGTGCCAGCAGACGTGAATTTCACAAACATACTTTTCTTTATGTTCTTTTTGGAAACAAGGAAAAGAGAGAAAATCTGGAAAGAAGCCCAATCTGTTTACAATGGAAAAGGAACGTAAGTTCCTTTTCTACAAAATCCATACTGGATTTGAAAGATCATTTTGATTTACAACAGGTTTATCCATTGTTCCTGGGGCATTGGAAACTTGGGTGGTGGTATGACTCCAGTGTGAATAAAGCATTAGTGTATTGGATATTCCAAACAGAGGAGGAACAGAAGCGCTCAATACCTAGGAGCGCGTGCGAACTAAGTGAGTGTGCATGGCTGACATACCTGTACTATTGTAAGTGTACTGTGTTATAAGTGTGACTTGGGATTAGTGAGTTTGGAGTTGGACTTTGGAAATTAACTTTGATGCACCCAATGATACTATTTGCCTTGGCAGCAGCTGCCTGACACTGGTTGCTATAGTTAAGTTTACAGTTAACTAAAATCCCAAAGTCCTTTTCCATGTTAATGTTACCAGTGGTTTCCCATTTAGTGTGTAATGGTGACATGTATTTCTCCTGCCCATGTACATAACTTTACATATATCAATGTTAAACCTCATTTACCACTTTTCTGCCCCCAACTTATCCAGATCCTCTTGCGACCAGCCTTGCATACTATGTTACTATATAAAATCATTCTTTACTTACAAAAATGCACAGAAGTGATAAGTGATTATGTATAAAAATTTACAAATAAGCCACATAACCTTTCCTACGGGCATACTTATTCCATCATGCCCTGGGCAACCAGGCCTCTTGTTACGATCATGTGGGCAAAGTAAGCATGGGGCCCACACGATCGTGACCAAAGAAGGACTGGGTATGCACACAGGTTGCACACGGTATTCACACGGGTTTCAGGCAACTGACCCTGTGCTACCGGGAGGTTGACCTGGCCCTACCTAAGCGGGGACATTGCCCCAATAAGGGCAGCCCAGCGGTCTTCGGATCTGGGCCCTAGCTGATCCTAGGAGCCACGCACCAGAACAGGATGCATTCACATGCCACATGACAGGGACTGAACAACAGGACACACAGAGCCAGGATACACCGCATACAGCAGCCAAAATGCAAACACTAGTAACAGATAGGAAGCGGAATATAAATACCAGCTATTGGTTGACATTTTGTACAAAACATGAAAGTTAGCGGGCCACTTCATGGCTCCTGGCTATACCGCTAGTCCCCACACTAACCAGGAGTCCAGCAGCACCAGACACAGTTCACACAGCAAGCTGCAACAGGACAGGACACAGAACACACAGCAAGCTTACACAAAACTGGCAGAATATAAACGAACATGAACCAGCAAGACAGAGAGCACACAGCAAACTTCAACAGACAAGACTTCATGATTGCTCACCCTGAACACCAGGCAGAGACTGACCAGGAGCTGGGTTTATATGTGAGCACAGACCCAGGAGATCGGCCAGCGGGAAGTACCACACCCAGCCAGCTCAATTAATTAACCCTGTGAGGGTTGTGCTGCTAGGAAACTTAGAACTACAGATCCCAGCAGCACACGTAACACCTCTTACACATAAGATTTTGTAGGATAAACATTTGGCAGGCTTTTCTGGCAACAGCGTAAAGGTCCAGAGGAAAAGTGTGGAATACGTTATGTAGAAAGAATGTCTACACCATCTGAGGGACCAGAGGATGTTTTAGTTGTGGAACTATTGTAGTAAATAGGGTTAAATTAGCTGGTGTAATGCATGAAGAACTGAAGGAAAGGCAATGATTGTGGAGGAACATCAGAAACAAGTTCATTTAAAGGGGATAAAGACTTTTTTCCTGAATAATTGTTTTGTCCTCTGCCAGTTTTTAGTGTTTAGTAGACATTTGAATGTGTTCTATGCTTTAAAGGTAGCCATACATATCAAAATATCCGAAAGTTCTTTCTGACATAATTCTTTCAAAGAAGGATCGTTCATCGACAAAATATCTTCTATTCAAATGAAAGCTCTTTTATGTAACTATTGGAACGAAAGTTTCACACATGGCAGATTCCTTTCCAGACAGCGATGGTCTGTCATTGGTCGGCTGGGCATTTCATTCATGACGGCGTGAAGCTGCATTGCTACCATTAGATCACATCATGTAATATCAGAATGAACGCACCAGTGTCACAGGAGAGGAGGAGAAGAAATCTACTTCTTATGTTTTAGGTGTTCAACGAGCTTCACAATCTAGATCCCAGACATTCTCCTTAAGAATGAAGTAATCCTAGCATACACAAAGATAGAAAGTACAGATCTGTTACAGTGACCAGCATTATCATGTAACAAGACCTAGTGTATAGTTCTGGAGATGTTCGTTTCATCTGAATATGTTCTATAAATCATCTAATTATAATTTCAGAACTTCTTCCCCAGTTCTTTAGCCAGACCAGAAGGTTGTGTATCCCATACAGATGAGTCATTGTAAGAGGAAACAGGCTGATATTGATGGCCAAACACCTATCATGTACTAAAAATACAACATTAATCCGAAGACTATGAAGGTGGAATTCCCCAATCTGTTCTCTTTATCTATGACTTAGTGTCTCTTTTTTGTTTTTCCAACATAACACCAAACAACAAAGAACTGTACCATATATTCTTTACTTTTGTCCTACAACCAGTGCCTTCCTCTGCAGTACAGGTGAACTGCATGGCAGAGGTTCAGTCTATACCTGAATATTTAAGTAGGTGATATGCTACTATTAGCTCATAAGAAACCGTGCCAGGCAGGTTATACTGCATTCCTCAAGTGTCTGTGGATTCAGCTGTCCAATGATCATACCATGTTGTGCTAAAGCTTTGTTCTATTGCAGCAATAGATATTTACTCATGGTATAGAAATAAAGGGCAGATTATTTCTGGTATTCCAAGTAGCATAAAAAAATAAATAATAATCAGTCGTAACAGACATTGGCACACATGCCCGGACCCACTTTTTTCTTATTTACCACAATAGCGCCGAATCGCCAAAAAATAAAGGGATAAGGAGGACTTTACCTCTCTCCCACACACCCACACACATATACATACAATCTAGGACAGGCTTTTCCCAGTCTTGCTTAACCAGCACATTTGGAGTGAATAGTGACTACCCTGATTTTTCAAGGATTCAAAATGGTTGCCTCCAAAGATTGGATTTGTTTCTAGGAGGTTAACTTTTCCTAGGGACTCATTCAGGGTTTGAGCAGCAAACTCCACATTAGCATAGATTGATAGATCATTGAACACCCTGATACAATAAGTACAATTTTGGTTTTATCTAGAGATGAGCGAGCATGCTTGTCTGAGCTTGATGCTCGTTTGAGCATTAGCATACTCGAAAGTGCTCGTTACTGGAGCGAGCACCAAGCGGTGTTTGGGTGCTCGAGTAAATTGCACAGGACACTTGTTTTCAATGTAGCCGCGGCCCCATTGAAAACAATGCAGAGCATTGGGCACCTTGAAAAATGCTCGAGTCTCCCATTTCCTTCAACAGGGTTCGTTACTCGAGATGAGCTCTCGAGCATTACAAAAAGCTTGGCTCGAGTAATGAGCACCCGAGCATTTTGGTGCTCGCTCATTTCCAGTTTTATTTGCATTATCTGATATCTATGGGGTGTGCCATAAATGTTTGACCTGTATGGTCTGACTACTGAGACCCATCCAAACCAAACACATTGTGCAGTTACTGTTGCAGGATATATACCATGTGTGTAGGCTATATGCTTCAGTTCTGGCAAAAGTCATTCTTTTCCTGTGCAACCTCTGGCATAGAGAATGGGTGTTACATGTAAGCAGATGATTTGTTTTTTTTAATATTTCTAATTTTGTATGCTCACTGCTTCTCTTGATTATAGCAAGATGTGGCCATGAATTATTGTAAACCCTAAATCCATCCATCTGTGTGTAATAATCATTTATTGACTTGATATATTCTCTTCTTTTTCTTTGCAGAGAACCACAGAAGTTGACAGAACGTGAAGAAGTAATCAGCACACTTTATTATTATGGGGTTTGCAACTGAATTTAGTTGTCCCAATGGGCACACAGCTTTGTTACGCCTGCAAGACTCTGAACTGAAACTGATGGAATGTATGAGAAAGTGGATGATACAGCGTTCAAAGAGTGACAAAGAGTATGCATCACAGCTTCACCAGATGTTCACGCAGATCGAGAAGTTGGAACAGTCACCGATCCCGGGTTTGTCAGACTACTCAAGTCAGCTGAGTCAGGTAACATGTAATACAGGGAATGGTCCCTGGTTGTGACCTTAATCCCTTGCCAAATTGTAGATCAGATGTAAAAAGTGTTACTGGTAAAGTCCCCTGGCACAAGCACCGAGTCATGACTGACTACTTGGGTAATGTCACATTGTGAGATTTTCTAGGCAGACTGTTTTTGTGGGGTGGTTTGCCCTTGACTTCCCCAGTCATCTTAGTGTTACTACTGGGATGTTATTCAGTTTAAAAAACAGCACATTTACTTTCTACATGTTCATGAAAGCACTTTCAGATCTTTTTTCTGTTCTTTTCTTATTTTCAATCTAAATGTATAAAGGGGCACTAACTTTCCAGACAACTTGAGCTCCTCTACTAGCTTGTGTTAGTTTCATAATTTCTGTAATAAAGTTGCATTAAAAATGTTGTTGCTTTACCACTGTAAATCACGTTTGAAGTGTCTGCCATCAGGGGTCCTCCTTCCAGTTTATCTGCAATCTACTCTCTGTCATTAGGTACAGAGCTTCTGTAGTAACAAGGACCCAGGGACGTTTCCTTACAATGAGGAGTAGCTATTTTCAAAGGAGTGCTCCATGCACTCATAGGCTGCAGGCTGACAGATCTGCAGACACTGTGATAACGATCTCCACAATCTGGGGTTTATATGTGTGTACACTCATTATATAGTTTACTTCCCATTTGGCCAGAATGACTTAATTTTCCTAGAAGAACAGAGGGGTGGGCATTCAGATACAGCCCCCTTGTTGATTGGACCATAGACTGTGCATTGCAGCATGGGATGTCAGAGCAAGGAAGTACAGAACAGTGAACTACTGGAAGAATACTGGGGTTGCTACACTCTGCCAGCCTAATAGTGGATTGCAAATAGCAGGATAACAAGAATGGGGAGACCTCCTGAACATCAGAACTTACTGACATAAAACAGGGTGCAAACGGCAGCAAATGAGAAAGTAAGGAGAACCTGTTATATTTTAGAAAACATTGAAAACTCAAATACGATTTAAAGGTTTGTCAATCACCGTGCAATACATCAAAGAACTTTGGGCTGACATTACAATCACCTGTTATTTAGTGCAATTACTTCATACTGTGTATTATGTATGGTGTATTCGTAATGGGCAAAATGATATGGTAAAGAGTTGTAGCTTTACTGCAACACAGCAGATAACCAAAATCTTTGTAAAACTGCATGTATTTATATGTGGTTGTGTGCAGTAATGGTGTACAGCTTTTTGCCACGTTATTCTGCTCTATATAGCTACAACCTTAAAGGGCCACTCTGACCAAAACACTTTTTACTATCCTTGCCTTCCTCACTTAATTGCCTGTCACAGTCTGGACATCTCCTATGTATAGTGCAGTCAGTTCCATGCAGTGCAGCCTCCTCTCTGGTATTTATCAAGCACCATCTTGATGTTGAGATTTCACATCAATCCCATGATGCATCAGCAAAGCAATACAGGAACAGCTAGAGAATGTACAATCTGTACTGCAGGGAAAACATTGCCATTACCTTCTGTATTCACCTAAATAAGCTACAGACCATAAGTATACAGTCAGGAGGATGAGCAGTGATCTCCTCTATTATAACTATGTGACAGGAGCTGTGCGATCATCACCAGTAACTGTGATAAAAGTCTCTATGTCCCGCTCTAGGCAGTTTCTGTAGTACACTGCATGTAATAGAATCACGCAGACTGAGAAACTGAACACACAAATCCAATTAAGTCTGAGCCGGTCTGGCTCCCCACTCCACATATGGTGGACGTGCCCTGCAGTTTTTAAGACTGTGGTCTCAAGTTCATAGTTTGCGTAACAGTTTGTTTGTAGGGCCAGTTCCTAAATCTTCCAAAGTTTTCCTATTAGGCGAATTCAGCTCACAAGCTTATTCAATACATATGTATGGCCACAAGAATCCATATAGCTTCCAGATGGAAATCGCCCTCCCTTTCTTTTCAGGAGGTCACTAACAGATTCTCCGCTATGAGGCTAAATGAGCAAATTCATGCTGTCCGGATGGGCACTTTATCTGTTTTCTCCAATGTCGGGCAGCCCTGGATCAATCATCCAGATATTCCGGGTGTGATATATAATATCCTCTTCACATGCCTAACCTGTATGGCAATAATACCTTAAGACATATTAAGGCAATACATCTCTGACTATAACCTGAATGGGTTTAGGTATTTATCACTGGGTTTAGGTATTTATTTTTAATGCCTTGCACTTTTTGGTTTTGGCACTATTTCTTCTTTATCCCACAATTCTATGAAACTGATACTGTGTTTGTATACCTTAAATGCTTCGCATGCTGACCTCGCAGCTTTTCTACTTATGGAATGCCACGGTTATACTAATGCTTGTTTCTTGAGTCTTAAGTTAGAAGAAATTACAACACAGTTTCTCTAAATTTAGAAAAAGGTCCACACAGCAAAAACGTGGGGTCAGGTTAATGGAGCTGTAGAACGCTAGCTGCTTTCTGTACTAATGGTATAAATCACTGTGAAAATCCAATATTAGTTGAAAAGGAAGATTTCATCCATAAAAAAACTAAAAACCAAGCGCCTATCAGCCCGTGTAAACAGGAGCTGCTCAATGTTTGAGTGATTTCCTGTTTACTGTGAATGGAGGCGGGTGGGCTGGAACGATCCTGGCCCGCTCTGCCCCTATTCACCATCCCATGTAAAGGGACCTTAATGATGCTTCACGCTCTGACACTATAGATGTAATCAAGTATGTCTCTTCAAAGTAAGAGGGTCTGGAGAAAGAGAGTTCCTTTACTGTGATTGACTGCCAGGCAGAGCTAAGGGAGTGAAGGGAGGTCCCTCGGGATGATCAGGTGACACACATTCATCCCCTTAGGACTTACATTGATGACACGTGGAGCTGTTGTCCGAGAAGGTGAAGGCTGGAAGCTGCATCAAATGACTGAGTATACAAGAGAGAGACTATATTTGTGTGATATATTGTGTATATATGGACTTAGGGTTTATTCAGATGATGGTATTTACAAAGGTATTTTGCCACATAAAAAAAAATCTCCCATAAAATGCACTATGTGAAGCACTGGATTCCAGTAGGCTCATGCAGACTATATATATATATATATATATATATATATTTTAAAATAATCACGCCTTGAAAAATGCGCCACGTGCAAAGATAGGTCTTGCTCTATCTTTTGACGTGATACACAGCAAGCTGCCATAGACTTCTATGGCAGCTGCAAAAAGATGGAGGGTGAGGGAGTTAGCCTGCGTAGAACACAGAGAAAAGAAGACCGCTCTCCTTAGTTGGGCATTGATTTTCATTCTGAGCATTTTCTACGGATCGTTGCTTGTCATCGCTCCTGCATATTTTTTAACATTCATGCAGCAGCGCCCCATGTGAATGGCTTGAAGCAAACGGGACTCGATCACGTCAAATCTTCATTTATACGATGTGCACAGGCAAACGTAAAATGCACAGTCGTGTGAAGAAGGCCTAAGGGGGACAGTCAGCTTTTCAATCTTGGCTGGACATATTTTTAAACAAAATCACAGAAAAAGGAAATCTAAAAAGACAAATCACTGAAAGTAGCGATATACTTACTGATATACGATAAAGGTGGGCAGGTAATAACGGCACATCCCTCAACACGCAGACAGCCAGGTACTGATGAACAACTACTCTCTCACCTTCCTTACAGAGAGGGGGGCAGCTTCAAAAAGAGGCATATACAGAGTGTCAGGCCACATAGTACGTGTAGTGCACCATGCATGCCTACAACTTATTAATGACGCCATATTTTTACCTAGTGGGATGCCCTGCACCTCATGGGTGAACCACACTGGTATGCTGGGCTCTCCCAGCGATCAAAGCCACACTGCATGTTACTGATAAATACGAGGTATTGGTTAATATCATGGCCAGAATACACAAGTCCGTGGCAAGAGTTTTTGTTTCCTTGTGAGTCCCTACACGAACATCAGTCAAAATCACAGAAAAGGGAAATATAAACAGACAGAAAATATGGGATGTGGTGTTTTTCCCTGCCCTCTTGTATCAGTATTACAGTGGGTATATGGCTGCTTTCAGCAAATATATATTATTATTATTTATTTTTTAAGTTTATTTTTTATATCCATGTAGAGATGACTAAAAGAATGAGGGATGTTTATGTTTTCGGCGACTTGCAGGCTACCATTTCTTTCCAGTGGGAAATGGTACGGGCTCTAATTAGTTAGACGTCAACACAATCTATTAAATGGAATTGTGGGCACAGATGGTGACATCACTTACCAGCGCCTGCCCACCTACTCAATTCTGAAATGGCAGACAGGAAGAGGAGTTGTAGCAAAACGGAGGCTAGGTGGGAATTCATTTCTTTAAACCCCACCAATGCTTCACCAATAGGGAGCCCAAAATGACTGTCTAGTCAGGTAAGTGGGCAGATGCTTTATAAGGACTTCAGAACTTGGCAACTGATGGAGCATTATACCCAGTAGATGAACCAATGATTCAGAACTGACTTACGATTATAGCACATTTCCTGCAAGACTCCCAAGATGCTGCATCATACGTATACCACTTCCGTTTATTGATTTTGATGATATATGCCTATCTAGTGAGGTCTAGTTTGTATGTTCTACGCCCTAAAACAAAATCTGTAATAGATCTGTCCACCTACTATGTGAAACTCATGATTGACTCTTCATATGTGGCAGAAGGGCCTTTGGGTTCCAGGGCACTGGTGCATGGGTCTAACTGCTATCTCTATGCCAGAAATGGTCTTTTTGCTTTTCTAATGTGTACAGATCCTATTCAGTAGTGTCATGTACTGTAAGGTCAGACTTACACGGGCGAGAAAAATGCACGAGTTATGTGTAACTTGTAAGATGCACAGAACGTGTGCGCTCTAATAACCCACTATGTACAATGTACAATTTTTGCCAATAAAACGTCATGCAAATTTTAATGCGCGTTAAATAGCATGTAGAGATGCGCTGCGTTGCGTTTTCTTGCCAAATGTGTCACAGTTGCAGGAAAAATCACATTTCTCCAAGTGCGATATTGGTCTGAGTTTCTCATATTGCGCTCGACCGTGTAAATATGGCCTAAATATTTGGCTAGTTTACATATTTCTGGACAAACCTAAAGGATCATTCTGAACTGATGACATATTGCTAAGATATGTGATCACTTTTTATCTTATGATGATTCTGAGAGCGACAAAGCCACAGTACTAATCTAGTGCCACGTTTCCTTACCGGGGGCCTGTCATCGACTATATAAGTACCATAAACTAAGTTATGGTGCTTCTAGCTAAGGTGGCATGGAGTCCAGGGAGCCTCTTTCCTACTCACCCGCTTCCTCGTTCCCAGGGGGGGGTCCCAGTGAGCGCACTGCCAGCTTGACACTCTTTAGAAGGCTGTGCACGCTCCGATAAAAATGGAACTCGAATAACGCACTACTCGCTCGAGTAGTTTGCCTTAGCGAGTACGCTTGCTCATCTCTAAAAATCGGTCAAAGTCTGACCAGCGCTGCAGCCTCCTCATCATTAGAATTGTTGGACCTCCACTAGTTACGAAGCAATAGCAATTCCTAGCGATATGCCATCCCTTTATAAATTGGGAATAACGCTTTAAGTTCAGATCCTCTAAGGCATAAAGACTATTTCACTTCCTTGCATAAATTCTTTTCTATAACATTTTCTTCCTACTGGAAGTTATTTGTAATCCCCTATTACTCATAGCTCTAACACTACTGATGAGCTGGCCCTGCCGGTTTGGTAGTGTGACTTTGAGTCTTGATTTTCACTTTACCAATGCGCTTTACGCCTCTGTCCAAGTCTTACAATAATTTGACTGTCTTGGTTCTCATGTGCTGCTGAGGCTGAGCTGCTCATTGACTCTGGAGAAAGTTTACAATTATGAGATCAGATGGCATTAGACACAAGCATGCATATTTTATCCTTTCGTACGCCTCCCTCCTTCTGATCCATTAACAATTCCAAGTACTTGATGACTATTAAATAGCATTGTCTAAGGGAACACAAGTGAGTCTCTGCCAGTGAACTGTGACTCACAAGCTCTTGGCACAAGTGTTCCGTGTGAGTTATTGTAGACTCATCCAGAACTCCAAGTTTTACTTGCAATCATATAGTTACAATTTTTGGATAAAAGTGATATATGTGTTTCCTGCTGAGTCAATGTTCTGGTAAAGAATGAGTGTTTCATGGATTTTTAGGGATATTTCACTGAACCTTTCAGCACCTTTTTGAACGTCTTAAGGTCAAAAGAACAAAGTTCATATGAAAGTACGACATGAGATTTAATGATTGAGACTTGTCGTTCCTTCAGAGTGGCCTCTCTGTGGCTTCTATCACACGTCTCCTTTTTGTTTACTCAGGAAGCCTCCAGGAATTGCCTTTTTCTCAGCTTCTGGTGGTTTGATGTCTCGTCTACTTCCCTTAAATTGGAGTGGTGGTGCTTTTCTGAAACAAAAATATTATTTTGTATTGTTTTTTATTTTTAAGTTATTATAATATTCTTTCTTTTTAAGGTTTTTGAACTATTCTTTGAGCTAAGGGTAAAATAAATGCTGGGCCCCATTCAGGTGATTGTTCATATTGGATATTCGTCTGAATTAACCTGACCAAAAAAAACACTGTCTAGATGATTGGACCATTAAGAAAAAAAATTAATATCAATTCAATTTTTTTTAATTCTGTGAAACTTTTTTGTATTGGATCTATGAGTGGGAAAACAATACTGTATATAGCTCTTGTCACTAGGGTCCATCTAAAGAACAAATAAATCAGAGTGTTCCTAAACAGTAAATATTAGCCAGAGAGCACAGTGCAAACCTTTTTAACAGCCAGGACCAGGGTGTTTGGGGCCTGAAGGACCACACTCTTTTAGGAATTTTGCCATTAAAAAGCCTTAAAAATTTTTTTTTTTTATAGTTGCTTTTTAAAATTAGTATATTTACGCTAAAATAAAGTACTAATTATGTTTTAGATATTTTGATATATAGTTTGTATAGTCTCAGATTACAGAGCAGATATGGTCACCGAGTTGGACAGTTGAAGCAGCACTTCCGCTTACTCTATTCACTACACTCACTGCTATGTAGCCCACAAAAGAGAAGGCCGAAGCAGTTAAAAACCGCTTCTGCTTCCTCCTCCATGTCCTTGTCTGTCACTGACATTCGAGGACCCAACCTTTCTTAAATCCCACGCTGTATTTTTACTATGGCAGCCCAGGACCCAGCCCTGTATATTTACAGTGCCTGGTCCTTATTGGGTTAATTGCTCTTCCACTAAGGGCACACTCACATGAGTGTATGTTTATTCCATATTACATGTTTATTTTTTATTTTTTTATGCATGCAGTACGCAGCAAATATGCATATAACGTGTGTTTACTATTTTAATCACCCATAGACTATAATGGGCATATTATACACGTAATCAGCAACAAAATAGGACTTGCCACATTTTTATTTTTTTAAGTATGTAATATGCGCACGAGAAACACAGGTCTGAATGGCCCAATGTAAATCAATGGGCTTGTAGCACTGAATATTATGCACATAAAAAATACATGTATAATACGCAGCAAACACGCCCATGTAAGTGAGCCCTAATCCAGTTCTCAACCCACATGGTGTATAGGGAAGACCAAGCCATTTCAATTTGGGCAAGAACACATTTACAGGAAGTATAATTCATAAAGCCCAACAGTAGGGTGTTGTTTGAGTGTATCTACCATTTCTTTTTATTAAATCAAACTATCACCATGTCTTTGTTGGATTACTGACTTACTATTCTTGTGATTCTGGAATTTCCAGAACAGATGGATAGATTTTGTATTCTTCAGACCGCATGTATCGGGCAATTTGGGTTTTACCATTTAACTAGAGATGAGCGAGCACCAAAATGCTCGGGTGCTCGTTACTCGAGTCGAACTTTCAGTGATGCTCGAGAGTTCGTTTCGAGTAACGAACCCCATTGAAGTCAATGGGCGACTCGAGCATTTTTGTATATGACTGGTGCTCCGCTAAGGTTTTCATTTGTGAAAATCTTAGCAAATCACCAAAGTCATGTAAAAAGCACAGAAATGGATAGATGAATATGAGAAAAAAATGAAAAAAGATCCAGCGCTCCATGGAGCACTGGATCTTTTTTCATTTTTTTCTCATATTCATTTATGTATAGTCGCATCCCTACCCAGTGCTGCAACAGATCCCTGCTTGCTCCTTGTGCTTTTTCTCATTTTCCGGACTGGAGAGAGGAGTTCTAGGAAACTTGGATCAAGTTTTCCAGCAATATATACGCCTACCAGGATGTGGAGGTGTTAGGTGGGGGGGTCTCATACCAGGCCCACCCACCTACAGCGGGTAAGTCCCATCTTTATATTTACCACACCAATATCATATTACAGTGGGTGGGGCGCCGTCTCACATCAGTTTTTTGTTTCATTTTTACAGAAATGGATAGGGCAGGTGAGGAGCAACATGCAGGGCTGCATTTCGGGCTCCGAGGTCTCACTATTAAGCCACAATAGTGGCAAGAGTGAGACACCCCCCCCCCCCCCCCCGCACTGTCAGCATAACGATCGTTCTCCTCTGCCACAGCTGCAACAGCTGTGGCAGAGCAGAACGATGTTAGCCCATTGAATTCAATGGAGCCGGCAATACAGCCGGCTCCATTGAAAGCAATGGGCTGCTGGCGAGCGCGGGATGAATTTTCGGGAAGGGCTTAAAAATATAAGCCCTTACCTGAAAATCATCCTAAAATGTGTAAAAAGTAAAAAAATAAATATACTCACCTTGTCCGGGCAGAACGATGTTAGCCCATTGAATTCAATGGAGCCGGCAATACAGCCGGCTCCATTGAAAGCAATGGGCTGCCAGCGATCGCACAATGAATTTTTGGGAAGGGCTTACATATATAAGCCCTTCCCTGCAATTCATCCAGAAATGTGTAAAAATAAAAAAAATATATATACTCACCTGGTCCTGGCAGATGGAGTTCAGCTGCGGCTCTCAGCTGAATGACAGCTGAGCTGAGCCAATCAGTGGCAGCACTCACTCACCCATTCATGAATTCATGAATGGGTGTGAGTGAGAGCTGCCTCTGATTGGTCAGGCTGTGACCAATCAGAGGCAGCTCATGCAGCAGGCGGGGATTTTAAATCCCCGCCTGCTGCATACTACAGAGAGCAGTGCAGGAGAACTGTCAGCTGGCCGCAGCTGAACTCCGATCGCCGGCAGCCCATTGCTTTCAATGGAGCCGGCTGTATTGCCGGCTCCATTGAATTCAATGGGCTAACATCGTTCTGCCGGGACAAGGTGAGTATATATTTTTTTTTTTACTTTTTACACTTTTCTGGATGAATTTCAGGTAAGGGCTTATATTTTTAAGCCCTTCCCGATAATTCATCCCGCGCTAGCCGGCAGCCCATTGCTTTCAATGGAGCCGGCTGTATTGCCGGCTCCATTGAATTCAATGGTCAGTGCTCGTTTAATCGAGACGAGCACCGCGCGGTGCTCGTCTCGAGTAACGAGCATCTCGAGCACCCTAATACTCGAACGAGCATGCTCGCTCATCTCTACATTTAACCTCAAATAAGATTAGAAAAAGGGAACAAAAACAATAAATAAATACAAAATAAGAAAAGAGAATACAAGAGCATTGTAGGAAGAAATAGAGCAAAGAAAGAGCAAATACATGATCCACTGAGCTAGCAGAACGTGAAGTCCAACACAAACGAGCTTGTGAAAATTACATTCAGGAACTGAAAAAGGCCTTCCCAGCAAACTGTGTTTTATGACTAGTGGCAGGCAGGAGGGAGCAGAACAGGACAAGACTCAAAGACCACAGAAGAGAAGAGACTGAGGCAGATGTACTAATGCTGTTTAAAGGGCTTTCTCTATGGACCAACAATTGGGCTCTTGTTTGCTTGACTGTCAGCCCATGTCAAACTGCACCCAATCAGCCGATGAGTGAGCAAACGTTCATTCGTTAGCTCAATGCATTTTTTGTGCAGGAGGAAGAATGTTTTGTTTTTGGCAGCACATCTACCCATGTGAAGAGGGAATGTGCTGCCAATAATGATTAAACAAGCACTTTTTCTGTGGGAAACTCTCATATCACATTAAGGTAGCAGTAATACTGGGCACTCTATTACCCTGCACTTTATTGAAGAGGAAACCTCTCCGATCCCGGCCACCAGTAGATCATGTGACTGATGGCCTGAACCCCAATTTCACACTGCAAAATTGGAGTTTGACGTCGGCAATTGGAGTGGTTTTGTCTGCTTAATGAAGACTATAAGCATGCACACCTCCCCCAAAAAATCCAGAGTGCAATGAATGGGGGACGAATGTTTATGAACAATCATTCATCCCCCATATCGACACAGAACGGATCTTGATGACCACGCTGCTACCGGCCTGTGTAAAGGGTCTCTGATAGTTACAGTGTACACTTCCCATCACCAAGCAAGCTTCAACTGACAGAGAAAGTTAGAAATTGCATAAGTGCCTATTTGGTGACTTCTTTGAGTATACAATAGGGGATTAGTAGAATTGCTCCTTTTACATGGAGAATAGATTTTGGGAGAATTGGTGCAGTAAAGGTTCAAGTGCAACTGATGGAAGTCAATGAATGTAGCACTTGCACTGATCTGACATGTTTCTGATTTGGGCTTTAATGACCAGAATAATGTTGTGTTTTATCACTGTATAAAGCCTGATTTTTAGGCATAATTTCAGGTACAAAAGCTTTATCTATATTATGAGGGGAACATAATAAAATACATTTTGGCTTCAGAAAATCCCACAGCATCTTACAGCACAGGAATTGTGGATGAGTTTTCTGAAACTCTTGTCTGCATGCTGGGAAAATATCTGCATCGTAAATTGACCTGTGGTATATATTTTAAGTCTGCAGGATGTCAATTTGTGTTGTGGATTTCACCCCTTCAAATCCATGTCAAATTCTGTACCGAATTCTACCTGAAAATCTACATGTAACGCAGCAGATTTTTGTTGCAGAAATTCTGCACGCTGTCGGGTAGCCTTGGGTACAGTCACATGCAGCGGAATTGGTGCAGTATGTCAAAATCCATACTAATGGGGCAGATTTGGATGCAATCTGCTGCAGACTTCAACCCTTCAATTGAAGGGTGAAATCTGCTGTGGATCACTGTCGAAATCTGCACCAAAATCCACCCAATGTGAACATAGCCTACAAATAGTCGTGGAGCATTGGTGCTGGAGTGCAGCTGTTGGTCACCACTACTGTCCACCTCTCAGGTCTTCATGTAATCACATATTCTTCCTGCTTTAAACATGCAGTTCATGAATATAACTTTGTGGGGAGATATTAAAGGTGCTCATACTCTAGGAAGTCAAATTATTGCCAATTTTATTATACTATAATCCACCCTAAGGGCTTATTCAGACGGCCATATATTGACCGGGTATTCACGCCAGCTGATATACGGTGTCCCTCTCTGCAGGGGGAGGAGGCTGGAAGAGTCGGGAGTAGTGCACTGAGCTCCCGCCCCTCGGCACTTTTTGCAATGAGAGGAGGCGGAGCTAAGTCACTGGTCCAAGCTCTTCCAGCCTCCTCCCCCTGCAGAGAGGGATGCCGTATATCAGCTGGGCGTGAAAACCCAGCCGATATACGATCGTCTGAATAAGCCCCAACACTGTTTATGAAAATCCTATCACACAAAGAAATGGCAGATCACTAGGATGACTCTAAGATGATTTATGGAAGGGATAATGTTTCATTAGTTGCTGATCACAGTAGCACATCTTATTTAACAATACATGTGTAACTGAAGAGTTAGTACATACTGTGTATAGAATGTAGAGAGATGGAAGTTCCAATATGCTTTGAGTTTGAGGTAATTTGCCTGCATGACATTACATAGAGGAGATCAGGCCCTGATGTTTTTGAACTATTTGTGTATGCCGTCTACATACTAGTAAAATTGAATTCTAGTGACATTCAGGGAAGATAAAACTGTTCCCAGAATCTTAACAAGGTTATCAGGAATATTTAATTTCAACAAACTGAATAAAAGTGATTTCAAAGATTCAAGTAAGTAGCACAAGCAAGTTATTATATTGTGAAATAACATGGACAGGAAATGCTACTTCTCAGTTATTTTGTAAAGGTTTAGGAAGAGTGTACAAGGTGTAAGGGGCTCCTTTTGAAGGGATAAATGGTTGCTATGATGACAGACTGTCAATTGCGCCAAAGACTATGCCAACATTATCACGTGCAGCAAAATTTGTGCCAAATTTTAGCAATATGGAAATGAGCATACTCTGTGGCAACAATCAAGACAGGTAATGTCAGCACTATATAATGTGTGTGAGCTGTGTCAGAGCCAGGGGAGCTAGCAGGAATTCTGCACCAGGTGGAGGTATTGCTGGAGCTAAGGCAACAAGGTGCAATTATCTGTAGGGAGTACAGAGGATGTTGCAAGGAGAGAAACTCCTATTGGGGAGATAAAAGTCTGCTGGGAACCAGACGACTGCAGAGCTAGGTTTGACCGCTAGTTTAATAATTTGAGGGGCAGCTGAGATCCCAAACAGCAAACTTTTGATACCAAGATAAGGTTGGACTGTGCTGCAGAGCAACTGAATTGGAACCATGAGAGGATGTTCAAAAGTTCTTCCAGATTGAACCGTAAGTGAGGCTGGACTCATTAAAAGCCAGTTAGTGTACACACCAGTAAGTACTTGTAAGTTAATTAATTATACAACGGAGGCTTGAGCAAGTAACAGTGGACAATTAGTGGAACCTTAATGGGAATTGAGCCAGGACTTTTATTGGCTGTTCAAGTAGAGATTATGCCAACTGGTTCTAGAGTCTAGCATGAGCAGAAGGTTATTTATCTAGCAGGAGTGGTGTAGATTAATCCATGACTCTTTATTCTGCTATATTGTGTCTGTATTATTAATACTGTGGGCTGCCAGCCTTGTGATTATTCCATGCACAGTGTGAAACAGTATTATTTCATATTGTGCATGTAGTAATATTTTTAAGTCTTAGCTAACCACAGTTAGAGTGGAGTAGTGCTACTGTAACAATTACTTTGTATTCTTGACATCATATTATTGTTCGTTGACAATTATTTGTTCTTAAAATAAAAGTTGAATATTTTTGTAACTCTCTCTACTGCATCCTGAATCATGCATCATCGCCTGTGACAAAGGGACATTAAACATAGAGCTAGCCATAGACAAAATGATTGTCATAAAAAGTGTTTTCCCATCTTATACATATATGGCATGTCGACATGATATACAGTACCATGAATGTCTAAGATGGGGAAATCCCTTTAGGGTATATACACATGCAGAACACTTATCCAGCAAAGCAAGAGCCACTGCTTATCAAATCTGGGATGACACTCTGCATGTAATAGAAAATATGGACAAGGTTGGTCCTGAATGGACAACCAATTATCCACTAACCAATAATTCAATAATAGTTTGTTTTCTGTAAGCAACCATATTAGACTGGAGAAAGGCCAACTGATGCGTTCTTCAAAGGGATTACTTTCCGAAAGTCCAGCAAAAATGGTATGATATCATGTTGGAGCCTCGTGTGGTGCAGAGTGTAAGCTCTCGCCTACGACCTGAAAGTTGCAAGTTCAATCCCGCATGATTCAGGTAGCCGGCTCAAGGTTGACTCAGCCTTCCATCCTTCTGAGGTCGGTAAAATGAGAACCCAGCTTGCTGGGGGGTAATAAATAATAATTACCTGAAAGCGCTGCAGAATAAGTTGGCGCTATACAAATAACAAGATTTATTTATTTATGTTAGCCAGGAAAATCTAAAAATGACAAAGGTGCAATATTGGTGATACCTTTACTGGATAACCAGAACACTTATATTTGCAAGCTTTCAGAGCCCAGAGGCTCCTTGCTCATTGACAAATGAAGAATAGCCTGTTCCCATAATTGTTACTCTAGGTTATACTGCATATGAACAGCCCAGAGTACTTCCACAAGCCACATGAGAATCTGTTGTATACAAGGCATAGTTTAATGTTTTAAGATGGGATGATTAATAGGTCTTGTGACTCTGAGAATGAGACAAGTCTGAAACTGGACCACCGATGGCATGCTAACAAATAGACTAGACTAAATTGCACCTACTATTAGATCCAGTAGTCTTCATTGCTTAGTATTATTAAACTAAGCTGGAATTTAGTCACCCATCTCCATTTTGTCATCTTTTCCAAACTTTTTGCATTCCCAGACCTGGTCTACAGTGATAACCCAGACAGAGAACCTGAGTCACATATTACGGAACCATTCAGACTGTCTAAATTCTGGCCCTCTGAAGAAGCTCACTGATCTCATTCGGGAAAAACAGCAGCTGAAAAAGTCATATACTGAACAGTGGCAACTTCTCAACCAGGATTATTTAAAGGTAACTTATTCCATGTATTTGGAAATTCATGTCCATTTTAGTCATTATTATTTGATGGTAGGAATGACTTTCCAGTGAGTGATTAGAAGGCCTGCGTTATGCTGGTGCGATCTACTGGCACCACGAAAGGCCTGATACTCTTTCCAGATGTTGAAATACCAACATCATTCCATTTAAAATGTGTTTCAGACGTCTTTTATACATCATGTTTGCAGGGTTTTTTATAATAATTTGGATTTTCAGAAAGGGTAAGATGATAGAATAGCAGTAAGAACAGGTAGTTATTTGTTGCATCTGAATACCACAGCAAGGATTAATTAATTTCCCGAACTAAGATGTAAAGTTGTATCATTCATTAATTATAGCTTTACAAGCAAAACAAACCCACCTCATTAGTCAATATCGTACTAGGTCAGCAGATTTAACATGATAAACGACATGAGAATACACAAGTCGTATATCATGTTGAACCTGCCAACGAAGTCCAACATTGAGCAGTGAGGTGTATCTATGCTTGTATACACTCATTGTAACAAGAAAATCCGTCCCCCAGAAGGAGTTATCAGAATCGAATGAAACTTTCTATGTGTGGTTGTAACATTGATATAAGTGATTACTACCGTATGTCAAAAAGGATAACACTTGAAGGGAGGCTCTAGTACCCTGTTGAGCCGCCTCTAGCATGGATACATGATGTGATACGGGTGGGCATGGATGCATACAGGCTCTATATTGTATCCTGCAACATATTGCTCCACGTTTGCTGTAACTGAGCCTCCTATATTGTGAAAACTCATTGGCTGTCGAAGTTGACGTCCCAGACATGTTCTATTGGTGATACATTTGGTGACCGGGCAGCCCACTTATGTATTTGTCCACATTTATTTATACAACTTAAGGAGATGGCCAATGACAAAACTAATGCCAGACACAAAACTGACATGATAAGAACCTATAGAAATGGTTTTGGTTTCAGGGATAGAGACCGGAGCGCTGGACGTATGTGAACAAACTCAAAGACGCTGCTCTGAATAATGGTCATTGGTCACTAATTTGCAGTAAGAACAACTGTGATAATAATCTACTTTTGGTTTTTAGAATATATGGCTCCATTTATTGCAGAATGAAATGATAAGTAATCTTCTTAATGTAAGTTTCTTATGTTTTAAAGATTACTGCTAACTATAACGTACAGTATCTCTGGCTTTTCATCCTCTAGACGACCCAGCAAGAGACTGAAAACTTGAAGACTCAGTATCGTAATAAAGTAAAAGATACAATACAAGCTAAGAAAAAGTACCAAGAGGCAAACAGAGGTAATTGCACTGCCGGTATCATACATTCAAACAGTCAGTCTATGTTTTTTGAGATATGAATGCTATATTCATTTTGTCTCCCAGTCTAAATAGAGATAACAACAGTATTCAATTAATGAATATGGCTGCACCTTTGCCATTCGGCATATAGAGATTTGCAAGCAAGTTGGGCTATCAGGCGTAATAGAGAAACGGTACAGTAAGAGCACATTGAAGGGAAGCGGTCACATCCTATATGCACCATAAACTAAGCTATGGTGTTTATAGAACAGGGAATGAGAAAACCGGGGATCATCTTTTTATCCTTGCCTTACTCTTTTCTTCAGTCTGGCTTTACTCTTTGCTTTAGTCAGTGTGTCTGCAATCCCATAGAGAACAGTGGGAGTGTGTGCAGTGACTGAAGAAAAGAATCAAACTGAGCGCTGAGTCGGGTAAGACTAAAAAACACAACCCTGGACTCTTCCTTGTTCTATAAGCACCACAACTTAATTTGCTTCAAAGTGCTTAATGAGACTGTCTAATTAGTAGACATAGCCTTAGGATGTGTTTTCCAGTCCCACTCTCCATCAGACTCAGGAGCTATATTCTGGTTTACTGCCAGATTAGGGGCCACAGGACTATCTAAGACTGATGTCATGGGCTGATCTGAGAAAGGGAAGATGCTGGAGAGGCATGGGAGCCAGAGAGGAATGGAGTAGGGTTACTCACTGCCCTAGTGATAGCTGCAAAAGCTCTGGGATACCGATGCAGAGGACTCTCATCCTCATATAACCCAGAAGGAGCGTTTTCTGATGGGTCACCTACTGCCTCTTCGGAGCTTGAAGATTTGGTACTACGCAGCTTGGTTGAAGAGGCTGACGCCTTATGGGCTATGGCGAGCCGTCAAGCTGAGGAAAAGTCTTTGATACTCCTCTCCACCCTCTTTAGCGGCAAAGCGGTGTTATTTGGGGCTTCTGTGTCCCATTGCTCTTGCAAGGGTACCAAACTGTGTCCAGTGAGGTCCTCGGCGTGATAAAATGTCCAGGGTTTTCAGCAGCTCAAGAAGGCTGTTGCTTATTCTGTCATAGATAAGCCACTTCCCCCATGTAGTTTTTAGGATACGTCCACGCATAGTGTATACACTGTATTTTCTGATATGTATTACAGTACAAGCAATGTGGGTGAGATTTCAAAAAAACTGCAGGAAAAACCTTCAGAGTAAATTGATCCTCAATGCAAATTTTAAATCCACAGTATGGTAATTTAGGTTGCGGATTTCGTCTGTGAATTTCAGTTCTTCAGATGAGGAGGTGAAATCCGGTGTGAATCTGCAACAACACGCGATGAATCTGCGCATAAGACTAAGTTTGCATCCCATTTGAGTACCCGTTTAATCTTTCCATTCGAGAGTTCTATCGGTTTCCTTGAAATGACATTCAGATGGTACTCCATAGGCTGTCATTTGCTTTTGTTTCTGGCATTTTTGGCTAGACAGAATAACAAGCTTTAACGCTGGAAAAGAATGGCAACTTGCTGAAATAGAGACTAAAACTAGTAGCTTTGGTCTCCATTTCAGAAATGACAGCCTATGGAGCTGTCCAGGGGTTCTCTTCTTATGCTGTTTTTGACATGTTAGAAGGAGTACTTAGATGGGAAGCCTGAATAGGGTCTCAAATGAGGTGTGAATACAGCCTTACATTTTTTGCAGATCCTTTGCTGGATTTGCTATGGAATTATAGCAAAATCCATGGTGGATATTCCAACGATACCTCCTATATAAATGTATGGTTAGAGCATAATTATATTCGCATTGTGAATTCCATGCTCCATTAGGTGTTCGTTAGTATTCCATGGCAACTGAGGCCGCAGGGAGTTTGTAGTGCGCCTGTAATCTGCACAAGGATTCAGGACCTTTGATGACGACCCTGTCACGTGGTAAGGAGCAGAGCATGTAACTCCCTCGCTGGCGATGAAGGACATTTGATGACGTCGTCATCATGTGATCAGGGGCGGAGCATGTAAGTCATTCACTCGGAATAAGCGTCACTGTCATGTAATCAGGGGCAGAGCGTGACTGTGATGTCATCACAGGTCCTTCATCTCCAGTGCTGTGTTGCTTCTGATCCCTATTGTATGGGATGAACAATGTATATAGCAGTGCTGTGTGTGTGACGTGCATGTAGCACAGCTGTGTGGCGCCTCCAGAAACACTGGAACTATAATTTCCAAATAATTACTAGTATATATAACTGTAACTTGAAGCTCCTGGGCACCAATGCAAATAATAATTTAAAGGGAATCTGTCAGCTGGAACATGCTGTCCAAACTGCAGGCTTCATGTTATAGAGTAGGAGGAGCTGAGCAGGTTGATATTTAGTTTACAGGAAAAGATTCACTTAAACATCTATCAGTGATTGACAGCTGTGTAGGACTGTACATACAGAGGAAGCTGTCAGTCACTGATAGCTCCGCCCATCGGACTGGTCAGCTCAGAATGTGCAGAGATATAAATGAATATAATACAAGTTCTACTGAATCTTTCCCATAAAACTATATATCAATCTTTTCCGCTCCTCCTGCTCTACAATATACTGCCTGCAGTTTGGACAGCATGTTTGGACTGATAGACTCCATTTAAATTGTCCTGGAGCTTCCTGTATTCAAATCCATTCACAATACTCATGTCACTCTCATGGTTCTCCAGAGGTTATAGTCCGATGTAGCAGCAGTTTTCTGTTATAATAGCAGTATCTCCTTTTCTGTCTCCAAGCCATGCAGTGCAATCCTCGGCTCCCAATCTGGACAGTAGCAGATGTAACACTCCCAGGTCTATGCAGGAAAAGAAAGACCCTACGCCAGAACTCACAGGATAGAAAAAATCACTCAAATGTTATGTTGACATATCAGAAAGATCTAAAATGGCCTGAAAAGGGTTTAAAAGTATTAAAAAAAATTCCAGCTTCCTCTAGGAGAATATCTACAGACTTACAGATTCCCACATAAATGCCCACAGAACCCTCTCCTTTGCAGGTGAATGGTCAAGTAGAAGCTAAGAGGCACTTATTACAAGACGAAATAAAAGTAAATTAAAAGCTACAGTACAAATACAAGATAACACACAGTTAACGCTTTCATTCACTTTCTAATAGAATTATTCCGGTCCAGATCTCTGGGGGACAGAGGTTCCATATCATATGTAAAGTTTGATTCCAAAAGGGATAGATTTTTAATTCTGCCTCCATCTTTCCGACCTTGTTCCAACACTGTTCTACTCGTATATTAGAGACCTGTCAGGTCCCTGTGATGATGAATAGGAAAATGCAAGGATATACTATGTGACCATTGTATATGTTCATTCTTCCTTGCTTTGAGTTTCCTGCAGGTTCTGCATACATTACATCTGCCAAATAAACTACATTGGAGGATAAGATATGTTCATTGGCATCATATTCTTTATCTTCTATTATTATTATTTTTTTAACGGTGTTGTTCACTTTTTCCTTCCTATTCCCTAAAGTTTTCCCTTCTTCTCTGCTTTGTTTTACAATGTGTTTTTTTTCTTTATACTTGTTCTACTTTCTTTGTGACCCATTTAATAACTTCCAGTTGATTTGCTTTATTTAAGCCTATTATTCACCAAATTATTGTAGTAGTTTGTTCCTCAAAATCCCTATCCATTGTACAATTCATTTTGACTCTAAGTGTCCTTATACATCGCACAATTATTGTGTGAAAAATTGTGAGATCATATGATTTGCACAACAATCATCAGGTATAAATGCATACATGAGCATTCCAGCAACTTATGCTCGTGTAGCAGTTTGTGTGTGTCTTACCAATCTTCTAATATACTTATATTAAAAATGCTGTTGTTTTACCACTGTAAATCACGTTCAAAGTGGCTACCACTGGGGGTCTCCCATTCAGCTCCTCTGCAATCCACTGCCTGTTGTTTGGCACTGAGCTTCTGTAGTTACTGGGAAGCTGGGACGTGGAGGAGGAGCTGTGTTCACAGGCTCAATCCTTCACTCACAGGCTGACAGATTTGTTTACACAGGGTCTGCAATCTCCATAGTCTCTCCTGCTGTTTCAATACATGCATGTGTTTGTTTTTGTGCACGTCATATTGGGATTACTAACCATTTGGCCGGAATGTCTCTGAATGCCTGACACACACATACAGTCATCCTGGAAAAGTAGAGGAGCAGGCATTCAGATACTGCTGTCCTGCTAATTAGACCAGAGATAAAACAATGCAGCATGAGAAGAGATGGCAAAGAAGTACAGGATAGTGAACTGCTGGCAGAATGGTAGGCTTATGACGTGCCCTCTGCCTAAAAGTGGAATGCAGATATCAGGACCGCAGAAAAATTGGGAGGACCACCTAAAAATCAGAACTTAAAAACTTGAAACGGTGTATAAAAAGCAGCAAATGAGAGAATAAGGAGAACCGGTTATATTTTTAAAAACTTGTTGAAACCTCTGGTATGCTTTAATTCAGGACTGAAATTTTATTGAGACAGTAACATAACAATAAAATCTGCTAACTAATATTGTGTTTACTAGGGTGACCAATAATGTAATGGCCAGACTACCACATCTCTCCATAGCACATACAGGATACAGTAATCTGCAGCCCCTCCCTTATCTCAAATGGCACCTACTATATTGCCATACTATACATTAGCTTCCTCCAGAGCAGAGGAAATGAATGGAACAGACAGACTGATTCTATGTTGTTTACACAAGATTGTCCATTCTGCTTCATGGCTCTAAATATAACACAGGCACTAGATAAGAGAGAATAAGTTAATTTATCATTTACGGTAACCTGTTCCACTTCATTGTATGGCATATTGTGATTGGAATTAAAAATGGTTATCTCTTAGATGGATGTCATGCTAGGATGAGACAGATTAGGCTTTTCATGTGGGCCCTCATTTTAATTGAGATTTTTCGGTTATTGGGTGGTTTCATTTAAAATAATAAAGGTTACATTTTAGTGATTGCAATGTAATAGTGCTAAAACCCGAGGGTAGTTAGTAGACCTATTAAAAACAATCTGAAACCTTTGATGTCCCTTCAAAGTGTGAGAGGTAAGAATTCTTCCACTTTAGGGCGCCTACCCACTTGCGTTGCCGATTTTCGCGCATGAAAAACGCGGCGTTTTCGCGCGTTTTTTGCGTGTTTTTCGTGACGTTTTTTGCAGCCCTCCATTGATAATCATGGGTGCATTAAGAGAAAAATAAGGAGACATATGCAACTGACAGTTCCTATGTGAAAAAACCCCACGAAACGGAAAAAAAAACCCAGATGGACAAGAACACATTCTATACTAATTGCTCTTGAGAAAAAACGCAAAACATCACAGGAAAAAAAATCGCAAGTGGGTAGGCACCCTTACGGTTCAGAGAAATGCAGACGTCTTCATTTGTGTTATGCTTTATCTTGCTGGTTATCCTAAACTTTGCATTTCTGTGTCTTTTCCAGACAGAGATCGAGACAGAACCAAAGAAAAGTATGTGAAGAACACTTGGAAACTCCAAACACTCCACAACCAGTACATCTTGGCTATCCGATCTGCTAAGCTGCACCAGGAGCAGCACTACAGTCTCAGCCTGCCCAACTTACATGAGTCCATGCAGACTCTCCAGGAGAAGATGGTGTCCATCCTGTGAGTAGAAACTAAGTCAAAACTTCCTGATGTCCTAGCTAGGATAACTTGTGTGATTTTGTCTGCTCTTTCTGTATAATGTGGGTTTTCAACTTGATATTTTTCCTCTGTAGTAAATTGACAGTGTGCTTTGGTGAGTTTTTCTTAAGACTACTTCAGAACTGTTTTGTCAGAGGCAGTACATGTGAATGGGCCTACAAATTAGGCCCCCTGTAGAGAATATTGTTGAAATGGAACATAGCAGATGATATCAAAGAGAAGTCTTGGAAAGAAAAAGTTTTACATAAAAAAACGTATATTTGACCTGATGTTAACTCGGGAGTCCACCACCCAACTTTATGTAGCAGAAATCCTTTGCCCATGAAACTTTGACTTTCTATGATCTGGTCTTGGACCAGTTGTTGGACCTGTACAAGGTGTTTTACACAGTGATACAAATATCTGAAAGGCTGTCACAGTGCAGAGGGATCAGCCCTATTCTTATTTGTACAAGGAAAGACTAGAAGCAATGGGATGAAACTAAAAGGGAGGAGACATAGATTAGATATTAGACAATGAGGGTGATGAATGAGTGGAACAGGTTGCCACGGCAGGTGATGAGTTTTCCTTCAATGGAAGTGTTCAAACAAAGACTGGACAAATATCTGTCTGGGATGATTTAGTGAATCCTGCACTGAGCAGGGGGTTGGACCCGATGGCCCTGGAGGTCCCTTCCAACTCTACCATTCTAGGATTCTATGATAGAAGCGGAGGAGAAAATTTTATTTTTTTTACTTTAAATCAAGCAAAATAAAATGCCGATAGCAATCCTTTAAGGGCATGGTGAGCTCTCAGGTCTCATCTAAAAATCAATGTGGTTGCTCTTCATAGAATAACAACTTTTGCTCTTGAGATCCTAAATCATTTAAGGGTATTTTCACATAAGCAAAACTTTGCCACAGACTGCACCGCAACATGCAGAAAAATCTGCACCAAAATTCCCACGGCTCCCTGCAGATTTTAGTGCGCAATTTAAAGTGGTTTAACCCTTTCTAATACCAATTTGTATCCTGGTTTTCTTAGGGGGCTTACTCTTTTTCTGCTGTTATATAACGACGCTATATGCTGGCTAAAGCCAATACTGCATGAGGTGACACGGTGGATAGGCTCTGATAGCCGAGAGGCTGGCAATATACAGTAAGAGAACCCCGACGGACGTCTTTCAACATTGGAGTTGTACAGCCTTAAATCATAATGTCTTCAGACGTCAGACAGTGGATTGGAAAGGGTTAATTCTGCTGGCAATTCTCCCTCAAAATCCACATGCAGCCGTGCTGATTTAGGGTCATATTTCCGCATCCTGCGGCCAAATTCTTTCCTATGTGAAAGCTTCCTAAGAGGGTCTGAAGAAGGGCCATAGGGCAGAAACTAATATACCTGTCTATATAGGTTATCAGAAGTGTGAGTGTCTTTGTCTTCTTCTTTTGGTCTTTAGCAAAGACATCTTGCAAGAATACCACAAAATCACAAGTCTTGTACAAGAAGAAATAGCAGCTGTTCATCAGGAAATACAAAATGCAATAATGAACATCAATCCAAGCAGGGAGTATGAATACTTCATCCAGATGAACAGGTAAATAACCGGCGTTATAATATACTGTCATGGAACCTGTTATTATGATCTGTAGATTGCACTAGCAGTAAAGTCAATTACTACCCTGCTCATTAACAGGCTTTTCCGGTTTTCTGTAAATAAAACTTAATCATTGTTTAGTGGAAATGTATGCAAATTGTTTGTTTTCCGTTTCTCCTCCTTGTCATCTTTAAGATCTCTGCAAGCTGTTAGCGAATAGACAGTCTTGCTTATATTTAACTGGATGACAAGCTGCTTGTAAATTAATGTATTCTGGGGTGTGGTTATTTACTGTTGATTGCATCCATGTATATTTATGGATTGGTGGAAATACTCTTTACAGTGTTGTTATTTAGATGAAATGGTAAAAGCCAGGATCTTAATGAGAACGTGTGATGTTAAAGATCTGTGAGTATCTTATTATACAGCAAGAGGAGTTGAGCAGATTTATATACATGTTTTGTGTGGGAAGATTCAGTCTAACTGGTAATTTACTCATTGGAACCTCTGCTCATTCTGGGTTTAGGAGTCCAGTGGGCGGTCCTATCAGTGATTGACACCCTTCCCTTTATGAACATACCTATTAATGCTCAGGCCTGGGTAGGACCGCCCACTGGACTCCTGGGGCCAAAATCAGCAGATGTTTAAATGAATAAAGTACAAGTTAGGCTGAATCTTTTCCCACAAACATCTATATCAATCTGCTCAGCTTATTTTGCTCTAAAACATGCTGCCTGCTCAATAGACTGCATTTTCAATATAATGGACTCCATTTAAAGGGTTTTTCTGGTAATATACATTGATGGTCTACCCTTAGCATAGGGCATCAATGTATGATAGGCAGGAGTACAACACCTTAGATCACCATTGAACAGGAAAACAAAGCCTCTCTGTGCAAGATCCGTCAGTGTTTATATAGTCACAGCGACTCATCAATATGTGTGGCTGTACCCAGTACTGCAGCTTACTGAAGTTGGGGGAGTTGCAGTTTTTTGCATAGTACCACTTTCATTTATGGCCCTTTGCTTTAATTTTACCAATAAGCAAGTGTTGGCATATCCTCATGATATTCTGTTACTTGTTATGACTGGAATATTTCTTCGTGCTAAGCATTATGGTTTATCTAATACTAGGGTGGAGATTGATAAAGAACAATTAAAGTGGGATTTATAGAAAAGGAAACCCATTTAGAAGCATAACCTTCTGTAACTCCTTCTAGGGTGAAGGTTTTGAATGGAAGACATGTCTTAAATGATCATATAATATGTTGTTAAACAGGTCACCAGGAAGCCTACCGCCCACAGTAACCTTTGATACAAGTTTACTAGAGGAGACTGACAACCTGGAGGAAGAGGAACTTCAGCTAAATGATTTGACCATAGAAAATGTTCAGCATACGTATGTATGGGTGGGTTTTGTGTCAGTGTGTCAGGATTTGTTTCAGGATGTATATCCATGTACCACATTGTTTCTTTGTGCGTACAAGGATGTGAGCTTACAATGGTTACTGGACAACATCCCTTTAATAGGGCCCCCTGTAGTAAAATAATAAACTGAGCAGTCACCACCAGGATCCAACGCTGCACCTAGCTCTGGTCCCAGTGTTTGTTGTGACAGCTGACATCACAGGAAGTTAGGTGACCACTGCAGCCAATCAGAGGCTTTAGCATAACGTTTCACGACTCCTGGTATCATGGCACTCAGGATGTGAGCTCCGGTGCCAGGAGAGTGAGCGGTGACTCTGCAGCCTCTGATTGGCTACAGTGGTCAAGTGACTTCCTGCCACGTCTGCTGTCAAAACAAATGCCAGGACCAGAGCAGGGCTGCATATTGGCAGCAGTGGAGAGGTAAGTACTGCTCAGTTTATTATTTTACTACATTGGGCCCTGCTAAAGGGATTCTGTCCGGTAACTAGACAACCCCTTTAAGTTACAACAATCCACTAAATGTTTCTGTGTGACTAAAATGAAAATTCTATATAGTCATGTCATATCTGTCTAGTTTATGATATATCATGTTACATAATGTTATATCAGCCCAGTCCATGTTATATTATGTTGTAGCCATGTAATATAATATTATATCTGCCCAATCAACAAAATGTATTGTTGAATTGTATACTGATTCTGGTATGCAAGAGCATAAGATTAATTCTCCCCAATCTCTTAGAGTCCAATCACAGGGCCTTTTAAAGTGATTATACTTTGTCAGGATGTATTGGCACTATATAGCACATGCAATGTAAAATGCATGATACATTACCATTAACAAAATGTAATGTGTTAGAATTGTTAGCAATGCCATGATATCGTTTGGACTGTTGATGTGTCCGTATAACTGATACAACAACATTGTTGGAACTTTGCTTTGCAAGGCAACTGCTACTGTTTCCATCTGTACTATTCTCTGTATTGTATTACTTTGACAGAACACTAGTGTTTAACCCCTTGAGTGGCGGGTTTCCTACCACCCTGTCGTGCCCACCAGGGCAGGTTTTTTAAAATGGTCTAATCATTGAATTTCAACTAATTTTGCAGTTGCGTCTCAAGAGCCATAACTTTTTCATTTTTCCATTGACATGGCCATATAAGGGCTTGTTTTTTGCGGGACAAGTTGTGATTTTTTTTAAACAAGGGAGAGGAAAAAAACAAAAAAAGGGGCCATGTCATTAAGGGGTTTAATGTATTAACTTCCTTCTCTGGGTCATTACGACGCATGGATACCACATGTGTGATTGAATTTTTGATTTTTTTACAAAGTAAAGGGAGACAAGTGTTTTTATTGTTTTTTTTATAATTTTGTAACTTTTTTTTTTTTTTTTGACCCTTTAGGGGACTTCCACAGGGACCCATCAGGACCCCCTGATCACATTCCGGGGGTCCGATGGTGACAGCCCTTTACATGCTGCAGTGACAGCCCTTTACATGCTGCAGTCACATAGACTGCCGCATGTAAAGGGTTAACACAGCAGAGATCGGAGGTTTTCTCTGATCTCTGCTGTAAGAGCAGGTACCTAGCTGTCCTCTGACAGCCAAGCACCAAGCTCTCCCTGCCACAGAGACCATCGGCTTGCTTCTGACAAGCCAATGGTCTCTATGGCAACCTGTAAACAAAGCAGGAGATTGCCGGCATATCGGCAATATCTTCTGCTGGTTTTTCAAAGCCCTTGCTTTGTTCTCTGTGGGTCTGTGCAGGCAGAGCACACTGTCACAGCTTGTGGCATTGTGCTCTGCAGCTCCCATAGTGATACATAGCCGGAAATCTTCCGGGCTATGTCGCTATGAGCAGTGGAGCTCCTCCCGGAAAATTTCCGGGTGTGCCACTCAAGGGGTTAAACCTACTGCTGGTGTCCTACTATATCACATACGTTTTACATAGACTCTTACAACTCTTTATAGCACTCATCGTTTTTTATATGCAATAGAACACGTAGAATATCCATGTATGTATATTGTTTTCTTATAGGTTGACTTCAGTTGAAGAGGAACTTGAAGTGGTCACAGATACAGTCAACATTAAACAAGAAGCTGTGAAACAGCTAAAAACTGAAATTGCAAGTGAAGAAAGAAGTAGAGCAGACCAGTAAGTCTTAAGTCTTGCAAACAATATTGTAAAGCTGTACTCACATTTGTATTGGAGGCTCCTTCAGCTGCTTTCCATTGCTTGTTTCTTCGCGCAGATTTTGTTGCCGATTCTGTCATATCTTGATGGAAAAAAATTGCGCTAGTTTTCCTGGCAAAATGTCACAAAACTTGGCAGGACTTAGCAGACTCCATTATAAGTCTAAACCAATGGAGTCTGTCAGGCACCATTGGTGTCTATTATATGATATATTTGACAATGCATTTTGCTTTTCGTTGCAAACGGAAGCCATGATGCAGAGGTGAAGAGAGCCTCAGGCAGATCTGGTTATGAAATCATGCCATGGTTATTGAGGAAATTGCCTTGTTGATCTTCGAGAGAGTATATCTTTTAGCTGGTCTTCATTTTATGCATACAACAGATTTCCCTAGTCTCTCTGGAATTCTCAGTGCTCTGTGGTTCAGGCAGCAGCTCACAATTGATTGACTGTATCTGTCTGCCATACTTTTGGAACAATCATGTTCAGTAACTACCTAATATAACGTGCAGAGTAGGATAAGTTCTGCAAAGAAGTGCTATCACATCAAAAGGATGTCGCAGTAAAAGCTCCATTTACACACAACGATTATCGCTAAAAATTTGTTCAGACAATGGCATATGAACGATAATCATTGTGTGTAAATGCTACCATCGTTCGCTCTTTGGTTGAACGATGATTTTAAGGTGAGCTTAAAATCCATTGTTCAGCCAGAGAGTAGATAGCACAGGGTGTTCTGCATGGGAGCAGCTGATTACATTGTATTCAGCTGACAGCCCATGCGAGAACAAGGGAGCTGATTACAGAGCTCAGACCACATGCTGTGCTTTGCAAGCAGCTCCTGGAGGCTCATTTACATGCAAATGAAGCTAATAAAGTGCTAATGGGTATTAGTGTCCATTAGCACTTTATGCAAAATGTCAGTCTTTCATTCCTTTGAAAGTTTGTTTTGCGTGTAAATGCGCCTTTAAAGGCTATGGACTCTTTAAGGTAAAAATTTATTTTTCACTTAAATACATGTATTTTGGGCTGACAGTCATTTTTCCAATAGGGGGTTTCATTAAGCATTTTGCACTTTTTATCTTCTGTAGCTCCCATTTATCGCTGTATATAAGCATTGCAACCCAAGCCTCAGTAGGAGATCCCTCAGGTCCCCTTGTCCACGGGCTTTGCGAAGTCCTGCGGCGAATCTCAGCAGCAGGAGCCACCACCCCGGAGCAGGAGCCGGCAGACAGATCTCCGTCAGTCAGCGTATCTGACAGAGAATTGCGGCAATTCGCAGCATGCTGCGAATTGCTGGCCGCGAGCGGAGCATCGCAGTGATTCTCTGCTCGTGGACACGGGGCCGGCGTTTTCCATAGCAACACTATGGAAAACTTTAGACAGCGTGATTCACCGGCGATTTACCGTCGGTGAAATCACGTCCGTGGACGGGGGCCTCAGTGTGCTGGAAGAGCCTTTATCTTTCCTATCCTGCAGGTTCTTATGAGGTAATTTTTGACCACAACTAAATTTATCTTTGTGGTCATAAATTAACTGATAATATGTGCAAAAGAGAAGAGATAGAAGGGCTGCAAACCAAACCCTCAGTGCGGCCTCACTCCTATTGAGACTTGGACTGCAGTTTCTATATACAGTAAATGCAGAAGCTGCAGAAGCCAACTGAAGCAAAAATCTTCAATGAAAACCTATTGCAAAAATTATTCTCAGCCTAAAATATATGCAACTAAGTTGAAAAAAATCCATCCCCAAAGGTGTCCATAGCCTTTAATGTCTCAAGATGATATAACAAGTTAAATGTCATGTGCTTGGTCTCCTTGTGATCCGCTTTCAGCTTTCCATGGTCCATAACTGCACCTCTGAGTGGAGATGGGCCCCAAAGCTGAATCCACTAGCAGCGGTTATGCCTGCTATCCTGGTAGTTACACCTATGAGAGTAATGATTGGCTCACTGTTGACTCCCATAGTGGGAATCTGCCTATCAAACTTGTAGCTATTATGACCCTGGTCATTTTCAAGGATATCTTTCCACAAGGTGATGGTATCGCGGTTTACTGTATTTCCATATGGCTTTTGCAGCATTTTTGATGTGCATGTTCATTTTACTCACAATGTTATTGCCCTTTTTTTGTTCTACTGGCTAACCAATCTTCATTCAAAAATGCATTCTGAAAACCACATCATTTTTACTGCAAATTGTCACGTTACTGCGATGCGGCTTCTAAAAGTGAAGAATCTCCCCAGTTGTGTCCTATGGAAACCCAGCATAACGTAATGTTGTTTGATAGGCTGCTCAGCTATAGCCTGTCCACATTCATACGAATAACATAAATGGTAACAGTAATAAGAAATATCTGTTTTATCTTTTATTTATCCACTACAGAATTAGTCTCCTTGCCAGATGTCAGTCTCTCCAGGATGCCATTCTGCAGCATGACATGTCCTTGTGTAGCAAGATCAAGCTGCAGGGTCAGAGAGAGTTGCTGAAAAAGAAGATAAATGAACTTGGCACCAGAGATCCTCCTCCTGCACTCCAGCTCCAGGATGATGGACAATCTATTTGCTCTATTGTGAGTTTTCCATTTGATAAAACAATTAGATAACAATTTCCTGGGATAGTCCAGCAGTTATCTGCAATATGTGAGCCCTATCAGCAGCTGATGGCACTCGTGGAATAGCCCCTTACGAGTACTGTATGCTCACTTATAGCAGATCGACTGAGGAATACATTCCATAGATGTGGATGGGCTTGCTTCTCCAGCATGTGCATAGATTACTTTTTTGAATCCCAATATTGCTGACCTTTAACAAATTTAAAACTGTACAAGGTACAAATCAACACCCCTCTGTGTGCAAGGATATCTAGAACTTCTACTAAGACCTGCTAAGCTCCTGACTTGCCCCGCTTCCTCCCCTTAGCGTCAGGGGGTGGAGAGGGGCGGGAGTTTAACACACTAGCTCCCTTCCCGTCCCTCCCTTACCTTTGCCGGCAGGCAGCAAGGGACGGAGAGGGGGAGGGAGTTTAGCAGAGCTAAACTCTCTCCCCCGCCCGACAGTATTCTAGGCTGTGGTGTATACACGCCATACCCGGCTGTCTGTATGGGCATTAAAACAGGAGATGTGGCCGCGGCTGCCTCTCGTTCATGCAATATTCCCCCTGGCGAACGAAAATCTCAGCACCCATGTGAAGAAGCCCTAAGGCTGACTTCACACTGGCGAGCGTGATATGGGGCCATAAATCCTGCCCTCAATATTGCGATCCCCACCATGTGAATTCCCTGCGGATGTGAGTCATTTTCATGCCAAAACAGCCTCACATAATTTCTGGCAGCCACGGCGGAGGATCACTGAGTTTCTTCCATTTTCAATGGGAGACCTCCTATCGAGTGCACCTAGCACGGGGCACGATGCTGCTACTGGCCCCATTGAAAACAGTCGGCGGGGCTATGCGAGAGCACACGGAGAGAGAGAGAACGTTTCGTGAACTGTTTTCTGCACTCTGCAAAGAATGGGGTTCATATTCATGTGAGATTCTAGGATGTGTGAAACTGGCCTATGGGTATATTCACACATTGCAAAGAAAATCTGCTCCGAAATCCACACTAAAAACTGCATGTGGATTTTGGTGCAGGTTCCAGTGCAGAATTCACTCACTGCGTTCCCATAAATTAATTCTGTCATGGAAATCCATGACATATTTCAAAATCCACAGCATGACTCCTTCCACTGCAGATTGTTTTTCTACTGTAAGTGAATGGGATTTACTAGAGCTCCATTTAGACGGGATGAATGTCGGCCAAACGAGGACCGACACTCGTCGCTGCCCATACTAGCTCTGGTGCTGCTGCACAGGAGCTAGTATTGCTGGCTCACAGCCGGGAGGCTGGAGGAGATTTCACTCTCCCCACTCTCCCCCGCGCCTCTCCATTGACTTAACATAGCGGCTGTTCAGTACTGAACGGCTGCTATTTACACTGAGCCATCAGCGATCTGCTCATCGTCCATCGTTTATGCTGCATAAAAGATGGACGATGAGCTGAACGATGATCGCTCGGTGTAAATAGCAGCCGTTCAGTACTGAACAGCCACTATGTTAAGTCAATGGAAAGGGGAGGGAGCATGAGGAGAGAAATCTCCTCCAGCCTCCCCGCCTCCCTGCTGGCCACACTGTGAGCGAGCCAGCGATACTAGCTCCCGTGCAACAGCACGGGAGCACGGACACACAGGGATGAGTGTCGGGCATTGTTTGCCAAACATTCGTGCTGTCTAAATAGAGCTTTAAACCTCATTCACTTACATTGTACTATAGATTGTTGTGGAATTTCAACATGTAACCCGCATCTGCCATTCTGCAGCAAACCCGCAATGTGTGAATTCACCCTAAGGTTTGATTCACATATCGTAATTTTTTGCTATCGTTATTCTACAATTTTGGAAAATTGTGGCAAAAAAGGCATCATAGCCGCAAAACATGTGAATCCAGCCATAAAATATAATGTTTGGGAGCGCTACATTAAAGGTTTGGATACTTTGCACACTAGTTAGTTGACACAAGCTGTTATATGAAACAATTGTAGTATGGATTCTATAGAATGCTACAGGACAACTACAAAACCCTGGCAGCCCTGCATGCTGTTATCAGAAGACGGTCATGGCTGAACAATGTGATTCCATTAATAACATTGTAGTAATCTGTGACTGATTCTTGAACCCTCCCTGTTATTTAGAGATCTTGATAAATTGCAATGTGATTAATGTTTGTTAATTGACATGACGGAAGGATACATTGTTGGATGTAAGCAACACATTGTTTGATTTTCTTATAGGACAGGGAGAGTGGTATAAATCAAACTTTGGAAAACATAAAGAATCACATTTCTGGGATTTTTCGGCCAAAAATTACAGTGAGTAATATTTGAGTTTTTTTGCAATTATGAATGATAGGTTTAACAAATAACATATTTCGTTGGACTTCTTTTGATAGGTGTTAAGCAGAGCATATCGGGAACAACCCACAAGACTTGACCTTTTCTATATGTTTTAACCCAGTCATCTAGACCAGTGTTCCCCAACTCCAGTCCTCAGGGACTGCCAACAGGTCATGTTTTCAGGATTTCCTCAGTCTTGCACAGGTGATGTAATTATTGTCAGTGCCTCAGACATTGCCACAGGTGTTCTTACTATAGGATATTCTGAAAACATGACCTGTTGGTGGTCCCTGAGGACTGGAGTTGGGGACCCCTGATCTAGACCATCAGAATCTAGTTAATGAGGTGAGCCGTGTCAGCTTCTACCCGCCCGCAGCATGTTGACTGTCAGATCACTCCCAATGCACAAGCAGGGAAAGAGCTGTCAATCTACATGATCAGGGCGGGGAGAAGTCTGCGCGACCCTCCTGTTTGACTTGAGAGCTCTGTTCCAAGTCAGACTTTAAAGTGTGTTTATTCTTATTTCAGAATAACACCATGGGCATTCCTGACCCGGGCAGTGTGAATTCAGTGATAACTTGCCAATAAATGAAAAGTTCTTATAAAAAAACAAAAGATATGAAACCCACTTGAAATTCATGGCGCTTTCTATAAACATTTAAAAGCGCTGAAAAAATAAAGTGTGTGAAGGAGCCTCAGTATATTTATATTACAACAATAATAACCATAACCTAAAATGTGTACTTTGTAGTGTTTTATGAATTCATATGCCTAAAGCTAGGCTTACGTGGATAGGAAATTTCAGTGGATGATACAAGGTTCCTCATATTCATGCACTCATCTGCACATTACATACACAGCTGCCGAGCAACTGGCTAAGTAATAGACTATTACACGCAAACAGCTATTTCCCCAATCCGATCAAGAGCTACACTAGGGATTTCACATTATTTCACTTATTTTCACATCTGTTTTCATTTTTGGTGACCATCATGATCCAAGGGGTTTTCCAGGATTACATAAATGTTGCGCATATGTTAGACAATATAAACCATATCTTACATACTAATACAGTATATGCTGCAGTGATTCAAACTCTATTTGCATCATAAATCGCTGCTTTCTATTATGTAAAAGGCAGTTCGCTAGTTGGCTCTCATGATGGTCCGTGTTATATGGTCCTCTGACCATAAGGAGAAAGGTGAGCCATTGATGTGGGCAATAGAAATGAACAGTTGGTTGAGTGCTGGACAGTCAGTGAATAACAAGGCCTTCTATTAACCCTTTACAATCCACTGTCTTGCGTCTAAAGACATTCTGATTGAAGGCTGTACAGCTCCGATGTCAGAGGACGTCCGGCAGGGTATTCTTACTGTAAATTACTGGCTGCTCTGTTGTCGGGGCCCTTTCCGGCATGTCATATACCGCATTACTGGCTCTAGCCAGCAGATGGCACCATTGTATAATGGCAGAAAGAGAAAGCCCCCTAGGAAACCCTGAATCCAAAAATGGATTGCAAAGGGTTAAGGTAGACAGCTTTCATTGTGCCTAATTCCCTGAGAGCTGTCATTATTTATTCCCAGTACAAATTTTATAGAGATACCAATTACACACCTAATAAACATATATACATAATTGCAGTATTTATATAGTGACATCAGTGAGAGAAGTGGTATGATGACCTGCGTGCATAGTTTTTATAACGTATGCTCTGCCCATTTACATATGTCACATAAGTCTAGAGCCTTTGAGTAAGCAGTGCAACCTCACAATGAATTCAGATCCCATAGAAGACCCCAAAATAAATTCAGACTCCAAAAACGTTTGACCCACAAAATCATACTTTAATGACTCCAGACCAAACCTTAAAATAAATATTGATCTTTAAATGAACACAGACTCAAACTAGAATTAATGCAGACCCCAAAAACATGTTTAGGGCCCAGAACAGACCACGAAATACATACAGATCACTGACCTGACCCACAAAGTGTTTTAGGGTCTTAGAATGGGTCCATAGTAAAAGAGGATATCCAGCCTTTAAAAATTGATGGGTTATCCTCAGGATAGGCCATCAGTATATGTTCAGTTGGGGTCCACCACTTGGGATCCCTATCAATCAGCTGATTGAACAGCCATGGCACTCATGCAAGCACTGCTGCTTTAATAGTTGCATCTAAGCATGACATTATTTGTACCTAGAACACTGCATTATTTATAGTGGCCGTTCTGAGTACTACAGGCTTGTCCTACTTACTTCCAGCACTGCAGGCCCTTCAATCAACTGATTATCAGGAATCACGAGCAACAGACACCCAACGATAAAATATTCAGTCAATGTTTTTAAAGGCTGGATAACCCCTTTAATTCTGTTTGCTCCATTAGAGCGCTGTACGCCTCACTCTAGAGTGCTGTGGCACACAATGTCCTAACCTGAAGGAAGTGCTTGATGGTATGGAGTTAGGTTGGGATGACCAGGGACTTGCCTGCACTTCTGGGAGACCAGGAAGTCTCCACTTATTTGAAGAGAGTACTCAAGTGTGACTAAGTCCCATGGAAATGGCCTACAATGCTTTATGAGTCAGTTGATATGCTGAATAACATATAAAGCAATATACAAACATTTCTGGTCACAAGGAACATTTACATTGCTGTGGCAACCTCTTGGTCTGACAGTAGTTTTACCCTTTCTTCCTTTTTTATTGGTCTCCTTCTGTATAAACTACATTAGCTGAGTACAAAATTGCTCCCTCCTCTTCCTTATGAGAGGTGAACTTTCTTATTATCCTAAAGCCACTGCAGGCTTACAGATCTGTTGATAAAAAATCCATATTGCCGCCATACATAATATACTTCAAGGGGTTGTCCCGCGAAAGCAAGTGGGGTTAAACACTTCTGTATGGCCATATTAATGCACTTTGTAATATACATCGTGCATTAAATATTGGCCATACAGAAGTTATTTACTTACCTACAGGGGGTCCCCCCCCCCCCCCCCTGTGCTGGCGTCCCCGTGTCCATGGCGCCAACCAAACTTCTCCTCTGGTCGCAGGATCAGTCGCGCTTGCGCAGAGACAATTCCTCTTCTGGATGGTCCGGGCTCACGAGCTGCGTCCTGGCTCCTCCCTCTTCTCCACGTCATCGCGTAGCTCCACCTCTGTCACGTGGTGCTGATCAGCCAATGGGGTGGCTGGAATCGGCAGTGGAACGCAGACTGCAGAAGAACATCCACGGTGTACCATGGGAGAAGACCCGCGGTGCACCGTGGGAGAAGACCAGCGGTGCCATCTTGGAAAGAAGAATCTTCAAAGTTGCAGAACGGGGATCCAGGTAATTTTTATTTTTTTTAAATAACACATGGATGCGGTATTACTGTGGACTAACTGGGGGTCTGTGCAAAAAAAAAATTTTATGTTTTGGCGCGCGACAACCCCTTTCAGTCTCCCGAACCCCCCGGCAAAGGCAGAACAAGACAACCCACTAATGTGTATGGTAATGGCTAAACTTTCCCCTGACAGATGATTTCAGGAATCGGGGACGTTGAATTTCAATACCAATCCTATTGGTGCCTGGGAGATAAGCCGGCAGCAGAGCTGTCTGGCTGTAGCTTACCTCCATAAACACACGAATGATCCCCGAGCCGGACATTCATATGTATAGTGCAGCTGATGGTAGCAGCTGTCAGACAAATGGTTGTCTCTCCGACAATTGTTCATGGTGTCTTGGCAAATCTGAAATCAATTTTACAGAGAATCAGGCTGACACTAATTTCTTGCAGCTTCCATGCTGCGGTTTACTCAAAGTTGCATTATTATAAAATCCACAAATACAATGTGTTTCGGCTTATAAAAACCTTTTTCAAGATGCTTGAATAATTTTAACCATTTTCTGCATGTTTTCTTTGTAGTAGTAGTTTTATAGTGTTCATTGGATGTTGTTGTTCTGTCATAGCTGCATGTAAGATATCTGCCTGATATTTCATAGTATGTGACTTCATGCTATTTATACTTTTGGAAGTCTTTTGTATAGTGTTTCTAGGCAATCCTTGAATTACGATGTCACTCGAGGCAATTTCCTCATTTCTGTAACTCCTGTACTGTAATTTCTCCTTCCTGTAAGGTTTTCGATTAACAAACTAGAAAGCAGAAGTGGTTAATAATGCTAACCTATTGCCCAATGGCTCATTGGTTTTCTGTATTGTGTAGATTGAATGCCCAGAAGACCTGTATATCTGATTAGCCTTTTGTTTGTTGATAGTGTATTTTATGATGAAATGGCAGATGAACAGAAGAGCATAAACTTGTCAGGATGAATAGATAACATAGATTTTTAGCTTGCGCAGTACAAATGGCTGATGGATTCAAAGTCAGTTTCCATCTAGTACAAATAGACAAATTTATACACTGCGAATAGTACACAGTTTAACAACAGCGCAGAATTCCATAGATCTGGAGAGCAACACTGCCCTCTAATGGTCATCGGTATCACTTATCATCTTGCTTTAAAGATTTTGATTTTTATTTTTCAGCATTTAAAAAAAATTAAAAAATTGCATTCATAGATGTGTGTAATGCCTGGCCTAGCATTATGCCACTCACACTTTTCACTCTACTTTAATAAACTGAATTAAATGCCACTAATGGCTCTAAATTCTGTCACAAGTGGTTATTAAATTTAACCTACAACAGATGGGACATTATTTTGGGGTAAAATACATCAGAACAGAAAAAGTTGCAAATACATTGAGAAATGATAGCTTGCAGATTAACGATTTAATGTAAGTCATAATAACAAGGATCTTTTCTTTAAGGTTATTGTAAGACAGTGAAGTGAATGCAATACTTAAAGCGGTTGTCCCAGCTATGTAAAGGACATCTCAATGGTCCCCATAGTATAAAATAGAGGAGAAGCGGACAGAGATGAGTACCATTAGCTTTATTTTACACCGTGGGGGGCTCATTGCGATGCCCTTTCATAACTCGGACAACCTCTTTTAATGATTTCTACTATAATTAATTACTTTTTGTGTTTTTTATAATTTACATGTATTTTTATTTACATTTAGAAACTATAAACTAGTAGTTTTGTCCAAATCTGACAAAACATAAGTTAAAGGGAGTCTATCAGCAGTTGTGCCGTTACAGATTTCTGTAACACAACTCTGCCTAATGTGAACCCACCTTTCATAAGCTAATGCTCCGTTTACGCCTAATGAAAACATCACGATTTTCGTTTGCCCGAGCGAATGAGCTGGTGGCGTCATCAGCTCGTTTGTGCTAGGGCAGCCTGTTTAGACAGGCAGATCATCGTTGAGCATTGTGCCGTTCTCATCCACTTCTCAGTGTTTCACATTGCTAGTGTTTAACTGCAGCGAAAAGCCACATTCCAGCGATGGTTTTTATAATGGTTCAAACTGAACGAAGAGCGCACTAATCTCCTTCATCGTTCAGTCGTTGGCTCATGTTTAAACTGAACAATTATCGTTCACTTTCGATCATTTGAACGATTTTTGGAACGATATTCGTTCCATCTAAACGCGCCTTAGGCCGCGCAGTTTCCTTGTGATGCAACAGTTGTTCCAAATCACATGTATGTAAAGCCCATACTTTCCAATGGTTTCCTTCACAGTAATGATGTTTTGTAGGCCATGTTTTTCTATGGAGCCTTCGTTTCTGTTGGATCACTCGAAAACGCTGTAGGAAGTCCTATTGTTTGTCCCTAAAATAAACCCTAGCTGCAATTTTAAAAAACAATACATTACCTAACAGGCGCTGTCAGCTCTGCTGCACTTCTCCTCCTGAAGCTCTAGCACACATGTTTGTAGTCTTCAGTCAGTACTTCTGCTGAGGGGGGTTCACAAATCCCACCTCCAGGAAGCGCTGGCTCTGATTGGCTGAGCCGTGGCGTTCGAGAACCAATCACTGCAGCGTTTAATGAACCAATCATAGCCATTTTGAACCCTCTTATCAGGAAGTGCTGGCTAAAGACTACAGATAAGTGCCACAGAACTGCTAGAGGAGAAGTGCGGCGGACCGGACAGCGCCTATTAGGTAATGTATTTCTTTAAATGTAGCGATTGCTTATATTTGGGGTAGAGCTTTTATTTCAAGCCCTATAAAAATTCTAGCAAAAGAGCGCTACAAAAGAGCCACGAGAAAGCGCCACACTATCGCACAGAACTCGGCTGAGATTTTCTCGCTGCGACATTGCTGTTGCCCGTATGAAAGAGACTTAAAGGGGTTGTCTCGCGAAATCAAGTGGGGTTATACACTTCTGTATGGCCATATTAATGCACTTTGTAATATACATCGTGCATTAAATATGAGCCATACAGAAGTTATTCACTTACCTGCTCCGTTGCTAGCGTCCTCGTCTCCATGATTCCGTCTAAATTCGCTGGCAGCTTGCTTTTTTAGACGCGCTTGCGCAGTCCGGTCTTCTGCTCTCAGCACGAGCCGTATCAGCCTGCTAGCCGCTACAGCTCTTCTGCGCATGCGCAGACGAGCTGTCACTTCTCGGGAGCGCGCTGGAGCGGCCATTCTGTACCATCCTCTCTTAGAGGAAGGTGCAGAAACTTGAGCCGCCCAGCTGTCCCGAGAAGCCGTCCTGCCGTCCTGCCGCCCAGGTAAGTGATGGGCCGGGGGGGGGGGGGGGGCTGCCGCTGGGCCGGGGGGGCCTTCGTCTGTTGTCAGGTGTCTAGCGCCGGTTACCTGCTGCCTGGCGGTGGGTGACTGTGTGCCGTGGTCGGCCGCGTTCAATCCAGGGGTCCGGTCGGCGGCTGCGGGGCGTCTGGTTGTCAGGGAGACACAGCTGGTAGCGTCTCGGGAGCGCGCACGTCGGGCTACAGCAAGCGACGGGAAAAAAGCCGGCGGCCATCTTGGGAAAATTTTTATAAGTTGCTGAAACGCTGGAACTGTAAGTACAAACTAGCTAGAAAAGTCATTTACAGGGGGGCTTAGTAATGTATGCTTAATTAGGGGGACTGGGCAAAAAAAAAAATTCACTGCTTCCTCGAGACAACCCCTTTAATTGGATGTATTAGATCAACAAGGAATATTTCCCATATTGCTGACTTCATGGCTAGTCCATAATTTTATTCATTGAGTGAGATTAATGTTTTTCATGAGAAAATTTTTTTTTTTTGTTAGAAGGGACGTTCCTCGAGTTTAACAAATTATTCAGAAATTCTCAGGAGTAACATCTAATCAAAAAACAAGGAGAGGTTAGCCCAGCAAGCAGATTATCTCGTATAGCTCTCATCTTTGGATGTGTTTCAGAGTAGTAATTGTAAAATCTTCATACATTTGCATGAACATGCGGGACCTGGTGACTGAAGGCTATTGATGAGATTTGTAGATGCTATTTCTTTTGCATGCAAAAACAAAGACACCTCTTCCCCCTACCTGTTCCTCTTCTTACAGCGCTTGCACAGAATATTTTGTTTGCAAATGCCAAGCAAATGTTTCCTATAAATAGTAGAAGTGGCTGAAAAGTGGAGAAAGGAGCATTTTTCTGTAATAAGAGTACTTGCAAAGTTACTTTTATTCACTTGTACTATTAACTTAACAGATGAAAAGTTTACTTCCTCTATAAATAAGGGGTGATGGGGATCATAACGTTTTCATGTCGTTCATGTTCTACAGCTACCACCTCTTTTACCATTGGTTCCAGAAGCCCAGAAGCCACTCAGCCAACAGAGCTGGTATCATGGTGCCATTCCACGAACCGAGGTCCTAGGCTTGTTAACAAACAATGGTGACTTCCTTGTGCGTGAGAGTCAGGGGAAACAAGAGTACGTGCTGTCCGTACTGTGGGACGCACAGCCAAGACATTTCATCATTCAGTGTATAGATGTAAGTTTCCAGGTTTACTCAACATGTGATCATAAACTGTAGGGCACGGAACATTTCCTAATTTCTGTTATTTCACAAGGATTCTTTTAACTTTTTCACCCAGCTTATATAGTGTGACCAGAGAATTTTGGTCCATGACTCATTCAAGTGCAAGTATGGGGGGTAGGGTGGGGGGGGGGGGGAATTGGCCAGACTGGGAATAGAGAGCCTTTTGCCTTATGAATCCTTCATGTAGTGAAATTCAACTCCCTTTTCCATAGCATGCTATAGACAGTATTTGCTGAGGAACCCGGAGGCGGACGCCCGCCTCGGATTCCACAATGCAAATCCACCCATGTGCAGGCGGCCATATTCTGTATATTAGTTTTATACAGGTGGCATTACATCTTAATATTAAATTAAGTATTGTTTTTTTTCTTTCTTCTTTTTAATGTGTACTTAAAAGAATCTCTACAGACTAGAAGGAGAAGCATTTCCTACTATCCCATTGCTGGTTGACAATTTTCTCAAGACTAAACAAATGGTGACCAAGAAGAGTGGTGTTATTTTAAGTAGACCCATTGTAAAGGTAATGTGAAAATTATTATTTAAAAGCATATCTGCCCATGTATATCTACAAATGGAAATATTACATGCTGTAAATTAAAAAGCTGTAAATATGGGCCACTAGAGATGTGTGAACATACTCGGTAAGGCGATATACTCAAGAGAGCATCACCTTTTTCGAGTATCTGCTGGCTCGTCCCTGAAGACGAGGGGGGGAGGGCATGGGGGTGAGCGGGGGGATGCAGAGGGGATCAGGAGGGAGAGAGGGATCTCTCTCACTCTCCTCCCTGCTCCCCCTCGCTGCCCCGCGCCACCCCGACCCCGCCACCCCCCCCTCCCGAATCTTCAGGGACGAGCAAGCAGGTACTCAAAAAAGGCCATGCTCTCTCTCGAGTATATTGCCTTACCGAGTATGCTCGCTCATCTCTATGGGCCACACCTCATTCAGAATACTCTAGTTGGGTAAAGTAGTATGTAAATAAAGATATCAGATGATCATTTATTAAGAAATATGAAGTGATAAGAAATATTTTGCTTATATTTGAAATTGTTACATATTTTTCAGTGCTTAACTAGTGTCTGCTGGCACCTTAACGAAGTTGCCTTAATAAGACCACTCTTTTGTTAAATTAAGCTACCTTGGGAATCAGTGGTCTACTGTCAGTCTGGCTTTGGAAGCCATTGGCGATCAGTTATGAGTTTCAGTTTTGGTATTAGTTTTAGCCATGTTTACTACAGCAACTACTGCAGGGAAACATGGTATTAAATGTTGGTATCATCCAGAGAGGGAGCTGCTCTGTTTTAGTGGATATCTCTTCTGCTACTGTAGGCATATTGACACTTTAGAAAACCTGTACACGAGTAGAACATGAAAAAAGTCATTTTTTTTAAAATTGATAACACATAAATTTGTAGTATTTTCCATATTACAGCCCTTTTTAATCATTTTGGACCAACAGGGTAAAAATGCTGGTATCAACTAACATTGATGTGTGCTGATGATGTCACCTATTAAAGAAAATAAATTGAGGTCAGAATCATTGGGTGATTGCCTCTCTCTTGCCTTGCCGATGCACTAGGCATTTATTCATTGGCATGTGCCTGAGTGTGTGCAGTTCTTACTGACCTTCTATTTGCTGTTTTTTTTTTTTTTTTTTTGTGAGCAGCATAAAACAGCTAAATCTAGAAGGCTTTGTAGCTCCACCAGCAACACGGACACTAGCCACTATATACAGTATAATAAAGTGGATGTGCCTATTAGGGTATGTTGAAACGTTGCTGCAGATTTTCTGTAGTGAAATTAGCTGCGGAAAATCTTCAGCATTTTACAATACAGGCATAGTGGGTGAGATTACATGAAAGATCATCCACACACTGCAAAAAAACCATAGCATGAATTGACCTATGGTGACTATTTTAAATCCGCAACATATCAATTTATGGCAAGTTCCCAGGAGTTAGGTCTACTTCTGGTGGGTAGGCTATGGGGGCAAGCCATGGACCTGTTGGGGTCCACAGCTGAGTCATGGCCCATTAAGGAAATCCTCTGGCCTGCATGGCCAGCCCTTTATCTGTCTTTGGATTCTTCCACATATTTATAAGGCAAAAATGCAATGCTTTATTTATCATCTTCACTGGTTCCAGTCACTGGGGATAAACTAATCTTGAATAGAATAATCAACAAAATGCTAACAAACGAAGTAGTGTCTTTTTAAGATAATACTAAGACCCTTCAGAAAGTCAGTCTGTAGAGTAGCAACTGCAAAGTCTCCTTCATCATTTTGGTCCATTCAGAGATGCAGTACCTGAGATAATAGAGAGGGGCAGACATAGGAGAGCAGTACAGCGGTGTCTGTTTCACTTCCTGGCACATCAAAAATCTTATTTGTCTCCTGCCTAGATGTGCAGACAAATCTGCCGTCAGAGAAACTGTCTCATAGGAGTAAGGGAGACTCTCTGGTGGACACCAGCCTTCTGCTCTCTCCACCATCTCTAAATGGAACATGGCACCTGCCCTGTTTTCCGCTTCCCCTGCCGTCCGAGTGCCCTCTCTTTATAAAGATACATAAAACGTTACAAATACCATATATCAACCAGGATTATGGAAGCGTTACTGAACAAATACATTAACCTAAGAGGAGGTAGGATTTATACTCCTTTCATATATGTAGATTTTGATGCAGATTGGCACAAACTGCAATGGATTTTCCACTGCGGGAAATTTCAACACATATAAGCATAGCCTAAATATTGTGTTCTGTTTCTGCTGGTCTCCTAACGCCACACGCATGCTCCTTTTTCTAACTAGGGATAGTGCAGTTGCCATAGGTAGTACCCTACGGCGTACTAACATGTATGGCGGAAAGGTAGGAATTCCTGTAAAAGTACCCGGGGGGCATTCACACCCTTCTCCCAGTGTTGGGTAAGGCAACCTGCCCCTGTAGAACAGGGATAGTTTTGGGAGGAGACTAGGAAGCCTGCATGGGATAATAAGACAAAGCAGAAGCAGTTGCAAAGTGGGGGAACGTTAGAGAATATAAAATTGTGTAACAAGGCCGACTCCATCTTTATATTTCTTTATATGATCAAAATTTTATGTGTGGCTTTAAGAAAGTTACAGACAGATATTTTTATTGTGTTTTTTAGCATAGCTGCTTTAGACGTTTATCTAGATGACACAGTAAGTCGAAACACCCTTGATAATAAATAAGTGACGTCACATAGTGTGCTCGAGTAGCAAAAATAAGATGATAAAGCAGAACTAATGTTCTATAAGGCTGGATTCACACGAACGTATAGCGGCTCGGTTTTCACGCCGAGCCGATATACGTCGTCCACATCTGCAGGGGGGGGGGGGGAGGATGGAAGAGCCAGGAGCAGGAACTGAGCTCCCGCCCCCTCTCTGCCTTCTTTCCGCCCCTCTGCACTATTTGCAATGAAAGGAGGCGGGACGGGGACGGGGCTAAGTTCTGAGAATTAGCCCCGCCCCTTCCCACCTCTCCCTATTGCAAATAGTGCAGAGGGGCAGAAAGGAGGCAGAGAGGGGGCGGGAGCTCAGTTCCTGCTCCTGGCTCTTCCATTCTCCCCCCCCCCCCCCCCTGCAGATGAGGACGACGTATATCAGCTCGGCGTGAAAACCGAGCCAATATACGTTCGTGTGAATGCAGCCTTAGCCTGTATTTGTAAAAACGATGCAAACTTGATTGGCTAAGTAGATGGGCACACCCAATGATTTAAAATTTAAAAGATTTGCTGTATGATTAAATAAATTGAAGATCATTCTGATTACACCAAGCTGAGTGTGACTTGTTATGATTTCCAGAGCAGCAGCTGTCTTTTTATAACCAATTTGACACAAGCAAGGTATACCTGTTTCGCAGACTGGCTGCGACATCCGTCACAAAGAGTAACTTCCTTAGAAAGTCCTCCAAACTCAGACAAAATGAGCAATTTCCCTATCGTTTTTTTAATTTACATTTGATTTTCTCCTGCAGCCCCTTTAAATTTACTCAGACGTTCATGAGATCCATTGTATTTCACTACTTCCATAATAACAGCTGTTTTTCCTATCAGATATTTAAGATATCTTTACCCCAAGTTATTTTCTAGCTGCTGCTCAATTTTCCAGTGGACCTATTAAAGCAGAGAATCAGGGAAGCCACTTTACTTCTTATTTCTCATAGACTTGATATGTTAGATTCACTTGTTCCATTTTACTGACAGCTGCTAGAGCTTTTAACAAATGGCCATACAGCGCGGAAATGTCTCATTGTACTTTAATATGGGTGAGATCACTTTCTTCTTACAACTGTGTTTCACATCAGCAGGCTGGATATGTCACAAAAATTTATTGGTAGCAAGGGGAAATGTAAAAATGATTTAAAGACATGCCGATGTGATTAAATGTGGGCTATATTTTAAATGTGGGTGAGACAGATTAACCTTATTGTACTGGATTTAGTACGCTTCTGATTAATGTCTTACAATGGTTTTTTTATGTTCAGTCACAAAAATGAATCTTATAAGATTAGTATCCACGTGGAGGGTACTAGAAATGTTAATTATTGAACATGATTTAAAGAAATCTAAGATTCCTATAGACTCATTGACTCAAGCAAAGCAACGTCAAACTTCTTTCTACCTTTCTTGTATATTGTTATAATGTATTCGTTTACCCTTGTTGATCCAGGGGAAGGTGAAAACACCTATATGGCATAAGCTGATTTGCCCAGGGGCAAACCTAGACAACTGTGACTCCATGTGCAAAACCCACATATGGGTCCCTTCAACCAGCATACAGTATCTGCAACTTACATCATTTCATATTTGAAATAGATAATGACTCTAAGAATTATTTTTGATTCTATCTCTCAGGAAAACAGTCATTTTTAATTTCCCCTTTATGCAGAATAACTTCTTCTATTTGACATCTATTTATACCCAGGACTGTGACCATAACAAGGAGACATCCTCTACATCTAGAGGAAAGAAGGGTTTCTACACCAACTTAGAAGGGGGTTCTTTACTGTAAGAGCAGTGAGACAATGGAACTCTCTGCCTGAGGATGTGATTATGGCAAACTCAATAACTGATTTTAAGAGGGACATGGACGGCTTTCTTGAGCTTTAAAACATTACATGTTATAGACACTAATTACTTCAGAAGGGTTGGTGATCCAGGGATTATTCTGATTGCCAGATTAGAGTTGGGAAGGATTTTTTTTCCTAAGGCCAAATGTACACGGACGAGTCAGATTCTGCATGCAGGATCTTGTAGTGGAATCCGGCCCTGGCAGCAGCGGTATTCGCGAATACATGACTTTCTTTTTCTTCATCTGTAGTGCAGATGGCACATGCCTGGCGATAATGTGGAATCCGCAACCTTTCCGCTATGTCAATTGTGGAAGGGTGGCTGATCGGACGGCTTCCAATGACTTTAATGGTAGCTGTCTACGCGGAATCCTCGCAAAAATGGAGCATGCTGCGATTTGTCATCTGCGAGCAGAAACCACAATTGGTTTCTGTTCGTGTGCATGAAGAATCACTTTTCCATAGCATACTATGTGCAGTATTTGGTGTGGAATCTAGAGGCGGACGCCGGCAACGGATTCCACAATGCAAATCAACCCGTGTGCATGCAACCTAAAAAGGAGAAAATTGGCTTCTACCTCCTTCGTTTTTTTGCCTTCCACTGGATCAACAGAGTATGTGTGTGAGGGGAGAGGGGGGAATAGGCTGAACTGGATGCACAAATTGTTTTTTCAGCCTAAAATACTGTGTTACTATGAGTTTACTATTGCTTGGTCTCCTCAGGGGTGGTTGAATCCCAGATTTACTGAATCTTCACCTTCAATCTACCCTTGGTGCAGCATGGATTTTACACAGCTCCCCCCTTCATCTTTCCCCATAAGAATTCAATCGGCAACAAATCACAGTTGTTGCAGGTCAGGGAAGTATAGGGATCATATTTTGAGCCAGCCAGGCTTTAGTTGACTTAGCTGTATGATAGAACACTCCACCTTTTTGGAAAATGAATTCTCCATCATTAGTTTGAAGTTTCTGAATAGGGGGGGGAAATGTTCAGCCAAAATTTTTTGGTGCATAGAAGAATTGATATTTTTCACTATGAAATAGAGACTCCCAATGCCTATTAGCTGACATGCATCCCCATACCATTACAAAAGCTGGAAATTTCACCATCTGTGTCAGGCAGTCTGGACAAAACGCTTCTTCAGAACTCTGGATCACTTGTTTGGACTCATCCCCAACGTAGAGATCAAACCTCAATGCGTCACTCTATATTATGGAATTCCACTACCATGGCATACAGTTTTAGTGCTCCCTAGCTATGCCAGACGTTTCTTTAAATAAATGTTTTTTTTCTTTCATCTTGTAGAAGCCATTGCAGCAAAAAAAATGCTTACTGATTCTTCTTGAAAATTCTGTGCAACGCTTTTCTTTCTTATTCTTGGGCCTATTTTCTTCCCAACAGCAATTGAGCCTGTTTTCGTATATTTTGAATTGATGCCTTGAATTTATTGAGCAATTGTTTTAGAAATTGCAATTTTATGTCTTCCCTCAGTTATATACTAGTTAGCCAAATGGCACTTTTATAAATATTATGGTAACATTTTGTGACTGGTCCTTAAGTACATTGTACTGTATATTTTGCTTGGTTTAAACAGGAAGCCAAAGTGCCAAATCTGCTAACAATAGTTGAACTATAATGATGGTTAATGTTTAGAGATGAGCGAGCACCCAAATGCTCGGGTCCGCGTTATTCGAGTGGAGCTTTTCGTAAAATTCGAGAGCTCCACTCGAGTAACGAACCCATTGACTACAATGGGAGACTCGAGCATTTTTGTATGTGCGACGCCGGGTGCCGAGCTTTTTTTTTCCCCCTCTCTTTCTCTTTCTTTTTCTCTCTCTTTTCCTCTTTTTTTCTCTCTTTTTCTCTTTCTCTCTCTTCCTCTCTCGCGCTCTCTCTCACCTGCCAGACAAAAAATTTGCCATTAATGCGCGCTGCGCGGGGAGGGGCCAAAACAGGCACATCACAGCGGGGAGGAGCCAAAAACTGAGGCGGGGTCGAACACAGCTTGATGCTCGCTCGAGTAACGAGCACCATCGAGTACGCTAATATTCGAACGAGCATCAAGCTCGACAGAGTACGTTCGCTCAACTCTATTGATGTTGTGTAGTGGGCAATTTACACTTAACGATTGCTGCTCAAAATTCATTCAAACAAACGAATATGAGCTATAATCGTGCAGTGTAAATGCAAAAATGCGCTCGTGTACTCGTTTAGATGACTGTTCACTCGTGTAAAAGGGCAAAAATTCTTTTGTAAAAGGATTAATGGTAACATCTGTTGTGATCTAGGGAAGTGAAGCGAGTCATGGTTTCATCCCTAACGGTCTAGGGTAGTGAAGAGGGCTAGGGCAGTAATAAATTAACTCCCTGGGAAGAGATGAGTTATCTGCACTAAACATTGCTGACTCCTTTATCTTAAGGTGGTTTCACATCTGCACTCAGAATTCCACTTTCCTGCTCCATTCAGAGAGCCGGAAAGGGGAAAGCCAGTAGCTAAATGGCTCAGTCTCTGGTCGGAGCCAAACAGAGCTGGAAGGGATCCCATTGACTGTAATGGGGTTCATCTGCTTTCTGCCCATCTGCCCCGCTTCTGGACCGAAAAAAAACACTGCATGCAATGCCTTTTCTTCCGGTATTTTGAGTCGGATCTGTGATGAAACTTCCGACCAGAGGTTCCTACACAGATGTGAAACCGGCCTTGCACCATCTGGGGCTATAAACTGCAAATACACAAAAAAATGAACGCTTGTGGAATGTTTTTAGTGCAGTTACTCATCTCTCCTCATATGATAGTAAGACATATGCTATCATTATATTCATGAATTCAATTAGACTTTTCAGATCCATTATTGCTATTACTTGTTATTAGATTTTTATATGCATTACATTAATAATTCAACTTTCTGAACTCTTCCATGCCCTTGGTAGTGTAAAGGAAATTGCTTTCTTGAGAAGTAGCAATTCAAATGTAGAGTTTTAAAAGCAAAATATGCACATTTTAATATACATTTGCATACATTTTACATTGTTCTCATGAAATTCCTGAGAATTGTATTGTAATACTAATCACTAATCCACTATAATAGAGCTGACATATAGGAATACAATGCAGAAATGTATTTTTTATGTATTTATAGTCATTACATACTACAGCTATTAGACACTGCTTAGACAATGAGCGAGGGATTAGAATCTAAAATGGAAAGCTCCTTACCTTCCTTTTTAATCTGCATTGTCACTGACTACCAGGCTTCACATGTACCTAGGGAGCAACATCCCATCATGTGTTAGAAAAAGGATGAATACCATTGATTGGCATCTGAAGAAATGCCAATTCACAGTTGCAGAAATGTCAAACTATTATCAAAGTGGTTTACAGATTTATTCTTGGAATAGATTGGTTCCCTCTATAAAACCCCCCAAGGATGTTATCTATGGGCAACATGGTGGTTCAGAAGTTAGAACTCTTGCCTTGCAGTACTGAGCTCCTGTGTTTAACCCTTTCCCATCCAATTTGTATCCTGGTTTTCCTAGGGGGCCTACTCTTTTTCTGCTGCTATACAACGGCGCTATATGCTGGCTAAAGCCAGTACTGCATGAGGTGACACATTGGATAGGCTCCGACAGCAGAGAGGCTGGCAATATACAGTAACAGAACCCCGACGGACGTCTTACAACATTGGAGCTCTACAGCCTTAAATCATAATGTCTTTAGACATCAGACAGTGGATTGCAAAGGATTAATTTAACCAAGGACCGCATCTCCGATTGCATGTGCCTTCTTGTGGAGATCATAAAAACTCTCCATGGGTTTCCTACAGGCAATGATGAGCAATTATGGGAATAATCTGGTTGGGTGTGATCCAAATTCCCATTAAAGTCAATGGAAGTAAACATTGGGTTCACTAATTTCAGCTCCAGAAGGTCCCTAATGCAGGCAAATGCCCCCGAGTTGTATGGGAATACAGCCACACATCTGGGGAACAATGTGCTCATAAAAACAATAATAATAATAAAGGTGTACAGTAGTGTTGGGGTCAATCGGAGCGCAGGTTACAGTTGCTCTGTTTTTTCCCCCAAACTCCCAAAATTTTACTGGTAAAGTCCATTGGGGAATGAGACTGATATGTACGATGACTGTCTTGGTACAGCAATGCGGAATATGTTAGCACAAACCAGGTAACATAAATAAATAACATGTATCTATGATGATGAAAACTAAAGAGGAATTAGAATTCAAACTTTTCAAACTTTTATAAACTATAATGCAGACTGTTTACTGATCTTAAGGTCTCACTTATTTAAATGTATGTCATATATTAGGAGTATGCCTTAATATATCCCATGGAAATATCACTATAAGATCACCCTATGGATTTAACTGAGAGTCCAACTGTATGTAAAAGCACCGCTAAAACGTGATTTGACAAGTGGCGCAAAATGATGAGCTCATTCCAGCTACTTACCTGGGGATTAGTGGTGTGGAGATATGAGTGAGTGGTGGACTGTTGGCATTACTCCCATACTCCGTATAAAATATTTCTCTATGCACAGGATAAGCCAGGCAACCATGAAGGCAAATAACGCTATAGAGTATCTCTCGATAGCTGAAAAATGGGTCATATACCGGAGAATGCGATAACGACCTAGATTTCAGGAGATTTACTTTTTATATGTAATTCATTCTCCCCAGTCCATTATTTCTTAGTTTACTTTAGCCAACCAAAGGAAATGTTACATAATCATCTATTATGATCAGTCACGATCCATTGGTTGCTGAGTATAATCATTAAGACTCAGTGATAAAATGTCTTTTACTTCTAATAGCTTTGTTTTCTATCTCCTGAAAATATAAAATGTTGCAATGTGAAATTGAAATTATAATTTACAGTTGCTGTAGAACGCCGGGGAATTAAAAACAGGCAGAAAGAAGACCAGAATAAGATAATAAGATGTAGAGATGTGTGGCTACAATGTCTCCTCAGCTGCAGTTACAATATAATAATATTTGCTCTTATTTTCTTCCAAAACAGGATAAATGGGTGCTGGAGCATGAAGAAGTTATCTTAGGAGAAAGGATTGGACGGGTGCGTAACACTAAGCTTTTTAATTTGATTCCGACTCATTAAAATACATCATATCAGTGGCAGCTGATAATAATGCTACAGCGGAGAAAGCAAACAAAAAGGAATAAACAAAAGCTTAATTAAAACAACAGAATTCAATTAAATGGGTTATATCAAAAAGTTTATCAAGTGTAAACCTTATTACGGAGTTCACTGTGGAATTAATTATCTGAAAAGCACATCTAGGCGCCGGTGCCAAGATGTATAATAGTCTTTGGGAAATAATATACAGAAAGCACCCACCCTGCATCTTAGTCATCGAACTTTAGTAAATGGTCAATAATGCAATAAGTCAGTCATGACAACAGTCTGTGTGTAGTCAATAGCGAGCAGGAAAAATGGCCACATAAGGCTGGTTCAAGGGCAGGGTAACAAACAGTCCAGGGAGGGGGTATGTTATCTGCACTTGTTCTCTGCTGTCTCTTCGATCCGCCAGTTCCATGTTTAGTCTTCAAGACGGCCGACAGTCTTCAGACTACCTAAACCCTACAGTGCATTGCTAGTGTTAGATTTACCAATACATTATACCAGCTCTTTGATTGGCCAGAGCTGCTCTTGTGATCAGCTCTGACCAATCAGAGAGCAGTGCACAGTGTATATTAGATAGTTAAAAAATTGCTACAGCCATCTTGGACAGCAAAAAATGGGACCCAGAACTGATGGATCAGAGGTGCAGCAGAGAAGTACAAATGCAGATAATAGACCCAATTTCCCCTTGTATACTGGGACAGATTTTCGTCCTGAAGCTGGAGGGTCGCTTGAAGGCATGCCTATCCTCTCTTTTGACATGTCTGTCACAGTAAATTCTTTCATCCTGTGGCATCTCTTTTAGAACTTTCCCTTCTACAGTCTCTCTGCTATTCCTTCAGGAAATCTTTGACTAAGATGATAAGTTTGTGTTACCATTCCCCTTGTCAATAGGATGTAACCACAAACAGTCGGACACAGTCAGCACTAATTGGACAATGTCAGAATGTGTAGACATTCCCCACCGAGGGGACATTCACACAGCCAGGGGCATAACTATAGAGGATGCAGGGGATGTGGTTGCACCCGGGCCAAGGAGCCTTGGGGGGCCCATAAGGCCTCTCTTCTCCATATAGGAAGCCCAGTACTATGAATAAAGCATTATAGTTGGGGGCCCCGTTCCAGGTTTTGTATTGGGGCCCAGGAGCTTCAGGTTACGCCTCTGCACACAGGCAAGTACGCTATTGGGCTGAGAAACTCGGGCTGATATCACACTATTAGACTTGCAATTCTGGGTGTGAGCGTGATGCATATATGCTAAAACAAAAACTCATTGCATCTATGTACTTATGTGTGAAAATAATAGTTTCAGTGCTAAAATTTGCATTGCATTTGCATGTAAATTGTGAGGAATCGCCCAAAAATGAGACATACAGCAATTTTTTCAGTTGCTACAAGAGAAAAATCTTTCATGTGAATGAACATATTGAAATCAATGTGTTATTTTCATGGGCAAGTTTTATCCATATCGTCACCGGACGGAAGTGGCGCGTGAAAATCGCCCATGTGAATGCATTCTGACAAGTAGAATGGTAACACGCAGATGTCAATTAATTGATACATTTATAGGAGGACTAACAGAGGAACAGCACAAGAAAATATGCTTCAGAATTTCAATTTCGTGCGGAATACAAGTGTTTATGGGAACACACATGTCAGATAAGCCATATATTCTCCTGTCGAGGTGGACCATATACAAGATGCTTTGACTATCCTTCATTTCTGAATGTTATTTCCCATACAGGGTAATTTCGGTGAGGTGTTTAGTGGACGTCTTCGTGCTGACAACTCACCAGTTGCGGTTAAAACTTGCAGAGAAACTTTGCCGCCAGACTTAAAGGACAAGTTTCTGTCTGAGGCCAGGTAAGGACACTGATCTGTGTCTTTCTGACTGTATAGCATTTAATTAGATTTTCCAGTATAGATAGAAAGCAGTGTTCCAGGCAGGTTGTTCCTTCTCCTTACTCCACATCTATTAATTTCATTCAATTGCTATACTCTAACTGACACATCCGCGCACCGCTCATTGATCTGACACAGTACCAGCATGTAGAGTCATTAAGTGCTGAGATTGTATATCAAATTGCAATCAGTGGACACTTTAATATTGATTTATTTTTCACCTGTGCCATATCCGCTCGAACAGGCTGTCAGGCTAGGGTCTGTACAAAAGAACACCGCTGCTACTGGAAAATGGCCTAAGACAAACACGGCAAAGGTCTTCACCAGTATTTGTGGTCTAATGTCTGTTCTTCCTGTCTGGCAAGTTACTGTTTAACCAGATGAAAAGAAATGCGGAACAAGAACACATGGCACGTAGATAGCAAACTTGGCAGCATGCTACATCATTTAGAGAGGAACTAATGCAATATGATTTTCATATCGTGTAGACATAGCTTCTGCTTATCTGCATGTGAAAAGCCAGAAGCAGTATACTGTTGAAAACTGGCCATACACTACAGATTTTGGATGGCCACAAAGGCCAATGTAGACTGTATTATGTCAACCGGGGACACCTTTTCGTGACGTGAATGACAATACCTAATACACTGGCCTACAAGTGTTGAAAAGTTGATCCCTCGGGTTGGATTTTTTCGGTCATTGTTGGGTGCTGTAGTTGAAAAGATGTTTATGCTAAAACATCAGATCTGCGTCCCAACAACAGAGGCAGGTAATCTGCCCAGGATGAGAGTTGGGTTGACTCAATGGCAAGTCTGTGGAGCTCATAGCTGTGCAGTGCACATTCAGACTAGGAAAATGGAATAATACCTCTGCAGCGCCACCTATTGGATGGCAGCATTCTTTCAAATCAATGTACGACTTTTTAGACAAGTCTTTAAAACGACCCACTCACCTCCTACATGTTTCCACACATCTTCTGGGTGCTTTCCTTAAGTAGAGAAGACACCCCTCCCGACACTCAGACTAGAATATAGCTACTTTTGGAAGTGCATTTTAAAGAGATTCTCAAGGACATTGCAAATGACATTGTATTCAGACACTATAGCATGCGCTCACAGCATGTGATAGTTTAAAATTAGCCACCCGTTAAGGGGGATTTACATAGTATATTATGTGGCTGTGTCTTTCCATACCTCTGTGGTCTACCCTGCAGGAGCTCTTCCTCCTATGTTGAATTGAATGAGGTTGTAGTGCAAGTTGTAGAAAATCCATCGAGGTTTGTTTTATTGCAACCCATGGCCGTGAAAAGATAGCTCAAACCCTGTTCACTTCAATGGAAGTGCGAGGTTGCAGGGCTGCGCAGAGATTTTTGGTTGTGCAACCCCTTTGTGGTCAAAAGTTTTCATAGAGCCCTAGCCTAAGGTCTGGAAATCTACTCTTGAGAGGCTGTCAACTTGTTTTACTACATACATGCAGCTTACACAGTGCACTCGCATTATAAAGACCCCCCCCCACACACACACACATAAAGTACATAACATTTTGATGGTAGTACATTACTATGTAAGGAAATAGTTGCAGCGTTATCCAGTCAGCTTCAGATTTGTGTTAGTGCCTATGCCTAGCAAAACAGTTACGGGGAGGGAGGAAAGAGTAGGGAAGTGTCTCTATAGTTGAGTGGCTAACCAAAGCACTTCCTGGGCTCCAAAATGACTGACACTAGCAACTTCCTGTTCTATCAGTTGGATGGCGCTCCGGAGCACAAACAAGTAAAACTTTTAGGCATTTACATTATGTTGGAATATGTTTTCATTGTATCAGAAATGCATTGCTTCGATAGATAAATAGGAAATAAGGTTTCATCTACTTCTTCGAGTTGCTGTTTTTCCGGACTCTGATATTTACATTCACACATGGAATAGGACGCATGTTTAAATAATATCTCATACTTGATAGAGGATCACAGGCTCAATCCAAGTATTCTGTTCTTGTTCTAGGAAATAGGAAACTTGAGGCATGGAATTTTCATTCTAGACTCAGACTATTGAGTTGCCTAGGTGAAACGTCCTTTCATGCCAGGGAATTTAAGGTTGTTTTTTTCCTTTCATACAAATTTTAATGCAACAATTTATAATGTAATTTGTCGGGGGTAGACATGGCAGGAGGACTTCTAAGCCGTGCTCTCTGGAAATTGTTAAAACAACGTGACAGCTGTGCTTGTCCTCAAAATGTAGAATCTTCAACTGCATTATATCCAGAGTATAAAAGGTAAGAGGAATGACGGCAGCAGAGCTACAGCCCGTACACAACCAAAACTACACAAAAAAACTGCACATTAACCCTTTGCAATCCAATTTTGGATTCAGGTTTCCTAGGGGGCTTTCACTTTCTGCCATTATACAATGGCGCCATCTGCTGGCTAGAGCCAGTACTGCGGTAGTGGAGATGCTGGAGAGGCCCCCGACAATAGAGCAGACAGTAATATACAGTAAGAGTATCCTGCTGGACGTCTACCGACATTGGAGCTGTACAGAATGTCTTCAGACGTCAGACAGTGGATTGGAAAGGGTTGAAGGGATTTTCCAGTTTAGTGACTCATTTCTTAGTCGTCAGCTTGTTTCTTGCAGCACTGGGGGTCTATGTTTAAACTTTATGAGAGGTCATGTAGTCTGCATATTCTTCACAGATGACTCCAGGTAAAGGTGATTAAAGGTGCAATTAGACAGAACGATAATTGTTCAAAAAAATCACTGGATCCTTCATATTAGAATGATAAAGGTTTATTGTGAACACAGCCAATAATCGATTGATGAGCAATAGTTCGTTCACTTATTATTCATTGGTCATTTCATGCAAGCATGAAAATCATTGACTCCTTCGCCCATCGTTCAGCTTCAATACAAACCGTTCAGTCCTTCTTATTCCCTGGTACAGTGCATGTAAACCACATAGCACGATGTAGCAAGCGAATGAGCGAACAATTTATATGCCTTTATAAGCGGGCTGCGTGAGAGAACAAGCGAACTCTGACATCGTTGGCTCGAGCAAACAGTATATCTTTAAATGTAAAAACACCTGCTTCACAGTTGCCTAGTCGGACTTGTAAGGTGGCTCACAATCCCCAGAAGAGCCAGCCCAGACCACAGAACCACCAACAGTCTGAGGGACACTGAGGAGAAAGTGCCCCGCCAATGGACTCTGCTGGAACCAGCAAATGGCCCCCCTACCCCATCCTGTATCTGATGGTCTCGGGAACAGTTTCTTTGCCCAAATGTACAGTGGGGAGAATCAAGGACATAAGTATAGCATTGTGTGCTTATTAATGTTTTACTGTTAATTTTTGTTTGGAAAATTAAGAAATAAACAGATTAAACATAAATGTAATAGCACCCTTAGGCATTCTAGGCACAGCCGGTCCATTGTCTTCTACAGTCTCATAAGTAGAGCATGTTTACTTGCTCAATGCCCGTGCATCTGGCCGTGACCCTTTTCCCCACTTGTGTGGCTTTCCTCTGAATATAAAACATACAGATAAGCTAATTTGGCTTGGTAGTGATCAGGCTGGGTGTAATGTGTAAACTAGATGACACATTCTGTTTACAGTGCTACAGAAATGGCTGGAACAGAGATCTAGATAGGCATTTCTTCACCCAGGGCACAGATTCAGTGTGGCAGCCCCCCTTCCCCCTCCCTTCTATGTCTACATACATACATACATGCATACTACCGCTATAAATGCATACATATATAGCACAGAAATGTAATACTGCTATATGATACACACTAACATTGCTTTCACACATATACCCCTGCACACATTACACACGTATGCACATTACAAACATGTACCCAACACACAAACAGAAATATACATACACATATCACATATATTTATGCACAATACACACCATTCACACAAATATACAGCATGCCATTTCCTGGATCCACTATCCTGGTAGATAAAAATAAGGAAGCACTGTACAAAATACATGGGATTTTAATCATTAGCACTGAGCTGTCCTTTTGTCCCCTGCTTGGCTGTGAGCTTACCAGCCAAATTTGTGTTTACTTCACCTCTTGCCCTGCTCTGGGTGGTTTTTGTGAGCAGCTGATAACAGCAGCTGAGTGGCTCAAACCCCTGACCAATGAAACCTTGTTACTCGGGCAGATGATCACTTCTGTCCGGCAGCATCTGTGTCATATTACTTCTACTTAAGTTACAAGGTATTATAAATCCTATTTCCAGAAGACCTGTGGAGACCGATTTTAAGGCATGCATTTCATACAGTGTTTCCATATTTTTGTCCACCTCTGTACATATAGTTACACACCGTACACATACTAGTACTAAGGTCTCCTACAAAGCTGTCACATCCCAACATGCCAAAGTAAGCAGAGGAGAGAACCTCTCTGCACTCGCTGCGTCTTTCTGTCCTGACAAGTTTGCTGCTGCCTGGGTGAAGTAACAGCAGTAATAAGAAGTTTGGCTTGTTGTAACTTAAAGCAATACAACCAGGATCTTGAGAAATGCGTGTTCTGCCCCAACCACAACCTTCACATAACTGCACCCAAACTAAGTGTCCTGCATGCCCCCTCCTCAATAGTTATACCCCAGACTGGAAAGACGATGTGTGAAATACTTTAGTACAGAGGTGTGGTTTTTTTAGGCTTTTGTCCCATTCACCAATTATTTCACATATCACTGTATCTGATGATATGCTATATAGAATCTATATATGGTATACTAGATGTTTTTTTCAGTGGTGAGCTATCCCTCTTATGTCCAGTGAAGGGTAATATATTAAGGCTACAACTAACAAAGAAATTTAGTTGATCGTACTGCATGTTTCAAACTTTGTGGCAGAAGTTTGGGGAACGCTGTTTCAAGTTCCATCATTACTGTGCTCACAAAATGTGGTTCAAAAAGACATTGGTTTGATGAGTTTGGTATGAAGAAACTTGAGAGTCCTGACCTCAGATTTACTGAACACCTTTGGCATGAAACTGGAATGCAGATTGCGAGCCAGACCTTCTCATCCAGCATCAGTGTGGAACCTTACAAATACTCTTTTGGCCAAAGGGGAACAAATTCCCGCAGACCCTCTCCAAAATCTTATGGAAACCCTTCCAGAAGAGTTGAGGCTTTTATTAAAGAATAAATATTAAACAATACATTTTATACCCGCTGTGGCCCTGGAGGTTACAGGCCTTCTGGCCCGGGTGATGTGGAGTAAACGGGTCACATGGGCTTCTGATGTAGAGGCCCTGACTTGTTTATGGGACATTACTAATGATGTCTCATTTCAAGGCGTACTGTTGGCTGAAGCGGTCACATGGGTAAACAGTCAAGTGACCGCTACAGTCAATGTTAGTAAAAACTGTCCAGAGGAGCAGCAAGTCAGCGTGGGGGGAGGAGTGGGTTTTTTTAATTTAAATTCCTCCCACTGCCATCAATGTTTGTACATTTGAGTAGGGTGCCCAACAGGTTTATATAGGTGTGATGGCCCTGTGTGCACATACATTTTGCCATATATTGTGTATCTCTGCAAATAAGGAAGATGGAACAATACCCCTGCAGCACCACCTATTGGATGGCAGCATTTTGTGTACGGTTTTCTGGCGTATTTACCTATTCCCAATCATTGTTTTAAAGACTTGTTTAAAAGGTTGTACATTAATTTGAAAGAATGCTACCATCCAATAGGTGGCGCTGCAGAGGTATTGTTCCATCTTCCTTATTTGCATATATTACCCAGAGGAGCATGCATGGCCTTGTAAGTCACCTCACTCACCTCCTAACTGTCTCCACACATTTTCTGGTTGCTTTCCTTAGGCCTGCTGCCCACGGCTACGCTGCGATATTCCGCTGGCGGAGTCCGACACGGCGCCCCCAAAGACCCCATACTCACCTCTCTGGATCCACCTTGCGAGTCTCAGATGGCGTGCGATGGTGGTGGGCAGTGACGCGTAATCACGCGATACTGCCTTGCTCACAGCGAAAGTATGGCGTGACGGAAGGCATCCATTGACTACAATGAAAGCCGTCCGCTTGTTTTTCCGTGGTAATTAAAACATGCCGCCATTTCTTTCACACTGCGGAATTCCGCGGTAGAATTCTGCAGCGTGAACACTGAAAGGCAGAAAGCTATGAGTTTCAATAGAACCTAATAGCTGCGGAATAACGCCGCAGATTTCTACCGAGTGAAACGTGGCAGAAATCTATCTGTGGGCATTAGCCCTTAAGGAGAGGCTACAATCCTTCGGAACCTTGTGTATATCTAGCAAGATCAAGCTTTATCATCTTCTATACTTATATCGCTAGCTTGACTATGGCCCCTGGGTGCTAGAGAAGAGTTGTCATTGCCATCGCCCAAACGTCATCTTAACAAGCAGCAGTCAGGGAGCTGAGAACTGTAAGAGGTGGGTGGTGTACTTGGCATGGTGCTCTCGGTATATGCTTTCTAGTCTTGTGACCAGGTTTGAACTTTCAAGCACAAATCATTTTCTTTTGATGAAAAAATGAGTATTCATCTGAAATTCTGTCTCTATCTGACAGAAAGAATTATTTATTCATCCTGGAAGAGACCTTCTGATCTGTAAAGTTTTATCACAAGAAACTAATACTTAGACTACCTGCTAAATCTTTTATTAGCCCCAGGAGGGACATACTCTTTACTATTGGCATCTGCTTTATGGTCGCTACATGATATACAAATCGAATATATATTGAAGCTTTGTTGAGCTATTTCCTGTATAAACAGCAATTCCCAATATATTCTTGTTAGCAAAATTTCCTTCCTTATTGAATGAGAATCTTCTGATAATAGTCAGAAAATTCAACAGCAGCTTGCAGGGTGCCTATGGTGGAACATGCAGAATTTCTTAAAGGGGTACAGAAAAGCAAAGGGAATTCATATTTTTACCAACCTATGCCAATAACCACATGGAAATTAGCCATTAGATAGAGCCTATTCAAATAAGGGTGTTTTCACATCTGGGTTGGAGGTTTCGTCGCAGATTTCGCTGCAAATACTGGGAGAAGTGCTGCCTGCAGCACTTTTTCTTCAGTCCTAAATCCTGGCAGCTGGGCGGAAAGTGGACGGACTCCATTATAGTCAATGGGGTCCATCCAGTGCTGTTTGGTTCTGTCCAGGGACAGATTTGTTCAGCCGCAAGGATTCGCCTTTCCTGCTCCCTGAACAGAGCAGAAAAGCGTAATCCCGAGTGCAAGTATGAAAGCAGCCTAAATAGTTTGTCTGCATAATGCAGGACAGGATAGATCAGGTCCCTCAGAGAGAGACTGTCTTTGTTACTCTGCTCCAATCTGGCCTAAAGATGGGGATCTTAAACATAGATTCCCCTTCTATTAACCCAGAATTTCTGACAGAATACATTAAAATGAGTTTTCTGAACCGAACAATCCCTTTATTAATGTGCAAGTTCCCTTATAAGCTGACCAAAGGAAGTTATTTATTTTGCCTTTTAAAGAAGTTGTACCAAAATTTCAAGTTCTCCCCTATACACAGGATAGAGCATAACGTGCTGATACTGAGACTCCCACTGATCTCAAGAATGGGGGTCCTGTGTCCCCTCTGCCTGTCACTGCAGTGGTTGCTTGTCCTGCCACAGTGACGTCAAAATAAATGGAGAGCTGGCTGAGCACACAGGATAAGAATTACATTCATCTCCGTGGTGCTGATGGCAATACCCAAGCACTTGTCTCTTGGGTATCTTGACAGTCCCATTAAAAGTGAATGGGGCGCTTGCGTGACTAATACACCATTCAGTCTCCCCCTGACTGCAAGGGGTGCAGGAACCCCGCAGTGAGGAGAACAGCAAAAAACAGGACCACTGTTCTTGAAATCAGCGGGTTATCACCGGCGAGACCCTACCAATCAGCAAGTTATCCCCTATCCTCTCAATTGAGGGATAACTTGAAATCTTGCTACAACTCCTTTAATGACTTAGGTGCACACAGTGATGTCACAGTACAGGGATGACGGCCACCATGATATCACAACATGAGAATAATGCAGACAGTGATGTCACAGCGCAGTGTTAATGTAGACCGTGATGTCACGTATAACAATAATACACACAGTGCACAAATAATACACACTGTAATGTCCTAATACAAGAATAATACCCACTGGGGTATTGCATTATAGAGACAATGAACAGCACATTGATAATAATGATATACAACAGGAATAACTCGCAAAACTCTCCCTTAAATACCATAGTCACCAACCACTGTTCAAGCTTGCTTAGATCATTTTGAATACTCTCTCTTTCCTAGTGTTAGCTATCCCTCCTAGCTTTGTGTCATTGGCAAATTGGATCAGTGTTCCATCAATTCCCTCCTCCAGATCATTTATAAAAATGTTGACCAACACTGGGCCTAGGACAGAGCCTTGTGATACCCCACTTGATACATTCTTCCACTTGGATGTGCAGCCATTTATGACCACTCTTTGAGTACGATCACTCAGCCAGTTGTGAATCCACCTAAGGGCTCCTTTCCACTAGCCTTTTTTATCGCTGCGTTTTTTTTAACGCGATTGTCAATGGGGCTTTCTAATGTTAAAAACGCAAAGCAATGCACAAAAAACGCAATTGCATTGCGTTGCGTTTTTAACATTAGAACGTCCCATTGACAATCGCATGGAGAAAAAAAACGCAGCGATAAAAAAAGGCTAGTGGAAAGACACCCTAAAGTTACCTTGTCACTGAAGGACTGCAGTCAGCAGTAGTCAGGCCTGAAAGAGCCAAAGAATAGTAGAGAGATGGCAGTAGCACAGTCCAGCTATTTATTATAGAAACAGCGTGGCATGGAAGAGCATGTCAGGAAGCACCACGTTGCCTACCTCACCCCTTGTCCCTCCAAGGTCTGCTACTTGTGAGCGCTACCAGCCACCGCTTATTTTGGGGTGCAACATATTATAATATGGACAGTTAGGGTGGCTGCCCAAAGAAACTATATGATAATCAGCATTTTCTTGTTGCTACGGTAGTTCTCAGGGTGACCAATTCAATAAAGTTCCTTTTCACTTCTTTGATATCCAGTTCTGGGTACCTATATTGGTCCCTACTGTCTCAGACCCATGCTGGTCACAGTAGCAACGTTTCTCAGCCTCTGTACAGCCGCCTCCTTCTTGTAACAACTTTTCTGCAGAGATGAAGCTCACAGCAAAGGGCATATGGCCACAATGACTCCAGCGTTCGGCTAACCCTCCTGGGTAACTGCGTGTCTTCTGTCAGTTTGTCAACGGCACACTCTCTTTTAGTGCAACACTTCCTAGAACCTCACTCATGTCTTGGCAGGAAACTACCACTCTATAGAGACTAACCGCAAGTCTGCATGAAAACATGACATGTTCGTTGCGTCCTCACATAGTCTGCTCCAGCTACTGTCGCATTCCTCATCCATCATGGCATCTGGAGACACTACTCAATGCCATATTAGTTAGCGTACGGTCTAACTCAACCCCCAGAGAATCACTGCAGGTACATTACCAGAGAAGTGGTCCTTAGCATACAATGTATCCAGTGGGAGGAATTTATAGTTTGAAACGGACATTTTTTTTCCCTCGGCTACCTCTTGTAGAACAAAAGCATAATAACACAAAGGATTGCAGTAATGTGTCACCACACATTTTCAACCAATGGGGCTCCTCCGTTCCTTCACAGACCCATTGCAGTTGCTATGCTGATACCTTGGTAGTTACATCCAGTGAGTGACACTTTGTGATCTGCTTATTGTCAATAGACCTTTCTAAAGGTGCATTTAGACATAAAGATGATCCCTCAAAAGATGGCTTTTGAGCGATCATTTTGCATAAACTACTACTTGATACTAATGCCAATTAGTACCAATTAGTAGCGTGTGAGCCGCCAGGACCCATATTCAGGGAACAGACCACCCGCTGTTCTCTCAATAAATTCTTTTTGCTCTGCCACGGGGCTGACAGCTAGGACAATGTAATCAGCTGTTATCAGCTCTCCCCGGGCAGAACACAGCGTGCGATCTGTCTTATCAGCTGTTCCACTGAACGATGGATTTCATGCCGAACTGAAATCCATCGTACAGCAGAAAAGTTAAAGATTGGCACATTTACATGCAACGATTATTGCTCAAAAGATGGCTCTTGAGCAAATTTCGAGCGATAATCGTTATCTAAATGGGCCTTAACAAGTAGGAATTGACCAGAGAGGAGAAACGCAATCATTAGCAGTTCTATTTGTAAACAAGAGAGAACACACGAATCCAGGTGCACTCAGACACCAGACATACCGAGGCTATAAGATCTCATATCCTCGGTCTCCTGTCTTATGTCCAAGTCCCCCTGGATCCTTGTGTTCTTCTCTCTTGCTTGCACTCTATGGAGGTTCTGTTATGGTATACTACCCTTAATACGCCAGCCTGGGTGCCCTAGATCTCACCCACAACCCCTGTCTCTGCCTACTTGCCTCCATTCCTGGCTAACCCCAGGCGGACAACTGGGGGGCGATCCCTATTCTCACTAGGGACCGAAAAAGACGCTGGCGTACCTGGATGGACAGGGTAGTATACTGACAGAAAAGGCAGATGTGAATAACCAACACAAACAATACTAAGCAGAACTGAGGCAGATGGAAAAACCTGGCGGATAATAGCAAAGTATAGCAGACAAGATGACAGAAGCAGGAGACCAACAGAGGCAGACTAGCTAGCACACTGAGGGAAACCAATAACTGGCAGTGATTGCAAGTCTCTGCCCGACCTTTAAACAAAAGCCTCCACCCAGGGGCATAAAGTGGGAGACAGTCAACTCCCAACAGAACGCAACAAAAGGGAGGTCGTGCACAGCAGCTGCAGTCACAGGTCCGTGCACGGCACCGCCGCGTGCCACCAGCACCACGTCGGCCAGGCACCCGCACCCCCGGCAGCCGGACAACAAGCCGGGGGGACGAGCCCCGACCGCGGGACCCCGCACACCGCCGCCCCGGGAGGACCAACAACCGCCGCATGGTAGCAGGTTCGTCCATCCTGTGGGAAGGCTGCTGCTCCAAGGACACTACACATTGCTTCCTTTCCAGTTCTTCAGCTGCTCTCCGTTTTCCCTATCCATCCTGCAGTTTTACACTATGGAATGATGTTTTTTTGTTTGCTCCACTTTGATATGTAGCAATGTGGGAGCAAGGTGTTTGGAACCTAGCCATAAGAGGAACACTGACTAAAGCAGAATCACCTTATTAGCTAAGTAGTTAGTTAGAATAACTTCAGGAATCTCTTCAATGTTTTATGCTGGACCACTGTGATAGCTCTAGTTGTTCTCTTTTCATCTAATCTCCGTTCATATTTTTGTCTATTTTTCCACAGAATTTTGAAGCAATATTTCCATCCTAATATTGTCAAACTAATTGGAGTTTGTACACAGAAACATCCAATTTACATTGTCATGGAGCTCGTGCAGGGTGAGTTTAATGATGTCCGTATTCCTGGGCACACACTGCGATAAACTAAAAGTTACAGTGCCATCATGTGGCGTAAGGTGGTAATGGTGACGATCATCATAGAAGCAGTTGGAAAATAGTTAAAGCAGTTGGCCATCTTCTATTTTTCTTTGGCATATGCCTTAAAATTGAAAGTTGCATCATTTATATTGTGCTTTCCCTGCGCTATCTGTAACATGCGCTGTGGGACAACACCGCACAGATTACAGAAAATGGACTGGTATATTAAAAATAAAAGTTTTAATATACCAGCCCATGATATATAACCTAGTAGCCATGTGATATATCTTGGACTGGCATATTAAAGCTTTTATTTTTACAATTCCTATATGTGCTTGCATGTTAAACATCACCAGAAGCACAACCTATTAACACATCTTATGAAAACGTCCCATTTACACAGGCTGAGTACTCGCCAACTCTAATAAGGGCTGATTGACAAAGCATTAAAGATGAGTGAGCATACTCACTAAGGCAAACTACTCGAGCGAATAGTGCCTTATTCGTCTCTAAAGATTCGGCTGCCGGCGCAGGTGACAGGTGAGTTGCGGGAGTGAGCAGGGGAGAGAGAGGGAGAGAGAGATCTCCCCTCCGTTCCTCTCCGCTCTCCCCTCTCCGCTCCCTGCCCCCCCCCCCCCTTCCCGCTGGCAGCCGAATCTTTAGAGACGAGCGGGTAGGTACTCGCATAAGGCACTACTCGCTCGAGTAGTTTGCCTTAGCGAGTATGCTCGCTCATCTCCACAAAGCATGTCATTCGGTACTCGTTCACTGCTTTGTGGGGAAGAATGATCTTTAATATGATTGTACCTCCGCATAGAGGTGTCATTGTCAGCTGTATATCACCCCGTTCTCATTATATAGCCCACCAGTGCGCCTTTTTATTCTCTCATAAAGGACTAGCTCAGCCAGTGAACATGCGTTTGCTCATTCGTTGGCTGATATTTTGCACATTTACATGGGCCGACTATCAGAAAAATTAGCATTCAGGTGAACGTTCGTGCCCAGCAACCCGCCGATGTAAATGATATTTTAATTTTAAACCATGTGCCAATTAGAACAAGACACTGGCAAGCCCCTTCGTTAGTTAAAAGATGGCCGCAGCAGAAATCGGCTAGATAATAAGTTATGAGGGTTTTCTGGCTTTATGTTTGCAAAATGATTGCAGATTGCAACTTTCTAATTTACTTACTTAGTTTTTTTCTATTTCAGGATATCTGCTTGTTTTCAGTTAACACAAACATTTGCTTTAGGCCAAAACCACACAGACGTATATTCTGGCCGCGTGCTATCTGTATATTCCATGATCATATAGCTCCATTAACCTATGAGGCTATTCACATATACAATTTTTCTCACGGGCCAATGGTCTGTTTGAAAAAAAAGAAATCATGTCATCCCCTTGTCTGTTTTCATGCCAGCAGGATTTTACTGTTTTCAATTCTGCCCCCAAATCTGCACTTTGGCAGTCCTCATTTTGCGAATATCCCACAGGAGGGCACAGTCAACAACACTGTTGCGGTATATTCCATTGTGTGTGAAAGGCACCTAAGTGTCCCTTTTATTTTCCCAGCAGTGTACATGGGATGTAATAATGTGCTATATTTTTGTACAAATCAGTTGCTCTCATTAAGGGCTCCTTCACACGAGCGTATGCACATCTGCATGCTCCTCATTTGTGGAAGAACACTTTTTTGCATACATAGCAGTGTATTTTACTGTACTTTTTCCACCCGCAGGACATGTTCATTTGCAATCTGCTAACCATTTGCAACTACTTGAAATGGCTAACAAGTTCCAGATGTGTTCTTACGCAGCGTATTACGCATTTCTTTGCATATTGCATGCACATTTGCACCCCCCTCCCCATTGACGTCTTTGGTGACCCTTGGTGTGCAAATGTGCTGAAAAGTAGAGCATGCTGCATTTTTTTTTTTTTTTTTTGTGCAACCAAAAAGCTCATGTAAAATTTGGAAAGGTGAACAAATCCATTGAAATCAATGGGTTCTATTCTCTGCATATTGTGCGCACAAATCTGTCTGTGTGAAGGAGCCCTAAGAGCCCATTAGCATTGAGCTCTGGAACTCGATGGATAAGGCTGGAATCACACATGCACTTTCTAGTGTAGTTTTTGATGCAATCCTTGGGTCAAAGTCAGAAGTGATTTCAAAAGGTATGGAAAATATAAAGAAAGGACATGGGGTGCCTTCACAATGGCGAGAAAATCGCAAATTTTTTGCACAATGCGAGAGTGAGTAAAAACGCAGAATTATGAAACCAATGATTTATAACGGTTTCCTTCACATCTGCGATGTTTTCACTAAGGCAATGTTGCGAGCGGGGAAAAAATCACGGCATGTCCTTTCTTTCTACGATGTGCGATATTTTTTAGTTTTTATCTCCCATGTTTCCCTGTGGAGCCTCCTTTTTATCACATCACAAAGCACAAACTTGCGATTTTCGTGCGATGCGTTTTTAACATTAGAAAGACCTATTGACTTTCACGCTAAAAATTCGCTGCTAAAAGAGCTAAAAAGAGCGCAATATCAAGCAGAGTTTCACCGCTCGGCCGTGTGTAGGAAGCTTAAGCCAAAGCCTTCAATGCATCTACATACATCCACCTGCATTTTGCAAGGGAAGAAAGACTGTCACATAGCAGCACCCTTAGGGTGTATTCACACTTATTCAGGTTTTTTTATTTCGTTTTTCAAGCCCAAAACAGGTGAGGAGGATCGTAAAAGAAGAAAAAGAATAAAGGACAAAAATAACTTCTTTCTTCAGATCCCTTCCTGGTTTTGGCTTCAAAAACTTCCAACAATATCTGAACAAAACCTGTATGTGTCAACTCCCCCTTAAAGCCTTAGTTGTTTTCTTATAAAGGCTTCGAACCATTACGACTCCATTAAATCTTACTCTTTCCTTTGTAGTGGATATATAAGTGGGGAAGTGACAGATTTTAAGCTCAGAATTGTGATCAGCTGATATGTAATATAGTATCAAATGTAGCAGACCACTGCACTAACTTTGTTGTCCTGTAGGTGGAGACTTTTTGACATTCTTACGGAATGACGGCCCCAGACTGAAAACAAAGGAACTAATCAGAATGTCAGAGAACGCTGCTGCTGGGATGGAATACTTGGAAAGCAAACATTGTATTCACAGGTACAAGCCCAAGGGTTATTGCAGCAGTATCTCGCAAATCCAGGCTTGGTATGTTAGTAAAAATGATGCACAGCTCCTGGGTTCCTTCACATTCTCATTTCTAGATGTATGTATGAATAGAGTCTGTATTATTACCTGTGCAGAATTCAGAAAGTCCATTAAAAATAACAGTTTAAGGGCTTATTCACACTGCTGTAGGCACAGCTACGCTCAGCAGCACAGAGCGTAGTAGCGCCTGAACAAGGGGAACGTCTTCCCATTTTCCGGCAGTTCAAACTCTGCGCCTGAGCGCAGGAATTCGAAAAATGCTGCGGGAAGATAGGTGCCGCCTGATCTTCCCCGCACGTAGTTGCCAAAAAGATAGGACAGGTCCTATCTCTTCTTGGCCGTACTAATTATGGCCAGGAAAAGAGGTGGTGAATCCGAAACCACTGAAATCCCCAAAAGAGATCAGTGGATTTGTTTTTGTCCCACTATATGGCCGTGATTATCCAAGCAGTATAGGGGACAAAACCACGCTCATCTGAATCCGACCTTAGAGCAAAAACATATGGGCACTCGCCGCTCAGAACATATTGGTGCATGAACTGGGGAGGGGGGGGGGGGGGGTGGACTATTGAAACTCCAAGCTTCTGCAGGCAAATTTGAAAAAAAAGCGGAAGATACAGTAGGTCCTGCCTGGTCCTTCTTGCCCGTAGTGATAATGTGTGGGCATCCCGATAGTTGAAACAAAACCATTGAAAAATCACGGCCACATAACGGGGCTAAAACGCGCTCCTCTGTTTAACCATAGAACAAGCAAACCATAAATAACACTAACATTCATTTCACATGAGAAGCGGTTCTCCACAGTGAGTCAAGTCCATTTTTAAAGCGTTTGCTCCTTATTATACAGTACAAATCGCTTTGCTTCTGTTGACACGTCTACAGGGCGATATTGAAGCAAAGTGAGTTATTACCTGTTGTATAACACTTTTATTCAACGCTGTCAGAGCAACAGAAGTCCTATCCACAGATTGTAGCGTAGATTTTCTCTAAAACCATTCCTTGTGACTCCTCATACAGAGTAAAATGAGGTCTTTTCTTTACCAATGACAGCAAAATACATTAACTTACATTAACTATATGCTACAAGTACGTTCTTTATCGGAGTACTTAATAGATGTCATACTATATAAAGTAATTTTATCTGAAAAGACATTAACAACACTAAAATTAGAAGTGAATGAGGACAAATGGACCAAAAAGCAATAATCTGTTAATGTGCCAGACTTAGGGCTTCTTCACACTCTTATTTTCTCGCATTTTGAAATGCATGAAAATTTTTTTAATTCAATGGTGGCATTTTTTATGTAGTGTAATTGTGTACATTTTTTTTCTGATGTTGTTCAAGTCCTGTAGAGAAGACTTTGTGAAAAACACCAAAACAAAAGCCATACCAAGAGAATGCTATCTTTTGAAAAAATACCACTGATGCAGAAAAAGGCACAAAAATGTTGTAATATAAAACATGTTGTAGACCGTTTATTTCACTGTAGACTTTACAGTAACATCTGGCTGTTTAAAAGAAAAAAATGCTAATCAAAATGACATGAAAAACTGTTTTCTGGAAAAGCTAAGGATGAAACTAGCTTAAATGTCGGCTCTAAAAATGAAAGCGAATATGGCCCAGCAGTAGACTAGTGTGTACATATCCGAGTTAGACCATGCGGCTGCTATAGGATGCTTGGAGAGAGGGTCTCAACCATGATTGGTCCAATCCCCCTTGCCGCTAGGTGTGTAGGACTCCCCTCTCCAGAGAAGCTGCGTTGTTAGCAAACAAGGGTTAGGGGAATTTGTTATCGCCTCAACACCCATTTCCATTAACCTTGAGCAAGCAGCTGATCCATCTATTTTGGTTGGCTAACCCTGGCACTAAAATGAGAAACTCTTCTTGATATTTGCTATGAGGTCTCCTCTTATTTACAGTATGGCCACCCCTGACAGTAGGGTACTTTTTTTCTCTAAATTTGATGTTTCACATTGTAAGAGGGGGGTATGGTGTAGGGAAGAAAAAAAACAAGGTTACTTTTTTTTTCAATACTAGTAATTACATTTTGGGTGCTTTTTTTTTTAAACTGGTAAAAAAAAGACCAGACCATATACTTGCGCTCATCGCTCCCACATCTTGTTCAGCTGGAGGCATCAGGATCCAATGCAGCAGTGCACAGAGCAGAACAAGAGCTGGGGGTCAGCACAGGAAGTATATGGACCACTATTAAATGAATCATTATTTTTAGCCTCCTTCCCCATCAACAGGGTGACAAGTATATATCACATTGTGACTGGGTGAGGGAGGATGAATATTGGGAGACTCCCTGCATAAGTTGACATGCCTGCTAATCTTCCCATTGGTGTGTGTGGTCTTTAGTTTGTTGGGGTGTGTTTGCTTAGGATTATACTGTTGAATTGAGTTAATGATTCTCTTTCCTTTAAGATGGCCATACGCTCTAGATAGGTACAGTCCGAATCTACCAAGTTCAGCAAGTTAATGTTTATTATACAGGCAGCCCAACTGCCTCCTGACACTTGCCTATGCAGGAAAGAAAGATCGGGATTAATGGATTTCAGCATGCTTGATCCGTTGTTCCTCAGGAAGATAAGCAGCTTATTCCCATCTGCCTACTGAAATAAACAAGTAGATTCTATCAATCCGAGCCGGCATGTTTATGGGGTTGGGGGAGAAAGCTGTCATATGCATTTGGCCTATCAATATTTAAAGGGAACCTGTATCTTCCTGTAGCACCATAAAGTAAGTTGTAGTGCTGTTAGTGGAGATAACAGGGAGCCAGGGGAAGTATTTTTTTTTAATATTCTCCGGCTCTTCCGATTTCACACTGTCACCTGCTGAAGATCACGTGCCGCTCGAAAATCTGACTCTTCAGATTACCATGCGCACGCTCTCCCATTTGTTTTCTAATTTCTAGTACCCCCCCCCCCCCCCCCAACGTACAGGCAGTATGTCCCCCTTTGCTCTCTTCTGTATGCCATATATCTTGTCTAAACGCTTTGTGAGAAAATACATTTTTGTGGAGAATTACTATTTCCCGCCTTTCCCAGTCCACCTATTGATTTTCTCAGACATCAGTGATTTGATACAAAGAAACAAGCCGGAAGGAGGGTCAATCAATAGCTCTTTAATGAACATCTGCAGATGGGTCACCAAAAATAAAACATGCATACTTTGATTAATGAATGTTCGCAAAAGTGAAAAGAACGCTCAACAGCTTCCGTTCTACAGGTATCTGGAAAGTCTAAACTAATGATAAAGTATGTGCCTACAGCAATGTAACATCGTAGGCGGAACTAGAGCTTCACCTGGTCTAACCCTGCAGAACGTGTTTCCATCAGGGAGCTGGTAGTTATGGTCCCTTTGAAACATATATATGAATCAACAGCTTGCATATTTTTCAGGGGTGTACATAGAAGAGAGGGGGCTCCAAAGTGAGACCCCCGTTATATTGTGAGATTTTGCCACTTAAGACAAAAAGATCCAGAGGAAAATTCATCAAGTAAAAACAGGCGCACAAAGGCAAATTTTTGCATAAGACTAACTTGCACAAAAATTGTGTGACTTTTTTCTACTATGCCTGTCCACGCCACTTTTACGAAAAAGGAGCATGGCTTGGTGAGAGGGGGTGTGGCCACACAGACTATCACATTAATGTATAATTTATGCCAGAAACTGGTAAGAAAAAATTACACCAGCGATCTATTCCAGCTTCTAGCTTGCATAGATTTCTATGTAGTCACAGGGGCAGCCTGAGTTGTGCCTTATATATGAAGTTTGAAGTGCCAGTTTTAACACATTTTTCCCTTGGTGTTTGGTTTTTTCCTGACCCTTGGGGCAATTTTCCACCCCCAGTTTGCTAACATTGCAGTTCTTCTAGACAGGACAGATTTATACGGATTCTCGCCATTTAAAGGAAATAAGCGAATGTGTCATCAGAAAATGACCTATTATAAAAAACACATTTTTGTGTTAAACACATTTTTTTAAGAGTTTTGATGATTTTTTTTGTCTAATTTTCGATCACTAATCTATAATATTACATACATATCCATTTTTTTTCCTGGAAATAAGACTTACTCTGGAAATAGGCCCAAGCATGATTTTTGAGGATGCTTGAAATGAAATATAGGCCCTACCCAAAAAATAAGCCCTAATAACAGTTAATAAAAACAGTCAATTTAAATGGTGTCCAAGCTGCTATACATGCAAGAAAGTTAAATCTTTTGGAGCAAAGATTAATACAAGACCCTGAATCATATACATACCCTGTTCCCTAAAAATTAGACAGGGTCTTATAATAATCTTTGCTCCAAATAAATAATTATATATTAATTATACCCTGTTTCGCCGAAAATAAGAGAATTTATAAATATATACTTTTAAAAAAATCCTAGAATCCTGCATTTTTCTCACTGACCATATAGCCTAATACTAGTCTGTCATTTCTTGATATCTAAGTAGAAAACTTTGCAGCAGTAATCTCACTAACCTCACAGGCAGGATTACAGTGAGAGGTAAAGGCCCATATAGACGGGACGAATGACAGGCAAACGATTCCCGACACTTGTCCCAGCACAGACTCCCTCCTGTGCTGCTGCACAGGAGCTAGTATCGCTGGCTCACTGCGAGGAGACAGGAGGAGATTTCTCTCCTCATGTTCCCCTGCCCCTCTCTATTAACTTAACATAGTGGCTGTTCAGTACTGAACGGCCACTATTTACACAGAACGATCAGCTCATCGTTCATCGTTTATGCAGCATACATTCAGTGATCGCTCAGTGTAAATAGCAGCCGTTCAGTATTGAACAGCCGCTATGTTACATCAATGGTTAGGGGCAGGGGAGCGAGAGGAGATAAATCTCCTGCAGCCACCCCACTGAGAGCTAACAATACTAGCTCCCATGCAGGTGCATGGCAGCTAGTATGTGCAGGGACGAGTGTCGGGCATCGTTTACCTGTCATTCGCCCCGTCTAAAACACATATATGTAGATAACACAGGATCTACCATTTGCAATAGGTGATCAGCTGTGACTATCTACTCCCCGCTTCCCTGCATAATCACCTCTATACAGCTCATCAGGCATGTCTAGAACAGTCTAACATACAATGTCAGTGGCTTCCTTCCCATCCATTGTATAAATGGCCCATGAAGCAGCCATAAAGCAATTTCTCCTAGGGCCACATCAGCATAATGTTGCCTTCAAAGGGCCTTTTATAAGGGCTAATTCACACAAGCGTATTTTTTATGTACGTATCACAGGTGGCTTAATCCATGTTGATTTGCATTGGGGTATTCAGACATGCATTTTTCACACACACAAAAAAAATCACAGCATGCCCTATTTTGGTCCGGATTACAGACCAGAATTGCCCATTACGATCAATGGGATTATGTAAATACACAGTGAGCCTGCAGGATACATGCATATTCACTGAATATTTATGCATGAAAGCAGAAGGGAAATCTATGGGACCTTCTTGGGGTTTTCTTTTGCACACATGAAAAACGCAGTGAATATGCGCACGCAAAAAAACAAAAGAAGGTCCCAATACGCAGTGGGCGCTCACTGCTCACATATTTTCGGTCCATGAAAACACTGCATATTTCATGGACCAAAACTGCTTACGCTCTTCTTAATAAGCCCTAAATGTAACTACTCCTTAAGTTGGCAGTAGAGCTCTTTGCACTGTGATGGTGGTTCTCCCCTTCCACCGAGCTTCCTACCTTGGAGGGTGTCTAGGGTGCCTGATTAGGGCTGTTAGAGCTCTGCCACCACCTGTGAGTTGCTGAATGGTGTAGATCTCAGAATCCAAGATGGTGCCTGCTCCCTGTGCTGGCACCATCCCCTCTGCTAAACACTGGCTGTGTCCTCCGGGGAAAGTGGAGAGTCGTTCTTTCTGCGTCCAGACCTTATCACAGACCATGTAAGAAGTCATGGCAGAACGGATTCGGCCCATGGGTCTTGAGTTTGATAAGTGTTCTAAATGCTCTTAATGCTGTTAAATGTAGCCTAGGAAAGATGGCAGCCTCCCATAGTCATGGGCAGACAACAGAATAACCAATTCTGCGATCAGAAAAAAACAACTGAATATAAAAATGTTTCACAATCTGATTTTAATTAAGAAAAAAGGTTGCGATTAAAGTCCCTATAACAGCAAAGGGATTGGGACCAATTAGGGCTGGGCCTCCTCTCCACAAGGGCTTAACCACTGACCCATCTTGCTACCCAGGATTAATATCCAACTTTGTTGCCCTTTAAGCATCCGCTTTTAATGACTAATTCAGTTGTCATTCTCTGCAGTGGGTTGTTTTGTGGGAAGAGGGGTGGCCCATTCCTATTGGCCCTTTATAAAAGGACCATAATTATCAGGCCCAAGTTTCATCCAGGTGAATAGTTAAAAAATTTAGAGTGCTATTTGTGCATTTCACATTTCATTCTTTTTAATGCAGGGATCTTGCAGCACGCAACTGCCTTGTGACCGAAAAAAATGTCCTAAAGATTAGTGACTTTGGTATGTCAAGAGAAGAGGCAGATGGAGTATATTCATCCACCGGAGGAATGAAACAGATTCCTGTGAAGTGGACAGCACCAGAAGCTCTCAACTATGGTATTTCTTTACACTAGTATTATGTTTGCTTCTCCAGGGCATTGGGCATATAGAAAATGTTTTTTACAAAGGAGATTCATACCTAGGCTTTTATTTACATTCCACAGCAAAGTTTCGTATTGGTGCTCCTCCCCCCCCCCCCCCCTCCCGCCTTCCTTACAGGGGATCGCTCAGCATGAAAAAAATCCTAAACTCCTAAAATGTGTGGATTGCTGAGGAGACACAAAATCCAAGAATATAATTGTTATTGCTAAACTCCCTTTCACTCCCTTGCAGTAATCCTGCAAACAGTCTGTGCCCTGTATGCTAATAAAGCATCTAGGAGTCCACTATACGGTTTGTCATGGCTTAGAAGTCTGGCACATGCATTGTAATACAGGGCAGAGGTTGTTTGCTGGCTTAAGGCCCATTTAGACCCAACGATTATCACTCAATATTCCCTCAAAAGCCATCTTTTGAGCGATAACCATTGCATCTAAACGCGCTGCCATCGTGCACTGTTCATGCTCTATTCATTAATCGCTGATTTTTGGCAAGCTAAAAGTCAGCGATGAGCCTTATCAGCTCCGCCGCTGAGTTCTCCACGGGATAGCAGCTGATGGCATTCTTTCAGCTGGTATCCCGGATGGAGCGCTCAGCGAAAGCTCCAAGAACAAAGCAGCTCCTGCTGTTCTCGGCTCTAGCAGCTCAGTGGGATACTAGCTGACATCTCAGAGAACAAAGCAGCTGTTTGCAAATACAAAGCAGCTGCTGTTCTCGGAATAGTCAGCAGTGTTCCGCTCCGCCTTCATTTAACTCTTAAGTAGCTAATTAGCTACTTAGGAGTTTATGCAAAGATGATCACTCAAAACTCACGCAGACTGTCATTTGAGCGATTTTTGAGTGATAATCTTTCAGTGTAAATGGGACTTGACTGTGGGAGTGGTTTGTGAAAAAGAGAAAAATAGATATAGAAGAATCCTTTATATAAGATAGAATAAAAGGAGAGCAGAAGAGTGTATTTTTTACATTGTGTTCCTTTAACATATTTGTCTTCGGCTTTTCTTACATGTATTGGTATATAAAAAAAATTCCTGCTCACAGTTGGAAGTTCGAATTGATAGAATTCAGTGAATGCTCAATTATATAAAACTCAGTGCCACAAGCAAAGTATTAATTTGCTTTTAGAGAAAAGTAAAATGTCTTTGAAGCCCTAAGGAACATTGCTTGGTTCAAATATCATAGGCTGAATGTTCTGTATTTTATTTTTTTTACTTTAACTTCATATTAAAGTCAATAGGAGGCCATATACCTTCAATAGCTGTTGGATGAATAAGAATTTGGCGAACGGCTATTCCCCCTGCCCCCATACACTTGTACTATGTGCTCTGGCAGTAGCTTATCTCCCATGACAACAAAACAATCTGAATGTTTAAATCCAGCACAGCTAATTCTTTACCCCAACATCTGCCATCAGGGAAGAGTCGGGTCACCTCGAATTTGGCTGTCATTAATCTAATGTGTATGGCTAATTTTAAGCCTTGAGCAGTTGCATAGCTATAGGGGTCGAAGTTGAGACCGGGCCTCTAAGCCTAGGGGACCCAGAGGCCCCCCTCACCACAATAGCGGCCAATGCTGCACATCCGCTACATGTCCACCGCCTCCGTAAGTGAGACCGCACATAAACCTCCCTATCCACTCACTGTTGCCAGCAGCTTCTATGACAGCCCACTGACTCCAGCGCTTACTGTTCTATGATGCGAGGACATGGGAGGAGGGGTCTGGCTGTGTTGGAGTCACTGAAGGTTGTGCTGTTGGTGTTAGTCCAAATGAGTAGGAAGAAAAGCTTATGTGCTGCCGAAGTTGAAATGATGTAGGGCATAAAGGCAGTATTAATCAAATGTGCGGACACAGAGGGGCATAACAGCTGATTGGATAACTCCTTTAAAGCTAAGCCGGTGCACTATTGGTATATTGGGGCACTGAAGGAGCATTGGTACTATGTGTGGGCACTATTGTTATGGGAACACTGAGAGGCGGGGGTTGCAGCAGGACGGGGTGAGTATGAAGAGATGAGTCGAGGCTGGAACTAGTCTTCATGATGGTCTGGGCCAAAATACAGAAGAAAAGGGAAAGTGAACTAGTCCAGTCAGAGATGACGCCACCTGTGATCACTGGAGGTCACTGCACTGTAATCATTATCACTGTATAGAGCTGCCATCTGGTTATTCTATTGGGGCTGCATTATTTAGAGTTATACTAGAGCTGAGCCATCTATCTAAGGCTGCCATGTTATGAGTGCCTTATATATGTGCTGTCTTCATATATGTCTTGGGGCTTGTGTCCTAATCCCCTAAGACCCTAGCAACATCCTTGGCTTCTTTCCTTAAGAGACCCTGCACTGTTCTACACAGACTACGAATGGGAGTGATGAAGAGTATTTTGGGGTGGGGTTCCAAGTTAAGCTTTTGCCCCCGAGCCCATTAGCCTTTAGCTACACCCCTGACCTTGAGTTTAGGCGCATTAGTGATGCACTCTATATACACTTTATTCTTATTTCAGGTCGATACAGTTCGGAAAGTGACATCTGGAGTTTTGGAATTCTACTTTGGGAAGCGTTCTCGCTTGGCGCAGTGCCATATACAGCCATGAGCAACCAGCAAACTAGAGAAGCTATAGAACAAGGTAGGTGTGTGCTTGGTGATACGATTTAGGAATCCAGAAAAAAATATCTCTGAATAAAAGTGTTCTCCAGCATGTCACATACAATTTAACACAAGTCCACTGTGACCGAGATCTGTACGAGCCTTTGTACTTTACAGCACCCCCCCCCCCATCTGTTGTCGATCACCTTTGATCACCGTTGTGCAATTTCAAATAGGTAACTTGTTTGTACTGATCTTGATCACATCTCATAGCCCACTTTTATCCAGAGCTGCATAAAGAACTCTCTTGGGTTTTTCCTAGCTATCATCCTCCTAAATCAGAGCTTGCTATGGTGATTTGCATTCTGGAAAGTATAGCCTCTACAGCGAGTAATGAACAGCGATCCGATGTAGAATAAAAATTCTGTCACGCATTGCAGCTAGTAAGATATTAGAGGTATGTACATGATACAAAGCCAACTGATAGCAACCAGCAGACCGCAACATTGAATGTGAATAGTCAATAATATATGATGTTCAAAGACGGACCTGCACTTAATCATTGATGAGAAGTGGATCAGACCTGAATGTCTTCAGCCTACCTAATGGTGTGTGTGTATGTATGGGTATTAATAAATCAACTGCACAATTGGGCCTTTTCTTTTTTTTTATTGACTTGAAGTGTCATTTTAGGTGAAATCAGTCAATATTCTATGTGTACAAAATCAATTTTCTTGTGATTGCAGGAATCCGCCTGTCTGCCCCAGATATGTGTCCAGATGATATTTATAGGTTGATGCTGCGCTGCTGGGAATATGATCCAAGGAAACGTCCGAACTTTGGCAGTGTGCACCAAGAACTTATCAGTGCCCGCAAGAAGCAACGATAAGGCCCCTAGCTAACAGACTATGTAGAAGGAAGAGATGCAGTTGTCATTGTATTGCTGGTTGTCTGGTGAGATTTACTTTATGAACTTATAGGATGCAATCTACCAGGGCATTAATACTGCTCCATACAGATAAGTTAGACGGCTCACTCTTCTCATTGTGAAATAAATGGCTAAGCATTCCCTCGTTATCATAGCAGCGTCTGTGAAGCTTTTCTTCAGCGGTTGACTTCAGCATCCCTGCATTCCTGAAGCCTTTCTGCACATCACCATAGCAGAATTATAAAAGGTCAGCTTTGTGGATCCTGCATCAGGATTACTCTTCAGAAATGCAGGGGTAATGATACTGTATATGGTGTGTACACACACAGAGCAGAGCTTGCGGAGCAAGATTCATCATGTCACAATATGCTATTTTAGATCGCAGGTAATCTCACTGTATTATCTTACTTTAGGGAGTTTTTATCATGGACGTACAATGCAGCCCTAAGGAGTGCTATGACCTATTCAGTTCTGTTGTATCTACAGTAAATGCACGTGGTATGAAATAAAAAGGGGGGAAAAATGTTTAATCTGTATGCATATTGAAGAGAAATACATATTTGAAGTGCTATCTCATTGACTGAGTTTCAATAAATATTGGTTCCTGATATAATTTCCTCTAGGAATGTACTGTTTTTAATAGAAATAACCACATTAATGTTATGTTGTATGATTGTGCGACACTCTAGAAGGTACTGCCGAACACTTATCTGTGTGATGGATAAAAAGGAAGCTGAACTTGATGGGTCTATGTCTTTTTTTTTAACCTATGTGATTATGTAGCCTTTTTTCATCATGACAAGAAGAAGGCCTTTGTCTTTATCAAGCTTAACTTTGTTTTTAAAGGCCCTTTTACACGCAAAGATGATCGCTCAAAAGATGGCTTTTGAGCGATCATTTTGCATAAACTACTAATTGGTACTAATGTCAGTTAGTAGCTTATTAATTCATGTGAGCCACTGGGAGCCAAAGTCAGAGAACAACAGGGTGGTCTGTTCTCTGAATGCATTCCCTTTGTTCTGACAGCTCAGACAATGTTATCAACGCTCCCCACTGAGATCACAGTGTGAAGCCCCAGCTATCAGCTCTTTTGACGAATGATGGACTTTATGCCGAACATAAAATCATCGTTCGGCAGAAAACTGAAAGATGGACACATTTACACGCAACGATTATTGCTCAATAGAGGGCTTTTGAGCGATCATTGTTGTGTGTAAAAGGGCCTTTAGTCTTTGTTGCAACTGGCTATGTCCACCTGTGGATATTAGGTTTATTATTACACATACACAGACAGGATTCTTTGTTTCCTGTCTCCTGCCACACTCGTAGACCTCTGGTGCTTCTGCAATCGTTTAGGAGCGCTGACTTTCTGCATCTTTGGCCCTGCCTTCCAGCTGTCGACCATCTGACCAAATCATGAGCGGCATGCCCTACAGCAGCAGGGAAAGAGGGCATGTCTGGTGGGAGAGACCAATTTGTTTGCACCGAGGGTCTGAGGTCATACATCATGAAAAAAATCTTTTTGCACAAGCAAAGGTTACTTTAACAAGTGTATTTTTGCACATCTTCATTAATGTTCAGTGAGAAAGTGGAAACTAGAAACATGCAGAGCAGCACACAGGAGGGCAGGGGAACTGGGGGTATGCTGTAACACAGCATGAAGTCAATGCACAGCTAGCCTCCTATCACAGTAGGAAAGTGGAAGAGTATGACAGTATGACACCTAAACGAGAGCACAATAACAAAAAAGATTAACATGAAACCATACCAGTTAGTATTGTTTCACAAAGTTCATCTGGTGCCAGGAGTTCAGGAACTATTGTAGTTCTATAGGGATTTGCTGTAAATGCTTCAACCTTATTGCTTCCATTCCTAACACTGGAATTTCTGGGATGCAAAAACTGTCCGGAGGCAGAAGTGTTATAACGGGCTTCATCTCTCATCTATTTCAAAGGGAGTGAAGCCAGCTATGACACTTCCAATGCTGTCTCCTATGATGACATTTGGTCCCACTGCACTGACAGCAGGGTGGGTGATCGGCGCATCGCTGGGAATCCAGAGAGGTGGGTCCACAGTGATTATGTATTGATGATGTATCCTTAGAATAAGTCCTCAATAGTTTTTGCCGAGAAGACCCCTTTAAGTCTCCAGTTCATACCACTGTATAAGCATACACTGGCACATGTTGACTCCTATTGGGAAAAAAATGTTTCATGGTATATGTGTCTTTTAATGAGTCCCTCTGCATAGGAAAGCTTAGTAGTATAAGCTTTCCTATATATACCTACAGCGCTGACCTCCAATGTATGCCAATGTATAGGCAGACTGCAACATACGACATTCATTGATTCCCATTGTAAGAAAAACCTACTACACGGCATAGTTCTTTTTTACTGTCTCTTAGTGCATAATTAAGTAGTTATACATCATCTCACTATAGTGAAATTAATCCATTGCCTTTTCTACCTGTTTTGATAATTTATATTGCTTTTAATGAATCCAGCGCTCCATTTCTTACAGCCGCTGCTATCAGTCCACAGGCATCCCAAGCAGTTTCTACTACCTCTCCCATACTTTCTTTGCCAGCATCTCAGACAGCTCTGTATCTCCCCCATGCACCTCATAGAGCCAATATGCCTGCTACACTCCCAGGCTTCATCTTTCTCCTCTATTCCCTTTCTCCAATATCAAAGTGATATCAAGACACCCTTATCCTGTTCCTCTGAAGTATCGCCAGCCTGCTGCCCCTGCATGCACCACCGTCAGTGCTGCCCGCTGCACTTCGGGGGCGTGAGCACTAGGTCTGACATACTGGGGATGCATCTGAAAAGAAGATTGGCACATGCATGGTAAAGAAAACTCATAGGGACTTGAGAGCTGACATATCCATACATACAGCCACAAAGTTTCCTAGATTTAATGTATATAACATCACTGGAAGTTGAGTGGATTTGACAGTAGAATCGCATGACCAGAGTCAGGATTGGCAAAACAGTACCTTTTTGGAAAAGCAATCACAAAACATGGCTATATACTCACTGACTAAGGAGGGCAGATAGCTGCATCCTCTCATGCAGGTAGCAGACTATGGCCATGTTCTGTGATTGTTTCTATATTTCCCCTTCTGGGCAGCAGAGTGCTGGCTCCAGTGGTGGCCTGGGCGGCTGCGGAGGGGCCCCCTAAGAGCGGCTCCTAGGCTTCGCCCAAAACCCTGTCCTGGCTGCCTAGGAGGCCGGGCACAGCCCGCAGCAGCCCCAGCTGTCGTCCATGGTAGTTGGCAGAGACAAGTCTTGAAAAATGACTAAGTCCAGAAATCCATGAGAACTGGGAAGGGGAGAAACCAGGTGCTCCAGGCTGGGCTGGAGTTCCAGGAGGTCGGCCTGACTCCGCCGGTTTTCCCCTTACCATCTGCCTATGTGTCAAAATGGGGGAAGTTAAAAAAGCACCCCCAGCAGATGTATGCAGGGGGGCTGTCTGGGTGAAAGAGAGTGGGTGGCTGGCAGCAGGGTGCTGGCTCCGGCGGTGACCTGGGAGGCTGCGGAGGGTGCCCTTAAGAGCGACTCCCCTCTCATCCGCGCCGGCAGCGGAACATTTTCTTCCGAGCGGGCAGGTACTCGCTAAGGACAATGCTCGATCGAGTAATTGTCCTTAGCGAGTATGCTCGCTCATCTCTAATGACTATCTTTTAAGCCTTCTGTGGTGCAAAGTGTTAATGCAGCAGAAATTAAGTTCTAAGCTCTCGCGACCTGAAGGTTGCAAGTTCAATCCCTGCGTGGTTCATCAATCCCTGCTGGGGGGTAATAAATAAACTACCTGAAAGCCCTGCGTAATAAGTTGGCGCTATACAAATAACAGACTTATTTTATTACATATAATGGGTGTGTGGGTTCAGAGTATACATCGGTGAATATTCCTGACGTATGATATTTCTCCAATGTCCCTAAAGAAAATTGGAGCCTTTAACTAGTACATCATTGCAGTTTGTTAATACCGTAATCACTCCTCAATGTGTAAAACCTGATGCTAGTATTCTGAATTTAATGGTCACCTGATCGACCAGTCATCAACTCAAAATCCTGTACTGAAACCTCACTAATATTAAGGGATTATACAATAAAAAGCTATATTCAAGCTCACTGGATACTTGGTAGAATAGACAGGGTGTTACATGTACTGGGCTAGAACTAATATGAGTGATCACAAAAGGACTTGCCACAGGAGGACCATTTTTATTAAGTTTAAAGAACATTGTGTTCTGCTCTAGCGAGCGGGATGAGTGAGTACATTCTGTATAATAAGATACATTTCCATAATACTGAAAAGAAAAGTGGGGCTGTGCAACACAGTAAATAGACCAGGGACTAAAACAGTTCTGTAATTGAAAAGAAACACAACAAAAAAATGACAAAGCCAAGAACTAGAAAGTACTATATAGGCTAAATGGGAGAAAGATGATGGAAACGTTCAAGTTTGTCTAAGTAATACACGTGCCAATGCACAAGTCGGTGTCAATACATCTGATTGAAAAGGTGGGGACTAGAATATCAAAGTAGAATATAATATTGTAGAGCATATTGTCAACATATATATATATATATTCAGCAGGGGCGGAGCTAAAGGCTCATGGGCTCGGGTGCAAAAGTTTATCTTGGGGACCCCAACTTCTCTTGACCCCTTAATGCAGAGGTGTAACTGGAAGCTCCTGGGCCCCAATGCAAAACCTGTATCAGGGCCCCCAACTATAATGCTTTATTCATAGTACTGGGCTCCCTATATGGAGAAGAGAGGCCTTATGGGCCCCCTAAGTCTCCTGGGCCCGGGTGCAACCGCATCCCCTATAGTTGCGCCCAGTGATATTCAGTATAGACCACAGTCTTAGGCTTCATGCACATGGTAGGTCCAAATTCCGGCTGCGGAATCCCACACGGAATATGACCCTGATCATGGCGGGTCACTCTGCGTACCCATCGTCGTTTTTGCAGGCATCCACGTGGATTTGTCTTCTTCTGGCTTCTCTGTACTGTAGATTTTTTTTTTCAACTCCTGCTTTTCCTGCGGAATCCGTGGCCTGTCCTCAATATCAGTCGCAGATGGGTTGCAGATTGAACGGCTTCCATTGATCTCAGGGGAAGCCGCCCGTGTGGGAATCGCAGAAAAATGGAGCATGCTGCAATTTTTCATCCACGAGCAGAAACCATTTCTGGTTTCATGAAGAATCATTTTCCCATAGCATGCTATGGAGGGTTATTGCTGCGGAATCCGGAGTGAGGCCATACATATTCTGTAATTGATTTTCATACAAAAAATTCTGATTGTTTGATTTCTATGCTTGTATTGTTTTCCAAGGCACTGCAGACTGGAGAACTGAAATATTAGCAAGTTCTGTCAGTCAGATTAAAAGAATAGTTCCACCTCTACCCTGCTCACTTATAATGAACGTGCATTTAGGGCCTTTCCACTGAGTTATTACAATGGCTGTATGAGGGTGCTCAGGGATGGTGGAGGAGATCAGGAGGACAGAGAGCAGAAAAAGCTACTATTACAGAGGGCTGTAATTTATTGCAATCAATTTTATGCTCTTATCAGCAGTGAGGGAGGAATGTACTAACCGCTACCCAGAGAGCAGATGAGAGATAGCTGTGTAGTATTAACCCCTTAGTGACCACCCCGTTGCATTTTTACATCCTGGCTTGCTGGGCTTTAATCCCCAGGGATGTAAAAATGTACTCCCTGTGGGGATTAAAATCCACGCGGCCGGCTCCCAGAGGTAGCTGACAACCTGGAGCTGTCGTGGGGGGCTGCGAGAAGCCCACCCCCTACCCGGTCATGCAATCGGCGCTATCCAATGAATAAAAGTAAATAGAGAGCTAAAAAAAGTAAGATTTTAAGCTCCCCTCACAGATCGCATCCATGAGGGGGGCTGAAACTACTCACTCCCATCTTCCGCATTGATCTGGTCTGGAACAGATCCTCCGCCGTCTTCTGCGCATGCTCACCAAAGGAAAAATGGCGACACATGCGCAGAAGCCCAGATCAGCGCCGGACATTTTAAATCTCCTGGCCCCCAGCTACAGAAGGTAGACAGGAGTCAGGAGATATCACCGGAGATCACGGAAAAGTAAAAAAGTTTTTAAAAGTTAGCTTCAGCTGTCCTCGGGGATTGGATCCATGAGGGCACCTGAAAATACTCAATGTGATGTCCCGCAGCGGTCTGGACCTGCCGCGGCTTTCTGCGCATACGCAGAAGGCCTGAGTGCCAGGCAAATTAAAAATTTCCCTGAACCAAGCTGTCAAAAGATAGCCGAGTGCAGGGAGATGTCACCGGGGACCCCTGTATGTGGTTCCCGGTCACATGAGCACTGTTCGCTATCGGATAAAGTTGGTCATGTATACTTCAAAAAGTGTAAAAAAAAAAAATTTACAAAAATAAAAAGTTTGAATTTCAGTTAAGATCAAATCCGTAAGGGGAGAAGAAATGACATGCCTAAGGTCCCTAGATTTGTTCCCCGATTGAATGTTTATCCACAGACTTTTCTCAGCTTTGGCGCATGCGCCCATCAGCATAATAGTGGACGCATGCGCAAAGCTCAAGAATTGTTTGGTAAATTTAAAATCTCCCTGCTCCTGGCTACCAAATGTAGCCGAGAGCCTGGAGATGTCACGGGGGGGGGGGGGGGCTGCGGTATGCGCTCCCCGGTCATGTGATCACCGTTATTCATTATTTTTAAAAAAAAATTGAACTTTCATCTTCACCCATTGATGCAATCAGTGAGCGAAAACTTCTTACCAGAGGACTCCACATTTGAATCCCAACGCGATCCTCCTTCGGGACCTTCCCGGCTTCTGCGAATGCGCCCACCGGCAAAATGCCAGACACATACACAGGAGCCGGGGAAGGCTTGGGAAATTTAAAATCTCCTTGCTCCCGGTGACTAAAGGTCACCAAAAGCTTGGAGCAGTGACCAGTGGCCTCGTTGAGCAGTCCCCAGTCACATGATAAAAAGGTAGCGATCTACCGTATGCGGGTCTCACACGACCCGATAGGAATTGCGGATTCCATATGCGTTTGATCCGCGGTAATACGCAAATTAATCAAATGCATTGGATTACACAATTTCCCTCACATTAGCGGGTTGGAATTATGTAATTCACTTAAAGAAAACATAACACACCATGTTCTGTTTTACCATGGATATCCGCAACACAGAGCCCATTGCGCTCCATGGTCACGGATATACCTGCAGCCCATACGCAACTACATTGTATATGTGCTGCGGGTATCCGTGTCATCGTTAAGCGACAGCGCGGGAAATACAAACTAAAAAAGTTGCTTGAATGAGGATGCAGTTATGCGCAGTACATTACGTGACCGTACGCAGGGCCACGGCCTGGGCTCACAGCTGGGATCAGCTGCAGACTTCCACAAGCGGATTCCACATATGGCCGTGTGAGTCCAGAGTTTTTCAGATCGCTACCTGTAGTCCGTAATTTACAAGAAGCCCCGGGAACGCTCGCCTTCATGCAGTTCCAGGAGCAGCTTGTTAAGCACCTTCTATTTGAGACTGCCGCACCGCAGCAAGCTTATGTTTTAAAAGTATTTTATTAACCATTACATTACAGTCAGGATCAAGCCACCATCCCGTCTCTCAGCGAGTTTCGTAGCCATCCGACATCCCGTGCAGAATTTTATAAAGCAAATAAAACATAACATATCAAAACAAATGGCAATCCCCTGAGTCTTAAGCACTAAATGTCCCATTGTTTAGGGATTTAAAAATGGAGACTCAGCAAGCTTACAATGCCTCACAGAGCGCCACTTTTTACAGCCCATCCCTGCGCCTGAGGTCAAGAAATACCCCCCAAAAAGCGTGAGAGGAGGAGGGATGCCCGGTTTTATTGCCTCATGTGCCCATCCCAAAAGGGCCTCTGTAATTACCCCTGTCTTCGGATATACCAAACAGTTCACATTATTATTTTTATCTAAGATTTAAGGAACGCCAAAAAGGGAGGGGGGGGGGATTATTTTTAGGGAGTCAATTTTGTTTTCCGCTCAAGTGAACAATAGGGCCTGGAATTTATTCAGTTGTGCCCTGAAAGCCACTGGGTGTTCCCTCCATTATAGGCCTAGCCATTTGTCTAGTAAGCAGATTGGGGCTACAATGGGTATGTTTCTGAACATGGAACAAACAGGGGGATCTATTTTGGGGTGCAAGTCTTCATGTATATGTGTGCTATACAAAAAAAAACGTTTTTAAAATGAAATTGCCAAAAACAAAGAATCGTAGTTTTTTCCCCTCTGCTTTGCTTAAATTCATTCAACTACTGTGGGGTCAAAATACGCAGTACACCCCTAGATGACTTCAAGGGGTCTAGTTTTCAAAATGGGGTCATCTGTGGGGATTCTTCATCGTGTTGGCCGCTCAAGGGCTCTACAAGTGGGCAATGGGGTCTAAAATGCCTTCAAGCAAAATGCCTGTTCTGGAAGCCACCAGCTGCTTCTTTCAGTTTGGGCCCCGTTGTGCATACGAACAGAAATTAGGGCCATGATAGGTATGTTTCTGAACACAGGACGGCGGTATCTACTTTGGGGTGCAAATTCTCATTTTCATGTGTACTATAAAAAAACCACCTGCCTTTAAAATGACATATTTGCAAAAATATGAAATTTTATTTTTTCTTGTCTAAACTGCATTAACTCCTGAAAAAAAACTGTGGGGTAAAAATACTCACAACCCCCTCAGTGAATATATTAAGGGGTGTCGTTTTTAAAATGGTGTCATTTGTGGAGGTATCTATCATTCTGACACCTATGAGCCTTTGCAATCTTGGCTCGGTGTAGGAAAACAAAGTGTTCCTCAAAATGTTGATAAGTAATGTCAAATTTGTACGTCTCCTAAATGGTTAAAAAATGAGAGTTTTTCAAATGTGCATTCAGAATAAAGTAAACAGATGGAAATATATATCTTGCTAAAATTTGTACAGTATGTTTGCACATGTTTTAAGATCTTGCAATTGAAAATGTTAAAAAATGACAATTTTGTTTTCAAATGTTCCCAATTTTGGTGCTTTTTAGTAAATATACACAAATTCTATTGGTCTATTTTAACCACCTAAATAAAGTACAACATGTGGTGAAAAAACAATGTCAGAATCACTTGGATATGCAAAACTTTTACTGAGTTATTTTATGTTAAAGTGACACGTCAGATTTCCAAAATTTGGCTTGGTTATTAAGGGGTTAAGTGGGTGTAAGAGGGTACTGTGTGATGGTAATGATAATTGTTGATCTGGTTTTAGTGAGTTTGGGTTTGTAATATATATTGTTTAAGTCTCTGCCCTCTGAGTGCTGGTAAGAGTAACCCATGCCTGGCGCAACGCGCTATTTTCCCTTGTCACAGTGGTAACCAGGAGGTGTTATATATAGGGTGGTGCCCACCATGGGCGTAACTATAGAGGATGCAGGGGATGCGGTTGCACCCAGGCCCAGGAGCCTTAGGGGGCCCATAAGGCCTCTCCTCTCCATATAGGGAGCCCAGTACTATGAATAAAGCATTACAGTTGGGGGCCCTGTTACAGGTTTTGCATTGGGGCCCAGGAGCTTCAGGTTACGCCTCTGGTGCCCACCCTGTGCTGGGAGCTGAGAGATAGTGAAAGTGAAGGCAGACTGTGAAGAATTCTGGAGCCGTCAGTCGAATCTAATTTTTCTAACTCTGAGAGAGGGACGTGGAGCCATTTGTAAAGCTCACAAGCTAAACATCTGCATGCTGATCCCAAACCTGGTGAGCTGGACCCTGCCCGCGGCAGCTTCTTCATGGGCATGGTTATGCTTCACAGCCTCTGAAAGAGGAGAGCTGAGCTTGTGCAGATTCATGGGAGAGAACAGGTGATCAGTGCTGGGAACACCTCTGAGCCAGAAACCTGAATGGCGGAGAGCCTGCAAACCAATTATGAGGCTTTCTAAATGCAAGAGAGAGAAAATGTAATTCAAAAACAGTTAACTGCCTCATTTTAGGAACTTCGCAAGATATATCTGTATTGATTTTTCATATATAAAGTCTTCCATAACTTTTAACCCCTTAACGCCACAGGACATGAGTTTACATCAGTACTGGTGTATCTTGACGCCACCGGAAGCTAGGGATTTGACAGGGCTTGCATGTAGCAATGCCCCTGTCACACCCCTAGCTCCTGGTAGGGTGAAGAATGTAAGGTCCTAGCGCCGTGTGTATTGCTTGAGTGCCTGGTCTGGAGTGTTATTTTTCCTATTAGGCTTAGTTATGTAAGCCTAATAGGAAAAGAAACCCTCACCCTAACCCTCCAGACCAGGCACTAAAGCAATAGGTACGCAGCATTGCTCCCTTCGCACCCCCAGTGGTCCGTGGCAGCAGTTTGTTGCAGCCGCTGTTGTGGCTGTCTGCTCCATTCAGCCCCGTTAATGCCCAGGTCACTCACTGTTAAGCAGCGCTGTCGCTGTGCTTCAGCTGCAGATGCCGCCGCTCACACTGTTCGCACTATCCTCCTGGCGTTAGGGATTGAACTAAACGTTGCTCCCAGCCTCGCCGCACTGCACTGCTCCACCACCGCTCCATGCCTCAGCACTGTCCACACGCACCTGTGCCTCTGTCAGCGCCGCCGCTCGCAGCCTCAGAACTGCACTGGTCTCTGTGGTCCAGCGACGTGATTCCCTGCATTGCCGCTGTCCCCTACCAGGTCAGAACAGCACTTGGGGCTTTAAGCACGCCCCCAGCCAATCAGAAGCTGGGAGCGTGAAAAACTTTTCTGACAGCTGTATTATGTTGCCACTCCTTATTTCCAGTGGTGACAGAATACACTACAAAATTGGTAGTGTTGTAATCGTACTAGCCTACAGCAAAATATTTATCATGTAATTTATGCTGCATGATTAATGCTGAAAAAAAACCTGGTAGAATTGATGTGTTTTCTTTCCTTGCTCTCCAAAAAAAATGTATAAACGTTTTGCATTATGTATACCCAAACATTGTATCAATAAAAACTGCAGTTTGCTATGTAAAAAAACAAGCCCTCATATGGTCATGTCAACGGAAAAATAAAAAAGCTATGGCTTTTAAAAAGTGGAGATGAAAATTCCTAAAAAATGGTCAGGTCCTTAGGGCCAAAATAGGCCATGTCCTTAACCCCTTCCCGCTCCATGACGTACTGGTACGTCATGGGAGGCGAGTACTTCGCGCAAAATGACGTACCGATACGTCATCGGGATAGCGCGAGGTCAGTCATGATCACATCTGTCAGTCACAGCCGGCGTCCCGCTGCAACAGTGGGGGGGGCATCGGAGATGCGCCCCCTGCTGTTAACCCCTTCCCTGCCGCGATCTAAGTAGATTGCGGCAGGGAAAGAGTTCACAGAGGGAGAGCGCTCCCTCTGTGTCTCTGGCCGACTCTCGCGATGTCATCGCGAGAGCCCGGCCTGTCACCATGGCAACAGAGAGCCCGGCCTGTCACCATGGCCAGACACTGGCGTCCTGTATTGCCTATGCCTATGATCGCTGTATAAGCGATAAGGCATGGCAGGGCAGTAGATCATAGGCACAGTGCTGCAAGTCCCTCAGAGGGACTCAAATTGTGTAAAAAAAAAAGAAAAATGTACAAAAAAATGTAAAAAAACCCCTTTTTTATGCTTTTTCTAATATTAGCATAAAAAAAGTTTAAAAAAAAATTCAAACCCCACATATTGGGTATTGACATGTCCATAACGACGTGTACAAAAAGTTGAACATGCTTTTTATTTTGTACAAAAAAACGCTAAAAAACAGAGGCAAAATGCTAATTTTTAGCATTTTGCCTCACAAAAAATGCAATAAAAGTGATCAAAAAAGCCGTACATTCCCCAAAATGGAACCAACAAAAACTATAGCTCGTCTCGCAAAAAATAAGCCCTTATAGAGCTCCGTACATAGAAAAATAAAAAAGTTACAGGACTTTGAATGCAGCTATAGAGAAAAAAAAAAGATTTCCAAAAAAAAGGCTTTTTATTGCAAAAAAGTGTAAAAACCTAAAAAAATATAAGAATTTTGGTATCGTTGTAACTGTACCGACCCGCAGAAAAAATTTAGTGTGTCATTTATGCTGCATGATTAATGCTGTAAAAAAAAAAAATCTATGTCAGAATTGAAGCGTTTTCTCTCCCTGCTATCATAAAAAAAATAATAAAAGTTTTACAATATAGTCTATGTACCCAAAAGTGGCACCGATAAAAACTACAGCTCGCCACGCAAAAAACAAGCCCTTATACGGCCGCGTCGACGGAAAAATAAAAAAGTTATGGCTTTTGAAAAATGGAGATGGAAAAATACCAAAAATCGCTTGGTCCTCAACGCCAAAATAGGCCATGTCATTAGGGGGTTAAGGGGCATACCCACACTTTCAGATGACTTTTCAGAATAAGCTGCTATGTGTATTCAGTATGAGGAAAAATATTATTTCTGGCCATTATATGACTTGTATCCTACATTTTTCACCTGTTTTCCCTTCTGCAGGCTGTGTCTCACTGTACATGGAGAAAATGGCAGATTCTGTTCCCTAACTCGAACACAAAGATAAATTATATCATCAAGGGGAATATTCGAGAAGTACTGAGCAGTGTAGATATAATTCCAGTAGGCATAATACAGAAACTCACTGTTAAACACATGCAGATGTGGCTGCTGCTATCAACTCCCTGCAGCAGCCACATCTAAAACAACCTTTCAGCAAATCCTACTGGATATGGGGCTCTGAAGAACAATGCTAACAAAAGTGCATCAGAAGGAAATGCTTCAATTTGCCCAGCAATATCAGAATTGCACCACCGCTAATTGGCAAAGGGTTCCCTTCTCCAATGAGTCATGTTTTCTGCTTCATTGGACGGATGGATGTTTGAGTTTCAGGCGAGAAACATCAGCAAACAAACACCATGCAACAACTGCTGGAAGAACACAAGCTGGTGGCGGCAGCATTATGGTCTGGGGAATTTTTCATGGCATTCTCTGGGCCCATCATCCATATGGAAGACACTCTAAACCAATTTGGTTATGAATCCTTGCAGATCACGTGCACCCGTACATGCTGTTTGTCTTCCCTGGAGCAGATGGGATCGTCCAGCAAGACAATTGCACATATCACAAGTCTAGAAATACCCAGCAGTGGTTGGAAAAGCACAATAAAGACATCCAAGTTTTTTCCTGGCCCCCTTATGCCTCAGACTTGAACACAATTGAGCATATGTGAGACCACCTTCATTATCATGTTGGCTCAATGAATCCTCCCCCACTGACCTTCCAGCAACTGTGGCATGCACTGCGTTCAGCATGGCTCCAGATACCTGAGACCACCTACCAGCACCTTACTGAGTCACTCCCAGCCCATCTAGCTGCTGACCACGTGGCACACAGCGGTTACTCTGCCTATTAGCTGGTGGTAATAATGATGTGACTCGACTGTATAACAAAGGATAAAGATCATCAGCATAGAACTAGAATATTGCTATTCACTATTTGTATCAATAGTCTTTTGTCTTCTCAGAGCAGCACACCCAGGGCACACTGGGCATACTTGATAGGACAATTGTTCTAATTACTTAGAAGGCTTGAGGGCAATACCGAAATGTTTTCTTGCCCTTTTTGTTGTGTCATTTTTAACTGAAACCACACCTTTCATCATTACATACACAGCAACATTTGTAATCTTCCTCTAACCCAGTTGCTGCTGTGAGTGTTGTGGCATCCTGCTGTGATGCTACAAAGAGCAACTTTTGAACATTTGTTAGATACAGTCGTGAAGGCATTGTGTCACTAGAAAACACCGCATAGTATTAAAGGGAACTTGTCACAAGTTGTAAGCACATTAAAGCAATCCCAGTGCTGCAATAGTGTAGTTGCAGTCTTTCCAACACAGCTCTTTTTTTAATATACAGCTTTCTGTATATTACGAAAATCTCCCAAATCGTATGTAAATGTAGCTGAGCAGGTCTGGTGGGGGGTGGTGGGTGAGGGGTCTGGAAAGGCTCCCCTAACTGTTTTATTTTTTCTTAAAGTCCACCTCTCTGACGTTTAATGACGTAGTTCGCACTACCCACACACTGCTCTGAAATCCCATGGTTGCTCCCGGCACATGACCAGATGAGTTACTCAAATCTGCTCACAAGTGGGATAGCCCAAAGATCCACGGACGTTACTACTGGGTCTAAATAAATAACAGAATAAATGTTAATAATGTTTATTAATTTACGCAGTTACAAAAAACTATATATTTTGTAGAAGTGAAGTAAAATAAAACACACATACGATATCACTATAATTATTATGACCCATATAATTAACTTTATACTGTGACTGAATAAAACCCATTATAGCAAGACCAGCCTTACCAATAATAATACTATTTAAGGGACAAATAATCCCACCACACCATGATCACATCACCACCGCATAGTCATTAATACCAACACACTGTAACTAAATAAAGACCACTACAAAGATCAATGCTACCTGTAATAACACTATATGAGGGCCAAATCATACCCCCTAACCATGACCACCACAGACGTAAAATATCTATATTTGTATATGACACAAAACTATGTAATGATATTAGCACAGGAGAGGACAGTATACAGTTGCAAAAGGATCTGGATAAGTTGGGAGCAGAAAAGTGACAAATAAGGTTTGACCCCGATAAATGTAAGGTTATGCACATGGGCAGAGGAAATACATGTCATCATTACACACTAAATGGGGAACCACTGGGAAACACTGACATCGAAAAGGGCTTAGGGGTTTTAGTTAACTGTAAGCTTAACTGGAGCAACCAGTGTCAGAAAGCTGCTGCCAAGGCAAATAGGATCATGGGGTGCATCAAAAGAGGTGTAGGGGCACATGATGAGAACATTGTTCTTCCTCTTTACAAGTCACTGGTCAGACCACACATGGAATATTGTGGACAGTTTTGTGCACCGGTAATCAATAAGGACATATCCGAGCTGGGGGTACAAAGGCAGGCAACTAAAGTAATAAATGGAATGGATGGATCTGTACCATGATATGTTTATACCCAGGACTGTGACTGTAACAAGGGGGCATCCTCTACATCTAGAGGTAAGAAGGTTTTTACACTGACATAGAAGAGGGTTCTTTACTGTAAGAGCAGTGAGACTATGGAACTCTCTGCCTGAGGACGTGGTGATGGCGAATTTGATAAGAGTTCAAAAGGGGCCTGGATGTTTTTCTTGAGTGATACAATATTATGTTATGATCATTAATAACTTAAGAAGGGTCGGTGTTCTGGGGATTATTCCGATAGACAGATTAGAGTCAGGAAGGAATGTTTTTCCCTTAAATGGGGAAAAATTGGCTTGTACCTCATTGTTGGTTTGTTTTTCTTCTTCTGCATCAACATTGGGGGTAATAGGCTGAACTAGATGGACTTTTCTTCTTTTTCGGCCCTACATACTATAGTAATATGTTATAGAGGCCCCTACTCAGTAATAATGCCCCAAATAAGCTTCCACTCAGTAATAATGCCCCATCTAGACCCCCACTCAGTAATAATGCCCCATATAGACTCCCACTCAGTAATAATGCGCCACATAGACTCCCAGTGATAATGCCTCATATAGGTCTGCAGGCAGTAAAAATGCCCCATATAGCTCCCACTGTAATAATGTCCCTCATGGGCACTAGCGTCGACACTCATTAGCAGTTCCCATTATATGAACTAAGAAGAAAAAAAAGTTATGTTCACCCATGTGGCTCCTCCCACTGCCAGCCTCTGCAGTCCACACTGGCACTTGCACTATTCACCTACTGAATTCAGCTTACAATGATCATATGATGTGTCACATAATTGTTCACTTGCTAAATTCTAGGTAAAGCAATATGGGAGTGGACAACAGAGGAGAAACATCCGTGAGTATAAGTTATTTATTCTTTTTCACATTTCACCAAAATTTGCTCCCGTCCACCGGCCCCAGGACCCGACCAGCCCACTGGGAATTCTTCCAGTGGGTTGTATGGCCAATCTGTCTCTGTCCACAAAGCTAAAATTGGAGCTCCTGGGCTCCCAGGTAAAATGTGTAACAGGGTCTCAAACTTCTCCAGAACCTATCATTTATAGTTCTGGTGCTTTCTTCTGAAGTAAAGACCCCCTAGGTCTCCAGAGCATAGGTGTAACTGCAGCTTCTGCACCCACCATTAGATACCCCTTTGCATCTAGATTTGATAAAGAAGTGCCAGGTAAGGCTACAGGAAGTTAACCTCTGCATTTGTCTGTAATATTGTGTTTTTTAGCATATTTTCAACATAACGTTTTCATCAATTGGCCTCCACTCAGCTAAGTCATAGATATCCTGTAAAAAAGTGTATACATTAAAGGGTTTTTAGGGAAGTATTATTGATGACCTACACTCGGCATAGGTCATTAATAGTTAATCGGCTGGGTCCACAAGACATTAATACTGCAACCTTATTTTTCAAATGTAGTTGTACAAAATTGCCAAGTATGTCATCGTACATATAAGAGCTCAATACAGTTTTGTTGTAATAAAAGAAATTAAATTAATAGCGCTCTTGAGGCACCAGTTTGAAAATTTTATAGGGTTAATTTTCAACCAGGGTTGTATTCCAATATTATATACATTTTTGTAACATGGGAGCTTATGATGATAAATGACATCCTTCAGGTGTAGACATGCATTTTGTTGTTTTTTTAAAATTTGCTTACCATCTGATACCATACATCTCAGGTTTAGAGACAAGTGATGGAAGGACATATCTGTGATTTTCCATTGCCTTTGGTGGGTAAAATAGTGGGAACTGCTGTGTTATTCTACCCAGCAAAAAATAACAGAAAATCAATTGGATCCGTCATTCTTCTGTTTCAATCTGTTAAAGACAAATCTGTCACTGATCCATCAGAGGAGTTATTCATCATGAAGAACTGAACCAAACCTAAGATTTTAGAAACTTTTAATCATTTCTACATAAAATGTAAGTGAATCACATAACCAACAATATACACTGACTGATCGCTGTATTAGGATTACCTACTCCAAAACAGGTTGGTCCACCTTTTTGGGCAATTACAGCTTCCAGACATCGAACATCCTCCATACTCAACTCAACCTATGCCCACTGCAGCATATCCCTCTGAAGCATATCCCTCGGTGTACATTTTGCAGATAAGGTGAGAGCAGATCTCAGAGCCCTTTTTAACATATCCCAAACCTGTTCAGTGGGGTTCCATTCCAATGAGTTTGGGGGCCAAGGTAGTGGCAAATTTATTGTGTAACCACTCCCTAGTGATCCTAACTTGATGACAATGAGCGTTTTCCTGTTGAAAGAGGGCACTGTGATAAGAGATGAGTTCCTGAAGATATAGGGGCAGATAGCTAACAGTTCCCTGTAGTGTTCACCATTCAAAGACTGTGGTATGATGACCAATGGTCCAAGGCTATACCAGGAAATGCTCCCCAGATGATGACACTGCCTTCACCAGCCAGTTGAACTCCAATGGTGCACCCATGGGATACAGTTTCATGCTGTTTATGCCAGATGTGAACCCAGCCATCCATATGGTTCTCCAGAAAAAGGGACTTGTCACTCCAGAAGACTTTCTGTCAAGGTGCATTGACATCTTTCCTGGCCCCAAAGCAAGGCATTATTGGTGATGATGTCGGTTATAAAAGGCACCCTTGTTGGTCTTTGGCTATTGAACCCCAGTCAACGCAAGGTATGCAACATAGTCATTGTGGAAAATTGTATAACTTTCCCGCTCTTGTAACTCTAGGTCAGCTCGTCCACTGTGGCACATCGTTGCTGAGATACCAGTCATGCCACCTGATGCTTGCCTCTAGGATCAACCACACATGACCTGCCGCTGTATGATCTGTTGAATTTCTGTCCAAAGCTTGACCAGTCTTGGTGCACTCTTGATACCTTGGTTCAGGAATAGCCAACCAGCGCAACTATTCACCCATGACTGCAATATGTTGCCTTCTGCTGTGCAGAGGAGAGGTCAGCATGTTATCTGAGAACAGATCGTGATACGGCCATCATGTGGTACCGTGTTACTGGTCACAAGATGTCATGTGCCAGCTGTTCCTGCTGCACTGATCTTTCAGTGTAGATTGCTACCGTTATTTGCAAAAATGTTCAGAAACCAGAAAATTTGCAAGGATGTTCAGAGATTTAACACTTTCCAATCCACTGTCTGACGTCTAAAGACATTCTGATTGAAGGCTGTACAGCTTCCGATGTTGGAAGACGTCCGCCAGGGTATTCTTACTGTATATTACTGGCTGCTCTGTTGTCGGGGGGCCTCTCCAGCATGTCCAATACGGCAGTACTGGCTCTAGCTAGCAGGTGGCGCCATTGTATAATGGCAGAAAGCGAAAGCCCGCTAGGAAACCATGAATCCAAAATTGGATTGCAAAGGGTTAAAGTGAGAAAATTGAAGCAATACTTTAGTTTACAGCAGTCTGTAGACTGCATCCCATTTGGAGAATTCGCATTGGGAATTTGAGTGTCCTACTGCCAATGGGAGCAAATGTGTTTACAGTAATATATCAGAAAATAACTGTATAGAACCATACAAAATATTTTGGTTTCTTGTCTGAGCTCTGATCCCTTGTTTGTTTGTTGTACCATGATTAGTGTTGAAAGAGTCAAACTAAAATGTATCTATCAGCTCCATAATTTGTCATTTGCCAATTAGCCCAATACCCTGTAGGCCCTCTTCCTTCTGTTTCAGAATTGATTACATCTTCAGAAAATAACATAAATTTGTTTTTATTTGTTCTAGTCCAGTTATTTACTACGGTGAACAAATATTGTCACTCCGTTCATTATCAGATCTATTGCCAAGAGAGAATGTGCTAATCCAAACAATAATAGCAACATTTTTTTTATTGTTCTGTGAAATGCGCGGCCTCCTAATGCTGCCGCCTGAGGGGGTCACCTAGTTTGACTCATTATAGAGCAGTTCCTGCTGTTTGCTTCCCCTGTGGAGGTTTCATCTATGCAGCCTATTCTCTGTGATCTTTCATTAGAAGCCGATTTTTCACAGCATACACTAAAATGAGTTAGACTCTTGTCACACTCTGTTATATTTAGTGCTTAAACTCCTTCAGCATCAGGAACTGTTAAAGGGGCATGACAATGCCAGATAAAAAGGGCAAAGAACAACAAAAAAAAAACACAAAATATCTAGTGAAATGTACTATTTTTGAGTTTCAAAGCTCAATATCAAGACCTTGCAACCATAGCTAAGATAGATTGTCTCCTCATCTCCCAGAATACCAGAAATATTCTTTCAAGATGGTCTGTCATGAGTCACAGCTTCCCTTAATGACATGTTATATTACCCCCATTCCCATGGCTCTGCAGTTTCAGCTTTTATCACTGATATCGGCCTTCCTTCTGGCCATTTAAATTTTTTTAGACATAGAAACAGACCATGCATTAGGTCCTTGGAAATAGGGGCTACAGCCCTGGTTGTTGTTGTCTCCTATGCTATTAGGTGTGAGAACTTGTGCTGGACTTTCTTCTGCAATGGAATTGCATGTTAGTAATCAAATAATGTGGAAATGGCCCAAATATTATTAAAAAAGAGTGGCAGGAGAGACAAACACCAGTTCCTTCTCTCTTAGGTGGCAAATTCACCAACATAACAGAGGCCCCCTTCCTCTATGTAAATTACTGTTTCTTATAGTGAACAGGATATAATGACAGTCTGGTCTTGACCTTTAATGGTGATTGATTTAAATTCCATCCACTGCCCTGCTTAGTTTCCCTATATTTTATGTAAAAGATCTCAAAACCTGACCTAGAATGTAAGACTAGATAGGTATGGAAACTATGAATAAAACACTGTGAGTACATCAAATGGTGCAAACTGTATATGCTAGTGTGTATATGCTAGTGTCGCAGCTGCCCAGTCCTGTTGGAGAAAACAAACTGCTGACGAAGAGACAGAAGGCAGACACAGGATGAGCAACGTGTAGAAACTAACAGTACCAGAGACAGAGTAGGAAATGGCAGGGGAGTCTGGGACTTATGCCTGGATCTCTCCTAGCTGAACCTGAAAGGGGAGTAGAGCACCTCCCCCGAAAAGGGCAATCCCACAGATGGAGCCTAACTGATGCCCTAAATGTCCCTACATGTTTTACAGCAGACAGGGGATGCAGGAAGAATGAGCAGAGTCAGTGATACAAGATGTGGTACCAAAGGGGAAAGGCAAAAGAGGTGTAAAGAACCAAGTCCTTAGAGGGAATGAAGTCAGAACCAGAGGAAGAAGCTAAAGCCGTAGTCAAAAGTCAAAACAAGTCACGCATAGTTAGTCCAATTTCAGAGCTCAAACTCCAAAGCCACCAGGCCCCTAACAAACGACCAGGATACTATAGGATTATCAGCATCCTCTGCACAGAGGTACCAGAATAAATACTCCAAAAGACACACTGATAGACTTACTGAGACAACTGACAGCCTATCTGTAAAGCAACAGAAGGGAAATGTTGCTGCTACAGCACCCAGCACCAAATGACAATGCGCATGTACTAGGAGGCACATCACATGGTCCAACACTGATAACAAACCCATGCGAGCACCTGGAAGCTGTCTGCACCATGACAGTACTCCCCTCCAATGATGTGTTACTGTACCCATAGGACCAGACTTTGAAGGGTTCCTTTTATGAAACATCTTAAGTTGTTTCAGATGAACATCCATCACCAGAACCCAGGTTCTTTCTTCAGGTCCATAACCCCACCAACGCACCAGATATTGTAAGGTGCTGTGAATCCAGTGAGGATCCAAGATTTTCTGTATCTCAAATTGTAATCTACGTTCAACCAGAATTGGTGGAGGAGGGTCCTTGTCAAGAATTGAAGTGAAATATTTCTTAAGTTAATACCAATGAAATACATTAGTGATCTTAAAAGACTGAGACATCTTCAGCCTAAAAGGAGGATTCATTTTAAAGACTGCTTTTTGTCACCATCTTTTATTTTTCCGTTGATTGGGCTATGTAAGGGCTCATCTTTTGCAGAGGAAACTGTAGTTTTTATTATTTATTACAAAGTTTTTTTTCTTGCATACGTAGTAACTAGAGATGAGCAAGCGTACTCGTTAAGGCAAAATACTCGAGAGAGTATTGCCATTTTTGAGTACATGCCCGCTCGTGAGAAAAGATTCGGGTGCTGGCGGGGGTGAGCGGTGGATTGCAGGAGTGAGCAGGGGGCAGCGGGGGGAAAAAGAAAGAGAGATCTCCCCCGCTGGCCCCTGAATGTATTCTGACGAGGAGGCAGGTACTTGAAAAGGACGATACTCGCTCGAGTATTATCCCTTAACGAGTATGCTTGCTCATCTCTAGTAGTAAGTAACCCAAAAAGTGCAAATCTGCCATTGTGTTTTTATTTTATTTTTTTTTACTGCGTTAATCATGCAAGATTAATAATACTGACATATTGTAATAAATTAGACCTTTACGGATGTAGTGAATCACATTTTTAGATTTCTGTAATTTTTTTTTTTACTTTCTAGATGTGATAACTGGGGAAAGGTTTTTTTTTGTTCGTTTGTTTGTATTTTTTTTAAATGCTACAATAATTTAAAAAATTCTTTATTTTATCTTTATTTTACTTATTTATATTAGTCCCCAAAAGGGACTTGAACTTGTGATTGTTTGATCGCTTATACAGTACAATGTAATACTATGGTATTGCCTTAGGGTGCTTTCAGATGAGCGTGTGCATACATAGGTGTGCACAAAACATAGGCGTGCGTACATAGGTGCGCACGTATCTATTATAACCATTGGTCCCCTATGGTGTGTTCACATGTCCATGATTTACAGATGTGCAAACGGATGTACCTGCAAAACATAGGACATGCGTGCACCATAGGTCCGTGGTGCGTGTCAATATTCCCCAGTGGGGAGTCACAGTGTTCAGTGACAAGGGGACTCCCCACAGGGCATAAAGAATGCCCTGGCACAGCTGTGGCAAAGGATTTCTTCATCTCCGCGGGGAGTCCCCTTGTCACTGAACACTGTGACAGCACTGGGGACTCCCCGCGAGGCTGAAGAACCCCCCTGCCACAGCTGTGGCAGAGGATTGCGATGTTCTCCTATTGCTTTCAATGGGATCGGCACTTCTCCAGCACCATGGAGAGCAGAGTCTTCTCCCTGCAGTGCTCTGAATCTTTCAGCAGCCAGGGATTTAAAATCTCCGCCTACTGAAAGGGCTGTATCTGATTGGCTGAGCACTCAGCCAATCACAGGCAGTGCTCAGCCATTCATTGAACATTTTAAACACATTCTAGGAATGATTTTCAGGGAAGGGCTTGCCAGCAGCCCATTGATTTCAATCGGGTTGCAGAAGCGTTGATTCTATAGAAAGCAATGAGAGAACATTGCAATCCTCTGCCACAGCTGTCACACCTGTGACAGCTGTGGCAGGGGAATTCTTCAGCCTCAAGGAGGGTCCCCTTGTCATTGAACACTGTGACAGTGCTATCAGAGTGTTCAGTAACAAGGGGACTCCCTGCGGAGATGAAGAAATCCTCTACCACAGCTGTGGCAGGGATTCTTTACTCCCTGCAGGGAATATTTACACAGCAACAGCGGAGAGGTGAGTATCTGTATGTGTATGTGTGTGTATATATATATTTATTTTATTTATTTATTTTTACACAAACCAGGGATGATTTGCAGGGAAGGGTTTATATTTCAAGCCCTTCCCCGAAAATAACTGCAGGAGTTGCCGCGGCCCTATTGAAGGCAATAGGCACGGACCTGCATTCACGCGTGTTTGTGCACATACATGGGTGCGCGGTTTTGTGCACACCTATGTACGGACACACACGCTCGCGTGAATGCACCTTTATACTGTATTTTAACAGACTGCCTATTAAAAATCTGATTCAAGTCTTTAATAGGCAAATGATCGTAACAGTCTAGGGGCCCTTCAGAGGTCCTCTGGCTGCCCAGATACCCAGATGGCACCCCTGCAATCTTATCACAGGGGGCCATTTTGGGACATTTAAATCATGATCGGGACATTGAAATGCTGTTGTCTGAACTGACAGTGGTATTTAAAAGGTTAACAGCTGCGATCAGAGTTCTCTCTGATTGCGTCTGTTGTAGGCAAGAGTCGGCTATAAGAGACAGTTGATTCCTGCTGTTTATGGAATGGGTTCAGCTACCAGTTAGGACATAAGGAGTCATATGTGTCACAAAAGAGTTAATATTCCTAGTAGAAAGCCATTCCTTCTCCCCTACCAAAAAATTATTCTTCTGTCCACAGCTTCTTTATATCTAGAAATTGAACGACTGAAATTCTTTTAAATTTACTACCGCACAAAAGAGAAGCATGAAGAAAAATCATTCTCAGACAAATCAGAGACAAAAGTCAAATAGGGACCAAAACAAGGATGGCATCTATAATTACAAAAGATTAGCGATGTACCTGTTGATTCAAGAGAGTGATTGTTCAGTGCAAATTCTGCTACAGGCAAGAAGGAAGACTAAACCTGGTTATCAGGTACAAACCAATGCAAATACTCTTTCTAATATTGATTTAGACTTTCTGTTTATTCGTTAGGCGCTGGATGATGTAAAGATGAAAATGATAACTGTATGTCTAGAAGGGCACATAACGAGCTCCAAAACTTAAATATAAACTGGAGCCCTCTATCAGAGACAATGGGAAGGATTTATGATAGTGTCTAAAGGAAAAGGTGTTGCTTTTACCAATCAGAGCTCAATTTTGATTTCTTATACTGCTGTAGTAAAATGAAAGCTGCTCTGTGATTGGTTGGACAATAAAGACAATGTTTGTTTTAGACAGTTGCATACATCTGCCCCATTGTTTATAGGAATACTGTGTAAACTAGCAATATTAGCAATGAACAGTTTGGCTACAATAAGGTAAAGCGACAAGATGACATATCGTACTGAAATGGTCAACTATAACCCAAAGTACTGTATTTCTTTCCAAACAAGGAAGGTCATAGTGTAATCTATGGATAAATGTGTATAAGATCTCTTCGTAACTAGTAGTAATTTCTTGGCCAGTCAATTCAAAGGAGACTTGGAACTAGCATAGATCTCATAAGCCTCCACATATCCCTCAACATCACTGCGAATAGATGGCCACCAGAAATTAGGGGAGACCAGTTAACATATTCTGTTAATACCTGGATGTCCATCGAGAGAGGATCATGCATTTCTGTAATTAATTGAAATCTAAACAAAACCAGTACAAATAATTTCCCATCAGGAAGAGTATTGGGAGCAAGATTTTGAGCATCTCTAATTTGAAACTTGAGATATGATGAAACAGAAGAGAACACAAACCCTTTAGCTAATATAGAAGTAGGTGTTTCCACTTAAACGCCTGGAATGAAACACCTAGAGTGTATGCTTTTTATTCCTGGATAATAAATTACAATAAAATGAAAGCATGAGAAAAAGAGAGACCAACGAGCCTGCCCGGCATCCAACCTTTTAGCTGACTCTAAATAGACAAGGTTCTTACAATCAGTAATTAATTATATAAATTCTATGTGCCCTCAAGAAGGTGTCTCCATTCTTCAAATGCCCATTTAATAGCGAGTAATTTTCTATTACTGATATCATAGTTCTGTTCAGACAGCAAAAAGTTTCCAGAGAAGAAAGCACGAGGAAGAACCCTGTAACGCTGTCCCCACACCAATTTCAGAAGCATCCACCTACACAATAAAATCAAGACTGGAAATGATGAAAAACTTTTTTTAGAAAGCTAAATGCACTCTCAGTGGTGGAATTCCTTTTAGATGCACTCAATAAGTGGCTTAACTAGCTCAGAAAATCAATAAGTGGCTTAACTAGCTCAGAAAATCCACAAATACATTTTGTATAACAATGTGCAAACCCAAGAAAGCATTGTAACATTTTAGGATTTTCAGGTTGAACCAAGCCCAAGTCAGCTTGAACTTTTGCAGGATCAAATATAACCTGAAAACTAAATTTCTTGAATAGCAAATAGACATTTCTCTTTTTTAGCGAATAAAGAGTTTTCCCTGAGAGTTTGCAGAACCAGACAAATGTGACTATTAGGGGAAGCAAGTCTGGAGAATAAATTAGTATATTATCCAGATGGACTAAACCGAAAAGGCCAATGGAGTTCCGAAGAACGTCATTAATAAACTATTTGAATACTGCAAGAACATTGATAAACCCAAAATCCATCACCAGATTCTCCCGGAGTGTTAAAAGCTGTCTTCCACTCATTTCCCTCATGAATACAAATGAGATTATAGGCACGGTGTAGGTCTACTTTTGAAAAACAAAGGATAATAGTCAACAGCTGAGACTAGAATTTATTTAGCAAGAGGTATCCTTGTTAATTCCGCAGCAAATTTAGAATCAATTAAATTAATGCCAGAACCACAATCTACACAAATGGCCAGAGGAATGTAGCAACTGTCCGTTAATATTTCAACAGGGAGGATAAACTTGAATGATGTAAACTAAGCAATTTATAAGACCAGTAGATCATCCTCACAATCCACTGAGGACAATTACCCTGCTAAAGAGTACGAATCCTAATCTCAGCTAAGACTATCCAGTTTGGATCATCACAGAGGAGACTCAGTGCTGAGAAAAAATTGTTAGCTACCCATGCCTGTGGGTCTCCCTGTAAATGGAAAATAATAATACCCACACTATGAGCCCTGTTCCCTGAAGAGTGGGGTCTTAACTTAAAATACAATTTACATGCCTCCCTGAAAGTAACAAAGTTGTTTCGATTACCAGAAAACCGATATAATAAATCCAATTTAGCTTCTGCTGGAGCAGGTGCTGCAGTTACCACCGATGGAAACGTCACGGCTATCTACTACTGAACTTGCTGCTTAATCTCAGAAACTGTAAGGACAAACCTTACATCTGTTTGACCAATAACTGGATCCATCATTTGTTTGGCTCACATTTGATTTTTTTTTTACGGCCAATAAAAATGTCATGTTCGTACAGTCTTGTCAGAGAAACCAAATTACTGACAAAGTGGAACAGTGCCAGGTATAGAGTAAGAACGTCAAGGAAATCTAGGACCTATCATGGTTCTTGACAGAAATACTTAGGTTGTTTAGCTGTTAGAAAAGACCTCCCTCCTAATGTTTTCTGAGTTATTTTTTTTACGTAGTTTTGGGTCCCCGGTGCCCAAAACTTTATAGATGGAATATACTCCGCACGGCATCTGAAAGGTGATGTCACCCATCTAGAAGGCCCAAGGATATCCCTGTAAACCTGTTACATGTGTTTCTTATGTAGGAGCCCTCAGCAAGTTTACCGGACGTCTATTTGCTGTAGTGGTCACGTGGGTAAACAATGTGACCATTACAATGCTTGTGAAAAGGAAGGCCAGGAGTGTCAGGGTACCACTGTGGGGGTAGGAGATGAGTATTGTTTTGTTTTTTTTACATAGTTTGCATCCTTCCCCTGCCAACAATACACAGTTTTACAAAAAAAAAATTAAATTTTTTCGGGACAAAATTTTTGTGTTTCTTACAGAATTTTGGGTGCTCAAATTCTGATTGTCAGGAACAGATTTCCAGACAATAACCTTCAGAGTAGAATAAAGAAAAAAAATCCAGCACCTAGGAAGAGTTGTTGAAATCGTATGAAACTTTATCTCTATATGGTTGTAACGTTGATAGAAGTGATTACAATATCAGAGCAAAAGGAGAATTTATTGTGGAAATCTGAACACTTGATGGAAGGCTCTAGTACCCTGTTGGCCACCTCTAGGATGCAAGATACTGTCAGGCATGGAGGCATATTAGTTCACATTTGCTGTAACTGAGTCTCTAGATTGTGCAAACTCATAGGCTGTAGAAGTTGGCATCCTTGATAGTACCTACATGCTCTATTGGCAATAAATCTGATGACCAGGCAGGCCATGGAAGTGTGGCAATGTTGTGGATGCTTTTCTGTGACATGCGGATAACGAAAGAGTCGGAGCTGCTCATGCTTCTTGGACGATTAGATGATTCTCTCTACTGGTGGTCTGTTGAAAGTGTCCTGAACCCGGTCATCTTCTTTGCTTGCCCATATGCAACCACTGGTCAGAGTGGCCCAGGTGGCAGGAAATTTGTTGATACGACCATCCAGTGTCTTATATTCCAATAATTCACCCCCCTCTCAAACTCTGTTAATTGAACAAATCCTCTTTGATTGTGTCGTAGAGGCGTCTAGTGGTCAACTGGCTCTACACAAGTGGAAAATGAGGTCACTACACACAAGTAGCCTCGGAGAGCCTTTTATAGACTAAGGTTAGAACCACTTTTAGGGCCTCAGGTGGCAAGACCGTTCATCTAATCACATCACAACTCTTATCATTTACATATCTGCCTGAGATGAAGCTGCATGCCGAGTTTTGCAGCAAAACAACAACTCCTAGGAGCTTGTTTTTGTTTTTTCTTGGTTTTTTTTGTTACAAAGAGTGCATGTTTTATAAATGTACTTATATTCAATATAGATATAAGCATGGCATAAGATCACCAGTTGGTAGATGTATAATGGCAAAGAACTTCCATAAATGGCATGAAAATATAATATGATTTGCATAAGTCACATATTTCTTTTATGCCCGCCAGTGTTCTGGGATATTCCAGCAGTAATCAGCCAGCATCGTAGACATCTGCTTTCCTTCATAGTGTTTTTCAACTGCACGTAGGTCCTGGTGAAATCTTTCAGCAAGCTCATCTGATAGGTCACTGCATCTCTCCAGGATGTAGTCAAGGTGTGAGTGTATGAAATGTACTTTGAGGGATATGTTGCATCCAAAGATTTCAACATGTTAGTCACAATCCGTTTAAAGTCGTTTGATCTCATTTTCCCTATAAATCTGTCTGTCACATTCTAGAATGTCATCCAGGCATATTTTTCTATGTTCTTCTGGTTAAGCATTCATTGAATTGTCCCGTTCGCCATATTTCAGTTCTCTGATCTATAGACCCACGAAAACACCCTCTTGTATCTTTGCTTCTGTAAGATGGGTAAAATTGGTCTTGAGATAGGCAACTCCTCTACCATTTTTATCCATTGCCTTGATGAACTGTTTCATAAGGCCTAATTTAATATGTAATGGAGGAAGCAGGATGTCTTTAGAGGACACAAGACTTTCCCGTTGAACATTTTTGTCCCCAACTCTCCAAATTCTGGCTAGCCACTGCCTCCTTGTGTAGTGAGATTGCATGTCACCGCTATTCCACTTGCACAGAAAACAGTTATACTTCATGAACTCTGTCTGCATTCCCAATATGTCAGCAATGACCTTCAAGTCACCACAGATATTCCACTTATGTTCAGAGTATGTTCAGAGAGGAATATATTGGCTATTGCTCTCCTAGGGGTGTCCGGAAGAGGCCCAGCGATGCTCTGGCTGAGGTTGTGTGTGTCCCTCTGGGGAGAAGTCTGGTAAGTGTCACCGTGACAAGTGATAGCTTTACCCTCCCAGCTCCTCAACGTGTGCCCCGTGTCCTGAGTTACCGTTTGGGATGCTGCACATATATAGGCATGTGTGCAGTGCTATATTGATTCACTGGGACCTCATTTATCAAAACTAGCAAGCAATCAAAGCGTAGCTTTCATTTCACCTCAGCAGTTTCAGAAATGAAAGCTGAGCTGTGATTGGTTGCGGTGAACAACAGTTTTGATAAATGAGGCCCATGGTTTAATGGTCAAAATACTGTAACAAAATGGTACCTGAATACAGGTAAGAACATTGATTTTTTTACACAGTAAGGCCTCGTTCACACGAGCGTTTATTTGTGCGCGTATGTGCGCACAAAAACACGCATCTATTAGAATCATTGTTTTCCTATGGTGTGTTCACATGTCCGTCATTTGCAGGCGTGGAAATTTGCGCACCTGCAAAAGATAGGACATGCGTGTAAATATTCTCCGTGGGGAGTCCCCTCATCACTGAACACTGTGACAGCACTGTCACAGTGTTCAGTGACAAGGGGACTCCCTGCGGAGAGAAAGAATTCCCTGCCACAGCTGTCACAGGCAACCACTGCAGTGATTTTCAGGGAAGGGCTGTAAAGATAACCCTTTCCCTGAAAATCATCCCTAGCTTGTGTAAAAAAAAATTATATATTCACCTCTCCGTCGGTGTCGAGGCATGGCGCGTCTAGCCCCTTGGTTCGCCAACACTGTACTGAAGCTCTTTCAGCAAGTGGGGATTTAGAAATCCCCGCCTATTGAAAGGGCTGCGTCTGATTGGCTGAGCGCTCAGCCAATCACAGGCAGCGCTCAGCCATTCATTGAATTCAAATTGAAAACAATGGGCATGCAGCTTTATTCATGTGCTTTTTTTTTGCACAGCTGTGCAGCGCTGTTTTGCGCGCACATACGCGCATGCAAAACAATGCTTGTGTCAACAAGGCCTCAGCCTCTTTGTAAAAAAAAAATCAATCCCCTAGAAGGAGTTGCCATTTTGCTGCAAAACTCAGCATGTAGTTACATCTCAGGCAGATATGGAAATAAGGGCTTGAAATATAAGCCCTACCCCAAAAATAACCCTTAGCCGCTTTAAAAAACAAAACAAAAAAATAATCAAACTACTAACGACGAATAGAGAGGAGCGAACGTGTTCTTCCGAGCTTGATATTCGTGCGAATATTAGGGTGTTCGGGATGTTCGTTATTCGTAACGAACACCATGCGGTGTTCTGGTTATTTTCACTTCCTTCCCTGAGACGTTAGCGCGCTTTTCTGGCCAATTGAAAGACAGGGAAGGCATTACAACTTCCCCCTGTGAGGTTCAAGCCCTATACCACCCCCCTGCAGTGAGTGGCTGGGAAGATCAGGTGTCACCCGTACATAAAAGTCGGCCCCTCCCGCGGTTCGCCTCAGATGCGGTGTGAGTTAGATGAGGGACAGTGCTGTTTGTACCGGAGCTGCTGTAGGGAAAGAATTGGTAGTTAGTGTAGGCTTCAAGACCCCCCAAAGGTCCTTATTAGGGCCACTGATAGCTGTGTGTTAGCTGCTGTTAGCAGTGGCAAATTTTTTTTTCTCAAAATCGCCTCTGCAGACCGTTGCACCTGGCATTAGGGACAGAAGTGCTGCATAGGCAGGGAGAGTGTTAGGAGTGAGTGTAGCCTTCAAGAACCTCAACGGTCCTTTCTAGGGCCATATTTATCCGTGTGCAGTACTGTCCAGGCTGCTGTTAGCTGTGCTGCATTTTTTTTTGCTTCTCAAAATCGCCTCTGCAGACCATTGCACCCTCCATTGATACTGCAGGGAAAGAATTGTATAGGCAGGGCGACAACACAGTTGTTATTCATTGAATATACGCAGTGCTGCCTTTTGGTGCCAAAAAACTGAAAACAAATCTATTTGTCCAGCCTCTGTCCGTCCTAAGGGCTGTGGACACGTGTGAGCTGCGTGAACAACATTGCTAAATCAGACACACCCAGCTACGCTTTACTGCTGGCTTCGCCATTTGCTTTCCTTAATTGGGAAAAAAATACCTGCTCTCCAAGAGTTATAATAACTCTGCTACCCTCACGTTCTGTGACACATAAGCAGGGACACAGCACAGTTATTAAACTTCTCATGTTCATTGAATATACGCAGTGCTGCCTTTTGGTGGAAAAAAACTGAAAACAAATCTATTTGTCCAGCCTCTGTCCGTCCTAAGGGCGGTGGACACGTGTGAGCTGCGTGAACAACATTGCTAAATCAGACGCACCCAGCTACGCTTTACTGCTGGCTTCGCCATTTGCTTTCCTTAATTGGGAAAAAAATACCTGCTCTCCAAGAGTTATAATAACTCTGCTACCCTCACGTTCTGTGACACATAAGCAGGGACACAGCACAGTTATTAAACTTCTCATGTTCATTGAATATACGCAGTGCTGCCTTTTGGTGGAAAAAAACTGAAAACAAATCTATTTGTCCAGCCTCTGTCCGTCCTAAGGGCGGTGGAGACGTGTGAGCTGCGTGAACAACATTGCTAAATCAGACGCACCCAGCTACGCTTTACTGCTGGCTTCGCCATTTGCTTTCCTTAATTGGGAAAAAAATACCTGCTCTCCAAGAGTTATAATAACTCTGCTACCCTCACGTTCTGTGACACATAAGCAGGGACACAGCACAGTTATTAAACTTCTCATGTTCATTGAATATACGCAGTGCTGCCTTTTGGTGGAAAAAAACTGAAAACAAATCTATTTGTCCAGCCTCTGTCCGTCCTAAGGGCGGTGGACACGTGTGAGCTGCGTGAACAACATTGCTAAATCAGACGCACCCAGCTACGCTTTACTGCTGGCTTCGCCATTTGCTTTCCTTAATTGGGAAAAAAATACCTGCTCTCCAAGAGTTATAATAACTCTGCTACCCTCACGTTCTGTGACACATAAGCAGGGACACAGCACAGTTATTAAACTTCTCATGTTCATTGAATATACGCAGTGCTGCCTTTTGGTGGAAAAAAACTGAAAACAAATCTATTTGTCCAGCCTCTGTCCGTCCTAAGGGCGGTGGAGACGTGTGAGCTGCGTGAACAACATTGCTAAATCAGACGCACCCAGCTACGCTTTACTGCTGGCTTCGCCATTTGCTTTCCTTAATTGGTAAAAAAATACCTGCTCTCCAAGAGTTATAATAACTCTGCTACCCTCACGTTCTGTGACACATAAGCAGGGACACAGCACAGTTATTAAACTTCTCATGTTCATTGAATATACGCAGTGCTGCCTTTTGGTGGAAAAAAACTGAAAACAAATCTATTTGTCCAGCCTCTGTCCGTCCTAAGGGCGGTGGAGACGTGTGAGCTGCGTGAACAACATTGCTAAATCAGACGCACCCAGCTACGCTTTACTGCTGGCTTCGCCATTTGCTTTCCTTAATTGGTAAAAAAATACCTGCTCTCCAAGAGTTATAATAACTCTGCTACCCTCACGTTCTGTGACACATAAGCAGGGACACAGCACAGTTATTAAACTTAGATTATTCATTCACTAGAGGCAGTGGGGCCTTTCGTTTTCCAAAAAGGGCAAAAATTATATTTGGCCTGCAGTCTTGCGCCAATTTATTTCCTGCCTGTGAAATCAAATCACTGGTAATACAGCATGCTGAGGGGTAGGGGTAGGCCTAGAGGACGTGGACGCGGCCGAGGACGCGGAGGGCCAAGTCAGGGTGTGGGCACAGCCCGAGCTCCTGATCCCGGTGTGTCGCAGCCGACTGCTGTGCGATTAGGAGAGAGGCACGTTTCTGGCGTCCCCACATTCATCGCCCAATTAATGGGTCCACGCGGGAGACGGTTATTAGAAAATGAGCAGTGTGAGCAGGTCCTGTCCTGGATGGCAGAAAGTGCTTCGAGCAACCTATCGTCTACCCGCAGTTCTGCGCCGTCCACTGCTGCCAATCCGAATCCTCTGTCTGCTGCTCCTCCTTCCTCCCAGCCTCCTCACTCCACTACAATAACACCTGCTCAGGAGCGGGAACACTCCCAGGAACTGTTCTCGGGCCCCTGCTTAGATTGGGCAGCAGCGGTTCCTCTCCCACCAGAGGAGTTTATCGTCACTGATGCCCAACCATTCGAAAGTTCCCGGGGTCCGGGGGAAGAGGCTGGGGACTTCCGCCAACTGTCTCAACAACTTTCTGTGGGTGAGGAGGACGATGACGATCAGACACAGTTGTCTTGCAGTGAGGTAGTAGTAAGGGCAGTAAGTCCGAGGGAGCAGCGCACAGAGGATTCGGAGGAAGAGCAGCAGGACGATGAGGTGACTGACCCCACCTGGTGTGCAACGCTTACTCAGGAGGACAGGTCTTCAGAGGGGGAGTCAAGGGCATCAGCAGGGCAGGTTGCAAGAGGCAGTGCGGTGGCCAGGGGTAGAGGCAGGGCCAGACCGAATAATCCACCAAGTGTTTCCCAAAGCGCCCCCTCGCGCCATGCCACCCTGCAGAGGCCGAGGTGCTCTAAGGTCTGGCAGTTTTTCACAGAGACGCCTGACGACCGACGAACAGTGGTGTGCAACCTTTGTTGCGCAAAGCTCAGCCGGGGAGCCAACACCAACAGCCTCACCACCACCACCATGCGCAGACATATGATGGCCAAGCACCCCACAAGGTGGGACGAAGGCCGTTCACCGCCTCCGGTTTGCACCCCTGCCTCTCCCCCTGTGCCCCAACCTGCCACTGAGATGCAACCCCCCTCTCAGGACACAGGCACTACCGCCTCATGGCCTGCACCCACACCCTCATCTCCGCTGTCCTCGGCCCCATCCAGCAGTGTAGTTCAGCGCACCGTTCAGCCGTCGCTTGCGCAAGTGTTCGAGCGCAAGCGCAAGTACGCCGCCACGCACCCGCACGCTCAAACGTTAACCGTCCGCATAGCAAAATTCATCAGCCTTGAGATGCTGCCGTATAGGGTTGTGGAAACTGAGTCCTTCAAAAGTATCATGGAGGCGGCGGCCCCGCGCTACTCAGTTCCCAGTCGCCACTACTTTTCCCGATGTGCCGTCCCAGCCCTGCACGACCACGTCTCCCGCAACATTGTGCGCGCCCTCACCAACGCGGTTACTGCCACGGTCCACTTAACTACGGACACGTGGACAAGCACAGGCGGGCAGGGCCACTACATCTCCCTGACGGCACATTGGGTGAATTTAGTGGAGGCTGGGACAGAGTCAGAGCCTGGGACCGCTCACGTCCTACCCACCCCCAGAATTGCGGGCCCCAGCTCGGTGCTGGTATCTGCGGAGGTGTATGCTTCCTCCACTAAAGCACCCTCCTCCTCCTCCTCCTCCTCTGTCTCGCAATCAAGATGTGTTAGCAGCAGCATGTCGGCAGCAGTCGGTGTCGCGCGGTGTGGCAGCACAGCGGTGGGCAAGCGTCAGCAGGCCGTGCTGAAACTACTCAGCTTAGGCGATAAGAGGCACACGGCCCACGAACTGCTGCAGGGTCTGACAGAGCAGACCGACCGCTGGCTTGCGCCGCTGAGCCTCCAACCGGGCATGGTCGTGTGTGACAACGGGCGTAACCTGGTGGCGGCTCTGCAGCTCGGCAGCCTCACGCACGTGCCATGCCTGGCCCACGTCTTTAATTTGGTGGTTCAGCGGTTTCTGAAAAGCTACCCACGCTTGTCAGACCTGCTCGTAAAGGCGCGCCGGCTCTGCGCACATTTCCGCAAGTCCCACACGGACGCTGCCACCCTGCGCACCCTGCAACATCACTTTAAGCTGCCAGTGCACCGACTGCTGTGCGACGTGCCCACACGGTGGAACTCTACGCTCCACATGTTGGCCAGGCTCTATGAACAACGTAGAGCTATAGTCGAATACCAACTCCAACATGGGCGGCGCAGTGGGAGTCAGCCTCCTCAATTCCTTTCAGAAGAGTGGGCCTGGTTGGCAGACATCTGCCATGTCCTTGGTAATTTTGAGGAGTCTACCCAGGTGGTGAGCGGCGATGCTACAATCATTAGCGTCACCATTCCTCTGCTATGCATCTTGAGAAATTCCCTGCAAACCATAAAGGCAGCTGCTTTGCGCTCGGAAACGGGGGCGGGGGAAGACAGTATGCCGCTGGATAGTCAGGGCACCCTCCTGTCTATTTCTCAGCGCGTACAGGAGGAGGAGGAGGAGCATGAGGAGGATGAGGAGGAGGGGGAAGAGACAGCTTGGGCCGCTGCTGACGGTACACCGGCTGATTGCCTGTCATCCTTTCAGCGTGTATGGCCTGAGGAGGAGGAGGAGGAGGATCCTGAAAGTGATCTTCCTAGTGAAGACAGCCATGTGTTGCGTACAGGTACCCTGGCACACATGGCTGACTTCATGTTAGGATGCCTTTCTCGTGACCCTCGCGTTGCACGCATTCTGGCCACTACGGATTACTGGGTGTACACACTGCTCGATCCACGGTATAAGGAGAACCTGCCCACTCTGATTCCCGAAGAGGAAAGGGGTTCGAGAGTGTTGCTATACCACAGGACCCTTGCGGACAAGCTGATGGTAAAATTCCCAGCCGACAGCGCTAGTGGCAGAAGGCGCAGTACCGAGGGCAAGGTAGCAGGGGATGTGCGTAGATCGAGCAGCATGTACATCCCAGGCAGTGCAACAGTCTTTAAGGGCCTGGCCAGCTTTATGGCTCCCCACCAAGACTGTGTCACCGCTCCCCAGTCACGGCTGAGTCGGCGGGAGCACTGTAAAAGGATGGTGAGGGAGTACGTAGCGGATCGCACGACCATCCTTGGTGACGCCTCTGCCCCCTACAACTACTGGGTGTCGAAGCTGGACATGTGGCCTGAACTAGCGCTGTATGCCCTGGAGGTGCTTGCTTGTCCTGCGGCTAGCGTCTTGTCGGAGAGGGTGTTTAGTGCGGCTGGGGGAATCATCACAGATAAGCGTAGCGGCTTGTCAACCGACAGTGCCGACAGGCTAACACTCATCAAGATGAACAAAGGCTGGATTTCCCCAGACTTCTGTTCTCCACCAGCGGACAGCAGCGATACGTAAGCAATACGTAGGCTTCACCCGCGGATGGAAGCTACGTTCTCTCTCACCATCCAAAACGGGGACATTTCTGCTTCATCAATCTGTGTCTAATATTCCTCCTCCTCCTCCTCCTCCTGCTCCTCCTCCTCCTCCTGCTCCTCCTCCTGAAACCTCACGTAATCACGCTGAACGGGCAATTTTTCTTAGGGCCACAAGGCTCACTCAAATAATTTTTCAGAACAATTTTTATAAGTTTCAATGCGCTTAAAAGCATTGGAACTTTAACTTGAACCAATTTTTCGTTACACTGGGCTGCCTCCAGGCCTAGTTACCACTTAAGCCACATTAACCAAAGCGATTAATGGGTTTCACCTGCCCTCTTGGCTGGCCATGGCCAATTTTTGGGATGTACATTAGTACTGTTGATACAGCAATTTTTGTGGGCCCTCGCCTACAGTGTAATCAAATTAATTTTTAGCCCACCTGCATTACAGCTGACGTTACCTCAGCTGTGTTGGGCAATGCAATGGGATATTTTTATGTACCGCCGGTGGGTTCCAGGGAGCCACCCATGCTGTAGGTGCACACTGAGTTTTTAATACATCTGTACACTTCTAAAGAACCCGTCTGACTGGGCCATGCAGTGTGGGCCGAAGCCCACCTGTATTACGCACGACATTACTACCTCAGCTGTGTTGGGCAATGCAATGGGATATTTCTATGTACCGCCGGTGGCTTCCTGGCACCCACCCAGGCAGTGGGTCCACAGGGAGTTTAACCTACATGTGTCCACTTGTAAAGAACCCCAGTCAGACTGGGGCATGCAGTGTGGGCCGAAGCCCACCTGCATTAAGCACGACATTACTACCTCAGCTGTGTTGGGCAATGCAATGGGATATTTTTATGTACCGCCGGTGGGTTCCAGGGAGCCACCCATGCTGTAGGTGCACACTGAGTTTTTAATACATCTGTACACTTCTAAAGAACCCGTCTGACTGGGCCATGCAGTGTGGGCCGAAGCCCACCTGTATTACGCACGACATTACTACCTCAGCTGTGTTGGGCAATGCAATGGGATATTTCTATGTACCGCCGGTGGCTTCCTGGCACCCACCCAGGCAGTGGGTCCACAGGGAGTTTAACCTACATGTGTCCACTTGTAAAGAACCCCAGTCAGACTGGGGCATGCAGTGTGGGCCGAAGCCCACCTGCATTAAGCACGACATTACTACCTCAGCTGTGTTGGGCAATGCAATGGGATATTTTTATGTACCGCCGGTGGGTTCCAGGGAGCCACCCATGCTGTAGGTGCACACTGAGTTTTTAATACATCTGTACACTTCTAAAGAACCCGTCTGACTGGGCCATGCAGTGTGGGCCGAAGCCCACCTGTATTACGCACGACATTACTACCTCAGCTGTGTTGGGCAATGCAATGGGATATTTCTATGTACCGCCGGTGGCTTCCTGGCACCCACCCAGGCAGTGGGTCCACAGGGAGTTTAACCTACATGTGTCCACTTGTAAAGAACCCCAGTCTGACTGGGGCATGCAGTGTGGGCCGAAACCCACCTGCATTAACCCTTTCCAGTCCACTGTGTGACCTGTGAAGACATTAGGGTTTAAGGCTGTACAGCTCCGTTGTTGGTAGACGTCCGTCGGGGTTCTCTTACTGTATATTGCCAGCCTCTCTGCTGTCGGAGCCTATCCTACGTGTCAGCTCATGCAGTACTGGCTTTAGCCAGCATATAGCGCCGTTGTATAACAGCAGAAAAAGAGTAAGCCCCCTAGGAAAACCATATACAAATTGGATTGGAAAGGGTTAAGCACAACATTACTACCTCAGCTGTGTTGGGCAATGCAATGGGATATTTCTATGTACCGCCGGTGGCTTCCTGGCACCCACCCATGCTGTAGATGCACACGGAGTTTTTACTACATCTGTACACTTATAAAGAACCCCAGTCAGACTGGGGCATGCAGTGTGGGCCGAAGCCCACCTGTATTACGCACGACATTACTACCTCAGCTGTGTTGGGCAATGCAATGGGATATTTCTGTGTACCGCCGGTGGGTTCCAGGGAGCCACCCATGCTGTGGGTCGACAGGGACTTCACAATAGGGAGTTGTACCTGCCTGTGTCTATGAATTAAAAAGCCCGGTCTGACTGGGGCATGCAGACACCTTGACAGAATGAATAGTGTGTGGCACATAGGTTCCCCATTGCTATGCCCACGTGTGCAGCTCCTGATGGCGGTGGCACAGGATTCTATTTCTCATTGCTTCTGTACAGCATTGTGGGCTATCGCTCCGCCACTTTTAAAGAGGGTCGCTGCCTAGCCGTGCCAACCTCTGCAGTGTGTGCCTGCGGTCCCTCGTCATGGCAGACGCAATTCTAAATAGACATGAGCGTGGTGTGGCATGAGGGCAGCTGAAGGCTGCCCAGGGACACTTTGGTGTGCGCTGTGGGGGGGGGGGAGGGGGGGCGGTTGGGCAGCATGTAACCCAGGAGAAGTGTCAGTGGAGTGTCATGCAGGCAGTGATTGTGCTTTGTTGGAGGTAGTGTGGTGCTTAGCAAAGGTATGCCATGCTAATGAGGGCTTTTCAGAAGTAAAAGTTGTTGGGAGGGGGGGGGGGGCCACTCTTGCCGGTATTGTGGCTTAATAGTGGGACCTGGGAACTTGAGATGCAGCCCAACATGTAGCCCCTCGCCTGCCCTATCCGTTTCTGTGTCATTCCCATCACTTTGTTGAATTGCCCAGATTTTCACACATGAAAACCTTAGCGAGCATCGGCGAAATACAAAAATGCTCTGGTCGCCCATTGACTTCAATGGGGTTCGTTGTTCGAAACGAACCCTCGAGCATCCCGGGAAGTTCGTTCCGAATAACGAACACCCGAACATTTTGGTGTTCGCTCATCTCTAACGACGAACTGTCCGTCCGTGTGTGAGTGAGTGGGTTTGTGAGTGACTTACATGCTCTGCCTCTGATCACATGACAGTGACGCATCACAGGTCCTGTATGCACATGGCCGCAGGGGGTTTGCAGTCTTCCCCATAATCTGCACAAGGATGCAGGACCTTTGATGACATCACCGTCATGTGATCAGGGGTGGAGCATGTAAGTCATTCACTTGGGATGAGCATCACCATCATGTGATCAGGGCGGAGCATGATGGTAACCTCATCACAGGTCCTTCATCTCCAGTGCTGTGCTGCTTCTAATCCCTATTGTATGGGATGAACAATGTATGTAGCATTGCTGTGTGTGTGTTACATGCATGTAGCACAGCTGTGTGGCGCATTGCGCCACCAGAAACACTGGTACTATAATTTCCTAATAAATACTAGTACATTACCTAACAGGCACAGTCCACTCTGTTGCACTTCTTCTCTGGCAGTTCCGCCGCACTTGTTTGTAGTCTTCAACCAGTGCTTCCTGGTCAGGGGGTTTCAAAAAGCCTGCCTCCAGGAAGCGCTTGCTCTGATCAGTTCTGGAGCGCCGTGGCTCAGCCAATCACTGCAGCGCTCCATGAACCAATCACAGCCATTTAATGCGATAGCTGTGATTGGTTCATCGAGCGCTGCAGTGATTGGCTGAGCCGCAGTGCTTGAGGACCAATTAGAGCCAGCGCTTCCTGGAGGCAGGTTTTTTGAAACCCCCTGACCAGGAAGCACTGGTTGAAGACTACAAACAAGTGCCGGAGCAACAGAGAAGTACGGCGGAGCGGAAAATTACAGTTAGGTGATGTATTGTTGTTTTTTTTTTAATATGGGGTTTATTTTCTGATGTGATGCAACACAAATGAAGGCTCCATAGTGAAAAATGGGCTACAAAACATTGCAAATTGAGGCAATATTCAGCATGCTGCGTTTTTTTTTTCTTGCAATGTAGCAGCCTACATAATATCGCTCATGTGAAGGAACCCATTGGAAAACATGGGCTTTGCATACGTGTAATTTGTAGCGCTGCCGCATCGGGAGAAAGTTGCGCAATTTTGTTGTCTGTGTAAAAGCGGCCAAGCCTACATTCACATGGGTGATTTCCCTGCGTGAGTTCTGTCTGATTCCAGGATAGACTCACACGGGAAAAGAACCCATTTCTTTGAATGTGTTCATTCACACATGCAATGTTTCTGTCTTACTGATATCCCAGTTGGAAAAGTTGCTGCGTGTCTTATTTTTGGGTGATTCTTGTTCAAGAATCATCCATTATATTCTACACGCAGGGAAACTCCCTCCCTTTTTCAAGCTGCCATATAGGTCTATGGGAGCTTTCAGTGTATTACAGTAAAAGATAGGGCAAGACTTATCTTTTCACGTGCCGTATAAAAAGAAGGCTGAAAATTATCGCATGTGTCCTATTATTTCTCGCGCAAATATTTTACACAGAAAAAAATCATCCGTCTGAATGAAGCCGTGGAAGTGCAATGCTTCACAGTCATGTTTTATGTACGACTTTTTTATGCACCAAAATGCCCGCGTAATAATAAATCTGTTTATTTGAATAAGCTTTAAATGCGATTTTCATGCAAATGTGATGCAAATTTAATGCAGTTAACTATGGGGACCACATGAAAAAAAGAACCATGTGAGTATAGCCCTAGGGCTTCTTCCAAGGAGCATGTGCGCAAACAAGGTTGCCTCAGTGCAACTAATTTGCACAGTGATCGAGGCTGATTTGCATGCATGTCTGCGCATAGAATTGTGTTTATTTGCACACGAAGCCCATGTTCACAGCCCAACATTGATTTAAAAGGCTTTTTAACCCAATGAAGTCCAGATGTGTTCTTTTCCCCGCAGTTTTGCGCAGTGTATTGCACATCCCCTTGCATATCGCATGCGCATTTGTGCACCTCCTGCAGATCGCCGCAGGAAAATTGCAGCTTTGTTCAGGGGCTTTTTGAGCCCATGATTTTATTGCGCAAAAGCCAATAGGAGTTCCAAATGTTAAAAACGCATCCCATCGCAGACAAATTGGAAGTTTGTGCTTTCCAATGCGATAAAAGCTTCCATCATTATTGCATATTCGATAAAAAGGAGGCTCCATAGGGAAAAATAGGCTAGAAAAAAACAGGAAAACGCAGAAAGATAAGACATGTTGCGATTTTTTTCACGCCACATCGCATGAGTAAAAACATTGCAAATGGGAATGAAACCATTGAAAATCATTGGTTTCATAATTACTTAATACACATGCGGATTTTGGTGCGGACAGTTTCCGCATGGAATATTACGGCACATGTAAAGCACCTTCATGTCTATTAGAACCAATGGTTTCCTATAGAAACGTTCAGATGAAGGAATATTAGACATGCCAAAAACTCGCACCGTAAAAAGATAGAACATGCGTGACTGTAACGCTCACATCTAAGGCCCGTACTGCAAGAGAGATGCAACCTGACCTATCCATGGTGCACAATGCATGGGAGCTGGATAGCGTGCAACACACAGCTGGGCATGGGCATGAATGGGCATTTGCATGAATGTATATTTGACCTGATCTTTATTCGCATAATTCATGCCATTCACATGGGGCGCTGCTGCGTGAATGTGAAAAAATACGCTGGAGTGATGGAAACCATCCATCGCTATTAAACGTGCAGAATGTCAATTAATGTCTAATTAGGGCCACCTTTGTTCTTTTCCCAGCGTTTTACATTTTCCAGTTTCCATAGAAATCTATGGGAACTTCCTGCGTATTTCAGAAAAAGATAGGGCAAGACCAACCTTTTCACGTTTGTCTGAATGAACACATTGGAATACAATGGTGCTCATGGTCGTGTTTTTAGCATCTTTTGAATTGTGAAATCTGAAGCGGTGACTGCCTCCGAATTCTGCATCAAATACTGCCCATAGCATGCTATGCAAAGGTGATTCTTCATGCACACGAGCGGAAACCAGCTGCGGTTTCCATTCTTGGATGAAAAATTGCAGCACGCTCCATTTTCCTGCAATTGGCCCGTCCATAATTCACATTGCGGATGGGTCGTCGATTCTGCGGGAAAAGTAGGAATTTTAAAAAAATCTGTACTGTGTATGTCCAACGACGAGCTGTGTGGACCATCCGCAGTACTGATGAGGATTCAAGAAAGCCGTACATGCGGGTGCCGCTGCCAGGGCCAGATTTTTTTTTATGCAGCAAAATGCCTGCGTTAATACAGTTATCTGAATAAACCCTTAGCCTGGGTTCACACAGCGTGGATTTGCTGCGGTTTGCCATTGCATATTGGCACTGCGGCAAAACCGCTGCGTTTGCAGTGCAATGCAGTACAAATGTGTTTGTACAGGACGGATCTTTTCCACACTGCTGCGGTGCAGAAATGCAACTGCGGTGCGGTTTTTCAAGACGCAGCATGTCAATTCTTTTGACTTTTCCGCAGCGCTTTTTTGTCCGTAGACCTCTATGGACACAGCAAAATCCGCACCAAAATACGCTGCAAAAGTAAAACAGCGCTGCGGAAAAAAACACTTGCGGATTTTCCGCGCGGAAAATCCACAAGAAAATCCGCAAGACAAAAATAACCTTTGAAGCAGTTCTTCTGCGGAAAAACCGCAACAGAAAAAACGCTGCAAAACCGCAACAAATCCGCCCTGTGTGAACCCAGCCTAATGTGCCAGTAGAAGATTGAAAAACTCAAGGACTGTGCCGCATTGGGCTCCTGACAGAGTTGTAACTTGAAGCTCCTGGACCCCAATGCAAAACCTGTAACAGGGCCCCTAACTATAATACTTTATTCATAGCACTGGGCTCCCTATATAGAGAAGAGAGGCCTTATGGGCCCCCTAAGGCTCCTGGGCCTGGGAGCAACCGCATCCCCTGCACTCCCTATAGCAGTGATGGCTAACCTTTCAGATACCGAGTGCCCAAACTGTAACCCAAAACCATAGTGCCAACACGTCAGGGGGCGGGTCTTATCACGACGTATGATTTTACCGTCGTCGTTCAAAAAAAGGACAGGGCCGCTTCAAAATGACAGGCTGCGGATGCGGAAATACTATAGAATATCCTCAGTGGAAATTTCTGTGGAAAATTCTGCAGCATTTCCGCATCCAAAAAGCAGTCAAAATCTGCACCCTGTCTATTTTGAAACAGCCCTGCCCATTTCCATCACATGTAAACATCCCCCAGTGGTAATAGTGACACCTCACAGCTGCCCCCAGTATAATAGTAACACCCCACAGCAGCCCCCAGCATAGTAGTGACACCCCACAGTGGCCCCCAGCATAGTTGTGACAACCCACAGCAGCCCCCAGCGTAATAGTGACAACCCACAGCGGCCCCCAGCATAATAGTGACACCCCACAGCGGCCCAACAGTCTGTGCTACAGCCACTCTGTGTCCTGCTCTCCAGCTGCTGCCGCCACTCCCTCCAGCCTCCGTTGGCAGTGGTTGTGCTCATGCTGCCAGCACTCCGTCACCTGCTCTTCTGCTGCCGGCTCTCTTCAGCGTCCCTGCTGCTGCCGCTGCTGATGCTGCCCCCGATCTCTCTGCTCCGTCTACCTCCACTGCCTGTCTTCCTGCCGCTGCTGCCTCTGCTCCATCCACCGCCGATGCTGGCGATTTCTCCAATGCTACCCCCTCTAAGGCCACAAACGCCCCCAGCCTATCAGAAGCTGGGGGCGTTACAACATGTCAAACTCCTGTATTATGTCACCACCCCTAACTTCCGGTGGTGACATAAAACAAGAATATTGGGGAGCTGTGGCCCCTGCTGGTATTTACAAGTGGTGAGCGGGCAAAGGTGGCGCGTGCCAGCAGGGAGGGCTCTGCGTGCCGCCTCTGGCACGCGTGCCATAGGTTCGTCACCACTGCCCTATAGGTACGGCAGTGCCTGAGTAAAGTTTGTATATTCCCCTTGTGCGTGTGCTGGTTTCCTAATACCTTTTCTATTGGGATACAATTACCCTTTTCTGAAACCGACCCAAAGGTATAAATATTATCAATCATAGAGAAATTAAAGTGACAGATTGGTTGCGATCAAAGACTCAGCAAAATTACTACATGTTTTATACAGAGCTGCAGATTATGCTGTATAAAAGTCATATTTATATTACGCTGTGGAATATTCTGTCACTCCCAGTTGAAGGCTAAGAGCCCAAATGTGCGTCAGCGGGAGCGCCGTCCCTGTTGCTTATTTACATCATGGGTCTATTACTTACATTACTTTTCTGAGATGCTGATACATGAACTGCCTTGATGTTTTTCTCTAGACTTGTACTTTATACTGTGAATTTTACACGGATGCAAGGCATTTTTATGTCAAAACCGCGTTGCATCATTTCGGGGAAGAAGTGATCCTCTAGTGCAGCTGTCAGCTGCGGCGGAGGATCGCAGAGTTTCTCCCATTGTTTGCACCTGGCAAGTGATGCAATGCTGCTGCCAAGCCCATTGAATATTATGGGCGATGAGAGGCCATGCACAAAGATAGGACGTGCCGCAATGTGTATGACCCCATTCAAAGGAATGGGGTTTATATTTGTGTGAGATCTGTGTGTCTTGTAACGCACAAATTTTGGGCGATTTTCTCAGCCGTGTGAAAACGGCCTTAGGCCAGTCTCACACGGACAGGGCGGATTCCGCATGTGAGAGCCTGCAGCTCAATCCAGCTTCGTCCCTGGCCGGCGACTTTGTGTACCTTATTTTCTCTGTATTGCGGATGACCGTGAACGCTCCCTGTCAGTCATACGCAGCACAGTTTTTTGTTTTTTTAAATCTTTGTTCTTCCTGCGCCATCGCTAGGCGATGACGCGGGTACCTGCGACCTATCCGCAATGTCAATTGCAGATGGGTAATGGATCGGACGGCTTCTATTGATTTCAATGGAAGCCGTCTGTGCGGAATCCGCACAAAAATACATGCTGCTATTTTATTTCAGATGAGCGGATATGCGAATGTTCTATTCTTTTAATGTGTGCAATACTGCGGATCGTCTGCGCAGGTGACGATTGCAGATTCCGTAATTCGTGTGAGACCAGCCTTTGGCTGCATTCTCACAGGCGAGCGCAATATCGGCTAAGATTGTCCTGCCTTGTGTAATTTACTGCTGCTAACCAATAGGACATTAATTGGTAATGTTTAGAATTTGCAAGAAATTCGCTCTTCCCTTATTGTCGTGTATCCAGAAATATAATGGATGTAGCAACGTCCATTCATATTGGTCAGGAGGTAAAACTGCTCCTTCATCAGATTGGACAGAAAATTAACATATTTCTACATTTTTCTTTATTAATGACTACTGTATTGAATGAGCTTAAAGAGCAGGATATTTGTGAAGGAGCTGAGAAGGAGGGCTCGTGTCCCGCCCAGAGCCAGGGGCAGCCTGGCACACATGTATCTTGCTCTGTGCCTCAGCCTTGTAGTATGTAGATGCAAGCATTCCTCCTGTCCACTAGATGCTCCTCAATCCTGGGTCCCCATCGCAGCCGCTGGAGGCTGGGATGCTGCTCTCATGTCCCTGTCACTTTAAACAAAGGGATCAAGGACCTTGGCGATCCAGCGAGCTGGTGGCAGGGAAGTGAGGTGCTATGGGGGCACCGGGCATCTTGCAGCCTGGCACAGAGGATACACTGTAGCTGCTGATGATGGCAGCGCTCCACCTGTGATCCTCCCTCCTGCATGCCCGGGGATGTGCACGTACCAGGGAGCCGGCAGGCAGCATCCGTGCAGATTTCATAGGGGCAAGTTTTGCAGCCTGGCATAGCTGGGCACTGACTCCAGTGCAGGGGTGCATGCCAGCAGCAGCTCTCTCCAGGCTGGTATTCTCATTGGCAATACTCGAGGAGAGCCAGAAATAAATCAGCTGTGGGTGTAATAGGACGCTGAGGGCAGAGCAGGGATTGACACAGCAGGGAATGGACTCCTCCTTGTGCTCTGCCTGCATGTGAAGGCACTGAGCTGCCACCCTCCTGGAGAGCACTGGGCATGTGGGCACTGACTGGCACAGGAGCCCCGTTTGACTAAGGCCTGGCATTGACTGGAATTAAACAACGTGGAGAATCTCAGGAGACACAAGCACTCCAGGAGCAGGAGGGGACATTACTGGGGTAACTCATCTCATGCCACTTCTTTCATTGTGCAGATGCATTATTATGATGTATGACTTTATGTTGGATGGCAATACCCAGGTTGTGTGGGGTGGATTGTATGTTGTATGCCAAGTAACCCATCAACAGCATGGCATGTGTCAATCACAGGGATGCAGTCTGTTTAACCCCTTAACAGCTTGGAAGAACTTGGTTCCTGTTGCAGGTACATTGCACTGAATATGAATAGCCGGGTAATTACTGCTGTGTGATTTCACGGATCTTTAAAGTGATCTATAATGGTAATTACCATGGTTATTATCAGATGGGCTTCAATATTATACAATGGTCTTTCCATATCTATCAATGTTTGGAAATGATTTCTTCTCTGAAAATTGCTAGCATTTATATTTTACTGTGTTGAATGCAATCTATTATTCTCTGGAAGCTGCTATTTCAGGCTGATGGGAGACTCAATATACTTATTCATTGGGATTACTGACAGAAGTCTCGATCAGAAGCGCGTCTGCTCCTGATCATTACTTTATCTCACATATCTACAGGTTCGAAAACCACCAGCAAAATTGACATGCATAGGTGCGAATGGTATTAAGCGCTAAAGCGACCTTTTAGCCGAGCCGATTTATCGTTTGAATGAGCGAATGACGTCAGAGTTATCTCGTACAGGTAGATATATTAGTGGCTAATTCAAATGAGAAATCGTCCAGAATCGTTCATTCTTTCCCATTCGCTGCGAATGAGAAGGACTGAATGAGTGCTGAAAAATAAGTGAACAAGCCAACAATAATTTTCATGCTCGCCAAAAATGAATGACAAGCGGAAAGCGAACAATTAATTTTTGGCGCACGTTTAAACCAAATGATTATCGTTCACTTTTGCTCGTTTGAACGATTTTTTTTAACAATAATCGTTCCGTCTAACGGCACCCTTAGACTCTTTTTTAGCACCTTCTGTCTTGCGCTCCTTTAAGATGATGAGTGCTGCTTGCCATGCAGGATTGTTGTTGGAGATGTGTGCTTTGTATACATAGGCGGCTGCTGAAGCTGGATGAAATGCCAGCTGTTAGATTAGTAGGCTCCTAAGGATTTGCTGAACAGAGGTATGGGACTGCAGTAAATCTCCACGCGGGTTGATGGGAATACTAACATCTGTGCTGGATTCTCTAGAACACCATTACATCTTTTTGTTGTTGATAGGCTTGAAGAATCCTTATTTAAAGAGAGTAACAATCCCTCTGTGCATACATCCAAGCGCGGCTCCTGGAGACATGGCTCAAATGTGTCATCTGTGACATGATTCTGTTATTTTGTCATGCTGACATGACCGTGATGGGAATCTTTGGTGTTGGCTCGCTGTGTTAAAAAGTACTTTGCTCCATGGGCAGGAGTATGATGAGCTGGGCTTCAGTGACAGAGCTTGTCTCTTTACACTATAGTAACAATTACATGACTTGTTTGATACAACATACAATATTTCATGTTTTCATGTTTTTAAATCCAAACCTTCTCTGTAGTAAAAATTATTCACAATGTTACAAATAGTATTTGCATTGTAACAACCAGGGAAAATGTAATGTAAGCCCTTGACAAGCAAAGCAACTGTTCACTGGTCAGACCTAGACGTTCCGGCAGCCTAGAAAGAACTGTAATCATTTAGGGCACATTCAAATGTGATAGATTTGTTGCAGAAATTGCTTTCAATGAAAATCAGTTCTGCAAATGTGAGGCTAGTCTCATACGGACCTACTGTCACTGCGCGTTGCGCATGCAAATATTTTTTCCACCGCAACACATGATGCCAATAGCCCATTGAGTTGTATTGGGCCACTCACACCTGTGAGATATATATATATATATATATATATATATATATATATATTGCAAGCGTATTACTCGCACAAGAAAAAAATCGCAGCATGCACTATCTTGGCGCATGTAACGAGATGACAGTGTATGGGGATTGGCAGCACACAGCAAGTAGGCATGTCATGTTTTTTGAAAGCAATGGTGGTTAGGTACAATATATGATATATGTGAATAGTACAGTGATTTCCATTTATTTGAATATATGTGAACAAACTCAGGATGGAAAGAGAAGAATGTTCTTGTTATTCTTGGGGGGAACTTATATTATAACTAAGTTGTATTGTAGATAATAGAAGTGATAGGAGGTGCGACTTTCTAACATATTCCAACCCATATGTTGTAGAATGTTTAACAGGTTGCTCTATAGTAAGGATACACTTACAGTGCATATAAAAAGTCTACACAACCCTGTTAAAATGCCATGTTTTTGTCAAAATAAAAAAATAATAAAACTAAAATTTGGTTGCATAAGTAAGAACACCCTCTTATATCTGGGGATGTGGTTGTGTTTAGATTCAGCCAATTGCATTTAAACTCATGATAAATAGTAGCCAGTAGTTATTTACAGGGATTCTGATTGACCCCATATAAAGTTCAGCTCTTCTACAAGGATTTTCCTGACATTTTCTTTGTTGCATTTTTCACCAAAATGCGTAAAGAGCTTACAGCAAATCAAAAGGATCCGATTGTTAAATAGTATCAGTCAGGAGAAGAATGCCAAAACATTCCCAAGACATTTTATATACCAAGGCACACAGTGAAGACGTCAACAAGAAGTGGATTAACTTTGGTACAACAGTGACTTCGCCAAGAACTGGAGGTCCGTCAAAAATTGATGAAGAAACCATAAGAGAATTGGTCCGGGAGGCTGCCGGGAGGCCTACAGCAACATTAAAGGAGCTGCAGGAATTTCTGGCAAGTACTGGTTGTGTAGTGCATGTGACAACCAACTCTTGTATTCTTCATATGTTGGGTTATGCCAAAACCATGTGGGAGAACGTGTAATGGTCTGATGAGAAAATGTACGTTTGGCACAAAGCCAACACTTTGCATCACCAAAAGACCAACATACCCGCAGGAAAGATGGTGGAGGCAGCATTATGCTCTGGGGATGTTTTTATGCTGCTGGAACTGGAGCTTTAGTCAAGGTGGAGGGAATTATTAACCGATCTAGGGATCAGTCCATTTTGGCACACACAAGCTGAAAATGAAGACGAATTCCACCTTTCTGAACAACAATGACCCAAAGCCGACCTCCAAATCAACAAAAAAATGGCTTCAGCAGAAGAATAAGGGTTTTGGAATGGCCCCGACGTGAATGCCATTGAAGATCTGTGGGTTGACCTGAAGAGGGCGCTGCACACAAGATGCCCTCACAATCTGACAGATTCGGAGCCACCAACTCAAAAGAGTACATTATCAAAGTATTAGTTCTCGGCTGTGCATGTTTATGCAACCACATTATATTCAGGTTTTTTTTCCACCCTAAAAGCTTTCAGTTTCTTTTTCTAAGGAATTGTCCAGATAACGGGTCACAGTGAAGGCGGAAATAAGTCTGAAATTATTATCTTTATTGGATTTTTAACATGACAAAATCATGGCATTTTAATAGAAGTGTGTAGACTTTTTATATTCACTGTATTTATGAGATGTCAATGATACTTTCTTACGCAACTCCCTATTTCCCCCTAAGTATTGCCTGTTCCCTGTCCCTTTTACCCCATAAGTTCCCTCCGTAGCGCTGCAGAAGGGCACAATACACTGTCCACTTTATAGCCTCTTGGGCAAAGTTTTGCTTATAGATGACCATAGATGAATTTTGGCTGCCTGTTATGATAGTACGTCCGGGCTCACACAAGTGTGTTGGTACAGCGTATTCCGCATGCAAAACACATGCGGAATGTGCTGTACCAATCTCCTATAGGCGGCCATGTTACCGCTCACACAAATTGCGCAAAATACGTGTGCAAGAAAAATCACAGCATGCTCTATCTTTGTGTATTACGTACATACACACTAAGATAGTGCATGGCAATGTCACTGCGTACCGTGCGTATATCTTGCAGACCACAGCCTGCGAGATATGCTTGTGTGAGTCGTGCCTAAGGCAAACAATTGGGCTGCCTGGGGATGTATAATTAGAGTTTCAGATATTAAACCATGCTCAATAATGCATAAGAGGTTATCATTTGCAGGGAAATATGAATATGATCCCTCATTCATGGGAATGTGTGAAGGTCTTACTGTGCAGTCTGATGGTGGGCAGATGTCTCAGAGACCCTTATTGTAGGTGAGGAATCTGACTGTAAGGGCGGCTTCACATGAGCGTAAGCGCAAAAACCCTCACTCACGCGCATCGCATTTGCACTGTGAAGGAGTGTTTTTTGCATATGTGCCACCCCTGCCCTAATTTAAATGGCTATTAAGCCAAATTACATCACGGTGTTTGCAGAGCTGCGCAGCCCTGTGTGTACATATGTGTGCATTTGCGCATACCCATAGACTTCTATGGGGAACTTTGGGGCAATGCGAGGCATTCCAAGGGAACACCCAAAGATAGGACACGCTGAAAAATTTTCCTGCACCGCGATGTGGGAAGAAATCACTCATTTGTATGACCCCATTCAAAAGAATAGGGTTCATATTCGTTCGAGATTTGTGCATTTTTGCAATACCTCGCCCGATTTTCTCTGCTGTGTGTGAAAATGGCCTAAGGCTAGCAATGAGTGAAAGTCTAGTGACTTCAGGATGATTGCTCATTTGTACTCCGCATAAAGTCCAAGGCTATAAAATAGGGGTCCTTAAGTTTTGTAGGTCAAGTATCACACTATTGGACTGCACTAAGGATTGCAATAAACCGTTGACAATCTGTATGGAACACATTTAGTTCTCATTTGAATGACCTTTATCTATATAAATAGTCCCACAAGAGCCCTGTGGCTTAGAGAGCTGAATGACCTCCATTGTTCTATCTTCATATGTTGTCTACGCAGTCAGGGTGCCTTTGTCTTATTCACACGGGCAAGTTTCATATCCGTGTCCTGTCCATGTTTGCAACGCACTGCACACGCACACTACACTGAACCATTAAGGTCAATGGGCTATAGAGACATGCGTTTTTTACATGGATCTATGGTATGCGGAAAAAAAAAGAGAATTTTAACATCACAGCATGTCAGTCACCCATTCAAGTCAGTGGGTGCATCAAAAAAGGAGTGCCTATGAATGATATCCGTGTGTGCTTAGCAATGGATTATTGCTAAGCAATGCTAGGAAAAAATGAGTCTCCTTCCTTTTTGCGCACAAGAAAAAAAAATCAGATGACACAAAAGTACAAAACGGACACATGCAATGCATAGAATTGGGAAACAGACGTACACACAGATTAAAATCTGACCATTTTCACAGACCAGTCCATCTGATTGAGCCCTAATAGACTTCCTGCAGCACTTCAGTAAGTGTATAACATCCATATATTCTCCAGGGCTGCACCCTCAGCCTTTGTGTTATACAACATCTTCTATATGGGTAGCCGTGAAGAACAAAAATGTGATGTAACAGATCTATTCATAGAAACCTTGTGATTATGTGCAATGTACATTGTCTGTAGGGGAGGGCCCTGTGTCACGTCTTTATTATACATCTGCGGATTGTCAGAACAGCAGCAAAGGGTTTTATGATCAATGTTTCCATCAGTTACTGCAGTAGTTTCTTTTATGTTTAGGTAGCGGGGAACTCTTTTGTAGGAGAACTGCACAGTATTCCTTCACTCTTCCGCAGTGACCATTGAAATATATGCATCCAATTCCAGATCACATATATCATAAGAGACCACTTCTATCTATATAAAAAGGTTATCCTCCCCGCCCTGAAAAGCATATCTGCGCATATAAGTTCATAAACTGCCCTCCGGCCTTTTCTTTCACACACGTGACAACTATTAACGTCAGTCAGTACCATTGTCACCAAGACCACCACAGCGGGTATATAAGGCCTCGCTCACATGACGGAATTTGCGCTGCTAACTTACACCGCACTAACTTTTTGGTGCCGCGCAAAAAAAAGTCACCAAACAGATAGGACATGAGCGACTGAAATTCCCTGCTGCGCAAAAATGTAGGTCTTGACCTATCTTTGATGTGCAATGTGCAGGACTGTTCATAGACACCTATGGGAGCTGGGGGAAAAAGGAGTGGGAGTGAGTTCTGCCGTGTTGCTAAATCCAGAAGCACTATGTCCCCGCGAGAAAGAAGGGAAGCCCCACAGCGGGGGTTCCCTTCATCATGGTGATGAAGGAAAGCCCTGGGGAGATAAAGGGAAGCCCCCTCCCCCAACCCACTTGCGGGGATGAAGGAAGTCCCCAGCAGGGACTTTCTTCATCGACGGGGACTCCCTTCATCCCCATGGGGGACTAACCGGAACTTACAAAGGGACATTTAAAAGTGAAAACTTGCTGTTCAACCGAACATGGAATCTTACGCTCTCCTTAACTTACCTTGCTACAACATCATCAACAACTTAACCCTTTAATAATAAATAAATAAAACACGGACAACCAGGTTGGAACAAAAAGGGATCAAATGAAACAAAACCATTAATAATAAATACCGCCTTTAAGACGCGCTAAAACCAACAACAATCCCCAAGTCCCCTTGCCCACCCGCCTAATGCGGGCTACAAATCCCCATCAATCAACCGCGACAGCCTACAGGGAGGGAGGAGGGAAGCTGCTTTACAGCCAAAGATGCCCAGGACCTCTTTGCTGATTACTTAAATGCCCTCTGTTTACAGCCCCCTCCACTCCCGTTATCCAATCACATAGGCTTCCACCACACCGCTCCTGCCCAGCAACGGGCCGAGCTTCCCGCTCTTTTAGGCCACCAATCAATGCCCGCTGCCAGCTTTACCTCAAACCCGCCTGGCAACGACACCTCGGCCAATCACAACAGGAGACCATCACCAACTATTACCTGACAGAATGACCTGAGAGCCAAGTTAATTAACCTTTTAATCACCATAGCAGTATACATTATGGTCCCACATAAACCTATTGTATAACACCAGAACGCTCCCAGATCCCATGCGGATCTCCCTCCTGAGCGTCACTCGATCCGTACAAGGGACTTTGGGGCTGCTGCAGCGATCTCTGTCTCGTCCCCGAACTCCTGTACAGCAGCGCATTTTTTCTATTGCTCATCAGCGTTGTTTCAACGCCGATACAACTCGGCACTTCAGTGTGGAAAAGTTGTTTCTTCATAGGATTTTCAGCAGTTATAGTTGTGCTTTTTTGCGCAGCTAACAGCAGCGTGAATTCCACGCCCATGTGAACATGCCCTTAATCTGCATTATCTACAGTGTTATTCAATGGTAATAACCACCCTATCTCACCACTCTTGGATTCTAAACTGATCCATCGTATACTTCGAAATAAATCATGACCCGTATGACTAAAGGCCCTTTTACATGCAAAGCCAATCTTTCAAACGACTGAAAGATTTATGGCCCATTTACACGAAGTGATGATTGCTCAAAAATTGGCCTTATCAGGAGTTCTCCACGGGTAGTGCTGCTAGCATTGTTTCCCATCTGAGAACAAAGGAGCTGAAAGCAGATAAGAGCCCTCTGGATATTAACTACATTCAGCGAAGGCTTCATTTGCACACTAAATAGCTATTAAGTAGCTGAGTAGCTACTTAATAGTTTATGCAAAATGATCGCTCAAAGCTGTCACTCAAACTGTCGTTTGAGCGATCATCGCTCCGTGTAAATGGGCCTTTAGTCTTAATGGCCATTAACACTTTATCATCTTCATTTGCATGTAAAAGAACCTCCAGGAGTTGTTTGCAGAGTCCAGTGTGTGTTTAAACACACGCCCAGTTGTGTAAACAGCTGCCAATACATTCCATTGTTCTCCTCGTGGCTAGCTGTCAGCAAATTGCATTGTTTTCCTCCTGGCTAGTGTAAACATCTTTCAGTGGCTGAACAATGGATCCTAAGTGAACTGAAATCCATTGTTCAAACAAAAAGTGCACGATGTCCACGTTTATATGTAACGATTGTTGCTCATATTTGTCTGTTTGGTCGAATTTTGAGCAATATCATTGCGTGTGAATGGGCCTTATCCAAATAAAACTTCATATACAAATGTGACATATTCTGGTTGCATGATTATAGCCGTTCGTGGCATGGCCTCTGAATGTAAATAGTTCAATATCAAGTAACATATATATTCCAGTAAGTTTCAGATAGTCGAGCATGGCCTTGTGTAGTGAGGTAAGAGGGTTCTTGGAAGTCTACTGAACATTAATGCACATGAGATGTCTACCTAGATCAACCTGCAGAGCCAACACTTCTAGGGTGATTAATGAGACTTGAGAACTCCAACTGATTTAATTGTCATTCAAATTGTAAATTCCATCATGGGAATAATTCTGTGACAGTTCCTGAGGAGTTTCCTCTAATGAATTGGCTACAGATTCAGCATCGATATGACTGTATCTAAGCAAAAAACCTTAAAAAAGGTGCAGAGACATGAAAATATCCCATTAAATTCCAACACCTGCAACTTTTCGTTGTAGTTCTGCTGACATGTCTGTTTAATTACATGCTTGAATTCCCCATAAAGTAGCAATCCAGAAGCATCTTTCGTGGTGTTCTGTGTTGTGTAGTCCCCCTGTTATTCCTTCTAGGCATTTGTGAATAAAATGACAACTGGGTGTTACCATTCCCCTTGTCAAAGAGGTGTGTCCATACAGTCTGTGTATGATTGTCCAATGTCAGACTGCATAGGGATGCAATCTCACCTAGTAACAGTGAGTTGTCAAATTATTCATAAGCTTCTAAGAGGAACAAAGAGTTTTAAGAAAAGATGCTGCAGAATTGTTATTTCATGAAGAAGTACACTGAACCATCACTGCAATAGGAACACATACTCAATAATGGAATGACCAGTGATCCTATTCCACGCTAGGAAAATGTTTCTCAGACCATGACACCGACACCACTGCCCTGTTGTATCCCATGGGTGCACCCATGGGATACGACTTTATGCTGTTTATGCCTGATATGGACCCTGCCATCCATACAGAAAATGGGAATCGACACTCCAGATGACCTTCTACCATGTGTCTAAGTTTTAATTAAGTCTTTATTGAGCCCTTTCAAGGTGCTGTTAACGAAGACGTGTGGTCATCAGGGGCACCCTTGTCAGTCTTCGGCTATTGAACCTCAGTCGACTCTAAGTACTCCACATGGGATTTGAGAAAGTTTGTCTAACGTCCCAGCTGTTGCACTCCTGGGTCAGTTGGTTCACTGTGGCATGCTATTGTTGATATACCAGACATGCAACCTGATGCTCACCTCTAGAATCAAACCACACTTGGAGTGCTGCTGTGTGATCTTCTGTCGAATGTCTGTCCATTGTTCAACCGGTCTTGGTACACTCTTAATACCATGATTTGGGGAACAGCCAACCCTGCTACTTAGAAATATTTCCACCACACCACTGGGCAGCAACACTCTGCCCACATTCAAAGTCACTCAAGCCAACACATTGACCCATGACGGCCAAAATGCCTTCTGCTGCACAGAGGAGACGTCCCCACCTTATCTGAGAGCAGATCGTGACATGGTCATTACGTAGTAGCGCGTTACTGATCACAAGATGTCACACGCCAGCTGTTCCTAATGCACTGATCGTTTAGTATAGAAATTAGCTTTCATGGTAAACGTGAGGTGGACTTGGACTTCAACATTTCAGTCTAGTGTAAACAACCAGTTCTATACTATAAAGCTATAGAGCAGGAGCCGAAATCTTCAATGAGAGAACAAGTGGATTTCGGACTACCTCAGACTAACATTATCTATCGCCAATAGAGCTGGACTAATTGAAGTTGTGATCTAATGAAGTATAGCTAAAAGGCAGACACCATGGACAAATGTGGCTAGTAAGTAAGTGCAAGGGTGAGGCCACATGTAGCAGTTTATGTGAAAGGATGGAGCTGCATGTGGATTTATTACAGATCGCTACAATTCAGGAATGCATATTTTGCCAGATAGTTTTATAAGTAGGACATGTTAACCTGTAAATAAATATATGGCCAAAATCCGTGTAACTAAACCATTAGGTTTGCAGTAAACCTCCAGCTGCAATTTTGGACTGTATAATGGGTGCTCATCACCTGCTTTGTGTCATCTCACCGACAGCCCCCAAGAGATATAGATCCATCTAACTCAAATCTAATGCCGCCGTACCTCATTAGGATAATAATACCTTGCAAAATGGAATATACTTTTAGTATCAACTCATTAATAGAAAAGCCTACGAATGCCTGCTCATTACTGATGGCGGATTTATACCTTTGCTTATGCTGTGCCCTTTATCAATAAACCTGCGTACAATATAACAAGAAAGGCACAATTGAAAGAATTTTGGCCATAAAAAAACTTCAGTCTGCACTTTGGCCATTTAGTGTAGCCATTGCTGAAGTGCAGAAAGATGACAATAATTACAATAAATACTATAATCCCCGTATCAATTATTTTTTATGTCAAGGATTCGGTGATAGTAATTACCTACGCATGCTGAGTCCTCTCTGCTTTAAAATCCTGCAAATTAGATAGTGAGAATAACCTGATCTTTTACTGTTTATTTAGTGTGTGTGTGACCGTTCTGGGACCTCGATAATGACCACATTGGAGCAGGATCGCTACGTGAATCATGAACATCTGCAGTGCTAACCAATGATTAAAATGCAATTATCATTATTGCACTAAGGGAAGGTTATCTGAAGATGGTTTATATATGGAGCTGAGAATAGCTGATATAGAAGGTCTGGGAATGCATAACAGTAGTGCAAGTCTGAACCATTCCCCTGCATAGCCTACAGACAGAAGCCCTTGTGAAACAGCGCAAGACATGAAGTTACAAGTGAGGTAACATCTGCAGAATTAGTATCTGCAAGAGTTAATATGATGGTTACCTCATCTTTGAAGGAGTGTATGGTTTCATCAGAATAAAGCTGCTTAAAATGGGCTAAGGGTGAAGCACAGGTATGCAGGGAGTAGCAGAATTAATGTTCATGACATGAGATACAGCAGTCACTGAGAGCTGTCTATATATTCTAGGATAAAGTGCCAATTCAGTTCGGAAAAATCACAAGCTGACTCAGATCTCCTCTGGTAGTGAATGTGAGAGGGCGGTTTTCCTCTGGAAGGTAAGTTCCTACATGGCAGCGAAATATTGTGCCAAAATTTGCACCAAAATCCACATGCGGGATTCACCACGAAATTCACTCATTGAAATGCGATCAATAAATTCTGCAGTGAAAATCCAGGCATTCCTGCAACAAATAATGCATGCTGCGGATTTGGAAATCCGCAGTGTAACTTTCTTCAGCTGTGGATTTTTTTCTGCTATAAGGCCGGCTGCACACGACCAGGTCGGATTCTGAATGCGGGAGCCCACAGTGGAATCCGCCCCTGTGCCCAGCCGGCATCCACATATACCTGTATTTTCTTCTTCATTTCTATAGTGCGGATGGTCCATCGAACACGCGCAGTAAGATTTTCCCGCGCCGTCACTAAGCGATGACGTGGAATCCGCAACCTTTCTGCAATGTCAATTGCGAGTTGGACGACTTTCATTGACTTCAATAAAAGCCGTCCGCGTGGAATCCACTTAAAAAGAGAACATGCTGTGATTTTTCCTCCGTGAGCGGAAAATCGCATTTGATTATCACTCGTGTGCAGTATTCGCTGTGGATTCCCCAATGCAAATATGCCCATGTGCAGCCGGCCTAAGTAAATGGAATTTGTTAAAACCTCATTTGCTTACATTGTACTGCACACTGCTGTGGAGTTTCAGCGTGAAATCCGCAGCCGAAATTCTACAGTACATCCACTATGTGTGATTAATCCTTTAGGGTATGTTCCCTTGGGGTGGATTTGCTGCAAATTTTCCACACTATTTGGTATGTATTTAGGGCTCCTTCACACGGGCATATGCGTCTTGTGCACACCTCAGCGCAACGTATTTGCGCTATGTACGAGGCTCTTTTGTGCCCGTATCTATGTATTTTAGGCTGTCTGCACATGGGCAAATTTGTATTGCTGAAACCAGAGCGGACGTCCTCCTCTGGGTTCGGCAGCAAATACCATCTATAGCAAGCTATGGAAAAGTGATTCTACCTGCACACGAGTGGAAATCAATTGCGGTTTCCGCTTGCGGAGAAAAAAATCGCAGCATGCTCCATTTTTGCGTGGATTCTGCGCGGATAGCTTCCATTGAAGTCAACGGAAGCCATCCGATCCACAGACCTTCCGAAATTGACACTGCGGAAAGGTTGCGGATTCTGTGTTATCACTAGGAGATGACATGAGAAAAGCAGGGGCTTAAAAATAGAAATCTGTATTGCGCATATCCGATGGTGAGACGTGCGGACCATCCGCAGAACCAAAAAAGCAAAGAAACTACAGGTACGCGCGGATGCCGCTGCTGCAGGGCCGGATTCCGCTGCAGTATTCTGCATGTGGAATCCGACTCACCCGTGTGCAGGCAGCTTTGCTTTTTGCTCACCCAGAGCATGTTTAGCCTAATGAGTTCCAGATGTGTTCTTTTTTTCACGGAATTGTGCAGCGTTTTGCACATCTGTGCACACATCTGCACACCTCCCATAGACCTCTCCCATAGAGCATGTCATATTTTTAGTGCATGTGAGAAATGCACATGTATAAAGAGGAAGTGAGAATGAACCCATTGAAATCAATGGGTTCTATGCTCTGTGCATGCAAACACACGTAAATCTGCCCATGCGAAGGAGCCATTACAGATTTTGATGCAGAGCCACAGCAGATTTCACTACTTCAAATGAATCATATTGAAGGGCTGAAATCTGCTGCAGATCCGCACCAAACATTATAGATTTTGACACAGATCTTAGAATGGATTTGCTATACATTTTTCCACTGTGGAAAATCTGCAGCAAATCCGCTACGTTGGAGCATAGCCTTATGCAGTTTTCACACAGCCGAGATTTGTGTGTTGGAAGGTGCACAAATGTTGCATGAATATGAACCCCATTCTTTTGAATGGGGTCATACACACAAGCAATTTTTTTACCGCATTGCGGCATGAGAAGAAATTGGCGGCATGTCATTGTTCGTTAAGTGTAAGGTGAACGCAGTGCGATGTGATGTTTTCACATTGAAAACAATGGGATAAACTCTGCAATCCTCCACTGTGGCTGACAGCTACCTCCCCAAGGTGATGTGAGGCAGTTTTGTTACAAAATTGCATGTTGGTGAGTGCAATATGGGGCCATGAATGACATCCCAATATCGCACCCACCCATGTGAAATTAGCCTTACTGGGGAGGCTATAATATCTCCAGTTACTTTCACCCTGTTACCTCCCCAAGCCAAATACTTTAAACCACAGATATTGTAACTATCAATTCACATGTGGGGATGTTCCCATAATCACATACAGTTGCAAGAAAAAGCAAGTGAACCTTTTGGATGTCTATAAGGCCTCTTTCTCATGAGCATTTGTATGCGTCTAATTCAGCCGTGATTAGAAATGGCGTCCATCTGAAGCATTGGATTCCAACGCATTCATTAAGATGGACGATTTTTAGCCACGTAAAAACATTGCAGCCACGATAATAGGACATTGGCAGATAAATATGCCGGCCAATGTCTTGTCCCATCTTTTGCCCACGATCAACTGGCTTCTCCGATTGGCTTCTATGGGAGACGCTGGCAAAATGAGGAGGAGGGAGTAAACCATGCTGAGCATTTATGCCGGCCAAAGGAATTCTGGGCTGCAGTGTATATACACACCTCACCCAGCCACGTGAATGGACAAGAAAATGCGGGTTTTACAGGTGCTTTGCCCATTAAATAAAGGCACACAAGGCTTGGTTACTGAAATCTCTCAAGAAAGATTTTTTTACTGTGAACCATGTGATGCAAACAACTTCCAGAAGACCTCAGAAGATGTGTTATAGAGATGCATGAAGCTGGAAAAGGCTATATATCATTGCTAAACACCTGGGTGTACATTATCTTCAAATGCAGAAAAGTAGATCTGCTGCTTCTCTACCTAGGAGTCCTCTTATGATCACCTCAAGAGCACAGTGGGCAATCCTAGAGAGACCTAAAAGACATACAGAAGATGCTACAAACTGCAAATTCCTCTGTTCATATGTTTATGATTAGAAAAACACTGCACAAAAATGGTATTCTTGAAAGGACACAATAAATGAAGCCATTGCTGTCCAAAAAAACTTAACAGCCTGAAGTTTGGCCAGAGACCACCTGGATATTCCCCAGGGTTTCTGTGAAAATGTTTTATGGACTGATGAGACAAAGTTGGACCTTTTTAGCCGAAATGCACAACACTATGTTTGATAGAAGAAGAATACTGCAAGCAACACCAAAACCTCATCCCGACTGTGAACATGGTGGACGGAGCATCATGGTTTGGGACTGTATTGCCACCTCAGGAACTGAAATCCGTATAATCAATGCTGGGAAAATTAATTCTAAAGCGTGTGAAAAGATTTTACAGGACAATGTAAGGCCTCTTTCACACGAGCGTTTTATCGCGGCTATTTCGACACAATAAAATGCTGGCCGAAAATCGCGACCATCTGCAGCATTAGATCCCAATGCATTCGATTAGATGGGTGATTTTTCGGCATTCAGCTGCCCGGAAAAGATAGTGTGTGGTGTGGATTCTGGCCATACGCTTTTAAGAATGGCCGGAAAAGATAAGACTTGTCCTAGCTTTTTGCCAGAATACGTAGCTGCTTCCTATAGACTCCTATGGGAGCCTATCAGAGCCATCAGAAAATAGGAGGGGGAGGGAGGTGGGAGGCAGTTTAGCAGCGTCTCGTGTTGCTAAAGTCCCTCCCCCTCTTCTTGCCGGCAGCTTCTATAGGCTGACGAGAGAGGGAAATTAGCATGGCAAGTGCTGTTAAAGTCCCTCCCTTTGCTGGCAGCTCCCATAGGCTTTTATGAGAGCTTCTATTGCCATGATCAGACGGCAAAGGGAGGAGGAGTGAGGGGGAGAGATTTAGCAGGACTTAAGTTTCTCCCCCCCCCCCCCCCCCGCCGTAATTCCGGGATGCAGCATATACATACCTCAGCCGGCCGTCTGAATGTGTGAGAAGACGGGAAATTTAACTGCAACTTGGTTGTGGCTTTCTTTCATTCATGCAAATTTCGTCTGCGAGTAGGGCGAACAGAAATCACAATGCCCATGTGAAAGAGCCCTAAGGGCAACAGTCCATGACCTCAAGCTAAAGAGATGTTGGGTAATGCAACATGAGATTGACCCAATGTGCACAGGTAAATGGCCAAGCCCTGACGTTAACACAGACCAGATGCTGTGGTATGACCTGAAGAGAGCTGGAGATGCAATGCATGTTGCACAATCATGTTGAGGAACTGAAGCACATTTTCATGGAGGAATAGTCCAAAATTCCTCCTTGACATTATGCAAATCTTATTACAGCTACAGGAAACAATTGATAGAGGTGATCGCTGCTAAACAGGATTTACAGGTTTTATATTCAAAGGTTCTGGGTTTTTTCTACCTGCACTATGGATGTTTATTCAGTGTGCTCTATGAAATACATGAATGGTACAACTGTGTGGGCTATTCGTTTAGTTACATTGTATTTTTCTGATTTAGACACCACGATTTTCACTCAAAGCCATCTTTTGAGCGATAATCGTTGTGTCTAACTGCACTGACATCGTGCAGTTTTCGTTAAGCCGTGGCTGATCTTTCAGCATGGTGAAAGATCAGCGATCAGTTATCAGGAATTCACAGCTGGATACAGCTGGTACTATTGTTTCAGCTGTATCCAGCTCCCTGAAGACAGGCAGGGTATGAAGAACACAGATGTCCAGCTGTGTTCTGCATCCCCCTCTTGGAGCACCTGGCTGCATAACAGCCGGGCACTCTGAGCAGAGAACAGCTGGATGCAGACGAATGGGGCCACGCTTGTTTTCTGCATCCTCTGTTTGGAGCACTCAGCTGTATAACAGCCAGGCGCTCCGAGCAGAGAACAGCTGGATGCAGAAGACTGTATAACAGCCGGGCGCTCTGAGCGGGGAACAGCTGGATGCAGAAGACTGTATAACAGCCGGGCGCTCTGAGCGGGGAACAGTTGGCTGTATAACAGCCAGGCGCTCTGAGCTTGAGCAATCACCTTGCTCCGTAAAAAAGCACACAACGATTATCACTCAAAAATCGCTCGAAAGATTTTTTGAGCGATAATCGTTTTGTCCAAACCAGCCTTAAATGAGACTTAGTGTCCATTTAGACAAGCTGATTTATCGTTTGAACAAGCTAGTGATGTCATCGCTAGGTCATTCGCTCGTGCAGCCTGTTTAGACAGGTAGATTAATCGTTAGCTTGTTCAAACTTAAAATTGGTCAGAGTCGTTTAGTCTTTCGCAGTCCCTGTATAAGCGAATGAGAAGGACTGAGCAAGCGCCGTTTCAATTGAACAATAAGTGAATGAGCCAACAATGATTTTTACATCTGCTTAAGATGAACAATGAACAAAAAGTATTCGATCTATCATTCGTCATTCTTTTGTTGGCTCGAATTTAGACTGAATGATTATCATTCACTTTAGCTTATTTGAACAATTTTTTGAACAGTAATCATTCTGTCTAAAAGCAGCTGTAGGTAAAAATCAGACCACGTTTTATTAGTCATTGAGAATCACAGAATGACTGTTTGCGTACACCCCATGGAAGTCAAAAATGTTTCGAAACATAACCTTTATTAGAGATATTCATTAAAAATGTCCCATGGAAATACCATAAATAAAGTAAAAAAAAGAGGGGAGAAACATATCACTATTTTGGCCGTACAACAGAGCTGCTTGCCTACCAAATTGGGATGTCTGCCCTTATAGTGGCGATTCCACCAGGAACTTCCTAAAATGCTCCTATAACACCTTAGACGTGGGTTTGGAATAACATCAAAGCGGTGTCTTTCTTCAAAAAAATATCAAAATGCCTTCGGGATAACGCACAAGTTAACGGCTTCACATTCAGGAGCTGCTTCCACTTATAAGTGAACAAAATGGGTAGCGCACGGGACACGTAACTATGATTCCCATGTGAATGGGTTGTCTCGCTATCATCTAACTAGAGATTTGTATAGTGCCTACATGTGACTTGTCTTTATTACCTGATACTAGCGGTAATATGAAGCACTTCTATACCTGAATTTTTGCTAACTCTGATAAACTAGGATTTTGTAGACAACCCTGGGAAACGCGTCAGAAAGATTACAGTATTAAAAATGTACATATGATAATTACCGTCTCTTTGGGCAATATTATTATATGTCTTACATAGTATTGTATGTAAGTGATGAACAATGGGTATCTTGCATTAAATGGATTCATAGAATGATTGGGGACCTCATGACCACCCTTTAATAACAGTGGTTTATGTGTATTAGATGGGGATGGTGGTATTTATAGTGCAGGTTTGGCATATGGAACTTTGCAGGATTAATTGTGGATATCCCAGAACTGCTAGAAATATTTGTCTCCAGACAGAACCTTCCAATCTCACACAAAATATTATAAAGAGAATTCACAGAAGTATTGTGCTATACATAAAATAATTTATACTAAAGCTTGTTATGCCCAATCTGTCTCCTAGATACTAACCTTTTGGTGAAACATGCAGGGTACCCATCCTGCCAAGGACGACCCCACCCAAAAGATAAACCCTAATCATTCTATTGTTACCTAATGTCAGGGAAAACGGGGGAAAGAGGGAAAACAGAGGGGTTGGAAATAATGTTTGATATATTCAATCAGTGACACTATAGTGGGTCTTAATTGTTTTTATTTTATCAAAGATTGTAAAGGTTACCTTGGACAAATATCAATAATTTAATAATGTACAGGATCAACTATATAATTCTTGAAAAAATTATATGCATAATGCTACAAACAGCATAGATCCATCACTCCATGTTAATAAGATATTATTTAGGTATCTACTCACCACCCATATGGTAGGCCAGGTAACTAATGCATATAAGCAGCCCAAGAAATCTCACTCTACCAAAATCACAAAATGAAATGCCTCCTGATATGTCACCTGGCATATACAGGTAGAGTGCCTCACTACTGATCTCAGGTGAGGTATATACATGTACAGGTAGAGTGCCTCACTACAGCTCTCAGGTGAGGTGTAGACATGTACAGGTGGAGTGCCTCACTACTGATCTCAGGTGAGGTATATACATGTACAGGTAGAGTGCCTCACTACTGATCTCAGGTGAGGTATATACATGTACAGGTAGAGTGCTTCATTACTGATCTCAGGTGAGGTGTAGACATGTACAGGTGGAGTACCTCACTACTGATCTCAGGTGGGGTATATACATGTACAAATAGAGTGCCTCACTACTGATCTCAGGTGAGGTGTAGACATGTACAGGTGGAGTGCCTCACTACTGATCTCAGGTGAGGTATATACATGTACAGGTAGAGTGCCTCACTACTGATTTCAGGTGGGGTATATACATGAACAAATAGAGTGCCTCACTACTGATCTCAGGTGAGGTGTAGACATGTACAGGTAGAGTGCCTCACTACTGAACTCAGGTGAGGTGTAGACATGTACAGGTAGAGTGCCTCCCTACTGATCTCAGGTGAGGTGTAGACATGTACAGGTGGAGTGCCTCACTACTGATCTCAGGTGAGGTATATACATGTACAGGTAGAGTGCCTCACTACTGATCTCAGGTGAGGTATAGACATGTACAGGTGGAGTGCCTCACTACTGATCTCAGGTGAGGTATATAAATGTACAGGTAGAGTGCCTCACTACTGATCTCAGGTGAGGTATAGACATGTACAGGTAAAGTGCCTCACTACTGATCTCAGGTGAGGTATATACATGTACAGGTAGAGTGCCTCACTACTGATCTCAGGTGAGGTATATACATGTACAGGTAGAGTGCCTCACTACTGATCTCAGGTGAGGTATAGACATGTACAGGTGGAGTGCCTCACTACTGATCTCAGGTGAGGTATATAAATGTACAGGTAGAGTGCCTCACTACTGATCTCAGGTGAGATGTACACATGTACAGGTGGAGTGCCTCACTACAGATCTCAGGTGAAGTATAGACATATACAGGTGGAGTGCCTCACTTCTGATATCAGATAAGATGTAGACATGTACAGGTGGAGTGCCTCAGTACAGATCTCGGGTGAAGTATAGACATGTACAGGTGGAGTGCCTCAGTACAGATCTCGGGTGAAGTATAGACATGTACAGGTGGAGTGCCTCAGTACAGATCTCGGGTGAAGTATAGACATGTACAGGTGGAGTGCCTCAGTACAGATCTCAGGTGAAGTATAGACATGAACAGGTGGAGTGCCTCACTACTGATCTCAGATGAGATGTAGACATGTACAGGGGGAGTGCCTGACCACAGATCTTGGGTGAAGTATAGACACGTACAGGTAGAGTGCTTCGCTACTGATCTTAGGTGCGGTGTAGACACGTACAGGTAGAGTGCCTCATTACTGATCTCAGGTGAGGCATAGACATGTACAGGTCAAGTGCCTCATTACTGATCTAGGTGAGGCATAGACATGTACAGGTCAAGTGCCTCACTACAGATCTCAGGTGAGGTATATACATGTACAGGTAGAGTGCCTCACTACAGATCTCAGGTGAGGTATATACATGTACAGTTAGAGTGCCTCATTACAGATCTCAGGTGAAATATAGACATGTGCAGGTGGAGTGCATCACTACTGATCGCAGGTGTGGTGTAGACACGTACAGGTAGAGTGCCTCACTACTGATCTCAGGTGAGGCATAGACTAGAGGAAAGTAGCATTGAAACAATTATGGATATAGGTTAACTGCTGGTCGCAAATAAGGTATAAACCACAGAAGATGGCGTTAAAGCAGTCATGGATATAGGTTCACACATTTCACAAGAGATCACATGTGTTCATTAGTTCATGATAACGTCAAAGCTTCTGAATAATTAGGTGAAACAGATATGATAAAGCATGGCCATTCATGAATAACTCATGTCCCTTTTTAGTTATGTCCACTGTGAAGATATCAGGAGCCCATGATGGCAGCGCTTGCCCCCTGATCACACCCCAGGAAATAAGAGCAAGCTAATATGTGTTACACTGCTCACTATATATAGTTAGCCAAGGTGGATGTCTTTGACAAGATTTGCTGTTCTGGGTGTCAATCAAACCCCAGCTATCATCATTTTCTCTTGGCGTCCCTTAATGTTGATGTTTCCTTTCTGCAGCAAAACTAGAGACTGATATAATGTTATCTCTCCGACTCAAAAAAATGGCCGCTGGACATGCGCTGCTGCCACTAGGAATCCAAGTCCGCCATCTTTAAAGAGGGTAATACCATTCTGTTCACGATCTCACTCATGCAAACATAGAGGCCAATACAGTATTAGCCCCTAAACTGCAGGAAAATGATCGCTGTGCATGTGTAGCCGCCACCAGAAATCCTGACGCCCCTTTGACTTTATCCCATAACCCTATCTAGGATGCTATATGACATTTTAGGTGGTTCCAGGTGGGATCACCCTTTTCAGTGCGGACGTTACAATTTAGTAGGCAGACCGCTCTGCTGTATGGCCAGAATAGGGATAGGTTCATCCCTCTTCTTAGGGTATTTCCATGAGACATTTTTTACGGAATATCTATAATAAAGGTTGTTTTAATGGTAGCCCCACTATGATTTACCACATTTTATTACTAGTTAGTATAGAAATCTCGGTAATTCTGAAGGATTTACCTATAACCACGGAATGTGTGTGCCTTAAGGCAGCTCTGGAAGGGTGTCTACTGAAGGAACATTCACATGAATACACAGAACATTGTGTATCTATATGTAAATGATGTATGTTTATATGTTAATTAGACACTCACATTGCTCTTGCACTCAGGCAGGGCCACTGCAGACAAGCTTTTTAAAGAAGTACATTAAGGTGTCGCCAACATAAAGAGCAGAGTCTGAAGGTCCATTTACACACACAGATGATCTCTCAAAATTCATCAGAAACTGAAAGTTTTGAGCGATCATTTTTTCATAGGTACTAATGAGCTAATCATCCCTTTAGTACTTTTTTTGCATGTATTTAGAGAACAGCGGACGGTCTGTTCTCTAAATACATCACTATTGTTCTCCAGAGGAAAAGCAGCTGTTAATAGCTGTTAAAGAATGTTATCAGCGCTGCCCACAGAGAACTTAGCATGTGGTCCCTCTTATTAGGGATTTCATGTTGACCTGAAGTCAGCGATAGACAAAAAGTGGACAGTGAGTGCACATTTACGCACGACGATTATCGCTCAAAAGATAGCTTTTGAACGAATTTTGAGCACTAATCTTTGCGTGTAAAAGGGCCTTAAGAGATTGTAGTTGGGACAATTGCTTAAGCGTCCGACAGTCATCCCAATAATTATTGCTGCTATGCTTTCACACAGGGACGATAATCGTCCAGTGAATTGAGGTGTAGCGCTCCGGAGATCACATATATATGACTGCCTGTTTAAACAGGCAGATTGTCCTTTTTATACCTGCCTAAACAAAATGATAAGAAAACAAATCATCTTTCGCCGTTCGGTCGCTGTCAGTGTTAACGCTGAACAATTATCGTTCCATTTATGCTCCAGAGATAATCTGATAATCTGAACAATCACCGTTCAGTATAAAAAGGCCCTGAGGCCCGAGACGGTCTGCGCCTTCAGGACCACGATTGTGCATCCTGTACTGCCTGCAGGGCTGCGGGGAACCTGAGGTCAGCAGAATCTGAAATGTTATTACTGTGTTTTCCCTATTCTGCTGACCTCAGATTCCCTGCAGCCCGCACATTATGGCTATTGCTATGGCTATGAGAAACAAAGTGACGTATGCAGGCCAGTGTTGCCAGTTTCAGTGGTGCTTGAGCTGCACTTTACAATGCAGATAACAAAAGGTTACGGATTTGCAGATTTTACATCCAAATATAGGTTAGTAATTGCTCATAGTGGGAACTGTCAGTGTGTTCACAACGATTACTACATTAAGAGTTCTTCAGGCTTCGGTGGGCACCATTCCAGGGGAATGAACAGCTTGCATATTACTAGTTCTTGTGTTTCTACAACCTTGTACTAAAAATAAGTCACTTGAAAATGGCCAACTTGCTGTCATATGATGACTTATTCATGCAGGCACATTTCTTGCACCTTAGTGTCAATCAGTGGTGACAAGCTCATGTTCACCGAGGGCCACATCAGCCTTATGGTTGCCTTCAAAGGGCCGATTGTAAGACTTTATAGTAAGGACTTGTTCACATGAGTGTATTTGCACAGAGTATTACCACCATACGCAGGTAATAGAACTCATTGATTTCAATGGGTTCGTTCATAAGAGCATATTTTTTCATGCGATGTTCGATAATGTGAAAAAACATGGGACACGACCTATTTTGGTGCATATTACACACCACAATAGGCCACTGAAGTGAATGGGCCGGCGCGAATACGAAGGAAACCTGCGCATTTGTGCACCATTTCTACTTTCTTTTTGCATGTGCGTGCAAATACACAGTGTATTTGCGTACACAAAAACACACCGGAGCGGCAGGTGTAAAATACAGGCGTAAGTGATCGAAATGTGCCTATGCCTGTGTGAACGAGCTCTAATAGTGACCCCCATAGTGGCTACAGTAGCAATAGTGTTCTCCATAGTGGCCCCACTAATTATAGTGACCCCCACAGTGACCCCAGTAATAATAGTGACCCCCTGTATTTTTTTCATTCGATGCATTCACTATGTCACAAAATATTTAACCATCATCATCATTATGTTTTTTGTTTGTGTTTTATTAAACAAGTTTGTAAATATATACGAATTAGGGATTTATAATAGATTCTTACACTGGAAGTAAGACACAGGCTCCTTATGTGGAGCAGATCAGCAGTGGAGCCATCAGAGATGGAGGACATGCGCTAGTACACATTATCGTTAGTCAGATGTATTACTGCAGTCAGCCCACAGAAACCGTGCATAAAATAGCAGTATACACACAGGGGTTATTCATCCATGGTCCTCATAATTTGTCTGTTTATTCTGTAGGTTAATATACCAATTGATACGTAGGCAGAGTGTTGTTAATTCAACATAATCATCAATTTTCTTCCCACAGAATAAGAGATAAACCGGAATTAAATGGACAGTACATTTTCAGAGAATGTATGCTCATCTAAGAGCCTATGTGTCCACAATCTTGTAACATACTTACATTAAAAAAAAATGTAATTTTACATTGAAAATTAAGTTTGAAGGGCCTGCCACTTGGGGTCTTCCTTCCTGCACCTTTACAATCCACTGCTTGTTGTTAGGCATTTGTATTCTTCAATAACAGGGACATGGGTACCATGCTACAACACAGAAGAGAAGGGGCAGACATTCAGATGCTACAATGTAGCTGGGAAATGTGGGAGAGGAAGTCCTGACCAGTCCAGTACAGATAGTCCCCTACTTGCGAACGTTCGATTCACAAACTTCGCAAGATGCGAACAATCTGTCCTGCACAGTATGATGTAATGCTATGGCATTACATCATACTGTGCAGAGACCAGACAGGCTTCTATCAAGCCTGATAGAAGCCTGTCCGGTCAGATCGCGAGACACAGTGCGGTTGCTAGGCAGCATGGTGCCTTCTGAAAGGCCCCAGGGCTGCCTATGCAGAGCGCCTATCAAGCCGTGCGCTTGATGGGCACTCTGCATAGGCAGCCCTGGGGCCTTTCAGAAGGTCCCAGGCTGCCTAGCAACTGCACTGTGTCCCGCGATCTTATCGCAGGACACAGTACGGGCCCCCTAAACGTCAGCCGGCACCCGGCGGCAGCAGTTCTGACGAGCCGCGCCACTCGTCGGAGCTGTTAACACTTTAAATACCGTTCTGACAGAGGTATTTAAAGTGCTAACAGTTCCGACGAGCGGCGCAGCTCATCGGAACTGCAGCCGCCGGGTGTCCGCTGTAAGAACAGTCGGCACCCAACGTTGTATGGAGCAGGATCCACCCGCGATCCTGCTCCATGCAAATATTTGTTCGGACTTGCGAACAGTCTCCTGGAACGGAACCTGTTCGCAAGTAGGGGAGCATCTGTACTGTCAGAACGGCTGACTTAGGACATGCTCCCACCTGTAAGTGCAGCAAGGGCAGCAGACAAATAAGAAAATCAACATGCAAAACTGAATTGATAGAGTTCAGGCTGGGTGCAAACAGCAGCAAAGCAGCAGCCAAAGAAGACCTGGACTGCTTTTAAAATTTTCTTGAAAACTCAGGACCACTTTAACCCCCTTAACGCCACAGGACGTAAATGTACATCCTGGCTGCAGGGTACTTAACACAACAGGACGTACACTTACGCCCTGAGGATAGCACAAGATCAGAAGAGATCCCGTGCTATCTAGCTCCGATAGCTGGCCTCCTGCTACAACAGCGGGGGTGCATCAGGACCGCGACCCCCGCTCTTTACCTCTTACACACTGCAATCTATGTAGATCATGACATGTAAAGGATTCACAGAGGGAGTGCGCTCCCTCTGTGATGTTATCAGACTCTTGTGATGAAATCGTGGAGGGCCAACAGGTTGCCATGGCAACAGGACGCCAGATACAGGTATCCTGCTTTGCCATTGCCTATGATCGCTAATACAAGCAATAAGGCATTGCAGGACAGAAGTCCTGCAACGCTTTATCATATCGATCATAGCAGCTATGGTACAGATCCCCATGAGGGATATGAAAAGTGTAAAATTAAAAATAGTGTAAAAAAAAATGTTAAACCCCTTTTTTGTGCTTTTTCTCTTATTAGTATAAAAAAATCCCATATATTTACTATTGTTGTATTCATAACGAATCATACAACAAATTGAACACACTTTTTATCCAGCAAGGCAAAAAGTTAAAAAAAAACTGAGGCAAAATGCCTATTTTTTTCATTTTGCCTCCCAAAAAAACGCAATTAAAGTGATCAGAAAAGCCGTATGTACCTCAAAATGGTAGCCATACAAACTACACCTCGCCACACAAATGACAAGCCCTCACAGAGCTCCGTCTATGGAAAAATAAAAACGTTATAGGACTTTGAATGCAGCGATTTAGACAAAAAACTAAATTTCCAAAATTATTGTGAAAAAGTGGAAAAACCTAAAAAAAAGAAGAATTATGGTATCGTTGTAATCGTACTGACCTGCAGAAAAAGTGTATTGTGTCATTTATGCTGCATGATTGATGTTGTAAAAAAATATCCCCAAAAAACTCTTCTCTCTCTGCTATCATAAAAAAAGTTATAAAAGTTTTACAATATAGTCTATGTATTCAAAAACAGCACCAATAAAAACTACAGTTCACCACGCAAAAAAACAAGCCCCCATACAGCCATGTTGACAGAAAAATAAAGAAGTTATGGCTTTTGAAAAGTGCCCAAAGTAGGCCATGTCCTTAAGGGGTTAATGAGCCACTGTTGTCTCATTAAGAAAAGACTAATAAAAGACCCAATTTCAAGTTAAGGATCTGAGGATGACCCAAAAGTTAAAAAATATCTCTTAAAGGAATCTGTCATCACTAATGAGTCCCATAAACTATGTTATGGGGCTCAAAAGGAAGAGGACAGGAGGTTCGGGGTGCTGATTTTTATACTCGCCTGGTCCCCCATTCCAGTGCTGTGCCCCCAAGAAATCAGTGAATGCCCAGTTGTGACTCTTATCAGATGGCTCTGTGCATGAGCTCTCCCCTAGAGATGAATGGGAGAGTGGGTGCAAATAGCCCTGTGAAAATGGTCATGCTGTGTGTGCTTGCTGATTTCTCTGGACACAGTACAGGAACGGACGCCATGGTAAATAGAAAAAGCAGCAGATGACGTAGGCCCTTTAAGATATTTTGGATACTACCAAAACATCTTTAGATATACACTATCCTAAGAGTGCTTTAATACTGTGTTTCCATTGGTGGTAGTATCCATAGGAGGTACACGTTGTTAGAATTATCTGATGGAGGTTACTGTATACCCATACAGTGGCATCTGTTGCGCATAGGTCCCCATTGTAAAAAAATGAATACTGTGCAGTATAATTTTTTTTTTGTTCTAGATGCTTCTGTATAGAACAGTGCAGCAATATCTCTTAATATTCATTTTCTGCTATCCACAGGATAGTACAAAAGTGTATGATCAGTGGGGCCAAGCGCTCCATTCATCTCTATCGGATTCAGCACTTGACAGTCTCTGACAGTCTCATAGAGATTAATGGACTGGCAGTACTCATGCTCAGAGGCATAACTTGAAGCTTCTGGGCCCCAATGCAAAATCTGTAACAGCCCTCAACTATAATGCTTTATTCATATTACTAGGCTTACTATATGGAGAAGATAGGCCTTATGGGCCTCCTAAGGCTCCTAACCGGGAGCAACTGCATCCTCTGCACCCCCCATAGTTACGCCCCTGCTCATGCTTAATCCCTCCATATGAGCAAGACAACATGGGAGCAGCATTCTTGTGTTCACTTGGGGTCTTTGAAGTCAGGTCCCCACCGATCAGTTAATATCTTTTGATATAACCCTTTTCAGGACTACTGCCTATGAGTGCAGCTGTAGATATGCTCGCGATAGTGTGGCATAATTGCGCTTTGAAGTGAGCACTATCGCACACATATCGGCGCATTATACTGTACTTTTCTGTGCTGCCAGGACTGCCCACATTGGCGCGGGACACACTCGCACTGTGATTTAACAGGTTGTGCAGCCTAATCAGTTCCCGGTGTTCTCAATTTACTCGCAAAATCACGCAGTTCAGTGCACAATTTTGTGCTGATCGGGTGTGCATTTGGTGCGCAAATGTGCACAAAAATAAAACATGTTGCACATATTTTCGCGCACGCAAAATTTGTTCACCAAAACGCATGTGAGGGAACCCATTGAAATCAATGGTTCTATCCTTTGCATTTTGTGCAAGCGCATTTATGCACATAAAACATGCGCTAATGCAGCCAACCGCAGAAGTCCTGAGAAGTTACTGAACAGAATGTTGGACTCAAAAACAAGGTGGTATAAGATGGACATTCAGTTTAATGCTGTGTTCCTGTATCTTCCTTCCAGTATCTGTGGAGGGAGCAGTAGATCCTTGGTTATGGACCAATTCATTTATAATTTAAGCTGTCCCCATTTGACATTATTTGTTAACTCCTTAACTCCTTTTTAGGTAACATTTACAGCATTATAACTTGGGTATTGGACATAGAATTACAATTCTGATAACATTTTACTTTACTACATTCAGCAATGTATAATATGCAGAAAAAGGAGTATTCCAGAACTAAGCCAATATGTGCTCTGCTCTCTGCCGAACAGCACCCTCCCGTATGCTAAAAAGATGGGCAGAACTGTTATGCCCATTCCTTGGGCCTTTCTCAGATGGGTGGAATTAACTGTGCGCCACGCCCAAATCTGTTGTGCACGTGCACATGGCAAGTGCACAATGAGATGCGTATTTACGTGACACCAATCCCCATACCCTACCTTGGCGTGTATACACACATAATACACGTCAATATAATACGTGCCGTGATTTTTTTTTTTTGCACACACATTTCTTGTGCACAGTGTGAGAGGCACAATTACAGTCTATGTGAGGAGCAGGTTGGCAGAGTGGCATGAGCCCCTGTTTTGCTTTCAAAAAAGAAGGCTGAGAGGAGACTTAACAGTAGTCTACAAATATCTGAAGGGCTGTCACACTGCAGAGGGATCAGCCCTATTCTCATTTGTACAAGGAAAGACTAGAAGCAATGGGATGAAACTGAAAGAGAGGAGACATAAATTAGATATTAGACAGTGAGGGTGATCAATGAGTGGAACAGGTTACCATGGGAGGTGGTGAGTTCTCCTTCAATGGAAGTCTTCAAACAAAGGCTGGACAAATATCTGTTTGGGAGGATTTAGTGAACATTATATTGAGCAGGTGTTTGTACCCGATGACCCTGGAGTTCCCTTCCAACTCTACCATTCTATGAGCCCCCCAGTAAGTGTTTAAGGTTGCCGATTGTCATGACTTGCGCCGCATCCGCTGCTGCTTTCCTGTGTTGAGCTGCAATAGCAAACTCAATGCAAGTGTCGCTCAGGGCCCAAGGGATGACACCCCCTGAAGAGGAAAGCAGCTCTTCCAGTTTTAGGCCCCCTGCACACTGCAGAGCCAGATTCGGCGTGGTTTTTGGTGCATTTTTTCACCACATCCAATCTGTTGCATGTAAAGGCACCTTAGAAATTTCTGCAACACATCTGCTGCATATAGACATACCTGAAAGCAACTACAAATAGTCGGTACTTTACCTCTTTTAGTATTGTGGTATTTGAACTTTATTACGGCATTGTCCTGGCTTAGTGTTCATGCAGTGTGTAATAAAATGTCTGTAATAAAAAACACGTCTAGCTGCTGGGATCAGCTTTACAGCACCCTTACCTGGTGTACTATGTGCTTTTTGTCATAGCTCCAGGACTGCAGCTAAAAATATCGCCGGCTCTCTGCCTATCATTAACATGGGATTATACTAAGTAGGACACAAGCAATGTTTGAACAGGCTACAAGGCTGAGTGGGGTCTTTTCTTTCTAGTTCGCCTCTAGATTTGTGTGTTTAAATTAAACAGAGGAGCTGCATTAGTAATTCTGTTGAGCTACGTGCCCAGTATCCAAGGTCACTTATTTATTTTCAAGGGTCACTCTTTAAAAGAGATACAATTAAGCAAGTAAATTACTTTTCGCTCGCTATGAACAATAATTACTGAATTAGCGATAAAAGAAAAATCTCCAGATGGTCATTAAAACACTGATGTAAATGAAAAGAATAAATCTTTCTGTCCCCGGCCAGGCTTAATATATACGTGTCACATGCTCCTTATACATAATTAACCGGGGGTTAAACTTCTGTGTGCTTTTCTATGATCGGGTCATTGCACCGTATGTGTCTGCACTGTCCAATCAGATTTGATATAATTTCTTATAGTATTTATAAAACCATAGAAGAATTCTTCCCATAAGGAAGAATTTCAATATGGGGTGTCTTTAAAAAAAGCCTTCCTTCTGAGCCCCTTCAATGGAGCACAACTTGCACTAGTCCGCTCATGCCCCCCATCTGTTCTGTGTACAGGACACCCCGGCATTGAACAGAGAGGCTATTGTGGCATCAGAGTCTTTTCATTATGTAGTTATGTCCTATACATTGCACAGATGGTGAGAAAGAGGGGGAACTTGAGCATATAGCATCACTCAGCTCAGTGGCTTCCGTACGGGGGAAGAAGGATTTGTTTAATAAACCTTGTATTGAAAAGTCTTCTTATTCTTCAAGAACAATTCTACTTATGCTACGGCTGATTTTTGGAGTTAATGTTCCTTAAACATTATAGGGGACACCTTGACTAGCACTTTTTGAGGGAATTGGTTGATACTATAGAAGCATTAAGGTTTGGTGACATTTGTGGATGGAAGTATTATGGTTTGCACTGTATAGTAGCATTTATGGCTGTCATTACATAGGGGACCCATGGCTGACTATTTTTTGTGGACACTAGGCATTGGCTACCACTATTCAAAGGCACTTGGTAAAACGTCTTCTCTTGACGGATCCCAACAACCAACAGTGAACCCTTTTGTCTTGAAATTATCTCTGTTGGGGTTCCTTCATGGTTTCTGTCAGATTTGATGGTAGTGAGGTGAAGGAGAAACGGGCAGAGCAACCTCAAAGCAGAGATAGACTAGAAGTATGACGTGTTGAGAAAGTCAACAGTGATATTGCTGATGGCCTAGCGCAGTGGTTGACCAAAGATCTTGATAGTGTTGCAAGATCAGAGTGGAAGAGCTGAGGCTGAGGCATGATCTGTCTAGGTATAAGGATTTTGAATAAATTAAATTTGACGGTGTAGATATTTTAAAATAAAAATTACTTTTAATCAAGACCAGCAGGTGTAACACGTTTTCAGGTACACAGACCTCTTCATCAGACCACTGGATTACACATTTGTAGATGTGTGAAAAAAAACTGCTCAGGGTCCAGGTAGCACAAATGTGTTGACCGTTGGTGGCCAATAGTTTAACTTGGACAGCAAGGGGCAGCTGAAAACTGCTCTACTGCTGCCCACCAATAGTCAACACGTTTGTGGTATCTGACACTGAGGAGGTTTTTTTTTTTTTTTTTTTTACATATGTGTAATCTAGTTGTCTGAAGAAAGTTGCCATCCATCAACAGGTCACATCTGAGCCTTCGCTCTTCCAGATTTGATAGTAGGATTACCAATACATATAATTCTATTCCTGCTGTGAAAACAATAGTTACCATGGAAAACCAGTAGAGACATCATTATAGGTTATGGGCGTTCAATGAGCACCGATGTGATACATCATATGATGGATCTAGCATGGGGTTGTGGTTTCTCTAATGAATGGAATTTGCCATGGATTTTAATAACTATAAAGGAGAGGTGAACTATAACACAAAATCCGTGTGTGAATACAACAAATTATGCAGCAGAGGTGCATGTATCTGTGTATGCTTGAATGTGTACAACTTAGCAGCTAGGGCTTAGTCACACGGGCGCATCGGCGCCCGCGTTACTGCAGAAGGAAGACGGACGTCTCTCTGCAGCGCTGGGAGAAAGAACAAGTGACCTGCTTCATTGCCGGTCATGTGTTCTTTCTTCAGCGCTGCGGGGAGTCGTCCGTCTTGAAGTACGGTCGTTCTCTTGCAGCAGTATGGGCTCAGTCACACGGGCGCATCACGAGTGCCGATGCGCCCGTGTGACTAAGCCCTTAGGCTATATTCACACAGGCGAGCGCGATATCTAGCCGAGAAACTCGGCCTGATTTTATGCTTGCCAAGGTACAATTTTCACAGTGATGCGAAGTGTTTTTAATTGAAAATCACGTTGCATCGCTTCCGTGAACTTGTGATCCTCACATGCGTATTAGGATCGCAAATATTTCCCATTGACTTCAGTTGGAATCATCGCATCACACTCATGTGAGTGCCATGCAATGTCTTTTAAGGTCGCATTGAAAACAACGGGTTAGGCTTTCCGAGGGAACGCCCCAAGGTAGAACATACTGCGACTTTTTCACACGCATGGGTGAAATCATTCAACAGAATGGATTTCATATTTGTGTGCACATTGCACAAAACACGCACAAGAATATTGCCTGTGTGAATAAGCCCTTATATGAACAGACAAGCATACCCATTTGTTAATATATTCTCTCACTGGCTTTTTATTAGTGTATAGGGATGCTTAATTTTCCATAGACTGAGCAAGCAGAATGATCAATGTTAATGAACATGCCGGGGACTAAGGTTATTTTAATGACAGAGCCAAAGCTTTGAACAAATGAGGGATTTTCGAGCTGGTACACATGGGTGATCTATATTACAAGCAATTATGTCTTACAGAAATCCTACTTTCAAAGTCGGATTAGATTGCCTTAGATGCTCTGAAAATATCACCTTTAGTAAAATGTTGATAGTACAATTTGTGTCATTTACAAAACCTCTGACCCTATAGGTTTTCACGAAGAATAGCTAACTGTGTCTGATAATATGAAAAAATGGTAACTTCACTATTAAACATCAGAATATTTCTCAAATTTAGTTCTGCGATTCATTTCTCTACAAAGCTCTCCTGCTTCCCTTCACACCACCATATAGTTAAATGATAAAATTATAGCTACTTGCAACAATCTCGGAAAAGGTTTAATGCATTTGGGCTTCCACAGCTTCCATTGAATGCAGCATTAAATCTGTCTTCAGTAAGCTCTTAAAGAGAACATGTCGCCTCCTAAAAGCACCATAAACTAAGTTATGGTGCTAATAGTATAGGTGCCGGTGAGTCCAGGGGTGTCATTTTTATACTTACTAGGTTTCACATTCCCAGGCGGTCACCCTAGGAAGTCGACGCACCGTGAGTCAGCATGACCTTTTTCATTCAGTCGGTCCGCACACATGCCACTGTTCTCTACGGGAGTGTGCACAGACTGACTGAAAAGAGTCATACTGAATGACTGCTTGCTGATTTCCCGGGCTGACAGCGGGGAAACAGGGAGCCTGTAAGTGTAAAAAATTACACCCCCGAACATAGTTTCTGATGCTTATAGGAGATGACAGATTCCCTTTAAAGGGGTTGTGTCATCACAAAATAACCTACTGTATCAATCAGGTTTTTATGTTTTTTTAAAAGCTGTTGATGATTTTTCTTTCATTTTTAATTTCTTGATATATTTTTAAAAAATGCTAAAATGCTGCAGTTTTCCCACTGACCACTAAGCCTAAAAGCAGTCTGTAACTTCCTATTTTGTAGAGAAATCTTTTCAGCAGTCATCTCATTATCATCACAGGCAGGATTACAAGGAAAGGTGATACCTATACATATAGATAACATAGGATTCACCATTCACAATAGGTGATGGTCACAGCTCACCCCCTCCCCTTGACCTCTGTGCAGAACATACCTAAAACTGTCTCCCATGGAATTGAATGGGTCGACTCCTGTCCATTATATGCACCACCCATCTCTAAAAGCTGCCATAAAACTTTTCTCTGTAACAAAGGCAAAAGAGCATCCTCCATAGTCATGCACAGACAAAATCAAAAAATGTACAATCAGAAAATGAAAACATTAGAAAAACAGAAAATATTTTATTAATTTCAATTAGTACAAAAAATGATACATTCTCTTAAAGCCCCACCTCCTTTAGAGGAAGCTACAGCCTGCCAGAACTTTGTAATTTAAAGGGGTAGATGAGGGTCGCGCCTTTACACCCGGCACCTACTGCAGGAACTGAGCCCAGTTGTACAGTGTGCCTGGGGGGCTCAGGAGTTACGGAAACAGCAGGCTGTTCTACACTGTTTCCACAACTCCCATAGAAGAGACAGACCGACATGGGAATAACCTTGGGAATGGGACCCATGTAGCTGTATAGACGAGTCAGGCCTCCCTAACACAGGGACCTAAAATGCAGTGATGTTTGCAGCTAGAGCTATGCTTAATAGATCATCAAACTAAAAAGCAATGTTTGTTCGTATGACTAAGGGTAATTGTTAATCGAGTTATACAGGTAGGTAGGAACTATTAGGGGTTGATCCAGGGAACAGTCTGATTGCCATTAGGGAGTCGGGAAGGAATTTTTTCCCGAAAAGGGCTAATTGGCTTCTGCTCTTGTTTTTTTTTTTGCCTTCCTCTGGATCAACAACACAGGAGGATAAACAGGCTGGAATAGATGGATGTTGTCTTCATTCGGCCTTACATACTATGTTACTATGTATGAATAATAGGTCATAAACATATTAAAGGGGTTGTCCAGTTGTTAGGCCTGTTTCACACGGGCAACAAAGTTGTGTGATTTTCTCACTGTGTGACAGTGCTATAGATCGCATGTGTGTGAAGCCCATGCTTTTCAGTGGGTTCCTTCACATTAGCGATATTCAATGTGATGGCTGTGATTGGTTCATCGAGCCCTCGCTCTGATTGGCTGAGCTGCGGCACTCGAGAACCAAACACAGCCAGCGCTCCCTGGAGGTGGGGATTTTGAACCTCTAAGCCAGGAAGCGCTTGCTGAAAACAACAAGCAAGTCTGCCGAAGAAGAGGAGATGTGCGGCAGACATGACAGTGGCTGTTAGGGCTTGTTTTTAGGGTAGGACCTATATTTCAAGCCCCCCCAAAATCCCAGCAAAAGAGCGCTACAAAATCGCACGACTTTGTAGTGCCACACGTGACTTTGTAGCAACACAAAATCGGGACATCGCCGTGAGAAAATGCAGCGATATCACACAGGACACAGATGTTATATCGCTGCGATTTTCTTGCGGCGATATCACTGTCGCCCGTGTGAAAGAGGCCTTACTCAACATTGCAGCAATATCTGTAAGGCCGTTTCACAGCATGCTGTGCTTTTTCTTCCGTCCAAAAGCCAGCGAGCTGGGCTGAAAGCAGGCGGACCCCATTATAGCCAATGGAGTCTGCCTAGTGCTGTTCGGTTCCATCCAGACACAGAACAGATCAGCGGCAGGAATTCCTCTTTCCTGCTCCATTCGGAGGGAAGAATGCCTAGCGCAGATGTGAAAGCACCTTTATTGTCTTAAGATAACCCACAGAGCTGTACTTATCCATTCTCTGCCGCGGAGATCCAGTGCTGGTGCCCCATTGCCATTCCCTTGACTGTTATGGCGGATGACGTCAGTAGAAGTCACCTGACCCCTGCAGCCACTCAATGCCCGCAGTGTCACCCTCCTGGCATCAGCGCTCACATCCTGAGCGTTTTGATGCCAAGCATTCAGAACAGAGGCGTTGCAGAAACGTCATCTGCCACAACAATCCCGGGGACTGTCTTCCATCACTTTTATATTAATACATTTATATTATAACAGGCGAATCTGAGATAAATCTGAGAATTATCATATATTTGGAGGAGCCGTCTTTTTCTTACAGACTAATTTTGAAGAATATTGAATATATAATCCTATATAGGTTGTTGCTTTTGCAAAGCTGATTACAAATAACTAAAAATCTTCTGTAAAATCTTCCATAAAGCAGCTCGTTAAGGATGTGGTTTTGTGTGATCTTCTTCCAGGTCTGTTCTTACAGCTCCCAGGGATGAAACTGAAGAAGCAGGTGACTGTGTGTGGAGCGGCCATCTTTTGCGTGGCCGTCTTCTCTTTGTATCTTATGCTGGATAAAGTGCAACACGACCCTCCCAGGAGACAGAACGGAGGCAACTTTCCCAGGGTATGAGAAGATGCCAATTAATGCTTAACCATTGAACATCAGCACATAAGGGCTTGCAGGACTGTTGAGCTAAGAATTGAAGGTCACTTGCTTATTGAACCATCCCTGGATTTGATCTCAGGCTTGTTATAAAGCACCGCAATACCTCACATGTATATATGCCTGCGGTTTACACCTATAAAATATTTACTCTGCAGCACTGGATGGAATTTTGTATAATTCCGTTCTGCACTAAGTAACTCTATAAGCTTCTCGATACATTTATGACCTTCATTTTTTTACTTACTGTCTAATCTCCATATTTCACTTTTATGGAGCAGTGACACATTTTCTTCTGTGATGTATTCAATGTGCTTACATAATGCCTTTTTTCCCATACACCTCTGCACGACCTCTTTTTCCTTGTTCCTTGTTAAAGGAGGAGATACGTATTATACCATGAGGCCTGATTTCACTGTACTTAAAAGATGAATCAATGTACTCTACTGCCTATCTAGATGCGAGATGTGGAATTTGTCAAATAATTCCTTAGTGATAGAAAGTGATGCCTCAATGACAAAGAGAACTCGGTAAAGCAGAAAATCCGCACTGCTGTAGAACATAAGTAGTAGTGTTCAGGAATTGGCAAAATACAGCAGACATCAAGAGCCAGTGACTGTATGTACATTGCTCCAGCAGCCAATCTGACCCTTTTTGGTTTAGCACGAGTGGAATATGGGGCATTTTTGCGCCCCCCGTTATGGCTACAATCCTCAATGTTGGACTAAGTACTTCAATAGCAACATTGTAAATTCTCCATTCTGTAGAGAACATACAAACATATATTCTAAATAGAGATGAGTGAGCATACTCGCTAAGGACAATTACTCGATCGAGCATTGCCCTTAGCGAGTACCTGCTCGCTCGGAAGAAAAGGTTCGGCTGCCGGCGGTGGACAGGGAGCTGCGGGGGAAAGCGGGGAGGGATGGAGGGGAGATCTCTCTCTCCCTCTCTCCCCCCCGCTCTCCCCTGCTCACTGCCGCAACTCACCTCTCACCCACGCCGGCAGCCGAACCTTTTCTTCCGAGCGGGCAGGTACTCGCTAAGGGCAATGCTCGATCGAGTAATTGTCCTTAGCGAGTATGCTTGCTCATCTCCAATTCTAAACTATTTCTGTCCCATTAACTTCTACCATATCCACACTAGAACTGAGGATCAGACTTGAGTATATGCAGCTTTACTCACACAGTGGGGCACATTTTTAAAAACTATTACAGACAGATACATAGTACTGTGCAAAAGGTTTAGGCAGGTGTGGGAAAATGCTGCCAAATCAGAATGCTTCAAATATAGAAGTGTTAGTGCATGTTCACATGAGGCGGATTTGCAGCAGATTTTCTGTGCAGACCAGTAAAGTAGATGAGATTTTCGAAATCTTGTCCACATGCTGTAAAAAAAAATCCACACAAATCCGTGCAGAAATTGACATGTGGTGCCGGATTTAAATCCGCAGCATGTCCATTTTATCACCTTATATGCCACAGTATTCAGGTGTGAATTCTGCCACAAATTCAATGTTAGAAACTGTGGCAAAATCCACACCTTTTGATGCAGACTTTCAGCTGCGGATCTGCTGCAGAATGTCCACTGTGGATATTCTGCAGCAAGTCCATCCTGTGTGAATATGTCCTTTAGGCTAGTTTTGCGATTGTGATTTGGCCGCAAGAAAATTGCGTTTCTTCCCCGCAATTTGTGAGCGTCAGCAATGTTTTTTTCTTGAGAATAATCTTGCATCGCTCATGATGAAATTGCTCAATATTTTTATCGCGCAATCTTTTTAATCGTGAAAGCCAATAGGACTTTTTAATGTTTTAAAACGCATCGCATGAAAATTGCCAGTTTGTCCATTGCGATGCGATAAAAAGCAGGCTCCAGAAGGAAACATGAGAGATAAAAAAAAATCACACATCACAGAAAGATAGAGCATGCCATTTTTTTTTTCTCGTAAAATCGCATCAGTGAAAACATCGCTAATGTGAAGGAAACCATTGAAAATCATTGGTTTCACAATTCTGCGTTGTCACTCACTCTCACATCGCGTGAAAATCGTACGATTTTATCTCCCATGTGAAGGCGACCTAATAGTTTATTGTCAGTTGACAAAATGCAAAGTGAATAAACAAAAGAGAAATCTAAATCAAATCAATATTTGGTGTAACCGCTCTTTGTCTTTAAAACTGCATCAATTCTTCTAGGTATACCTGCACATAGTTTTTGAAGGAACTTGGCAGGGAGGTTGCTCCAAACATCTTGGAATACTAAGCACAGATCTTCTGTGGATGTAGCTTGCTCATATTCTTTTGCATCTTCATGGAATCCCAGGTAGATTTGATGCTGAGATCAGGGCTCTGTGGGGCCAAATCATCACTTCCAGGACTCCCTGTTCTTTATGCTGAAGATAGTTATTAATGACATTGTATGTTTGGGGTTGTTGTCCTGCTGCAGAATAAACTTGGAGCCAATCAGACGCCTCCCTGATGGTATTGCATGATGGATAAGCATCTGCCTGTATTTCTCAGCACCGCAGACCCCATTAATCCTGACCAAATCCCCTACTCCATTTCTGAAATGCAGCCCCAAACTTGCAAGGAGCCTCCATCATGCTCCACTGTTACCTGCAGACCCTCATCATTGTACCGCTCTCCAGCCCTTTAGTGAACAAACTGCCTTCTGTTACAGCCAAAAATGTCCAATTCTGACTCATCAGTCCAGAACACCTGCTCACATTTTTCTGCACCCCAGCTTCTATATTTCTATGCACAATTGAGTCACTTAACCTTGTTTTTATGTCGAATGTATGGCTTTTGGCTGTAATTCATCCATGAAGACCACTTCTGGCCAGACTTCTCCAAACAGTAGATGGGTGTACTTGGGTCCCACTGGTTTCTGACTGTTCAGATGGCACTGATGGACATCTTCCATATTCGAAGGGAAGTAGGCATGATGTGTCTTTCCTCTGGGCCGACCACCGTTCTCAGCGTTGCTCGTTTCTTTGGGCTTCTTCAGAAGAACTTGAACAGCACAACTTCAAACCGCAGTCTGCTTTCAAATCTTTGCCTGGGAGAAACTTGTTGATGCAGTATAACTACCTTGTGTCTTCTTCTTGTGCAGTTTAGTCCCTTCAAAAACTGTGTGCAAGGTTTGAAGGCAAACAGTGGTCCAACTAAATATTGATTTGATTTAGATTTCTCTTATGTTCATTCACTTTGCATTTTGTTAACTGACACAAAAAATATATTAACATTTCTGGTTTTGAAAGCATTCTTATTTTGCAGCATCTTTTACACACTTGCCTAAAATGTTTGCACAGTTCTGCATTTATATGCTGCCCTTTTGTAAATGTGTGGATAGATTGTAATAATGACTCATTCAATCGTTTGAAACATCTTGGAGTGTTATAAAAAATTCCGGTCGGTAGATCACTAAATGCAAGGCTTCCACTGATATAACTTATGCTAGGGTTCCATCGGTCTGCCATGTCTTCTGCCATCCTCTGCCATGTCAGCCTCTCAGACAGCCTTGTACTTGGCATTAGAAGACCTTTCGTTAAAGTTGTAGAATAGTATAGATAATACTCAGTGACTTCAGCTAACCTGCTAAGAGGCTTTTACAGGATATAACATTGATGGCCTCTTCTCAGGATAGTCATTAATGTGTGAATGGTGGGGGTCCAACCTAAAGATCCTTTCAAAGCAGAGGTTGAAAAAAATTTTTGCAGCACTTCGCCTCTTTCTCTGCATTTTCTATCACAGCGCTGTCCATGTAATGTATGTCTACAGCAATTTATGTGATTAAGGCTGACCTCCAGTACCAAACACATGCATGAAATAGAACGGCTCTATACTGAGTGCTGCAATACTAGGCTGCAGAAAATGCTATGCTCAATTCTTTTTGTTGATCGTTGGGGGGTATTGAATTGACCCTAAGCACATACTGATGACTTAGCCCAGTCTTATACCACCAGGGATAAAAAGAAGATTGACAGGTAATTACCATACATATTCTGAGGGAAATTGGCTTTTTAAGCTATTGCCTGAAGAGTCATAGTATACAGATTAAGCACATTTTCCACTATTATTATTATTTTTTTTTTAAATACATATATTTTTTTTTACCACAGAGTCAGATTTCCGTCCTGCAGAATCGAATAGAGCAACTTGAGCAACTTTTAGAAGAGAATCATGAAATCATCAGCCACATTAAAGATTCTGTTCTGGAGTTGACGGCGAATGCTGATGGACAACCCATCCTGCTCCCATATCACACGCCTAATGGAAGCTGGGTAATTCCACCAGACCCACGGCCTAGTTTCTACTCTATTTCTCCACAAGACTGCCAATTTGCCGTGGTTAATAAAGGGCAGAAGACCGACTTACAGGTAAAACAAGAATCTCGCATGAGTTTCTCAGCCGTGTGCAACCGGCCTAAGGGTTAAATGTTGTTCGGAATGATGCAGAATATAATTAAGTATATGTTGTTTTGTTATATGTATGTATGCACGACTCCCGTCACTTTCTAGAGGATTTATTTGGTAAGATTTATGTGATAACTTTGCTTGTCAGTGCTGCCCTTTATAGCTCTCTTTATCTTGTTCCTCTATGAATATTTTTGGCCTCTGGAATACATAATACATATGCATGTGCAATATTTCTGTGAATATGGCGTGTGGGTGATAAAACCTTTATCGTTGTCACAGACAAAAACCTTATGCCTGTAGGACTGTAGCTTTTGAAGCTCATTTTGGTGACATTTTAGTATAAAGCTATCACAGGTGTTTTCTGTTTTTTATATATTACATTTTACATATCATTTCCTGTTATTGCATTATCATAGGATGTTCATATGATTTATTACCCATTATTTATGCACCTGCTCTAATACGTAGGGTAGGGTTCACAACCTAATTCATATATACATATATTCATATATACATCCACCTTACAGATAGGCACACCTATGTTAGTTTCACTCACAGTGTTTTTCTATATCTAAAATCTAAATTGATTTTTATCCTCTATAGCGCCAACTTATTTCGCAACGCTTTCAGGTAATTTATTTATTACCCCCACCAAGCTGGGTACTCATTTTACCTCAGAAGGATGGAAGGCTGAGTCAACCTTGAGCCAGCTACCTGAACCATGCAGGGAATGAACCTGCAACCATCAGGTCATGAGCAAGAGCTTAGGACTACATACTGCTGCCTTAACACTCTGCGGCACACAAGGCCCCTATAAAAGTCTGACCGGTGGGGGTCTCTCTGATGAGACTCCTACTGACCCCGAGAATGGGAGTCCTATGTCCCCCTGGTCCTCCTCATTGTGGGCTCATTGCACCCCTGCAGTGAGGAGGAGATTGAATAGATCTGTGGTCAAGCATGTGCGGAGCTCCATTGATTTCAGTGGGGCTGAGTAAACTACCGGAGTACAAGCACTCCACTATCTCCAAGAATCCAATTGAAGATATATGGAGCAGCACTCGACTGCTGCTTGATTCCATCTTCTCCTCACTATGGGGGGTGCAGTGAGTGAGGAGAAGGGGATACAGGATTTCCATTCTTGGGATCAGTGGGGTAGCAGTAGTGAAACCCCCACTGATTAGACGTTCATCACCTATCCTATTTATGGGTGATAAATAAGTCAATTTTGGAAATACCAATTTAAATACTCTTGTATGAAAAAAAGACAGAAGTATATAGAGGTGATATCTTTATTTGGTTGTTTGATCCAAAGCCAAATGTGGATTCAAAAGAAAGGGGAATTATAAAGGAATGGCTGATACTTATCCTTCTTGCTGGATTAACTTCTGGCTTTGGTTCAAAAAACTGCAACAAATATTACAGTGGTGATTCTCCAAAAAATGCAGAACAGCCAATATACGTTATCAGCTGGGACCAATTTCATATAAAGCCATGATTTGACCCATCAGTATGTTTTTGAAGAATGTGAAGAAAATTGAGTTCCTAGATGTAGCGCAAGCATAAGCTAGAAGAGAACCTGCAAAGTCAGATACAGATGCTGCCTTACTAATATAAAACCTTTATTTTGTGAAGGTGAGTATTGCTCAGGGAAGTGAAGAAAAAAAGACATACTTGACAATTCACCCACCTGCTTATGTACAAAGGTGGATAACCTTTTGAAAGCCTCCGTAGATGTTACATTTGACGGGTGGCATGCTGGGAACCTTTTTGTTACATAAAGATTGTGTCATTTTCTGTGATGTTCTTGTTAATGTGTCAGTTGTAGCATTTAATGTACTTTTCACATTGTGGAATGCAATCCTTGTATTACAGATGCTGGATATCTACACGCAGTTGCCTTTTGATAATGTTGATGGAGGAGTGTGGAAACAAGGGTTTGACATCACATATGACCCTACAGAATGGGAAACAGAGCCCCTGCAAGTCTTTGTGGTGCCTCATTCACACAATGATCCTGGTAAGAAAAGGAAAGAAGCTTTCTACCTGTGTGATGTTTGTGTCAGACTGCCTTATTTCTGCAGGCAGGTCTCACAGTCGGTGGCCATTGTAGAAGTGGAACTCGGTAGGAGTTATTGCAACTTTTACTTAGGGGTTTTAAAGCCAAATGTCATAATGTTGTGTGATAGTGTTAAAAAAAAAAGTTTGAAACAAAGTTACTGAGCGACAGAACAATTGATCAGCCTTTAAATCTCCAGTAACCATCACAAAGGGACTTTTATGATTTGTTGCTGAGCGACTGCGGGTATGTCAAGATTGATCAGGTTTCTAACGCAGCCGAAGCGAGAATTTCTTTTCAGCTCATGCAGCGCATTGTTGAGAGCGCATTGACGGAATGGTTGTGGCATTTTATTTTATGCATAGCGTCCTATGGCAAATATGCTAATTGGCTGGAGTATGTATGGAGAATGCTGCTGAAATTCCATTAAAGAGGTTGAAATGGCAAAACTGCAGATCTGGCAGCTCTCCTGTTACAGAAGCAGAAGAGAGAAGGAATGTTAGTGAATAGCAATGTAGGACTACAATACATGCTATTCTGTATCTGTTGAGCGCTGACTGACAACCCCTTTGGGTACTGTAATGGCTGCTAATAGTGGTTGTCATCTATTAGACCAAGACAACTGAAAAATGGCTGAGCGTATCTAAAAATTTGCCTTAGAAGAAAATTGAAGGACTTTATTTTCCAAGTAGTTTTTCTTTATCTTTAGAGGATATGATCTGTAATTTCATGGTTTTATCTTTCGATCAGTAAGATTTCAATTTCAGCCTACTGTTGTACCGAGCAAAGCATTTATTAGTATTCTGCCTTACTGCTTTTCAACCTGAGAATAAAGATTATTGAATTAGCATTTTTCAGCTACACTTAAGGATGAGTTCACGTGGCTGTATGCACGGCGAGAAACTCAGGTGCAATTCGCATTAGACAATGCATAGACACCCACCCGCTGCTGTCCGATCTTCACGGACGCTGCACGTTGCATGACCTATTCTCATCCATGATTGTCTGGCCGTGTCTACGAATGTCCACGAATATCCCTGTGAAAAATGATTTATCTGGATAGCTCATAGGCTATTATGGAATGCACAGACGGCACACTGCTCAAAAATATGGTTGTGTGAATGGACCCTTAGGGTAGTGTCACACGGGCGAGAAAATGTGCGCTTTTCGCCTGCTGCATTAGTCGTAAAAAAGCAGATTATGAAGCCAAGGCTTTATAATGGTGTCCTTCTCCTCAGCGATGTTTTTATTGATGCGATATTGAGAGGCTAAAAAATTGTGACTTGTTCTAGCTTTCCGCATTTTGCCTTTTTTTTATCGCGCATGTATCTCTATGGAGCCTGCATTGCGATGCAATGTGATCTTAACATTTGAAAGTCCCTTGACGTTTGCAATAAAAAAACATGCGATTTAATCGCTGGCAGAAGTGATGCGATGCGAGATTATTCTCTAAAAAAGGCATCGCTGACACCCAAAAATTGCAGTGAATGAAGACGCATTTTTGCTGCTATTTTCTCAGGCCAAAATCGCAAACGCCTGTGTGGAATTAGCCTTAGGGTGCCTCCACACGGATGCTGAAACGCTGCATTTTTTGCTCTATGCGAGAGTAAGTAAAAAAGCAGATTTATGCAATCAATGTCTTTTAATGCTTTCATTGACATCTGCCATATGTTCTCTGTTGTGATGCTATCTTTCGGCTTTTTTTTTGCCTTTTAATGCACCTATGTTTCCATATGAAGCCATCATTTGTTCAATTTGGGTGAAAAAAGGCACGATGACGCACTTTACAAAGCAGACACACATTTGCCCTATCGTTGCGTTTTTTGCCTGCCCAAAAACGCAAACGCCTGTGTTGAATTAGCCTTAGTGGAACGTTATCCATTAGCAGGCACTCTTTATAAAACACCTTTTAGCTGATTTACCAAAAGCCTTACTTCCTCCATGAGTATTTAGAAAGAAAGGTGTCATTAAGTCTGCCAGGTGATCCTCTTTGGCCATTAAAGGCATTAGCTGGGACATCAAAGATTTTTTCACAGCTTAAAGGGTTTGCCCAATTGATGAACTGGCCTCAGAATAGGTCATCAATAGATGATCAGGATCCCTGCCGATCAGCTGATTCTCAGTATCGCTGTCAGTATAGACAGCACATAAAGCAGATTGCGCTGTCTATAATGCAGCAGCCTGGTTCGGTAGTGCAAGTGCAGCTCCTATTAAGTTCAATGGGAGCTGTGCCTGCACTACTGAACTAGGCCGCTGCAGTAGGGATGGCACAACCTGCTTCCTGCACTGTCTATACTGACAGCAATACTGAGAACAAGCTGATCAGCAGGGATCATGAGCGGTGGATTCCCACTGATCAACTATTGATGACCTAGCCTGAGGCCAGTTCATCAATTGGGCAAACCCTTTAAGCTGTGAGGGTTGTACTGTTTTATGTTTGGTGCCCACTAATGTAGGACCCCGTCATTGGGTGTTTATTGACCAGTGCCTATGTGCCCATGAGACCTGATGAAGATGGTTTACGACTATGCCATTTCTTTGTGTTTTCTACCATATTTTGTTAATGTTCGGCTGTTATACTCATATACAAATAGTATCAACAGAGCCTCAATAGGATATTAAGTCAGAGAACACAGAGTCAGTGCTTCCTTGAAGATTTCTAGAGAGCAGCCTCTATACTAAAGGAAATATGGCATTTTACATTACTAACTAGAAACTTCTGCCATGGGTCAACGTTTCTCAACCGTTTCCTGCCAGGAAATATCCAAGATATGCTCTAAAAACTGTTAATGGGTGAAACAATGAGCAAATTGGCAGCTAGTTGCCATTTGTATGAAAGCTTGTTTGCATCTCTTATGGTAGAGGCTGAAAATTAATATAAATATGACGGGGGCAGCCAAGTTAGTAATGACAGCAGAGCTGTATGGCCCAGCATATGGCCACTGGTCGAGCCAGATTCAGACATGATAACAAAGCTGATCAACAACAGGGAACTTAAAGTTCAGTGGTGGGGGGTCTAATCGCTGCAACACCCATTGATCATTATAACGAAATGAATGGAGCAGCAGCGCACATACGCTGTCACTGCTCTGTTCATTCCAATGAGAGCACTGAAGACTGCTAAGTGCTTTGCTTGAACTCAGCTGTTTTTGGCCCTCCCATTGAAATAAATGGAGCGTTGGCTGAGCATGTGCGTTGTAGCTCCATTCATTTTGCCACTCTCTTGGTTAGGTTTCTAGGTCTTATGAATGGGAAAATAGTGCAGTCTGCTGCGTTATTTTTTGTAAAGAGAAAAAAAATGAAACCTGAGGGAATTTTTTTTTTAACCCCCATTGAAATCAATGGGGAAAAAAATGGAACAGTTATTTTCATTTTTATTTCAGTTTCTCTCCTCCAAAAACAGAAGAGAGAGACAGAAACCCTAAAGTGACCCTAACGCAAGTGTGAAAGCAGCCCTAATGTTTCATCAGTTTAACTACATTTCCCATTTTATGCCACGGCGGTTTCCTCCACACAGCGCCCCCGGCAGGATTGGACTGTCTGACTGACTACTGCTGGCTTATTTTATGTCTGATTTACTGACAGTCCAATCTTGTACAGCAACAGTGAACTGAAATATTCAGTTCTCTGACAGTAAAAACCACAAACGCTTCTGAATTTAAGGGTTGCTAGGGAAACCTGTGATGTCAGTGGTGATGTCATAGGGATTTCTTGTGTTAGTGAGTGCTGTATACAGATCACTGGTAACTATCATCTAATCGGCTGCTACATGAAATCATTTAAAAGTTATTCTAGTCAAATGTCTATCGCATTATTGTAAAATTTGAAAATTTCAAATAAAAATTACAGTAAAAAAAAAAGAAAAGAAATAATGTATAAGTTGCCTGTATAATAGGGTAATTATAGAAGCAGCACTGACACTTGTGGTATAGGGCTAACTGCACTTGTAGGTACAACCCAACAATTATCTGCAAGTAGCTAGCGCTTGTATAATAGCGTCCCAAGGGAAAAGCAGAGAATACACCAATGAAGTGTAGAAAAACATAATTCAAAAATAGTAATACAGAGAGATAAGCAATGCCCCGAATTACAAAAATTACCTCTGGTAAGCATTTTTTTGACTCTTGCATCTTCTGCATCTTGGCTTATTCACACCACCGTATTTTTGGTCCGCGTGCAGTACGTGTTTGCAGCGGGCTGCGTTCATGGACCCATTGACCTCAGTAGGCTCTTTCACACATCATGTTTGTGAACCCATGGTTAGTACAAAAAAGTTGCATCATGTCCTATTTTTTGCCGATATCACAGACGAGAGCACACAGTTGTGTGTCCGTGTGTTCTCCGATGCAAGTTGTGCCTGAGAATCGCATATGGAAGTATGAATAAGGACTTCGACAGATAAACGTATGTGCAAATACGCTTGCGGCAACGGAGCGTATTTGCGCATGAACAAGGTTTGGAGATGGCAACACTGATTCGCGCGTGTCAGCGCATGGTACTGTAAATTTTGCGCTCACAATGCCAGTTCACACGCACGTGTTACACTTCCTTTCTGTAGAATAGAATGGCTATTTGAAGCCTAATAAGGGCCAGCTGTCTTCTTTTCCCTGCGTTGTCCGCAGGGTCACACCTTTCCCCTATGCTTTTTTAAAGCTGCCATAGACTTCTACGACAGCTCTCTTCGTAAAATGCAGAAAGATAGGGCAAGCCCTATCTTTTCCTTCGCATGCAGAAATTATGAGTGAGAAACACGCTCATGAGAACATACCCATTAAAATCAATGGGTTTGATTCGTCACGTTTGGTGGGCATGAGTTTCAAGCGTGCTAAAACATGCGCAAGCACGCTTGTTTGTTTAGGCCCTAAAGCTAAGGTGGGGGAAAGGTAGAGCCGCTGCAGGGAAAATGTGATATTACCTGGTGATCATTCGAATAATTATACATCCATATGACATATGGACTGCTTGAACGCCAGTTTGCAAGGTGGCTCTTGTCTGAGGGCGGCTTCACACAGCTGTGTACGCAACTACGCTAACCGCTATGGAGTGTAGTTGTGCATGAACGGGTTTTGTTTTTCTCTACGGCCGTTCAAACTCCGACCCATAGAGTAGGAGTTTGAAAAAGATAGGCTGGGTCCTATCTTTTCACGCCCGTATTATTAACGGGCGAGAATCCCACTAGTGAAAATGAAACAATTAAAAATCAATGGTTTTGTTTCATCCTGCTATTCGGCCGGGATTATCACGGCCGCATAATGGGACAAAAACACGCCAAAGTGTTTAAGCCCTTAGGCTCATAAAGGGGTCACTGCAAAGGTCCCCCTCTACATCGCCCATATGCTTCATGAACAACCCCTTTAAGGCCTCATGTCCACGGGGAAAATCAGACCCGCTACGGATTCTACATGGAGAATCCGCAGCAGGCCCTCCTGCCCCGTAGACATGAGCGCTTAAAATAAGAATTAACTCACCCGCAGCGGACCGGGCAGGTCTTCTCCTCTTCACGTCCGGATCTTCTTTCTTCGGCCGGCGGATGTGCTCAGCACGCCGGCTGTGTGCCGCGCGCATGCGCCGGGCACGTCCGCCCGGCCGAAGAAAGTAGATCCGGCCGTGAAGAAGAGAAGAACTGCCCGGTCCGCTGTGGGTAAGTTAATTCTTATTTTAGGTCTCCCGCGGATCCGGACGGCTTCCATAGGCTTCAATAGAAGCCTGCGGGAGCCGTCCCCGCGGGAGACCCGCACGAAAATGGAGCATGGTCCAGATTTCTTCATGCTCCATTTTTTTAAAATTCCCTTTTATTGACCATCCGTGGGTATTTATCTACCCGCAGGTGGTCAATGCATCCCTATGGGATGCGGATCTGCATGCGGGTGATCCGCTGCGGATTTTAAATCCTATTTTGCCCGTGGACATGAGGCCTAAGTAATACTAGTTATTAGAACAGAGTTGTTCCTGTTTAAAATGGATTTGCTGTAGCGTATGACGAGTAGTTCATCAGAATTTAACACAGCGGGTAAGTCAGGAATAAAATAACCGGGCCGTACGGGAATGAAACCTCTTTATCATATGAAATTAGGGACTTGAGATTTCCATAAAACTAACTTGCGTCCCATGAAAATGAAAATAGGCTGACCGGTGGTGGAAGAAAAGCTCGAAGCTTCTTTATTTTCCTCCTTCTATTCTCTCTTGATATTTCCTTTGCTGTCAGATGAAATGTTAACTCAGGCAGACTCACCGGAGCATGAAAAATAAATATATCGGAATAAAATTCATTCAAAAATATTATTTGACAGGATAGGGAGTAAAATGAAGAAAGCTTCACACGGAAGTTTTACATGCAGTGATTTAATTCCCCCAGTGACTTTCTACTTCCAGATTGTCTGTGGCTAGTCCTGAGGTAGAGTCATGCGGGATCGGTTATGTCTTGGCTTATAAAACATCACATTTTGAATGTTTTTTTCTATCTGTCGTGTACATCATGTACCTCTCTTTTAGCTAAGGCATCTGTCAGATGCAACAATAGTGGTTAGTTAGGGGTGCAATCACTCCCAAATGGGGACTGTAACCAATGCCAGCTTTAGGCTAGATGGCACCCTGTACAGATTTTTTCTTGTGCACCCCACTATCATAAGAAAGAGCAATATATTCCCTTCATAGGCAGTCTGCCTTTAGGACTGTTGCCTTGAGCGCTGGGGTCCTGGGTTCAAATCCCACCAAGAATGACATCTGCATAGAGTTTGTATGTTCTACATGTGCATGCATGGGTTACCTCCAGGTACTTTGGTTTCCTCCCACTCTCCAAAAAACATAAACAAAGGTGAATTTAGAGATTGTAACCCCCAATAGGAACATCAAGAGATGTAAAGTGCAGTGGAAGAAGTATGTGCTATGTAAATGTGTACAATAATAATAATTAATAAGAAAGCAGCAAGATAGCAGCACACCCACAGCAGAGCAGCTCAGTGAATAAATACTGTACCAGAACCAAGCTCATAACATACAGTGCTAGAACCAAGCTCATAAATAGGTACAGCAGCACCAAACTCAGTGCATAAATATAGTAACAGAGCTAACCTCATAACATAAATACAGCACAAACCACCCTAAGTACATCGGTACAGTACCAAAACTAGGCTTATAACGTAAATGCAGAAGCAGAATTAAGCGATTGTGCTATGGGGGTGTCGATTAGTTGACAGCAGTGCCTCAGAACAGGAGGACGATCATCATCTGGTCAAGCAGACCTAAGGGGGGTTATTGCCCCCAGTCTACATTTGCCTTGTGCCCTCCCTACAAAGCTGGTGGCCGGCACCCTGTGCAACTGCATGGGTTGCATGTAGCTAAGGTTCAACCAGACAGGGCGTCTATGTCTACCATCAGTAGACACACTAGGTAAAATCAGAAAAACACCAAAACAATGAAGTAACCACAATATATCTGAAATTCATGCCACAGCGTCTTCATCAACCAGTCAGAGGGTATCTATTCGCCTCCATTTAATTATATACTTACTCAAGCATATATTGCATGCATATTCCACCATGCTGTGTAGATTGTCATCACTTATATACATAAAGCAATGGTATTGCCCTGCCATGCACATTTAAAGGAGTTGTGCAGTCAGCAAAAATATAGATCAGTGTTTGTATAGTCAATATTTGATATACTTCCAATGAGATCAGTGTTCACTTTGGGTCTGAACCCATTATATACCCGAGGGTCACAGGAAGCTGGAGTGCATCGTTCAGTCATCGTGGAAAGACATGTTGTCTGCTGATTATGTGATTTCCTACCAGATTGCTCGCCTCGTAGATGGATCATGACAGCACCAATCATGTAAACTGTATGCTCAGCTGTAGAAAGGTTCATGTACAGCCGGTGTCACAGTTCTTCTAAAGAACAGTCTGGAGGGGGATCACATGATCAGTAGACAGGATAGAATGTCGCACTCCAACCAACCATTATAGTCGAAAACATTGGAGCTCCAGACCCAAATAGATGTCATTGTAAGTCTATTGCATATTGACCACATAAAGATTGATCTATAATTTTCCTAACCAGACAGCCCCTTTAAAGGGAACCTGTCAACACCCTTGAGTGCCATAAACTACGTTATGGGGGGTCGAAGGTACTGACAGATCCCTTTAAACCTTCTTGGCTTGGCAAAATGGAAAAACAAGCTGTCAACCTCTAAAGCAAGCAAAAAATAAGCAACAAATTAAAAATAAGGCTAGATTCACACGGGCGTATGTACGCACAAAGGCAGATTTCAATAGATTTGTTCACATTTCCGTATTTTGCACACAATGTTCTATTTTCCTGCATATTTGTGCACCAAAGGTCCCAATAGAAGTCAATGGGGATTCACAAATACGAGCACAATACACAAGGACATGTGCGAAACACTACATCATTGTGCAGGAAAAAGAACACATCTGGAACATACTAAGACTAATTAGCCATTTTATTTGGCGCATCACTGCTCGCCACACGCAAATGAACATTCCCTGCAGCGCAAAAAGTACAGTAAAATACGCCGATGTACGCGCAAAAAAGCATAGTTCATTCTGCAAGAACGCAGCGTCCAGGCGTGCGCAAATGCATGTATGCTGGTGTAAAGCCGCCCTAACACTGTAATTTGACAGGCACCTTTTGCTTAGTGCACTGGGGACCTAACACTCTTGCATCGAGATCTGCTAATCTGCCCACGTTTCCTTGTGATGATCATTTAGTGCGCAGTTATTTATTAATGTGGATATTATTCACCATACATATTATGTTCTTTTATTAGAATGTCTGTCGAGTCCGCGGGGATCCTTTCCACCGGGATCAATTCCACTTGTTATGCCAAATGCTATCTAGCCTAGAAATGCTTGTTACTCATTTAGCATCCAGATTTTGCTGTATTCTTCGCTTCCTATTTAGTGGGAATTACATAGGCTTTTCTAACAATCACTTTGAAACAAACATATTGATAGGAAGAGGAATTTGTCCTAATCAGATTTCCCATATTATTGCATATTTGGCACACACAATGCTTTCTGATCCCGTGCCAAGATGTCAGATATGACAGAGGGAACCTGAATAAACACTTAACAGGTTTTGAATTATTGCATTTCTTTAAACTGTGTGATGGCTTATATGACCCTTGTGAAAAATGAACTCCCCACTTAATAAGTCACTGGAGCATCTTTAGCAGCAATAATCCCAACTATGAACTCCAGTCATCAGTCTTCCACATTACCGTTCAGGCATTGTAGCCCATTCATCTTTGCAGAACTGCTTTACATTAGTAGATTTCTTACATGAATTGCACATTTCTTGTCACAGAGACTCTATTGTGTTCAAGTCAAGAGTTTAACTAAGCTAATCCAAAGCTTAATTTATATTTTCACGGTAAATGTGCTTTTGTGTTTTAAATCTTCGCCTTGATGTTGGGACAATTACGCATCCGCTTGAGCTTATTTCTTTGAACAAATGTTGCCCAGGTCTTCAGGCGGTTGTCATTCCCACAAGATGCTGAAGATGATATGGCGTTTTTACTCTATAAGGTTATGGTCCAGAAAGAGGATAAAGGAAAAATACTCCTCGCTCAGTGGATCGGGAAAAAAAGTTGTCACCAGAGGCGTAACTTGAAGCTCCCGGGCCCCGATGCAAAACTTGTAACAGGGCCCCCAACTATAATGCTTTACTCATTGTACTGGGTTCCCTATATGGAGAAGAGAGGCCTTATGGGCCCCCTAAGGCTCCTGGGCCCGGGTGCAACCGCATCCCCTGCATCCTCTACAGTTACGCCCCTGGTTGTCACTATAGCTAATTAGTAAAATGTTTATTAGCTATAGAGGTTTATAATGTGGCAACGCGGTTCAGTGCCTTTTTAAAGCATAGTCTGTCTACAACAGACACCAGGCCGGTTGCCGTTACGTCATTTTCAGGGTTCTGTAGGGGGTGGAGTTGACATCTAACACGTGTCATTCAGGTTGGAACGCAACGTGCGTTTCAAATGAAATTGTGTTTCTTGGACAGCGGTTACATGTTATTTAGTTTCTTCTTCAGATGGTCGTGATTTTGGAACATTTTGTGGGCGTGAAAATACCACCCACAAAACGTAACAAAACCAAAGATAGGATAGGACCTATTTTCCGCTTTTTTTAATCTAGCAGCGCAAAGTTTAAGCTGGAAAAAAAAGACTGGCCTTGGCCTGGTTCATGCGCTAATATTTTCCGTAGCGTTGAGCGTATTTGCACTTGCACATAAGAAGCCCTTAGGGTACTTTTTCACGAGCCAACTATCATCCAAAAAATTGCTCAAATGAGTGATTTTGACCACTAAACGCAGGACCTGACATGGTACTAAGCAAGAAATCATTCATTAGTCAATAATTGCTTCATTTTAATTGACTGAAACGTAACAACTACTGAAGAACTTCTTGCTCATTGTGAACAGGCAGATGCTCATCCTTGAATAACTGCCTGTTTGCAGTGAATGGAGGCAGGTTGTCAGAAGAGATCTCCGGGGCTCCACCTCCATTCACTGAACGATTATCGTTCCTGTGTGAAAGCCTAGAAGCAATAGTCGTTGGGACAGCTATAAGCGCCCGACAGTTGTCCCATCTAAAAGTATCCTTAGGCCGACTTCACATAGGTGTATTTGTGCGCAATACAAAGACAATAGAACCCATTGATGTCAATGGATTCATTCCCACTTCACAACTTTGTAGGCCCCTTTAGTTCCCGTGCAAAAAAAAATCTTGGCTGCTCTATCTTTTTGTGCATTTGCGCACCAAAGTTCTCCATAGAAGTCTATGAAGGGTGTGCAAATGCATACACAATGTACAACGGAATACACAATATGCTGTGCAATTAAGTGGAAAAAAGAATACATCGGGAATTCATAAGGCTAAAATAGTCATTTAAATTGGGATGTGTTCTTCTGACCCACAAAGGAACAAACGGTACATTAAAATATGCTGATAGATGTGCAAAAAAACCTTGTACATAGCGCAAAAAAATTGCACTAAGGCGTGCTCAAAGACAAATACGCCCGTGTGAAGGGGCCTTACTTTCCCCTGAATTCTATTTCTGTCCAGTCTCCTTTTCATTGCGTTGCTATAAGGTGGGGTGTCCCTTGTGCACATGGTGTATGTGCCGTCATCTTGCTCCTCTGGGCGGGCTCTGGTACACAGCGTGGCACTCTTATAAGCACCAGCTGCTAGATGATGCTACTGCACCACCAATGAAGAGAGCTGACCACATGTGATAGCGGACAGTGATGCTGTTAGTGTGTCACCTGCTCCCCGGCCAGAGTAGAAGGAGCCCATATACACTGCATCGCAGGGGAAATGCCACACCATGAAGATTTTGTTGCAGCATTATGCAAATTTCAGCGTATGTTCAGACAAATGAGTTATGCAAATTGATGCAGTTTTAAGCCAATCACTTGATCTGGGAGTGAAATGAAAGGTGAAAACCGGTCTGTAAAGCTAACTTTGCAGGCATTGTTACACCCTCTTTGTGTTGTTTTATGTGCCTGGATAAAGATAAGATGTCTCTTAGATACCATTGAGAGCCATTCAATCAAATAGAACACATTTGCTAAAGATTTCATCATAGAGCTACATACAGCTGGTTTGTCTTTGTGTCATGTCAAGGCAGAAACTCAACAGGATGCCACAACTGTAGGTCAGATTTGTAAATGGTAGCCAGCAGAACAAAATGTGCAACATCATAGTGGGGCTGGAGCACTTAGAAGAACGTTGCAACACACAGGTCAACCCATCCAGCATCAGTAGCTCCACAATCCACAGCTGGCCACATTCTGCGAAGTCTACAGACAGATTTGGATTACCTAGTATCGACCTGACAGATTCCCGAAGATTGGCAGTGGCATGTTTGCAGTCAAGCTGTCTATTACAACAACTGCCCATCACACTGCACCATCATCATGAACACTTGCAGTGGTATTACTCCAGAACTATCTGGTGTGATGAAAGACACAGAGTGATGTTCAGCGATGAATGGAGATTCTGTCTCAGCAATGATAATTGTTAAGCAAGGGTCTGGAGGTGATGATCCTTTCACCATTTTGAAGCACCACACAGCTCGTCAATGTAAAAAGTCATGGTTTGGAGTACCATCCGCATCAACAGTCGATCATCTCTACCACACATCAGGGGCACATTTACGGCACACTGTTATGTTAATGACATGCTACAACACATCACACAACCATATCTTCAAGGGGTACCCAACACCATTTTCCAGCAGGGTAATATACGGCTCCACACAGCAAACTCCAGATGGCATGCCTTGCAAGGTATGCAGGTAATTCCTTGAACAGAACAATCCCACCCAGATCTATTTCCAGTCAAGAATGTGTAGAATGCGATTGGACGTTGATTGAATGCTATCCCACGGCCCCATAATGGAGATAAACTGTGGATATGGTCAATACCATATGGCCAACTTCCCCCCAGGAGTATTCAAGCACTCATTGAATCGATACAATCGTTAACGCAATGTGACATCGCCCAGCATGGTGGCTCCACTACTTACTGATCATCCTGTTTAATACATCTAATTGTTTGAAGTTTAAAATCAATTGTTCAGAAGTTAATACTTTTTTTGCATGTTGCATTTCATCTCATTTCACACATTTTTTGATGGTGTGGCATTTCCTCTGTAAGGCGGCGTATATGTATATCACATGGAAAGTATCATTCATGTGGAGCTGAAAAGAAAGTGTAGCCCTTCCTAGTGCCATGAACCTCTCTCTAAGTACCGGCTAAGTTCTTCAAGGATGGAATTTAACGAGGTTCTTTGTAGTATGCTAAGTTTATCTGGGCCTATAGAAACACGGTCTAGGTTAGGCAATGGACCATGTTAAAATTGCCCATCCAATAGATGGAGGCATTTTGGATTTCTCTACGTTTGTTAGCGAGCATGGAGAATAGTTTATAAGGGTTATTGATGGGTGCATATGAATTAACAAGTACTTTATTTTGGTCATATAGAATGCCCTTCAGGATTATGAATCTGCCATGTGGATTTCAGTGTAGCTTACAGAGAGGGGGAGTGAGTTATGGAGAAGAATAGAGATACCTTGGTGTTTTTTAAGAGCTACCGATTAATAGAATCATCAATATTGGGGATGGAAATATTTAGGATCTGAAGAAATGGGTCTCCTGGAGACAAAGGACATCTGTTTTAGTTTTAAGGTACTGCAACAAAGCCTTTCATCTTTTGAGCGGAGAGTTAAATCCCTTCCTATTATGAGACAATATTACAGCCATCATTTAAAGAGAACAGAAGCAAATGAAGCCTAGTTTCCATGAGGGGAAAAGGGGCCGTTGGGATCCCAATGGATTATATCACAGTGTGTAGATTTACAGTCAAACATAAACATAAGAAGAAGAATAAGTTGTGGACAGTTAAAGCGTGACTAAGTTGGGTCAATGGACCCTTAGTAGTGCAGACTGAATATGCCTCCATATTAATACGGACTGCGCATCTAGAGTCTGGAAAGGAGCAAGCATCAAGTATCTCAGCCCCGTCCTAGTGTTGTAAGGAAACAAATATTGGAAACCAAGAAAGTTTGTTTGACTAAATGAAGTGACCAAAGCGCTAACCAACTGTGTGTTCTTAGAAGAATCAAGTATATCACAACCCATCAAGGCCGCACCCACACGGGCGAGTGTGACACTGGACCGAGAATCTCGGCCCGATACTGCGCCCGCCAACACGCGCCTTCATGCCGATGCAAAGTCCTACTTACAGAACCATCTAGAGGTGTGACTTTCAAAATTATGTCCAATCAACTGAATTTACCACTGGTGACAGCAATCAAGGTGTAGAAACGTCTCAAAGATGCTTAAGAGGAATGGGAAGACCCCAGAGCTACATTTCACGTGTCATATCAAAAGGTCTGAAGACTCATGTCAATGCAAAATGTTTGATTTTCATTCAAACATTTACAAAGATTTCTAACCTTCTGTTCTCACTTTGTCATTATGGGGTATTAAGTGCAGAATGATGGGGAAAACTTCTTTTTTTTTATTTACACAAGGACACAACATAACAAAATGTAAAAAATAGTGAAAGAGTCTGAAGTCTTTCTAAATGCATTGTCCACAGCAGGATCACTGACCACTGATCAATTAGGATGTATTCACACACCGCAGATTTGTTGCCAGACTTTTTGTGACTGTTCCATCCGAAAGGGGCTTGTAAGAATCCATGCATATGCCACAGAAACAACCCCATTCATATGTCATATACAGATATTCAGTCGCCAAAACTTCTACAACAAATCTGCCAAAACTCTGTTGTTTTCCAACCCTCTTCTATATTCACAAAGGATTCTTACAGCATGTTATTAAGGCTCCATTTGTGATATTCATTGGGTTTAGTCTATATCTAGGCGCTCACACTGCAATTATCAACCTGAGTTGAATAAGTAAGCACAGCGTAATGCGTTCTTGTTTTTTTTTTTTGCAGTAACCCATCTTTAGGAGACCAATTTCTTCTGTTTTGCAGTTTCATACCTTTCATTTAAGTGATTCATAAAGAACAATGTATGAAGAAAAGATTCAGTATTTCTATAATTTTATTCAGTGGAGAAGAGATTGTGATGAGTTTTTAGTACAAAGGGAGAACAGATTTCTTAAGAACAGACAACATGTGGTTTCCAGCAAACAAAATACACTTACTTCTTGTATCTCTTTGTAGCAGCTAACAAAAAAAGCTTTACGCACTAAGAATAAGACGGTTATACCATTATTCTGCCTTTTTTGTATGAATTCTGATAGGATAAATGAATTTCCCATTTTGAGCCTAGTTAACAAGAAAATATGAAAGAGAAAGCCAAATGGCAAACACGGCTTACTAGCTGACTAGTAAAAGTTTCTGTGGAGAAGGAAAAGTTAAAGGAGGGCTGGCACTAGTAGAAAGCCGGTACAACTTGTATGTATGTAGATTATTCTGGAGGTTATCAAAACTAGACATGTGAGATGAAGACTTAATAATGGGGCAGGCATTCCTTTGGACTTCCTGTCAATAATCCAGTGGAAATAAGGGAGAGGGAAGATTACCTCTGCAGCACCACCTATTGGAGGGCAGCATTCCTGCAAGTCAATGTTAGACTCTTTATTCAAGTCTTGTAACGATGACTGTGCAATAAAAAACAATTAAAAAGTCGCAGTTACCCCCAAATGACACCAAATTGGCATCAAATCTGGTAGACCACTATTTGACTGTTCAGCTTAGGGATCACTCACACGAGCGTATTTTGGCTAATAGGGTTTAGACAGATGAGCATGTTACACAATATGCTCACTCCTGCGCAATTTTTTTCACAGTGAGGGCTTCAATAGACGAACTGCGTGCGTAAGACTCACGCCCGTAAAATGTGAGGAAGCAAAGCCATTGATTTTAATAGGTTCGTTCTCACAGGTGTGTTTCTCGCGTGCAACTACTGCACGTTGGAAAAGATAGGCCTTTCCCTATTTTTCTGTATGTTATGCAGAACGCTGCCGTAGAAGTCTATGGCAGCTAAAAAAAAGGGAGGGGGAGGGTGTGACACTGCGTGAAACTCAGGGAAAAAGACAGCTTGCCCTAATTTGGCTTTAAGTAGCCATTCTATTCCACAGAAAGGGAATAACATGTGCCTGTGTGAACTGGCATTTCCAGCGCAAAAGTTATTACTATGCGCTGGCACGCACGTATCAGCCTGTCTAGTGCCATCTCCAAACCTAGTTCATGTGCAAAGACGCTCTGTTGCAACAAGCGTATTTGCACATATGTTTGTCTATAGAAACCCTAGTGCTAAAAAGAGTCAGGCAGCCCGCATACACATTCCTCCTAAAGCAGAGGTTTCGCCCAATCTATATATGTTTATGGCCACCCTAAGACTCTGCAGTGACACATTACATGGCAAAGTTCTAAGAAAAAGTCCTCCATAGCTGTTATTCCTGGGAATACAAGGATACACTAAAAAGACACATCAGGAATGTTGCCAGGTTCTATTTACAGTAGGAACAGCAAGGTCAACTTTTCTCTATGTGACCCTGTAAGCAGCGTGATGTGTCTGCCTGAAGGCAACAGGGAATTGAATTCATCTGCACAGCAAATGTGGATAAGATAATATTTAGATTTCTGGTCCCTTTAAATGCAGGTTACGGAGAAGAACTACTACCGATGACAATGCTGCTTGCATCAATCTAAATGCTGTATTTCATTTTGTCTGGTAGGATGGATAAAAACATTTGATAAATATTACTATGACCAAACTCAGCATATTCTGAACAACATGGTAGTTAAGCTGCAAGAAGATCCTCGTCGGAGGTTCATCTGGTCAGAGATCTCCTTCTTTTCGAAATGGTGGGACAACATCAATTCGCAGAAGAGAGCAGCAGTCCGCAGGTAACCGACATGATGTCGGCCATGTTTTTCATTCTAGAAATATGACTTGCCTAAGGCCCCTTCACAGGGTACGGGATAGGGCAGAACTTGGCTCCGCCCCCATCCTGCCCCTCCCATTGCAAACAGTGGCGGGGCCCAGAGAGGGGGCGGGAGCTCAGAGCACTGCACCTGGCCTGGCCCGCCTCCTCCCCCTGCAGAAAGGGACACCATATATTGGCCGGGCGTGAAAACTCAGCCGATATACGGACGTGTGAATAAGCCCTAAGGCCGCATTCACATGACCGAGAAAGTAGTGCGAGATTTGTACCTTGCGAGACGCACAAATTTGGCACAGGTTTTGACAAATCTCATCCACATGGCTGGGATTAGCGGTCGCAGCGAAATCCCGCAGGGAAATTCCGCGGCAAATCCACCCCGTGTGAACCCAGCCGAAGAGTTATATTTAGATGTAATCAGTATGGATGTATCACAGAAAGGAAAATATAAAAACAAGCGATCACTGAAAACGGCCAGATACTTACTGATACAGCCTGCAGGCTGAGGTGCTGCACAGATTTGCTCTCCTGTATCAGTACATATATGGCCATTTTCAGTGATAATCAGTATGGATTGCTTCTATTCAGCCTGCATTATATCTATCATCAGTTCTGGTGACCTATACGTCTTGTTTTCATTAGGTTAGTTGCTAATGGACAACTGGAAATGACAACTGGTGGTTGGGTGATGCCCGATGAAGCAAATACTCATTATTTTGCTGTAATTGATCAGATGATAGAAGGTCATCAGTGGCTTAAGAAAAACCTAGGTAAGGACATAACGAGCTTTCTCTGAGTTATTCTTTAAGCTCTATCCTAATTTAATCTCTTTATTCAGTTTTTTTTACCAATGAAACCTCCTTATTAAAAAAAAATGTTTTGATTGTAGTTGTTAGACATTTCCCCAAAATTGATAATTACCCCAAATGATCTCAGTGATCTCAATTAAATTTACTAAATCCTCTAAAGGGATTTTTCATTCTAATGTATATAAATCTGAATTATTTTGTAATGAAACATTATGGGACAGATTTAGCAAAACTGTCCTTATTGCGCATAGCAACCAATCAGAGCTCAGCTTTCAGTTTAAGGGTTTAATCAGACGGGTGTATATCAGTCGGGTTTTCACGCCCAGCCGATATACGCCTCCCCTCTCTGCAAGGGGAGGAGGTGTGATGGGATGGGAGCTAGTGCACTGAGTTGTCGCCCTCTCTCCGCCCATCGTCGCTGTTTGCAATGGGAGGGTGCGCCAGGCGGAGCTGAGTTCAACTCTATCCCACCCCCTTCTATTGCAAACAGTGGTGAGGGGCAGCGGGGGGCGGGAGCTCAGTGCACTAGCTCTCATCCCATCCGGCCTCCTCCCCTTGCAGAGAGGAGCAGAGTATATCGGCTGGGCGTGAAAACCCGACCGATATACGCCTGTCTGAATAAGCCCTAAGATGTTACTTCATTGGGGTTTTTTTGCCTTCCTCTGGATCAACATCGGCTGTTAATAGACAGAACTGGATGGACATATGTCTTTTTTCGGCTTTACTTACTAAGTTACAAACAACAAAGACAGTTTTACTGTTAGAAAGTTTTGATAAATGAGACCCTGAGTTTTCTGACACATTTTCTCATACTGTGTTTTCCCTAAAAATAAGACACTGTCGGGTCCCTTGTGCTATTCTCCGTCGCTGCTGCAGTCTTCCATGTAGTCCTCAGCGGTGACAGCATTTCTTCCTGGCAGTGGGAATTGAATACCCTGCCTTCGGCAAGCGATTGCTCTGATTGGCTGATGTGGTGCTCGATAAACCAATCAGACATTCATCATTGAATGGCTGTGATTGGTTCATAGAGCGCTGAGGTGGCGCTCGATGAACCAATCAGAGCAATCGCTTGCTGGAGGTGGGGTATTCAAGCCCTGCTACTAGGAAGAAATGCTGTGTCACTGCCAAGGACTACACGGAAGCCTGCAGCAGCACCGCAGCCAAGCACAAGGGACCTAAACGCCAGCCAATAGATGAGTATTGCTTTTTTTTCTGTAGTGTAGCTAGGGATTATTTTCGGGGGAGGGCTTATATTTTAATTTCATTGTTTCATTCTTACTGCAGTGGCCAAGTTTGGTATTGCAGGCAAAGTTCCCTTTGAAATGCACAACCTTGCCGACTTTGGTGAACAGCTCTTTGGTGAGGTCCTGGGCAACCGACCCTGCCGATCTACTACTGATGATCTGTCCTAAGGATAGGCCATCAATAGTTTACAACTGGACAACCCCTTTAGATATACAAGTTTACCGGACTATGTACACTGCTTTATTGCCACAGTCTGTCAAGCTTTTAATGGCCAGTTCCAGCAGGATATGTCACAAACTACATTTAATATCAAACTGCTTTTAGAAACTTGAAAGATAATTCAAAGTGCCATAATTGTGTTGAGAACCTAGAACAGTGGTGGCGAACCTATGGCACGCGTGCCAGAGGCAGCACGCAGAGCCCTCCCTGCTGGCACGCGCCGCCATCGCTCACCACTTGTGAATACCAGCAGGGGGTGCGGCTCCCCTGCCAGCATTCACCCAGCTGTGCTGCTTGCAGCGCTGATCCTGGCGCACACGGTCAGTGTGGGATCCTCCTCCCCTGATGTCTCCTCAGGGTTCACATATTAACATTTTCCACACTACTTCTGCCCTATTCAGCAATTCCAGCAACATGATTGGTTGTTTGGGTTGGCTGATTCACCAAACAACCAATCAGGTTGCTGTAATTGCTGAATAGGGCAGACGTGGTGTGGAAAATATTAATATGCCCGGGAGGGGGGGGGAGGCACCGGTGTATTAGGTCGCCACCAGAAGTAAGGGGTGGCGACATGATGCATCGGTCAAGTAAATGATTCACGCCCCCAGCTTCTGATTGGCTGAGGGCAGGTAACTGCCGCAGAATTTTCCACAGAAATTTCCGCTGAGGACATTTTGCAGTATTTCCGCATCCAAAAAGCAGTCAAAATCTGCACCCCGTCTATTTTGAAGCGGCCCTGTCCTTTTTAGAACAATGGGGTAAAATCATACGTCATGATAAGCCCTGACCCCTGACATGTTGGCACTCTGTAATAAATAAGTGGGTTTGGGTTTGTAGTTTGGGCACTCGGTCTCTAAAAGGTTCACCATCACTGACCTAGAAGCAGTTTGTGTTCCGGAATAGCTGCATCTACTGTGAGGTTGTACAGGAAGTGTCATCAATAGTCAGCCATCCTGGGGAACTGTTGGTTCCTGAAGTACCTCTGTGCCAGACATTTTGAACAAATAAGTGGACCCGATTGATGATTTGAATACACTAAGTGAATTTAAGAGTGTTCTGCTAATGGTAACCCACTAGATACTTACTACTCTTTAAAGTTAAGTAGTTTAAGATAAGTCTGATGATAAAAGCGGTGTGCATCCATATTGTATTAACTATTACACTGCTAGAATAATTGTTTTTCTTATTTTATTCTTTTTCTCAAAATATGCAATTCTTTTTTAATAATGCCAAGTTTTTTCATGGTGACTTAAAAAATGTGTTTACTTAGGTGTCATTCCAAGGTCAGGATGGGCAGTGGATCCTTTTGGACACAGTTCCACCATGCCATACCTTTTAAAACTCTCTAATATAACCAGCATGCTGATCCAGCGGGTCCATTATACCATTAAAAAACATTTTGCAGCCACTCGAAGCTTGGAGTTTATGTGGAGACAGACGTGGGGTAAGAAACCACCAATTGTTTCCTTGGCTATAGTCCTAAGCATGCGGGTCTGGAGAAATGTAATGTACTCAGCAGACGTGTTGCCAGACTGTCTGACTGTGTAAGTGCAGAATAGCAGCCACCTTTAGAAAAGCGAAACGATTGATTTTCTAATTAACTCATTTCCTTTAACTTAATATTTTGTAAAGGACTGATAAAAGTTCCTACTAAAATTGTGGTCTCGTTGCTTTCCGTAGTGTTTTGGTTGTGATAGAACATTCAAAACTACAAGATGGAATTCCTAATTGCATTAAAAGGGTTGTCGGGTTACTTTTGGAAATTTGAAGGGCTTTTATTTATTTTAAATTGATTTGGGCCCCCCATGTTCAAAACTATATAAAATTAATATACCCAGACTGCCATTTCGGTGGTCTGATGCTGTGGCATCTGACAGGTGACATCACCTGGCTCACAGGCCTGGTAACATCCTGTCAACCTGTTACGTGGGCTTCTAAGGTAAAAACCCCAGGCAGGTTTACAGGACGTCATCAGTGACTTCCCCGTCGGGCCTCCTGTTGGCTGCAGTGGTCACATGGGTAAACAACGCACGTGACCGCTGCAGCACTTATCAACAGAAGATTGGCAGATGGGGAATGCATGGTGGGGGAGCATCAGGCAGCTGGAGTTGAGTACTGAGTTTATTTTTTTATGTACGCTGCATTCCCCAACTGTCACCAATGACCTCAGAAACCCCATAAATATCAGGTGCAGATGTGTGACAATAACAAATACATTAGTACTTACCCATCTTCGGTCCCAGCAATCCAGCGTTGTAGTGCCACAGTTCTCTATTGACAGCAAAAGTCAGGTGATCACTGCCTGCCAACCAGAGGCTGCAGTGTCACTGTTCTGAACCCCTGGCATCATGGCATCCAGAATGTGAGCGCTGATCCTAGCAGAAGGGGCGGTGACATAGTTGCCTCTGATTGGCAGGCAGCAGTCACTTGACTTCAACTGTCAACAGAGACGGGAAGAACCACTGCACTGCAACGCGGATTCCTGGGGCTGATGACAGATAAGTACTGCTGAATTTGCTTTTTGCACACATCTGCACCTGAAATTAAATTTTCAAGAAGTAACTGGACAACATGTTTAAATGCTCCAGTGGAAACACAACTTTCACTCACTGATCGTCTATCATACTCTGAACTTATTTTATATATAATGTTCTTTCTTCCCTGCAGTCCAGCCTTACATCTGCTTCTAACAATACACCATATTAAATTCTAGATTTCGCACTGCTTTATTTTCGCCTGCACTGTCTTATCAATCCAATGATGCATCAGCATAGTATCACATGGGTCGCTAGGGCTAGTACCGTCTCTGCCCGTAGGGGGGAGAGTGTAATTATCTTTTACCCATGGAGCAGTTACATAAGGTAATCCATGTCCTGGGTTAAGTTAGGAGGACACATGTTTAAAGTGCGGGCAAGACTGCACATATTAGAAAACATGTGGCACAGTACATAGAACTAGGCCTTTTGTAGATTAGTAAAGTGAGGTTTGTGGCTAAATGAAGCCTTAACATGATATTCCACAACACAGTCCCTTATGCAATTCTTGTATCCTAGGTCACTATTTATCTAAAAACTTTAAGTTGAATTAGTTCTTTTTGAAGATATTTGTAACATGTTATTTCCATGTGCATCAATTTTCAGATCGAGATTCCAACACTGATATCTTTTGCCACATGATGCCCTTTTACAGCTATGATGTGCCTCACACATGTGGCCCTGATCCAAAAATATGCTGCCAGTTTGATTTCAGGCGCTTGCCAGGAGGAAGAATTAATTGCCCTTGGAAGACACCACCAAGACCTATCACGGAGTCCAATGTAGCTGAACGGTCAGTGAAAGCAGGTTATTTTGCTGGTTGATCGAATATGAAGAACGGATGGCAGTGGTGTTGCCTATGGCAGAAAGTTTTCATCACTGATGCAAAAAGCAGATATACTAGAGTTTTCCTGAGTGTAAACCAGTCAATTTATTACTTACTAATGCCATTAAGTTATACAATATCAGAATCAAACATTTATACGTAATATATAAAATTGCCTCCATTGTAAAGATAAAGTGTCTGAAGCAGAGGTTCATTGGACTACTGGATCCCATCTGCTTTTGCTGTCTTTACTCCAGTAATCCCCAGTAAACTTGACTTCTCACTGAAAATGAACTAGGAGAGCAACAGCTGAAGCAGGTTTATAATCAGGAGAAATGGAATTAAAGGGGTTGTCCGAGTGTGTGTGTGTGTATATATATATATATATATATGTATATATATATATATATATATATATATATATATATATATATATATATATATATATATATATATATATATATATATATATATATATGTAGTACAGTGTGTGCTCCCCATATGTAAAAATAATAAAACATCCTATACTTGCCTCTCCTCTGGTTCCCCACAGCTCCAGTGCCGCATCCTCCGGTCTCCCTTTGTAATGTGTTGTTTCCAGGCTCCAATCAGGCTGTCTACAGGACTTCACAGGCTGCTGCAGCCAGTCACGTAACTTAGTGCTTCACTGCTGAGGTCTCTGATTGGCTGCAGCAACTTGTGACTTCCTGTACATAGGCTGATAGCAGCTTGTCAACACAGACCCGGCGTGAGGAACTGAGCTGCAGTATTGCAGCTGCAAGGAGCCAGAGGAGTTACGTATAGGATATTTTATGGTTTTTACATATCGAGAGCACAAAAAAATAAAAAATAAAAAAAAAAAAATATATATATATATATATATATATATAGGGCAACCCCTTTAATTTTTAACTTTTTCAAACTTATTAATTTCTTTTTAAAGTGCAACCAAACTTTCAGCTGACTTTTTGTCATAAGCTGTCATGTGTGTACGTGAAGACTGGCTATTATAGGACTTGTATCTTGCATTTAGTTGTTTTGCCTTCTTTAGGGTCAATTTCGAATTGTCACTTTTCCTTGAATTTAGCTCCTGATCAGTTGAAAATTGAGTGCTATGAAGTCTCCGTATAGTGCACACATAGAGAAGCATGATTTCTTCTTCTTTATCTTCTTGTAGCACACACTCAAAAGCAGCATGGAGGACATTATACAACAGTATTAAGCAGTGTAGATGTGATCTAAAGGCATAATCTGACAAGAGAATGGCACGAGACAGACATATAACATTATGGAGGGACCCCACTAATTCTGGGCCTTTACAATTTTATCAGTAGATTCAGAGTGAACGAACAATGTAGAAGGTGGGGAAGAGGCGAATTGACTGAAAAATGGAGAAAGAGACATTTTTCTTTAATAATATATTACAAAGATTTTTACATTCATTTCAGTTATTAGTTTATGAAAAAATACCAGTTTGGTTGCTCCATGGAGAGTATATTTCCTTGAAAACATTCATAAAATGAATGAAAAATTAATTTAATTAAGACGAGAAAAATGTAGCAGACATTTAGGCGGCAGTTCTGCTGCTGAGGTACAGTATGTAACGTAAATAAGAGCGAAAAACAATAGAGCAGATGGAGTGCTCTTACTCACTAGAGTGATTGCATTTCTTAAAGGCAATCTGTCACCACTCCTGAGATATTTACTTTAGTAAATACTTGTATTCTTCATGAAATAACAATTCTGAATCGTGTTTCATTACAACTGTACATTGTGCCATTCCTCTGTTATTCCTTCTAGAAATGTATGAATTAATTGACAACTGCTTGTTACAATTTCCTTTTGTCAAAGGAGTGTGCCACTGCATAGTCTAATACAGTCAGCAATGTCACAGTGTGAATGGACAGATCCCCAATTGGTAACAACTAGAGATGAGCGAGCGTACTCGCTAAGGCAAACTACTCGAGCGAGTAGTGACTTATGCAAGTACCTGCCCGCTTGTCTCTAAAGATTCGGGTGCCGGTGGGGGGCGGGGAGGAACGGGGGGGAGATCTCTCTCTCACTCTCTCCCCCCTGCTCCCCTCTGCTCACTCCCACAACTCACCGCTCTCCCCTGCCAGCACCCAAATCTTTAGAGACGAGCGGGCAGGTACTTGCATAAGGCACTACTCGCTCGAGTAGTTTGCCTTAGCGAGTACGCTCGCTCATCTCTAGTAACAACCAGTTGTCAATTTATTCATACATCTCTGGTAAGAATAACACTACAGTGCAGAGCTGTAAGAAAAGATGCTCCACAATTGTTATATTATGAGAAATACAATTTACTAAAATAGACATGTCAGAAGAAATATCAGGGTGTACATTAGTAAATTAGAGCACTTTGAAGTGTCTGCTTATCTTTATGTGATCTCGTTATGCACCATTAAAGGGATCCTGAATTACATTTGTTATGAAAACCCAATTTCCTTGATAATTTTCTGTACCATATTGTAATCTAAACACTGAAAACAAAATGTATATGTATCCTTGAGAGCCATATGGTTTGACGCCCCCCTCCTCCAACCTTCACACATTCTACTTACTGCATGTAAAGAACTAAGTACGGTAAGCACGGTAGGCCATGGGATTCTTCGTGAGGCAGCTTACTTCAGCAGAAACCGTCCCTGAGTACTCCATCTGCTATAGGAGACTAGACAAGATAAGCTGTTCCATATTAGCTAAATCCTGTCCAATTCCACTAAACCTTCCTTTCCTCGACCAAAAGTGGAAGAAAGAGGCTCAACAAGATGATCAATCTGTTTCGCAAGAAAGTTTGTTTTAGGACACTGCAAGTGTTACAAAGTGACTAAACAGTGTATGTTTATATTCTGTTTGTATATTAGTGCTTTTATTCCTAAATTTCATCTCCTTTTAAACATTATAATAAAGGATGACATCATGGAGATGAACAATGGAAGAGATTACTCAGACTTCAAGTGTCATTTTACAGGTGAAGCTCTTTTAAAAGGGGTTCTCCAGGACTTCTACTGATGATTTAGCCTCAGGAAAGGACATCAAAGTTGATTGGTGGGGGTCCACTGCTCTAGATCTCCACCGATCAGCTGATCCCCAGGCCCACTCTTAGTACGATAGCGGATAGCAGAGTCAGTATTGCAGCGGCCCAGTTTGGTACTACAGGCACAGCTGAATTCAATAGAAGTTGTGCCTGTAGTTCCAAACTCAGCCATTGTAATGTTAACAGTGCTATCTGTGTCCACACTGACGGCAGGTCTGGGGATCAGCTGATCTGCGATGATCTGGAGTGGCTGACCCCGATTATCAACTATTGATGACTTATACCAAGGATCATCAATAGTAGAAGTCCCGTAGAACCCCTTTAAAGCAATTGTTTTGTTTGTGTGAGCAACGCAGCTAATGTTTCCTCTGTACTAGTACTTGTATATGACCCTCAATGTGATTATGGGAGTTTCATTGCCCTCTTAATTCTTAATTCATAGCCCCTTTTTTCATCACAGGGCAAATCTCCTTCTGGATCAATACAGGAAGAAATCCAAACTGTACCGCAGTAAGGTGGTCCTTGTACCCTTAGGTGATGACTTCCGATATGATAAAATGCAAGAGTGGGACGCCCAGTTTTTAAACTACCAGAAGCTCTTCGACTACATGAACTCCCACACAGAGCTCCATGTTAAAGTAAGGGTGCAAATAATTAAATGGGGGAGATTTATTAGGCCAGGGTTTTCATACGCCAGTCTTAGGCTAGGGCTTCAAGGCGACTTTGGCTGTGACTCAGGTTACCTGGCCAAAGAGTGTATTTTAGCCCTGCTATGTAAATTTAATATTCATGTCTACCTTTGTCTTCATCTCAGATCTCTGTATCGGTCTTACAATATCTTTATTAATAACTGGCACTCCCTCTACAGGCTCAGTTTGGAACTTTATCTGATTATTTTGACACTCTATATAAGAAGATGGGAGTCGCTCCGGGGATGAAACCTCCTGACTTTCCTGTGCTGACTGGAGACTTTTTCTCCTATGCCGACCGAGAGGATCACTATTGGACTGGATACTATACATCAAGACCATTTTACAAGAGCATGGACAGGGTGCTGGAGTCACACATACGGTGGGTAAAAAAAGCTTTTAGAGTACCAAATATGAATATAGACAAGTGAAGGATGTCATTCATCTTTCCCAGAGACAGCAACAATTATATCAGTGACAACATCGCTATGAGACTCTTCACCAGAAGAGTCATACCCATTGAGGAGTGTGCTTAATATGGATGTTCAAAATTGATACTAATGAACGTAAAAGGGTTGTCCACCTCTACACTATTGATGACCTATCCTCAGGATAGCTCATCAGTAGTTGATTGGGTGGGGGTCCACTGCTAGGGATCTCAGCAGCTGTCGGTGAGTACAGAGCATCAGATAGCTGCCTACACATTGCATTACCAATCGGGCTGTTACGATGTGTTCAGAACTTTATGCTTCCTGCTCCATACACACAGACAGCTGCTGGAAGAACAGTTGATCAGCTGGGGTCCCAAGCATTGGACCTCCGCCTGATCAACTATTTATGATCCAAACAAGGCATAAGTCATCAACAATGTAGCAACAGACTACCCCTCTAATGGCAATAGGGGGAGAATAATCAACAGTGTGCTAAAATGCATAATGTCATGTCCTGACAAATATTACACCAAAATTTGGGCACACGTGATAAATTTAGAGCAACTCACTAGAAATGTTAGACACCTAACTTTTACGTATGGCACCTCATAACTAATGTACTTTATATATGTATTTTATGCCGAAATGCAAAAATCCAGCTCTGGCTTCCATTTCTCTAGTTGTGTGGGAGGTAAATGGGTGTTTGGAACATTATTATGTAAAAAGTTTCTGAAACAAGGCACAGAGATCCATTGATTTTCACTTAGACAATAATTCACCTTGTAGGTTCACTTATGTAATGTCTATTCCTGTGCAATTAGGGAATTTCATTTATGGCATTCAGTTGCGTTTTCTCTGACGCTTTTCATTGCTATTTTGTGCGTTTTTTTATTGTTCAGACATGTTGCAGCCAAGTGTACAGTAAAATATAGTGAAATCTACATACATAGCACTTTGGCTTTTGGAATTGTGGAGTCAGTGGTGTTTTTTTTTTAATCAAAACTAGCCATGGCATTTTTCTCCATACCATAGTATTTCAAAAACTACTGGGAAAATGTATTTACAGTGTAAAATAGCCAACAAAAACAAGTGAAAAACGGCAATAAAAACTATTGGTTGGTCAATTTAAGGCCTTCCAAGTTAAATTAAAGGCCCATTTAAAAACAACGCTCAAAATTTATTCAAACGAGCGAAAGCAAGCGATAATCATTAGATGTAAACACAAAGCCACCGTGCACTATTAGTTCACTTGTCGTTGATCGTTGAGTTTCAGCCTGCATAAAAATAGTCGTTAGTTCGTTTATTTGTCATTAGGTTTAAATGACTTGAGGGGAGGGGTGATTGTTTGCCCAGCTAACCACAATGACTCATGCGGTGGAAGACAACGGCTTTTTCTTCACACTAATTAAAAACCTCCCAACCAGAGATTTTTAACACTCAGGACCAAGATTCGATTCTACCAGACCTGCATAATGCCAATATTATTGTACGGCTCAGAGACTTGGACCTTGCTGTCACAAACCACTGAGCGTCTGAAGTCCTTTCACATGCGATGCCAACGTCAGATTCTGTGTGCCCGTTGGTTTGACTTCGAAACAGCGAGATACAGGCTTGCATGGGCTTGAGTCAATCACAAAAGCAATAACAAAGAGACGACTGGCACTTTTTGGTCATGTTGCACGCTCTAACTGCAGCATTTGCAAGGAAAATTGAGAGACGACCCCCTGCCGAATTGCGGAGGCCCCCTGGTGCTCGTCGGTGCAACAGATAGGCAACGGTACCTCCTCCGACATCAGCACCGAATAGAACAATGCTTTTGGTTGTGGTCATTCTAGATCGGCGCTATGGACCCTCGTCGTCCAAGTGAGATAACTAACTGACTAACCAGAGATTCTTTGCATAAACACATGCCCACCTGAGCAAACAACATATACAGAGTTTATATAGCTAATGAGAGAAATGGCGAAGATTTCAAATGATTATCTTTGTTCATTCCTTCAAATGACCATCGTTGTGTGTAAATGTGGCTTTGGTTTGCTTGTAAGGGCTCCTGCACATGCGCGTATATGTATGTGCGCGTGCCTCGGCGTTGCGTTTTTGCAGAACGCACAATCCTATTTTTGTCTCAGCATATTTTACTGTTCTTTTTCCGCCCACAGGGCATGTTCATTTGCATGGGGCAAACAAGTCGCACCACTTGAAATGGCTAATTAGTTCCGGACATGTTCCCTCTCCAGTGGAATTATGCAGCATATTATGCTTCTCCTTGCATATTGCACGCACATTTGCACACTACCATTGACTTTTATAGGGACCTTTGAGCAGAAAAGTAGAGCATGCTGCATTTTTTTTACGGATTTGAAATGCGTAAATGTGAACAAACCCATTGAAATCAATGGGTTCTATTTTCAGTGTATTGTCCGTACAAATACACCCGTGTGAAGGAGTCCTAATGGATGCACAGAATAGCTTTGTGTGATCAGGTGTCACTCGGACAAGCTGTGTTGAGTCTGGCCCATCATTTGACTAAAGAACCAAAAAAGGAGGAATATAATGTTATTGTTGCAGAGTTACCATTATTTATTATCTGAAAATAGCAGAATTAATGTATATTATGTTTTGTAAATTTTCAGAGGGGCAGAAATCCTGTACAGTCTGGCCATAAACCATGCTAGAAGGGCTGGCCTGGAAAGTAAATACCCTCTCTCTGATTATGCTTTGTTAACCGATGCCAGGCGCAACCTTGGTCTGTTCCAACATCATGATGCCATCACTGGCACAGCAAAGGAAGCTGTGGTTATTGACTACGGTGTACGGTAAGGAGCCACCAAGATGTCTGAAGAACTGCTTTCAACTTTATTAAGACTGAGTAATAAAGATGTGAACACTAGTCTAAAGAAAAAGGGGATGGCATGTCCAGAGCAAGGGATCAAATGTAAAGCTCTGAAATTAAAAGCAGTGAATTCATAGATGGCTGAAGGCAACCAATATACGATGATACTGACAAAGTCATGGGCCCCTAAGATCTAGTAGAAAGCAATCCAGTTAGACACTGACTTGCAGCCAGTCTCTTACCACTAGGGTCTGTTTCATACGGATTAAAGGGATAGTACCAAATTTTAAACTTATTCACAAAATCTGATAGGATACGACTACAAAGGTGCCGTGTCCCCTCTGTATGAATGGAGGGGCAGTCCAGTATTCATGCTGCTGCTCTATTGTTCTATGTGGAACTGCTGAAGAGAAGCCGACTATAGTGCTTGGCCACCTTTAGCGGTCACACAGATGAGATGATTGGAGCCCCAAGATACGTCCTCGACCACCACTTCATTTAAATGGAGAGACACTAAACCACTATTGTTGCGATTGGTTTCGGGTCCCAATGGTCAGACTCCCACTACTCAAACACTTCACCTGTGAATAGGGGATAAGATTAAAACTTGTCACCATGCTTTAGATCATAAATAACCCTTTTAGATTTTGTCCCGTGAGTGCAATAACAACAAACATTACAACGCAATCATTTAAAGTGACCTTCTACACCAACATAGAAGGGCGTTCTTTACTGTAAGGCCTCAGTCACACGGGCGCATCGGCACCCGTACACCGGCGCCGATGCGCCCGTGTGACTGACACCAGCAGACGGACGTACCTGCAGACGGCCGTCTCTCTGCAGCGCTGGAGGAAAGAACATGTGACCGGCTTCATTGCCGGTCATTTGTTCTTTCCTCAGGCGTTGCAGAGAGACGGCCGTCTTAAGGTACGTCTGTCTCCTTCCTGCAGTCACATGGGCACATCAGCACCGGTGTACGGATGCCGATGCACCTGTGTGACTGAGGCCTAAGAGCAGTGAGACTATGGAACACTCTATGCCTTATGTCTTTTTTTAGCCTAACATACGACATTACTATGTTCTTGTTTTAGGACAAAGGGAGTATGTTACCTGTACTTGTTCTTCTCTGCTGTCTGTCCGATCTAACGGTTCTTGATCCCAATTTCGGCCATCCAAGATTCGGCCATTAGAAAACTGCAGCAGCCATTTTGGTTGGCCAAAAATGGGACTTGTAACCAGTGGATTGGAGGTACAGCAGAGAAGAACAACTACAGGTAACATACCCCCTCCTTCTCTGGTTCTGGGACAGGATTTTCCTCTGACACTGGAGGGTCATTTTAATCTACTAAGCCAAAGCAACACCAGCCTGGCACCACAGGCAACACTTTCATTTCTATATAAACCCCAACAAACCCTACCAGGCAAACACTCGCTGAGTTCTTATGTCTTTCTTCCTGATGTCAGAAAAGTCAATACACTTCACCTATCAAGATGTACTTACAATTGATTCTAGAAGATTATTTGAAACCACTGCCAAATCCAATAAAATACAGGAGAAATACTGGTACTTCATCAGACTCACAAGAAAACCAGTTGTCTGCTAGAAATGAAGTTTTAGGTTTTAGCAGGTTTTTGTTTTTATGGATTACTACACTGATGCAAAGACAATCCGATAAGTGCGGTAGCTGGGATCAATTGTAGAGTAGGGGCAATGCTGCTGCATGCATATATAATAACTAGCGGCTCTATGTATGAATTAATAGACAGCATGGACATTCTTCTATTTAACACATATAATGTATAGCGCGGACTCTCTGAGGTTCACACACAGTTATGTTCTGGCTTTAAAACTCTTTTTCTCTCCTAAACTTCATTATACGTGGCAGCATATCCGCTAGTTGCTTTGTTCTAACCCTATCTGTATTTGGCTTTCGGCACGTCAGGTCTGTGCATGTTCTTCTTTCTCTTCTCTCAGGTTGCTCCATTCGCTGATGAATTTGAAACGCATCTTAATTAATGCAGCTCACTACCTCGTTGTGGCAGACAAGGAGAAGTATCACTATGATCACTCTGTGCCGTTCTTCAGCACGGTAATTGTATTATGGACATAACAAGATGGCTCTCCGGGTGTGTTTTTAATAGGTCACCTTTCAACAGAGTGAATTAATAAGTCCCGTTGTGGCTTTAAATAAGATGGAGAATAATAAAATGTTACTTAAGTCATGTTGGGGCTGAGCTTCAGCACTGTAAACTAGACACAAATGGAAGACTTGATTCATTTTGTGTTAACTAGGCTGCAGTTCCCCTTGCAGTGTTCTACGTAGGATCATAAGAGGATAGCAGAATGGCAAATATGCATAGAAAGAAGTGTGGAAGAAACTAACTGCGTAGATAAGATGGACTCGGATTGGCTTTACAGATTTCTGTTTTGTAAGCCTCTATTCACATTACATTCAGCATTATACACGGATGCATATATCTGATTCTTAGTTCATAATGTATACCATGTAAATAGATTCTTTATTATTTGTTGGGATGTAGTTGATTTGAATAGGTAGTTTGCACTTTTCAATACAATAAATATGTGCCATATTGGTATCCTTTTAGTCTATGGTTTGTATGTGTGACAAAGCTGTACACTTTGTCAAACATAGGCCAAAAGGACAACCCTATAGCACATATTTAACCTACATAATAAACCTGTGAATATGTTACAGCATACGCTTAAAGCATTCCTAAACCATGTGCTAGAAGCATCTGTTCGGGTATTTCCATTGTTTAGCTCCGAGGATGGAGCTGAACAATGGAAAACAAGCAGAGCCATGGAAACAGGTGTGAACTCTGCTTTAATTATCACATTAGCTATCATATGAGCACAAGCTTGTTAAAGGAACTGTGTCCATTTAAGTAGCTTTTTCCCACTCAGACATATACTTCTGATGTACCAATAAATGTGGTGTGAATAGAGTCTTATTTATACATTCACTTTGCAGCCACGCTGCTGAACTCCCTCCCACCTCCAGCCACTGCCATGGGCTCCCATAGGAGCCCATGCAGCGGACGACATATTCCGGCCCAAAAGATAGTTACAGGACTATCTTTTAGGCCCAACATAAAAATGCCCGGCGCTATATTGGCCTGGCCGGGCGCTTTTATGTCTCAGGAATACGGCCATGTGATCTGATGCATTGCAATCCAATGCATCAGATCACAGCATATATCGGCCCGCCATGAAAATGGACGGCCAATATACACTCGTGGGAAAGACCCCTAATCCACACAAAACTCCAAGGATGAGCCTGTGTTCTGCTAAGGATTTTCATGGGTGTCCATACAGAGATTTAGCCCTAGCCAATGGGGCAAAACAGCGTTTTTGTTTGTGCCAAGAACTGGTATTTCAATTATATGTTTTTGCAACACGGATTTCAAAATCCGTGTGCGGAAAAATCAGTGGCATATAAACTACGGCATGGATTTTTATAGTATTCAATAGAATGCTAAAAGGGTATGGATTTGGGCACAGGGTCAGCATCCAAATCCACAGTGTAATTACACTGTGTGAATAAGGCATAAAAGTGAATTTGGTTAAAGTAAAATATTGCTCCTCTGTTGCTCCTCTAAACATTTTCTATATGTATAATATATATTTTTACTATGGAAAGTGGCATTACCAAATTAATCTATTCATTTTCACTTTCAGGATGACAGCCGGTTGACCCAAGAAACATTGCCAGAGAAAACGGTTATTAAATTAGGTACTTCTCCAAGGTACGGTGTTGCAGATGGTTAGTCTATAGAGATGAGCGAGCACCAAAATGCTCGGGTGCTCGTTACTCGGGACGAAATTATCGCGATGCTCGAGGGTTCGTTTCGAGTAACGAACCCCATTGAAGTCAATGGGCGACCCGAGCATTTTTGTATATCGCCGATGCTCGCTAAGGTTTTCATTTGTGAAAATCTGGGCAATTCAAGAAAGTGATGGGAACGACACAGCAATGGATAGGGCAGGCGAGGGGCTACATGTTGGGCTGCATCTCAAGTTCCCAGGTCCCACTATTAAGCCACAATAGCGGCAAGAGTGCCCCCCCCTCCCAACAATTTTTACTTCTGAAAAACCCTCATTAGCAATGCATACCTTAGCTAAGCACCACACTACCTCCAACAAAGCACAATCACTGCCTGCATGACACTCCGCTGCCACTTCTCCTGGGTTACATGCTTATAGCCGATTCCACTGAAAGCAATGGGCTGCCGGCGTGCACGGGATGAATTGTCGGGAAGGGCTTAAATATAGAAGCCCTTCCCTGCAATTCATCCAGAAATGTGTAAAAATAAAAAAAATATATATACTTACCTTGTCCCGGCAGACGAAGTTCAGCACGGCCTGCAGTGGGTGTGAAGGGGGTGTGAGTCAGACCTGCCCCCTGATTGGCTCAGCCTGAGCCAATCAGAGGCAGATCTGACTTACACCCCCTTCACACCCACTGCCGGCCGCGCTGAACTCCGTCTGCCGGGACAAGGTAAGTATATATATTTTTTTTATTTTAACACATTTCTGGATGAATTGCAGGGAAGGGCTTATATATTTAAGCCCTTCCCGACAATTCATCCCGCGCACGCCGGCAGCCCATTGCTTTCAGTGAAACCTGCTGTATTGCCGGCTCCATTGAATTCAATGGGCAAACATCGTTCTTCTCTGCCACAGCTGTTACAGCTGTGGCAGAGAAGAATGATTTGTCTTCTATATGTTCTCAATGGGGTCGGCGCTGCTGCCGCCGGCCCCATTGAGCGCATATAGAGAAGAGAACAGGAATCGCAGATCGCACATAGGTGCGATCTGCGATTTCTGACTATGGCCTAAGAAGGACCGTTGGGGTTCTTGAAGCCTAAAATAACTCCTAACGCTCTCCCTATAGCAGCTGCGGCATCAGCAGCACTGTCCCTGATCTCTGTCAGAATGCATCTGTGGCGAGCCGCGGGCGGGCAGATTTTAATACTCGGGTGACACCTGATGTCGCCAGCCACTCACTGCAGGGGGGTGGTATAGGGCTGGAACATCACAGGAGGAAGTTGTAATGCCTTCCCTGTCTTTCTATTGTCCAGAAAAGCGCGCAAATTTCTCAGGGAAGAAAATGAAAGTGACTCGAACACCGCGTGGTACTCGTCTCGAGTAACGAGCATCTCGAACACCCTAATACTCGAACGAGTATCAAGCTCGGACGAGTACGCTCGCTCATCTCTATATAGTCTATATTAACTGTTCCAATATATACAGTATTTACCACAGTTTCAATATCATTTAACTTTCAAAATGCCCTTTCAATGTAATAGAATAATTCATCGCCGTTGTAGAGAGATATTTAGGGATCAATAAATAATAAATTAGTTAGGATTGGTATTTCAGACGTTTATGACTCATAAGACAGTTAAAATCCGTCTTGGCACGCTGTATTGGCGGCACCCTGGTGCCAATGCTCACAGTTCTGTTGACAGATATCTTTTCTCTCTTTTTTCGTTCTAGATATATAGTCGTCTTTAACCCAGTAGAGCAGAATCGCTTGTGCGTGGTCTCTGTTTTGGTGAACACACCTCATGTACGTGTACTCACAGAAGAAGGGCAGCCAATGGCCGTTCAGCTTAGTCCAGTATGGCAGTCATTGACAGACATGAACACTGATGTTTTCCAGGTCAGGAAGACTTTTGGTAATGGAGTTCAAGCTGCATGTTTCCAATATACTCGCTCATTCTTGCGCTGTGTCAGCTTATCTGTTCATGGTCTGCTTATGTCTATTTTAGCTTGCTTTATGGAAATGTCTTATAGATGATTGAAAATCATCACAGCAAGAGAGTGTTCTTGTAAAATAGTTGCTGCAAAATCAGGGATGTGTGACTATATGCTAAAGACTAAAAAGGAAAAGGTAAAGTCCCCTGGTGCAAGCAGCGAGTGATGACGGACTCCTAGGGTGACGTCACATCATGAAGTTTTCTTGGCAGACTGTTTTTGCCATTGCCTTCCCCAGTCATCTTTTACCCCCCAGCAAGCTGGAAGGCTGAGTCAACCTTGAGCCTGCTACCTAAACAATGCAACCATTGAACCCGCAACCTTCAGGTCATGAGTAAGAGCTTAGGACTAGATTTCTGCTGCCCTAACACTCTACACCACATTGAGCTCTAAAGACTACTTACTTCAAATCTTTAAGAAGACAAGCTTTGCCTATACACTTATCAGGCCATATGGACATCATAGAGTGGGTCTTCTGCTCAAGACCCTCCTTTAAAAAAGGAGTGGCTCCCATGCTAACATTCTAGGCATGATCATGTATTTAATTTGAATAGACAACATACAATATGACATGTCAGATGTAGCTTTTCAAAAACTAGACTAGCAGCAGCCCACTGATCACTGAGCAGGCTTCCTATTCAGAAGAGGTTGTCATCTTGATTGAACCCCATTAGTATAATTGAATTATATCAAATCCTTCTTTAAAAGGGTTCTCCGGGACTTTTACTATTGATGACCTATCCTGAGGATAAGTCATCAATAGTTGATTGGCAGTGGTCCACCAATCAGCTGATTGTCAGGCCTGCTGTCAGTGTGGACAGCGCTGGAGGCAGATAGTGCTGTCAACATTGTAGAGGCCTGGTTTAATACTGCAGGCACAGCTCCCATTGAATTCATTGGGAGCTGTGCCTACAGTATCAAATGGTGCAATACAGACAGCATTATCTGCATCCAGATCCAACTGTACTTACAGCATTCAGCTGATTGGCGGGGGTCCTGGGTGGTGGACCCCCACCAATCAACTATTGATGATCTATCCTGAGAATAGGCAACAAAAACCAAAGGTTAAAATAAAACTTATCTGTTATTGAATGATTAAAAGACAGCAAAATGGATCCCAAAAAACTGTGAAAAAACCCAACGCATTTCTAGCCAGTATGGCAATTGCTCACAGCATAAAAAATGAAACATCACTTGCAAATATATAAGAACAAGGGAGCAATAAAAGCCATGATATTTGAATATATTGACTATATATTATTCAGATTATATAAATTTGTCGAGTGTAACAAGAGCACATAAGAAAGATTTATAGCAGCGTATTATGATACAAAAAGCTAATAAATTGCTTTTATAGTTATGGGACAGAAAAAACTTTGGCAATATACTTTCCCTCAGTGAATTTAATTCCTCTGTCTATCGAGACAAAATGTTGCTAAACTTTCAAGGGTTTTGCCTTCTGGCAGCACTAGGTGCAATCTTTGCGGTTATGTTGATAAATCCCAGGTTTTTACATCTAGTGATGGCCTAAAAATATATAAAATCAAAAGTTTTTTAAAACTGCGATACGCACCATATAGTGTATGTGATAACATGCAAACAGTTAAACATAATGTACATTGGATGCAGAATCCGTAAATTGAAAGACAGGATATCTGAACACATAGCTGGGATAGAGAGAAGACAACAGTACATGTCTGGTGCATGAAAAACACAAAGGGCTCCCTTCAGGGACTTCGCTTCAAGGACATTGAAATGATTAACAAGCCCTCTAGAGGAGGTGACTGGCGTAAACATGTGCTAAATAGAGAAACTTTTTAGATTTTAAAGCTACAAAGCAGATTTCCCAATGAAAGGAACTATGAAACCATTTTTTTCTATATGTATTAGCTTTTTGTATCATAATATACTGTTTATAATTATTTCTTGTGTTCTTGTTACACTTGACAGATGCATATAATGTGAATAACGTCTAGTCAATATATGCAAATGTCATGGTTTGAGTGCTCCCTTGTTCTCCTATATTTGCAAGTGATGTTCCACCTTTTTCTGCTGTGATCAAGGGTTGCACTGGCCAGAGATGCATTTCTGGGACCCATTTTGCTGTCTTTTAATGATTTTTTAAAACTAATTAAAAACAGATATTGAAACATGTTCCTTTTTTCTATTCAGTGTTTTTCTGCACATGATTATGGGGGCGGCTATCTTGTCTTAGCTGTTGCTGCTCTATGTTTACCACAGTTCAGAGATATCTGTCACAAGGAAGAAAGAACCCCTAAAACTTGACCTTACTGCATATACATTAAATACATTCGACTGGCCAAAAACAGGGGTAGCAGTAGGGAACTTTGATTCCTGGGCTGTTATCAGTCTCTCGACACATGCACAGAGCAATAGTCTCTATTTCATACTATGGCAGCCTATGGCACACCGCCCTGAAAAAGGCAACCCAAGGCTGAGAGTCTTCTATCAAATGTCCATGCGCAAATAGTAATTGTGTGCTGTGCACAACTTCTCCTAAGAGTTTAACTGTTAGAAAAGCTCCTTCGTATGAGTGTGGTTGTATATCAGAGCATGGCAGGCAGTCAATAGAGGGAGCAACCGTGTTTAATACAAAATAGAAAGCAAAGGTTGGTCTCAAATCAAAGAATAATGGTTCTATTGAGAGGTTTCTGATTATGATGTAAATTTCCACAAATATAGGATTTGTTGTATGAATACAAATTTTTGACTGGTTGGATCATGGTCAGAAGGGTCTTGTTTAGAGATGAGCAAGTAAAATCGCTAAGGCACATTACTCGAACGAGTAGTGCCTTAGCCGAGTATCGCCCCGCTTGTCTCTAAAAATTCGGGGGCCGGCGCTGGTGACAGGTGAGTTGAGGCAGGGAGCGGGAGGAGAGAGGGAGAGGGAGAGATCTCCCCTCCGTTCCTCCCCGCTCTCCCCCGCCGCTCCCAGGCCACCGCCGGCCCGCTCGAGTAATGTGCCTTAGCGAGTATACTCGCTCATCTCTAGTCTTGTTCTCATCGTCTTTTGATCAAAAATTCTATTTCACTGTATTTCACAGGTGTCCTTCACAGCCCGGTTACCAGCTCTTGGACTGAGCATCTTTCAGCTTTACATGTCATTTGATGCGCATACTACCCTTAAGTCCAGTGTCCGTGTCTATCTACATGGAAGAGACCTCAACATAAAGAAACAAGAAACCTTTCCTGTCAAGCTCTTGGAGGCAAGCACCGAGGATTTTTATGTGGAGAATCAGTACATGCAGGTGTGGTTTTCAGGTGTCACAGGCCTAATGAAGGTGAGTAAAGGGACATGGCACTTCTAACTGTATGTTATTTGATACACAGCTTCTTTCTCTTGGTTCTTTCTCCCATGTTCTATTATATGTTGTATTACCAATATTCTGTATTCTTCCTTAGAAGTATTGCTCCTACCTCGGTATTATGGTGCTCTATTAAAACACCATGAGACATGAGCACTTATTTGTCAACTCTGATTCTCAAGAATACCCAACAGCTTATGTTTTAGGATTTTCCAACATTGCATAGGTGATCGTGTTCACTGTATGGAATAAACTCAGATCTTGACCTGTTGAGGACTACAGTTGTGAAACACTGCCTTTAACCCTTTCCAATCCAATTTGTATCCTGGTTTTCCTAGGGGGCTTACTCTTTTTCTGCCATTATAAAACTGCGCTATCAGCTGGCTAAAGCCAGAGGTGATCCATTGGATAGGCTCCAACAGCAGAGAGGCTGGCAATATACAGTAAGAGAACCCCGACGGATTTCTTCCAACATCGGAGCAGTACAGCCTTAAATCATAATGTCTTTAGACGTCAGACAGTGGATTGGAAAGGGTTAAAAGAGTTCTGAAAAGTTATGAAGTTATAACTTTATGATTAGTGGGAACCCTACCAATCTGGAGAATTGGGTCTGGTTGGGCCCCGAGGGAATGGATTAGAAGTCTTGTAGGCGCACCACTCACTTCAAGGGCAATGCAGGACATTGCTGAAGCGCTTGAACTTGATAATCTCCATTACTGTTATCGAAGTTAAGGGAGCAGTGGGGCACCTATGCGACCTCTACTTCATTGACTCGGAGATCAACCGGATACCCGGACCCCTGCATAGATTACAGTAGGATATGTCGCCCATAGGCTCCCATTGTAAAAACAATTATATTGGGCTGTGGTCTTTTTCTTACCATGTCCCTGAACATAGGTAAATGTTGTAGGTTACTCTTTTCTATTCTGTGAAAAAAAATAAGCCAACGCCAGCCCAGTGTATGTGAAAAGGACATTCTTTTAGGACATGCTTGGTGCAAGACATGAGCATGTTGGAAGTACAGGGTTATTTACAAAGAAGGAGCAGATTTGGGGATTTAATTACAAGCAAACTACAAAAGACAGAGTCACAATCCACACATCACTTAAAAAAATGGAAGGTTCAAAGTTTTTATGAAATACCAGTATCATCTTTTTCTCCCACACCGTAGCGCTGCTTCTTGTTTACAATTCATAAGAAAATGGTGCCACCACAGGAGAAATTGTTTTGTGTGCTTGAGTTTGCTAAGTGTGAATCCATTGTTCAAGTGCAAAGTGAAACCCGACATCAATCCCAAAAACAGCCGCCTTGTCAAAAGCAAAACTTGGAGTAGCACAGAAACTTTGTTGAACTTGGTTGCATATACAAACAGCAAAGCAGCGGTCGCTCTCGCACGTCTCATGAAAATGTGGAGAGTATTATAGGCACTTTCGAACAGAGGCCAAGGAAATCCACAAGCAGAGCAAGGCAATAAATTGGAATTCCTCAACCAATGGAATAGCGTGTTCTGAAAAAGTGTTTGCAAAGGAAGCCGTACAAGTTACAGTTACTACAGGTATAGCATTCAGGCGACCATGACAAAAGGTTCGAATGTTGTCTTGCAGTTCCGCAGGATATGGAAGAGGACAATTTTCCGGCATAGCTAATTTTTCATTTCTCTGGTAAGGTAAATCACCACAATGTTAGAATTTGGAAGAATGAAAATCTCTGTGTAGTGGTTGAATACAAAAGAGACTCACCAAAGGTGAATGTGTTCTGTCCCATTTCTGCAAGCAAAGTTTATGAGCCATTCTTTTTCATGGAGTGAACTGTGACAGGAATGTCATACATTGGCATGCTACAAATCTGGTTGTTTCCCCAACTTGAAAACTGAATTTACATGCAAAACTATACCCAGTGTTCCCCAACTCCAGTCCTCAGGGACCGCCAACAAGTCATATTTTCAGGATCTCCTCAGTGTTGCACAGGTGATGTAATTGTTGTTGGTGCCTCAGACATTATCACAGAGGTTCTTACCATAGGATATCCTGAAAACATGACCTGTTGGTGGTCCCTGAGGACTGGAGTTGGAGACCCCTGATCTAAACAACACAATTCCAGGACCTCGGATTGAAAGAGGGGAAACAACATCATCTTGTTCTTCGACTGTGGTCTCTCAGGTCACCCAAACTTACCCCATGTAATTTTTATCTGTGGGTGTACATAAAGGATAGTTTTTGTCCCACCTATGCTGGCTACTCTTCAAGATCTCAGACAGTGAATTGTTGAAGCTGTGAATTGAATAACTAGAGACCAGCTGATTCATGTGTGGCAAGAAATAGACTACCGGTTTGTTGTTTGTCATACAACACATGGTGCCTATGTTGAAGGCGTACCATGCCACGCACCTCAGGGACCATAAAACTGTAAACAAGACACCCAGTGCTGCAATGTGGTGGAAAATGGAAGTTACTAGTATGTCATAAAAAACGTTGAACCTTCCTCTTTTCCGTGATGTGCGGATTGTGTCCCTGTCTTTTGTGGTCTGTTTGTAATTAACCCTTTGCAATCCAATTTTGGATTCAGGGTTTCCTAGGGGGCTTTCTCTTTCTGCCATTATACAATGGTGCCATCTGCTAGTTAGAGTCATTACTGCAGTATGTGACATGCCGGAGAGGCCCCCGGCAACAGAACGGCCTGTAATATACAGTAAGAATACCCTGCCGGACATCTTTCGAAATCGGAGCTGTACAGGCTTCAATCAGAATGTTGGAAGATGTCAGAGAGTGGATTTGAAAGGGTTAAATCCCCAAATCTACTTTTTCTTTTTGTATTTGACATATCGTCAACACCGAGTTGGGCTAGCTGCCTGTCTACTGTCCATCTATATATCATTTCTTGTACTAGAAAAGAGAAGGCTTGTGTCGATGCACATGAATTATTTACCATGCTGGTAACATGCCATTTGTGCTAGCAGAGCGTGCTGGTGCTTAGCTTCCTTTTCTTCTGTGCACCCAGTTATAGGCTCAGTGTATAGCAGAGTGTTGTGTACGAGTACAGACAAGACTATTTACTGGATTATTATTTAAAAACGAACTGCTTATATTGACTACAGCCTGTATAATTCCATTGATTTCCTTATACATAGTAGACTGCATAGAATGATATTGGTGGATATGGTGTTATATGATATCTGCATGACTCCCGATGCACAGATCAGAACATTATACAGTGTGAAGCACGCTCATGCCGGGATTCATGTAATTGTTTATTGATTCTTGCAGGGCATTAAACGAGCTGGAGAGGAGCAGGAACAGAAGGTCAGCATGGAATTTCTCATCTATGGAACTCGTACGTCAAAGGACAAAAGTGGAGCTTATCTCTTCCTACCCGATGGAGATGCCAAGGTATATAGTTTATGATAAACCCCGTGGAGTTCATAATATACACAGTAGGGGGAATTTATTAAAGGCTTTATGCCACTTTTATGGTGTAACAAAGTTGCAAATTTTGGCACACTTCATATTTGTGCAAAAATTTGTAACTTTTTGAACTTCTTGTTACTTTTCAAAAGTAGGTAAAGGAGTGGTGCGTCACAGAAAATGGACAGTGCTTATCAGGAGGGAGGAGTCTCTGTAGTCTGGCAACTTTCCTAGAACTTGCACCAGAAATTGGTACAATTATAGCCAGATCTATTCCTGCCCAAAGTAGGCATTTATAGTGCCATGTGCTGCTTAATAAATTTGGGGCATTTTACTCCAACAGACTGCATTGAAGCTGCCTCCACATGGGCGAGAAAATCGAGCAAGATTTGTGTGTTGCAAGATGCACAAATTTCAGACAAATATGAACCGTATTCTTTTGAATGGGGTCATACACATGACTGATGTTTTCCTGCTTTGCACCACAATGCTATACAGGAAACAAATCACAGAATGTTCCATCTTGTGTGCCCTCGCTTCGCAGCGCCCATTGTTTTCAATGGGGCCGGCGATAGCATCACACGATGTGCTATGTGCACGCAACACGATGTGCAGTTTTCCATTGAAAGTAATGGGAGAAACACTGTGATCCACCACCACGGCTCGAGGATTGCTACATCCTTGAAGTGATGCAAGGCTGTTTTGACATGAAAACGCCTCGCAACCTCTGGGAATTCACATGGTGGGGAGTGCGGTATGGGGCCGTGATTTACAGCCCCATATCGTGCTCGCCAGTGGGAAGTTAGCATAAGGGTTGCATATAAAATGTCAGTCTTACTAAATCTTCCCCATCCACTTCTTCTGTTTGCAGGAATGATCCTTTATTAGCATATCAATACACATCGCATACACATACATCAACTGCTGGATGAATGATAGTTCATCTGATAGCTGTGTTTATTCCCCAGATGGAACATTCACATGAATGTTCGAATTGGCTGAACGTTTGTGTTTAGGGAGGTAAGCTACAGTCTCCGATGCTTACTTATTCCCTGGGGACCAATAGTAATGGGCATTGAAATTTTGAGGAAAGCCGAGCCACCCGTATACTCATTAGATAGCCATCTGCCGTTATTACTGGCTTCGGAAAAATAAAGTCTGAGGGCCTTTTTACAATGAACGGTTATCGTTCAGATTCTCGCTGAATCGCAGGAATCTAAACAGTAATCATTCGGTCTAAATGCCTGCCTGATCTGAACGATGAACAATAATTAGTTTGTCGTCCGGATCGTGCAGACATAAAATTCCAATGACGATCGGCCCGTGTAAAGAAGTTGTCATTCATCCATGAACGGTGCCCTCTTTACTGTGAATAGAGGCGGGAGGGCTTCACCTCCATTCACTGAGCGACGATCACTAATTAGGCACTTTTGCGCCCGACAGTCGCACTGTGTAGAAGAGCTCTAATGGCTTTGGTGGCCTTTACATTTAACTACACAATGTTCTGTGTATTGATATGTAAATGTCACCTTCGGCAGGCTCCTTCCCCAAGGCCTCCAATAGGTACATGGCTACTGGCTAAAGGTAAATCCAGGTTCCATAGACTTCCTAAGAGGTTACATTTACTTATTTTACAGCTGTACACTCCAAAAGATCCCTCTGTGGTACGGATTATCGAGGGTCCATTCTTTTCAGAGGTGACTTGCCATTTTCAACATGTCCAGCAGACTATGAGAGTCTACAATTTACCAGGTCAGTCTTTATTTAGCTTATTGTATATGTACAATCCGGGATAAAAAAAACAAAAGCAGCACTAACCAGTCCTTAAGAACACAATACCTTTCCTTTGTTGCCCATAGCAACCAATCACAACACAGCTTTATAGTGCTATAGTAACATGAAAGCTGTGCTGTGATTGGTTGCTGTGAGCAACAAAGACAGATATTTCTTGAGATACTTTTCATAAATGTTTTCCACAGTATTCATTCCATATACGAAAAATCAAAAGATAGTTTGCTCACCTATACTTCACCCAGGTGCTTTGAAGTTTGTGATGGCATGCAGACACGCAGCTCAGTCCTAGCGGTATTACAGATGAAGAAATAGCCAGAGAGAGGTCGGCTTCACGTGTGAACAAACATGCTTTTACTTATATAAGGTGTGCCACATGTCAGGAACAGGACGCGTTTCGACCTAATGCAGGTCTTGGTCACCTCTATGTTCCAGTGTTACAAAGTGCAAACATTTAAAGACATTTTAAAAAGGCCAATTAAGGCCTATTAAAAACAGCTGATGGGAGACCTTCAAGTCCATCCCACCCAGGTTAATCATATGCTGCTGGGAAACCACCCAAGCTTACATATAGCCATATTAGTATAGATTCCTTACCATCTTCAATACTTATTGTTTTACTACAATAGCCAAGCTCTTTATACTCAATTATGATTAATCTATTAACAGTTAGATATATTAATGCCAAGAAAAATCATACATGCAATCATTATAGTATAACTGTGTACGTACAAGTAACATTTCAGTATGTTTCCCATACACAATATATCTATGAACGCATATTTAGTAGCATACCAGGACCCCAAATCGTCTAATTAGGTTTGATACCACCCCAGAGTGTGTGTGTGTGTATGTGTGTATCTATCTATATCTATATCTACCTATATCTATCTATATATATATATCAGAAAGTGAGTTCACCCAGTCATATAAATGTTCCACATAGATATGTCTGACAATCCATCATCAGGGTTGTTGGTTATTTATTTCTTTTATGTCATTTATCTTTTGATTATTTTGGCATCATCTGACATCCTGTTTTTTAACAGCATTGAGAGCAATTATCTTGCTAATGCTAAGACATTGAGCTTCTCCTTGAGGGGAAAAAAAAACTATTAGAAGCTCTTGAAAGATAGTGTGGGCTCTGCTCAGATTGTAGTTAGTCAACTTCCTATTTAACCCTCTCTAATCCAATGTCTGACGTCTAAAGACATTATGATTTAAGGCTCTACAGCTCTGATGTTGGAAGATGTCCGTCGGGGTTCTCTTACTGTATATTGCCAACCTCTCTGCTGTCGGAGCCTATCCAATGTGTCACCTCATGTAGTACTGGCTTTAGCCAGCAGATAGCGCCCTTGTATAACGGCAGAAAAAGAGTAAGTCCCCTAGGAAAACCAGGATACAAATTGGATTGGAAAGGGTTAAGGAATGGGTTCTAATTGATACCACCTTTCCTGATCGTGGGGTAGGATACCCATCTATATCTGGGACATACCACAATCAGGACATTATTCTAACACTGTATGAGGGTATTTAGGTCCCTGAAGATTATGCCTCTATTGAAGCGCGTTGGACCGTTAGTGTTAGTAGCCAAATTGGGACCTTTCAGCCCATAACATATGGGCATGAATAGTGGACCTAATTGGCGCAAAAATTGTAGTAAACATCAGTGCTTGGGTCTTCTAATCCAACACACTGCTGGTTGGAATTCCAGACCCTACTAGCGCTTCAAAATTTGTTTCGGTTATTAAACTGAAATATAATTTATGCATTTCCTCATTTTTTTCCTAGGCATATTGGCTTCATCGCTGAATTATGCATAGGGACCAGTGCGTATAACACTGGTCTCCTTCTGGTTGTTTTTGTGTTTGTTTGTCCGTGGATGGGTGATTTTTCTATTATCTCCATTTTTTTAGCTAGTATCTAATAAAATTTATTATTTTAGGCGTCTAGTCAGGAAAATTCATACTGATAATAGGTTGCTTCTGCCTCAGTGACGGCCTTACATGTAATGGATTCATCATCACTATTGATTCGTAGAGACTTTTGCTGATATGAAATCAGTATTTATTAGAATTTTGATTTGGGTATTGTAGTGTTGAATCTTTTACTTATTAAGGACAGCTTCAAGGAGTATTCTGGGAAACTTTCTCTATTGATTACCCTTGGATCCCCATTGATCATCTGATTCCCGGGACTGCTATCATTGCAGTCAGTGCAGGAAGCAGAAAATGCTGACCATAGCGCAGCAACCCAGATTGGCACTGCAATGCAGCTCCCACTGAAATCAATATGAGCTGCGCCTGCACTACGAAGCTGGGCCACTACAATATGCATGGCATGATCTGCTTCCCACGCTGTCTGTACTGACAGCAATACTGGGAATCAGCTGATCGTCGGGGAACCTGAACTGCGCACCCCTGGCAATGATCTATTGATGACCTATCCTCAGGCTAGATCATCGATAGAAAAAATCCCCAAGTCCCAGACAACCCCTTTAAGGATGAAGTATATATTTTGTTTTAAAGTATACTATAAAAAGGAATACAGGACAAACACAATTGTCTTTTTTTTAGAAAATGTATCTGTTATAATTTAAGCTTTTAATAATATGACAAACATGTATGAAAGTTTAGGGTAAACAGATAAAGTTAAAATAAGACATGAAGCTTAAAGTAAAGTTGTAGCAGTGTATCTCTTGTACTGACAAATAAGTTAGAAATCCAATATTGCATATTGTTACCAGTGCTTGTAAGCTGGGGCATTTCCTACTACAGCAGTGACAGTAAATTACAGCATTATTAATATGTCAAACAAGTGGTTTCTTCTGATACTGAAGCAAAACTTGTAACACAGTTCACAGACTTACAGGGTATTATAGATTTGTTGTGCATCATTGCACTATGCCATTCCAGTAGGGGCATAGCTATAGGGTACAGAGGTGGTAGTTGCACCAAGGCCCTGATGCTCGGGGGATCCATCTGACATGTAAGAAGATACCAGTTTTGTAATTGGCACATAGCAGATGGATGTACCTATTACAGGTTTTGCATTGAATATGAAGCCCAGAAGCTTCGAGTTACTTTATTTTTCAGTTTTGTAACACTGAAGGCTTCATGCGGGACACATAATGTGTATGCAATATCCTGGCATCAAATCCTGTGCATAATAGAATTTAGCCTTGGGTCCTTTTTTCCTGATTTCTATGTTTACTATCAGTACTGTGTTCCCTTACAGGAACTGACGGCCTTTCTATAGATGTCAGCTCACTCATTGACATACGTGATCATGTCAATAAAGAAATTGCCTTGAGACTAAGCACTGACATCGAGAGCGGAGACACCTTCTACACAGACCTCAACGGCTTTCAGGTTCTTTCTTGACTTCCTATTAATATCTACATCTCCACAAGTTAGAGTGTAAACTCAAACTCTGTACTCAAAGTTTCTTCTGACGCTCTTCACTTATGCTCATAGTCATATGCTTCCATGAACATCAGATTATAGTGGATTGATTGTGTTCTGCAGTGCTTCTGACAGAATCTGTAATGGTTTTCGTTAGAGGATAAGGATTCCATATTGTTGAGGATTTACAGATGAGGCTTCCTTCTCACATGAAAGACTTTTTACTTTTTATACCTTTACCAAGTGGTATGGCTTCAACATGTTTAGTGTTTAATAGGTACAAAGTTACTTCCCCTTCTTTGGTCCATTATGTTTCCAGACCCTTATGTGACTTTGAGGTGGATCACACAGTAGATTCACAACCCCAATATTAAATACGGTATGTACTTATTAACCCATTACAGACCAAGCACTGTAAATATATGTCGCTTGGTCCAGGGCTTTAATCATACGCCATAGTAAAAATATGGTTCAGGATTAACCCCTTGAGTGGCAGGTTTCCTACCACCCTGTCGTGCCCACCAGGGCAGGTTTTTTAAAATGGTCTAATCATTGAATTTCAACTAGTTTTGCAGTTGCGTCTCAAGAGCCATAACTTTTTCATTTTTCCATTGACATGGCCATATAAGGGCTTGTTTTTTGCGGGACAAGTTGTGATTTTTTAAACAGGGGGGAGGGAAAAAAGAAATGGGGAAAAAAGAAAAAAGGGGCCATGTCATTAAGGGGTTAAATAATGTATTAACTTCCTTCTCTGGGTTATTACGACGCACATGGATACCACATGTGTGATTGTATTTTTGATTTTTTTACAAAGTAAAGGGAGACAAGTGTTTTTTTAATTTTTTTAATAATTTTTTTACTTTTTTTTTTTTTAATTTTTTAAAAAATTTTTATTTTTTTTTGTCCCTTTAGGGGACTTCCACAGGGACCCATCAGGACCCCTGATCACATTCCAGGGGTCCGATGGTGACAGCCCTTTACATGCTGCAGTGACAGCCCTTTACATGCTGCAGTCACATAGACTGCAGCATGTAAAGGGTTAACACAGCAGAGATCGGAGGTTTTCTCTGATCTCTGCTGTAAGAGCTAGTACCTAGCTGTCCTCTGACAGCTAACAACCAGCTCTCCCTGCCACAGAGACCATCGGCTTGCTTCTGACAAGCCGATGGTCTCTATGGCAACCTGTAAACAAAGCAGGACATTGCCGACATGTCGGCAATATCTTCTGCTGGTTTTTGAAAGCCCTTGCTTTGTTCTCTGTGTGGGTCTGTGCAGGCAGAGCACACTGTCACAGCTTGTGGCATTGTGCTCTGCAGCTCCCATAGTGATACATAGCCCGGAAATCTTCCGGGCTATGTTGCTATGAGCAGTGGAGCTCGTCACGGAACTTTTCCGGGCGTGCCACTCAAGGGGTTAAAGCCAAGGACCTGAAGTAAAAGACAGAATCAGTTTTAACCACTTCTGCATTCTCTTTTAGTGCTTAGTGAGCACTATGTGGTGAATACAGGAAGTGGCAGGCCCGTTTTCTGTATGGGACTGATCATGTGATTGCCAGTGAACCCCCGGGATGTCAGAGCCGTGGGGTCTTAGCAGACCTCAGCCCTGTTCTTACAGTGACAAATATCACTACAGGGGAATGTTTTCCCCTGTACCTGGAGCTCCTATGGATGCTGCTCCTATGAATGTCCCAGTTACAGTAGAAAACTGTAACATTTAAAAAATGTAACATTTTCAATGTTCTTATATGATGTCATGGGGGATAGAGATGTTAAAAAAAGTTACAAGAATAAGTTTAAAAAATAGCAGAATAAAATAAAAAATATATAAATATAAAAAAACACCCAATGCCCACGCCAACATAAACCATCACCAGAAATAATTATCTTAAAAATATAACTTATATGATTGATTAAAAAAATATTCATTAAATAACTATAAATTAAAAAAAAATACTTTTTCTTTTAGTTTTTGTACAAAAATACCTCTAATTAAACAAAAAGATGGAAAAAAATTTCAGTAAATAAAGGTGTTAAAAAATAGCCCTATATGTAAAAAAAAGCCAACAAAACTACCACATGCATAAAATCGCTAAAAAACTATCTGGTCCTTTAGGACTGAAACCCTCTGGTCTTTAAAGGGTTAAGCATCATGCATTCTGAATGAATTATGTAAAACTGTCAATCTTTTATTTTTTGCATATTTACCAGGAAATCAATCATATTCTTGTTTTTATTTCAATGCAGGTCCAAACTAGAAAGTTTTTCAAAAAACTTCCACTGCAGGCCAACTTCTACCCAATGCCGGTGATGGCATACATCCAGGATGAGGAGAACAGGTTAACGCTACACACAGCCCAAGCTCTGGGAGCGTCCAGCTTGAAGAGCGGTGAGGAGAAGCTCCGTATCTCTGTAACTTGTAGTTATAAAAATCTAAATTGGTAAAGGGTAACTAAACTTTTAGCAAACTTCTGACCTTTCACAGCAATATCTCAGTAGTTTTGATTGCTGGAGGTCTGGGTACTGAAACCAGTCGCTCAAAGAAAGAGGGTGAAGCATGGGTGTAACTATAGAAGATGCAGGGGATGCGGTTGCACCCGGGCCAAGGAGCCTCAGGGGGCCCATAAGGCCTCTCTTCTTCATATAGGGAATCTAGTAGTATGAATAAAGCATTATAGTTGGGGGGAAAATCTGCAACTATTGATATCAATTAGCTGTACAAAGGCTGTCAAATTATTGCCCTTTTTCTGTCTTAGGTCAACTTGAGGTCATTCTGGACCGCCGCTTGATGCAGGATGACAATCGTGGTCTTGGTCAAGGTTTGAAAGACAACAAAAGAACCTGCAACCGATTTCGCCTTCTGTTGGAAAAAAGATCACCCGGAACCAAGGTAAAATACTTGCTGTAAAGAGCTGTGCACCCTTATTGCGGGCTTAGGCTGGCTGGCAAAGCATGCTGGGAGTTGCTGTTCATTAAAGCTGAAAATCCACAGATCACTCATTCTTATTGTAGTTACATAGACATTGTACAGCAGCAGTTTTAGCACAATCAGTCCAGATTATCTGCAGAAAGTGGTGAATTCACATTTTCATTTGCATTTTGTATAATGCCATCTCTCAAATATGCATTATACAGTAGAATGACGCATACAATGCCAGTTGAGTGCCCTGCAGATCATTATTTGAGAAATTATATATAATACTGGCGTAATTATAGGGGATGCAGTTGCACCCGAGCCCAGGAGCCTTAGGGGGCCCATAAGGCCTCTCTTCCCGGTATAGGGAGCCTAGTAGTATGAATAAAGCATTATAGTTGAGGGCCGTTACAGATTTTGCATTGGGGCCCAGGAGCTTCAAGTTATGCCTCTGATATATAATATATATTTCATATCCAATTATCAGGCTTTAAGTTTCTTGATAACAAGTCTGGTAAAGATGGTGTAAGGTGATCTAGCGACATACCGTAAATATCAATCTCTGTGAGAATATATACCAGGTTGATTGTATGGTTGACTTTCTTCCTTGACCTATTATTGCTTATGGGTATTATAGAGAGCAATGCCCGCTGGAAAGTTGTCTTATGCTCTAGAGCATAGAGACACTAAGTATCAGTAGTTCTTGCTCTGGTGGATTCGTGCCATCCATGTATTCAGGAGAAATGTATGGCTGTCCACAACTTTCACGGGCAATAAAAGCTAATTGCCATCTGCCTTTTCGGAAGGCGAGGTCATGGTGAGACATATGAAAGATTTTATTCTTTAAATAAAGCATTTTTGAAATATAAGAAGCCACATCACCATATAGTATAGACAGTAAAACCCATGTATTCCAACAAAGTCTTGAAGACCTGACAGTGCAGTACAAAAATGACTGTATAGTAATGCAGCATCCGACAAGACCAGTGGGACAACAGCAATAAGTTGTCTTCTGAGACAAGGAGATTTTATGCTATATTTTTAAAAATTCGGTTCTACACGCCAAAGCTGGGCATAGTCTGGACAATTGTGGTAAAAATGTATATGTTCAATCTGTTCAGATCAACATAGGATTTAAAAATTTAACAAAATCATCTCCGACTGCATGGCTTCATTAATGATCACCACACCTGGAAATTATTTTAATGTAGCCACTTCAAATCTACCTTTTTTTCTAGTGGGACTATTTTCATTGTACCCATTTTCCCAATTGCCTTCTCTCTGGGCTCCAGAGTAGTACAACTTCTCTATCTATTGTAATCCCAACTTCGTCTTTGGTTTTTTGCACACTGTATCTGCAGTTCAAACAATGTTTAACTACATTGAACAATCACTGCATTAGAAACACCTACTCAATAACGGGTTGGTCCACAGTTTTGAGCGATCAAAGTTTTCAGACATCGTTGAACAGATTCTATAGGTTGGTGGACATCCTCCATACTCAACTGAACCCATGCGCGCTGCAGCAGTTCTGTCAGTTGGTGCACATTTTCTGGATAAGTGGGAGCAGATCTCAAAATCCTTTGCAGCATATCACAAACATGTTCAATGGGGTTACAGTCCAGTGACTTTGGGGGCCAAAGCAGTTTGGAGAATTCATTGTTGTGTTCCTCCAATCACTCCCTAGTGATCTGAGCTCAATGACATAGAGCGTTGTCCTGTTGAGAGATGGCACTGTGGTTGGGGAAAACTTCCTGAAGATATAGGTGCAAATAGTCTGCTAACAGGTCCCTCTAGCATTCACCATTCAAGTATTGTGGTATGATAATCCAAGAGTCCTAGGTCATGCTAGGAAAAAACTCTCCAGACCATGACATGATCTGAGATACCAGATATGTCACCCAAACCTCACCTCTAAGATCAACCACACATAGCCTAACGTTGTGTGATCTTCTGTCGGATGTCTGTCCATAGTTCAAACAGTCTCAGTACACTCTTGATACCATGGTTTGGGAACAGTCAAGCAGTGGAACTATTTCAGAAATACCGTCACCACATGTCCGGGCACCAACAGCCTGCTTGCGGTCAAAGTCACACAAATCGCCATATTTACCCATGACCGCCAGATGTTTCTTTATACACAGAGGAGGGGTCTGCACATTATTTGCGAGCAGATCATGGTGCAGCCATCACGTAGCACCGTGTTACTGATCACAGGATGTAATGCAACAGCTGTTCCTAATGCAGTGATCGTTCAGTGTATACTGTATAGTGCTGTTATCAGTAGCTCATTCAATGCAACTAGTTTACAGCTAGGTAATGAATATACAGAACTTTAGAGCCATACTCTGTCCTTTAAGGGAAAATAGAAATATATTTCCTATAGGAAAAACTAAAACCCTGATGCCCCATCATGCTGGCTTTTGGCCTTAAAAAGTGGCTTTCTATCATGAAGGTCCTTTGAAATAACAGTCATGCATGAGCATGTGTTATGCCCAATGCCAGGCTGGGTACTACGAGATTGCACTAAGCATCTGCCAAAAGCAGAAATAATGTAAAATACATGTTCCACCAAAACCCCTCATTTTCTTCTGTAATGTAACATGTAAGATGTATGTTTTCACTTACATCTTATTGTACTGTTTATTTCGTGACCCCCTCCTACCATATTGTGCCATTGTGATATACAGTTACCCACAGTCTTAGTGTTACTACCACACTTCCTCCCATCCCATAAAATATATCATCCACCTATTGATCTGTGAATCATCACTGACTTTGTGTATGACATTTTCCCATCCATATCCATCCATTTATTACCTCTTCCATTTCATTATCCCCCTGTGTACCGTAACCCCTCTGCCCAGCTTTCCAGCTTCCTTTCTAAACTGCTTTCCTGGTTTAGAAAACTGGCTTTTTCCATCATGAAGACGGGCAGCTATGAGGTAATTCTCTCCAGGGAGTAACACTGAATGGCTTTGTAGTGATGTGCACTTGTAATATAGTTAGCTGCTTTGTAGACGCTTTATAGCCTAGTATGTGTGGTTTTGGCTAAAACCTCTGTGCTTCTGTAATATGCACACAAAACAGTCAATCATTTTGTGTTATCGCTCAACACTTGACATTCGGTGAGAACTAGTGACTTTATCCTGGCCATTAACTTTCTACAGTGCACAGTTTGGACAGCCAAATTGAACAAAATATGATAGGTTGTCTTCAATAGTCATTTTTCCAATTCATACTGTGACTGTGTAGATGATACAGTGACCCAGTTCTGGCCTTTTTCATGCTAGCTGTCTTCTGTGCTTCTTATGAAAGCCTTGTGTTTTCAGCTTTCTATACTTTTTAGCAAGCTCCTTATCTTTCTTACAAAAGACTTGGCTCTTCATTTTCTTTTTGTTCTCATTTAATCCTGTACAATGTTACTTTTTTTCAGTGTGGGTTTAGTCTCACTCACTACTTCTATTACCTCTTCATGTTTTCGAAATGACTGAAGTGCACTTTGTTAAGGCTGACCACCAGCTAGACAACCTGAGACAGTCATGATAAGATATGGAATTTTACTTAAAATGGCCCTTCAGTCTGAAAAACTCTCTTTCAAGTTATCAGTCCACTGAGCTCTATAAAATGAGATAAAACACCACACAATCAGCATTTCTTTTGTTGGTGACTTTTTTCACAGCAAACTATTACAGGGCATCCAGTGAAAAACCATGGGCATTCAATTGTCATTTTATGGTTCTCATCATGCTCACACCAGGCTTTTTTAGAGCAGGCAACTTCTGTTCAGTTCCATCAAAGCACAAAACTTTGAGATGGGGTGACAACGATCAAAACCCGGGATATTAGTAGCCAGATATTGGAAACCAGGCACTTACAACTAGAAGAGACATGGGAGGGAATCCAAGATCTCACCCTAAACTATCCTTGACTGGAACTTCCTGAACAGGGCTAACCTAACTGGATTCCCTATATGTCTATAGATAGAGATAGGATGGGGAATGATGGAGGTCAAGGTAGACAAGACAAGGCCCATATAGAAGTGGGGATCACAGGGGACACACAAAAAGGGTTCACAACAGAACAGGGCAAAAAGCGCAAGAGGGAAGGCAAAAACAGACTTCCGAATACTGAAATCAGCAATTAAAAGAGGCAAAAGTTGGAAAGACCACAGCAAGGCAAGGACTAAGCTTTCCAGACTGAGACCCAAACCAGGATATGGGAAGAATTACCAGCCTCCTCTGCATAGAGACAAGGGAATAAATACTCCAAAGGATACACTGAGAGGCTGACGTGGAAAACTGACCGCTCACCCAGCCTATCAGTAAAACAACAGAAGGGAAATGTAACTCCCACAACACCACTGGAGGCCTATGGGACTACGGTTGCGGCCCATAAATTGAATGCAGTGTTATAGCTCCATGTAACTCTAGGGTTGTATGGTGCCATAATACAGACATTTGCATGAGACTTAAACCTGCTAAGTTCATTATATCAGTCAAACTCTATAGGTTCTGTAATTTTAGAGTAGGGTATAGATTCTGTATTTTAATTATATTACTCTGTAAAATTATGATTGTTCTTGACTGATATTTTGTCCTAGTGATCAGCATATTGAGCCCAGACTCTTTAGGCTACGTTATATTTGTTCTTTGTATCTAACTCATGTAACTTTTTGTGAACATCGCCTATCTCTGGTAATCTTAGAAATACATTCTATACTGTACCCTCATATAGAAAAATGTATAATACCAGAACAGATTTGATACTTTCAATTATTGTATTTTTTTCCAGAGTCCAGGCAATCAACCCGTCAGTTTTCCATCCCTCCTCAGTCACATGACGTCTGCACATTTGAATCATGAAGTCTTAGTGATGCCTGTGACAAATGAAAAAGGGGGAGGTCCAGCACTTAGATCCTTCATGCCACTTTCTGCCACTCTGCCATGTGACATTCACATCCTTCATCTGAGGACACTACAGGCTGAGGTGACCACATCTTCCTGCCTATTTTAGTAAATATAGTCTTGTTTGTAGCCCTTTTGTTTGGGACCTCTTGTAATGGTCTGATTCTGGGTTGGAGCCTCTTATATTGTAACCTATGCAGCAGAGCATGGTCAGTGGAAACCAGAGGTTGGTGCACGATTAGTATTTGTTGCAGTACAGAGGAGCAGGCAAGTAGCGTAGTCAGGGGAAGCCAGAGGTCTGGGCATGGTTAGTATCTGTTGCAGTACAGAGAAGCAGGCAAGTAGTGTAGTTAGGGGTAGCCAGAGGTCGGTGCATGGTTAGTATCAGTTCAATTGCAGAGGAGCAGGCAGGTGGTAGAGCTTGACTATGGGTTGTGAGGCACAATAATCTTGCAATGATGCAGTGGAAGGTCCAGAATTATATATGAAGTCCAATCAGGAGCAGGGCAGAGCCAAGACAGGGAACTGGATCGGGAGTACGGGAACTAGGATAAGGTCCAGTAGGGGAGCTGTCCAGAAGGCTGGATAGCTCAGGAGGGAGAGCCATCACCTGTAGCACAGGAGCTCCTGGGTTCGAGCCAGGAGCTCCTGTGCTCCAGGTGGTGAAGGCCAGGTGGTTGAGCTCCAGGGGGTGGCCAGGAGCTCCAGTGCTCCAGGTGGTGGCCAGGAGCTCCTGTGCTCCAGGTGGTGGCCTCTTCTTAATTTTTTCTACTTGAGTTTGAATTGCTGCAATTATTGTTTTACAACTTATGCTGTTCTGTTAACTTCAATAAAAAGTCAAACGATTCGTGCCACGTATTGTGAGGAAGATGGGAACATGGAAAAATACAGCACTTCACAATATAGTCTATAATTTCCTCTGCTTTGCAGGATGATGGAATACCTTCTCTTGACACTGCACTGATCTTACACAGAAAAGGATTTGACTGTGGACTGGAAGCAAAGAATCTTGGGTTTAACTGCACCACAAGTCAAGGAAAGGTAATCTAAAGATTTATAAACAGCTACACACTGATTGTTAGAGGGGAACCTTCAAATGAACATCATTAAACCCAATGAATGTTGTGTTAGAGCGCAGGACTATGAAACTAAATAAGGAGAATATAGAAGACAAGTCAAATTGAAAGAGGCTTTAAACAACAAGTTCACACTCACTGACAAAGTACTTGAGTCATCTTGTTTCACTGTAGCATAGACTTACATGGATACTACAAAGAGATCTCTGTACATATGCAGTCAATATGGATCAGCGAATGGAATTAAACAACAGTCCTGTCTTATCCATTGCAGCTGCTTTGACCAACTTTTGCCCTGGGAGATGAGTAAATTGCAAAGGGACTTTATGGCTGTAAACATACATTTTGAGGTACAGTTTTGATGTAGTTTTTTAAGTCAAAATCAGGAATAGATGCAGCAGAAAGAAGTCCTTCCTTTATATTTCCCATTCTTTTCAAATCCACTTCTGACTCTGGCTTGAAACAGCATGAAAAACTGTGGTGGCATTTTTTAAAAAAATGTTGCGTGTGAAACCACCCTTAGGCCTAATGCCCACGGCCGTGACGGTCTCCGCAAGCGGAATACCGCAGCGGAGCCCGTCACAACGTCCCCCAGAGACCCCATACTTTGCAGTACAGAGAACAGATACTAACCTCAGGATCTGACGGCCGACGTCCCGCATGACGCTCTGGTGCACATGCGCAGTAGAGCGCATGACGCGCCGGCAGTTCGCTACACAGCGAAAGATAGCGTGACGGACGGCTTCCATTGAGTGAAATGGAAGCCGTCCACGCGTACGCCCGCAGCAAGTAGAACATGCTGCAGGAGAGTACGGGAGAATTCACGGGGCGGAATTCCACGTGGAATTCCGCACCGTGAGCATTGCGCTGTTAGGTTCAAAAGAGCCTAATAGGTGAGGGGCAATGCCGCGGATTTCCACCACGTGATATGTGGCGGAAATCCGCCAGTGGGAATTAGCCCTTAGGGTATTTTCACATGCAGTGGATTTTGGTGTGGATCCGCGCCAAAATGCACATCGGAATATGAACCATCTGGTGTAGATTTTGATGCGCATCCAAAATTCATCCTTTCAATTGAAGTGATGCAGTCTGATGTGGGTTTTTACAGGGAATTTAATGTGGATTTAGTTGTAGGATTTTAAGTGGGGAAAATCCACACCAAATCTGCAATTTGTGAACACACCCTTGAAGATAGACTGTCTCCTTTCTTTTTGTTTCTTAATCAATCTTATTTTATTTAATACATCTCAAATTGGCAATGTAAGTTACAAAACTTCAGGTTGAAAGACCTGGAAGAGGCAACATAAAATGGGACATGCAGGTCCCTTTAGGAAGTTATAAATGTAATTATTTGTTAAAGGGGTTCTGACATGAAAAAAAAAAAATTACTTACCTTGCCTGGCCAGGACCGATTGCCAGGCATGTCCCCTCCGTCAGGCATCTTCTTCTGTGGTTTCTAGAAGCAAAGCAGGAGCGGCCAAAATGACCACTCCCTGCTCTGCTCTGTCCGTCATCCACTTCCGAGGTGAACGGACGGGCCGCCCACAGCAAGCACGTCACAAGCAGTGCTTGCTGTGGGCGCCTGTCCGTCCTGGCTGAACTCCGAGATTCTGCGTGTGTGCAGTGGAGACGCGGCCTGTCCTGATTCCTGTCAGAGGGCACCTCTCCACTGCGCATGCACGGATTCCCGGAGGGGGGCAGCTCGTCGGAGGAAGAAGAAGAGCCTGCTGGGAGATGACCCCCGCTGCAGAACATCAGGAACAAAGGTAAGTATAAGATTTTTATGCTTTAGCATGCCATTAATCGTGGGTTCCCTGTGTCCATTGGGCAGACCAGGGAACAATGGCTGCTAAAGCCTAAAAATCTGATTAATGTCAGAACCCCTTTAACACAAAATTGCAACTATATCTGTATTATTTAAGCATACAAGAGGTCTATACTTTCCTGCAATATTAATATTTTTGATAATGGATAATCAGAAATCGAAACATAAACAAATAAAGTAATACCGTAACCGAATAAGACAGTCACATCTAAATCAATTTGTCGTTGTTATGTGGTCAATGAGATAATTATCTGAATTCTCCAAATATGTTCGAGTGATCTCCTGAGGAGGACTAGAGGATGTGGGAATATATGACTTAGTAAATCGTATAAGGTGAAGTTCATGGTCAAAAGCTGATATTGTTTGAAGTGATGTATTCGTACCAGGGTTTCAAATGTTTAAAAATTTGTGTCTTGTACCATTTTCCCAGTTTGCAATTTCTTCAAAGCGATATAGTTTAGAAACCTTCCCTGCCCATTGGGACAGAGAAAGTGCTTCAGATTTGTGCCACATAAATGGCATTAGGCATTTAGCAGCAGACAGCAGGAACTTTGGTAGGTTTGTGTTAGAGGGGTGTAGGTTGGCTGAGGGTTTCCACAAAAGGATATTTACTGGGGATAACGGTCACCTTTTTTTCATCTAGCAGCAGAATATACTTATACATGTGTAAAAACATGAGGAATGCAGCAGTACCTTTATTCAGTTTCAGTCTGGCTGCCATCCCAAAATATCACCCCAGAAAGTGTTTGCGTGCCGTATGATAACTAGCTGCGGGTTGCCCAATGGATGATCCACCTCTGCCAGCAGTTCAGGCTCTTCCCACATATTGAGATAAAAAATGCCTTGCTGAGTGACACCTCCAGCTCTGCCCACTGGTAGCATCATGTGGTCCACCTTCAAAGAGCTTGCGCCACGCTGACAACAGCGCATATACGTGATGTCATTCCAGCCTGAGATGGAGTCACGGTGAATGCATGAATCCTCAGTGTGATGCAAGTGCTTTGAAGGTAGAGCACACACATCAGATGTCATTCAGCAAGGTGTGTTGTAGTTGAATTGGCAGGGAGAGAGCCTAGACCACTGCCCATTGGACAGTCCATAGATAATTAGCATATGGTGTGTAAACACTTTCTGGGGCGATATCTCAGACTTGTAAGGAGGGAGATCATGGGTGGAGGCAGGCAGTTTCTTACAGCCGGCACTCAGACGCAGCAGCTCCGATAAGCCGCGCCTCTCATTGGTGCTGTTAACACTTTAAATACTGCTGTTAGAATTGATGGCTGCATTTAAAGCATTATCAGTTCCATTGAGCAGTGCAGCTTGTTGGGGGCTGCTGCCGCCGGGTGTCAGCTGCAAGAAACAGCCTGCACCCCACGTTCGGGGGTCCAGTATGGCCTCCCACGATAAGATTACAGAATGCCATGCAGTTGCCGCGGCAGCCGGGGGCCTTCTGAAAGGCCCCAGGGCTGCCTATGCAGAGTGCCTATCAAGCTATGCCTATGGCATGGCTTGATAGAAACCTATCCGATCACTGCACAGTATGATGTAATGCTATAGCAGTACATCATACTGCAGGACAGGCTTATTCGTATCTAGTGAAGTTCGATCAAATAACCATGTATAAGTACATGAGGGGACAATACAAGGATCTCTCCCCTGATCCCCAGGACTATGACGGTAACAAGAGGGCATCCGCTACAATTAGAAGAATGCAGGTTTCATCGCCAACATAGAAAAGGGTTCTTTACTGTAGAGCAGTTAGACTGTGGAATTCTCTGCCTGAGGACGTAGTGATGGCAAAATCCATAGAGGAGTTTAAAAGGGGACTTGATGTCTTTCTGGAGAGGAAGGATATTATAGGCTATAAATCTAAGGTTATTTGTTAATCCGGGTATACAGGCAGGTAGGAACTATTATGGGTTGATCCAGGGAACAGTCTGATTGCCATTAGGGAGTCGGGAAGGAATTTTTCCCCCAAAAAGGACTAATTGGCTTCTGCTCTTGGGGGTTTTTGCCTTCCTCTGGATCAACAAAACAGGAGGCTAAACAGGCTGAACTAGATGGACATTGTCTTCATTCAGCCTAACAAACTATGTTACTATGTTCGTAAGTAGGGGAGTATATTCCATTACTAGGCAAAAAATTAAGTGATAGACTTCCCTTAACAAAACATGTTTGCTGTCAATGGTGAAATTGTGAACACTCTATGTACTCAAATTATTAAACATTAACTATTTACTTGAAATTCCTTCTAATGTTACTTCCGCTTAAAAATTGGATTATATGTTTATATCAATTAATAAAGGAAATTATTAAAAATATTTTCCTCTAGGATGAATGCTGTCATGTGTGCTGAGTGGGTTCTATATTGCCTTTCTCTCTATCAAATCTAGATCTTTGGGATTTTGAATGTGATGGACATTTGTCTTATTTTGCCCTATGTAACCATGTTTCTGGCTCTTCTTTTCTAGCTGTCGCTTGGAGGTCTATTCACGGGGCTAGAAGTAGGACTCATGCAAGCTATGTCATTGACATTGATGTATTCTCTAGCCCCCCATTCAAACAGCAGCAACCCCACACTCAGTATGGACCCAATGGAAATTTCCACTTATCGTCTGCGCTTCAGCTAACATCAGCCTCATGGGACAAAAAATCCCATTGCACACAAGCCAAGGACTGTAGCAGGATGGTTCATCAACCAGTGTGTACTCTATTCAAGGGCAACACATTATGTTCTGTAGCTCGGAACACAGCCAGCACTGGAAAATCCCACCGTGGTATTTTGGACAAATCGAAATAACCCTGTAAATCTAGCTATTGCTGAGCGAAAAAATGTGTTTCAAACTGTTTTAGCACTCAAGAAGTTCAACATCTAGATTGTATGTTACCGACAGAACAGAAGCTATTTATGATAAACTTGCTTTTTAAAACAAAACTATTTATTTGTGGACTTTTTAAGCACATCTCACTGATTTCTGCCACAGTCTGGCAATCCTTAACGGAGTAGAAAACTCAAAGCAATTTCCCCTGTGCCATTAAATGCTGCAGACAGGTCAACAAGAATATATCTCCAAGAACCCTGAAGGGCATCACCTACTAGATGGTATATTAAGCCTAGAATAGGAATTTTGTCTCAACCATTGTCAGTATTCTTCCATATGTTATCTGTCTTTTTTATACTGTACCACCACTAAAGAAAAATGACTATGGAAAAGAAGCACTGAGTTAGTATGGCATAATGACATGTGAAGTGATGGGAATATCTTGTTTCTGCCACTGTGATTATAAATACAGATCTGATACCATCCCAGAAAGTTTTGGAATTGTTGTTTCACTTATTGAACGTCAGCATTTCAACTATATCAGTGCTATTCAGATTTCTAATACATATATATCGACTCTTCTAAGGCATTTTGAAACCTCCGTTGCAGAACAGACTTTATATATAGGGGTTAAAGCAGAGGCGTAACTTGAAGCTCCCGGGCCCCGATGCAAAACTTGTAACAGGGCCCTCAACTATAATGCTTTACTCATAGTACTGGGTTACCTATATGGAGAAGAGAGGCCTCATAGGCCCCCTAAGGATCCTGGGCCTGGGTGCAACCGCATCCCCTGCATTCTCTATAGTTACGCCCCTGGGTTAAAGCATAAAGCACTAGTATGCTAGCCATTCTAGTTTGGTACTTAAGGACATGAGTTGTTTGGTTTTTTTTCATCTCCGCATTCCAAAAGCCAGAACTTTTTTCTTTTATTGCTCCATCAGCATAACCCTATAAGGACTTTTTTTGAGGAATACGTTGTATTTTTAATGGCACTCTCTAGGGGTACATATAATTTGTTGATGAACTTTTGCTAACTGGTTTTGAGGGGAATGGAAATAATAGTAATTCTGCCCTTGTTTTTTTACATCTAAAATGTTGCACTGTTCACCGTTTGGTATAAATAACGTGTTACGTTTACTTAGTGGGCCAGTATGACTACAGTGATCCCAAGCTTGTATGATTTTTTGATGTTTTACTACTTGTGCACAATAATTATAATTTACAAAAAATCATTTGTTTCTGTGTTTGGCATATCCTGAGAGTAGATGTGTGAGGGCTTGCTTATTGGGGGATGACCTGCCATTTTCCTTGGTGCCATGATACATACAACTTTTAGAAATATTTTCTTTTTATAGAAGAGGGTGAACAAAAACGTCAGTTCTGGCATCGATTTTCTTTTTACGGTGTTTACCGTGCGGGGTGAATAATATGATAGTTTTTTTAGTATGGGTCGCTACGAATGCAGCGATACCTATTTTGTATAGATTTTTTTTTTCATAATAAAGCATTCTTTAATTGTTAAAATTGGGATTTTTGTGTTTCTTTTTTACTTACTGTTGTAGGGGCTGTGTAAATGCTTTGCCTAGCTGGCTGTCCTGCTGAATCTGACAAAGATCCACCAGCACACTGCATCTGGCTATGTCTACACTATCTTTGCTCCTTTATTAGAGATAGCAGCTGGGATGTACATGGCAGACTGAAAAGTGAGAAAAGTATACAAGTTTTCAGGGAGGGCGGATAATTCGGGCTCTGTCCCGGGCCTAGTGTTGTTCAACATTTTCATAAATGATCTGGAGGAAGGAATTTAGGAGAAACTAATCAAATTTTGCCGATGTCACAAAGCTAAGAAGGATAGCTAACACTAGAGAAGAGAGAGGATTCAAAAAGACCTACACAAGCTTGAACAGTGAGCGGCAACTAACAATATGGTATTTAACAAGGAGAAATGCAAAGTCCTACATGTGAGCAGGAAAAATGAAAAAAGCATATTCAGAATGGGAGGAATTGGGCTAAGCAGCAGTACATGTGAAAAATACTTGGGTATACTAATAGATCATAGACTGAACATGAGTCAACAGTGTGATGCAGCAGCAAAAAAGGCAAACACAATTTTGGGATGTATTGAGAGAAGCATAGAGTCTAGATCACGTGATGTCATTATCCCCCTCTACTCTTCCTTAGTCAGACCTCATTTGGAATACTGTGCCCAGTTCTGGGCACCCCAATTTAAAAAAGACATAGACAAACTGGAGCACGTTCAGGGAAGAGTTACCAAGATGGTGAGCGGTCTGCAAATTAAGGAACTGGGAATGTTTAGCTTGCAAAAAACAAGGCTGAGAGGATACTTAATAGCTGTCTACAAATATCTGAAGGGCTGTAACAGTGCAGAGGGATCAACATGAATAAAGGTCTGATTAAGGATGAATACCCACTTTTCTTGCACGTTTTTTTCACGAAATATCGCTGCGTTTTTTTCACACGATTGTCAATGGGACTTTCTAATGTTAAAAACACATCTCACAAAAATCGCAAAGCACCAACGTGCGATGCGTTAACATTAGAAAGTTTAATTGACAATCGTTTGAAAAAAACGCAGCGGTATCTTGTGAAAAAAACGCGCAAGTGTGCAGGAGCCCAAACTGCTCCTTGTTTGACTCCCTCTTTGACTCTCAGTCTGAAGGTGATCTAGTCTGGTCAACTGTTCCCTGTCTAAAGCTAAGTCTGCCATTTTTTTACTGGGGTGTTTGAACATATTATTCCCTGTACGCTAGTGGTTATTTACATATTGTGATTCATCTACCTTTGCAACTCCCTGTCACTATCTAAGGAAATTCAGGGTCAGCCCAGGTTCCTGATGTGGGATGAGCGTTTCGCTTTTAGGCAGGGGTTTCTTTAATCAGAGATTTAGGATCAGTTCCCATATTTCCCTGTATTGTATTGCCCTATTGATATTTGTGTTGTCTGTGTTTGTATAGTTGCTTGACCTTTTGGGCACAACCATACGTCCATGTGAGTAGCTAAGGTTACGTCCTGCAAGGACGTAACATATATAGTATATCCATATAATATCTATAGCAATAAAGCAACAGCACTTCCAGTGACCCCAGTGCCCTACTTTCCTCTATATTTTCTCAATAGTCCAACAAGATGAGTTATGGCAACTTGCTTAGCAGGATCCTCATAATGGATAGCTCACTGGCCAATCAGTATCTCTGTAGAGAAATGTTATTTCCAACTCTGTAATGGCTTGTTCACATCTGCGTCTGAGGTTCTGTTAGGAGTCTCCTTCATAGATTTCCATCAAAACCTAAGACAAAATATTGCTGCATGCAGCCCTATTTAGTCCTGGGAAATGCTATGGGGCATAAAGGAATCCAGACTGACCCTAATATACTTAATGAGGTCGCATTCAGCGCCATTTCGGACCAACGTGCTAGATTTGGCACTTTCAGTTTTATGATTGTTCAGCTCCTAGAATGGAGCCGAACAACAAACAATAAGCGGCAGTATGAACAAACCCTTACACTGCAGAGTACATGAAAAAGCAGTGACCGCCAACTGTCAGTGTGAGGACCTTGTCAAATATCTGCCCGTATCTCAGCTCCCTGGACCTTTGTGAGTGTAACATAAGGCATACCAGAAAACTGCAGTTATCGTCTGAATTTTTATATCTGGAATGCAGTTCAGCTTTACAAATGTACTAGTAATTATTAGAAAATTATAGTACCAGTGTTTCTGGTGGTACAATGCGCCACACAGCTTTGCTACATGCTACATCCATTCTGATCCCCTGACATCACACACAGCTCTTCTACATGCATCCTGATTCACACACACACAGCTGTGGTACATCCATGCTGATTTCCAGACATCACCAGCTCAGCAGACTCCTGAATACAGTGATCAGCCCCTGGTCCTGTGATCCCTGACTCCCCCCCTACAGGTGATTTCATGATGGTGATGTCATCACAGGTCCCGGTAGCTGCTGTCGGCTTATGCAGTATACAGTAGTTTCTACCAAACTGCACAATGGTTCCTCCCACAGCAGTGATGTCCCCACAGGTCGTTCAGCCCACTGGATCTCTTTTACTAAACTGCACAATGGCTTCTCCCACAGCAGGGACGTCGTTGTGGCGGTAGGTCTGCTTCTTCTGTCAGGAACACTGAGTTGTGTCTGAGATAATAACATCTTAGTTGTATTCTCATTTAGTTATTTTTGTCCTCCCCTTCCAAGAGCCCTAACTTTGTTGTTGTTCTGTCAGTCAGGCTCTATGTTTTATATATGTTGTAGGACCTGCGATGACGTCACCAGGGGCAGAGCGATGACGTCAACAGGGGGGGGGAAGCATGAGAAGCACCCACACTCAAACATACATACTCGCAGACAAGTGGTCGTTAGTAGTTTGATAGCAAAACATTATAATTAGATAAGAAATGTTACGATTTTGTACCATTTGTGAGGCTTTATAGAGAGAAATATTTTTGAATATATTTTCAGAAAAGAAAATTAGTTTCTTTACCTTCCAAGGTCTTTCAGCATAAATTTACATCTGAAATAGTGGCATTATATTTCATTTTCTCCATGGAAAAAATTGGAAGATGACATAAATGATGGTTAATTATACCCTTATGTAATTTTATAGGGAGCTTCTATCCAGCTTTCATTTTCTCTGTCTTTTCACCACTAGATGTCAACAGCATCCTGAATTATTTAGCAGCATATTATCCAGGAATACTAACTTTAGGATATATTTCATTGTTATTTAGATCAAAGTACATTTGATGATGGAAAAATTACGATAGTCATACAGTCAGCTCACTACGCTGGAACAGTAGGTGGTGATCCATCTGTTGCTAAAGTCTGTCATAAGACAGTAAGACAAGGCAAAAGTATTTGGGTGGGTTCACACATCGCATAAAAGATACGCTGTGAAACCAGCCTAGGAATCCACAATTAAATATTGAAATTAATTAAATCCTCTGTGAAAATCAGCGGCATTTCCTCAACAACAAGGGCATGCTGCGGATTTTCAAATGCCGAGAATCTGCGTTGGATTTTTTAAAGCTGTGAGTGAATTGAGTGCTATCTTCATGCAGGGTGCAAGTAGGGGCATCACAAACATGTCATCTCAGATGTAATTTATGTCCATGGTAGACGAATATATTCATGTACTTTATATCACATAAACATGGGAAAAACAAAAGAGGACAAAAAATGGTAACAAAAAATTGGTAGAAACACGATCCCTAACCAGCTTTGGTGTGATAGACCCTGCCTAAAAGCAGAACGATTGTCCCAATAACAGCGCTCCCACTTCTTGAACCTGGGGGGCCTAGTCTGTCCCTCGATGGAGGATAGGAAAGACGTCTAAAGAAAATAAAACTCACACAGAGTCAATAACCAGAGGAAATAATTAGCTGACAGGAGTTCGATGCCCACACAAACACCAAAGACTGGACATAATTCACACAAGAGTCAGGATTCCGGGTTCCAACAACTCATCAGATGGAAGGGAGAGACAATACAGTACTCAGGCATCCGACAAACATTTGAACAGAGGGAACAAACAGGACAGGACTCAGGCATCTGGCAACCCATCGGACATAGGGTACAGACAAGACAGGACTCAAACATTGACAAAACTGAATACAGACAGGAGACAGACAGAGGTCCAAACAGCATGAACTCAGGAAAATAACCCATGTAGTGGTGGGACTGGAACAAATACACAACCATAATGGCAGATTGATGGATTAGGGAAAACACCCCCTGTCAGCCAATCAGTCCATACACCATATGAGATAATTCAGTAGGGTAGAAAAGAAGAGAACATTAAACACTGAGGGATTTTTTACTGCCAGCACCAAAGGACTGGAGGCATGTGCTGAAGGCACGATCACATGGTCCAGGGCTGACATGGATGTGACGTCACCCTGGTTTCATTTCTTGATTGTGGCCAGCATGCCACAACACTGGGTTTGTTAAAAGCCTGTTCACTAACTTTGTACGGTATTTTGTTGCAAATTCTACAGCCGTCTTTCCCCATCAAGTATGTGATGTGTGAATCCACCCTTTAAAGCAGAATTCTTACTAATGCCAAAAATACACGTACAGTATATACAGTTATCAATCAAAATTATTGAACCCCCACTGCAAATTAGGTGTATTTGCAAAATTTACAAATCTTCAGCTGTTTGGGGAAAAAAACAATCAAAACAAATAAATACCAATTTAATAGGTCAACAAAACTAAGGCTCAGTTCACATATGTGTAAGGGCTTCAGTCATAATTCCACCTCTCTGCTCCAAAACGGTAATAAACAGATCATTTTTTTGCCCCCCATTGATTTCAATAGGATTTTTTTTTAAACGGAGAGGTTTCCACTTGTTAAGTTTCCATTTTTTAAAATTGTGCTCCAGACCCCAATACTTGTTCAGTTAAAAAAACAGAAACCAAATATAATAGAAGCAAACAGAAAGTTTTCTGTTTGCTTTTTGGTTTTTTTAAAGACCCCATTGAAATCAATGAGAGGAAAACCAGATTTCCGTTTTAACTCCAGTTCTGTGCTCCAAAACAGAATTATGACTGAAGCCCTAACACTGATGTGAGTTGAGTCAAATATAACAAGTGGTTTCGCCAAATTCAGCACACAATGCCACTTTCAATGACTACTGCAGTCTCAGAATAATTATTTATTGGCATTTTGTGTTTAATTTGGAGAATCCATGTATTATATTAGTTGTGTTGAGCTATTTATATTGTTCTTGTTTGATTCAGCTGTTCACGAAAAAAAAATTTTTTTGTAAATTTGGCAAATAAATCAAATTTGCAATGGGGCTTATATAATTTCTATGGCAGCTGTAATAGGTAAATTGAAATGCTTCCATTTTTTCAAGGCCGGTTTCAGATGAGCTTATTAGGGGCCATTTCTGCATTCGTATTACAGACGTGTGACCGTGGGGTTTACTGACCCGAACTCATAGCATCATACGACTCAGAAATGAGCTCGTAATGTTCATATAAAACTGGCCTAAAGATAAGGTACAAAGGTTCTAGCATGTGATTTCTTGTTAATAGGGACAGATCTTCTACAGAGAATATATTGCTGCTGGTGTGAAAGCTTGTATACCAGCAGGGAATTAAATGGAGTGCAATTGGAGGGAGCAGAGAAAGTTGCTGCATCATGTTTATTTGCCTATAAGAAATGTGGTCTGTTCATTGGGATAGCGTATATTTCTGCTTTTGACAACGTATATATTGCAGCAACAAAGCAGACAGACAAAATATGCTTTGGCGTGGGGAATATTTCAGTTCCCACATATAACTGTAGCAGCAAAGCAGACAGACAAAATACACGTGGGGAATACTGCAGTTCATTGTTTGTGGTCTCAGACGTCGTTCAAAGTCGCCAGTCTAGCCACTACGAATTATTTGCAGATAGTACTCAGTTAGCAATGGGGTTTGGGAAATTCAATTACACTGTCTCAAACAGGTACATCTCACAAAGATACAAGCAATACTCAGTGGCCTTCTGTTCTCACATATCATGCCTCTCAGGGATTGCAGCTTATTTAATTGGCAATGCTTTTTTGTTAATATAAAACAAAAAGAAATTAAAACAGGAAAACAGCAAATACACACAGTGAGTGTCAGCGGCCTCAGGCGTCATTCAAAGTCGTCAGTTCAGCAACTAAGAAATATTTGAAGGTCATACGCAGCTAGCAGTAGTTTTCTGAAAACTACAAAATTAGCTGTTAAGTTACATAGAACTACAATTAAAAACAAAAACTAATTAAAAGGAAACATGAAGAAAGCAACAGGTAGAGGATGTGTCGGTGGTGAGGGTGGTAGAGGACTAGCCAAGTTGGCACTTCAAGCAGCTCCTGCTGAAGCAACAGCTCTACATTCTGCAGGAGGCAAGGCTAACCCACTGTCATTCCTTAAAATTTGTTCTGCCCATGTGTTACATCCACAGCATGCAGAGCAGGTCGTACAATAGATGACACAACGTGACTCAAGTACCACCACCTCTTCTTCCTCCCAGTTTCAGTCACACAGCAGTCAGTGTCACACTGGGACCTATAGCTCTATGCGTTTCCAGGAGCACACTGTTGCAGGTGTGGTTGATTTGGCTGGCATATGATGTGGAGTTCTCCAACCAGCCAAATGCTGCAAAACCAGTCTGCTGCATATAAATGCCATCCCCTCCTACTAGAGAGTGCTGGTCATTTATTCATCCTTTATCTCATACCCATTCAGATGCATGATATTAGTTTGAAGTGTTTCTCCCACCTTCCCCGAAGATGGTCTGGACATCTGTATTCCCCATCTGCATGTTTTGCGGACCACCCCTTCCTTCCCCTTTCACAGGTATGGCCTCCAGACATGTGATGTCATGTTTGCTTTCAGGTTGGCAATTCGTGACACTGTTCCCTTTACATCAGTTAGGTGTATGATGTTCTTTTCCCTTGGTGTAAGGACACTTGCATTAACTTCTATTTTATATCTGTATGCATTCGTTTTCTGAGTGGGGTTTCGGTCTGTTTGTTGGTGTGAACAGCGATGCGTTCAGTATCTGTGTTGGTGGCCAGACATGAGGTGTGAACAGTCCTGTTTAGTGTGTATATATTTCCTTTGTCTGTTGTTGGTATGAAGAGTGATGGTTTCAGTGTCTGTGTAGGTGACAAGATGTTTGGTGTGAACAGTTACCTGTTCAGGGTGCATGTCCCTTGTCTGTTCATGCCAGTTACCATCTAGGGTGAGCCAGGCCCCTAGGTTCCAGTGTGCATATGTCCCTATTGAGACAATCACACTGCTTGTACACTCCTGGGGTTAAGTTGTCTTGTTAGAATAGGGACTCACAAGACAATGAGGACCCTTGACGTGGGTTCATGAGCTTACGTACTTTGACCAAATTACTAACTAATACCCCGTATTTATTAGTTATCACATCTGGTTAAGTGTGTTGGTATTGTTGGTAAGTGTTTTAGCGTTTGTCAGTCGTTATTGTTTGTTTGCATGCATGTCCGGGGTATCTTTTGTAGCATTACAGTACAGTTGTTGTTGAGATTTGCTGTATGTGTTGTTGTGGACGTTCTCTCTCCCTGTGTGAACACAACCTTATATTTATCCTGGGTGTGGTGGTGGGCATAGTGCATCTATTGCTTAGGGTGAATTTAACATAATGACTCAGCCCTAACATAGGTCGTTTTCCCTATGGCCTGCATGGATGTGAAAGTCGGTCTGCACCAGTCAGCCATAAGCCTTCCCCACTACAGCAGTCCACATGGACCAGTCTGAGGAGCTGTTTGATCATTCAGTGTCATGGATGTTACTTGGGCAGTCCAAACAACCAGAGGAAGAAGACCAAGACATTGAATGCACTGATTCCCAACCATTTTTCCCCCAAAGAGGAAGATGAGGGTGGGTCAGTGCGTGGTCTGCCCTCCTTGGGCAATCTGTACTCAGGAGAATGCGAAAATGGAAGTTCCTGTTCCTAGTGCTCACTGTGACATAGAGTCCACTCAGGAGGAGAAGGACAATGAAGAGAAAGTGGAAGAGGATGAAGTACTCAATCTAGCATAGAGAGGCAGGAAGAGTCATTATAGCAGCTCATAGGGGGAGTAGGAAGAGGCAGACATTGCAGGGCAGCACCCTGCCAAGGCAGCAAGTAGGGAGTTGCAAAGAAACAAAAGTGCACTACCACCCTCAGGTACGTGATGACAGAAGAGTGGACATCTGTAAGATCTGCGGTAAGTGTTTAAAGCATAGCAAGAATGTAAACAACCTCTATACAACGTGTATGAACAGTCGCATGAACAACCACCGCCCACCTGGGCCAGAGGGCAAAGAGTCAGCCCCATCTTGCTCCCTCTTCCACTGCTGTAGCTTACTCTTCCTCGATCTCCCTCCCTGTTCATGTAGCAGCCTCTAAGCACAGAAAGGTAGTTTTGTATAGGGGCAGTAGCACAACTTCTTCAGGCTTCTTCTCCAAAATTGACGATTGGACTGCAGGCTTTAGAGCCCGGAGTGGGCAATGGAGAGCAAAAGTTGAACCGCCACCATCACCACTACCTTCACCAACATTGCCATCTCACCCATATTTCAACGTATACCAGGTCAGCAGGCAGCCCTCCATCTTCCAGCTATGGGAACATAAAAAGAAATAGCACACCAACCATTCACACGCACAGAGCCTGAATGCATGCATAGCACAGCTGCTTGCGGTGAAAATGCTACTCTTCAGGCTAGTAGACACAGATGCCTTCCACAACATGATGCTTCATGCAAACCCACAGTACTAAATTCTCAGCTGCCATTTGCCTAAAAAGCCATCCATGCACTGCACCATCATGTGAGTGAAAACATGCCCCTGGCATTGATGAATGCTTTCAGTGGCAGGGTGCACTGGACCACGGGACACATAGTCCACCAAGCATGGCTGGGGGCGTTACATATCCTTAACAGCACACTGGGTCAATGTCCTGCAGTTGGGGCATGAAGCAAAGAGTGGTGGAGCACATTTCCTCGTACCCCCAAAAGTTGTGGGATATTTATCTTTGTCTGTTCCCTACTCACCCCACCTTTCTTCATTCTCATCTACCACCTTTTCAAACCACCTTTCAACACCATCCACATCAGCACAGATATCCGTATGTGACAAAATCTGACCTCCATACAGCGATACATGTGGTAAACGGCAAAATGCTGTCCTAAAGCTCATATGTCTAGGGGAGCACAGCCTCGCTGTCGAAGAGCTGTTGATGACTCAGCAGGCCAAGACCCTGCACAATCTGAAGCCAAGCAATGTTGTTGCTAGGTTGTGCTGCTGGAACCTGTAGTATTATAGGTTTTTAGGAGCACACCTTCACAGGTGTGGGATAACTGAGCTGACTGGGTGTGGAGTTTTTTTAGCCAGCCAATCACCACTGGTCTGCTGCACATAAATTCCAGCCCCTCTGGCTATAGGGAGTTGGTTTCCTCATTCCCCTTTTGTGTTTGCATTCATGCTTGTTGTTCTCTGAGCGTGAGCTGTGATGTATTCTTTGTGTCTGTGCTGGGCGACGGACATGTGGTGTGAATAGTCTTGTTCCATTTTGTATGCATTCCATGATGTGTTGATGTGAACTGTGTCCTGTGCTGCTTGTATCTTTAGCTATCTTGGGCGAGTTAGGTCCTTAGGTTCCAGTGTGAGGCAGTCCCTATTGGGACTATCGCCCCACTTGCAGTCAGATTTCATAGGGTAAGTTGTCTTGTGAGACTAGGGAACGCGAGACAATGAAGACCCTTGAAGTGGGCTTGTGGACTTGCGTATCTTGGCCAAAATACAAACTAATACCTTGTACCATATCTATCACATCCGTTTATGAATGCAGGTATGCTAGTTGAGTGTTTTGGTTGTCAGTTGCAGTTTTTCTATGTCTGATCCACCCTTCCGTTTGTTGTTGGACGCCCATTTCCTATTTGTTTGTCCTACCCATCCCTTGGTGGGCGAATGCCATTGACCTATCCAGTTCCCTTCGTCTGTTGGTAGTCAGATGCTAGGGCCTTGTTTGTCTGTCTGTTCCTGCGTCTAGCCTCCTGTATAGCAAGCTTACACGTCCGTCCTGGCTGCTGTAGTACCAAGTGATCTCTGGATCTCTTGTCCAGTGCAGTCCAAGATGAATGTAACATGTGTGACACTAGGGCCAACCTGCTGGCAGCCCTTCCCACACGAAACTTGCCTGACCCATGTGATGAACCTGGTAGTGCAATACTTCCTAAAAAATAATTCAGGTTTACATCAAAAATTGGAAATGGCCAGGAAATTGTGCTCACACTTTGGCATTCATGCCCAGTCACCTCTGGCAGAGGTGCAGAGACAGTTCGAGAAGTATAGAGAAGAAAGAAGAGAAAGGGCAATAACATAGGTCCAAGAGCGGAGGTTAAACAACATTCCTTCCATCCATCACTAACCCCAGCTATTCTATGTGGATGGCAGGCGAGTCTTAGGACACTCTTAGGCCTGAACACCAAGGAATGTGGGCCATCACCTCTAGGCAATTGGAAGCATATGAATGTTTTTACGCTGCAGTGTTTGCAGAAGGAACACCGCATAGCCCACATGAAAACATCAGCTCATTACTGGGCGGCCACCCTCCTTGATTTCTGCTAAAAGGGGTTCTATAAAATGTGTACATACAGTGCTACAAGAAAAATTATAGTAAATACCCCCTTAAACATAAAAGGAACCTGTCATTATGAAAATGCAGTCCAGTCTACATGTAGCATGTCATAGAGCAAGAGGAGCTGAGCAGATTGATAAACAGTTTTGTGGAAAAAGATTCAATATAACTTATACCTTACTAATTGAAATTCCTGCTTTTCCTCAGTTTAGCACTCCAGTGGGGGGTGTTACTCAGGGTTTCACAGTCTTCCATATATTACTGTGCATACAGAGATGGCTGTCAATCACTGATAGGACCGCCCACTGGACTCCTAAGCATAGAAAGAGCAGGGCTATCAATGAAGAAAATACAAGTTATATTGAATCTTTTCCCTCAAAGCTATGCAGCAATCTGCTCGGCTCCTCTTGCTCTATAACATGCTGCTGGCAAATAAGACAACATACTCTGTGTTGCAGGTTCCCTTTAATTACTGGTTTGACCACCTTTATTAACAAAAACTTGATATAAGTTCTCTACATTGCTGTTTTAATATTGCACTATATCTCTTGGATAGTAGTGCTACTCTCTCACAAGTCCTTCTTATAGTCAGTATTTCGCTCCCTTTTTTCTTAAGTTTACCTTTGATATGGAGTAGTTGTCAGCCGACAGGTATTTCACTAGATTCCACCATAAACCTAGAGGCCCTGTTGAACATGCATGTCTATTTCTATATAGGATCTTCTATCGTAACAGAATTGCGCAACAAACTGAACACCGCGATCAGATACGATGTTCTCGGGAACCCCATGTAGACGAATGATTTCTTTTACAAAAATCTTAGAAGATTCTATCGCAGAAGGTAGCTTTTTTAAGAAACGGTCTACAACAACTAGGATAGTGGTGAACTTCTGAGACTCGGGTAGATCGGTGATATAATCTACTGATAGATGCGACCACGGACGAGAAGGCATCGGTAACGGTCTCAGAGGCCCCTCCGAATGCTGCCGCCGACTTTTACAGAGTGCACAGACAGAACATCTCTTAACACAGTCGCGGATCTCCCGAGACATGCCTTGCCACCAGTAGTGTCTAGTACAAAGATCCAGAGTCCTCCGAACCCCCGGATGGCCTGCGAAAACAGATGAATGAGACTCTTCAAGGTCTCTGGCACAAACCATCTGCCCCCCGGCACCCCCGAGGGAGTGTCCTGCTGACAATTTTGTAGATGAGAAACGAGATCAGATTCTACAGCTGCCACCACCACCCCAGGTGCCAAGATATTCTCGGGAGCCACTGTCTCACTTTCCGGCGAACCGAAACTCTGTGAGAGAGCGTCTGCCTTCACGTTCTTCTCCCCTGGAATATATGTAACGACGAGGTTAAACCTGGCGAAAAACAACGCCCACCTGTCTTGACAAGCTGTGAGTCTCTTAGCATTCGCGAGATATACCAAGTTTTTATGATCAGTATACACGGTAATGGGATGCCTTGCCCCCTCAAGATGGCGACACCACTCTTCTAGAGACCACTTAATCGCCAATAACTCACGATTACCCACGTCGTAGTTATGTTCCGCCGAACTGAACTTTCGCGAGAAGAACGCATATGGACTATACCCAGATCTCCCGCTGACTTCCTAAGACAATACAGCCCCTGCCCCCACCTCAGACGCATCGACCTCCATGAAGACTGGTCGCCGCGCGGCAGGGTGTACTAGCACCGGAGCAGCAGTAAATGCCCTTTTGAGACGACTAAAAGTCTCTAGGGCCTCTGGAAACCATCTTACCAAGTCGGCCCCCTTCTTAGTAAGATTGGAGAGGGGTCGAGCAATAACAGAATAATTCTTAATGAATTTACGGTAGAAATTTGCAAAACCTAAAAACTGTTGGAGAGCTTTCAGGTCATCTGGTCTGACTCATTGGGAGATTGCTGCCACTTCCATTTGAATCTCTGTGGGTGAAATCACATAACCAAGGAAAGACACTTGTTTAGTACCAAAAATGCATTTCTCCAACTTGACAAAAAGTTGGTACTCACGCAAACCGGTGAGAACCAGCCTCAGGTGCTGCACATGTGAGTCCCAGTCTGGGGAGTACACCAGAATGTCATCGAGATATATGACCAAAAATACCCCCAGGAAGTCGTGGAAGACCGCGTTCATAAATCCCTGGAACACCGCGGGGGCATTACAATGTCCGAAGGGCATGACTAGACATTCAAAATGTCCGAACGAGGTGTTGAACGCAGTCTTCCACTCATCTCCCTTTCGGATGCAAATTAAATTGTAAGACCCCCTTAAGTCCAATTTGGAAAACCAGTGGGCCCCTACCACCTGATTCAATATATCAGGGGCAAGGAACACTGGTTCTTCACTGTAATTTTATTCAAAGCCTGATAATCCACACAAGGCTTCACTATCCCATCTTTCTTCTCTACAAAGAAGAGACCTGCCCCGGCAGGGGACCTGGACAGCCTGATATGTCGTTTGGCCATGACTCTGAGATATAGGACATAAGGGCTTCGTGCTCATGCCCAGACAAATTGAAAATGTCTCCCTTAGGGATCGGACTGTCGGGGATCAAATCAATACCACAGTCCCATTACCTATGGGGAGGCAAAGTGTCAGACAGTTTCTTGGAAAATACATCATGAAAATCAGACAAGTACTCAGGAATAAGTATGGTATCTGCTGAACACACGGATATAGTAGCTAAGTGACTATGGCAGGACAACCCCCAATATGTCAATTCCTGAGTGGACAATCAAATCGGGGATTGGGCAGTGCCAACCAGGGCATACCAAGCACTATATCAACAGACATCCTTTCCATTACCAAGGACGATAGACTCTCAGAATGGAGAACACCCACAGTGAACTGTAAAATGGGAGTCCTCCATTGTACAACACCTGCTGACAGAGGGGTAGAATCAATACTAGTGAAGCGAATGGGAATCTTTAACGCCAAGAATTCAGTCATCAGAGGTCTGACAAAACTTAAACTAATCAAATTGGCAGCAGCACCCGAATCAATAAAAGCTTGACTGGACCGAGTGAAATTCCGGAAGGCAATCTGACAAGGCACCAACAACTTAGGGAGTACCTGTGATCCTAGGCAATCCTCCCAAAAATCTCCTAGAATCTGAAGTTTTCTGCCGGTTCGGACTGATGTAGATGCCTCAGAGGACAGGCCACTACACGATGTCTGACTTTCCCACAATAGAGGCAGAGACGATGAGTCATCCAGAACCGTCACTGTTCCTCGGGACTTAGCTGGTCCACTTCCATAGGCTCGCCACCAGAAGTTGGCATGGGAGAAGTGGAAGCGGGTCTGCTGGATTCCCTAGCCTTACGGGCCTGACGCTCCTCTTTTCTAGATCTCAGCCTCCTGTCAGCATTGACCGCCAATTCCATCGCATCATTGAGTGTCACGGGAGTGGGATGAGAATTGAGTAGATCCTTGACAGTGTCAGACAGACCCAACAAAAGCACATCTTTAAGAGCGCTATCGTTCCAAGAGATGTCACCTGCATACTGTCTAAATTTAGAGCAATAGTCCTCTACCCACTACTGCCCCTGACGTAGAGACATGAGATTAGATACCGCCAACCCCGCATGGTCCGGCTCATCAAAAATACCTCCAAGTTCCTGAAAAAACAAATCAACTGACTGCAGGCAGCCGAACTCTCGGGCAAGGAGTAGGCCCATGTCTAGGGGGCCCCTGAAGTAAGGACATAATCAATCCAACTTTCTGGGATTCTGAGCCGGATGAGCGGGGCCACATCTGAAAATACAATCTACATGCCTGCTGAAAATCAAAAAACTTGCTCTTCTCCCCTGAAAATACCTCAGGAAGAGGACACTTGGGCTCGGGAATAGAAGAGGCGGTAGAAACATGCACTAACTCCCGCTGCTCCTGCAACTGACTCCTGGCTAACCCCAGGCGGGCAACTGGGAGGCGGTCCGTACTCTAACTAGGGACCGAAAAGGGATGCTGGCGTACCTGGATGGAAGGGTAGAATAACGACAAAAAAGGTAGATGTAAATAGCCAACACAAACAAAACTAAGAACTAAGGGAGATGGAAAAATCTGGCGGATAATAGCAAGGTATAGCATACAAGCTGACAGAAGCAGGAGACCAACAGAGGCAGACTAGCTAGCACACTGAGGGAAACCAATAACTGGCAGTGATTGCAAGTCTCTGCCCGACCGTTAAACAAAAGCCTGCGCCTGGGGCGGAGAGAAGGAGACAGCCAACTCCCAACAGAAGATAATAAAAGGGAGCTCATGCATGGCAGCTGCACTGACAGGTGCGCGTGCGCCAGCAGCACTACGCGGCCAGGCAGCGGCGCCACCGGCAGCCGAACAACAAGCCGGGGAGACGCGCCCCGACTGCGGGACCCCGCTCACCGCCACCCCGGGAGGACCAGCAACCACCGCATGGTAACAGCATGTTTATGAATTTAACATGCCAAGTATTCTTTTCTGCTGTCCGGACAGAGTCAGGCTGCTTCGGAATTGTTATTTATGAAAAATACAAGAATTTACTAAAACCAACGTATCAGGAGAGCTGTTTTGTCCTCTTCAAATGTGCATTTTATCAAATATTATATGATGATATGCATGGAGCAGGGTTGATGTATGTTCTATTGCTATGATGTAAAGCATTTATCGTACATGCTGTGCTCACAGGATAAATATTTGATAGGAAGATAAGTTGGAGTTCCTGCTTTTAGAATCCTATTCTTGCTTCTAAATAGCATTTAACGCAAGCAACATGTCTGCCATCCATTCTTGAGACAATGCTGTTTGATGGCATGAGACCTGCAGATTGTATGCATTAATTAATCATAAACCGGCCATGTGTCTCATATGGCAGGAAGCCTGGGTGCTTGTTGTATAACATTACATATCAGCTTACCCGTGAAACAGTTAACCGTACTGTGCCCAATGTAGTATGTCTTAATGGGACATCAACCCTAAAGTATCTTGTTTTGAGATATTACACTATAGCTTTTCATTAAAATCTTCACCCATCAGCAGAATGAATGTCGGAACTCAGCTCTTTCTAAAGTGCCACGGTCACTTCACTGCAGTATCCAGTAAACCAATGTTGGCTGTCCAATGGTTGTGCAATGCTCCTGATCGATGGCCATCACAGTGGTAAGATCACCACCAGCCATACATTGATGGCCCATCCAAACATATGTACATACCAGCTAAAGGTTTTCTAGGATGTTTCCTATTAAATGCTGTTAAAGGAGGAAGTCCAGACAACATAGCCAGACTGATAGTAAAGTTGGTGAGGCAAGCCTACATGATCAGACTGCTGTCATAAGGCTAGTGTAGGCTGAACAGCCAAACTGCTCTTAAAGGGAACTTATCACCTTCCTAAAACACCATTAACTAAGTTATGGTGCTGTTAAAGGATGTGACAGTGAGCCGGGTGATGTATTTATTTTACTCACCTACTCTCTGATTGCCACGTAGTCACCTTCTGCGCATGAAAATCTGACTCTTTTCATATTGCTTTGCGCACACTCTCCCATGAAAGTCTATGAGAGAACGCGTACTGCAATCTGAAATAATCACTCAGCTCCCTGGCACCTGTGACAGGTTCCCTTTAAATGGGAGGTCAAGACTACAGACTATTGTTATAAGTGGACAGCCGAACTATATACAGTAGATTGACTGCTACATTTAAAAACTGACTGATGGTAATTCACATCTGCATTAAGGCTCAGTTCAGGGTTTCCATCTCTGTGCTTCATCTTTGGAGCAGAGAAACAAAAATAAAACAAAAAAACTTTTTTTTCACATTGCTTTCAATAGGGATACAAAAAGACAGAAAGCAGAAGCAGAAATGTTTCCATTTGCTTCTGTTCTGTTTAATGATGAGCGAGCATACTCGCTATGGGCAATTGCTCGAGCGAGCATTGCCCTTAGCGAGTACCTGCCCGCTCGAAAGAAAAGGTTCGGGTGCCGGCAGCGGGCAGGGAGCAGCGGGGGAGAGCAGGGAGGAACGGAGGGGAGATCTCTCTCTCCCTCTCCCCCCCCCGCTCCCGCCTGCTGACTGCCGCTACTCACCGCTCCCCCGTGCCGGTACCCAAACCTTTTCTCTCGAGCGGGCAGGTACTCGCTAAGGGCAATGCTCGCTCGAGCAATTGCCCTTAGCGAGTATGCTCGCTCATCTCTACTTCTGTTAGTTTTCCGTTTTTTTGGATGGAAAAATAGCACTTCACACTGCACTATTTTTCTGACCAAAAAACGGAAACCTGACTGAAAGAAAGCAAATGGAATCCTTTCCGTTTACTTTCAGTTTTTATGTTGTTGTTTTTTTTAATCCTGTTGAAGTCAATGGTGAAGAAAAAGGATCCGTTCTTTTTTGTTTGATTTCCGTTTGTCTGCTCCAAAAATGAAGCAGAGAGATGGAAACCCTGATTTGAGCCCTAATGTAGGTGTGAATTCACCCTAAGAAACACTTTAGTTGCCAAAGCTAGTGCTAGGGTATAAATTCGTTAGTGGTCAGTTTTGCCAGCTGTTTATTAAAAATCCTTTTAACCCCTTTCTCCCAATACAAATGTACAGTGCTGGCAGCTATATACCGCATTAATACACAGGGCTGTCCATTTAGAGAATTCTGGGAAAAGGATATTGCACTAAGTACATTGATTGCCATTTTCACTGAGCATTACAAGCAGCGGGTGCCAATGGCATATTCCCAAAGATTTTAGAGGGAGCGTAATATAGCAGTAATAGAATATAAAAGATTCCCATTAAAAAGAGCTCTTCAGTATAACCCTCTTAAAAACTAAGCCTTATTGTTTAGTGTTTGTCAAGGACCAACCATTTTTACTGTAGATTAGACCAAAAAGTGAACTAAAAGAAATCAGAAGGTCACTCCAGCTCTTTTTACTCAACATGACATACCAGTATAATGAGGAAATATTGCAGGCGCCCTAAAGAAAGGACTGTGAGTTAATTGACATATGTGCTGGCTTCCTTATCGTCAAAAAGCCCTCTTGGTCAGAACTATTGCTGTCCAATAAAGAAAGGCATGGTGAAAGTTTCCTTTAAATGGTCACTGGGCTTTCAACAAACTTTGCAGAAATCAATAGTACAAGAAGATACAAGAATCTTTAAAATAAAAATATATAATACTAGCTGATATACCCGGCTTCGCCCGAGTTCATTTGGTACTGGTGTTTATCTGGTGTTCACACAGAAAATCTTATGAAGTCGTGGTTACTTTAGAGTACAAATAAATTCAGATAAGATAGATTTAATAGTTTAATAGGAAATAAAATAAATGTTTTTCAAGATTCACAATTATCACGGCTGGACAATGAATTTCTCAAAAATGCCTGCCTATTACCTGAGGTTAAAGGCCTAAAGGTAGCGTGTGCTAAAAAGAACTTTCCTAGGCTTTATATATTTTTGAAAAAAAACCCTCTCTCATAAATCGTATTTCTTGCTGATTTTCAGTGCATAGGCAGATAGAAGAGATATTTTTTCATTACATACAGGCCAGTTAGATTCCTCTCAGTGTATAGGCAGATAGAAGAGAGATTTTCCTCAGACTGTATGTGAAAATGCCACTACACAGAATGTCCACCTCTCAGACGCTGCTCATAACACACAGATCAGATAGATTCCTCTCAGTGTATAGGCAGATAGGGAGAGATTTATCTCAGACTGTATGTGAAAATGGCACTACACAGAATGTGCCACCTCACACATGCTGCTTATAACACACAGATCAGATAGATTCCTCTCAGTGTATAGGCAGATAGGGAGAGATTTATCTCAGACTGTATGTGAAAATGTCACCCCACAGAATGTCCACCTCACACACGCTGCTCATAACACACAGATCAGATAGATTCCTCTCAGTGTATAGGCGGATGGGAGAGAGATTTATCTTAGACTGTATGTGAAAATGTCACCCCACAGAATGTTCCACCTCACACACGGGGCTCATAACACACAGATCAGATAGATTCCTCTCAGTGTATAGGCAGATAGGAGAGAGATTTATCTCAGACTGTATGTGAAAATGTCACCCCACAGAATGTCCACCTCACACGCTCTCCTCATTTTTATCCTGAAAGGTAACAAACCTTTTTATTCAAATTTCCTACCCAGACTGAAGGTTGCAGGCCCTTGTTATGCTTAAAGGCATACTCCATCCCAGAAGTCTATGTCCACTTCTTTTTGTACTTTACAGCCTTCCAATACATACGACAGTCAGTTTTATTCCTGACAGTATATACTCATATTTCTAAATGCATTTTGTTTTGCTGAGAAGATAACTGTCTGATATACTGCGGGGTACAGATATGTTATTAGTTACATAACATAGGAATGGTCATGCCAAATTTCAAGTTTGTGCAGTACAGATGTGTGTTACTAGTTACATTACATAGGGGGTCACTTACTTTTATGCATAGGATTGAATAATCAAGTTGCAACCCTTTAAATTTCCAATATTTAGTACGCAAAGAATGGTCATGGCAAATTTCACATTTGTGCGGTAAAAATTTGTGTAATTATTTGTTGCATCGGAAAGTGAGAGAATTAGATTCCGTACGTAAAATTTGGATGCTAATTCTTTTGCGCTTAGAATTGAATAATCGATTTTGGAACCATCTGTTTTTCCTATTTATGACATAATCAATGCTCATGCCAAATTTCAAGTTTCTACGACATCGGGAAGGGAGAGAATTAGATTCCGTACGTAAAATTTGGACGCTAGTTCTTTTGCGCTCCAATTGAATAATCGAGTTGGGACCCCTTTACTTTTCCTATTTATGACATAATCTATGCTTGTGGCAAATTTCATGTTTCTACGACATCTGGAAGTTGGAGAATTAGTGGAGAGTCAGTCAGTGAAACAGGCAGTCAGTGAGTCAGTGAGGGCTTTTGTCTTTATATATATATAGATAATATGCCCCCTTTTTGCCCCCAAAATTGTTCACTGACTCTGAAATACTGTTAATGACCATCTTGATAGACAAAATGGACTACAAGTTCATTGAAGGATCCGGCTGCATGCAGCCCATAGAAGTATATGGAGGAGGAGCAGAGTGAGAGAGGAGCAAATAGACAGAAAGAGATGATGCTGCAGATAGTGGTAACTGTTTTACTGTCTCACAGCCTTAAGAATCCAATCTGCACTTTTCAGTATCTCTCTATAATGTATTCCATGCTGTTCTCTGTATATAATAGATGGTAATAGGAGAGCATGATCTTCTCTTCTCTATGTGTGTAGTGTATAAGAGACATCATAGCAGCTAGTCTCCACCTTGCGGAAAACTGAGCATTAGAGATGGAGCTAGCTCGGGGGAAAACTGTTAAAAACACAGGATATGTCATAAATAGTGTTATTCCTCATCTACACACAGCAACTTATTCTGAAAATTCACCTGTAAGGTTAGATATGTTTTCAAAGGGGTTGTCTAATTTACAGATAACATTACTTTAACAGTGCTGACTGTAGTAAAATAATAAACTGAGCTAAACTTACCTCTATGTGCCGCAATCCCTAAGTTCGTTGTGACAGTTGACATCACCGGAAGTCAGGTTCTTCTGGCATCAGTGCTCACATCCTGCACACCATGATGCCAAGGGTGCTGCAATGTGATGCTACAGCCGCTGATTAGTTGTAGCGATCACCTGACTTCGGTGATGGCCATTGATAAAACAGACTCCAGTGCCACAGCAGGACTCCAGAACTGGATCCTGGGAGCAGTGGAGGGGTAAGTATAGCTCAGTTTATTATTTTACTACAGACAGCCCTATTAAAGGGATGTTGTCCGGTAACTAATGCATCATTCCTTTTTTGAATTGTGTTTATAAATATGGTACCAATGATCACATCTACATACACTACAGTGCTATATGTATACCGCAGGCCTCAAGATGGACTACATCCAAACTTCAAATTCTGGAAAAACTCTGTGGGGACTGTATAACATTTAGCTGCACAATGGAATCCCACAATAGCAATGGGGGAATGGCAACAAAAGCACTAATTGGGCTGTATTTGTGACTACTTTCAACTTAGGCTCCATCCACACACACACACACACAGGCAACAAAATCTCGCTATATAATTATTAGAGATTAGCGAGCACGCTCGGATACAGCAGTTACTCGAGCAAGCATCGCTCTTCTCGAGTAACTGCTTACTGGTCCGAGCGTGCTCGGGGGGCGGCGGGGGTGAGCGGCGGGCGGTAGTGGGGGGAGAGAGAGATCTCTCTCACTCTCCTCCTCGCTACCCTCCGCCGCCCTCCGCTCCTCCCCGCTCCCCGAGCACGCTCGGACCAGTAAGCAGTTACTCGAGAAGAGCGATGCTCGCTCGAGTAACTGCTGTATCCGAGCGTGCTCACTAATCTCTAATAATTATTGCTACAAAACGCATGTATGTGAAGCTCATGGTTTCCAATGGGTTCTTTCAGGCTCCAAAATATCTCTCATGTGAAAGAACCTATTGGAAACCATAGATACAGTTATACAAATTCTCTTGGAATGTGGGACAGGAAGGGTAAAAACCCATGGAAGCTGTTATAGTCTCCATATAGCCCCCCAGTTTGACAGATTAAAAGCAGCAGATGTTTTGCATTTCTTATTTTTGCATTGTAGGTCAGGTACACACTTGAGGATGGGAGATTAGAAGTACCCGAAAAGCCCCTCTGAGACATTTAGCAGAAGATATTTATAAAGGTCTTTCTTTCTGTTGTTGAAGGGGCTCACTGCATACTGACATATCATTGAATTCTATGGGAACTGTATGAATCTCTATGCAGTGAGCTCCTTCTACTGGTGGCTGCAGGCATACAGGATTTTATCCTATACCCAGGAGCATACGCAGGATTTTCTCAAGGCAGCAGTTAAATAAAATTCATTATAAAATAATTAAGTTCAGTGCAGAGGACTAGAGTGCTAGGACTTTGCCAGTCTTTGTCACATTGTCTACCAGGAAGGGGGCAATCCGACTGTCCCTTTGCACAGCCAGCAATGTTTTACAGAGTGGCTCTGCATAAAACTGCTGGCTGTACTGACAAACTGGAGCAATTTGCCTCCTTCCCTGCCCAACTAGCAACATTGTGCCAGCAATATGAACATTAATCTCTCAGTCCCAATCCAGTGGTGCTAGTAAAACAGGAAGGTGGCAAGCTGCTCTAGCCTATACAGCCCTTGCCATGCTGGGCAATGCTTGTTGGCTCGGGCAGCTGGCAGTGTTCGTTCTAAGCCTTTTGTAGCTAATCAGCAGGGCAGTTAAGGACCTGGGCACTGTTCTCTGTAAATTGTAGAAAACAGAACAGCATTTAATACATATTAGCATACAGAACCCTAATGATTAGCTACAATGCAGACAGATATACAGGGCCATATAGCAGCCATGCAAATAATATTAGGCATTATTTAAGTCTAGTACATTGAAGGTTATTGTCCCCATCCCCTGTGGTTTAAGGCCACCTGCAGACGGGTGGGTCGGATCCGGCAGCGAGGATTCTCACCACGGGACCCGACCCGAGCGCCTGCAGGGACCATGCGTACTCACCCGCGCAGACCGGAGCCGGCGGCGGGTCAGTGACATTTCTGTGCGGGGCTCTGCGAGCCCCACACAGAAATAGAGCATGTCACGATTTGCTTGCCGCGCAATGTTTCTCACGGCCAAATTGCGTCCATCTGCATAGGATTGCGTTTGTTAACACAATCCTATGCAGGCTTCCAGCGGCGGAAATTCCGCGGGAAATCCCGCCGCGGAATTTCCGCCCATCTGCAGGCGGCCTAAGGCAGTGAAAGGATTAATTTCTGTATGTCTGGTGGTCTATGGCAGTAAATATGTATCAGCATTTCTGGTGGTCTAGGTCAGTGAGGGGGTTAATGCAAAGATCCCTAGTGGTCAAAGGCAGTGAAAGAGTTAATGTCTGTATCTCTAGTTGCTTAGGACAGTGGAGAAGTTTCTATCAGTATACCTAGTAGTTTAGAACAATGAGGGATTTAATTATTGTATCTCTGGTGATCTTGAGCAGTAAGGGGGGTAATGTCACTGTACTTGGTGGCTTAGGCTAATGAGAAGGTTAATTCTAGTATCCTGGGTGCTCTACAACAGTCAGTTAAATTTAAGACCTTGGGTGGAAGGCAGCAAAAATGTTAATGCTTCATTCCTGAAGTCCAGTGGTTTACTCACATTCCCAAGCTCTGGTATTTTCCTCCCTTCAGTGATCATAATGGTATGTACAGGAAGAGGAATGTGCTGCTACTGTATGACTGCACACATCTCTCTGAGATCAGGCAAGCTGATTTAAGAGCACTTTGCCCAATCATTAAGAAGGAGCTCCAGGAGTCTGCACACGAGCAAACTTTCCCTGAGCAAGGGTAGTTTCTGTAGAGGCAAGGGGTTGTTTTCCCTGTATAGCTTCCCCCTTGTGTATGCCTGTGCCTCTATGGCTGTGTTAAGGGAAGCAGGGGATTTGGAGCTTCATCCTCCATAAAAAATTCTATTCCTATTTATACTACATAAAATCAAAATAAATTAAATTACCACTTCTTTTCTGCCAGATGCGATCATCATTAACCAATTCATCAACCTAAGACAAATCATAATACTAAATAATTGTATAATTATATGCCTATTAATGCTTGATTGCTGCATGCTTTTCAGTTTTGGATCTGTATCGCCCGTGCTGTTATGACATTGGCAAGCAAACAACAGGTGAAATTTTCAGCTCATAATTACAATATAGTATGGAAAAACTAATCATGCACGCCAGGAGGCATCTACAGTGACAGTTTAGGCTTTGTTTTCTCTTGCGTACACATACACCTTAGCTGCTCAGCTGCCCCTACGTCCCAGTGGAGTAAACGTGATTAAGATTTGTACCTTATGCTGTTGCTTTAATTCTCCTGAACCCTTCAGATTTACACTGACCCCCTTTCTTTAATAGAAGTACCTGGAGTCCATCTCCCAAAACATGCAGCATCAGGACCAGCTACATTTCGGAATCCCTTCTGTTGCTATGGAGAGCAAGTATTCTTATACTGATGGAAGGCTGTATTGCACTTACAGTACCTCCATCTCTCCCAGAGGAGTAATTATCAAGGGCTGGCAGGCTGCGAGTGGAAACAAACCATCAATTACATCACTAAGCCAGATCCATTTTAAAAAGCAGTTATTGAATTAAAAGGCGCACACATACAAACACACATAAAACTTCTTTCTTGCCTCCGTTTCTACCGTTCCATAGAAAGTACATATATCCATAGAAACTGGATTAGTTGAAAAATTAAATAGAAGGCCCCGGGCTGAATTAAGGTCCCCACAGTGACTCAATTTGTGCAAAACACTTTGCTGTTAAGCTCAGTACCCTAGAGAAACAAGAAAAGCAGCTGCACTCAGCTCATATGCAGATGCAAGGGAGGATTTCCTCCATATTAATGGCTTTTTTCAATATTTTCAAATAGATATGCTGAAAACTGTGTCGTGTAATTGAGGTCAGTGCTTTGTCTTTTTTCTCCTAAACATCTCTGAAGAAACTTGATGAGATTGGAGTCAAATCACAGCTGCTGGGGACAAGTTTCTGAACAGAAGTTCCTAACTACAGGGGACTGAGTAACCAAGAACTTCAGCAAGATGACAAGATACCATGCTGCTTCAGGGACAGCCCAAGTAATGAGGCCGGTACATGGAAGGTATGTGCAAAAATGGCATGTATCATGTAGATGTCTGACGCTGTATTAGTGCATGCAGATCACTGTACTCATGTTATAATTTTACATGATATTATATATTTTTTTCCATATAGCAGATTTTAAGTCTAACATTATGTTTATTATTAAAATGGAAGTGTGTAACAAAAAACACAGCAGAAGATTCCACAAAGTGTTGTTTTCCTCCTGATATTTATTTTTATATATATATTTATAAATATATATGTCACTTTGTATTTTTTTATTATGAGGCACTGGTGCCCCTTGCTTCATTCTAGTTAAAGAAGGAAAACATTGTTTTTGTAAATGAACATCTATATAATATATAGAGCATAAAGATAAAGTGAGGGTCCAAAGGTTGACGAAGCCGGTACTGAGCCTCCACCCACACACCTGTACAACCACTTTCATATCTCTCTGGGATGATTTGCACCAAAATAACCAATTCATGCCTGTCGGAAAAGACACAATCTGCTATTATCTTGCACATCAGTATTTTTCTGTAAATTCGGTTTTTTAGTATTTTAAAACTGTTGCCTATGCACAGAAGAGCTTACAATCTAATGCCTCATGTCCTGAGTCTTCCCCGAGATCCCAGGAAGGCTGGGACTTGCAGCTAGCAGTGTCATTCTGTGTGTTCTGCTTCTTCAGTCCCTGCTTAATTAAAGCGTTTAGTTCTAGACCCTTACTTGAATACATTTTAATAAATTACCTTTCCGGGGGCTGCAAGTCATAGACTTTTGGTTTTTTGGTTTTTGTGTGGGAGAAGGAAGGGCAAAGTTCAAGACCAAACCGAACAAAACCCCTCTCCTTATATTACACATTAGAAAGTACTGGAGATCTATTCAAGGCTGTTTCAACAAAGGAGCTGTCCAAACAGCATGGATCTACAGCCATCCATCAGTGCCGCACGTAAGTCTCAATCCTAATATACTTTGTGCCTGTACAGTAATTACTGTAATTGCTACCTACTAATTGTAGAGAACAATGCTGTATTTCATAGGGACTGTACATACAAATTTTGCTTCACCACCATGAAGGTGGTAATGAGACAGTTAATACAAATCTGCCCCTTTCTCTTTTTTTATATAGCAGTTGTATACCATGCTGCACAGAATCGTACTCAATGTGTTGTTTTTAGGTGATTAAGTGCTGCTTGAGATGATCTGACTACAACTGCTGACACTATTTAGGGTTCACTTCTTCTGATGCCCCTCATTAGGGCCTGAGGTATATATATATTCCTAGTACTTTAGCTGTACACGCAATGATTGTTGACGATTTCGTCATTTGAACTTTTTATGATACATTTTTTCAGTAGTGTTCAGATATAGATAGTAGTTATATGACAAGATTATGCGCTTTTAAGAAACAGGCAAGCCTTCACAATGATTTTCATAGAATAAAATGTTTTTTTTGTTGTGTTTTGTGTGAAGCCCATAATAATAACAACAATAAGTCTTTATTCATATCGTGCCAACATATACTGTTGCTTGTGGGTGTTTGTATCACTGTGTACAGTACTACTATGTGATGTGAATATGTGAAAGAATCTGCAACATTGTCTATTCTATGCTTGGTTTACATTTAGATGTATACTCTAAGGTCCAGCTACACACATTTGCAGCTTACAGCTTGCCGTTGAGAGTCTACTTTGATCATTAATTATAATTTTATTAGTGTAATACACATCAATGAAAATTTCCTACTGACATGTCTGTAAGTAATAATATAAACAGCATTTTATGATGTCAGAATCTAACAATTATACAGAGATCAGCGGATACACTGACGCTGTGTTACAGCCGAGATGGACGCAAAAATACTTTGTCCAGATCCAACGGAATTTAATGTCCTAAAAGGACACGCAATATACAAATGTAGAGGACACAAAATTTCAATAACAAAACCACAAGTAGGGAAATGGAGAGAATCTGACCGTAACGTACTCATGCAATGAGATCCTACCTAAAAGCAAATCCCTCGACTGGGTTAAGACGACCCCGCATCAGGAACCTAGGGTAACTCTGATTCTCCATAGTTGGAAAAAGGAATAATACACTACTTATCTAAAAAAAATCTAACATCTAGAAGGAGTTGTCAGAATCAAATAAAACTTTCTATGTGTGATTGTAGCTTTGATAATAGAATCTTAGAATGGTAGAGTTGGAAGGAACCTCCAGAGTCACCGGGTCCAACTCACTGCTCAATGCAGGATTTACTAAATTATCCTAGACAGATATCCGTCCAGCCTTTGTTTGAAGAGTTCCATTGAAGGAAAACTCACCACCTCCTGTGGTAACCCGTTCCACTCATTGATCACTCTTACTTTCAGAAAGTTTTTCTAATATCTAATCTGCATCTCCTCCCTTTGAGGTCCATCCCATTGCTTCGAGTCTTTCCCTGTGCAAATGAGAAAAGGGCTGATCCATCTGCACTGTTACAGTCCTTCAGATAATTGTAGACAGCTATTAAGTCTTCTCTCAGCCTTCTATTTTTCTTTTTGTAAGCTAAACATTCCCTGGTAGCTCTGAGCTTGCTCAAGTGTATCTATGTCTTTTTTTAATTGGGGTGTCCAGAACTGGACACAGTATTCCAGATGAGGTCTGACTAAGGAATGATAGAGGGGGATAATTATCTCACGTGATCTAGACTCTATGCTTCTCTTAATACATGCCAGAATTGTCTTTGCCTTTTTTGCTGCTGCATCACACTGTTGACTCATGTTCAGTCTATGATCTATTAGTATACCCAAGTCTTTTTCAGATGTGCTGCTGCTTAGCTCAATTCCTCCCATTCTGTAAGTGCTTTTCTCCTTGTTAAATACCATTTTGCCACCAACTGTTCAAGCTTGTCTAGATCTTTTCTCTAGTATTAGCTATCCCTCCTAGCTTTGTGTTGTGGGTGAATTTGATCAGTTTCCCTTCAATTTACTCCTCCAGATAATTTATAAAAATGTTATACAACACTGGGCCTAGAGCAGAGATTTGTGGTACCCCACTTGGCACATTCTTTAAATTGGATGTGCAGCTATTTATGACCACTCTTTGAATATGATCACTCAGCCAGTTGTGAATCCACCAAACAGTTGCTTTGTCAATGCCATATTTGATCATTTTTTTCAATAAGAATGGTATGAGATACTTTTTTAAATGCTTTATTTAAGCCAAGTTAAGGCCCATTTAGACACAATGATTATCGCTCAAAATCCGTCTTTTGAGCAATAATTGTTGTGTCTAAATGTGCCCATCTTTCACTGTTCGGCACGAACGACAGTTTTCAGTTCTGCTTGAGAACTGTCCTTCAGCAGAACAGCTGATAAGCAGGACTGCATGCTGTGCTCTGCCTGAGGAGAGCTGATTACAGTTAATAACATTGGTACAGCTGTTCTCAGTTCTCAGCCCCACCAGCAGAACATCTGATAAGCAGGACCACACTCTGTGTCTGCTGTCCATGGTGCTGAATTCTCCACGGGGAGCCCATAGCTGAACAATGGAGCTAATTACACAGCTCAGACCCCCTGCTGAGTTCTGTAACAGCACCCACAAGCTCATTTGCATGCAAATGAAGCTAATGAAAGTACTAATAGCAATTAGTGCCTATTAGTACTTTATGCAAAACGATCCCTGATCTTTTAATCATTTGAAAGATATCTCTGTGTGTAAAGGCCCATTTAGACACAATGATTATTGCTCAAGATTCGGATTCGCTCAAAGGCAATCTTTTGAGCGATGATCATTGTGTGCATTTACACGCTACGAGAACTGCCGTGTTCTCGGAGCACTCTGCTGGTATCCAGCTGAGCGCTCTGAGCAGGGAATGCAGAACACAGCTGGAGCACTGTCTTCTGCATACTTCTGCTGTGTTCTCCAAGCGGGATACCAGCTAAAACAATAGTATTAGCGGTATCCCGCTGAGAACTCAGAGCGCGGTCCTGATAAGACTCATCGTTGTCTTTCAGCTAGCTGAAGGATAACGATGAGCGAATCATGCACAAACAGTGCACGATGGCCACACATTTAGACACGACATTTATTACCCAAAAGACGGCTTTTGAGTGAATTTTGAGCAATAATCATTGTGTCTAAATAGGGTCTAATAGCTTTATGCTATATCTACCGCATTTTCCAGATCAACCCAGTTGGTGATTCTGTCATAGAAGGAAATTACATTAGTCTGGCATCACTTGTTTGTTACAAACCCATGCTAACTCAGGTTAATTACTCCCTTCTTATCCAAGTACTTGCATACATGCTGATTAATTTGTTCAAAGATCTTTCCTGGTATACAGAAGTCAGGCTCACAGGTCTGTAGTTTCCTGGGGCCACCTTCTTCCCTTTTTTGAAGATAGGGATAACATTTGCCCTTTTCCAATCTTCTGGGACTTCTGTTCTCCAGGAATTTTGAAAGATTATGGCAAGTGGTTCAGTTAATACATCTGTTGCTTCCTTCAGTACCCTAGGATGTAGTTCATCTGGACCTGAAAACTTGAATTCATTTAAGTTGGTTAAGTGTTACCTCACCATCTCTCTGTTTATAGATAGGCTGGATTATTTTATTCCCCCAATAGCACAGAGAAGATCAGTCGATGTTCCATCCACTCTCTGAGAGAAAACAGATACAAAACAGGAATTTAAAGGTTCAGCCTTCGCATCATTTTTAACCAAATCACTATTTTGATCCTGTAAACATCCTATGGCATCTTTGATTTCTCGTTTTCTATTGATATACCCTTAAAATCCTTTTTTGTTGCTCTTGGTCTCTATTGCCTCAATTCATTATTAGCTTTAGCTTTTTTGAAACTTGCCCTACAGTTTCTGCAGACTGCATTATATTCTTTTTTAGATATTCCCTACTCTTTCCATTTGATAAACATATTTTTCTTCCTTTTTAGCACGTGTGGAAGTTCTGCGTTCATCCCTCCTGGTCTCTTTAAATGCTTCCTATTCTTCCTTCTTTTAGGGATTGTTAACAATTCTGCTTTGAGAATCTAATTTTGCAATATTTCCCAACCTTCTGGGACATTTCTGTCCTTATGAACATCCAGTCATTGGATTCTTCCTATCCTCTTTCTATATCTGAGTTTTCTCAGGTCTTCCTCCCCTTTTTATCAAAAATTCAAGGATAGGATGATCACTGCCTCCTAGGGTCCCAGCCACCCTTACTTCCTCAACCATTCCCTCCCTGTTATCAGATTCCCTCCCTGTTAGCTGATCCCCTTGTTTTCTCTTCTACCTTTTGGAAGAAAAAGTTCTCAGCAAGAGTGGATAAGAATTTGTTGGACCCATTACTTTTGCCTGAGAGAGATTCCCAACAAATGTCTTGATAGTTAAAATCTCCCATGATCACTCTTTTGAGAACTTGGCCATCTGATGTAGAAAGAGTTCATCCATATCTACTGCTTGTCCAGGTGGCCTATAGTAAATACCTACAATTGTGTCCTTTCTGTTGTTCTCTCCTTGTATTCTTACCCAAACAGTTTCTACAGAACTCCCATGCTCTGAAGCTTGAATCTTTGTGGAAATTAATGTTTTCCTAACATACAACGCAATACCTCCTCCCCTTTTATTAGGTCTGTTTCTTATAAAAAGTTTCCGTGATGCCTATGACATCATATTCCTCTTCCTGTGTTAGGAGCTTCAATTCCCTATGTTTGTTTCCCATGCTCTGTGCATTTGGTTAGAAACATTGTAGTTTGTGATCTGTGTCTCTTGCTCCTCTACTTTTCTTTAGAATTTTTTGTCTTTGTTCTTTCTTTGCACTTCTAATAGCGAAGTTCCCAAATGTATTAATTAGCTGTATATTTTTACCAGCCCTTTCACTTCCCTTCCTATATTGTTCTAGTTTAAAACTCTCCTGATGTAAGTAAGTTATTACAATATCAGAACAAAAGGATAATTTATTATAGAAAAAACTGAACATTTGAAGGGAGGCTGTAGTACCATGTTGGGCCACCTCTAGTTTGAATGCAAGATGTGGTTTGGGTGGGCATGGAGGCACATAGGTTCTATATGGTATCCTGTGGCATATCAGTCCACATTTACTGTAACTGAACCTCTAAATCATGCAAACTTATAGGCTGTTGAAGTTGATGTTTCTTAGAACGATCCATACATTTTCTATTGGTGATAAATCTGGCAACCAGGCAAGTCATGGACGTGTGGCAGTGTTGTAGAGGCATTTTTGTCACACCCTTGCTGCGTGTGGCCAAGCATTATCCTGCAGGAAAATGCCTCTTGGAAGCCCCGTGCCATGAGAGTCAATACATGTAGCTGCAGGATGTCCTAAACATATCACTAATTTGTCATTGTCCCTCATGCCACCAACTGTCTAGACCATCACACCAGCAGTGGTGGCAGTGTGCCGCTCTATAGCAAAGGCAAGCTTGAGACGTTCACCTCGAGGTCTCCAGATATGCATACGGTCTTTGGCAGTGCCCCAGCTAAAACTGAATTTGTTGCTGAAGACAACCCGGTTCTACTCCGTGGCAGTCCAGTTTTGTCGTTCATGACACCACTGCAAACATGACAGTGGGTGTGCGTGTGTGTGTGTCAAAGGCTGTACAAGTAATGGGCACTGTAAGACTAAATATCCTTCAGCTAAGTGCCTGGAAATGGTTCCGACAGGCAAAGCGGCATGTAATGATCGTGCCACCTGTCTCTGGATGGTGGACAACAAATCAGTTGGAGCTGCTCCAGCTTGTCAGACGATCCTCTCCACTGGTGGTTTGCCGAGGGCGTTCTGAGCTCGGTCACCTTATGTGTGTCCTCACACATTCACTGGTTCAAATATCCCATAACAGTCTGGTCATAACAGCTCAAGTGGCGGGCAATTTGTCAATATGACCATTCAGCTTCTCACATTCCAATAATGTGCCCCCTTCTCAAACTCTGTTAACTGGGCAAAATCTCTTTGATTGTGTTGTAGAAGCATGTCTAGTGGTCAACGAGGTCTACACAAGCAGAAAAATAGGTCCACTACACAAAAGTAGCCTTTGAGAGTGTAGAACCACTTTTAGTGCCTCAGGGGGCAAAACCTTTCATCTACTCATGCCACAACTCTAATCATTTGCATATCTGCCTGAGATGTAACTGCATGCCAACTCATTAATTAAACGACAACTCATTAATTTTTTTTTTTTTACAAATAGTATATTTGCTACAAAAAATGATATTACCTGCAGTATAGATGTAGAACATCACACAATGAACCATATGATATATTAATGCTGTTTTAGGCCTTAGTCACATGGGCGTTTTTCCCCGCGATTTGCGGATCGCATGACGGATGCGCATCCGCAAATCACGTGACCGGGCTGAAAAATCGCCCGAAAAAACTGCTCCTAGCCGTGTTTCAATAGAAACGGGCCGGAGCAGTTCAGCGCTGTCCAGCACATTGAATTCAATGGAGCCGGCAATACAGCCGCCTCCATTGAAAGCAATGGGCTGCGGGCGATCTCACGATGAATTTTCGGGAAGGGCTTAAAAATATAAGCCCTTCCTGGAAATTCATCCAGAAATGTGTAAAAACAAAAAAAATATATATACTCATCTGGTCCCGGCAGACGGAGTTCAGCCGCGGCCGGCTGGCAGATCTCCTGAACTGCTCTGAGTAGTATTCAGCAGCCGGGGATTTAAAATCCCCGCCTGCTGAATGAGCTGCCTCTGATTGGTCACAGCCTCACCAATCAGAGGCAGCTCTCACTTACCCATTCATGAATTCATGAGTGGGTGAGTGAGTGCTGCCTCTGATTGGCTCAGCGCAGGGACCAATCAGGGGCAGCTCTCACTCACCCATTCATGAATTCATGAATGGGTAAGTGAGAGCTACCTCTGATTGGTGAGGCTGTGACCAATCAGAGGCAGCTCATTAAGCAGGCGGAGATTTTAAATCCCTGGCTGCTGAATACTACTCAGAGCAGTTCAGGAGAACTGCCAGCCGGCCGTTGAATTCAATGGGCAAACATCATTCTTCCCTGCCACAGCTGTTACAGCTGTGGCAGAGGAGAATGATTTGTCTACTATATGTTCTCAATGGGGTCGGCGCTGCTGCCGCCGGCCCCGTTGAGCGCATATAGAGAAGAGAACAGGAATCGCAGATCGCAGATAGGTGCGATCTGCGATTTCTGTTCTATAATTTATCGGACGAGCGCATAAAAAGCGCTCATGTGTCCGATACTATTGCAAAGCAATGGTTTTATAAAATCGCCGGACGCATGCGCATGCGCAAATCGCGCGAAAAAACGCCCGTCTGACTGAGGCCTTAGCAATAAGTCAGGACAAAGATGTTACAACATCTCAAATATCCTAAACAGCAAACAAACTTACAGTGAAGCAGGATAGGGGCCAACAACTAGACCAGAAACATCTTCAGACTAGAAGTATAACTGACATCCTCAATAAGAAAGAGCCAGAATAATGTGTACAGATACATTCTGATTGGCCAGCTGGAACACATACCTCCTAGCCGACCAATCGATCCATACAACAGAAGAGAACAGATAATGTCTACATCCCATATCTGCACCGGCATGTGGATAACATGGGCCAAGGGTGACGCCGCGACTTTCACCCCGATCCTGATCCAACATGGCAGGCGAGTCACGACATAATACTTATCTTTTCCTCCAGAACCAGTCTTTACCAGAGATTACTTTTTGCCGGACGTTACATCTCTTCTGCCAACCACTGCTTGACTGCCATGTAGTGTGCCCTCTTTCTTCAAGAAGAGGTTCATTAGCAGCTGTAGTGTAGTATTATACAGTACTGGACCCCAGATCATGAAAGTACAAACCGAAGCTGATGCAGACCTTTGTTTTAAAATGGAAATGAACTTTTTATATAAATCAGAGGCAGGCAAGAAGCATTTGCTTACCCTTCAAAAAGTCAATGTGCAGCAGCTAAGGTGTGTACGGTATTATAAAGAATAATGTACTTCCTACTATAAATTATTGAAGAAAATATTAGACGTCACCAGGGAGTCCTGTGGCCTGTATAAAAGCACTCAGTCTGTGGCCTCATGCTTATAATGGATTATACTGCTCACTTTCTCTACTTAGGCAGCATATACCACTGGACCTTTGGGGTTTACATAGTATGTTGGCCAAAAAATGACTAATATATTTTTTACTTTGTCTACTTTTCTGCCAAGAGCTATATGTTTTCTATTTTTCTGTCAACATAGCCATATGATGGTTTGTTTTCTGTTGGACTTGCATTTGTTAATTTCATAAATTTGGGCTATATACTATGCATTGTATAACTTTTGGAAACAAATTGAAATTCCACCATTGTTTTCTGAGCATTGTTTTTATGGCATTCACTGTGCAGTATAAATAACATGATAAAATTATTCTCTCGGTCCACAATATTACGATGGTACCAAATTAAGATAATATTTCTATAGTTTTTTAATGCGTTAATACTTTTGCACAATAAAAGCACTTTAGAAAATTGCTTGTGTTTCCACATTCCAAAACCCATAAGATTTTTGTTTTTCCATTGACAGCATTATTGAGGGTCTGTTTTTTTACACCAAAAGCTTTAGTTTTCCGTTCCATTTTTGGGAACATATGACATGTTGATCACTTTTTATTCCATCTTTTTACTAACAAAAATCTGCAATTCTGGCATTGTTTTGAACAGTGTTCATTGTGCGCTTAAAATGACATGTTAGCTTAACTCTGTGAGTCAGTACAATCGCATCAATACCAATTTTATATAATTTTTATGTTTTACTACTTTCGCACAAAATACCAATTTTATAGTGTGTTTTTTTTATCTTTGTCTTTCTACATGCTAAGAGGGGAGGAGGGGATTGAGTTTTTCTATTTATATATTTTTTTCTTGAACATTTTTTTTTACGTTTTATTCTGGTTCTACTAGAGGACTTGAACTTAATTTCATTTGGTAATTCCTAGAATACACTGCAATACTTCAGTACTGTAGTATATTCTAAAAGTCTAATAGACCCTTTTTCTGGAAGGAAGGATCTAAGTCTTCGTAGATGGCAGGCTCAGAGTGCTACCTTTGCTAGGCCTCCTTCACACAGCGAGTTGGCACTCCATTGCTATGGTGCACCTGGAGGAGTTCTGGCTGCGTTGTGGAGGACTTTTCACGGCCGGCTGATATACGCTTACATCTAAGCAGTACCACCCCCTTCCCTCCCCCTCACCGGCTCTCTGCTTCTCTCCTCTCCTCCGAGAGGTTTGCAATGGGAGTGGGCGGGACTGGGGTGGAGCTAAGCTCCCGCCCCCTGTCCGTAGCCAGCAATGAGAGTGGGTGGGACAGAGCGGAGCTTAGCTCCGCCCCTCTCCCTCCCATTGCAAACGCCGGAGGGGAGGAGAGAGACAAAGAGTTGGTGAGGGGGAAGGAAGGGGGGAACTGCTTAGATGGAAGCTTATATCAGCTGGCTGTGAAAATGCCGGCCGATATATGCTCGTGTAAATAAGCCCTTAGGTCGCCTTCACACTGGCGTGGGTGATATCAGGCCATGGCATTTTCATGTGAATACAGCTTCGCATCACTGCGGGGATGAAGGGAATTCCCCACCACTGCTGTCACAGCCGCGACAGAGGATCGCAGAGTTCTCCCATTGCTATCAGTGGGGCCGGTGCTGCTGCTGGCCCCACCAAAAAAAGGGGGCTGCAATGCAAGATCTCGCAGCTAAATAGAACATGCTGCAATTTGTTTCCCTTTATAGCATCACATCGTGGTGCCATGCAGGAAAACATTGCTAATATGTATGACCCAATTCAAAAGAATGGGGTCCATATTTGTGCGAGATTTGTGTGTCTTGAGGCATACAAATCTCACACGATTTGCACGCCAGTGTGAAGGCAGCCTTAGGACCCATGCACAAGTGCAAATGTCAGTCCATGTAAAAAAAAAAGAATTAAAGCATATCCTATTCTGGTCTGTATCATAGACCAGAATAGAACATGCAATGACCACTGTTAATGGAGATTGCATCTGTGTACTGTCTGATGCGAGTTGCACCAAAGAATCTTGAATGCAACTTGCATATGGAGTCTGAATGTGGCCTTACTGTGCATTGGGAGAAATCTGTCTATCAGTGACAGCAGGGCAGTGTATGCCCAAAGTTCCTGAATACTGAGGATTCACATTATTACTCGCACACACATTACTGGCAGAGCTGTATTGAGAGAACTCCTTCCTCACAAGAGTCGCAATTTATAAAGTGTGAGTTGCACTAAAACTATACGATGGACAGATGTAAGAGACACAGTGCTGAAATCAGTGTTTGTCACTACCATATACTGCCTTCATAAAGGTGAAGACAGATTTTCTTGAATTATGTATATACCAGTATTAGTTCAGCCATTTTCTATTTTGAACAAGAAGTTCACACAGCTCCATCTACATTACTTGTATCAATAAATAGCAAAATAATCAAAATACTAACGACCACTTGTCCGTTCGTGAGTTACATGCTCCATCCCTGATCACATGACGGTAACGTCATCAAAGGTCCTTCATCCCGAGTCAGTGAGTTACATGCTCCTCCCCTGATCACATAATGGTGACGTCATTACAGGTCCTATTTCATAGCAACTGAGGCCGCGGGGGTTTGTAGAGGATGCATAACTCAATCACTTGGGATGATTTCCAGATAAAGGACATGGGATGATGCCACTGTCATGTGATTAGGGGTGGAGCATGTAACTCACTTACTACATGACGTGCATGTACCACGGCTGTGTGTGTGCGATGTGCATGTAGCAGAGCTGTGTGTGTGACATGCATGTAGCAGAGCTGTGTGTGTGACATGCATGTAGCAGAGCTGTGTGTGACATGCATGTACCACGGCTGTGTGTGTGACATGCATGTACCACAGCTGTCTGTGTGACGTGCATTTAGCAGAGCTGTGTGTGTGTGTGACATGCATGTACCACGGCTGTGTGTGTGACATGCATGTACCACAGCTGTCTGTGTGACGTGCATTTAGCAGAGCTGTGTGTGTAACATGCATGTAGCAGAGCTGTATGTGTGTGATGTGCATGTAGCAGAGCTGTGTGTTTGTGTGATGTGCATGTACCACAGCTGTGTGTGAATTGCATGTAGCAGAGCTGTGTGGCACATTGTGCCACCAGAAACACTGGTGCTATAATTCCCTAATAATTACTAATCAAAACTAGACCGGTAATCAAAACTAGATTAACAGTAATAGCTCCACTGTGGAAGGTATGCGAAAGCTTTTAAGATTTGGGTATTCCATTCTAATCATCCAACTATTTAAAACCCATTCTCTCGGGTATGTTCATTCTTGTGTTGTATGCAGCTAATCAGCTAATCAGTCACATAGGTCTAACAGTATAGCTGTCATTTCAATTCCCATAATGCATTTTTCTTAAATAACTGCAATCCAATTTATAATCTGACATTAATGAAAGGAAAATAAAATATCACAATAAAATTCAAAAAAGTACAAAGTGATTGCAAAGCTTCAATATTTTACACAGAGCACAAAGTAGAGTTTCCCTTTAGTTACACAGTGCTATTAAGGCATATTCTTGTATATCAAAACTTGGAAATTTAAACTGTAAAATGCTCAAGTGTCAAGGCTTGTCGGCATTTGCTCCTTGTCATTTTGATGCTAGGCTGAGGGATGGATCTGCCCAGTTAGCCAATCACAGTTTTTCTGTGCACATTTACTCTGGCTACACCTCTCAGAGGATACTAGTTATTCTCCAGTCTGGTTTAAGCATGCATGCTGATCAGATCTCTATCCGTCTGTGCCCTGTGTGTCTTGTCTGAACTCAGTCAGATTTCTGTCTGACTGCTGTTTCTTGTCTGAACCCAGTAAGATGTCATGTCTGACTCATGAGTCCTGTTTGTGTCCTGTCTTATTCCTGCCTGAAGATACCCTGTCTGAAAGTACTTCTAGTCTTCTGGGCGACACCTGGTTCAGCCCTGCACCTCTGCTAAGATAAGTCTGTCATTTTACTTATATGCTGGAGTGTTGTAACATCATGTTCCCTGTACTCTGTGGTAATATATTGTGTGTTATCCTTGCTATTGTTCCCTGTTACCATCTAGGGAGAGTCAGGATCACCGCAGGTTCCTGATATGGGCCGCCCTCATTAGGGCGATCACTCTGCTTATAGCTAGAGGTTTCCTTAGCTAAGAGTTCGGGGCCAGTTTCCCTTGATTCCCTGTATTTATGTTCCCTTATATGACATTTTGTGTTAAACCTCATTTGCATTAATAAAGTGTATACATTTGGTTTTTTTGCATTTGCTGTGTTTGTACAAGTCTGTATATTGATGATTTATGAAGATTTATATTTATGCCTGTGTGGGTCATGTAAAAGGGCAGACTGGCCATATAATCTACCGGGAACAATCACGGTGGGCTGGTAAGGCCCTGTGGCCTTTGGAAGTCGGCGTGGGGCCTGTGCAGCGCAAACAGCAGAGGTGGAGAGCCATGAGGAAGGACTCAGGTACGTATATGTGTTTTTTTAATGCATGTAAAAGGCAGCACTGCAAGAGGGCTAAGAGACATTATTACCAAAAAGGGGACTAAAGGGATATTATTACTATAAGAAAGCCAGTATTCTTACTAAAAGTAGGTCAGAAGGGGCATTATTACTAAGTAGTGGAATAAAAGGGGGCACCATTACTGTGTAAAGAGTACTAAAAGTGGCACTTACTATATATGGCATTATTAGTGTATGGAGTAACATGGATGGGGGCATTGTGTAGAGGTATGGAAAATGAAGGCAGCGGCTGGAAAATTGAGGAGTCAAAGTTGTCTGTCAAATTCTGCAGAAACAAGTTGTTTCTGGGAAAATTCATGGTGGTGGTCTGAGCCGGATGGAGAAGAAAATAGAAAGTGAATGACCCCAGTCAGAGGAAACATCACCTATGCTTGCTACAGGTAACTGTACTGTAATCACTTATACAGTCTGTAGAGTAGCTGTGTACTGGTACTGTGAACTGATATCTACTGCTGTATGGTTATTGTAAAAAGGGTAGCATTGGTCTTTGTATATTTTTTTCAGTATCACTGGTCATATTATGTGGTCAAAATATGTGTGTATTATTTGGCTCTAATATATTGTTGTTGGTTATATCAATCTTTGTAGTATATATTTTTTTCAGTAGGAGTATGGTGGCATTTTGTCACTATATCGTAGTAATATGTGATCATGGTATGCGGTATAATTTGGTCTTTTAGTGTAATTTTTCATAATGTTGATGTCTGTAATAGTCTTTATTGATGGTGGCATTATTCCATCACTATATGGTGGTAATATGTGATCATGGTGTGGCAGTATTGCATGGCCCTCATATAGTTATATTACTGGTAATGTTGGTCTTGGTACAGTGACAATATAGAGGTAATTATAGTGGATTTGACGACTGCCATAAAACTAAAAATTTTTATTTTTTTAACTCTGTTCATTTTTAGAGATGAGCGAACACCAAAATGTTCGGGTGTTCTTTATTCGAAACGAACTTCCCGCGATGTTCGAGGGTTCGTTTCGAATAACGAACCCCATTGAAGTCAATGGGCGACCAGAACATTTTTGTATTTCGCCGATGCTCGCTAAGGTTTTCATGTGTGAAAATCTGGGCAATTCAAGAAAGTGATGGGAACGACACAGCAACGGATAAGGCAGGCGAGGGGCTACATGTTGGGCTGCATCTCAAGTTCACAGGTCCCACTATTAAGCCACAATACCGGCAAGAGTGGGCCCCCCCCCCCTCCCAACAACTTTTACTTCTGAAAAGCCATCATTAGCATGGCATACCTTTGCTAAGCACCACACTACCTCCAACAAAGCACAATCACCGCCTGCATGACACTCCACTGCCACTTCTACTGGGTTACATGCTGCCCAACCGCCCCCCCTCCCCCCCACAGCGCACACCAAAGTGTCCCTGCGCAGCCTTCAGCTGCCCTCATGCGACACCACCCTCATGTCTATTTAGAAGTGCGTCTGCCATGACGAGGGACCGCAGGCACACACTGCACAGGGTTGGCACGGCTTGGCAGCGACCCTCTTTAAAAGGGGCGGGGCGATAGCCCACAATGCTGTACAGAAGCAATGAGAAATAGAATCCTATGCCACCGCCATCAGGAGCTGCACACGTGGGCATAGCAATGGGGAACCTATGTGCCACACACTATTCATTCTGTCAAGGTGTCTGCATGCCCCAGTCAGACCGGGCTTTTTAATTCATAGACACAGGCAGGTACAACTCCCTATTGTGAAGTCCCTGTTGACCCACAGCATGGGTGGCTCCCTGGAACCCACCGGCGGTACACAGAAATATCCCATTGCATTGCCCAACACAGCTGAGGTAGTAATGTCGTGCGTAATACAGGTGGGCTTCGGCCCACACTGCATGCCCCAGTCAGACTGGGGTTCTTTACAAGTGGACACATGTAGGTTACACTCCGTGTGCACCTACAGCATGGGTGGCTCCCTGGAACCCACCGGCGGTACACAGAAATATCCCATTGCATTGCCCAACACAGCTGAGGTAGTAATGTCGTGCGTAATACAGGTGGGCTTCGGCCCACACTGCATGCCCCAGTCAGACTGGGGTTCTTTACAAGTGGAAACAGATGCATTTATAATTCCCTGTGGACCCACTGCCTGGGTGGGTGCCAGGAAGCCACCGGCGGTACATAGAAATATCCCATTGCATTGCCCAACACAGCTGAGGTAACGTCAGCTGGAAATGCAGGTGGGCTAAAAATTAATTTGATTACACTGTAGGCGAGGGCCCACAAAAATTGCTGTATCAACAGTACTAATGTACATCCCAAAAATTGGCCATGGCCAGCCAAGAGGGCAGGTGAAACCCATTAATCGCTTTGGTTAATGTGGCTTAAGTGGTAACTAGGCCTGGAGGCAGCCCAGTGTAACGAAAAATTGGTTCAAGTTACAGTTCCAACGCTTTTAAGCGCATTGAAACTTATAAAAATTGTTCAGAAAAATTATTTGAGTGAGCCTTGTGGCCCTAAGAAAAATTGCCCGTTCAGCGTGATTACGTGAGGTTTCAGGAGGAGGAGCAGGAGGAGGAGGAGGAATATTAGACACAGATTGATGAAGCAGAAATGTCCCCGTTTTGGATGGTGAGAGAGAACGTAGCTTCCATCCGCGGGTGCAGCCTACGTATTGCTTACGTATCGCTGCTGTCCGCTGGTGGAGAACAGAAGTCTGGCGAAATCCAGCCTTTGTTCATCTTGATGAGTGTTAGCCTGTCGGCACTGTCGGTTGACAAGCGGCTACGCTTATCTGTGATGATTCCCCCAGCCGCACTAAACACCCTCTCCGACAAGACGCTAGCCGCAGGACAAGCAAGCACCTCCAGGGCATACAGCGCTAGTTCAGGCCACGTGTCCAGCTTCGACACCCAGTAGTTGTAGGGGGCAGAGGCGTCACCGAGGATGGTCGTGCGATCGGCTACGTACTCCCTCACCATCCTTTTACAGTGCTCCCGCCGACTCAGCCTTGACTGGGGAGCGGTGACACAGTCTTGGTGGGGAGCCATAAAGCTGGCCAGGCCCTTAAAGACTGTTGCACTGCCTGGGATGTACATGCTGCTCGATCTCCGCACCTCCCCTGCTACCTTGCCCTCGGTACTGCGCCTTCTGCCACTAGCGCTGTCGGCTGGGAATTTTACCATCAGCTTGTCCGCAAGGGTCCTGTGGTATAGCAACACTCTCGAACCCCTTTCCTCTTCGGGAATGAGAGTGGGCAGGTTCTCCTTATAGCGTGGGTCGAGCAGTGTGTACACCCAGTAATCCGTTGTGGCCAGAATGCGTGCAACGCGAGGGTCACGAGAAAGGCATCCTAACATGAAGTCAGCCATGTGTGCCAGGGTACCAGTACGCAACACATGGCTGTCTTCACTAGGAAGATCACTTTCAGGATCCTCCTCCTCCTCCTCCTCCTCCTCAGGCCATACACGCTGAAAGGATGACAGGCAATCAGCCGGTGTACCGTCAGCAGCGGGCCAAGCTGTCTCTTCCCCCTCCTCCTCATCCTCCTCATGCTCCTCCTCCTCCTCCTGTACGCGCTGAGAAATAGACAGGAGGGTGCCCTGACTATCCAGCGGCATACTGTCTTCCCCCGCCCCCGTTTCCGAGCGCAAAGCAGCTGCCTTTATGGTTTGCAGGGAATTTCTCAAGATGCATAGCAGAGGAATGGTGACGCTAATGATTGTAGCATCGCCGCTCACCACCTGGGTAGACTCCTCAAAATTACCAAGGACATGGCAGATGTCTGCCAACCAGGCCCACTCTTCTGAAAGGAATTGAGGAGGCTGACTCCCACTGCGCCGCCCATGTTGGAGTTGGTATTCGACTATAGCTCTACGTTGTTCATAGAGCCTGGCCAACATGTGGAGCGTAGAGTTCCACCGTGTGGGCACGTCGCACAGCAGTCGGTGCACTGGCAGCTTAAAGTGATGTTGCAGGGTGCGCAGGGTGGCAGCGTCCGTGTGGGACTTGCGGAAATGTGCGCAGAGCCGGCGCGCCTTTACGAGCAGGTCTGACAAGCGTGGGTAGCTTTTCAGAAAGCGCTGAACCACCAAATTAAAGACGTGGGCCAGGCATGGCACGTGCGTGAGGCTGCCGAGCTGCAGAGCCGCCACCAGGTTACGGCCGTTGTCACACACGACCATGCCCGGTTGGAGGCTCAGCGGCGCAAGCCAGCGGTCGGTCTGCTGTGTCAGACTCTGCAGCAGTTCGTGGGCCGTGTGCCTCTTATCGCCTAAGCTGAGTAGTTTCAGCACGGCCTGCTGACGCTTGCCCACCGCTGTGCTGCCACACCACGCGACACCGACTGCTGGCGACATGCTGCTGCTAACACATCTTGATTGCGAGACAGAGGAGGAGGAGGAGGAGGAGGGTGCTTTAGTGGAGGAAGCATACACCTCCGCAGATACCACCACCGAGCTGGGGCCCGCAATTCTGGGGGTGGGTAGGACGTGAGCGGTCCCAGGCTCTGACTCTGTCCCAGCCTCCACTAAATTCACCCAATGTGCCGTCAGGGAGATGTAGTGGCCCTGCCCGCCTGTGCTTGTCCACGTGTCCGTTGTTAAGTGGACCGTGGCAGTAACCGCGTTGGTGAGGGCGCGTACAATGTTGCGGGAGACGTGGTCGTGCAGGGCTGGGACGGCACATCGGGAAAAGTAGTGGCGACTGGGAACTGAGTAGCGCGGGGCCACCGCCTCCATGATACTTTTGAAGGACTCCGTTTCCACAACCCTATACGGCAGCATCTCAAGGCTGATGAATTTTGCTATGCGGACGGTTAACGTTTGAGCGTGCGGGTGCGTGGCGGCGTACTTGCGCTTGCTCTCCAACAGTTGCGCAAGCGACGGCTGGACGGTGCGCTGAACTACACTGCTGGATGGGGCCGAGGACAGCGGAGATGAGGGTGTGGGTGCAGGCCATGAGGCGGTAGTGCCTGTGTCCTGAGAGGGGGGTTGCATCTCAGTGGCAGGTTGGGGCACAGGGGGAGAGGCAGGGGTGCAAACCGGAGGCGCTGAACGGCCTTTGTCCCACCTTGTGGGGTGCTTGGCCATCATATGTCTGCGCATGGTGGTGGTGGTGAGGCTGTTGGTGTTGGCTCCCCGGCTGAGCTTTGCGCGACAAAGGTTGCACACCACTGTTCGTCGGTCGTCAGGCGTCTCTGTGAAAAACTGCCAGACCTTAGAGCACCTCGGCCTCTGCAGGGTGGCATGGCGCGAGGGGGCGCTTTGGGAAACAGTTGGTGGATTATTCGGTCTGGCCCTGCCTCTACCCCTGGCCACCGCACTGCCTCTTGCAACCTGCCCTGCTGATGCCCTTGACTCCCCCTCTGAAGACCTGTCCTCCTGAGTAAGCGTTGCACACCAGGTGGGGTCAGTCACCTCATCGTCCTGCTGCTCTTCCTCCGAATCCTCTGTGCGCTGCTCCCTCGGACTTACTGCCCTTACTACTACCTCACTGCAAGACAACTGTGTCTGATCGTCATCGTCCTCCTCACCCACAGAAAGTTGTTGAGACAGTTGGCGGAAGTCCCCAGCCTCTTCCCTCGGACCCCGGGAACTTTCGAATGGTTGGGCATCAGTGACGATAAACTCCTCTGGTGGGAGAGGAACCGCTGCTGCCCAATCTAAGCAGGGGCCCGAGAACAGTTCCTGGGAGTGTTCCCGCTCCTGAGCAGGTGTCATTGTAGTGGAGTGAGGAGGCTGGGAGGAAGGAGGAGCAGCAGACAGAGGATTCGGATTTGCAGCAGTGGACGGCGCAGAACTGCGTGTTGACGATAGGTTGCTCGAAGCACTTTCTGCCATCCAGGACAGGACCTGCTCACACTGCTCATTTTCTAATAACCGTCTCCCGCGTGGACCCATTAATTGGGCGATGAATGTGGGGACGCCAGAAACGTGCCTCTCTCCTAATCGCGCAGCAGTCGGCTGCGACACACCTGGATCAGGAGCTCGGCCTGTGCCCACACCCTGACTTGGCCCTCCGCGTCCTCGGCCACGTCCACGTCCTCTAGGCCTACCCCTACCCCTCAGCATGCTGTATTACCAGTGATTTGATTTCACAGGCAGGAAATAAATTGGCGCAAGACTGCAGCCAAATATAATTTTTTCCGTTTTTTGAAAACGAAAGGCCCCACTGCCTCTAGTGAATGAATAATCTAAGTTTAATAACTGTGCTGTGTCCCTGCTAATGTGTCACAGAACGTGAGGGTAGCAGAGTTATTAACTCTGGCAGAGCAGGTATTTTTTTTCCCAATTAAGGGAAGCAAATGGCGAAGCCAGGAGTAAAACGTAGCTGGGTGCGTCTGATTTTTAAACGTTGCACACGCAGCCGACACGTGTCCACCACCCTTAGGATGGACAGAGGCAGGACAAATAGAATTATTTTCAGTTTTTTTCCACCAAAAGGCAGCACTGCGTATATTCAATGAACATGAGAAGTTTAATAACTGTGCTGTGGCCCTGCTAATGTGGCACAGAACGTGAGGGTAGCAGAGTTATTAACTCTGGCAGAGCAGGTATTTTTTTTCCCAATTAAGGAAAGCAAATGGCGAAGCCAGGAGTAAACCGTAGCTGGGTGCGTCTGATTTTTAAACGTTGCACACGCAGCCGAGACGTGTCCACCGCCCTTAGGACGGACAGAGGCAGGACAAATAGAATTATTTTCAGTTTTTTTCCACCAAAAGGCAGCACTGCGTATATTCAATGAACATGAGAAGTTTAATAACTGTGCTGTGGCCCTGCTAATGTGGCACAGAACGTGAGGGTAGCAGAGTTATTAACTCTGGCAGAGCAGGTATTTTTTTTCCCAATTAAGGAAAGCAAATGGTGAAGCCAGGAGTAAACCGTAGCTGGGTGCGTCTGATTTTTAAACGTTGCACATGCAGCCGACACGTGTCCACCGCCCTTAGGACGGACAGAGGCAGGACAAATACAATTATTTTCAGTTTTTTTCAACCAAAAGGCAGCACTGCGTATATTCAATGAATAATAACTGTGTTGTGGCCCTGCCTACACAATTCTTTCCCTGCAGTATCAATGGAGGGTGCAATGCTCTGCAGAGGCGATTTTGAGAAGAAAAAAAAAATGCAGCACAGCTAACAGCAGCCAGCACAGTACTGCACACGGTTAAATATGGCCCTAGAAAGGACCGTTGAGGTTCTTGAAGGCTACACTCACTCCTAACACTCTCCCTGCCTATGCAGCACTTCTGTCCCTAATGCCGGGTGCAACGCTCTGCAGAGGCGATTTTGAGAAGAAAAAAAATTGCCACTGCTAACAGCAGCCAACACACAGCTATCAGTGGCCCTAATAAGGACCTTTGGGGGGTCTTGAAGCCTACACTAACTACCAATTCTTTCCCTACAGCAGCTCCGGTACAAACAGCACTGTCCCTCATCTAACTCACACGGCATCTGAGGCGAGCCGCGGGAGGGGCCGACTTTTATATTCGGCGGACACCTGATCACCCCAGCCACTCACAGCAGGGGGGTGGTATAGGGCTGGAACAACACAGGGGGAAGTTGTAATGCCTTCCCTGTCTTTCAATTGGCCAGAAAAGCGCGCTAACGTCTCAGGGAAGGAAGTGAAAGTAACCCGAACACCGCATGGTGTTCGTTACGAATAACGAACATCCCGAACACCCTAATATTCGCACGGATATCAAGTTCGGACGAACACGTTCGCTCATCTCTATTCATTTTAATAAATTTTTAAAGTATTTTTTGTTATGTATTTAGTCCCACTAGGGGCATCACAATGTGATCACTTGATTATTTTTATAATGCTTTGGTATACTCTGTATAGCAAAGAACTATTCACTGTGAGTCTCAACTGCAAAGCAATCTATTGGGTGGTGCTAAGGATATAGCCTAGTAGGCATACTACAGTGACATGCCCAGAGGACTTACCTAGGCTTCTGACTGCCATGGCTACCCATCAGCGTACCGCAATTGTATTTGTGTGGGGCTGATGGGGCCAGAGAGAGCCCCCTTCCTTTGTTTAACCTCCTAGATGCTGTGGTTGCTCCTGACTGCAGCATTAAGGAGGTTTAATGACTGGTATATGAGTTTCTCTGATCCTGGCCATTACAGTGAGAAGCTGGCTACCAGTCAGCACAGAGCCCTCGCTGTGATTATGCAAGTGCAAGACCCATGGCATAAATGTCCGTCATAGAGCCTTAAGCCAAGCCAGCCAATGATGTTCATTTATGTCATGGAGGCTTTGTGTATACCTTAACCCTTTATGGACCAGGCTGTTGTGTATCTAAAGGACCAGACAGTTTTTAGGAATTTTAGCCGTGTGGTGGTTTTACTGCCCTATTTTTTTCTTCTTCAGCTACCAAAATTATTTTTGCTGCTTTTTTTTCGTCATGACATATAAGGCTATTTTTTCTATATCTTTTTCACTGACTTTTTTTTCCCTCTTTTTTTTTACTTTTATTGGGAGTAAAAATTTTAAAAAAAATGATTTTTTTTAGCATTTATAGTTGTTTTTAATTAGTAGACTTACACTAAGATAAAGTATGGGAATGTGTTCCTCATTTTGTTTTGGACATTTTGATATGGTTTTGGATTATGGGGCGCATATGTCGACAGTTTTGGTTGGCATCAGCTTTGGGTCATTTTCTTTTTTATTTCTATATTTCATTTTATTCTGTAATTTTTTTTACCATCTATGTCCCCCATGACGTCATATAAGACCTCTGGGGGTCATTCACATTGTCTTTATTACACATTTTTACACTGTAGCTGTGGCATTCATAAGAGCCCCAGTTACAGGAAAAAACATCTCCTTTAGTGACAGTAGTCACTGGCAAAGCTGATCAGGGTCTGCTAGGACCCTGCAGCTCTGCTGTAACACGGGGCTCCTGGCAGTCCCGTGCCCGCCGGGTCGCATAGTGGAAGAAACACTTCATTGAGCACTATGTACCGCTTCTCCTCCGGGTTCTAAGCTATGATTAACAGCTGAGAACCCGACCTGCTCCTGCTTGATTGCAGCAGCAGAGGCTTTATTCCCACGGCGTATTTCTGCTGTCGGGCAGGATTAAAGCCCAGGATCAAGCGCTAAATATTTACTGCGCTTGGTCCTTAATTGGTTAATGTATACCTTCAATTCTAACATGTTCTCTGCTTCTTAGAAAATCTGTTGCAGTAAGCTATGCACTTTGTTTAACCTCCTTAAGAGGCTTCTCCCCTCCTATAGTCACCATAGCTGCAGGCAGCTGTCAGTTTGCTGACCCTCACCTCACTTACTTCTGGTTTGGGTTCAGCTACAATATGGGACCACTTTGTAATTTTTTTCTAGGGCCACTTTGGGTTCCCAATCTGACTCTGCTCACATAGCATAAGCCCTGCACGGAAGTAACATGCAATATGTATGTACAAACTAGAAAGAGAGTGAAAGCTAAAATTTAAAGATCAGAATGGATGGATGGATAGACGCCCTCTTACTTAAACAGGCACATTACGTCTTTAAGCTGATTGTGTGTTACCCAGCGGTAGATCACTCATGTACCAGAAGGAAATGTACTGTAATCTCTGAATAGTGAACTGCCAGGTACTGACTCCGCTGGAATAAAAGGCACCCAGAAGAGTTCTAAGAGACTATTGCTTTTAAAAGAGAAAGTAATTGGACTGGAACAATAAAATGTATTTGTTCATGTGGCAAAGCTTAATGGCATTTCTTCTCTGTTTATTGTCACAGGTAATGGATGCAAAAGATAATGTTGCTTGCGGTTTCTTTGCATCTTTCTTCCCACTCCACTGCTCCGGCAAACAATGCCTACAAGACACAGGAACTCCTGAGAAGATGAAGCAGCTGAATTCAGCTAACCTGCTTCGCCTGATTGTGCTGCTCCTCAATTATCTCTGGAAAGGTATCTGCTGGCTTCACTCTTCCTCTCTGTCACTGAAACATTTGACTACACAAGAGAATAACCAATTGTGCCATTAGGAGATCTGGTTTAATACCCCCCAAGTATTTGATCCATGACTTCCTACCTACTTATATTAGCTAGAATACTCATTTTACATCCCTCATTATAGCTTGCCGGTTTGACATCAGCTTTATGTTTTAATGGCAAGAAGTATGATTCAACTTGCTTTCTCACTTCTCTTTCTTTAGGAGGCTTTGACAAGAAGTGACAGGGATATTCGGTTCTTAGAAAAAATAAATTGGGGTGACTGTAGTAGAAAGTGTGATTTTTAAAATATATTTTTAAGTGTTTTGTATGACCTTACAGGAAAACCCATCCCATACCTTCAGTAGGACACGGATTGCTGTTTGATTATTGTGTTTACTTAACTTTTATATATATTATGCAATTATCATACTAAAGAAATTGAAGTGATGTAAATTAAACATAGAGCTTTTCAATGTACTGTTCGGTATTTTTTTCATGCAAATTAATACCAAGCGCAACTCGGATCGGACAGCACACGGCCAAGTCATCCGTGTGCTGTCCCATGTGCTGGATACCGCCCATTGACATGTATTATTAGGCTGGGGTCACACAGGGCAGATTTGGCACGGAAATCTCGCGGCTTTGCTGCAGCAAAAAAATGTGAGATTTCCGCGGGATAAGCGTAGCTTCAAAACCCATGGCACTTAGCCGAGGGTTTTGGAGCGGCTGCGCCGCATGCTTCTCCACTGCGGCCAGCTCTCCCATAGAGAGGAGCAAGGCCGCAACGAAAAAAAAAATGGACATGCTGCATCCCGGGAATACACGCCGCAGCGCCGGCTAATACCAGGCTTTGCAGCAACGGATTGTCCGCCCCGGGGGGATGAGGGTTTGGACAAATCTCGTCCACATGGCTGGCTAAACAGCAAAATTCTGCAGCAAATCCACCCTGTGTGAATCCAACCTAAGGCTGCATTCACACAAACGTATATCGGCTCGGTTTTCACGCGGAGCCGATATACGTCGTCCTCATCTGCAGGGGGGGGAGGATGGAAGAGCCAGGAGCAGGAACTGAGCTCCTGCCCCCCCCCCCCTGCCTCCTCTCCGCCCCTCTGCACTATTTGCTATGGGGAGATGTGGGACAGGGGCGGGGCTAATTCTCAGAACTTAGCCCCACCCCCGTTCTGCCTCCTTTCATTGCAAATAGTGCAGAGGGGCGGAGAGGAGGCAGAGAGGGGGCGGGAGCTCAGTTCCTGCTCCTGGCTCTTCCATCCTCCCCCCTGCAGATGAGGACGACGTATATCGGCTCGGCGTGAAAACCGAGCCGATATACGTTCATGTGAATGCAGCCTTATTGTCTGAAACTCAGACCAGAATAGGACATGCTGCGATTTTCTTTTTCTTTTTTTTTTACTTGGACTGTTTGTTCATGCAAAAAAAAGCCCATGTGCATACACCCATGACTATCAGACCATGTAACAGTACCCTAAGGCATACACACTTGTGTTAATTAAGTGCTCATGATCATAGTGGCCACAGTAGGCCCTAGAGGGCAATGGGCCTACTCAAGTTATAGTGTCATTTTTTGGGAAAATATAAGGTGGAATTTTGCTGTCTAGAACATGTGGATTCTCCTTTGTGTAAACGATCTGCTATTAGTCAACACTATCCTATGTACTATATATCATAATTTTCCAATTACCAATCTGGTGGGAGAGAATATTCCTGATTTTACCACTGGACCCTTAGAAAAATAGTTATTCCTTAGTACACAAATCTTACATAAAGCAAAACTTCTCCAATAGACCTGTGTTATGGATTTTTAATTCCTTAGGGCTCCTTCACATTGGCGATTGTGAATTTGCCGTGTGAAAATCAGGCAAAATCGCGTCTTCCTTCCTGCAATTTTTGAGCGGCAGCGAGGCCTATTCCTGAGAATAATCTTGTATCACTGCCGCCTGCATGATTTTTTTTTAGCGCAAAAGTCAGTAGGACTTTTTTAATGTTAAAAACGCATCGCACAAAAATCGCAAGTTCATGCTTTACGATGCGATAAAAAGGAGGCTGCATAGGGAAACATAGGAGATAAAACAAAGAAAAATGCTGAAAGATGGGACATGCTGCAATTTTTTTTTCCACTCCACATCGCATGAGTGAAAACATCGCAATTGGGAATGAAACCATTGAAAATCACTGGTTTCATAATTCTGCGTTTTCACGCACTCTTGTTTTGCTTAAAAAACGCAAGATTTTGTCGCCGGTGTGAAGGCACCCTTAACATGCTATGCAGATTGACCCTCTTTTCTGAAAGGTCCACCACTCTAGAAGTCCAATTTTCACTGCACTTTTTGGTGGAAATACCACAGATTTCACTGTAATTATACAACTTGGAAAAAACATCCATCAAGGTGAACCTCATTACACATCTTAACCACCCTTATTCTAAAAAGAGCTCATAGTATATAGATAATAAAATGCCTTTCTCCTTGTTCTAGCTGACTGCCCACTGTCTCCATTGATTTTGTAAGATTGCTTTGTGAGTGAGAGTTAGGAATAAGTGAAATTACTTTTTTTAAACAACAGTGTGGGAAGGAGTTGTCTGGTTTGTATGAATCCTGCAAGAACATTTACAAGAGCACATCAAAAACCTGAATATGACATGTGTTTAACCCCTTCCCGCCCCATGACGTAAGGGTACGTCATGGCAGGCTGGTACTTCTCGCAAAATGACGTACCCTTATGTCATCGGGATAGCGCAAGATCATGACTGATCTCGCGCTATTCTGCAGCGGGAGCCGGCTGTCAGTGATAGCCGGCCTCCTGCTGCAACAGCAGGGGAGCATCGGCAATGCGCCCTTCGCTGTTAACCCCTTCCCTGCCGCGATCTAAGTAGATCGCGTCAGAGGAAGAGTTCACAGAGGGAGCGCGCTCCCTCTGTGTCTCCAGCCAGCTCTCGCGATGTTATCGCGAGAGCCTGGCCTGTCGCCAAGGCAACAGGATGCCAGACACTGGCGTCCTGTGGTGCCAATGTCTATGATCGCTGTATAAGCGATAAGGCATGGCAGGGCAGTAGCCCTGCCATGCCTTATCACAGCGATCCTAAGTGCTGTTCTGCAAGTCCCTCAGAGGGACTCAAATAGTGTAAAAAAAAAGAAAAGAAAAATGTAAAAAAAAGTTTAAAAAACCCCTTTTTTTGTGTTTTTTCTAATATTAGCATAAAAAAGGTAAAAAAAATTTAAACTGGCATATATTGGGTATTCACGCGTCCGTAACGTCGTGTACAAAAAGTTGAACATGCTTTTTATTTTGTACGGTAAAAAGCGTTTAAAAAACGCTAAAAAACAGAGGCAAAATGCTAAATTTTAGCATTTTGCCTCCCAAAAAATGCAATAATAGTGATCAAAAAAGCCGTATATTCCCCAAAATGGTACCAATAAAAACTACAGCTCATCTCGCAAAAAATAAGCCCTCATAGAGCTCCGTACATAGAAAAATAAAAAAGTTACAGGACTTTGAATGCAGCGATAGAGAAAAAAAAAACATATCCAAAAAAAGGGGGTTTTATTGCAAAAAACCTAAAAAAAAAAAAATAAGAATTTTGGTATCATTGTAATCGTACCAACCCACAGAAAAAATGTATTGTGTCATTTATCCTGCAATGCAAGGAAGCGGGACAGGGCGGGGATAAGTTCTGAGAATTAGCCCCGCCCCGTCCCGCCTCTCCCCAGAGAGTTTTTGGCTGACACTACAGCTATAATCAATGACCAGCTGGGTTGAAAGCAGACAGACCCCATTATAGTCAATGGTGCCCACCCACCCATGTTTGGTTCCGTCCAGAAATGGAACCATTCGGCTGGGGAATTCCTCTTTCCTGCTCCCCGAACGGAAGAGGAAAACAGAACCCCCAACGCAGATGTACTTTTATATACAAGTGGATACGATTCAGGTGGATGCTTTGTAACATGCTAGATATAAAGTGAGTGGTTATTCTAGAAATGGATGACATATAGCAAAACCTCAGAATCCAGATAAAACTAATTTAATCCAAACCTGAGTATACTCAGGGTCAGTCTTATCACACTAAAATTGCTGGTTTGTAAACCATTCCTGGCAATGTTGACAAACCTTGACAGAATGTTTGGGATGTTTCTGCAGTGGTTACTAAACAAGATAAATGTATCAGTATTCCACTTTATGGATTGTTTCTTTATATCTCTTATGTTCATTTTTCACTTTAAATATGGCACTGGGAATCTGCATGTATTTCATATTCAGCTTATAAATGAGCACATCATTTGCTACTCTGCCCCATGCCGTTTTGGTTTGCCAGTCACATTCATTTAAAGATGATGAGAAAAATGCCCTGCTCTTGATCTCAAATTAGCTTAAATCTAATACTTGAGATGAACAGAGCAGTGATTGTGATATTCATGAATCTGTCTGCAGAGCACGGTTCATGCATGGGGATTTTCTACATGGTGAAGCAGAGTGGGAGGCTCTGCTGGAGGTTATTGGCATACAATGGGGATTAATGCGGCCACACTTTATGACAGCAAACCTCTAATTAGTTGGAAAAGAACATTGGCAAAGATGATGAATAGGTGGCATGCTTCAGCTTATAACTACAGGTATTGACCCGCTGTAAAGATTTGTTGGGCTCCTTTCTATGCTAAGCAATTGAAATCATCTGTTGGTTAGATGGAAATTCACATCCAAAGCATCAAAGTCTCATTGTTTCTGGAAATTCATCAATGCACAAAAATGGCATAATATATTATCACACCTATCCCTGAGTCTGATTGCATATATTTGGCCAGCTCTGTCATGTATATGCCTTTCACAGAGAATGTCACCTGTGTCAGTCTCTTCTCCCAATCTTATAGTACTGTACACTTGTCACAGTTTTCATGAAACATTGATAATCTGCTTCATTGTGCCCACATGAACAGGGCAGACAGCTGCAAACACAGCATCATTCTCAGCCCAGTACTCTATTTGGCATACTTAATCTTGATCAGCATCCGTTAGGAAACATTTTGGCAGCTTGACATATATGTTGTAGTCTATGAAACAGAGAAAAATAAAAAAAATTAAGAGAAGGTAATTTTTTTTTAAATGATTAAATTGGTTGTTTCCTTTAGAAAACAGATTTTCAAATAGCCTAATGATCAACTATGAGTTAGTTGATGGGGGCTTCCATTTAGCACCCTCCTGTACTAGATCTCCCTAATGACCTGGCATGCCTGCACATTACTTTGCCAGACGACTGATTCTGATGGGCACTGTGTAATAGTTCATCATTTCCCTTGTGATGGTGCACTGGGGATATTGAACACATGCTGCCCATTTTCTTTACAGACTAGAGCTGGTCACTTGGGATATAGCAGTGAGGCACCTTGTGATCGGTTTATTGATAGGGAAATCAGATTGGCCAAAAAAACGTGCATGAAATGCTGACAATTCATACATCTGCTGAAAACAAAAAAGGTGAAGAAATCTATTTTGTTCCTATAATATAAGAGATGTAGTTGCCTTTTAAACAACAAGATATGTTGGTTCTGGGCAGATTTGCAGGTAGATTGGGTAAATGACGTGCATAATTCCGAGTTTTCATTTAAAACAGTGTGGCCATATTTACATGGACGATATTTTCGCGTGAATTTTGCGTGTTGCAAGACGCACAAAACTTGCATGAAAACAGAGCCCATTGTTCGTATTGGGTCTATTTAAATGAGCAATTTTTCTCTCCCAGCAATGCTGTGAGACGGAAAAATTGCAGCATGTCCCATTTTCATTCGAATCTCACATGAGTAGTACATGAAAATGTGCAGTGTTTGCACATCGCACAGAACACGGACACAGTGCCCATATTCTGTGCAATCTGAGTCACTTCCGGGAATCTTGGTCTTGGACCAAGATAGGGAATATATTGGACACTCTTAGGGTGGCTTCACACGAGCGTGTGCGTACATGGGTGCGCACCCATGTATGCGCAAAAGCACGCGTGTGTGAAGGTCCATGCATTGCCTTCAATGAAGCCGCGGCTGCTGCTGGCAGCTCCATTGAGGGCAATGATCTGCCGGCACCCCTGAAGCGATTTTCAGAGAAAAGGTTTAAATATAAGCTCTTCCCTGAAAATCATCCCTTTTATAAAAATAAAATAAAATATATATATATATACTTACCTGTCCACTGCTGCCGTGTCCCCCGTGGGGATGAAGAACACATCTGCCACATGTGGCAGATGTTTTCTTCATCCCTGCAGGGAATGAAAAATTCCCTGCTGCACCTGTCACAGATGTGACAGATTCAGCAAAGGAGTTCTTCATCCCAGCGGGGAATGAAGAATTCCCTACTGCAGCTGTCACAGATGACAACTGCGCTAGAGAATGCAGCTGCCAGCACCCCCTAATTGTTTTTCAGGGAAGGGCTTTAAATATAAACCCTTCCCTGAAAACGAACCCAAACTGGTGTAAAAAATAGGAAAAAAATCATACTCGCCTTTCTTCAGCTGCCGGGGCTCAGCCACATCCTGTCTCCGCTTTCCCCGTCTCTGCACTGAAGTTCACAGGCAGTTCTCGGCCATTCAATGAATGACAAGCGAGAGCCGCCTGTGATTAGCTGAGACGCTCAGCCAATCAGAAGCAGCTCTTTTAGCAGGCAGGGATTTTAATTCCCTGCCTGCTAAAAGAACTTCAGCATGCTGCGATTTAAATCCCGCGAGCGGAGAATCATAGCGATTCTCCGCTTGTGAACAGCGGGGCTGCGCTTTCCATAGTAAGTCTATGGAAAGTGTTCACTGCGTTACCTGCGGCCAGATTATCACCACGGGGAACGCAGAGAAAATTCGCCCGTGGCCTTAAGGAAACAACAGCACTTATCTTCACAAAAAAAAGTAAGATCACATCAAAGTGAAAACAACTATTCAGAGCCAGAAATTCTGTCACTTCCTTGCCAAAGAGCAGTGAATGAAGTGCAAACAGATAACATATGAAATAGATAGATAGTGTCAGGAAGGCAGACGTGGATCCGCTTTGTCACACTTTGATTTGACTTTGGGATATCACTGGAGACCACACTTGGGGAAACCCTGGTTTTTCCCATTGAACCCTCTAAATAGGGTTTGGTCTTCACAGCAGGGTCATAAAGCCATTGCTCAGAAAGATAGTCTGGGTTGTGTGGCTTCTGACAGTGCACAGGACCAAGGCTAAATCCCAGATGGAGTGAACAGTGTCTTATCTGTATAACTAACAGTGTATGTATGTAACATATTTCCCTGAAAAAAAGACACTGTCTTATATCAATTCCCCCCTCCCCCAAAGAGGCACTAGGTCTTATTTTCAAAGAAATGTTTTATTTTACTTACCTAGCAGGTTCAGTCCAGGTCTCTCCTGTTGCTCTCCATAGCTCCAGCACGGTTCCTGCAGTCCTTGGATGCCCATACAAGATCACTTTATGGTAACAGGATTCCTAAATCCTGCCTCCATGAAGCGATGGCTGTGATTGGCTGAGCAGAGCCTGAAGAACCAATCAGCGCTCAATGAACGAATGACAGCCATCACATTGTGGAGGCGGGATTTATGAATTGGCACAATAAATCCTGCATTATGCCTGATTATCTGCCATAGCTCAGCCAATTCATAAATCCCACCTCCACAACGCGATGGCTGCGATTGGTTCATAGAGCACTGCATTGATTGGCTGAGCTGCGCCCAAAGAACTTGTCACAGCCATCGTTTCATGGAGGCGGTACTTATGAATCCCGTAACCAAGAAGTCATTTATGGGTGGCAGAGGACTACGGGAACTGCAACGGAGCTGTAGAGAAAAAGTGGAAGGGACCTGGACTAAACCTGCTACGTAATGTATTCCTTTTTTAAATGTAATGCAGCTAAGGCTTATTTTCAGGGTAGGGCAGATATTTCAAGCCTCCTTGAATATCCTGAAAAAACAGGCTAGGGCTTATTTTTGAGGATAGGTCTTATTTTCAGGGAGACGTGGTATAGCGTAGAAAGAGAGTGACAAATAAAATATAAAGATGAGGATGGATAGATAGATAGATAGATAGATAGATAGATAGATAGATAGATAGATAGATAGATAGATAGATAGATGTTGAAATAAAAGACCAGTCCTCGTCCAAGGAGAATTCAGCAGTGCATGTAGCTCTAAAAATGAGCTACCTGCATTGAATTCTATACATATTGCTGTTTCTTAGAGCTGTCAGTAATGATGGAGGAATATAAGCAAATATTGCTACCTCCTCAGCTTCAAATTCCTAGATTTGCTTTGAGGACCACACTTTGAAAGTATGAGCACATTTCTCAGAATACTGTCACTACTCCAAAGTGAAAGTTCCCATTAAAGCGTTACTAACTTTTCTGATGACTTTTCAGAATAAGCTGTCATGTGTGTGTACATAGGGAACAACACCATTTCTGGCCATTATATAACTTATAAATGGCATTTTTCACCAGTTTTTACTTTGCAGACACTATTTCTAAAATTCTCACTTTCCCCTAATCTGGGAAGGGGTGACTAGCTACTATGATATTTCCCATACACTGCACATACAAAAAAGGAGATGTTGCTCCCCGGTCTCTCACACAGAGGAGCAGCAGCAGCATGGTGGACATTGTATAGCTGTATTGAGCAGTATAGCTGTGAAGTCAGCTCTGAGGTGAGATAAAACACTTATTAGATGCTGCAGCCACGTCTCTATGTTTATCTCTGCCTCTTTCTACAGATGCTTTCTCGTCCTTCCACATCTCCTCTTCATAGACTTATATGCACAGCATGAGACATCCACCTCCTCTACTTTCAGTATTCCATCTTGTTATCTCTGTTGCTAGAGACGGATTTGATATGACAACAGCCAGTGAACAACAAGTTAGAAGGAAGCAAAACCCCTAGTGGGCAGGCAGCACATGACAGAGATTTTGCAGCAACCCTCCCTCCCCCCCATTATTTTAGGAAAATATAATGATTAGCTAGTTATTGCATTGGCTATCACATAAGCACAAGTTTGTTGAAAAGTTAGTGACCATTTAAATTCCAATTAGCATAATACATTTTGACCTTTACTTAATGCCGGATCAATAAACGAAGAGCAGTATAATGATGTAGAGACTTGATTAACTACCTTTGAGTAATAACCAATCTTCCTCTGTTTTATAGCCTCGACTGTTAATGTGCGCACATGTGAGGGTTACCCGGGACAGGGTGATGTGTATCACTCAGGTTTCCACTGCCCACGATTAAGTGACTCTCAAGAATATATGTACTGCTGCTGGCCTGGAAACGACTCCCTGAAATATTGCTGTAAGCAGGAAGAGTTTGAATTTGTGATGAAAGTAAACCTGTCAGAGATGCTTGCCACATACATTTATAGGTATGTCTAGAATACAGCCATTATATTCTGGGGTGATTGTAAAGTATGTATTGTAGAGATCTATGCAGCAACACACATGTATGTATAGTAGAGATATATACAGCAAAAATTTCCAGTATAGTAATACTTTTATCAATATTGGGTTTGCCAGCAGTAGTTTGATGTAAGAGTTCATTTAATAAATGAGACTAAGGCTTCTTTCCCATGGGCATATATCGGCCGCCGTTTTCACGGCCGGCCGACATACGCTATGTTGGGAGAGATAAAATTGGTGGACGGGTGCACAAATCAAACGGTCGTGCGCCCGGTTAGACGGCATGGGTCGCGGCGGATATACGCCGAGACTACCGTGCCGTCGCCCTTTTTACCTCCCTCCCCATCGCAGGCTAACCTCTCCTCCCGGCTCGTTCTTTGCAATGGGAGGGGGCAGGACCAAGCACCCGCCCATCCCGCCTCCTCCCATTGATGGCTATGGACAAGGGGCGGGGAGAGGGTGGGAGCTTAGTTCTGCCCACGTCCTGCCTCTTGTCCACAGCCAGCAATGGGAGGCGGGATGGCACTTAGCTCCGCTCCATCCCATTGCAAAGAACGAGCAGAGAGGAGAGGAGAGGTGAGCCTGCCTGGGGGCAGAAGAGCAGAGACAGGGAGTTTAGCAGCCACACTGCTAAACCCCCTCCCACCTGCGGCCACTGCCATGGGCTACCATTGGAGCCCATGCAGCGGCCGACTAATTCAGGCGCAAATGATAGTTCCAGGACTATCTTTTGGGCCCAACGTAAAAACGACAGCGCTATAATGGCCAGCTAGGAGCTTTTACGTCTCAGGAATATGGCCATGTGATCTGATGCAGTGGAATCCAATGCATCAGATCATAGCGTATATCAGCCAGATGTGAAATTATACGCTCGTGGGAAAGAGCCCTAACTAATAAAATAGGTATCTTGGCACCAAACAGCTGGTCCACCTTTGCTAAAGGGATATTTTGCTTTTGGAACCAAACCTTTTATCAACAAGATAAGGGGCCAGTTAGAAGGAAGTAAAGGTGCATTTAGACACAAAGATGATCGCTCAAAAGATGGCTTTTGAGCAATCATTTTGCATAATCTACTAATTGGTACTAATGCCTATTAGTACCAATTAGTAGTGTGTGAGCCTCCAGGAGCTGAATTTATTCAGAGGACCGCCCCCTGTTCTCTGAATAAATTCTCTTTGTTCTGCCATGCTGATTACAGCTGAGACAATGTAATCAGCTGTTATCAGCTCTCCCTGGGCAGAACACAGCTTGCGGTTTGTCTTATTAGATGTTTTGCTGAACGACGGATTTCAAGCCAAACTGAAATTGATCGTTCGGCAGAAAACTGAAAGATGGGCGCAAGCCATCTTTTGAGTGATAATCATTGCCTGTAAATGAGCCTTAACATTTGTCTGTAGGATCAGACTATACATAGGGTTTGTTTGTAATCTGCAACTATGGAAAAACATGGGACTGCATATGAATGGAATACACTAAGGCCGGCTGTACACGGCCGTGACGGCCTCCGCCGCGGAATATTCCGCGGCGAAGCCCGTCACGGCGCCCCCCAGAGACCCCATACTTACCAGTGGATCCGGCGTTCTGGATCCCGCATGACGCTTCGGCGTGACGCGCCGCAGCGTCATGTGACACGCCGGCCATGTCACAAGACACGCCCACAGCGTCATATGATGCGGTGGCGGTGGGCGGAGAGGCGATTTCACGCTATCTTCCGCTGTGCTACAGCGGAAGATAGCGTGAGCGGACGGCTTCCATTGACTGCAATCGAAGCCGGCTGCACGTACACCCGCGGCGAGGACGGGAGATTTCACGGTGCGGAATTCCGCGATGGAATTCCGCACCGTGAGCATTGAGCTATTAGGTTCCATAGAACCTAATAGCTGCGGGTAACGCTGCAGATTTTCGCTGCGTATTACGCGGCGGAAATCCATCCATGGGAAGGAGGCCTAAGAGTAGCATATTGTTAAGACTATTTGTAGTGTCTTCATTTTGTTTATTTTAGATACATTGGAGCAGTTAAAACATGTTGAAACTTTGTACATAGCCTTTAAAAAGAACAAAAAGTGTGCAAAGTTAGTGGTATTAGAAACATCGGTTTCTACCATGTAGAGAATAGTAGTCTTGCTACGTCCAAGCTGGTAATATAATTTAGATGGAAGTGCCCTTTAAAGAAAATCTTTTTGAGCAGACCATCTACATGATTCTTAAAGCAACTCTCTTCTCCCGGACAAACCAAGATGGCTGCAGCGCTTCTCTCCCTACATGATGCACGCTGCATTGGCTCACATGAGCAGCACTGGTCAAAGTATAGAGTAGTGTCTTAGACTACCAGTGCACAGTGTGCATTATGTAGTCAGAGAAGTGCTTTAGCCACCTTGGTTGGTCCAGACTGGAGAGTCACTTTAAAGTAAAATATCTTTGTTTATTGGGTCATCCACTAGCATATCTTTATCACAGCATCTTGAAGAGGTCTCTCCTATTTAAAGGCCACAGTTAACCCTTTCCAATCCACTGTCTGACCTCTGAAGACATTATGATTTAAGGGGTTCTCTTACTGTATATTGCCAGCCTATCTGCTGTCGGAGTCCATCCAACGTGTCACCTCATGCAGTACTGGCTTTAGCCAGCATATAGCGCTAGTGTATAATGGCAGAAAAAGAGTAAGCCCCCTAGGAAAACCAGGATCCAAATCGGATTGGAAAGGGTTAAAATATCAGAATTACCTGTAGATTACACCTGATACTTGGTTATTTCTATCCTCCGACTCCCTAATGTATGTAAGAATTAAGAGAAAGAAAATGGATAGGACAAGGTATGCCATTGTATAGATGCTTTACACGGAACGATTATCGTTGGCATTCCCGCGATCCATCAAGAATCTGAACAATTATTGTTCAATGTAAATGCATGTGCCGACTGAACGACATTCACTTCCTGCATGCAAAAAACTGAATGAAGTATTGTGCAGTGTAAACAGGCAGCTGTTCATTTATGAATGACTACCTGTTTACTGTCAATGGAAGCGGGCAGGCCGGCATGATCAGTCAGTAATGCTCGTTCCTACGTGAAAACACAGGAACCATTATCACTGGGACAACCTGTTGCCCAGCAGATCGTCCTGTGTAAATGCACACCGTAAGTCAATGTGGTCTGTCAGGCGCTGTTGGTATTCATTATATAATGGACCAAGTAATATGTTGTCATTTACAGTGTAAATGGAAACCACTGTGCAAGTGTGAATATAGAATTTTAGAATTTCTGTATTGTGCAGATAAAAGAGAACTGTGACTAGTCCGATTTACATCTGGTTTTCTTGTCATTTTCTTAGGAGTCCTCTTCCGCTTCTTGGTATTGGCTTCTATGGACTCTTAATCCTTTCGCTCATGATTGTAGATTTCATCTATTACTACAGACTCAATAAGATAGCATTCTACAACATGTTGAATCACACGTGGATTGGAAAGCATCTTATCCTTCCGCTTTTCCAGAGAAACCTGGAAGATGGCATTCAGCAAAGGAACAAAGGTGTAACGGCACAGATGACAGCAGATGCCAAATATGATGAGCACAGACCTTTAGAAGGCAATGTGTGAGGAAGCTGCGGGGGTGGATTCACAATGGATTGCTGATAAATATTACTCTGCTCAACACAGACAAAGGATAGATTTATTTCACGACGTGACAATCAGAAGCTTTATGAAGATAACATTTCCTTTATTCTGTTTGTAAACGCATTACATTGGACGGTTGCTTTATACAATGTTCCAATTCCACACTATGTTACTGGATGTATACACCTTACTAATGAATGTAGAGACTGACAGGAGAATGTGCTTTGTTTGCTGTGTGAATCTACCACAGATGTGCTTAGCAAACAGTGCTGGGCTGTGGAGACCTCCCACTTACACAATACTTAAATAGTGCATGATACTTAGTGCAAAGAAATTGCATAATTGATGTTTTGGTTTTGCATTAGTTATGCATTTCATCCTCCATACAGCACAATGTTGACAAACTGAAAAAGGTAATTATTTCCTAAAGTCATACTCATTGTCAAAAAAAAAAAATCAAGCATCTAGAAGGAGTTGTCGGAATCGAATGAAACTTTCTCTGTGTGATTGCAACATTGATAAGTAAGTGATTACAATATCAGAGCAAAAGGACAGTTTATTGGGGAAAACTGAACACTTGAAGGGAGGCTCTAGTACCCTGTTGTACCGCCTCAAGCTTGGATGCAAGATGTGATACAGGCGGGCATGGAGGCTCTAGTACCCTATTGTACCGCCTTTAGCTTGGATACAAGATGTGATATATATTAATTTTTGCCCCAAAAGAGGCACAGGGTCTTATTTTGGGGGGATGTCTTATAACAGCGACAGAGCGCCGTGATTTCATTTGCATAAGCCCTCCCATTTCATTCCCTCAATGGGAGGGCTTATTTTCAGGATAGGTCTTATTTTCGGGGAAACCATGGTATGTCCGACCGAACATTATCCTGCTTTAAAATGCCTCTTGGAAGCCCTGCCATGAGAGGCAACACATGTGGCTGCAGGATGTCCTGAACATATCACTGAGCTGTCATTGTCGCTTGTACCACTACTAGAGGTGATCAACTGTCATATGCGATGGCCCCCCAGACAATCACACCAGCAGTGGGGCATTGAAGTGCTCACCCCTAGGTCACTTTGTGGCAGCCCAGTTATGTCGTTCACAACACCACTGCAAACAGAGGTGACGGTGGGTCTCAAAGGCAGTACATATGGTAGGCACTGTGAGACTGAATGTCCTTCAGCGAAGTGCCCGGACATGGTTCCAACAGACACGGGAGCTTTAATGATAGTGCCACCTGTCAAAGTACTAACAATCACTTGTCTGTGAGTCCATGTGTGAGTGTTACATGCTCCACCCCTGATCACATGATGGTGACATCACCTGAGGCCCTAAAGCATAAAACATGCAGAGCCTGCCAGCAGCCGTGTGCTCACAGAGCCTGTGATGATGTCACCATCATGTGATCAGTCACCTGTGTGGTTGGAGTTCGGAGTCGCATGACCAGGTCTCTCCCCTCAGTGTATGCAGGACTCTGCTGTGTGACCTGCAGTTTATGTGTCCCATCAGGATGTATTCAGAGAGTATGGAGGAGCTGTGTGTGTGTGACGTGCGTGTAGCAAAGCTGTGTGTGTGACGTGCGTGTACCAAAGATGTGTGTGTGACATGCGCCTGAAGCAGAGCTGTGTGTGACAAACGCATGTAGCAAAGCTGTGTGTGACAAACGCATGTAGCAGAGCTGTGTGTGACACGCCCCTTGTAGCAGAGCTGTGTGTGACACGCGTAGCAAAGCTGTGTGTGACGTGCATGTAGTAGAGCTGTTCGTGTGTGACATGCGCCTGAAGCAGAGCTGTGTGACACGCGCATGTAGTGGAGCTGTGTGTGTATGTGATGTGCGTGTAGCAAAGCTGTGTGTATGTGACGTGCGTGTAGCAGAGCTGTGCGTGTATGTGACGTGCGTGTAGCAGAACTGTGTGTGTATGTGACGCGCGTATGGCAAAGCTGTGTATGTGACGTGCATGTAGCAAAGCTGTGTGTGTGTGACGTCCATGCAGCAGAGCTGTGTGTGTGCGACATGCACGTAGCAGAGCGATGTGTGTGTAACATGCACCTAACAAAGCTGTGTGTGTGTGTGACGTCCATGCAGCAGAGCTATGTGTGTGCATGACATGCACGTAGCAGAGCAATTTGTGTGTAACATGCACCTAACAAAGCTCTGTGTGTGTGACGTGCACGTAGCAGAGCTGTGTGGAGTGACCACCAGAAACCCTGGTACTATAATTTCCTAATAATTACTAGTCTCTGTATAACAGACAACAAAACAGTTTGAGCTACTTGTGATTGTCTGATGATCAGACAATACACTCTACTGGTAGTCTGTTAAAGGCAGCCTGAGCCCAGTTGCCTTGTGTGCATGCCCCTATGGATCCACTAGTCCCAACACTTCTTAACAGTCTGGTCAGAACAGCCCAGGTGGCAGACAATACATTGATGGGACCATCCAACTTCTTGAAATCCATTAATTTGCCCCTCAAACTCTAACTGGGTAAAATCTCTCCGATTGCATAGTAGAGGCGTCTAGTGGTCAACAAACTCTACACAAGTGGAAAAAGACGTCCACTACACACAAGTATCTTATAAGAGTCTTGTTATAGGCCAGGGTTGGAATGACTTTTAGGGCCTCAGGTAGCAAGATCATTCATCTAATTACACCACATCTCTAATCACTTGCATATCTGCCTGAGATTTGTCGAGTTTTGCAGCAAGACGACAACTCCTTCTGGGGGTTACATTTTTTTTGACAAAGAGTGTAGATACATTATTTTCAAGAGAAGAAAAGATGTTCAGCTTACCAAATAGTAGATGCAATTCCAGTGCAAAGAAAAGATTCGTTAAGGAAAGAAAAAAAAAAGATCTATCGGTTGTTTTGGCCATAAACTATAGCCTTTACTCCAGGAGCATCTAAAATACATCCATCTGTAACCTGCTTATGTACTTCTGGCCAGGTGGTCTTTAGTCATACCATTAGCAAGGTACAGAAGGATGTCTTTTAAATGCTCCTGGCATAAAGGCTAAGGTTTCTAGAACTTGTTTTCTTCCTTCTTACGTACATTATTTGTGTTCTTTTCAGATTTTGCTCTTTGAAGAAGTAATGCATAACAAGTACAAAGATGGCATGAAATTGCAGTTAGCTAAATTAAGCTGAAATGCTAGTAACATGGACAAGGTCTTTAACCACTAGCTACAGACCTTAATTAGCATTGTGGTACATGTACTACCTGTCATAGTTGCCTCTTTTTCACTTTTTTTCTTTACATATATACGGTAAATGTGCTGCTTTATTGAAATATTATAGCTAACTAATTTTTTCTTACCCCTCCTCTGCCACCACGATCCAGCACTGTAGTGTCACTGCCCATTCTCCTGGCATCAAAGCTCAAATTCTGGGTGCCATGATGCTAGGAGTTCAGAATGGTGGCACTGTAACCTCTGATTGGCTGTAGTGGTCAGATTACTTCCGATGACATCATCAGCAACAATAAACATCGGAACTGCAGTGGGGCTACAGCACTGAATTGTGGTGGCCGAGGAGGGGTAAGCACTTCTCTTTCTCTTATTTTAACAAAGTTGGAGCTACGGGGGGGCAATGTTGTCCAGAAAACCAGACAATTTCTTTAAAGAGGTTATCTAGTACTTCGATACTCAGGGCTTATTCTTAGAATAGGTCACCATTATGATGTTGGTGGGGGTCCAACTCCCGGTACTCCTGCCAATCAGCTGTTTGAAGGGGCCACTTCATTGTATGCCATGCACAGCATCGTACGTTGTGTAGTGGTGGTGCGTGGTTTAAACATTTCATTTATTTGAATGAGACGGAGCTGCAGAAAGGCCATGTGAGCAATGAACATAATGTTACAGGCCAAGGCTTCTTTCACACAAACGCATATCGACCAGCCGTTTTCACGGCCGGCCGATATGCGCTGTGATCTGATGCATTTGATTCCGATGCATCAGATCACATGGGCGTATTTGCAAAATGTAAAAATGCCTGGCCAAGCCAATATAGCGCCGGGCGTTTTTACGTCGGGCCCAAAACATAGCTCTGGAACTATGTTTTGGGCAGGAATACGTCGGCTGCTGCATGGGCTCTTATGGGAGCCCATGGCAGTGGCCATAAGTGGGAGGGAGTTTAGCAGAGTGGCTGCTAAACTCCATCCCTCTATTCTACTCCACCCCCCCCCCCCCCCCCCGGCCTCACCAGGTCATATGAACGAGCGCACAAACGTTTGAAAACGGCCGTCCGATATGCGTTCGTGTGGAAGAAGCCCAAAAAAAGAGGCCTTATCCAAGCACAACGGCCCAATTTTAACAGCTGATCAGCAAGCATAGCAGGGGTCGGACTGCCATCAATCAAATATTTATGACCTATCCTAAGGATAGCGCATCAATATCTGTGTCCCAGATAACCCCTTTTACAATGCATCAGGCACTTTCTATAGAAAAACCACTATATATGTAAACCTTGCAGCCATGAGTGAAATGTCAAATATAATCCAGTTAGTTGCCATTGGCATAACAACTCGGTATGTGTACAGGACAAAAGCCACAGGTTGATGCATTAAAGTAATCACTGCAAGTGATGTCACGTATGGGGTTTACATTTTATGAAAAATATGTTGTAGGTTATAACATTTTGTTAAAGCAGCAAATCTGTATATATGTCAAGAAAAAAGAACTATTCCTAGAAAATGCCTTTAAGCCAAAGTGATAAAACAGGTCAATTACTAATAACTTCCTTGATTCTACTAAAGCTTGTCGGACCAAACAATCCTGAGGCTATTACAATATTCCACGATATGTGAGGGTATTAAAGGGCTATCTTACTAAAGACTTAATATTAGATTGCTACTATATGCTGACGATGTGTTCTCAGTGGGAGTCGGACCACTGTGGCTCCTGTCAATTGCTAGAACAAAGTGATAAATGTGCTAGAAATGTCCTGAGCTATTTTCTGCTCCTGATTGCCCTGCTCAGCTTTTTTCAGAGGCAGTACAATCAGCCATCAACGTTCAGTCCATTTCTTAGAGCTGCGGCCACTTTATTCTAGTTATTTGTGAGGCTCGCAGGGGTCTGACTCTACTGATTGCATATTGCTATCCTAGTGAGTTACCCTTTACTTCAACCACACCTAGCAATAACTGATGCATCTAAGTGACTAAATGGTTTTCTACTGACAATAGTCGCTGTCATTGCAATTAGTCTGACATGTTAAAAATTTGGGTTAACCAGCTAAACTCAGGTGATTGCCACCGGTCTTGTTCAGTTGTCAGCATAAGGCTGCATTCCCACGAACGTATATCGGCTCGGTTTTCACGCCGAGCCGATATACGTCGTCCTCATGTGCAGGGGGGGGGGGGGGGGGATGGAAAAGCCAGGAGCAGGAACTGAGCTCCTGCCCCCTCTCTGCCTCCTCTCCCCCCGTCTACACTATTTGCAATGAAAGGAGGTGAGGCGGGGCCAAGTTCCGTGATTAAGCCCCGCCCCTGTTCCGCCTCTCCCCATTGCAAATAGTGCAGAGGGGCGGAGAGGGGGCGGTAGCTCAGTTTCTGCTCCTGGCTCTTCCATCCTCCCCCCCTGCACATGAGGACGACGTATATCGGCTTGGCGTGAAAACCGAGCCGATATACGTTCGTGGGAATGCAGCCTTAGAATGACGGACCTTCCTTCATTAGTGTTACAAAGGAATTATCTCCACTTTGCCCAAAACTGGTTGCATTGTACAGTCGTTAGCAATAATAAGCAAGTCATAAGTCAGATCTTTGGAAAGCACCGGGTCAGGCATTAGTGTTCTGGTCTTTCATTTCATTACTAGATTGGACTTATAAAGAATATGACATAGAGCTGTGACATGTATAGATGATACGTAGTTATAATGGCGAGTGTTCATAACTACAGAGCTGGGAATTTGATACACTTTTATCAATTTTGCTAGCTATCTCATGTACCCCGGTGGTCACTTAAAAGGTCCAAAATGAGATCACATACTGCTACCATTTTGCACCGCCATAATCTATTTATAATAGAACGTCTTTAAGCCCCACTTTAATCTTACAGTCTTTCGTTTATGATGATTACACATCATGAAATTAGCACATTTTTATATTTATTTTACCTTTTTAAATGCACATTTTTAAAGCAAAATGAAGCTAGGATTCCTAGGCAGCCCATCATAAGACTCTTGGATACGGAAATCACTGTGGAATCCCATTATAGTAAAGTTCTACTTTTGGGCGCATTTTGATCTATATGTACAGCATAGGAACTGAGAAATATTGTAATATATTGTTTATTAAATTATTTTATCTTTTTGGATCGGGGGTTTACAGCAAATAATACTTGATCCATATGTATACAATTATCAGGTAAAGCAGCTTCGTGCTTATGATGGGAGAAGGGACCAATCAATGGCTGATAGTTGTCCTCTGTACCTTATACAAGCTCACAATGATCATAAGGCACCAACCACGGGTCATTTTGTGAAGACAGATGGCTTGTTAACCTCCTCGCATTTCAATAGTTAACAAACTAGTGCAAAGCCGTCCTAATGAGAGAATGCATTACCGCTGTAATGTGATGCCTGCTGGTATTAAAATGTGTCCTAACAGCCTATAATTTTCTGATCACTCTTACTAAGTACTGTAGAACTACAGGCTTGAGAGCTCAAAATTAAGTACTAGGAGCAATATACCACTTGCTGCTATATCATTTACTAATTGTCAGTCCACGTAAGATATAGGCCTGGTGCCTTGTTTCCAGGAAGAGGAATTACTAATTAAGATTTGTAAACATGCCATGTTGTATTTTCTAGCAATAACCACTGTAAACTAATTTTAGAAGAATGCCAATATGTATCATAATAAAATCAAACAAACTAGTATGAAGTGGCTGTTGTGGAATGTTACACATTGTTACATCCAGGGTTCCATTTTCCGGCTCCATTATGTTACTAATCTGACTGCGCCTCCGTGTGCTGTGCAGTGTACACGGGTCCCCAGAACTGTATGGGCTATTCTCGTCTGTGAAAAAAGGATGAAAATAGAACATGCTACAATTGTTTTCCTGATTTCCCTGTTTAGACTGCGTTGGATTGGATGGACTATAAGGGTTAAGTAAAAGCTATTGGCAACACCCAGCTACATTTGCAGTATAACAGAGTTAGAGAAAAATGTGGTATTTCATATGAAAATAGAGGTCATGAGTGTTTCCTAAACGCTGCTAGCCATCTCATCATACTCCGGTAGTGCCCGTTTGCCCCTTATAAAGTAAATTAAGCAGTAGTATTAAATTTCAGCAGTCTAACCCAGGAAGATTAAAAGAGACCAATTGTGAGGTCCTGATGGCATACACTCCTGTGTACTAAGGGGATTAAGCAATGTGATAGACAGATAGTTGTTTCTTATAGACAGACAGATAGTTCGTTCCACTGGATTGTCGCACAGGAAGGAAGGGTCAAAAAGTAACATAGTACATTAGGCTAAATGAAGACAATGTCCATCTAGTTCAGCCTGTTTCTCCCCCCCCCCCCCCCCCCCCTCCCCACGCCATCCTTGTTGATTCAGAGGAAGGCAAAAAAAAAAAGCTATGAGGCAGATGCCAATTTAGCTCATTTGGAGGAAACAATTCCTCCCCAACTCCATAATGGCAGTCAGAATAATCCCTGGATCAACATTTGAGTTCTACCTAACTCCAAGACCCGGATCAACAACCCCGCTGGTCACCTAATGTCTGTATCCTGTAATATCATAGGCTCTAAAAATATGTCTAGTCCCCTCTTAAACTCCTCTACCAACTTTGACATCACCACGTCCTCAGGCAGAGAGTTCCACAGTCTCACTGCTCTTACAGTAAAGAATCCCCTTCTGTGTTAGTGATGAAACCTGCTTTTTTTCTAGACAGAGGATGCCCTCTTGTTACCGTCACAGTTTTTAGTATAAACGGATTATGGGAGAGATCCTTGTATTGTCCGCTAATTGTATTTATACATAGTTATTTGGTCACCTCTTAACTGTCTTTTTTTTCCAGGGTGAATAATCCCAGTTTTGATAGCCTCCCTGGGTATTCCAGTCCTCTCATTCAGTTTATTAATTTAGTTGCCCTTCTTTGGACCCCCTCAAGCACTGCAACATCTTTCCTGAGCACCGGTGTCTGGAACTGTAGCACTGACTGCTCCAATTACGGCTACAGTCCACTAGTAGCCCCCGGTCTTTTTCCATATCACTTTTCCCTATCAGTACCCCATTAAAGGAGATGTCCCGCGCCGAAACGGGTTTTTTTTTTTTTCAACCCCCCCCCCGTTCGGCGCGAGACAACCCCGATGCAGGGAAGTAAAGGAAGCTTACCGGAGCGCTTACCTTAATCCCCGCGCTCCGGTGACTTCAATACTTACCGCTGAAGATGGCCGCCGGGATCCTCTGTCTTCGTGGACCGCAGCTCTTCTGTGCGGTCCACTGCCGATTCCAGCCTCCTGATTGGCTGGAATCGGCACGTGACGGGGCGGAGCTACACGGAGCCGCTCTCTGGCACGAGCGGCTCCATAGAAGACTACAGAAGACCCGGACTGCGCAAGCGCGGCTAATTTGGCCATCGGAGGCCGAAAATTAGTCGGCACCATGGAGACGAGGACGCTAGCAACGGAGCAGGTAAGTATAAAACTTTTTATAACTTCTGTATGGCTCATAATTAATGCACAATGTATATTACAAAGTGCATTATTATGGCCATACAGAAGTGTATAGACCCACTTGCTGCCTCGGGACAACCCCTTTAAGTGTATATTGGTGGCATCCCTTTCTCCTGCCCATGTGCATAACCTTACATTTATCAACATTGAACTTCATTTGCCATTTTTCTGCCCAAGCCCCCAGCTTATCTAGGTCCATTTGCAGCCGTAAATTGTCCTCCTTTGTATTAATTATCTTGTATAATTTTGTATTGTCTGCAAATATTTGATATTTTACTGTATAGTTCTTCTATCAGGTCATTAACAAATATATTGAACAGAATGGGGCCTAATACTGAACCCTGTGGCACCCCACTAGCCATGGTGGCCCAATCAGAGTATGAACCATCTATTACCACTCTGTGCTTTCTATCTCTGAGCCAATTCTTTACCCAGATACACATGTTTTCGCCCAATCTGAGCTGTCTCATCTTATATATCGGCCTAATATGTGGCATGGTGTCAAATGCTTTAGAGAATCCAGATATACGAGATCAATAGACTCTCCCAGGTCCAGCCTAGAACTTGCTGATCAGATTGGTCTGACATGATCGACCCCTCATGAACCCATGCTGATGAAGAGTTATACTGTTGTTCTCCTTGAGGTATTTCATAATGGCATCTCTCAGAAACCCCTCAAATATTTTTCCAATAATTGAAGTGAGCCTTCCCGGCCTGTAGTTACCAGGTTCTCTTTTAGACCCCTCTTTGTATATTGGGACCACACTGGCAATGCGCAAATCCAGTGCTACAACCCCGCTCTCAATGGTGTCCTTAAATATAAAGCGGTCTATCTATCACTTTACTTAGTTCCCTTAGAACCCTTGGGCATATTCCATCTAGGCGCAGTGATTTATTGATTTTAATCCTTCTTAACCGACTCTGCACTTCCTCCTGTGTTAGGCATGCAATACTTAGCGGGGGGGGGGGGGGGGAGTGGGTAAGTAACTGCCTCAGTAATAGAAAGCAGAGGGTGGTTATGAGTGGTACATACTCTAATTGGGTTACCATTACTACTGGGTTACCACATGGGGCAGTTTGGGGACCTATTCTTTTTAATATATTTATTATAGAAGTCGTGGAGGGATTGCACAGTAAGATATCAATATTGACAGGTGATGCAAAACTATGAAAAGTAATTAACACTAGAGGACAGTATGCGGTTGCAAATGGATCCGCATAAATTTGGAGCTTGGGCAGATAAGTGACAAATGAGGTTTAACCCTGATAAATGTAAGGTTATACACATGGGCAGAGGAAATACATGTCACCATTACACACTAAATGGGAATATACTGAGTTAACAATGACATGGAAAAGAACTTGGGGATTTTAGTTAACTGTAAACTTAACTGGAGCAACCAGTGTCAGGCAGCTGCTGCCAAGGCGAATAGGATAATGGCGTGCATAAGAAGAGATCTAGGGGCACATGGTGAGAACATTGTTCTTCCTCTTAACAAGTCACTGGTCAGACCACACATGGAATGTTGTAGACAGTTTTGGGCACCGGTACTCAAGAAGGACATATCAGAGCTTGAGCGGGTACAAAGGTGGGCAACTAAAGTAATAAATAGAATGGGCGGACTACAATACCCAGAGAGGTTATCAAAACTGGGGTTATTTAGTTTACAAAAAAGACATCTGAGGGGCGTCCTAACAACCATGTATAAATATATCAGGGGACAATACTGAGATCTCTCCCATGATCTATTTATACCTAGGACTGTGACTGTAACAGGGGGCACCCTCTACGTCTACACCGACATAGAAGGGGGTTCTTTACTGTAAGAGCAGTGAGACTATGGGACTCTCTGCCTGAGGACGTGGTGATGGTGAACTCACTAAAAGAGTTCAAGAGGGGCCTGGTCGCCTTTCTTGAGTGATACAATATTACATGTTATAGTTACTAATTACCTCAGTAGGGTCGGTGATCCAGGGATTATTTTGATTGCCCGATTGGAGTCGGAAAGGAATATTTTCCCCTAAAATTAGGAAAATTGGCTTCTACCTCGTTGGGGCTTTATGTCTTTCTTTGAATCAACATTAGGCTGCTTTCACATCTGCGTTGGGGGTTCTGCTTTCCTGCTCCATTCAGGGAGCAGGGAAGGGGAATCCCCTGGCCAAATGGGATCAGTCTTATGATGGAACCAAACAGCGCTGAACGGACCACATTGACAATAATTGCGTCCGTTTGGTTTCCACTCAGCTGTCCAGCATTTTATTCGACAAAAAAAAGGGTTGCAGTATCTTTTGCAGCATCTGTGATTTTTTTTAAAGCATTGTCTCCTTTTTCTGTGATTTTTTTTTTAGCATATTATGGTATTCAGAGTTAATAGAGGGGGAGGGGGGTCTACCACTTAGCACCCTCTGCTACTAGCAAGAGAGGAGGCCTACAATGACAGTCTCACCTGCTGGAGACTCCAACATATAGCTGCATTTCATAGGCATTCCCAAGCTTTCAATGGCAACTATATGACACTTTTCCCCCTAGGTTAGTGCTGTAAAGGAAACAAAAACACTTGCTGACAGATTTCCTGACAGAATACAGCTAAGGCCGAGTTGACATCTGCGCTGGAACCTCCGTTTGGAGGGTCCATCACAGGTTTGGCACAAAATACCAGAGGAAATAGCACTGCATGCAGCACTTTTTCTTCCGGTAAAATAGTGGGCAGCTGAGCCGAAACCAAACGGACCCCCTTATAGTCAACTGGGTCCGTTCAACGATGTTCGATTACGTCATAATATGGACCCGTTCAGTCAGGGATTTCCCCTTTCCTGTTTCCCAAGTGTAATGTGAAAGCTGCCTGGTAGGGGCTCAGCAGGGGGCATCGAGGGCTCAGCTTAATGTAGGAGCACCCTTTTAACAAAAAAATCCCAAAACAGAGGAGATTTCAAAAGAATAGTGCAAAGGAAAAGAGAGAAGCCCAAAACAAAGAAACCAGTCCTAGCTTTAAAGGGGCACTAACTTCTCAGACAACGTATGCTCATGTGATAGCATGTATGTGTCTAATCAATCTTGCAGTATACGAGTACTTTCATTAAAAATGTTATTGTTTTACCACTGTAAATCAAGTTTGAAGTAGCTGCCACTAGAGGCCTCCCTTCCAACCCTTCTGCAATCCATTGCCTATTGCTAAATATTGAGCTTCAGTAGTTACTGGGATGCTAGGACATGGGGGGGGGGGGGAATCTCCATAAGCTCACTCCCCTACACTGATAGGCTGACAGATTTGCAGACACTGTGGCAGCAATCCCCACAGTCTCTACGTCTGTTATATGGGGTTTACTAACCATTTGGCCAGAATGTGTCTGAATGCCTGAATCATCCTGGGACAGAGGGCTGAACATTCAGATACTGCCTTCAGAGACAGCACAATGCAGCAGCAGAAGAAGTAAGGGAAAGGAAGTACAGGACAGTAAACTGTCAGCAGAATGGTAGGCTTGGAGCATGCTCCATATCTGAACGTGGATTGCAAACAACAGAAAATGGGGTAGACCACCTGAAAGTCAGAACTTAAAACATGAAACGGTGCAAACAGCAGCAAAGGAGGAGAACCTGTTCTAGAAGAAAACTTGTTGAGAATTCAGGAATGCTTACATTTTCCAAAAAACTTCTAAACATTGAGAGTGGCAAGAAAGCCAACTTTTACCATGCACTAGCTTTAACCCTTTACTGACCAGCCAATTGCCTTTTTGCATCCTGGCTGGCTGGGCTTTATTCTATAGGGCTGTAAAAACACGCTCACCTTGTGGATTAAAGCCACAGGGGCCGTGAGCATGACAGCTCCCTGCTGTCGAAGTAGCCGACAACCTGTAGCTGTCATGGAAGGCCGTGATATGTGATCCCAGGTCATGCAATCACGGTTATCCAATGGATAACGGCGGTCACATAAAAGTAAATAAAAAGTAAAAAAAAAAAAAAAAAGTTTCAGCTCTCTTTACAGATCGGATCTGTGAGAAGAGCTGAAACTACTCACCTCTGTCCTTCGCGATGTCCCGTAGTGTTCTAGTCCATCCAGGACCTGACGTCGTCTTCTGCGTATGCACGCCAGAGATAAATTGTTCCTGCCCCCAGCTAGCATAAGTAACCAAGAGCCGCTGTATGCGGTCCCTGGTCACATGAATGCCGTTATCTAATGGATAACGGCAATCTTGTAAAGTTAAAAAAAAGTGTTAAAAAAAAGAAAAAAAGTTTAACAAGTTAAAGTTTCATCTCCCTTCATGGATCATGTCCGTGAGGGAAGATGAAATTACGTACCTGAGGCCCCGGATTTATCCACGGATCTTACCCCAGCTTTTGTGGCAGTCGCCAAAATGGTGGATGCATGCGCAAAAGCCGTAGATTGCCAGGGCAATTTAAAATCTCCCTGCTTCTCGCTACCAAATGTAGCCGAGAGCCTGGTGATTTCACAGGGGGCCCACGATATGTGGTCCCTGGTCATGTGATCATCGTTATCTAATGGATAATGGCGATCATGTAAAAGTAAAGAAGAGTTTCACCTCCCGTCACAGATCCGATCCGTGAGAGGAGGTGAAATTACTTACTTAAGGCCTCTGGCAAAGTTCCCTGATGGGATCTTTATCTGTGGACCTTTCCATAGCTTCGGCGCATGCCCCGTCGGCAAAATGGAGGAAGCAGTATGTTTGCACATATTTGCCATTTTGCAGCTGAAGATGTGAAAAAAATGACAGTTTTTTCAAAATTTTCCCAACTTTGGCGTCTTTAATAAATATGCACAAATTCTATCGGTCTATTTTTACCTTCTAAATGAAGTACAACATGTGGTGAAAAAAACAAAGTCAGAATCACTTGGATATGCAAAACCTTTACGGAGTTATTCTATGTTAAAGTGACACGTCAGGTTTCCATAATTTGGCCTGGTCATTAAGGCTCAAATAGGCTTGGTCAATAAGGGGTTAATAAATCTCCCCTATTTTCTTATTTTGTCCATTAATAGTTTTGAACTTTTTGGAACAGAATAATTTTTGGCTGATCTGAAGTAATGGATGTCTCAAGCATCTAATTGTAGATCATTGAGCATTCAAGTAGAATAAGGCACAAAGTCTATTCATAGTGTGGGAAAGACATTAATCACTGACAGTTAGTGCCACAGATAGCAATCTCATGGACAAAGACAGCCATTCATAAAAATGGAATAGGATAATCGAAAAGCAATGTCTTTTCTACTTTAATATTTATAATCTGATATCTCCACCAGGTCTTCCTTAATTACCTTCCAGCAATACCCTCAGTTTAGTATCTCTCATCATTTCTGCAGTATTTCCACTACTCAACATGCATTCTTCATCCTAAACCACAAGAAAAAGGGGGTAATCATTAAATGCACAAAAATCGTTTTTATGCTACAACTGCAAAGTGCGTGAGACACACGGTATAAGGATGTGGTAGAGGGGACATTGTTATTAGTTTTTTTATACCTTGTGATAACTCTCGAACTTATAGTGGTTCAAAAATTTTTTATACATAAAGTTGTGTATTTTACAGATTTTTCAAGTTCACTAAATGTAGCCAAGTGTTTTTATTCTGGTTGCTCCATGCCACTGGAGCATGTATCGAGAACCAAAAACTTATTAAAGGCATATAGTAGACAATATCCTCTTCTGATTTTAGGTGCGGTGATGACATCACAAGGGTATGTGGCCCAGCCCAAATTTTAGTCCATTTAAACTTCAGTGTAATGATGCGTTAATTTGGCTGTTACATTGGCACAGTGAAATAAATTTGAAAAGAAATCTGAGCCCAATGTATGCCCCGTGACCACATTTCCTGACCACTAAATAGAAAAGTACACATTTTTTTATGAAGGGAACCTAGAACAGATATGAGCATTTGGTTGCTGCGTTTCAGAAAAAAAAAAACATACTAAAGAAGCTTGACTCGGAACTCAGCTGGAACTGAGCTCTCGAGTCAAAGAGGTGGGCCTTGCTGGACTCTTTCCACTGGCCTCATAAGAACTCACAGCCCTCCCCTATACAAGCAGGGAGAGGAGCTGTCATTCCTGATGCTGCGGTTTGAGAGAGCTATCGCAGCCCGTCCCTTTTGGCTCGTGACCTTTGAGAGTTGAGCTCTGAGTCAAATTTCTAAGTATGAGGCTGGGTTCTCACACGCCGGATTCCCAACGGAAATCCCAGGGATTGGCTGCAGCAAAAAAACGCGAGATTTCCGCCGGGAAAAGCGCTGCTTCAAAACCTGCGGCACTTAGCCGTGGATTTTGAAGCGGCCTGGCCGCTCGCTCTTCCGCTGCGGACGGTGCTCCTATAGAAGAGAGTGCGGCCGCAGCAGAAGATGAAAAAAAGGAACATGCTGCGGCCCGCGAATCCGCACCGACTTCTGCCGGCTTTGCCGTGGTGGACTTGCCGTCCCGTGTGGACGAGATTTCTGAGAAATCTCGTTCACATGGATTGCTAATCCTGGGATTAGCAGCCGCAAGCGGATTTGCGGCGGCGAAATTCCGGAATTTCCGCGACAAATCCGGCCAGTGTGAACCCAGTCTTAGGCCGCCTGCACACGAGCGGAAATCCCGCGGCGGGATTTCCCGCGGGATTTCCGCCGCTCAAAGCCTGCATAGGAGTGCATTACAATACGCACTCCTATGCAGACGGCCGCGGTTTGGCCGCGCGAAATGTCGTGCGGCAAACAAACCGCGGCATGTCCTATTTCTGTGCGGGGCTCGCAGAGCCTCGCACAGAAACGTCACTCACCCGGCCGCCGGCTCCGGTCTGCGCATGCGCCGGCTGCCCGGCAGCCAGCACATGAAAGAGCCGGGGCCGCCGGGCGCGGGTGAGTACGGGCTCCTCCCTGCAGGCGCTCGGGTCGGGTCCCATGGCGAGAATTCTCGCCGCCGGATCCGACCCGCCCGTTTGCAGGCGGCCTTAGTATTCTGAAATGCAGCTGTGTTTCAAAATGAAACATACATGGGCCGAATGCGCATACCAGCTTTATGCTGCCCATGGTTCGGGGAGTATGAACCTGGTGGTAGGTCACTTTAAGTATTGAGGATAAACAAAAAATACACCAAATATGTAATTTCAGTAGGAATGGCAAGGACTACACAGAAAGAACACATGCTCTTATAGTCCTCAAGTAGGGTTAAACAAGCAACCTAAAAATGGGGCCCTGTAAAAAAAACTTAGTATGCGGCCTACACCACCATGACCTCCTTAAAGGGGTTGTCCCGCGAAAGCAAGTGGGGTTATACACTTCTGTATGGCCATATTAATGCACTTTGTAATATACATCGTGCATTAAATATTGGCCATACAGAAGTTATACACTTACCCCCTCCGGTGTTGACGTCCCCGTCTCCATGGCGCCGACCGAAGCCTTCTCCTGCCTGGATTAGACGCGCTTGCGCAGTCTGCTTCTTCTGTCCCGCTGAACGGGCCGCTCCGGCGTGCTCGCGCCGCACAAGTCTTCTGCGCATGCGCAAAAGACCTCTGCGGCGCGAGTGCGCCGGAGCCGGACAGAAGAGGGCAGACTGCCCAAGCGCGTCTAATCCAGGCAGAAGGCGGCTTCGGTCGGCGCCATGGAGACGGGGACGCCAACACCGGAGGGGGTAGGTATATAACTTCTGTATGGCCAATATTTAATGCACGATGTATATTACAAAGTGCATTAATATGGCCATACAGAAGTGCTTAACCCCACTTGCTTTCGCGGGACAACCCCTTTAACCAGAAAGAAAATTCCCATGAGGGGTTGCAAGGTTGATGCCAATTCTTTGTGTGCCACACTTGTTAAAGTAGTTATCATCACCATTTAATAAAATATATGTTACCAGTCACTATGTAGCAAAGATAACTTAAAAAACTATTTAGAGATATTAAGTATAGGCATTGGGGGGGGGGGGGGGGGAATTAAATGAATTTAAATAAATACAAAGCTTTTAACCTGTAAAAATAAAAAATTACACTTAGTGCCCCACTACACGAACGACTTTTGTTCAAAAAAATACTGGATCATGCAAATTTGAACCCCAATCCTACAGTATAAACATGGCCAACGGTTGAATGATGAATGATAATTCATTTGCTTATCGTTTGTCATTCCTTTCTTGCAGGCATAAAAATCACTGTTTGCTTGTTACATGTAAACAGCGATCATTCACTAGTACAGTGAATGTGAACGACTGAACAATCCAGCGAATGAAATTTCAGTGATTTATCTGCATGTATAAACTGTCTATACAAGCGAACTTGGTCATTGTTTGCTCATGTGAATGATTTATCGCTCCATGTAGAAGCATAGAATGGTAGAGTTCAAAGAGGGATTTCCAGGGTCATCGGGTCCAACCAGAGGCGTAACTTGAAGCTCCTGGGCCTTAATGCAAAACCTGTAACAGAGCCCCCAACTATAATGCTTTATTCATAGTACCAGGCTCCCTATATGGAGGAGAGACCTTATAGGCCCCCCAAGTTTCCTAGGCCCAGGTCGAACCGCATCCCCTGTAGCTACGCCAGTGAGTCCAACCCCCTGCTCAACGCAAGATTCACAAAATCATCCAGCCTCTGTTTGAACACTTCCATTGAAGGAGAACTCACCACCTTTCGTGGCAACATGTTCCACTCATTGATCACCCTCGCTGTCAGAAAGACTTAAAAGGCTCACAGAAGGTAAGAAGTATAAAAGGTGTTTAAGTAACCAAATGTCTGAATTGTTTTTCTATCCCCTCATTACCTTGTTTCCCTGCGTCCAGTGCAATGACTGAAGATATACATCTAATCTGTATGGCTATGAGCTGAAGCCATCATTTCGGTGGGCTTTGCTAATCACCTAATGTGTATGGGGGCCTCCCTTTTTCCCTTGATGGCAGAAGAGATAAGGATCAGACAGCTGGATTTCACTTGCCTGGTGTTCTGCGAGACGCAAGTTGTTGTCAGAGGATCTTTCTACCCTCCCACCATTCAAAACACATGTATTTGTCCCAAAACCGGAAAGTCGCTTTAATGCTGGTGCCAAATCTATCATATGTGTCATCAATGGTGCCTGACGAATTCCACTGATGATATTGGGGTCTGCCGGCCTGAGTTTCTGCTATGGTAGCCAGCATTTTACAAGAAAATCAGTGCTGCATACTAAGCTATCATTTCCGGTATTGCTGACTGAATCTGCGACGCAGAAGCGAACTAGGAGAAACGTACACAGTCTTCATCAAAATAAATCAATCCCCTAGAAGGAGTTGTTTTTCTCCAAAACTCGTCATGCAGATATATCTCAGGCAGATATGCAAATGATTAGAGTTCTGATGTGATTAGATGAGCGGTCTTGCCATATGAGGCCCTAAAAGTGGTTCCATCATTGGCTCTCCGAGGCTCCTTGTGTGTAGGCACCTCCTATCCGCTTGTGTAGAACTTGTTGACCACTAGACGCCTCTACAACGCAATCAAAGAGATTTCACCCAGTTACCAGAGTTTGAGAGGGGGCGCATTATTGGAATGCAAGAAGCTGGATGGTCGTATTGATGAATTGCTACCTGAGCCGTTCTGAGCAGACTGTAAAGGTCCATTTAGGTGGGACGAATGTCGGGCAAATGATGCCCGACAATCGTCCCTGTGTGTCTTTGCTCCCGTGCTGTTGCATGGGAGCTAGTATCGCTGGCTCGCTCACAGATCGGCCAGCAGGGGTGTCGGGAGGCTCCAGGAGATTTCTCTCCTCGCGCTCCTCTGCCCCTCTCCATTGACTTAACATAGCAGCCGTTCAGTACTGAACAGCTGCTATTTACACTGAATGATGATCGTTCAGCTGATCGTCCATCGTTTATGTTGCATAAACGATGGACGATGAGCTGAACGGTGATCGTTCAGTGTAAATAGCAGCCGTTCAGTACTGAACAGCCACTATGTTACGTTAATGGAGATGGGCGGAGGAGAAATAGACATGCTGCGATATATTTCTCTTGCGTATCGATACACTGTGTCCACGTGCCGGTGTGCATGGAACGATGAAAGTTCATTAACTCCATACATTGCGTATCACACGGCCTTGCAATGCACACGTAATACTTGGTGAAAAGATGGTCGTGTGCATGAGGCTTTACCTGGGTATCTATTGTATATAATTACTGTGTACGGCTGCTATAAGATATACATCCTGTATACAGTGATATACTAGGGTATACAAGCATGGTCAATATCACTATATACAAGATGTATATCTTATACCAGTAGTACATATGTAACTATATACCAGAGATATCCAGGTTACACCAGCATGCTCCAGATCACTATATACAGGATGTATATCTCCTGCATATAGTGATATGGACCATGCCGGTATAACCTGGGTATCTTCAGTATATAGTTATGTAAGCACACCTAGTATACCTTATACCAGCTGTACATACATGACTACATGAGCTACATACCTTGTTGCACCACATGTACTGCTCCTCCGCTCCCGACACTGTCAGTGCACCGCCAGCCGGACCAATCACAACTATAGTCTCTCAGTGAAAGGGAGTAGTGCGTTTCGGGGACTCTGCAGTCTGTAATTGGCTGCTTGCTGACTCTCCAGGCAATGGCACTCAGGCAGGGAAGGGCCTACGATGGTGATGTGGCATATGGCAGGGGCCCATGGGCCCTCGTTTCCTAAGGGGCAGGGCCCCAGTTGCAACCCGAGACCACTAGCGGTACGCTGGTGATCTTGTATACAAGCTAGAGGCAGTACAACAGGGTACTTGACCCTCCATGCCCGCCCATATCACATCTCAGGGTACTAGAGCCTCCATGCCCACCTGTATTACATCTTGTATCCAAGCCAGAGGTGATACAACAGGGTACTAGAGCCTCCATGACCACCCGTATCACATCCTGCATCCAAGCTAGAGGCGGTCCAACAGGGTCCTAGAGCCTCCATGCCCACCCGCATACCATCCTGCATCCAAGCTAGAGGCGGTCCAACAGGGTCCTAGAGCCTCCATGCCCACCCGTATACCATCCTGCATCCAAGCTAGAGATGGTCCAGCAGGGTACTAGAGCCTTCATGCCCACCCATATCACATCTTGTATCCAAGCTAGAGGTGCTCCAATAGGGTACTAGAGCCTCCATGCCCACCTGTATTACATCTTGTAAACAAGCTAGAGGCGGTACAGCAGGGTACTAGACTCTCCATGGCAGCCCGTCTCACATCTTGTATCCAAGCTAGAGGCGGTACAACGGGGTACTGGAGCCTCCATGCCCGCCAGTATTACATCCTATATCCAAGCTAGAGGCGGTACAACAGGGTACTAGAGCCTCCATGGCAGCCCGTATCACATCTTGTATCCAAGCTAGAGGCGGTACAACAGGGTACTAGAGCCTCCATGCCCACCTGTATCACATCTTGTATCCAAGCTAGAGGCGGTACAACAGGGTACTAGAGCCTCCATGCCCACCTGTATCACATCTTGTATCCAAGCTAGAGGCGGTACAACAGGGTACTAGAGCCTCCATGCCCACCCGTATCACATCTTGTATCCAAGTCAGAGGCCCTCCAATAGGGTACTAGAGCCTCCATGCCCGCCCGTATCACATCTTGTATCCAAGCTAGAGGTGGTACAACAGGGTACTAGAGCCTCCATGCCCGCCCGTATCACATCTCGTATCCAAGCTAGAGGTGGTACAACAGGGTACTAGAGCCTCCATGCCCACCCGTATCACATCTTGTATCCATGCTAGAGGCAGTACAACAGGGTACTAGAGCCTCCATGCCCACCTGTATCACATCTTGTATCCAAGCTAGAGGCGGTACAGCAGTGTACTAGAGCCTCTCTAAAAGGGGTCAGTTTTCTGCAATAAGTTATCCTTTTGCTCGGATATTACAATCACTTATATCATGGCTCCTGCTAGCGGAGGGGTTATGTGTGTACAGTATTTGCAGTAATAACAGCCATCCACTGACAACATGAACGCCAATATCCCCTAATACGTTGTGGTAAATCCCAGAGCAGCTCTGCCAGCAGCCCGCGGTATCACTGCTCTGTATGGCCCCCATTACTCTGTATATCTATCACTAGTAACAGCAGCCTCCATGCTGCAGACATGGATTAGACGAGCAGCAGCACTGCCTGACAGGCTCTTCCATATTAGGTACTGGCAGGGCGCAGGGAGCGGCGTCACGGTGGGCGGGGCCAGGCGGGGAATGTGCCGGCAGGGATCCGGCTACCGTGAGGTAAACTGCGGGACCAACAGCTGGGAAACATCGCGGCTTCGGCTGCGGCCTTTATCGGTACCTACAGATGGGAGAGACCAACACAACCAAGGTCAGGCCGAGAAGGCGGCGGCGGGGTGGCTGGGGGCTGACGGGGGGCATACATGTTTGTGGGCTGTTCTGTGATACTTTATAACCTGCACATCCCACCTCACGCAGCAGGCAGGGGACAGGTCGTCATGGACGCCACACCTTCCTCATGAAGGAGCAGGGAAATACTTCCCATAGAAAGTAATGAGCCTGCAGAGTGCGATGTATATGGGGTTATAGTGCGATGTGTGTGGGGTTATAGTGCGATGTGTGTGGGGTTATAGTGCGATGTGTGTGGGGTTATAGTGCGATGTGTGTGGGGTTATAGTGCGATGTGTGTGGGGTTATAGTGCGATGTGTGTGGGGTTATAGTGCGATGTGTGTGGGGTTAGAGTGCGATGTGTGTGGGGTTAGAGTGCGATGTGTGTGGGGTTAGAGTGCGATGTGTGTGGGGTTAGAGTGCGGTGTGTGTGGGGTTAGAGTGCGGTGTGTGTGTGGGGTTAGAGTGCGGTGTGTGTGTGGGGTTAGAGTGCGGTGTGTGTGGGGTTAGAGTGCGGTGTGTGTGGGGTTAGAGTGCGGTGTGTGTGGGGTTAGAGTGCGGTGTGTGTGGGGTTAGAGTGCGGTGTGTGTGTGGGGTTAGAGTGCGGTGTGTGTGTGGGGTTAGAGTGCGGTGTGTGTGTGGGGTTAGAGTGCGGTGTGTGTGTGGGGTTAGAGTGCGGTGTGTGTGTGGGGTTAGAGTGCGGTGTGTGTGTGGGGTTAGAGTGCGGTGTGTGTGTGGGGTTAGAGTGCGGTGTGTGTGTGGGGTTAGAGTGCGGTGTGTGTGTGGGGTTAGAGTGCGGTGTGTGTGTGGGGTTAGAGTGCGGTGTGTGTGTGGGGTTAGAGTGCGGTGTGTGTGTGGGGTTAGAGTGCGGTGTGTGTGTGGGGTTAGAGTGCGGTGTGTGTGTGGGGTTAGAGTGCGGTGTGTGTGTGGGGTTAGAGTGCGGTGTGTGTGTGGGGTTAGAGTGCGGTGTGTGTGTGGGGTTAGAGTGCGGTGTGTGTGTGGGGTTAGAGTGCGGTGTGTGTGTGGGGTTAGAGTGCGGTGTGTGTGTGGGGTTAGAGTGCGGTGTGTGTGTGGGGTTAGAGTGCGGTGTGTGTGTGGGGTTAGAGTGCGGTGTGTGTGTGGGGTTAGAGTGCGGTGTGTGTGTGGGGTTAGAGTGCGGTGTGTGTGTGGGGTTAGAGTGCGGTGTGTGTGTGGGGTTAGAGTGCGGTGTGTGTGTGGGGTTAGAGTGCGGTGTGTGTGTGGGGTTAGAGTGCGGTGTGTGTGTGGGGTTAGAGTGCGGTGTGTGTGTGGGGTTAGAGTGCGGTGTGTGTGTGGGGTTAGAGTGCGGTGTGTGTGTGGGGTTAGAGTGCGGTGTGTGTGTGGGGTTAGAGTGCGGTGTGTGTGTGGGGTTAGAGTGCGGTGTGTGTGTGGGGTTAGAGTGCGGTGTGTGTGTGGGGTTAGAGTGGGGTTGGACAGAATTGTTTGTTTTTGTTATGAATAATAACCATTTTCATACAGTCTTATTTTGGGCCGGTCACAGGAATGTTCTGTGCGGTCTTTAGCCGCATGTTAGGCGGCGGCAGAAGCTACTGACAGCAGTGACCGTAAATGGCGCCTATATTATCACAACATTGGCGCGTGTCATTGTGTCAGGAAAAGCAGCGACATAAAGGGAGTCTCCAGCTCTGCACGTAATTGGTGGTTGTTTATAATGCGGCGTCGCCAGCAGCAGCATCATGCAAAGATTAATCGTAGACGGAGTCGTCGACAACCGCGTGACGCCCGCTTACCCCCAGAGAAAAATGTTTTCTACCCGATTATAATAAAACATGTATTATAAATATGGTATAACAATCACCGCCTGCACACGAGCGGAAATTCCACGGCGGGATTTCCCGCAGAATTTCCGCCCGTGCCCGCCTGCATAGGACTGCATTACAAAACACAATCCTATGCAGACGGCTGCGATTTGTCTGCGTGAAAACACATGCGGCATGCTCTACCGATGTGCGGGTCTCGCAGAGATGTCACTCACGACGCGCCGTCTCCGCTCTAAGCATGCGCCAGGTGGCCAGCAGCTGGCACATCGCAGAGCAGACGCGGAAGAAGGTGAGCTGCACTGGTCACTGCAGGGGCACGAGCCGAATCCTGCAGCGGGATCTGACCCGGCCGTCTGCAGGCAGCTTAAGGCCCGGTTTCACGCGACCGGATTTGAATTGCGGAATCTGCAATTGTCACCTGCGTGGACGATCCGTAGTCTGCACAGATTACAACATTCGCACGTCCGCTCAGAAGTGCGGACAGCGATTGTGATTTTTCGCGAGCAGAAATAAAATCGCAGCATGTTCTATTTTTGTGCGGATTCTACACTGACGGCTTCTATTGAAGTGAATGGAAGCCGTCCAACCCACAGCCCATCCGCAATTGACATTGCGAATAGGCCGCCCGTACCTGAGTCATCACCTAGCGACGGCGCAGGAAATACACATATTTCAAAGGAAAAAATCTCTACTTCACATGAGCGCCGGCGAGTGTCCGCAGTGTAGATGAGTCGGGTACACATGGTCGCCGGCCGCAGTCAGGGCCGGATTCTGCTGTGGGCTCCAACCCGTCTGTGAGACCGGTCTAATTAAATTCTTTTCTTGGGAATTTAGGAAATTTTCAAATGTCCTATAAATATACGTTCGCTCATCTAGGCCCGTTGTTCCCAAACCGTAGCATTTTAATGCAGTATATGGAATGTTTTTAAAAAAATCAGCCGTATCTGAAGGGGTCTGGGAAAATAGAGTAGTCAGAAACTTGGCTTTGCAACTCCGCAGCCCTGACACACACGATCCTCTTCCGATGGGCTATGTGAATAAAATTGCTGCATGCGCGTACCATAGGCCCATAGCGGATTCCGTCTGTGAGTCCGGCCGTTGACCCTGCGTACGCCACTGCCTTATATTGTGGATGACTGCAGAGGTTCATAGGCGGCCATAGACAGTATAGTATTTTAATTGCGTATGGGCTGCAGGTTGGACGACTCCATTGACTTCATTGGAGGCCGTCTACGAGAATTCCATGGTAAAATGAGGCATACTGCGATTTTTATTTTATTTTATTTTTTTTCTTTCATCCGTAAATAGAATATGCATTTCGTATCCGCGAGTGTAAAAGGAAATCCAAGCGCGAAATCCATAATTCACATCCAGTCGTGTGAGAGCGCCTTGTCTGTTTTCATGAACTAGAATAGCGCATTCGTTGTGGGGGTCTGTGTGCTGTCCAGTGGGAGTGCATCCAACTTTCATCCAGCCATCTGTATACAGTATTTGGCACATATTGTAAAAGGGGTTTTCTGACTTTGGTGATGCGGGAGGATAAAGTATGTGATAAAATAAACTCCTGCTGCATGCAGTTCCCCTGCCACCGCTGTTTACATCAGCTGTCGTGTGGGTTGTTTACCCACGTGGCTGCTGTAGTCATTGGGAAGCGGGCAGGGATGTCACCTCTCAGATGACGCATTGATTAACATTGTATATGGGCTGCGGGCACCCGCATCATCGCTTAGTGATACAAAGACAAGAAACTACTGCGCATGACCGACGGCGAGCCACTGCGGCCGTACGCAATACAGTTCAGTCAGGCATGCAGGGAATCCGGTCCGCCCGTGTGAGCCCGGCTTGTGGGGAGCCCAGAATTTATATACAATAAATAACTAGAAAAACCCCTTAAATGTTAAAAGGGTGTTTCATCAGACATTGGTGATGTAAGAAGGCCGTGAACGTTGGATCGGTGTGGGCGCAACCACTGGGATTCTACATAGTCACTAGAACAAATAGCAGGAAGTGGCTGATGACGACGCAGGATCCCGGCACTCCTTGGGAAATCTGGAGTTGTCACATTTATCAGAAGGGGAGCAGAGAGACCACCAGCATTTGTGTTGCTGAATGCCAGGGAAACAAAGATGGCAACTTGGACCCACCGTTTTATTGACGGTGGGTCCACCAAATTGAGCTCTGCTACATCTTTTTGGTGAGGACTATAGACAGAACTTCTGTTTTGGTTATTTGCTTTCTGTTAATGAGTTGCACGTTGTCATTAAACAGTTTGTCACTTGGGCTTGTTACATGTTCTTTGGCAGATGAATTCAGATAACCTCAGAGAAGATGGTAACAAGCACTTCAAATCTGGAGATTACGAAACCGCATTGTCGTGTTATACGAAGGCACTCCGGCTATCTGATGATAAGAAGGATGCGGCCATACTACACCGGAACCGTTCCGCCTGCTACCTGAAGCTGGTATGTATAGTGTGTGTGTGTGTGTGTGTGTGTGTGTGTGTGTGTGTGTGTGTGTGTGTGTGTGTGTGTGTGTGTGTGTGTGTGTGTGTAGAACTGCTAATATTTCAGAGAAACATGTTTCCTGCTGACATGTTGAGCGAAATTTAAGGTGGAGATGTATTTCCAAATATGGGGGATACTACTGGATACACTTATTATAAGAAAATTCTGCAAAAAAGTCTCTTGCCTCACAATGAAGCATTAAAAACAGTAGGGCCGTGTTAACATGGCAAAATCCACTGTGGAATGTCCTGCACAAGGTTTATTTCACTACGTATTGGCCTTGTTGGGGCGGAGGGGAAGAAATAATGTCATTAAGGGATTAATTTTGGCTGATACACCTTTATATGGCAGTCCTGACATATTGTACAATGCTGTGTGTAACAATTCTGCAGAAGATTATGCAGCTGTGGAACGGGGACTTGGCTGTCAGATCACCAGGTATCCAGGTATCACCAGGTTTTTTTGCTTCACTATTTGTCAGTCAAAACCAGAAATGTGACTTGCAGAGAAAACCTATAATGGAAAGCTTTGTGCCTCTATTTTTGGGCCCATGCTTAATTCTGACTTACAACTGCAGATGCAAAATGCTGACCAAATACCATTGTGTGAATGTGGCCTGAAATGTACCTTTTGAAGCTGCTGCTGTGCTGCCCGATGAGAGCAAGCTTGAGGGAAACCAGTATTGTCAAGAAATATTGCCAGACAGTTTAATAGTTTCCCATGTTTTATAGGAGGATTATGCAAAGGCAGAAGATGATGCATCTAAAGGTAAGTGGAAGTGAACGTTTTTTTAATTTACATGCTGTTGGTTTATATAATAATGTTCTGTATTTCATCTTGGTTTTTCGTATTTATCTGAAATAACTTTCAGTATGCACCAAAGCCATAATCTTGAAGAAACGTTGACCAAGCACAGGAAAATAAAATCAAAAGATTTAGGCTACGTTCACATGAGCGCAAATCATACACATGAGCGATTTCTCCATCGCCCCTTACCTCGCCGCAATGCTGCGAAGGTAAAAAATCGCTGCATGTCAGAGAAGTGATGCAAGGCATTTTTGCATGAAAAACTCCTTGCATTCGCAGGAAAAACGCATGTTGACAAGCGTGATATCTGGTCAGTTTTTTGGCCTAATATCGTGCTCGACAGTGTGACTGTAGTCTTACTGCTGCGAAATGAAGCAATAGACCCAGGCATTCCAACTTGTGCTAGGCAAACTTTTCTTCCAGTACATGCCTTACTGATGAGTTAAGCGCTATTTGTTTTGTACAAAATCTTAATCATTTCTTTATTTTTCTATGAAAGCCCATAACTAACTCAGTATCCTTATGTAATTATCTCATCATACTTTGTATTAGTACCGCTTCATATAAATTATACTATTGCTCAGGAACAGGTTAATGGATAGTTTTGTTTACAATTGTCTTATTCATTCTACAGCTCTTGAAGTGGATGGAGGTGATGTGAAAGCTCTGTACAGGCGCAGTCAAGCATTGGAGAAATTGGGTAAATTAGACCAAGCAATACTTGATCTTCGGAGATGTCTCACTCTGGAACCAAAAAATAAAGTTTTTCAGGATGCTGTGCGGAACCTGGGAGTCCGGACGCAGGAGCAGGTATTCAATTTACACAGACAAATATTTTCTTTTACTACTATAAAAAGAGCTAATTATTAAAGGGGTATTAGAGTCTTAGATAATTCAAGCTCAAGGGCACATTCACACATGCGTCTGAATGGGCCCGCAGTGTTGTACGCATTGCAGCCCATACGCTCTGCCTGCAGAGATTGCATATGCGCTGTGATTGGCACTGAGCATGCCCGGTAATCTGACATCACAGGCCAGCGCAGTGTGATTATTATTATTTTCTGTAAAATGTTCTTTCAGGTTGCCCACTCTTTTTTCAGATGCGTATCGAAATGCATGCATATAGACAGTGTTTCATATGCAGCCCATTTAAGAGCTGCTTATGATATGCAGAGAAATAGAGCATGCTGCCATTTATTTCTTCTGCATACATCGATACTCAGTGTCCACACACCGGTGTGAATGGAAGAGTGAAAGTCCATTGACTTTCCCTGCCTCCGTTCACCGCTTGTTATGCATTGGAAATATGCGTGCTTAATATGTGGTAACGATACATCTGTGTGAATGAGCCCTAAGGGGAACATATCAGAAACAGATACATTTACATTAGGTTTTTATTATAAACATATGTAAAAAGAGAAATTGGAGATGATGTGATTATAGAATCATCCTTGAGCAGTCACAACAATTTACACTTCTGGTTTTCTACAGCTCACTTGTGTGTTGTTGTATAGAGTGAAACAGGATAAGCAAAATAATCACTTCATTATCATTAGAGGGTGGATGAGCTAATACCAGCTCTATTATACTGCTGGAAGCCTAGATAAGGCAGGACAGCAACAGGTGCAGCATCCAGGAAGTGAGGCGAGTACCTCATCTCAGGCAACACTCTTCTCTGACTGCAGGGTGTGGCAAGTTAATAGATGCTGCCCCATGCATATATTTGCATTTTGCTACAATTTGTGATACTGTTATATGTAAATTTCACAAACTACTGTGTGTTTTCTCTGGTATTTTTTCAACAGACTTACATTTAAAAGGCCACTCTACCGAAAATGCACTTTTCTTTCCATGCCTCTCTCAACCGGTTTTCCTGTCACACTCTGCACATCTCCAGTGTAGATTGCAGTCGCTTGCATGCAGTGCAGCCTCCTGTCTGATGCTTATCAGGCATTATTTTGATACTGATATTTTGTTTTCCCTTTCACTCACATGATGCATCAGCATGACATTACATGAGCAGCTAGAGACTGTACTATCCCTGCTGCAGGGAAAACCTTGCCAATACATTCTGTATTTGCCTATATAAGCTACAAACCATAAGTGATCTCTTCTATGTGGCAGTAGCTGTGTGATCATCATCAGTAAGCGTCCATTTACACCAAATGACTATCGTTTGAACGAGCAAATGACGTCACTTACCTTGTTCACTCGGGCAGCCTGCTTATACATGCAGGTCATTTGCTCAAGAAATTGTTCAGATGTTCACTTTCGCTGCATAAGTGAAGGAGAAGGTATGAACAAGCACTATTTAAACTGAATGATAAGTGAACGAGCCAACGATGATTCTGCATAAAATGAATGGCGAACGAAAAGTGTACAATGATCATTCGGTCGTTGGCGTGCAGTTGGACTAGACGATTATTGTTCACTTTTGCTATTGTGAACGATAATATTCCGTCTTTAAGTGCCTTAACTCTGATAGGAGTGTCTGTGTCCCGCTCTAAGCAGTTACTGTGGTAGGGTTCATGTTACAGCATCACACACACTGAGAAACTGACTAGAAACTGAACACACTACCCCAAGTAAATCTAAGCTGGTCAGAATGAGATCAAATGACCATCTCAGAAGGAGGACTGCAGGAAGTTTTAGATAGAAAGGAATAGCTAACCAAGGTAATACTAATCCCTGGAGTGGCCCATTAATTAATAAAAGCAAATAATGGGAGAATTTCCCTTTGAAGCAGAATTCTACTTGATGTCTTTGGAAAAAAAAAGTTGAAGCCATTACCTCCTGTTTAATACTTCCTTGCTATTTATTTTCTTCAATGTCTGATACCTTTTAGCTCTGCTACATTAGGACATGACTGATCTGTGATTACAGCTAAGGGCTGCGTATTACGCGGTGAATGGAGTTAATGAAAGTACATTGATTTTCATTGATCAATTCACATTAGCAAATATACCTTATGAGTAATACGTGCATAAAAAAAGAATGAAGCATGTTCTATTTCACCACGTATTATGTGTGTAAAGCCCTATTATTCTCTATGGGTTGTGTATTCAATGCTGTAGATACGCAATACATTGCATATGTGCGGCGTTGGATATACTACACCACTATGAGACATGGCGGGAAATTAAAAAGAAACAAATTAAACTGCGCATGACAGCATGCATGAGATACTGTTATGTGCAGTGCACAACCGCTGCCATACACAGCAATAGCCAGATCCCACGGCGGTAAAAATCCATGCAGGAATTTATGCATATGGACATAGAAATGAGTCCTAAGTTGTATGGTAGCCTTAGCTGTAAAGGACGTATTAGGTAGTCTGAAACATGCCAATCATTTTATAGTTAAAGGGGTTTTCCGGAACTATACAATTGATGACCTGTGTTCAGTTGAATAGGAGAGATGTTGAAGTATCTTCCAAGGCCACTATACAATGTATGAAACCGTGCTATTCCTGGCTGACAGCTGCTCTTGTATCAGACCCCTACGGATTGTATTAGTCCCAAAAAACACGTTTAAATTATTTGTTTAGAAGCAATTAGATGAGATGTGAATTTTTGCTTTTACTGATAAATATTATTCACACATTTTAATAATTTTCTATAGGTTCAACTCATGTCCTCTACAGACTCCCGCGTGGACCAAATGTTTCAGATTTTACTTGATCCTGAAGAGAAAGATGTTGAAAAACAAAAAAAGGTATGGACTGGGATGAAATTTGAAATAATTCTAATCTAGGAGGATGCTAAACTATATATCCTATTATTGCAGGCAGCACAGAACTTGGTGGTCTTGTCACGAGAAGACGCTGGAGCAGAGAAGATTTTTCGGAGTGATGGGGTTCGTCTCCTGCAGCGGATGCTAGAAACTAAAAAAACGGACATGATGTTGGCTGCTTTGAGGACACTAGTTGGACTCTGCACTGGTCACCAGTCTCGAGTAAGATTTAACTACAAATTTGAATTCTAAGGCATTGAACCTGTGCAGCGGAACTGTAATACAGTAGTATCAACTTCTACTACACAAATCTGAAACCTTTTGACTGCAGTAATTACTCAGGCCCTCTGTACACAGGCGGAAATTCCGCGGCGGGATCTCCCGCCTGTGCTCACCTGCATAGGATTGCATTTAAAAACGCAATCCTATGCAGACGGCTACGATTCGTCCGCGTGAAAACACACGGAAAACAAATCACGGCATGTCCTATTTCTGTGCGGGTCTCGCAGAGGCCCGCACAAAAATGTCACTCTCGACACGCCACCTCTGCTTTGCACACGCATCGGCTGGGCGGCAGCCGGCACATCACAGAGAGGAGAAGACGCGAAAGAAGGTGAGCCGCACTGCTCACTGCAGGGGCGCGGGTTCGATCCTGCTGCAAGAATTCTCGCAGCGGGATCCGACCCAGCCGTCTGCAGGCGACCTTACATTGCAAGGTGATCTCTGTTACTTTCGGTACAATGGGAGTTTTGCAAGACTGCGGCAAAATTGCTGTTTTGCTATGCTAAAACCACTATTCAGCTGCCATGGGTTAATATACCCTAAGGGTAAGTTCACAAGGCAGATTTTGCCCTGCAGTGTTCTGCTTGTAAAACCGTGGCAGAAATCTCCCGCTATTCTGCAGTTGAACTGCACATAGAATTAGCTCTGTTAATGATCAAAATCCGCTTGTGGAATTACTGAAAGCTTTGTGCATGGATCCGTGTGAAGGAGTGTTATGTCATTTCACAAGGCTACACACGGAAATGTGTCAGAAAATTCTGCATGTGAATTCTGCCCATTGACGGAGCTAATGCCGCATGTAGATCTGCAGCAAAAACCTTGGGAGAAATGTATGGCATGGTGGTGGATTTCTGTTTTGGTTGTAGAGGTGTATTCCATGCAGAAAATTCTTCAGTGGAATCTGCCATATGAACAAACCCTAAAGGGGTGTTCATCCGTGGCAGATTTGATGTGGATTTTCTGCAGAAAATCCTTAGATTTTGATGATGATCCACAGCAGACTTCTGCCCTTCAATTAAAAGAGCGAAATGTACTGTGGACCTGTGTCAAGATCTGAACCAAGTGCTGCGGATATGCACCAAAATCTGCCACATGTGAACCCACCCTATAGGCTTATTCACATGGGCATATTATGCGTGCGTAATACACAGTAAATGGAACCCATTGTCTTCAGTGGGTTCGTTCACATGAGCAAATTTTTCACACACATTATATTTACACAAAAAAGATACACAGTATGTTGTATTCACGTGCGTATCGCGAACAAAAATAGCACATCTTAAACAAATTAAACTTAAATAGGAGCATGCTTGCATGTGTCTTTTTTTTTTTTTTTTTTCTTGTGCATGCAAATATGCAGGGCCTGCGCAAAAAAAAATAGGTTTTTACGCACGTGTGTATTTTACTAACGCCCATTATGCAAATGAGCTATGTAAATACACTTAGGACTGAGGAAAAAAAGGGTCATGTCCTTAAGGGGTTAGTTAAAGAGTGATTCTTGACTGCATGGTACATTGCTGTGGCAAAAACACAATGTAAACCACACTGATTACCCTGTTTACTAATTTCACACCAACTACCCTGTCTTCCCAAAAATAAGACCGTGTCTTATATTTATTTTTGCTCCCAAAGATGTGCTAGGTCTTATTTTCAGGGATGTCTTATTTTTCCATGAAGAAGAATTTACATTTATTGTTGAACGAAAAAAATGAAGATTTATTAAATACTGTACAGTAGTTGTCATCACAAACCAGCATAACCGGACAAACTGTGAATCCTATCAAGAATTTCTTGTTACTACCATTATTTCCATGTACACACTGTCTGGAGACTCTAACGATCACCCACAGCAGTTCCTCAACCACTTGTACAGCAGGGACGGTATTGCTGCTTCCGGCCACTAGGGAGAGCTCATCACAGCAGGGACAGAGCTAGGTCTTACTTTTGGGGGAGGCCTTATATTTAGCACTTTAGCAAAACCTCTACTAGTTTTTATTTTCAAGGGATGTCTTATTTTCGGGGAAGCACGGTCACTGTTCCTGCAGTGATTTTAAATATGGGTAATGTGAAGATTATAGGGATTTGTTTTTACTTCAACCTGAAAAGCATTCTCTGCGGTTCGTCCTCCGCCATGTTTGTATACAGCTTATGCTGTGTTCACATCTGTTAGGGTAGACCCGTATGGCGACTTTGAACATTGTATGTTTATACAGTAAGATTAGTTGCAGCCCACAGCTCTCAGGTATATGCCGGGAGAGCTGACAGAATCCTGCTGGATTTCTTCTGGCTATCAGGTTGTGGTTGTTGCAACTTGTGACTCGCAACGCAACCACATTCACTTACATTATATGTGGTGAAGCTAGGGCAACACCACAATATGTCTGCAGAATTTCTGATGAATACATCTGATGAGAGGGTGTGACTTATCTTACAGTACAGGCATACAGCGGAAAATGCCATTGTGTACAAAATCATACCGTTTAGTATCCTTTTTTTTGTTGTTTTTTTTCTTCTATACATTTTGTGTGGAAAAGCATAGTGAGCTTCCCTGTTCTGTACCACAAAATATACACTTTTGGCATAAATTATTATTTAATCTATGCTATACTTAGGATTTATATCTCTGTATCAGAGAAAATCCACAAGGTGGACTGAAGTTCGCTAAGACTGAACGGTTAAATCATCATCAGAGAAAAAGCTCTCTGACCGCTATAAAGTTATGTTGTATAAATAATTCTGTTAGAGCAGATTGTGGAGCCTACAGACTTTGTGTTAAAATGTTGACATTCACTTTATTCTGTATTTTCTCGTATCCTGTTGATCAGTTTGAAAAACTCAAAAATAGTCGATGGTAATTTAGTGCTACACAAGAAAATTAGAAAGTATTCAGGTTTTCAATAGATGTAAACCCATCTTAAGATTTTACCACTGATTGGAGTTTGCACTCAAGACCTTTATTATTATATGACTTATTCAGCATAGCGGCTCTGTAGGCTGACATATTATACCTCTACAGCTGGTAGGAATTACATATGACATTTCATATAAAAAGTACATGATCAGCACTAATACTCCCATCTTGATAGTTAAAAGGCTATGACACAAGTGAAGCTTGAGTGCTGCTGCACATTGTATATTAAGATTTGTGAGATTGGTTTCATATTGAGGGTGTGATATATAAGTAGAGTACAAAATATTTCTTCTGAATAGTCATTACTGACATTGGAGAAATGTGTTCCTATAGATCTTGGCATAAAAAAGACAATTTAAATAAGTAGGGGATGATAGTTAACTCCATTTTTCTGATAGAATTCAGCATCGTTTTTGGTAGATTTGGGACACTCGGTCTTGTTTTATAGTTCTGTGTGCATTTTTATGTCTAGACGGTATCAATCCTCAGCGCTGTGGGTATGGAGACGTTCTGTGCAGTGATGGCAGTGGACAATGAGCCAGTCTCTCTCGCTGCTTGCAGTGTCCTGCATGCAATGTTTGATGCTCTCAAAGAGGGTATGACCAAGGATATTCGAGGGAAGGAAGCTGCAGTCGTTTTAGGTAAAAGGCTTTTTTTGTAGTATAATGGCATATATTTTTTCCTATGTTTATATGTGATATCGTATGTTTTTTATTTATTGAAGATCCTTCTAAGGAATTGAAGTCAATGATTCACCATCTGTTAGAAATGCTAACGCAACCAAGTGTCTCATCACATGGCAGAGAGAACTCCCTCAACCTTCTCATAAAGGTAGTGCCACGAAAGTCACTACGTGATCCCAACAATGGGATGACATTGTGGGTCATAGACAATGGTAAGTGTACTGTTGTTCAAAGGGGCACAGAGCCAGGAGTTCTGTATAGTTCTCAATCTGTCATTCTCCTACCCTCTGCTGTTTTGGTGAGAGGGGTTTCCACTTTACTGTATGTACTTCAGGTCTCCAGGTACTTCATGCCAGAGATTACAGCCAGTGTGCTCACAGCTGGAATTTGTGAAAGAATCTTGACCAGCACAGACCTCCTTAACTAAGGGTATCACGTATGTACGGATGTAGCAAAGTTAAACATCACATTTAACACAATATATAACAAAACTAGCTCATCTTCAATGGCACACAATGTCTTAAATGTCAAGTTAAGCTTTACTACAACTGTAGCTTGAAAAAAAAACGCCATTCTTCGCAGCTGATTGTCTGGAACACCATGACTACATTCGCTGTACTTTAGTTTGTAAGGCGTTTGTAAGAAGCTGCTTACTTCAATAATAATCTTAAAATTCATAAATTATATTTTTATGCTGTTAACAAGCGTGGCAGTTTTATCGCACACCTTGGCATACATACCCTGAAGAGTTTTTGTTGAAATGTGGAAATATACTTTACTTCGTAAAAGTAATCTTTTGTTTGGCTTTAGGCTTAAAGAAAATCCTTGAAGTTGGAGGTTCACTCACAGAGATCCCAGGCAGCCTGCCAGTCACAGAGACAACAAGAATGAGCGCCTCAGTACTTTTGAACAAACTTTTTGATGACCTTAGATGTGAGGCAGAACGAGAGAATTTTCACAAGCTGTGTGAAGATTATGTTCGGTAAGGAGACTAGACAATACTGTGAATACTTTCTGTATAGCTGCTATGAGAATGGACATTCACACAATGCAATATGCTTGTCCCATATTGTCTATTCAAGTGGTTTTCCCACAAAAAATAAATGTCTGTTCAGTGGAGGTCCCAACGCTGGAAACCTCACTGGTCACTAGAACGGAGATCCTGATGCTGCCCTGCTACTAGCAGCAATACCAGTTTTGTGCTGCACAAAATGAGGAGCATTTAACTTCTTCCCGCTCCATTTACGTCCTGGAGCGTCGGGGTATGTATGCAGAGAGGTCGCGGGGCAACCTCTCTGCATGCAGCGCGGGCGTCAGCTGTTTAGTACAGTTGACACCCGCGGGCAATAGCCGCGATCGGCCGTTCACGGCTATTAACCCTTTAAATGCAGCTGTCAATTCTGACAGCGGCATTTAAAGCCCCCGAACGCTGTTAGTAGATATTCTGCTTCTTGTGATGTGCTTGTCCTGTGGGTAAAAACCATGAAGAAATATAGGACCGTTACTGAATTCTATCATGCCTCGGTCACATTGCTGCTTCTCTGTGGGTAGATGTGACACAATGCTTACACTATAGCAATAGCTGAGAACCTCTAATGTCCCTCTTACACAGGACGACTGTCGTCTAAATGACTGCACAAGCGCTGATGTCACCTCTAAGGTCATTAGTGCTCGTGCAGGGCATTTAGACTGACAGACTTCACCACTAGATCGTGGGCTTCTCAGTCAGCGCTTCACCTTCTATGTGAAGCGCTGAGCGGAGAGCATTTACACGGAACAGGCCCACAATCCGGGGATTGCTTTTTTTTTTAAATTTTTTTTATTTTTTTATTTTTTTATGCTGACTATTGCATGATTATTACTAGAGATGAGCGAGCATACTCGCTAAGGGCAATTTCGCGATCAAGCATTGCTCTTAGCGAGTACCTGCGCACTTGGAAGAAAAAGTTTGGGGAGAGCGGGGGGGAACGGAGGGAAGATCTCTCTCTCCCTCCCCCCCTGCTCACTGCCGCAACTCACCACTCACCCGCGCCGGCACCCGAATCTTTTCTTCCGAGCAGGCAGGTACTCGCTAAGGACAATGCTTGCTTGAGTAATTGCCCTTAGCGAGTATGCTCGCTCATCACTAATACTCAATTTAGTTCATTTGAACAAATTTTCAGCTATAATCTTCCCATGTAAATGGCCCATTTCACAGCCCAGAAAGGGAAATGGCTGAATTTTGCTTCAGTGTCCTCCAATTAGCTATTGAAAGGGTTAACCCCTAACTGATGATCGCTTTAATTTGAAAGCTCAATAATGGGATAGCTACCGAAACCCTAAAAAGATTTGGCTAACTAGACTTTTCCCTCTGCAATGGCAGCTGAAATGTAGTGTTAAGAGGCAGCATTTTAGTCTGTGTCTTCATTCTGGCTCATAGAAGGGGTGGAGGTCCAGAGCAGTGGATCCCCCTCTAAGACAACCATATGTTATAATCAGGTAAATCCTATTAATGTCAGTACATGCTATCTCAAAAATTGGCTTTATCTTCTTGAGTTGAAGCATCTAAGTATTCTATTTCTTAATGTGTAAAATCTAATAAATAACAATTCATGAACTATTTACTCTTTGTATTTACTGATACCCAGGAGCTTGTTTGAAAACCATGGTATGGATGGTAAGCTTCGTGCAATACAGACCGTCTCATGCTTGTTGCAAGGACCTTTTGAGGCTGGAAACCGAACTCTAGAGCTTTCTGGCATAATGGACAGCATCATAACTCTCTGTGCCTCAGAACGAGAGATTGATCAGCAGGTGGCAGTTGAAGCACTCATCCATGCAGCTGGAAAAGCTAAGAGAGCCTCCTTCATCACTGCCAATGGTGTGACGCTACTAAAAGATATGTACAAGAAAAATGAAAATGATGCCATCCGGATTCGAGCCTTGGTGGTGAGAACGTATTTTGTGTGATGACGTACTTAAGACTCTCATGTGTACTGTCTTCTACTTTCTGGTTTCAACTTTGAGATGTTCCTGTAGGGTCTGTGTAAGTTGGGATCAGCAGGAGGAACTGACTTCAGCATGAAACAGTTTGCAGAAGGCTCCACACTTAAGCTAGCAAAACAGTGCCGGAAGTAAGTTATTTCTTGTAATGCCGTAGATACATATGATTGAAAGGGTAAACCACGCTTGACCTCTATCCTTTAAACGCTGTTGTGTATTACTCTACAGATGGCTGTGCAACGAGAGCATTCAGTCTGGCACCCGACGTTGGGCTGTGGAAGGCTTGGCCTATTTAACTTTTGATGCGGACGTGAAAGAGGAGTTTGTAGAAGATAAAGACGCTCTGCAGGCTATGTTCAGCCTAGCAAAGGTACGACATGCATAACCCTTGTTAATCCTATATTAATACAAGAGAACGTGTCATCAGAAAATAGCATTGTGTAAATCCACTTTCACACAGGCATTTTTTTTCTGTGTTTAATGTTGCGTTTTCAGCGCAGCGTTAAACGCTGTCAGTCACTACCATTGATTGCAATGGGGTTTCTCAGACAAGCGTTAAGTGTTGCGTTTTTCAAGCACTGTCCTATTTTCATGCGTTTCTACATCTTAAAATGTGATGCTTTGCCCATTGAAATGAATGGGGTGTGGTTTCAGCTCTGCTGAAATAGCGGTAGAGTGTGGTTATCACGTTTTTGACTGCGTTCTCAGCTGCATTTTTTTCTAGTTCTGGCATTATCAGCTTGCTTGGCTGAATTTATAACTGCGCTGAAAACACAGCATTTTTACAGGGGGCATGTGTGAGAGTGGAATATATATATATATATATATATATTATATATATATATATGTATGTATGTGTATATATATATATATATATATGTATATATATAAATTATTTTCTTCTAATTTTCCATGTCCCCTTTGCATGTTAAAAAAAAAAAAATACTGAAATCTTGCAGTTTTCACATTGGCCACTTTGTCTAATAATAGACTGAGACTTCCTGCAGAGATTACTTTTTCAGTAGTCCCCTCATTCGCATCACAGGTATGGCTACCATAAAAAGTGACATCTATATATAGATAACATAGGATTCACCCCTGACAGTAGTTGAGGGTCACAACTTATGTACTCCCTATCACTGCACAGTGACCCCTACACATGTCACAGAGCATGCCCACAACACTTTCCCATAGAGTCCTCTCCAAATCCAGAGCAGCTCTCTGAATGCTGTTAATAGCAGTTTAGGTAAGATACTGTTCTCATAATAACATACATGAAATAGAAAACTCTACAACTGGACAATAAAAACACATTAAAAAACAAGACTATTTTCAATAGCTGTTTTTAATGAGGAAAAAATTCTTGGTGATACATTTCTTTTAAGACGAACAATTATATTGGTATCTCTAATTTTGCAATTTCTAGTAGCCTGTTGATTGCCCAATTTTGGTTTAGAATATCAAGAGGTTATCGATGTTATAGAAGTGCTACATCAGAAGCTCTGCATTCATATTGCTTGTCATTATGGGGTGCTCATTGGTAAAGAGTATCCAGAACATGCATCCTTTGCCCAAGTGTTTTGAGTCTTATATGTAATATAACATATACAGATAGTTCCCTACTTGTGAACGTTCGAGTTACTGTCCTGCACAGTATGATGTAATGCTATGGCATTACATCATACTGTGCAGGGACTGGACAGGCTTCTATCAAGCCTGATAGAAGCCTGCCCGGTCAGATCGCGGGACACTGTGCAGTTGCTAGGCAGCCGGGGGCCTTCTGAAAGGCCCTAGGGCTGCCTATGCATAGTGCCTATCAAGCCGTGCGCTTGATAGGCACTCTGCATAGGCAGCCATGGGGCCTTTCAGAAGGCCCCCAGCTGCCTAGCAACCGCACAGCGTCCCGCCGCAGACACTGTACGGTCCCCTAAACGTCGGGTGCCGGCTGTTTCTTACAGCGGACACCCGGCGGCGGCAGTTCCGACGAGCGGCGGGGCTCGTCAGAACTGCTGCCGCCGGGTGTCCGCTGTAAGAACAGCCGGCACCCGACGTTGTATGGAGCGGGATCCACCCGCGATCCCGCTCCATACAAACATTTGTTCGGACCTACGAACAAACGTACTTGCGAACAGGCTCCTGGAACGGAACCTGTTCGCAAGTAGGGGAGTATTTGTACCGTTCTGCGCAAGATTAGAATCTGTCCTGTTCAGAATTGTATTTGTAGTTCGCTCTAAAAAGAATGCTGTATAGCTTAAAGGGGTTTTCTGGGATTACAATATTGATGGCCTATTGTTAGGGTAGGCAATCCAGATCAGACCAGTGGGGATCTGACTTTTGGAACTCAGTCAATGAGCTGTCTGAAGCGGCCATGTCACTTGGACAATTGTTGCAGCCTCTTTGTTTACACTTCTCTGCACATTGAATAGCGGACGTGCTGGGTATTTTAGCTTTTTTCCAATAAAGTGAAATTTGGGGAATTTCACCAGGTTACAGAGGGTTGTATATGACTGACAGTGTTCAATAAATATACAGTTTCAACTACACAATGGATATACCAGATTAAGCACGTTATAATAAAATAACCATTATGGCTGCGATCTGCTGGTTGGAGGTTGTCACTGTAGGAGTGATGGAAATAAATCATTATTTATTTCTTAGAAATCTACGTTTTCCTTTTCTAGTCACAGGACAAGACTGTGATTTTTGCAGTTGCATCCACCCTTGTAAACTGTACAAACAGCTATGACCGAGAGGAAATAGACCCGCAAATGTTGGAGTTGGCCAAGTATGCCAAGCAGCATGTTCCTGAGGAACACCCAAAGGTGAGGAGGCAGACAAGTTCTATTTGAGATTGTTCATATTGCTCTAAACCTACTGTGATTAATGAGCAGGCCTAATGTGTTTTCCATTTTCTGCTGGACAATGTTAGGACAAGAAAGAGTTTGTTGAGGCGCGGGTCTGCAAGCTCCTGGTAGCAGGTGTGGTGTCTGCTCTTGTCTGCATGGTGAAGAATGAAAGCCCGGCACTAACAGATTCATCAAGGGAACTGATTTCAAGGTAATTCTTGTACTACTTTATCACGTTTATAAAAAAAAACATGAGACTGGCAAAAAAAACCAGTGACAGAGTTTGTATTCGTGTTTTATGTTAATAAATCTTCATTGTACAATGAAGTGCTAATATGTTATGCATCCTTACTTCACCATTTGCAAAATTTCTTTTAACGTTGGTAAACTGAAGCATACTTTTAGACACAGAGAGGTTGAAAACATGTCTAAAAGGTGTATCAGAGCTCTCTTGTAAGGAATTCTATACCTGTCCTGCTCAGACGTGAGAAATTGGTACAGAACGTACATGCATATGAAAAAGTTTACATTTTTGCAATGGATACACTTTAGTTACATAAGAAAAAACACCCCTTTTTAAGTTTCAAAGATGATATATTCTATAAAGATATGTTTATACAATTTGGCTGCTGATCAGCTGATGTGAAGGAGCCGCTGCATGCTGGAAGAAGCTCTGTTTGGTCCACTTTTTAGTGGCCCATCATTGTACTGCAGCTGTCTCCCATTGATGTAAATAGGCCATCATTAGTATAATAAAGGAAAATCCCTTCTAAAAACCCACAAAATAACTGCACTTGGTAATTTCATCAGGTTAATAGGGCATGGTGACTGTTTACATGCTATCTGTTTGTGCAGGTGGCTCTATGGATGGTGAATTTTAACTGGGTTTATATTGCAGCCGAACACTCCATGCTTTGTATTTTCTCATCATACATAATGCATGTGATGTTAGAGATCTTGCTGCTGAAAAATAGTTCTTTTGGAAATCCAATGGGACATATTATTACACATAATGGGCAGGCAAGTGGTACAGCATGTTTAAAATAAAAAAGAAATACCATATCTTAGGTTAGGTTCACACAATGATAGGGGAGTGTGTTTTTTTTGAGAGGTGGAGAAGGAGAAAAATAACCTTTTCAACAAGATGCAAAAACGTGGTATTGTCGGGGCCTTGTCTATTTGTGCTATTTTATATCTTGTATAACAGGTCTAGGGAAAAAGGATTGTTAAAGGCCTCTCCAAACGATGGTGCCAAATTTATTATGAAGTAATTGCATAAACTGTGCACCCGGCCCCTTAATGGCACCTGAGGTGTCCACATGCTCAGTCTACCCCTTGTCCTGCCCTGGTTACAGCCATTAATATATTGCTTCTAAGCTGTATACTGGTCATATTATCCAATGCCAAGATGTCTGCGTAATCCAAGTAGTGTCAGTTTGTTTTAAAAGCAAAAAAAGTCCTCTGTTTTCTGTCCCTCTAGGGTTTTCTTGGCTTTGGTGCAAAAATCTGAAGACCGAGGAAATGTTGTAGCTCAAGGAGGAGGAAAGGTAATGAGTTCTCTCATTTTGATTTTCATTAAAATCACGGAGATTAGATAATGCTGGATGTGAGGCTCCCAGTGCTCACTGAGTACTTGATAGAAAAATGAACATTTAAATATAGACTAGCTTGCAAAAAGTTGCCTTAAAAGGCAAAAAACAGTCATATGCCAAATGTTATTGACAAAGTATTATCTCTCAGATTAAAACATTTCAGATGTTGTAAAATAATTCTGAACACCATCTAAAGTAAAACTCTGGAGAACACCAGGAGGTTAAATGAATTGTGTACATTTAGTGGATGCCGGGGGGACCATTTATACAGCGTGTTCCAACTGGATCTTCTCCTTTTAGAAATGTCTAACCGCAACATGAAACTTCATCCTTGCGATATTAGGTTCATGTGACCAGCTTGTTCTTGGCTCACTGCATTTGTCAGCAGATATTCTCCACTATACAATAAAATATGCTTGTGCTTGCTTTGTTGTAGGCTTTAATACCATTGGCTTTAGAAGGAACAGAAGTTGGAAAAACTAAAGCAGCACAAGCACTGGCTAAAATAACAATTACTTCAAACCCTGAAATTGCATTTCCAGGTGAAAGGGTAAGTACCTGCAGACAACATTCAAGGAATTGGACTGCTCGTCAAATCATCTGCTGTGTCCGTTAAGTATAAAATAACCAGTGAGAGATATGCCTGATAATTGGATAGAATGGAAAAAGTATATAGCCAGACTTCTTCAAACAAGAACATTGATTAATGCTTGGCTACCTCCAGCAGTCTCATTGGACCATTAGTGCATGTGCAGGACCACCACTCTATTCAGGGACCTATGGGACCCATACCCTCATGATCGGTGGGAGTCCCACTGATCATTTAGTTAGCCGCTATTCACAAGATGAGGGATAAGTTGATTTTGTGGGACAACTGTTCTTAAGGGATGCATTTTAGTGCCTTTTGAGATTTTGATATTTTAATTAAAGCTAAATTCCGCACAGAAACAGTTGTTTTTTCTAAAAACCTGCCTTTTGCAGAAAAAAAAAGTCACGAAGGACTGAATGTGACCATTAAGTATGTGGTGGCTGCTTATTCATGTAAAAGCACCATGTAATAGCATGTGGGCAGTCATCAACAGCTGATCATTACCGATCTGGCAGCCGGTGCTCATTCAGGGAAGAGATTGCCAAGATCACTTTAGTAGCTCCACTCTGAAACTAATTTGACTTTAAGATGTCTGTCTCTTACACTGGTGCTGATAGTGTGCCCAGTTTTCTATGTGTGATTTCATCTTTTACTGCACACTTTGAACTATAAGATGCACCTGATAACAGAGAAGGACTGAATAATATACATGCAGTAAAGAGTAGATGTGAACGATATAGTCACTGTACAATACATGTAAAAGTGATGATGTGAGCATTATTAATTCCCCATTACCCACTTTTTTCCTCTTTCTCCTTCAGATTTATGAGGTTATCCGACCACTGGTCAGCCTGCTTCACCTTACTTGCACAGGCTTGCAGAATTTTGAGTCACTGATGGCATTAACGAATCTTGCAGGGATTAGTGAAAGGCTGAGGTGGGTAACGTGTCAAACTAATCACAGGACATGGAGACCACTTTGTGTTGAACTGATGATACAATAGGTGAGTAATAGCACTTCATAGACGTGATTAATGGTTTGGAAATATGTTCTGCAGGAGTAAGATCATAAAGGAGAAGGCAGTTCCAATGATTGAGGGTTATATGTTTGAAGAGCATGAAATGATTCGTGTGGCTGCTACTGAGTGTATGTGCAACCTGACCATGAGCCAAGAGGTAAGACTAAAACTTAACAAGGGGATATCCTCTAAAATTAGTTTGGGGGGGGATGAGAAACCATGTCAGAGCGTAATGTTTTACTGAACGAGTAGTGGATGCTTGGAGGGCGATTTTCCCAAATGGTAGGACTTAACTTCCTGTGTGCCCTACCACAGATGGGGAGACTCCTGCATAGCTGTTTTCTGGAGACACCCAAAAAATATTTATTTATATATTTGCTAGTATTAATTATAATGAGACTAAATAGGACCAAAGGAAAGGAAGAGCCGGGACGTATAATAAAAAAAATTTTATTTTTTTTAATGCATTTTCTATGTTTAGTATTCCTTTTTTAACATTTCATTTGAAACTTACATGGAGTTAACGGGTCACTTGGGTGATTTTTTTTTTTTCTTTTCTTCATTTAGTCTCTCAGCTTGTATTACCTTGTTTAGTTATTCCTTTCTATCTGAAAATTCTCTTCCATTAGGTCATATATTTGATGCTATATTACAGTCATCTAAAACTATTCGTAGTATTGTCCACAAATTAATGTAACAAACAAATAATTGACTTCCATAGGTACAAGAACGGTTCATGGTAGAGGGATCCGATCGATTGAAATTAATAGTTTTGTATTGTGGTGAAGATGATGAGCGTCTACGTCGTGCTGCTGCTGGAACTCTTGCAATGCTCACTTCTTTAGAGTCAAAGATTTGCCAAAGAGTTACACAAGTGGTAAGACACTTTAGAAAAATTGTGAAATGGCAATCTTAATGTCGACTTATATTAATTCAGAGATTATTTAACCCAACTTAACTTTTTCCAATCCACTGTCTGACGTCTTCCTACATTCCGATTGAAGCCTGTGCAGTTCTGATGTCGGAAGATGTCCGGCAGGGTATTCTTACTGTATATTGCCGGCTGCTCTGTTGTTGGGAGCCTCTCCAGCATGTCACGTACTGCAGTACTGGCTCTTGCCAGCAGATGGCGCCATTGTATAATGGCAGAAAAAGGAAGCGCCCCCCCCCTCCCCCCCCCTAGGAAACCCTGAATCCAAAATTGGATTGCAAAGGGTTAAAGGGGTTGTCCTGCGCCGAAACGGGTTTTTTTTTTTTTTTAAACCCCCCCCCCCGTTCGGCGCGAGACAACCCCGATGCAGGGGTTAAAAAAACCACCCGCACAGCGCTTACCTGAATCCCGGCGGTCCGGCGTCTTCATACTCACCTGCTGAAGATGGCCGCCGGGATCCTCTGTCTTCATGGACCGCAGGGCTTCTGTGCGGTCCATTGCCGATTCCAGCCTCCTGATTGGCTGGAATCGGCACGTGACGGGGCGGAGCTACACGGAGCCCCATAGAGAAGAGGAGAAGACCCGGACTGCGCAAGCGCGGCTAATTTGGCCATCGGAGGGCGAAAATTAGTCGGCACCATGGAGACGAGGACGCTAGCAACGGAGCAGGTAAGTGAATAACTTCTTATAACTTCTGTATGGCTCATAATTAATGCACAATGTACATTACAAAGTGCATTATTATGGCCATGCAGAAGTGTATAGACCCACTTGCTGCCTCGGGACAACCCCTTTAATGGACATGGAAGCGCATAGCCCTCCAGCCACCACATTGAAGGGGTCTGTAGTGCTCTTTCGAGAGCAGTGACCTATTGACACAGATGAAAGGAGAGGGGGACATGATGGAAACCTTCATATATGTTAAAGGTATAAATAAAGTTCAGAAGGGAAGTGTTTTTATTAGGAAGCTAAACACGAGAACAATGTGGCCAATCTGAGATTAGTTGGAAGACGAATAAGAAGCCGTATCAGGAAATATAATTTTACTGAAAGAGTAGTAGATCATTTGAGGCAAACTTCCAGCTGATATGGTTGGAAAATCAACAATATGAATTTAAATGGCCTGGGCTAAGTATGTATCTATCATAAGAGCAAAATAACAAGTAAATAGTATAAGGGCTAGCAGTAGATGGACCAGGGGAGCTTTTTTTTGCCATCAATTTTCTATGTCTGAATCTGAGTTTGTCATCACTCTCTTATTACACATACGTAATCACATTGATTTAAATTGAAAAATTTGACTAAACTTCTTAATATCTCATCAAAAAATGAATAGGCGCAGTGCTTATAGCAGTTGTCCCAGATCTTAATTATGTGTCAAAAGATATAAGGTTGGTGTATAAAATAAGAATGCTTGGTGTGGGCGAGAATGTGTAAAGCCCCATTTACACTAGACCAGGGTTGGTCAAATGATGCCCGGCACTCGTCCCCGCACATAGTCTCTCCCGTGCTGTTACACTGGAGCGAGTATGGCTGGCTCGCTCACAGAGAGGCCAGCAGGGAGGCGGGGCGGCTGGAGGAGAGTTTTCTTCCTGCAACCCTCTCCATTCTCTATAAGTAGCGGTCGTTCAGTACTGAATGGCTGCAGTTTACACTTAACGATCATCGTTCAGAATTTTAAGCTGCTTAAATGTTTGCCCGACCCTCGTGCAGTGTAAATGGGCCTTAAGTGGGTAAGTTACTGGCTCAGTGAGAGAAAGCAGAGGGTGGTAATAAATGGTGCATGCTCTGATTGAGTCACCGTTACCAGTGGGGTACCACAGAGGGCAGTACTGGGTCCTATTCTTTTTAATCTATTTATTAATGACCTGGTATAATGATTGGACAGTAAAATATCAATATTTGCAGATGATGCAAAACTAAGCAAAGTAAATAATACAAGAGGACAGTTGACGGGTGCACATGGATCTGGGTGAGTTGGGGGCTTGCACAGAAAAGTGGCAAATAAGGATTAACCCTGATAAATGTAAGGTTATGCACATGGGCAGAGGAAATACATGTCACCATTACACACTAAATGGGAAACCACTGGGCAAAACTGGCATGGAAAAGGACTTGGGCATTTTAGTTAACAGTAAGCTTAACTGGAGCAACCAGTGCCAGGCAGCTGCTGTCAAGGCAAATGGGATCATGAGGGGCATCAGAAGAGGTGGCACATGGTGAGAACATTGCTCTTCCTCTTTACAAGTCCCTGGTCAGACCACACATGGAATATTGTGTACAGTTTTGGGCACCGGAACTCAAGAAGGAGATATCAGAGCGGGTACAAAGGTGGGCAACTAAAGTAATAAATGGAATAGGCGGACTACAATACCCAGAGAGGTTATCAAAATTGGGGTTCTTTAGTTTAGAAAAAAAAGATGTCTGAGGGGCGACCTAATTACTATGTATAAATATATCAGGGAACCATCATCTATTTATACCCAGGACTGTGACTGTAACCAGGGGGCGCCACCTACATCTAGAGGAAAAAAGGTTTCTAAACCGACATAGGGGTTTTTTTGTTTTTTTTTCAGCCTTCTTCTGGATCAACGTTGGATTGTAATAGGCCAAAAAAAAGACTTGTCCATCCGGTTCAGCCAAACATACTATGTTACTATGATGCCATGATTTGCTGCTTAGCACAAGCTGGTTTCAACAGGAGATAGGCCTGAGGATGGGTAACTATCAGGGGATCCCTGTGTGCTGGAGTATTTTCTTTACTCTTCAAATTAAAATTTTAAAAACATGGTTAAAATGAGGAACTGCTTCATTCGCTGAGAGTTATATAGTGACAGAAACGTCAAAGCCTCCCATTGCACACACAACATACAGACAATAGGGATGGCTACCTGTAATAATCAAATTCATAGCTTTATAAATTGTTTTGTGAAGCATTGCAATACAGTACTATTCATTGCCTCCCTAATGCAGTGGGCCTGGAGGGATACACTGTCTCCCTGAGGAGACTTAAACGGCCATGCATTGTTCCTCTGGGAAATTTGATATGCAAATGAGATATGTTTACCTCAGCAGCGCCATCTATTAGAAGACAGCTTTCACACAAGTTAATGTCTGACCTTTTTAACATGCCTTGTAATGACTAGGAATATAAGCCAAAACCATAAGCCTTCTCCAGAAGGAAATGATAACTTTGCCGTGGGGAGTCCCCTGCCACTGCTGTCACTGCAGTGGCAGAGGATCGCGATAATCTCACATTGATTTCAATGAGGCCAGCGCTGCTGCTGCCGGCCCCATTGAGAGCAATGGGGGAACATCAAGATCCAGTGCTGCAGCTCTAACAGCTGCAGCAGGGGATTCCTTGAGCGATCGTGTTCCAGTACATAGGACATGTGAGAATGGGAGGAGCAAAGCTGATGGCAGCGTTCACATGTGAGCCATTTGCTTTTAGACTAGTAGGTGTTGTATATAAAATTGCCTCAGGTTCTCTTGTCCCCACTTTTCTTCCTAAAAAAAAAAAGATATCTCTGAACATAACAGAAATGTATGTGCTGCCTTACAGTCTGCAGTTCATCGGCTCGTCCCGAAGTGATGTAACTCCTATAATCCACCGTGGAATCGGCATTAAAAGCTTTAGCTAAGCCTGCAGAGTAATTAAATCTAAGGTTTAGGCTGAAATTGAATCTGCACCCTTTGATTGACATTTGCCCTATAGTCAGCAAATGTACATAGACTTTGTAATACATCTTCATTAGATTTACTTCTGCTGGAGTTTGTCTCTGGATTCAGCATAATGGTTTTCCTATAATTTGCATTATGTTTTTCTATGTAATATCACATCTACAGCCAAGGTATGTAGACACTGAATGAGCGGAGAACATTCTTGAACTTTCTCATTGCAGACTGCCCACTGGTTAGAGATTCTTCAGGCCCTGCTCCTTGGTGAGAACATAGAACTTCAGCATCGTGGAGGAATCGTAGTCTTGAACATGATGGCTGCAGACAAGGAGTTGGCAAAGATATTGATGGAAAGTGAAATATTTGAAATTCTTACCGTTCTTGCAAAAAATGAGGAAGATGAAAAGAAACGTCCCGTGTCTCGAGCTGCACAAGAGTGTTTAAATAAAGCTGTTGAGTATGGACTCATTAAACCCAACCTGCCTAGTGAGTCTGACTAAGGACTGTCTGAACTGCTCAAGACTCGCTGCTTGGTTACTCTATCATTCTATGCAGAGATTTTGTTTGAATGTTTCTTTTCACTGCCAGCAAGCCATGATCTTGAAAAGGTTGAGTAGTTGAAAACAGAAACTATAACTTGCAGAACATTCCATTTACAATGATTAAGCTGTATTTACTACATTAAAGAGTTCTTCCTACCACAGCAAGTTATCCCCTATCCACAGGAAAAGTTGCTGATCGGTGGGCGTCCGACTACTTGGACCCTCACTGACTCTGAGATTTCCATCCCTGTGCATTCCAAAGTGCAAGCGGTGGAGGCCGTGCATGCATGCCTCTGCTCCATTGACTGCATTAGGATAGGCAGAGATGGCTAAATGCTTGAACTTGGCCATCACTGATGCTCCAGTGCCCACGCTTCAGGACACACCAGCTGAAATCCCAGTGGTTGGGGCCCCACACTCAGCAAGTTCTCTCCAATCCTGTGGCTTAGGAGGAAAAACATTTTAAGTACTTAACAGATCATTCCAGCTTCATTCATTCTGTTTTCAGAGCGTAAATGCTGCATGATGAATAGTCAATGACCAAATTTCATAAACTGAAGGGGGAAAATGGTTTGGTTATCTTGGATGGAAAACACTTAGGCCCCCTGTCCACGGCAGTAATTATGCCGGCGAATCACGCCATCTTAAGTTTTCCATAGCATTGCTATAGAAAGCTTCGGCCTGTGTCCACGAGCAGAGAATCATTGCGATTCTCCGCTCGCAGACAGAAATTCGCAACATGCTGCAAATTGCCCAAATTCTCTGCGGTCAGCCTATCTATCAGATTAGGCTGACCGGCTGTAATTCGTCTGCAGCTTCTGCTCCCAAGTGGCGGGTACCGCAACGCCCGTGGACAGGGGAGGGGACCTTGCTGTTTGCTGCTCCTGCACCACAACTTCGTTATAATAGTTTACAAATACACAAGTCTTAATACTGTTGCCACATCCTGCAACTTGTTGCTTTAGTACAAAGTTTTGTGACCTTACAAAAGTCTTTTTTTTAAATAAAAAATTGTACTTCTTAATCTTCCCGCAATTGTTGCCTCTAACATGATTCTATTCCTTCATCTAAGATATAATAGCAGCAATTTTGAGCCCATTAGGGCAGTTCATGCTGTTGCACCATCGAGGTTGCTCAGCAAAGTGTCAGTAATAACAGCCTTGTTATGAGTCATGGATATAAATATCGTGTTATTAAAGTGATTTTAGTTTGCAGAAAAAAAGTCCTAATAACCTAAACCCTGTACAGCTCCCAGGTAATAACACTACAGCATAGAAGGAGGGATATTGCATCATCCAGGCATGATGGTAACAATATTGTGATTGTTCTCAGTAAAAAAAAAAAAAGTAATCTTGTAGATATGATACCTTTTTCATGGCTAACAAAAGTACATGATATTGCGAGCTTTCAAACCTCTTAGGGTTCTTCCTCACGCATAATGGAACAAGTCTAAAGACATATTTAATAGACACACATGATCACATCGGGAGGGCACGAACATGGTATAATTTGCACTAGATAAAATACCAGAGACCGGGTAAGAGGGCACAAGACATGCTAGGATTAAGAGCATTTAGATAAATACCAGGAAGGGATGAGCATAACAGTAAATAATTAGCCCAGTGACAAAGAATGTGAAAGTTTATATTCTAAATTGATGTTAGGGGGTCAACAATGGTGAATATTATAGCATTTTACCTTCTTTAAGGCGTTTTGAGTAATGTCAAAATTTGCACAATGAGAGTCCCTTTCATCTACACTCATTGCAAAGGTTTCTGGCTATTTGTATCCTAATTATTTTAAGGATAGGTTCACCAATGACACATATGATGTGGATTTGTGTGTGGAAAATCTATAGCCTACTACATCAGCAAAGTGGATGAGATTTGGGACGATTTTCAATGAGCCTATTTTAACTCCTTTTGCGGACCGTAATATGGAGCACATGTTAATCTATATACCGTATAAGACGACTTTTTAACCCAGGAAAATCTCCTCCAAAGTTGGGTGTCGTCCTAACCACCAGGAATACACTGTAGAAGAAAAAAAATCAATACTCTTCCCCCCGCTGTGTTCTGCGGCGCTGCTGCAGGCGGTCGCTCTCCCCTCCAGACCGACAGAGAATTGCTTTCTGGATGTGGGGCTTGAGTGCCCCGCCTCCAGAAAGCTAATGCTCTGATTCGTTAACGCAGCACTTTCATTGGCAGACGCTGCGCTGAGTTAGCCAATCAGAGCATTAGCTTTCTGGAGGCAGGGCATTCAAGCTCTGCATCCAGAAAGCAAAGCTCTGTCGGCATGGAGGAGGGAACAGCGCCACAGGCGGTGAGGATTGTTTTGGTTTTTTTTTAACTCTACAGCGTATTCCCGGCGTATAAGTAGACAGTTGGGGGTCGTCTTAGATACCGTATTTTCCGTCGTATTTTTTCCAGCCATGTTTTTGTTTTTTAAATGCAGCAGACTTATTTTGTTCAATTTTGCCTCAAAATTTGTATTTTCTATTGGGCAAATATGGATCAGTATGTTCCCAGTAGAAAATAAAACCAAATTGCAGCAAACACAGATCGATGAATAACACTTCATGCACTAACGCTAATACTAGAAGGGGTTGACGCGCAAATTAGAATACAATAATTTTTATCTAATAACACGATGATACTAAATATGTAGAATTTTTTTTAACATTTTTATGCTAATATGAAAGCACAAAAGTTTTTTAAATTTATTTATACATTTTTTTTGTTTATTATTTTATTTATTACACAATTTGCCCCCCTCTAGGCGTCTTACACCATAGCACCGATGATCGCTATGATAAAGCATTGCAGAACTTCTCTCCTGCAATGCCTTATCACTTGTTATAGCAATCATAGGCAGTGATAATACAGGACGCCTGTAGGTGGCGTTGTTACCATGGCAACCAGCCGGGCTCTCTGCAATTACATTGCGAGAGCCCGATAACATCAGAGCGCGCTCCCTCTGTGAAGCCTTTACATGCCGCGATCTACATAGATCGCGGCAGGAAAGGGCTTAACAGCGGGGGTCGCATCGCCAATGCACCCCTGCTGTTGCAGCAGGAGGCCGACTATCAGTGACAGCCGACTCCCGCTGCCGGAAGTGTGAGATCTCTTCTGATCTCCTGCTGTCCACAGGACGTAAGGGTATGCCCAGTTGCGGGAAGTACCCCGCTGCCATGATGTACCCTTATGCCCTGTGGAGGGAAGGGGTTAAGATAACAATTTGGTCGCCCTGTAATATTACTATTTGACTGTTTTTGGTGGAAAATGAGGCTTGTTTCTTGCAGGAGAAAGTCAGGATCCATTACGTTACCACCTGTAAGAACCAGCAAACGTCGCCCATCATATTCTGATTGTTACAAAGAGAAGTACAGTCTTCAATGTCAGATGTCTTGTGTGTGTGATACGCAGGGAATAGAACTCACTGATTTAATGGGTTCGTTCACATGGGTGTATTTTTTTGCATGATGTACATTGTGAAAAAATACACAGCGTGACCTTGGTGGGGCGTATTACACACCGCAATAAGCCATTGAAGTGAATGGGCCGCACAAATACGCAGGAAACCTGCTTATTCACACACCATTTCAATGACCCAGTCTACGTTGTTCTTTGCATGCGCAAATATGCAGTGTATTTGTGCAGTTAAAAACAGGTCAGGGCAGGAGAAAAACCCGAGCGTAAGCAATTTTTGGTTGTGCAAATACAGATCACATTTGCACAACTGAAATGCACTTACGTCCAAGTGAATGAGCCCAGTAGTAATAGTGACCTCCACCATAATGTCCCCTATATTGGCCTGAGTAGTAATAGTGACCCCCATAGTAGTATCAGGCATGCTGCGCAGCCAGAGACCAATAGCAACCCTCCCATAGGATCAGGAATAGGTAATCTGGCGTCATGAGGCACAGATTTTATTTTAGCTATATCTGGATACAGAATGTTATCTTTCTGTTTACTGGAGAAACCTTTGGTATTTGTCATGCAGAAATAAGTCAGTATGGTGGTCTCTTCGTTCTTGCCATACCATCAGAATGGCATACTACTCTTGCCTGTCAGCCCCTGTGTGAGATGAGTGTTACATGACATCACCTATGTTGGTTACCAAGCTTTATTCCGAAACACTTGTAAGTTGTTAGGGGCAGGGCCAAGTGTAACTATATATATATATATATATATATATATATATATATATATATATAAATGAATAGGCTTTATCACACTCCATTCACTCGGAGCTCTTTCAGACGACCGTATGTGTCTTTACAGGCGCCTGTACGCACTTTAGTCACATAAATGAAGAATGGCCGCGATCAGGTCCTAATTTTTTATTTTTTTTACTTTTTATTGAAGATTAAGTAGCATAAGGAACATACAGTCAGACAGGGGCAGCACATAAATACATAACCTTGTATAGTTCGATTGCTGGGAGGTTCAGTCACCCTGATACATCAAAAATAACAAATTAATGCTTTGAAGTCAGATCAGATAAGCAGGCCAAATCTAAGAGGCGGCAGGTCCCGCTCCAGAACGTGTATCCACTAGGGGGCACGTCTGAGCTCCAGAATAGATGAAGTCATTAATTGTGAATATAACGTGAGGGGGGATTCACACCACCGACCCCACACTTTATCAAGTTTCCCAGGACACTTACGTCCCTTGTAGACTATGTAATTATATGGCACCACTGAATTGACCAGCTTCGTCCACATTGAGAGTCAGGGGTTCTTACGATCCATCCATCGCAGTGCAATCGTTTTTCTAGCAAGGAACAAAGATTCCCGCAGAAAATCTTTTTATGGTGTTGCCAGCTTTCTTCATCTAATATTCCAAATAAACAGATCTCTGGGCTCGGTGGAACAGGGAGGCCCACAAGTTCAGAGAGGAAACCCGTGACCTCCTCCCAGAAGCTTTCAACAACAGGACACTCCCACATCATATGCCAAAAATCAGGTGTTCCTGCGAATATTCCAATGCAGTTTGTAGACTGTACTCTGCCCATTTTATACAGTCTTGCTGGAGTGAGATAACACTGATACACTATATACAGTTGGATCATTTTATTATTGGCTGCTGGAGATACATACAGAGGAGATTCCAGAGCGCTTGGAACGTATCGTCTGTTAGAGTCGGTATCGGTGTTCTCAATTTCACTAGGGCAGAGGGTATATCCTGAGACGCTCGTGTATTGAGATAAGGTGGGAGTATAGTGCCGATATGAGGCCCTGGGAGAAAAGGATGCCTATTAAGGGATAATGGGAAATAGCCGGTCTGGGCGGTGGGAATTGCGCCTGCAAAGCATATCTGATCTGGAGAAATCTATAGAAATGGGAGCAGGGAAGCTTGTATTTATTCTGTAACTGCTCAAATGAGGCCAGGGTTCTGTGGATAGAGGTCTGCCAGGGTCCGGATGCCATATTGTTCCCAAACCTGGGCGTCTTCCAATCTTAGCACTGCCGGAATCCCAGGATTACACCAAAGGGGAGTGTCAGCTATTATGTCCATGAACTGGCTAATTGACTTGGCCAGACCTGAGAGGCCAACCTATGAATTGGTAACATTTTGCCTGTTAGAATATAAGGAGATTCCAGCAAGGGCCACAATCTAGGGATTTTAAGGTAATGTGCCAGATGCGCCTCCGAGTTGGGGAGAGGGTCATCACTCAGCCAACTTCTCAAGTGAATTAGCTGACTGGCCACATAGTAAAGGAACAGATCTGGCAGGGCAGCGCCCGCATCTTGCTTCAGTCTTTGAAGCGTCGAGATTCGTAATTTGGAGTGGCAGTTTCCCCAAATAAAGGAAGACATCAGGGACGGCATGGATTTAAAGAAGCGGGTCGGGATATGTACGGACACAGGCTGCATTATGTATAGGCACTTTGGTAATACTATCAGTTTGATAAGGTTAATGCGCCCCGCCACCGCGAGCGGTAGGGAGCCCCATATTTTAAACTTGGACCTGAATAGCTCTATAAGGGGGTATACATTTAGCTCTAGAGCTCTTCCCATATCATTGGTTATCTGTAACCCCAGGTATTTAAACTGATTGGAGAGCCGGAGGCCGCAGAGTGAGTCAATATCTCCCAGACGACTTCCCCTGGAAACAGGCATCAGGGCAGATTTAGCCCAGTTGATTTGAAGGCTTGAAAAATCACCAAATATATTAATGGGGATGGAGGGGAAGGGGGGGGGGGGGTGACTCAGGCACCAAGAAAAGCAAGAGATAGTCGGCATGTAAAGCCACCCAATCTTCCCTGCCCCCACTGCGACACCCCTGTGTAGCTGGGTTTCTCGTAGCAACATAGCTAGCGTTTCAATGGCCAGAGCAAATAGTATGAGAGCTAGGGGACACCCCTGTCTAGTTTCTCTATGTAATTGGAAAGAGGGAGAGCAGGACCCATTAATGGAAATAGCTGCTTGGGGGGGGGGGGGGGGGGGGGAGATTTGTACAGAAGAGTAATCCAATGAATGAAGGTCTCACCGAAACCGAATCTCTGTAAAACCTGAAAAAGAAAGGGCCCTTCAATTGAATCGAATGCCTTTGCCGCATCTAGGGAGGCCAAGGCCCAGTCCTCTCTTCCGGCCACCCCACCTGCATCACTACTTGGGCCCTCCGTAAGTTGTCACTGGTGGACTTCCCGGGCATAAACCCTGTTTGATCCGGGTGGATTAAGTCCAGTATTATAGTATGGAGACTGTTAGCCAGCATTTTAGTCAGATGTTTGTAATCTGTATTAAGTAGGGAAATCGGCCTGTAGGAACCACAGTCTAAGGCCTCTTTATCCAGCTTTAGAATAAGTACTATTGTTGCTTCGTAGGATGGAGGGAGATCTCCCTTCTCATAGGCCGCATTATAGGTGGCAAGTAATGTAGGGAGCAGTATGTCTTAGTATTTGGCATACAGCTCGATTGGGATGCCCTCAGGGCCTAGCGATCTACCATTGGACATGTCCGAAATCGCTTCCATTAAGCCGGTCAGAGTAAAGGGCGCATCTATAAATGCTTGTTGGTGCTGTGTGTGTGTCGGGAATGTAGGTTTATTTAGAAAATAGTTCAGGGGGTCCTGAGAATGGTGGAATATGGTGTTCTATAACTCAGTGTAGAACTGTTGAAACCGCATCCCAATCTGATCCCTATCCATAAGAACTTCTCCTGAAGTCCTGATCTTTAGCAGCGTATTTTCCACTGTACACAAGGAGGGCTGCTGCGTATCAGAAAAAAAAAATAATAAATATATTTATTATATACACACATACACTGCAGCGCACAAATCACTTGATCATCAGAAGTCCTCTGAATGGCTTAATCCTTAAAGGGGTTGTCCCGCAAAATCAAGTAAAAGTTAAACACTTCTGTATGGCCCCGTCTCCCTGGCGCCGGCCGAATCCTTCTCCTTGATTAGACGTGCTTGCGCAGTCTGCCTCTTCTGTCCCGTTGAATGGGGCTGCTCCAGCGTGCTCGCGCCGCACAGGTCGTCTGCGCATGCGCAGACCAGCTGTATGGCCCCATTCAACGGGACAGAAGAGGGCAGACTGCGCAAGCGCGTCTAATCAAGGAGAAGGATTCGGTCGGCGCCATGGAGACGGGGACGCCAACACGGGGGGGGGGGGGGGCCCTGTAGGTAAGTATATAACTTCTGTATGGCCAATATTTAATGCATGATGTATATTACAAAGTGCATTAATATGGCCATGCAGAGGTGTATAACCCCACTTGCTTTTGCGGGACAACCCCTTTAAATAGAGCTAGGAGTCTACTTTTTCCAGCGTTGGATGCAGTTAAACTGCCTCCCTCTCCCTTTTTTCAGCTTCCAGAGTAGTCTATGGGTGCCTCCAGCATTTCTCAGTAAAGGATAGTACTGGCCCCATCTTTGGGTGCAGCGTATAAAATAGATGACCAAAAACGGTCACCGCTGCGCTAGTCCCGGCACGTTTTTTTTTTTTAATGTGGCTAAAAATTGCTCATCTAAATGAATCCATTGCAATCCAATGCTTCAGATGGTTGCGAGTTTTTGACGCAGCTAAATAGTGGTATATGTATGGTCATATGAATAAGGCCTTAAAATGGGGAAAAAAAGCTGCAGCAAAGATTGTAAAAGTTGAAAGTTTGCAGAAATGCCATGGATTTTCACCAGAATTCACTCATTCATTGCACTGAAAAAAAAACACCAAAATCCACAGATTTACTCCACAATGTCTGATCAAACGTGTGTCTACCTTCACAACGAACAGCTAATTCATGAACAATTTAATAGCAGCCCTGCAGCACTGACAGGGTTATCAGCCACACTGCTACCACAAGCCGTGTGGTTACCGCTATGTGAGCGTGCACCCTCATGGATCCTGGTCATTTGTCACAGTACATCAATAAATCAGGTTTCTGACAATTATTGCCTTATGATCTTATACATATTGAAACTGTAATGAAATAAGTGTTTGTTTCCCCAAACCTTAGAGAACATTGGAATACATGACACAATGGAGGGGCACTGGGATCGCCTTTAAAAAAAAATAAAATTGAGATATATATATATAATAAATAAAAACAGATCAAAAACAAAAGTTAATCCAAAAGGAATCAACAGCATAAAAGATGATCTCCACTTATCCCCTCCTGTATTGGGACGCTTTCACACTCCACCACACATCTTACATGGAGATTTTGCAGCAGATTTCAGTCTTACCCAATCTGTCTCAAAATATGCACGCAAGATGTGCAAACTTTGCCGTTTTCCACCATGGCTGGGAGCTTCCTTAGGGTACGTTCACAAAGGCCACAGTATTCACAGTACAGGCTTTAACAAAACCCTCAGCATGCCAATTTATCTTGCGGAGTTTCACTCCTTTCACAGGAGGGTGAAATCTGCACCATAATCCGCACACTGAATGTAGAGAATCCTCAACGTGTGAACATACCCTTATTATAAGAGAAAACTGCATATAAAAGAAAACTGCATATGTGAATTTAGGACTGGGGGAAAAAAAAAAAAAAAAAAAAAAAAGTGTTACAAAATGTGTAAAATAGTGCTGCAGAGTCCGTGCTATCCCAAGGGTAAAATTCACTGCAACAGCACACTGCATATTTTTTCCACAGCATGTGAGTGAGATTTTTAAAACCCCATTCACTTACATTGCACTGTGGATTTCCACAACTCTGGAGAGTAAATACTTATTAGTTGAGGTTCATTACAGCATAATATTTGTAAAAATGTGCTGCATCTGCTTCCATCTACCGCCGCTGCACGATCTCACATCCTGCAACACTTATACCCAATGTTCATTCATGTATATATCTGTGCAGTAGTTTGGGAGAAACTCGCATATATTAGTAACAGGCAGACACCGAACTAGTGCTGCATATTCATGAGATGCAGGCTGGTCACACCCACGCTGCCCTCCAGCCAATGATTGGCAGCTCTCTATGGACAGTAATCAGCAGACAGCTGTCAATCAGTGACTGGAGAGCAGGGTGGGTGTTACCAGCCCGCAGATCATGAATATCAAGGACTACTTGTGTCTAGCCGCTATTAATAAAATACTATTTTTTCCCCAAACAGGGGACACACAGCTGACATACAGTGGGTACAGTAAGTCTTCAGACACTTTAACATTTTGTTAAAGGGGTTGTCCCGCGCCGAAACGGGTTTTTTTTTTTTTTCAACCCCCCCCCCCCGTTCGGCGCGAGACAACCCCGATGCAGGGAAGTAAAGAAAGTTTACCGGAGCGCTTACCTTAATCCCCGCGCTCCGGTGACTTCAATACTTACCGCTGAAGATGGCCGCCGGGATCCTCTGTCTTCGTGGACCGCAGCTCTTCTGTGCGGTCCACTGCCGATTCCAGCCTCATGATTGGCTGGAATCGGCACGGGGCGGAGCTACACGGAGCCGCTCTCTGGCACGAGCGGCTCCATAGAAGACTGCTGAAGACCCGGACTGCGCAAGCGCGGCTAATTTGGCCATCGGAGGCCAAAAATTAGTCGGCACCATGGAGATGAGGACGCTAGCAACGGAGCAGGTAAGTAAAAAACTTTTTATAACTTCTGTATGGCTCATAATTAATGCACAATGTATATTACAAAGTGCATTATTATGGCCATACAGAAGTGTATAGACCCACTTGCTGCCTCGGGACAACCCCTTTAAGTTGTGGCCTTGGTCAAATAAAAAGTTTTCCCCAGGTCTCTGCACTCAAGACCCCAGAACGACAAACTGAAAACAAAAGATTTGGGATTTAAAAAACATTTTGCATTGACACAAGCATTCAGACCCTTTGGTATGGCACTTATGATTTTGTCCCCAGAACTAAATTACATGTCCAGGGCCATGTCCCCAATGCCATGTTCTGCCCCCAAAGTCACCCCCAACTAGCTAATTCCCCTCTTGATCATCCACATCTAATTGGTGGGGGTCCACTGCTTAAGACTCACCCAATTGAAGCAGCAGCATATTTCAAGCCCCCCCCCCACCACCACCACTACCAAAAAATTCTTGTCGCGGAGAGTCCCCTGCCACTGCTATCACAGCAGTGACAGCCACGGCAGGGGATTCCTTCAGCCCTGCAGGGATGGGAGGATGTTTCCCTGAGGAACCGCCTCGCATCCAGGTCTTCCAAGAGGATTGCGAGAGAGACATCGGGGCATCAATCACATCCTGATATCGCTCTCACTAGTGTGCAGGAGCCCTTATTGGGAATGAACCGCTGCTAACCCTGGAGGTCAGGTAAGATCTCTTTGAATGTCTCTCTGTTAAAATGTGATATGTATAACTGTTCATGCATAAAATACCCATAAAAAGCAGCAAACCTCTAACACCGTACATTTACATAAACGCTAAATCAACCAGAGATGGCTTTAACAAGGTAGATTTAATTTACTATACAAGAACTGTACAAAATGTCCAAAGTAATGAATCAGGCACATTAACACAAAATAGTTTTTTTTTTTCTCAAATGATGCTATAGAATGGGTCTCCAAAGCCTTGAATGTGCAGACCCTTTTTTTTCAGTGACAATTCTGAGCATGACTACAAGTCTGGGCTTTTTATATAGGTAGGAAATGGCTTCATAAGATACAATCTGTGGCCACATTCATTTACAGTTATTAAAACCCAAGACCACTTTAAAACAGAGAGTGACACGTGTAGCGGGGCTTGAGGTGGCAGTACATGGCACAGGTAGTCAAAAGAAAGACTTGTGATGTAATGTAACTTCCTACAACAGATATTAGATCTGCAGATTGTAGGAATATTCATGTAAGAGGGGGGGGGGGGGGGGGGGGGCACTGAAGAAACGGACAATCTGTGATGATTATTAAAAACAAGAAAATGCTCCTTAAAAAGTAACCCATCACATGAATATGCTGTCTGATATGCAGGTGTATTAGAGCAGGAGGATCTGAGTGCAATATATATAATTATTAGAGATGAGGGAGTATACTCGCTAAAGGCAATTGCTCGAGCGAGCATTGCCTTTAGCGAGTACCTGCCCGCTCGAGACTGAAGGTTCGGGTGCCGGCGCGGGGGAGCGGTGAGTAGCTGCAGTCAGCAGGGGGGAGCGGGGGGAGAGAGATCTCTCAGTTCCTCCCCGCTCCCCCCCGCAGCTCCCTGCCCGCCGCCGGCACCCGAACCTTTTGTCTCGAGCAGGCAGGTACTCGCTAAGGGCAATGCTTGCTCGAGCAATTGCCTTTAGCGAGTATACTCGCTCATCTCTAATAATTATATAGAAGCTTTGTGGGAAGCGGTTCTGTAGAGCTTCTCAATTATGGACCTAAATTTCTGCTCATTTTGATCTTATCAATTGCTGATAGCAGTCCAGTAAGCGGTCCTAACATTCCCCGTCATCGCATGCACAACACACAGTTATCAATCGCTAAGCCGGACCGCCCACTGGACTCCTAAGCCCACAACGAGCAGAAACCTAGGTTAATAAGTGACAAGTTGTACAGAATATTTTCCTACCTCACTTCCTGCAGATCAGATATCATTTCATGTGATAGGCTTTGACAGGAGTTCTCCCTAAAGAGGTCTTAAGAGGTTAAAAAGCAGAAGTAACTGCAAAGTTAAAATCATAATTTAAAAAGAAGCTTCTACAATGACCGGCCTCCATTACGGCTCTTCTATACTGCTGAGTCCTTACTGACACAGTCCAGTTATACCGATTATTCTTGGCGTGAAATCAAGTTGCCGGGGCATCTGCATACGAGTGGCACAGGGTATTCCAGCATTCAGACAGATCTCGTGGAACGTGATGCACTCGCAGACACTGGACTGTGCCTGTACTAGCAACCTGGGGCGATTCTCTTCAAAATATTGATGTAAATTGAATTAAATCATCCTGGTCATTGCTTTTTGATGACATTTACATGCGGAGTGTGAAGCACTGGCACCAGTCATCGCTCTGTACTGCTCAGACAACTTCGTATGACTTTGTCACTTCTGAACTTCCTCTGTCAAGATACAATAGGGGGACGTTGAAAAGGCGGGGTACATAAGTAGTGTTAAAGTCTATAAAAACTCCATTTCCACAAGATGCCTCAATAAGCACTTGAAAATAAAGCTATTTTGTGAAACCTCTGTAGTGACACTGAAAAAAAGAAAAAAAAATGTGCAAAATGTTCAAGGTAATCGCAGAACTAAGAACCGTATATACACACACAAATATATTAAACCTTGTCGTGACAGTGAAGCTCAATATAAGGAGTTACGCTCTTATCATACAGTACAAAGTACATTTTTTCAGCATACAGAATTTCTAACGAGCAGTTGGAATTACATCCGTCTCCTCCGAGATCGCCGAAGGATTAGAAGCCATTTATTAATAGAAGCTAAGAGATGAATCTACAGTGCAAAGTTTAGCATGGACGTTTGCACAGGTTCCTCCTAAGCAGAGTCCTGGGAAAGCGCTCTTCATCTGCAGAGACCACCACAGTCTACATTGTGGCCACTCCCAGCGACCAACGATGCAAAGTGTACATGGCGTTTAGTCCGCTTCGGTCTTCTTTCTGGACAGCATATTACATATGCGTTAATGTAGAGTTCAGAACTCGAGGGTTAGAGCTAGGTCTTGTAGCTTTTGAAAGTTCTCGCTGTCAAAAAAAAAAGGAAAAAAAATAAAATTACTACTGGAGAAATAGTTAAAGGGGTTGTCTGCCCTCTTTTCCAGTGATGACCTATCCGGTGGATAGCTTATCAGTAGTTGATGGATGGGGTTCTGTCACTTGAGACCCCATATGTCCATCGTCCGGTCCAGTGAAGTGGCCGAATACAGGTAATCAGCTGTCGGCACAGGAAGTACAGACACCGCCTTCACTCTTATTGCAATTGATGGGAGAGCCGTGCTGCTCGTCCAACTTCCTGCTTATCTCCTAGTCGCAAAGTCTGTCCAGAAGAGGAGCAAGAAGTAGAGGAGCAGCAAAACTCTCCCATAGATTGGAATGGGAGTGATGTTGACACTTCCTCCCCCGTCCCTTGATAAGATCTAGCTCACTGCACTGGACAGCTGATGGATGGCGGTCCCAAGTGGCGGATCCCTAACTAGGCCATCAATAGAAAAAAAGAGGGCAGACAACCCCTTTAGGGGGAAGGAGCACGCAAATTCAGCTATAAAACTATACAAATGTTTAAAGGAGTTTCCCAGCAATAAGACATTGATGACCTATCCTCTGGATAGGCCATGAATACTATATTGATGGGTGTCCCCGCTGATCAGCTGTCTGAAGTGGCCTCAGTTGAATACCATGACCGTTTCACTGCATACCAGGCATAGCGTCATACATTTAACAGCTGCTACGCCTGCTAAAGCAGCCCAATTCCATTCACTTAAATGGGATCGGAGTTGCTATTAGGCCATGTAACTGACGAGCCTGACGTCACAGGCCTGAGTAGAGGCCACGGCGCACACCTGAGCACAACAGATTGTTCAAAATCAGCAGGGATGCCATTGGCAAACTCCTGCCAATCTCCCAGCATTTACTTACAATTGTTCAGGTCATACAGAGTTATAGTTTCACATGGTACAACCTGCTATAGCAGAGGCTAACTTGACCTTACAATTTACTCTTTTACTGAGCTTTGTTCTGGTGCCGCATGTATGGACCGAGCTTTGTTCTGGTGCCGCATGTATGGACCGAGCTTTGTTCTGGTGCCGCATGTATGGACCGAGCTTTGTTCTGGTGCCGCATGTATGGACCGAGCTTTGTTCTGGTGCCGCATGTATGGACCGAGCTTTGTTCTGGTGCCGCATGTATGGACCGAGCTTTGTTCTGGTGCCGCATGTATGGACCGAGCTTTGTTCTGGTGCCGCATGTATGGACCGAGCTTTGTTCTGGTGCCGCATGTATGGACCGAGCTTTGTTCTGGTGCCGCATGTATGGACCGAGCGTTGTTCTGGTGCCGCATGTATGGACCGAGCTTTGTTCTGGTGCCGCATGTATGGACCGAGCTTTGTTCTGGTGCCGCATGTATGGACCGAGCTTTGTTCTGGTGCCGCATGTATGGACCGAGCTTTGTTCTGGTGCCGCATGTATGGACCGAGCTTTGTTCTGGTGCCGCATGTATGGACCGAGCTTTGTTCTGGTGCCGCATGTATGGACCGAGCTTTGTTCTGGTGCCGCATGTATGGACCGAGCTTTGTTCTGGTGCCGCATGTATGGACCGAGCTTTGTTCTGGTGCCGCATGTATGGACCGAGCTTTGTTCTGGTGCCGCATGTATGGACCGAGCTTTGTTCTGGTGCCGCATGTATGGACCGAGCTTTGTTCTGGTGCCGCATGTATGGACCGAGCTTTGTTCTGGTGCCGCATGTATGGACCGAGCTTTGTTCTGGTGCCGCATGTATGGACCGAGCTTTGTTCTGGTGCCGCATGTATGGACCGAGCTTTGTTCTGGTGCCGCATGTATGGACCGAGCTTTGTTCTGGTGCCGCATGTATGGACCGAGCTTTGTTCTGGTGCCGCATGTATGGACCGAGCTTTGTTCTGGTGCCGTTTCTAAATTACGGCCTTCATTCTACTGCTGCATTTATGTAGAAAACTTTATTCTAGTATTAACGATTACAATAATATACACATTTGGATTATTGCTTAAGGATAATTTCCTGTACTTCAAACCTTACACTCCCGTCTGCAAGATTTCCATTCTCTGAAATGCACTAGCTCGGATAATCAGGTTAATCCCCAATACCAAATGTTTTAAGCATAAGCTAAAACCACAACTCTTTAGGGAAGCATATCACATCCCTAATCAAAAAGGTACCTTAATTGCGGGAAACAGCGGATTCGAGGGTAGTCGTCCCGAGCGCATGTAGCTGTTGACAGGGACGCCAAGCGAAAAATCTGTCATGGTCAGCATTGCTTGGTTTTCAGCTCACTTAACAACTAAGCAACTATTGGGCTGTGCAAACAAGCAGTTCTTCTATGACCGACTGTTTGCAGTGAATGGAGGCAAGCGGCCGGAAGAGGCCTTTATCCACTCAGCCTCCTTTCTCTAAATGACTATCGGGGCTTATGTTCCCTATATTAGTCCCCTGTAAAAGATATTTTAACTCTTATACATTTATCTCATTTTTACACTGTCCAAACCTGATCACACAGCTTTACATATACTACCCCAGTTATATAAAATAGCCATTGTAGAGAACAAGCACTTGTTCCTCATGTGTCACCCCATTTCCTCATAGATTGTAAGCTCTTGTGTGCGGGGCCCTCACTCCAATTGTTCAATTTGGCAATTAGTTTTATACTGTATGTCATGTCTGTATATAGACCCTCCTCTGATCTGTAAAGCACTGCAGAACATGCTGGCGCTATATAAGGATTTTCTGCAGTGTACTTGGCCATAGGCTCCTCGGATATTTATGTTAATCAGTCAATTAGGGTACCTGTTAAAAAAGGTGTGCATCCAAAGAAAGGTCTAGGCCAGCAAGATACTGTAAATATGTGGCAAAAGGTTTAAATAAGCAGATGTAATAGACTGAGAGGGTTAAGTGCCACACGGTTAAGGATCAAGCAGCGTTTTGCTTACGTTGTGAACAATGAAGAAAGCAAGCAGAGAAAAAAAAAAAAAAGACAGAACATTGATACACAATAACACAGTAAGTCATGTTACCAGTGACAATACACAAAGAACAGCAAACAAGATGTTAAAAAATAAATAAATTAAAAAAAATCGCAACACAGTCAGGTACTCGTCTTCGTCTATAACACAGAATGTTCTGTAATATTGTACGTTACATGTAATATAATGGCAAGTGCAGTGGGGTGACAAGGTTTATGTATAACACACTCCACAGATGGGTGGGATGCTGCTTTATGTGAGGAGTTAAAGATGGTGGTCATTAATATCCCACTTTACCCGTCACCCTTCCACCACTGTGAGCATCCATAGGGTTAGAGAGGTTAAATTAGACTACAGGGGAAGCAGCAAACAGATAAATCCCATATGCATGCACCAGGTATGTGTGATGTGGTGGATACAGACCTGGAACATATGAATGTGGAGTCAGTGTGTGCGGAGTCCCTCTATAAACACAATATGGGTAAAAACATGTAGAGATTAGACAAGACAGTTTTGGGGGAATCTGCAGTGTGTATTCTGTGTAAGGTTAATTTTTCTCCCATTTTTAACCTGATGTGAAAGTGCAGGTCTGTGACTCCCTATATGCCACCCCCTTCCACAGATATCTGTACCAGCCTATGGTCCCTTTTGAACTAGGTTTACATTCAAAGACTACTAACATTAGTAATATTGTGAGACGGCTTCACAGAACTCTGCAGATTGCATGGGCAGAGCTATTAGGATAGCAGCTGCTATGGGGCTCATTTTCAGCCAGGCATCAAGTGCATGTAATAACGACTATATATGGTGGAAGGGGGCAGGGAAAATGGAATTTTATAGAGTACCATGTTTATCCCTTCTCTGCAGGACTGGTCTTTGAATTATTCCTATACGATGTCACAGAGTGCATGGTGACATGTCTTGTGTGCACTATTGCTGTACTGTGATATCACTGGGTGCATTACACTTGTACTGTGATATAACGAGTCATTGCTCATGGTGAAGTGGGGCAGTTTTTGCAACATTTACTACAGAGTTCCCATGATGACATATTGGTTTAAAAACTGCTCAAAGCTGTATTATTAAAATACGTCATTAGGACAAGAAAATGCTCAGTTTGCTTCTGCCTGTATAAGGATGAACATAAGCAAGAGCAAAAAGGTTTTATTTTTTATGGTAACTTGCCAAGTTTGCCAAGTCAGCTCTACTAGAGCATTATGGCCCAATAGAACCGGTTATAAAAAGGATTGATTTACTTTTAAAGATCAGTACAACTCCAGAACCTACATCTCCATTTCTCAAGCCTAAAGTGAACCGGCTGTCCAAATCGCAGGCAGCAGTTATAGAGCAGGAGGAGCCGAGCAGATGGATATATAGTTTTATGGAGAGAATTCAGCAGAACTTGTATTTTATACACTCAACTGTTTGCTCGTTCTGGACTCAGAGGTGCAATGGGCAGTCTTATGAGTGATTGACAGCCCAGTCCAACACAGATAGCCAGCAATCACTGATAGGACCGCCCACTGGACCTCTAAGCCCAGAATGAGCAGGGAGTTGAATGTATAAAAGGAAAAATAAAATAAAACTATTTACACTGACTCTTTTCCCACAAAGTTATATATCAATCTGCTCAGCTCCTCCTGATCTATAACACGTCTACAGTTTGGACAATGTTCAACCTGACAGATTGTCCGAGTGTAAAGAACTACACAGCAGACAAGGGACGGAGGGCTTTATCTACTATTGATAAGGTGATCGTTTTCTGGTGCAAATTCCACCAGAAAACTGGCAAACATTCTTTAATTCACATGTACTATGCCTTTTAGATACTTTGGAACAATTTCACGCTGTGCCCGCCAAAAGAAGAGGTCCTTTGTAGAAAAGGGGTTGTGGATTAAATGCGACAGCATGCATCAAAAAAATCGTGCAATTTTTGTTGTAAATTAAGCCAACTGAGAAGTGGTCTAAAAGTTAGACTAGACAGTCTTAAAAATTCAACAATCATTCAACAGAGCCGTGGTGATGAGACTGGCACATTTTAAGTCTACTGGACAGTGAGTAAATAAGCCCCAGAATGTTGAAATCAGCGGCTGTCCCTACCTTAAATCCCTTATTGTTGCACATCAGACTGACATTTTGAAAACCTATGCTTCTTCCTTTATTATAGATACTGAAGAGTGAGGAGCCCACAAACTGGCTAGGGAATCACAACACTGCACTTCATTATATACTGTAGTTGGTTAAAACTAAACGTTTCTTCTACTTTTTAAGACCACCCCCGTCCTGACTGTGTGCTGCTGGTGTTGTGTGTGGCATCTAAGAAAATGTGAATTACCGCAAACTCAGAATAGGTGCTGGCAACAGAGTTAACGCTGAAGTTACGCTGGACATGGTTTGTGAGGTGGCACCCACCGCTCACGGCGGTTCCATTTATCTGCGACATGTTCTCTTTATTCTTTTCCAGTGTCCTAGCTTGAGGAGTCTTGAAAGTTCTGGTTGGAGTTCGGATAGGTAGTCCAGGCTGAAAAGGAAGCATTAATAGGTTTAATTTAAATTGTAAATAAAATGGTATTAAGTAAGAATAAGTTAAGAAAGACGTGCTTATTCCCCCCCATTTTCAGAGTCTTTATCTTACAACATACACAATTGAATCCCCCACCTTAAATTCTACTATGTGCAAATTAATCTAAAAAGGTTTGCTGATCACTGGATCTAGGAAATGGAGCTTCTAGACTTATTCCCTAAGGGCTTTAAAGGGGTTGCCCAGTTGTAAATTATTAATGGTCAATCCTCAGGATAGGCCATCAGTAATAGGTTAGTGGGACTTTTTCTTGCCACTGATCAGCTGTACACATGCACTGAGCTTATTTCTGCAAGAAACAAACAAACAAACAAACAAACAGACAGCTTTGTTCCCAATGCAGTAGCCATTGAAATAAATGAAAACTTGACCTGCAATACCAAGCCTGGCCACTGCTGTGGGAACGGAGCAGTTTGCTTCCTCCAGAAATCAGTTCAGTGTAGAAGTGCATCAGCACAGAGAACAGCTGATCAGTAGGGGTCCTGGGTCCCACTAATTTACTACTGATGACCTACCATTATTTACAACTGGACAACCCCATTAACCAAGCACATTCATTGTCACTTATTCTCCATTTCAAAATATTTGTTCATAAATATGTATACACAAGACCATTTATTCTGAAAATTCACCTGGAACAAGCAGCATGCTTTTAAAAATACTGTTAAAATCCAATAAAAGCTCACTGAAAATCAAACATGCAGTTAGACGGCTCAGGTTGAAAGATGAATACAATTGGACACAAAAAATACAGTAAATCTATGATATTAACTGACCTTGCCACCACTAAGAGGGGGACGTGAGACAGGAGAGTGACACATTGTTCCACCGAATGCAGAACGTATCGTGGTGTTGGTAGAACTGAAAGTGGATGTGCCGTTAAGCTGAGGGGGAAAAAGCAGGTAAGTTAGTGCAAGGAATAAACGCACATGCATCGCAGCGTTACTGGTTACTTTATAGAATAGGCTGGTGAAGCTGATGCAAGACAATAGCGCATTCAGTGAGAAACGTGAACGCTGCTTTAGGTAGCATCTACTCTTGAACACTTCACTGCTGGAACAATGGCCTTTAACCCCTTAAATGCTACAGGACGTACAGTTACATCCTGCAGCATCGGGATATGTATGACGAGAGAGTGCATGGCAATCTCTCTTAATACATCGCGGCTGACAGCTGTTTCTTACAGCTCTGATAAGCAACGCAGGGGTGAATGGGGGAGGGGGGGGGGGGGGGAAAGGAGGGCCTTAGCCTTAAACCGTAAGGGGTTACACAAAAAAAAAAAAAAAACACACATGCAATGCCAGTGTGTGCAGAATTGCAAAAAAATAGCCTCACAGAGAATAATCATACCAATACCTACTCTGCAGCACACGGAAAGTGGCATGCTGCTAAACTTTAGCTGAACTTCCATAGATTTCAAGAAATAATGAGATTTACAAGTGACAGAAATCAGAAACAATCTGTTCACAGAGCCGGGCAACACATTACAAGTCAAACCCCCTTTGCCCCCACGCCAGCCCATAAGCAGACGTAGGCTCTTTAATGGCATCATCACTGAGACTTAAGACTGCCATAAAAGGCAGATTGTATTCTGACAGCCTTGTAGGGCAACGACTGGGAATTTACTTCTATTATTAGGACACTTCATCGCTAAGTGAAGTCTGGTCATAAACACAAGCTAGGAAAATGCTGTAAACCAGGTCTTATTAAAAAGGAATGATCCTCTCAAAGAGAAGGTCAATATTAACAGGACCAAAGGGATCTGAAAAAAAATCAGTTGTAAGACGTAGTCTAGATAAACAGGTGAGAGGATTCACTAGATACTGTACCGTTCAGTGAGTTACACTGTGGATTTAATGATTTATTATAAACTGAGGGCAGATATGAAAACCTAGCCGCAGTGTCACACATATAGAAGTGTGTAAAACAGACCTTGCGCATTTTACCCGGTGTGGTTGGCCGGAGCACTCGTCGCTTATTTGGGGTTTTTGGAGCACTTCCATAATACATTTCCTCTTCTAACTGCCGAGACTTTTTCATTAACTGCATCAAAATGAAACACATGGTTAAATACATGAACTTAAATCAAATATTGTCAGTACATCATGGTAGCTAGTATGCTGAATACTACACGACTATAGAGAAGCCACATACCAGAGACCGCAATATAGTAAATATGCATGCTTTAAGCACACGTGCCTGAGTTTGGGCAAAAAACAGCCAACGTTTTGCACACCTCTACGATGCACAAAAAAGAATGGCTTATTTTTAGGCCAGCGTCACACTTAAAAAAAACACACAGGATTAGCGGTAAGGAGTGCGGAAGCCATGGCCCATCAGTTATACTGAAGTGTACACCAGAAACTGACATGAAGCATAACTGAAGTCTGTCAGCTCACTCTTAATGAATCTGCACAGTTTTAGAGTTTATATTCTATAGTCTTACCCTCTCTTGCTTTTCTCTCTCTTTGTCTAGAGACAACTGATTCCATTGCTCTCCGACATAGTCCATGAATTTCTGCCCATTCATTAGGAACTCCTGCCCTTGTTCTTCTTCCCACGCTGCAATTCGAACTCTCAGCTCTTCCTCCAGCTAAAAGGCAACCATGTAATAAAAGTATTACTTTGTAAATAATACATCCAGTAAGAGGCGCTCACACTGGAACTTATTACACAATTGTGTCTTGGATGAGGTTTGGTCACACCAGAGCTCCTACAACTGCAAGGGGAGACGCACTCATGAGGCCACACAGCTGAAGATGGGGAGAAGCAGTATAGACAGAAGCGAATATATGCTGCATAGTCCTTTCAGAGTACCGACTCCTTGTGTGTCTATTTTAACCCCACAACTCTAAGGGACGCACGAGTGCCCTACGGCAGCAGTATTTGTACGGAGTGGGTGCGGGAGCCCAGCCTGCTCCATACACAGTGGGTGCCAGCTCTCTGACACAACTTGCTACAGCCGTGATTGGAGAGAACTCTGATCACAAGCATTAACCAGGCAAATCGCTGCAAGGTGTACACTGTAAAAACAAGACTGCCCCATGGCAAAATTGATCCCCCCCACCCCCCACCCATCACCCCCATTTAATCCTTTTTAGATATTTTTTAAAATTTTTCAATACATTATATGGTACCCTTCAAAAATACAAGTAATCCTGCAAAAAAACCAAGCCATCAGATGGCTGTCGATAGATAAAAGTTATGATTTTTGAAAGCGGGCAGGAAAATAAAACATTAAAAAAAAAAAAGGGCTGCATCCCTAATGGGTTCATGTTAGCCTGAGCTCAGAAGACAGGCGTTAAAATTAATGGAGATCATTCTTAAACATCTTGGCATGGACTACAACCAGTGGAGAGACCCATAAAGAAAAAGGTTTGCATATAAGTTTAATTTAGAAAAAGTTGGTCTTGAATGGAAAAATATAAGACAGGTAAGTTCACTCACCTTTGGAAGCATTTTCTGTAACTTTGCCCTCTGTTTTTCTTCTTTTAACAGGTTTCCTCCCCGATTTGTGAACCTGTTGGGGTCTGTTGCCTTTTTCTAAGTAAAAACAAATCCAAAACTCAGATGTGTAATATAATAACTTTATACCCACAGTATCTAATGACCTAAAAGTAGATCACACAAAACAACCCCCCACCCTAAAACACAATCTCAAGTATGAAATGCAAAGGCCACTACTGCTGTAGTACTACGGTAGAAATACTCAGACCCAACCCAATTATCATCCAGTACAGACTGCAGTAAGTAACTTGCCTTCCATGACACTATCCCAGTAACACTTTATAAAGTATGATAAAACATGACAGAGCAGTGACAGAGAACAGATACGGGGGAGCACAGGGGAGGCCATGATAGCAAATTCAAATATAAACATTGAGAAGTGCAGCACAGCCGATAGGCCTGTCCGGCAAACAGCCGATAGGCCTGTCCGGCAAACAGCCGATAGGCCTGTCCGGCAAACAGCCGATAGGCCTGTCCGGCAAACAGCCGATAGGCCTGTCCGGCAAACAGCCGATAGGCCTGTCCGGCAAACAGCCGATAGGCCTGTCCGGCAAACAGCCGATAGGCCTGTCCGGCAAACAGCCGATAGGCCTGTCCGGCAAACAGCCGATAGGCCTGTCCGGCAAACAGCCGATAGGCCTGTCCGGCAAACAGCCGATAGGCCTGTCCGGCAAACAGCCGATAGGCCTGTCCGGCAAACAGCCGATAGGCCTGTCCGGCAAACAGCCGATAGGCCTGTCCGGCAAACAGCCGATAGGCCTGTCCGGCAAACAGCCGATAGGCCTGTCCGGCAAACAGCCGATAGGCCTGTCCGGCAAACAGCCGATAGGCCTGTCCGGCAAACAGCCGATAGGCCTGTCCGGCAAACAGCCGATAGGCCTGTCCGGCAAACAGCCGATAGGCCTGTCCGGCAAACAGCCGATAGGCCTGTCCGGCAAACAGCCGATAGGCCTGTCCGGCAAACAGCCGATAGGCCTGTCCGGCAAACAGCCGATAGGCCTGTCCGGCAAACAGACAGCGCTGTTAAAAAGGTCACATCCCACAAACACTTGACTTACATCAAACTCCAGGAAAAGTCGCCAATTTTCTTCCCATTTCTGAACACCTTCAAACATCTCTTTGTGTGCCTCATAATATTGCTTGATGCGGTCGATTTCAGCATCATGAAGGCTTAATAGATCTTCACTGTAGTCCTCTAAGAAGAGAAAATATGCAGAATGTAACAGAGCTATTGGAATATCTATCATGGTCGAGGAAAATAAAATAATCTCACCATCATAAAAAGGAGCAAAGGCTTGTCTCTGCTCATTGCCATAAAAACATTTATCCCAGTAGGTTGACAGCTCCGTCCTGATGACCTCAATAACACTTTTAATATTCTGCAGCTTCAGTTCCTGGAGACGGTCCACTTCATCTTGTAACTGCAAAGCAAACAAGCCATTTACATTTTAGATCTAGGTGGGAAGGAAACCTTTGTGTAGAGTTAAGATGCGTTTCCAATCCTTAGCTTGCCTGGATTATGTGGCTTCTGTATACAAGTACCTTCCATATAGGAAGATCAGATACTATTTGGCGCGCTTCACACATACTGCGTAATCGCTGCCAGCTTTTTGTAGGGCCAATGTCAGCCATTCACTAAATAGGTGTGAATGATCCGAGTGCTGGCTGCGATTGGCTGGCACTCAATCCAATCACAGCACTCACTTTCCTGGAAGTGGGGTATTCAAAGTCCTGTCACTAGAAAGAAACTGATATGTCAGCGCGGAGGACCTTACAGCTTACCGCAGCGCTGCTGAAGACCATCACAAGGCATCGTGACGCCGCGGACCAGGCGAGTATTGATTTTTTTTCCCCCACTGTAGATTAGCTAGGGCTTATTTTGGGGAGGGCTTTTATTTCAAGCCTTCCCCGAAAACTAGGATAGGTCTTATTATCAGGGAAAACCAGAAGTTACTGAATGCTGGGACACACACACACCATATCTGTCTAGATGAAGACAATCAAATAAGGTTTTCAGAGAATAATTCTTACCGCCTTTATGGTTTTTCCTTTTGATCCAGTCATATTAACTGCAAAAGCCTCCCTCTCCTCTGCAGGTACCTGTAGTCTCTCCCATAGCTCAACAATTTTGGTCCGCAGTTCTTCACACAATGACTTATTTTGTCTGATCTGTTCTTCTAACTGCAAACAAAACATTGTAAAGATGCCACGAAATTGTAACTGGAAGAAATATGAAGATGGGGGGGCGGGGGGAAGAAAAAGTTAATTTAGGCCCTGACCTGAAAAAGAAGCTGATGTAAAGCTTCAAGATTTTCTTTTGACAGACAGAAGGCCTCCTCTTCTTCACACACCACATCCCTCTCAAAACTTGTGTCAGGCAAGCGGTCCAGTTCTTGCATGCAGAGAATAATCCGTTTCTTGGTTTTCACAAATTCTGCTTCCCGAAGGTCCTATGGGGTCAGGAAGGTAAAAGAACTGTAAGACCACAACACTCCAGAGCATGCAAGACCAACACTGGAGAGATGTACATGGTGTTAGAAAATATCTGAACGCACCTTTTCTGCAGAGAGGGCAGTCAAATGCCTCCTAAATTGATCTAGCTCATCCAGACTTGGGACACGGTGGCCATCAACGTAATAGGGAGGTGTGCACAGGATGTCACACAGGTCCTGGTCTCGCTGTTTTAACAATTTGAGCTCCTGCATTCTTTCCTTCTTCTGTTTCAACATGACTTCTACCCGCGTACGCAGGTCCTTCTCCAGCTGCAAGATCGTGCTATCATCATCTTCCTGAAAAACAGAGAACCAAGCACTTAACACTAACTCACAAGTCTGCTTGTAAGCACATTAAATGGTTAACTTGTGAAACTTCCCTCAGGCTGCTGCATTTAAATGGGCTGGTTCACGATAATCATTGATTTCCTATAGTAAGGGCCTTTTTACTGCACGAGCGCTGATGTCACGGCTAAGGTCGTCAGAGCTCATACAGAGCATTCAAACTGAAAGTCCTGCCAGCGGCCCATGGGCTTCTGACTTAGCGCTTCGCTCTCCTATGGGAAGCGCTGAGCTTTTACACAGGACGACAAGCCAGCGAGTTCTACCGCGACTTTTTAAGCTGACTGAAAAGACAGCTTAAAACAACCGTGAATGACAAGCGAGCGATGTTGCCGCATCACTCTGAACTATTATCGCTCATTTTGTGCAATAATTGTCGTTTGTAAATGGACCTTAATAAACGTATGATTGCTGGGGACCCAGCCATTGAGACCACCAATCATGAGAATGGGACCTTCATACAGTCTGTTTGAATGAAGTGCTGAACTCAGCTGTCAGTTCCATACACTGGAGGGTTAGAAGTTATGCATGTGCACTGCTCCATTCAAATGGTGGACTTAGGACCCTGTCCTCAGTGGGCATCACAGTGGTCAGAGCCCCAGTGATAATACATTTATCATTTATCCTGTAGATTGGTGATAAGTGGTTTTTGTGTCCTAACCGCTTTAAAATATATGGGTTAAAAACAAACAAACAAAAAAAAAAACCTTGTCCCCGATTTCTGTGGATCACATGGTTACTCGGAGAATGCTCTCAATCTCTGCCATAGGGATAAAGAAGCACACTGCTTATCAAGTTGTCCAGCTGTATTGTTTAGCAGTTGCAAATTCTGATATCCTGGAGAGAGATATCATTTGGTCCGCCCCAAACACTTAAGCTAGGGTAAATATGCTTCAGCTGACGGTTATCTCATAACTATGCCTCCAAGAGAAGACTGCTCAGAAAGTACTGAAGAAAGTGGCAATGGATGAGATAGGCCAAAGACGGTCACAAAATAGGGAGAGACTGTACCAAGGAGTGTAGTACAGATAACGTCTGCTTAGGACTGGGCAATTAGAATTGTTCCCCAGCAAGGTGGCAATTGACTAAATTTTACTGACTTTTGGCAGAATTGTGAAATTGTTCTTAGCCTCATCCTCTGTGGCCAGGACCAATATCGTGTGTGCAGGACGCCGGCTGGGAAGTGGAGCAGTGTACAGCTACAGGACCATAGCGGAGATGGCCACATGGCTGCAGGAGGAGGAGGTGGTATATGGGGGCTGCGTACAACTCCATGCTTCACGTGTACATTATTAAAGTTTGCACACCATTGTTTTACATAAAGAAATTGGCTGCACAACAATTACTTGATAAATACTAATGAGAGTTGTCCGATTCCACCCAATTATGTATTTAAGGGGTTTTACAGGCAAAAACTATTGATGACCCATCCTCAGGATAAGTCATCAATATTCAATCATTGGGGACTCAATGCACAGGATCCCCAGGGATTACCTAGCCCAGTGTCACTGCAGCAAGTGGGACATGTGCGGAAGCAGTTTAGCTGGCTTCACTCCCATTGAAACTAATAGGAGCTGAAGTGGCCATTACACTTCTGGCACTTCCACCTCCATGTTGGCTATGGAAGTGTAATAGTGAAGTCAGCTAAACAACTTCTGCTCCATCCACTATAATGTATGTCCGACCCGCTGTAGTGACAGTGGGCTGAGCAATCAAGCGATCGCCAGGAATCCTGTGCGACGGGTCCCCGATCTACTTAAGATGGATCATCGAAAGTGTAAGTCATTAATAGTTTTTGTCCTGAAGACCACTTTAAGGCACTGCTGTGCATGCGACATGAGAGGTCACAGATCCACAGTACTGTTACCATTAATCTGTTATTTCAGGCACAAAACTGGAAAAGACAGAAGTAGCCAAATAATAGAAGTCAAAGCCATATAATATACACATTATGTACTCACATCGAATGGCGGAAGCTGCAGCTCTTCACAAAGAGTAAGCAGTTCTTGGCGGCAGACATCAATACTCTTTAGAAGACGATCTTTCAAGCTTTCTTCTTCCTCAATCATTCGTGTCAATAGAATCTGTTACATAGAAGTAACACTTTAAAACAACTTTTAAACCAGAAAAAAAAATCCACAGCGCACCCATCTTCTCGCCCATTGCTTTCAATGGGACCTTAAAAGTCACTGCATGGCACTCGCATGAGTGTGATGTGCATGCCATTTTTCCCATTGATTTCAATGGGAAACACTTCAATCCTCTGACAGGCGTGCAGGGTGCCGAGGATCGCAATTTCACAGAAGTGAATTTTAAAAAGTGCCTCGCATTGTTGTAAAAAAATGCATGTTTGCGAGCGCGATATCGGGTGGAGTTTCTCGCCTGTGTGACTGTAGCCTTACCCACAAGGTTTCCCTCTTAATACAGCGGAGCAGTACTTACATTTACATGTCTCTTGACGGCATCTGTCCTTTGCAATCTCTGGTCTTCTGGTATTCCAATTTCTTCCCAGATATCTCGAAGACGAGTTAATGCAGAATTTAGGCACGCTACAGACTCTGCAGCAATCGCCTCGCTGAAACACACAAGTGACAAGATGGAAATTTTATTAGGACATCAGTCAAAAAAAACCCAAACAAAACGCTGCTCATAGTCAGTGAGGGAGGGCAGCGCGACAGTGACAATCGGCTAGGCTGAATTCTAAAACGTGTGGCTGGGGCCAGTGTTACGTGCGGCTGAAGGAGATGGGGTCCATCATAATTCCCGATTGTTCGCTAATTTTTGTTCCCACCCCTCCCCCTCATTAATGCCCCATAGTTGTACTTCTGTGGGAAAAGCAAAGTAAGGTTTTACTTTTAACATTTGCTCCTGAAACCATAAAGCAGCAGTGTAGTTAAAGAGTCACATATGACCAGAGATGGAGTCGGAGTCACAAAAAAAAAAAAAAAAAAAAAAAAAAACCCCAACAACTCTGGTTTAAAAAAAAAAAAAAAAAAAAAAACGGACATGACATATATACATACACACATACAGATATATAGATATAAAATTAAATATAAATCATTATTTCACCGCTTGCATATTTCCTTTCAAAGATATTTATAGGACATTCCAAAACTTTTCTAACTGGGATGTGGCATGTAGGATGAAACTTGATTATTTGATCATAATGGTGAAAAGCCGTATGTTCCCATTTTAATACAGTGAATTTATCCTTAAACACAAGTCATATGATGAGTTGGAGGTTTGGCTTTTTGAGTCTACAGCCCCGTATGTGGTCCATGCGTGGTACAGGACAGGGAGGGGAAGATATCACAGCATGCTCCATTTCAGTGTGGATCCCACACAGACGACTTCGATTGAAGTCAAGACAGAAGTAAAAAAAAAAAAAAAAAAAAAAAAAAAAAAAAAAGGACTGCGCATACGCGCCCCTGACGCTTCCATAGACCCGTAAATAGAAGACCCAGACAGGTAACCGCAGTGTCCTCAGCCCTGAGCATGGTAGACTCTGCGGCGGGCTCCCGCATGCAGAATCCAATCCGGCAGGTGACATTGGGCCGCACGGTGGGATTTCTGCATGAGTGTATAAAAATATTCATTCCCTGAATAAACTTAAACACTTTAAAGGGGTTGTCAAGGGTTAAAAAACATGTCTGCTTTCTTCCAAGCACAGTGTCACCCTTGTGCATAGAGTTGTATCTCCTGTGTATTTCAGCTTCTTTGGCACATATATACAGTGATTACTACGCATTTATGTGAGGAAAAAAAAGCCTGCAAGACTCTGCATGAGATTTCTCCTTCCTGCGGACATATACACATATCACGCATATTTCTACAACCACTCTGTTCTCCCTGGCTGCTGCAGCAGTAACCTTATATAGCCTGTGATTGGCCTCAGCAGTCACATGTCAAACGTCCGATATCTGGATGCCATTATTGCATGTGGGGGAGGAGTTCATCTCCTTATATTAAATGGTTTGATCCCCTGATGCCCCTTGTTGGATATCTGAAGGGGGAAATGCATCAGGATATTTATACAATAATAGTAATTGGTTTGGAGGGGCTTTTTTTAATTTTTATTATAGGTGCATAACAGTGGCCAGTCAACATGGAGTGGGGTTGCCCTTCTCAGGGCAGCGACCCTGCAGTTAAGCAGGTGTAAGTGAAGGAATTACCAGGGACAGTTTGCCAATTTATAGGTTTTTCTTCCCTCCATCCTTTCAATAATCCAGAAGGTAGAAAAAACAACGACCTGCTGGACTCCTCTGGACATATTATGCTGCATCACCTGAATCTACAAATCGTGAGTCACTACCAAGTCATTTTTGTTTCTATGTATCCAATTCAGTGTTTTGACCTTTAACTATGCGGTTACCCAGGATGATCCATCATCTTTATCCACTAGTATTGAGCCTAGTTAACAGCCATTTTCGTACAGGTCTTGTATACGTCTGGAGAGTTTAATGAAGAATATATTTGTGATATATTTGGTTGTATTTGTCTCTACAATTGATCCTTCTTGATTGATGCAGCGATATATAAGTTTTATCCAACATGACTGTTGGATGCTTAAAGGGGTTGTCCCGCGAAAGCAAGTGGGGTTCAGCACTTCTGTATGGCCATATTAATGCACTTTGTAATATACATTGTGCATTAATTATGAGCCATACAGAAGTTATTCACTTACCTGCTCCGTTGCTAGCGTCCCCGTCTCCATGGTGCCGTCTAATTTCAGCATCTAATCTCCCGATTAGACGCGCTTGCGCAGTCCAGTCTTCTTTCTTCTGAATGGGGCCGCTCGTGCCGGAGAGCGGCTCCTCGTAGCTCCGCCCCGTCACGTGTGACGATTCCAGCCAATCAGGAGGCTGGAATCGGCAATGGACCGCACAGAAGACCTGCGGTCCACCGAGGGTGAAGATCCCGGCGGCCATCTTAGCAAGGTAAGTACGAAGTCGCAGCAGCGCCGGGATTCGGGTAAGTACCGGACGCTTTTTTTTTTTTTTACCCCTGCATCGGGTTTGTCTCGCGCCGAACAGGGGGGCTATTGAAAAAAAAAAAAAACCCGTTTCGGCGCGGGACAACCCCTTTAAGCACCTGACAGCTATGCAAATTATCGTTCCTGTGCTTTCACAAAAGAGCAAAAATTGCTGACCGAATGGAGGAGGAAAGTGCCGGAGATCTCCCTTCCAGCCGCCACCATTCACAGTAAGCCGGCAGCCCTTTACAGATACACGACTGCCCATTTCACCAGGCTGACAGTCACTTGGTTTTTAGCCAAGCTAAAAAAAAAAAAAAAAAAAGGGTGACAAGTGTGCGATTCTTGCCCATCTGCCTTGTTGGGTACCGCGTCTACACGGGATGACAGTCGTCCATAATTGCTCATCTGAGTGATTATTTAGGCAACCATCAGCCTGTGTTCAGAGTACCCTTATTCAACAAGTCAGGTCACGTGCCCCTCCATCTGAGACCCCCATCGGCCAGACACTAATCCCATATCCTGTGGATGGACAATACGTTTAAGAAACTTGGGACAAGCACTTTAATATTTCAGATAGATTGTAAGCTCTCATGGCCAGTACGTTTTTATAATGGCATTATGCTACATTCACATCACCATCCTTCAGGTGAAGACGCCTGACACGGACATACCCCATTACACAGGAAGGTTAGGGGGGCTGTCGGTATCCATCATGTGACTGGGTGGGTTTCCTTATAAGCTGTGATGCAGGTATGAGCAGAGCCCGGCTTGTGAAGGTTTTACGGGCTCCATGTAATGAGTCCTGAACGCTACATATGCCCAAACTTGTACACATTACACCCAGTTTGCATCTGCCCTCAGTGCTACATCATTAGATATACTTCATGGTCTTCACAGCAGAACATTTGCTGCATCCCTGAAATGCAAAATAAAATTTTACATTTATTTTCAGTTGAGGGATAAACGTAACACATGGCCTCTACTAAAGCCACAAGCTGGGGATGTGATGAAGATGAAAGGACACAAGAGTCTTGTTCTGGCTGCACATGAGCGCATGACACAGGAATGCAACGGCCGCGCTGCCCCACCCGCAGGCCGGGATGAGATCACACTGCCAGGAGAACACAAACCTGGGGTGTGCGGGCGACCAGCACTGCATCACACCTGGGAAGCTGGGATGGCGGTATTACAGGTCTGGGGTGTGCGGGCGACCAGCACTGCATCACACCTGGGAAGCTGGGATGGCGGTCTCACAGGCCTGGGGTGTGCGGGCGACCAGCACTGCATCACACCTGGGAAGCTGGGATGGCGGTCTCACAGGCCTGGGGTGTGCGGGCGACCAGCACTGCATCACACCTGGGAAGCTGGGATGGCGGTCTCACAGGCCTGGGGTGTGCGGGCGACCAGCACTGCATCACACCTGGGAAGCTGGGATGGCGGTCTCACAGGCCTGGGGTGTGCGGGCGACCAGCACTGCATCACACCTGGGAAGCTGGGATGGCGGTCTCACAGGCCTGGGGTGTGCGGGCGACCAGCACTGCATCACACCTGGGAAGCTGGGATGGCGGTATTACAGGTCTGGGGTGTGCGGGCGACCAGAACTGCATCACACCTGGGAAGCTGGGATGGCGGTATTACAGGTCTGGGGTCCTTGTGCATCGCCTCAGTGGTCCACAGAAATACAATCACACTTCTGGCCAGAATATTCCACCGTTGTAACTTCTAATGACACTGAACGGTGTTGTCAGCTGTCACACATCAGCTGTATCCTATAGTAAAGGGCGCCCCTCAATCAATAACCCCCCTCATCTCAGCTCTGAAAGACCCCCATCCATTGAATGTAAGACACACCCACTTCTATAAGTAGGCACCCAAATAATGCTGCGTTTCCCTGCAGTGGTAATAAGGCGATGATGACCACCTACAACAGCTGAGCGCAGCGGGGTCATACAATGTAAGGCCGGTGTCACATCTGCATGGATCCAGCCAGGAGCTCCGGCACAGATCCGGCTGCAAATACTGGAAGAAGCCCTGCATGCAACTTGTTTTCTTCCGTCCCAAAACCGGGTATCTGGGCAGACCCTATTACAGTCAATGGGGTTCACTCGTCGCTGTTTGGTTTTGTCAGATACGGTTCAGGAATTCCCTTTCCTGCTCCCCAAACAGAGCAAAAAAACAGAATCCCCAACACAGATGTGAAAGCAGCCTACAGTGAATGGAGGGGATGTCACTGAACAACTACTGCTTGTGTGAACATACCGGAGCGATAGGCTGTGTGGCGGCTGTTATCCCATGTAGAGGCACCCTTATAGGTGCTTGACCCAGGTTCTGTTTTTTGATGCCCTTGATGGATTATGGGTTTATTCACACAGGCAATCTTCCCATGTGACTTCAGTCCAATGCTGAGATGAGCAGACTCTGCAGTGATTCTTCTCTCGGACCGATAGTCTGAGTCCGGCTAATTCACACAGGGGAGAGCGATATCGGGCCGTGAATCACGGTCACTTGTTAATGTGAAATATTCACTTAGATGCGAGGTGGTTTTATGTCAAAACTGCCTCGCAACACTTGGGGGGGGGGGGGTAGTGATGCTCCGCCACGGCTGTCAGGATCGCAGTGTTTCTCCCAGTTTTCAGTTGGGAAACCTCACATTGCCCCGCATGTACCCGGCACGATGCTGCCGCCGGCCCCATTGGAGACAATACGTGATGCGATGGCGCGCCCAAAGATGGGATTTGCTGCGATTTGGTTCCTGCATCGCGGACACTACACGAAAAATCTGCGGCAGTGACAGTCACAACAAAGGAGATGAGATTGTCAAATGGTGCAGTTTTTTTTAAATGCAGATTTTCAGCTGTGGAACATTTGCTACAGACATTCCGCAGCAAATCCGTCCGTGAGGACATAGTCTGATGGTACGTTCACATAGCAGGAAACCCAGGGTGTGAAGCCTTAGGGCTCAGGTCCACCGGGGGATTTTCTCGCACTGCAAGAGTGAGTAAAAACACATGATTATGATACCAATGAATTTCAATGGTTTCATTCTCATTTGCGATGTGTTCATTTCTGCGATGCTGTGTGAAAACATCCCGCAGGGACGTAAGGCGGTCACACCCAGGGGTTTAACCTTGTTCTCAATGGGGTCGGCAGCAGCAGCACTGGCCTCATTGAAAACAAAGGGGGAATATCACGATCCCCTGCTCTGCTGTAACAGCAGCGGCAGGGGATTCCTTCACCCCCGTGGGGAGTCCTCTCATCACTGTGACAGCAGCTGCAGGGTGTTCAGTGATGAGGGACTCCCTGCAGGGATGGAGGAATCCCCTGCCGTTACAGCAGTGGTAGGAGATCGCGATGTTCTCACATTGCTTTTAATTGCGCTGGCGCTACTGCCACCCCATTGAATGCAATGACATGAAGTGACCCCCTGCAGTGATGTGAGGTTGTTGTCACCCAACCATGCAGGGAAGATGGATGTATTGGTGAAATGAAATCCAGACCTGCAGTCAGAGGTTACATGAGCCTTACCTGGTTAGAAGCAGCTACTGTAAAGCATGAGCCTAAAGGGCCACTCCAGTGAAGACATTTTTACATTCCCTGCCCCTTCACCTAATTGCCTGTCACACAGCCTCCTATCTAACACTTATCAGACACCATCCGGCTACCTACACAGCCGAGCGAGATGTTGGCACGTGAAGATTACCTCCTATATTCACCCAAATATGTATATAGTCAGGAGCATGAGCTGTGATCTCCTCTATTATATCTGTGTGATCATTAGCAGTGACAGGATACAGCGTTTGTATCTTCCTGGAAGCAGTGTCAGATCCATGTAACAGCCTCACACATTGAGAATCTGACTAGAAAATGAATCCATAACATCCAAGTAGATTTGGACTGTCAGAAAAGAGCATCTGAGGAGACAGAGTCCGGGTCCTGCTGACACCGTCACAGCTCTTTACACCCTACTAACACTGTTTGGACTATCCTTCAATTCGGCTCCCTGTGCGGTGAATGCATCAAGTGGATGGTTGCCACCGCCATCACTATGGCGTTTGATTTCATAGTAAGTGATGGGATATCACTAGGATGTGACATCACCAATCGTGGGGGTCCAACGGCAGAGAACCCCATGTTTCTTAGAATGAAAAGGGATCACAGCAGTAACTGAACACTGCGGTAAATTCACAGCGACGCTCCCAGCCGCCTGCAGCACAACCACGCTGACTTACACTCAAGCAGATATATACACGTTACATGGGGTATTTGCGTGCGCAATATACAGAAAATAGAACCCATTGATTTCAATAGGTTTGTTCACATACGGAACTAATTAGTGGCCGCGTTGTTTGCACAATCAAATACACACAATACAGTAAAAATGCAATGCCCAATGTGCATACACTTGTGTGACACCGGCCTTACGGCCTTAGTAAAGTGGCTTACCAAAACTAATAAAAAAAAGTTTGCAAAGGGCAGAAAACCCTAAAAAACAAATTCCCCTGTCAAACAGCCCAGAGGCTCGGGCACAGGCCGCTCACATCACCCCTGCAGCCAATCGCAGGGCTCAGCGGTCACATGCAAACAGCAGTAACTTCAGGGTCCAGACTGGCAGCCCTCAACTGGAGGGACTGACAGGAGAATACGTTTTTTTTCTTCGTTTTAAACTGTTTTCTGCGCCATTTTTTTTTTTTAATCTTCGAGAGCCCTGTAATGTTATATAGGACTTTATTCTGAGGCCCAACATCCGGTACATGAACCCATACTGGGGGCCTCAATACTGCATAGTTCACAGGTTAATATTTATCCAAGACGCAGAATACCAGCACATTAATGGCCGGCCCAAGGGACCAGTATTTCCTGGAGGACAACAACTCTCCAGCAGACCTCTGTCCTAGTTAGCAGTTTTTAGTTACTTTTCTGAAAAGCCAGGTAACCCCTTAGCGCCCGTCATTGATTAGTACAAACTGCCTGCTTGTTACTGTGAAGGGAATGAGACAAAGTACAAAGAGACTTATTCCTACATGTGTTGTCATCCAACAGCCAGAATGACATGACAAGGTAGAACAACTCTTCAAGTTTTTATTGCACCTTATAGATGTTTGATGCAGGCGCCGTTGGTGACACTAAATGACCTAAAACCCCACATCTTCGCTGCAGTGGGATCGGTAACAGAGGATATGCTGGGACACGTTTGGGCAGAACTTGACTACCGACCTGACATCTGCCGTGTCACCAACACTGCCGACATTGCACATCTATAAGGTGCAATACAAACTTAAAGAGCTCTACCCTTTAATGTCCTTCTGGCTGTTGGGTGTCAGTTCATATAGAAAACAAGTCCGTTACTTTGACGCCATAAATCACTCTGTATTACTGCATAACTCAGACGATTTGGCATTGAGGGTCCTGGGAAAGCTGGGTGACAACCCCGTGGAGGCTGTGATTAAATAGACCCTCCAGGTCTACAAGAGGAAAGATGACCGAATCACTTCTTTGACTACCTGCTGCACACTGTGTATTAGTATAAGGGCTCGTTCACACGGGAGCATTGTGTATTCACGGACTGAAATAATCTATTGCCTGGCGGTTTTCTGCTCATCGGCAGCGCATTTATGTGCGTTAAAAAAGCCTGCATGAAATTCCATTGATGGTGTGTAGATACATCCCCCATTGATGGTGTGTAGATACATCCCCCATTGATGGTGTGTAGATACATCCCCCATTGATGGTGTGTAGATACATCCCCCATTGATGGTGTGTAGATACATCCCCCATTGATGGTGTGTAGATACATCCCCCATTGATGGTGTGTAGATACATCCCCCATTGATGGTGTGTAGATACATCCCCCATTGATTTCAGTTGGCTATTATGGCGCATGATACGCACAAAGATAGGACATGCTGCGGTTCTTTTCTCGTGACTGGTAGCTGCGTGAAAAATACACAGCTGTGAATGAACCCATTGTGGTGAATGAGCCCCAAGACACGACACCCACTTAGTGGCATTCAGCAGTTTTCCTGAAACAGAGGAATAATGATAACTTCACACGAGCAAATGCGATAACATGCCGTGAATCCCACCCCATAACACGCTCCCCACCATGTGAACTGGCCGGGTATGCGAGGTGTTTTCATGTGAAGACAGCCTCGCATCACTACGGGGATGAAGGGAATCCCCACCACAGCAGAGGATTGCGGCGTTTCCCCATTGCTTTCAATGGGGCCTAAACTGCGGTCACTGACCCCATTGAAAACAGGGCTGCGATCTGAGAGCCGCAGGAAGACAACGGGCTGCAATTTGTTTCCCATGCAGGAAGACATCCCACATGTGTATGACCGCATTCAAAAGAGTGGGGTTCATATTTGTGCATCTCACAATGCACAAATCTTATTGCCTGTATGAGGCCAGCCTAAGGCCTCACATAATCATATCTGCGCTCTGTATTACACGGTTTGTTTTTTGTTTTTAACACATGCGATATGGAGAGCTAAAAAAAGTTTGTTACGGTGTTAGGCCTCCTGCAGACGTCCGGGTCAGATCCTGCTGGGAGAATTCTCGCTGCGGGATGCGATCTGTGCCCCTGCAGTGACTGCTGCAGCTCACCCGCTCCCGGCATCTCCCCGCTGTCTGATGTGCCGGCTGCCGCCCAGCCAGCGCGGGCGCAGGGCGTAGCGTCAGCGGTGACGTTTCTGTGCGGGCCTCTGCAAGACTCGCACAGAAGAAGTGCATGTTTTCACACAGTCAAATTGCGGCTGTCTGCATAGCATTGCATTATCTAATGCAATCATATGGCAGCGGGGAAGGGGCGGAAATTCTGCGGGAAATACCGCCGCAGAACTTCCACTCGCGTGCAGGAGGCCTTAGCCAGTAGAGCAAAATGTGATTGTTCTCAGCAAGAGAAACCAAGTAAGCTTGTAGATATGAGACCTTTTAATGGATATCAAAAATACATGATGTTAATGCGAGCTTTCAGGCATCACAGGCTCCTTCTTCAGGCAATAATGTAATAAATCCAAAGAGGCACGTAATTATATATGAAAGCTCGCTGTAACATCATGTATTTTTGATATCCATTAAAAAGGTATATCTACAAGATTACTTGGTTTCTCTTACGGAGAACAACAATCACACAGAGAGCTGAAACCCTACTGATTTGTATGGGGGGGGGGGGGGGGGGGAATTCAGGCCGTCAGTCTGTGAAAACACTGCAGATCATGGGCCGAAACTGAACCCACCCGTGTGAATGAGCCCCGAGAGCCGGGCCGCTCTCACACCTGCGGCAGCACTTACCTATAAGGGTTTCTGTCTCTCTGCTCTGTTTTTGCAGTCTGCAGCCTTAGGCCTCATGTCCACTAGCTAAATGGAACTGCGGATTTTGCCCATAGGGAATCATTGGCCAGCCGCGGTCCATTAAACTGATTTTGCACCTGCGGATGGCATTTTAAAAGAATTGCGTTTTTCACGCGCGGGAGAAAAAACGCGGCATGCTCCATTCTGCCGCGGATTCGTTTCATTTCAGTGTCTCTTCTCCAAAAACATAGCAGAGAGGTGGAAACCCTGAAGTGACCCCGGACTAGAGGCCCCGTGACACCCCAGAGGGCTCCGTACATTATGTATAGCACCCCTGCATGAGGCTGCAGACATACATGGCACCACACTACACCCTCCATCTCCACACAACACATCCAGCTCTGCTGCATCATGCAGTGCCAGAACCTGCCCATACATGCAGCTGATGGCAGCACACTACACCCTCCACACATCCAGCTCTGCTGCATCATGAAGGACAACAATCACCTCTTCACCCCCCCCCCCCCCCCCGTAGAAACCCCGTGCCGGTTTCGGGGGAGGGGCATAGTGGGACCCTCACACGCCATGCTGAGCCTTGTAGTTCTACATCAGCTGCAGGTTAACCCCTTACATATATCTAGCCCACACACAAGATAGCGGCGGGAGGGTCACCTTGCCAGCAGCTGGCACACTGGCTTCTCGGCACCCATCCCGGAGAGCTGCTGCTGACATATGCTGCAGGTGTCACACTAGCGCCGTCATCAGCGTCCTGCAACTTCTACGGACACAAGAGCACTGCCGGCGCGGTACTTAATGGGTTAAGGCTACTAATGGCCGGCCCCCGCTCACCTTCTCCTCATGGCGGCTCGGCTCTGCACGCACTGCGGTAGACAGGACGCTCTCCCCGCCGCTGCTGCTGATACAACCGTCTCCACTCCTCAACCGCACTAATTTTTCAAATTTGCCACAAGAACGCAGCGCTCTGCAAGGTGATTGGTGGAGAGCGATGACGTCACACGTTCCCGCGGTAACGGCTGGAATGACAGCTACCAAGCTCCACGCCTCAGTGAGGGGAATAAGCGACTGCGCATGCGTGACGGGGTGGGTGTAGATTCAAATCCCCAGTCTCGGCAGTCAGTCAATACAAACCTGTATGACTGGGTTGACGACGTGTCGGCCCACACTGACCACGTGACCGGGAGCCAGTCTTCCGTGAGGGGAGGAGGGGGGCGGCTTCAATAGAAAATAGTTTACATTGTGATATTACATTGTGGTGGAAAATTCCTTCACACCCTGCAATAAAAACCGCTCGTCACCCGCTTGTACGGCGTTTTTAAACAAATGTAGAGACTTTACTTACGTTATAAGACATAGAAAAACTGTTGCCCCTAGCAACCAATCCCAGTGCGGCTTTCATTTTCTATTGAGCTGTGGTCAGATGAAAGCTGGGCTTTGATTGGTTGCTAGGGGCAACTAAGACAGCTACCCCATAACCTTTTTTTCCCCAGCGATGGGGTTTGTGTGAAGGCTCATATTGTTGCAGGATCACCTATCGTTTTTATGGCTACCATTTTGGGTCACATATAACTTTTTGACTGCATTTTATTCAATTATTATCTTGGAGACGAGGTGACCAAAAAAGTGCAACTCTCAGCTTAAGGCTGCCTGTCCACGGGGTAGCGATATCCTGCGGCAGATCTCCGCCGCTGGAGTCGCCGCCAGGCAGCAGGAGCCAGCTGACGGTTCATCACACTGAGCCTATCTGACAGATGGGCTCACTGCGGCAATGGCATGCCGCGATTTGCCGCCTGCGAGCAGAGAATCGCTATGATTCTCCGTTCGTGGACGGGGCTGCGCTTTCCATAGCACGGTGACTTTGGTGTTTGCCGCCATGCAGCGGCTGGTGCCGTTATCTGCCGCCAGGCGGTGTCCTTGCTCCCACAGCGGCGGCTGGGTCAATTGCTGCTGCGCGGCTGTTTTATGCTGCTGCACGACCGGTCAATGCCGCTGCGGCCGGTGGAGATGACTAGCGTGCAGCTTGTATACAGGGCCGCCGCTGAGCGGCAGGGGTTTTGATCTCAACCTCGTATGCAGCAAGTGCAGTAGCTGCCGCACGGGTAGGAATGTATTGCCGTGGCCACACGGCCAATGCTGCTGCCATGTGTTGCTGTTGCTGCGGGGCTGCAATATGACCCAGCTGGTGCTGAATTTATGTCCGCTGCGCAGCCTGTGTCTTCTGAGCTGATTGGCTTATATTGCCACCTTCGCGTGGCCTTTTTTTTTTTCCCCTACCGCAGTCTGGCATGTTTATATTGCCGCAGCCGCGCGCCCTAGTGGGTTATCGGCATGTATGTGTAGCCACTACGCATTTACATTCTGTGCGACTGCTGAATTTTGCCACAGCACGCCCTCAGTACGTGTCTGCCAGGGGATTTTTTTTTCTCTATTACTGTCGTGCGGCTTGATAGTTGCAGCACTTTTTCGGTTATATTGAGCGGTGCAATTTTGTGTCGCCATGCAGCCTGCATTTTGCCACTATGCAGCGGTTTTCGCTGTCAATGGCGGTGACCAGGAGGCGGCCTTTGTTTGGCAATGTGGCCTAAGGGTCGCAAAGGTCCAGTGACGGGCAATGCTCTGTGGGAAGTATCTGTAATTAAGCCCCAGCCTTGGTTCTAAGCTATGGACGACTGCACAGCCCATCCTCCCCCCACCCCCAAATGCTATGGGCCCTAATCCTAGGCGCCATAGTTTCGCCTCTTCCCTGCCCAATTAACCTCAGCATGATTCTGGGCTTGCTGACACCTGTGTTACCTTGCGTATGGGAATGAGTACTTGCATAGGCATTCTCTGGACTCATCGCTCATGTCTGCTTCGCATCGGGTTGAGCTTTGCCTATCGGTAGCTCTCTGGTGGCCCCTCCTGCAGTTCCCTGCAGGCAGCCGTACCGCAGTGTCGGAGTCCAGGATGACATGCAGACAGGGGCAGCCAGAGCCACTGTAGTATCCCAGAATGTCATCCTGGTCTCCCCCATAACTGTCATACATGTTCTGTCTCGTGGATGCGCTGTGCAAAAGATCATGTCAGTTTTCTGTATGTATGTTGCACAGCCGCCGCGTCTGAAGGGTTAACTCCCCTAAAATAATGGCTTGTCAGCTCTGCTGCTGAATGTATCTATTCCTACAGTGCCATGTGGTACAAGTGAGATTATAAATGTGAGTGTCTGAGAGCGGGAGTGGTGGTTGATGATCATCCATCTGCTCATGCTGTTGGAGGACCCACAGTGATGCAGGGAAGCACTTTTAGCTTCCTTGCATTGAAAATGGAGAAGAAGGAGAGGCTCCCCATGTTGGAGCTGAGGATCTTCCTTCTTCGCTGATTTGCTGGAGAATCCGCAGAGGCGCAGGAAGACATCTCTGGTTTCCCTGCGTCTAATATGGAGGAGACAGAGAGACAGTCTTACCGCATGTGAAAAGCATGGGAGAACGAGCGAGAGCAACCCCCAAATAATTCTGTATAGAACAACCCACCGTACCAGGTACGCGTTCACACTACAGGCATCATTCTTCCTGTGTGGCCGTCTGCCATTAGGATCACCACACAGAGGTACGTGATTGTGACACCCACGCGGATAACCCACACGGTGCATCTAGGCTAAGCTGTCTCTTTAAGTAATTTCTGCCGCCAGAGTATATGTGGAGTGACCCCTACCTTTTACCTCCTCCGAAGTATACCCGATTTCCAGGATCGGTGACATATAGATAATGTGGACAATAGGGCCGTACTGTTCCTGTGTTTCCTCCCAACCTCTGAGCTTCTGCCTGTAATTTTATACAAGTGAATGATACCTGTAACTACCTGTTATTTCAGGTTTATTTCAAGTAAAGTTTGTCCGGGCCTCAACCGTTCCTGGGGACCCAAGGTACAATACACAAGTCTCCGCCGTATAGAATAGCAGTGTGGGAACGGTAGCATCACAACGTGATCTACAACTACCCCCCTCATCCTGAGGACTACTGACCCTATCCTCTCCCTCCAGGACTGGGAGTTGGTAAGTGCCACCATGACAGGTCCACGCACTACACTTTCCCAACTTCAGCCCTATGCTAGGGTAGAGAGTTATTCCCTACAGTATCCCACGCATGGGTGTTGCAGAGGTTGCAGCGGCCTCCTTGTAATCACTCCCAAGAAGGGCCACGCTGCACCACATACTAAGTGCGCGGTCACCACAATACGAGGTTTACATCCAGCAGAGATTATCTCGTTTTATGGACAGTATTGTTCAAAGTGGTTGTCAGCATCACTCCATCTTTGCTGAGACCTGTGGTACCTTCCATATGGAAAGAGTACTAGACACAGGAATCCTGCAGACACATCACTCCTCATCTCCGGTCCAGAACGGGTGAGCATTACCTAACGACTAGCTCCCCTATGGTGGCCCGTCTACAGTTCCTTGCAGGCAGCTTTGGTGCGATCTCTAATTTCGGGAGAGCCACAGGCTGTGGCCACCCAGAGCCGCATAATATGTGCGCTCTCACCCCAATACGAGATTGACATCAAGTCAGAGAATATCTTGTTTTACGCAGTCTGGTTCTGTTTACCTATAGGGTGAGCCCGGTGCCCCAACCCCAAGAGGGATCCTAGGGGTAGTAGATCTGTCTACCTGCATCCCTCCGGTCAGCTCTATGACATGCTGAACAACTATGGGTCCGATCTCTGGGGGCAGTCTCGGTACCACAAGGTGTCTAGTGTTTCTAGAAGGAATGGACTGCTAGTTCAGTCAGCCGTGTCTGTGCGGATGTGTGTAGATCCAGTCATCTGTGATGCGTGCATGACAGAATCCTCTGCTGACCCTAATTTGGCAGCAGATAGGGACACAAGTCCTCCACTATGTGGATGGCCGGGCGGCTGCCGTAAGGAGCATTCTGTAATTTCATAGCAGTCTCCAACAATACTCCTTGAGCATTCTCTACGGTTCCCCTTCTATACAGATGCACTGCGTAGGGGTCAGGCCCAACCTTGGAGCTTGTACGACATCTACCTTGCTCATCCGAACAGTAGGGATGTCTTGCATCCTCTAGTGTCATGGTTGCCGAAAGTCAACTCGCGCTCTTCTCTGGCTGACGCGCCTCCCTTCAGATGGGTGAAAATGAGTCGCCAGAATGTTTGCAGGGATCTCAGCAAGTATGCCAAGACAAGTTCATTTCTTTTCCTTCGCAGGACCAATCGTATACGGAGGTTCACAGCGCAACTTCCCATATACGTCAGACTCTTCGCTGGGCCAGCTTAGACATACATGGCCTCTGTCCCTGGGTTTATCATCACTTAACGTAAATGCCATTTTTCAAGGTCCAGCAGACAAAGCATTTAAAGGAGATGTCCCGCGCCGAAACGGGGTTTTTTTTTTTTAAACCCCCCCCCCGTTCGGCGCGAGACAACCCCGATGCAGGGGTTAAAAAAACCACCCGCACAGCGCTTACCTGAATCCCGGCGGTCCGGTGACTTCAATACTTACCGCTGAAGATGGCCGCCGGGATCCTCTATCTTCGTGGACCGCAGCTCTTCTGTGCGGTCCACTGCCGATTCCAGCCTCCTGATTGGCTGGAATCGGCACGTGACGGGGCGGAGCTACACGGAGCTACACGGAGCCCCATAGAGAACAGCAGAAGACCCGGACTGCGCAAGCGCGGCTAATTTGGCCATCGGAGGCCAAAAATTAGTCGGCACCATGGAGACGAGGACGCTAGCAACGGAGCAGGTAAGTAAAAAACTTTTTATAACTTCTGTATGGCTCATAATTAATGCACAATGTATATTACAAAGTGCATTATTATGGCCATACAGAAGTGTATAACCCCACTTGCTGCCTCGGGACATCTCCTTTAAGTCAGATGGATCCAGTGACATGCGGAGGCCAACCTGTGCTGCCCTCCTGCATTATTGCTTGCAGGAGACCATTAAGCAGTATATACTTGTACTGCTTTCAATTCTTAGCACTCGTCCTTCCCTACTCCAGGAGCCAGTGAGATTCCCGTAGTGGTGTAGTCTTGCCGTAATGTCAAATTTTCTTGTGCCTCGTGCAAATCAGGCAGTTGCAATGACATCTGGGTACAGGGCTAACCCTAGTTGAGTACTCAATGAGTTGCTATTTCCAAGGCTGGAATTCTTCGGAAACCAATAGGCTTCTAGGTGGCTCCTATGGGCATTGTCACAGGCTCACAGGGCTGACTGGGAGTCAGCTGGATATACGACTTCTTCAAGGCAGTTAAACGGAGGACCTTCCCCCGCAATCTTCCCAGCAATGGACCAGATGCAGTTAATGACCAGATGAAGACACCTGCGTTTTCTTATATTCCCCTACACCCCCTTTGCGTACTGCTCTGGAATGTGCGTAGGTCTTGCTGTGTCCTCCAATGATGCAGACGAGAAAACAAGATTTTTGTAAGAACTTACTGTAAAATCTTTTTCTTGTCTTGTTCATTGGGGGACACAGCACCCACCTCAATTGATGACCAAATCACCAGAGCCACCAGGATACCCAGGAATAAACTACTCCAATACACAGACAAGTAAGGAAACAATCATGTACCTCTATTAGTGACCTACAACTCACAGCTAGAGGTACTAAGGAAAACCGCAAAGAAACTCCATCATACCCTGCACAAGGATGACCGTCTGAAAATCATATTCCCAGACCCTCCGCTTCTGTGTTATAGGCAACCTCTAAATTTGAGGAACATTATAATCAGGAGTGTATTGTCCTCTGACATATAAAAAAAGAACTTATTCCTGTAAGGAGCTGCAAGACCTGCTCACATGTACTGACCGCGGACAGGATACAAATCCCCAACACACAGCAGGACTATAAGATCCCAGGGACAGTCACATGTTCCCCATGTGATGTTGTGTACCTGATCCTGTGCAGTAAATGTCCTGTTGGGGGTCTTTATGTTAGAGAAACAGGACAAAACCTGAAAGCGAGGATGAGATCCCATCGTCACACAATTAAACAGAGTAATAAAGAATTACCTGAGGCTGAGCATTTCTCTAGTCATGGAGACGACATAGAAGATATGAAACTTATGATACTGAATGGCAATTTCAATTCACAAGGCCATAGAAGAATTTGGGAATATAAATTCATAACAGCTCTTGACACTTTTAATAGAGGGTGAAATTATTCACGAGGATTCATGTGTGACTGGAAAGTATGAGAAATCTATAGCACAAAGGTGGATGTTTAGAAAAACAGACAGAAGGAAAATTGAGGCATTTGAACTATGGTGCTATTTCAGAGACCATAATTCTTTCACTCGCTTATTAGTGACTAGGTTTGTACTGCTGTGCTAATAAGGGGGATGGAAAACATTTCTGTGCTTGGGTTCACTAACTTAGGAACCATAAAACCTTCATTCCCTTACCAGTGACTTTTTTTTTTTAAGTGCAAATTATTCACATCCATGTCTGTGCCTTGTCATAAGTATGTGTGTGTGTGTATATGTATATATATATATATATATGCCTCTTCGGATCTATCTCATTATGCCTTGATGAAGGATTGGGAGTAAAAGTCCGAAAGCTCGCTATAACATCATGTATACTCGCTAACACGGTGCCAAGCTTTTTCTTTATGCGAATTTGCGCATCAGAAGTCAAGTGGGATGTGCAAATGCACATAGAATATGCATCATTCTGCATCAAAATCCACATGGAGCCGTGCAGATTTTGGTGCGGAATTTACCGTAGCATGCGGAAAAATTCCACCTGTGAAGATTTTCTTAAGCAGCTTTCACATGGCCAAGAGACTTGTGCGAGATTTGTGCTTTGTGAGACACACAAATCTCATGCAAACATGAACCCCATTCTTTTGAATGGAGTCATATACACAAGTGATTCTTTCCTACATCGTGGTGCAGGAAAAAAATTGCGGCATGTCCCATCTCTTCACGTTCTTCAGAATTCATCACCCATTGTTTTCAAGTGGGACCTTTGGCCGCTCTCACATAGTCTGCTTTTTACTGTGAGTAGCGCAGCGTTTCCAACGCCGTGCTAAACGCGATATAACACCTCCATTGATTTCAACGGGTCTCCGCGGACCAGCGCTTGAAGGCGGTGTTTCCAATGCTACGATTTTCAAGCGCTGTCTCTATTTTTGTGTATTTTAACGTTTTTTAATGCACCTCATCACAATGAAGGGGTGTGTTAAAAACCGCTGGCAAACGCAGTAGAAGGAGTTTGAAACCACCAAACACAATCCTCGGTAAAATGCTGTGGTTTCGAACTCTGCGTTTTGGTAATGCATGTGTGAGCGTGGCCTCAATGCATCACATGGCTCCCGCTTGTCATGTAATGTGAGGTTTCCCATTGAAATTTCTGACAGCAAAAATAGAGCTGGCGGCTTTGTTGTTCCAGCTGTCAATAATATTGGAACCCCTGCTGGAAGCTGCATGGTGCAGATGGGAACAGAGCCCGGGAACAAAGAAATATATCGCCCCTGCCACCCCCACTTCTCGTAGTCTGCACCCCCTCTCGAAAATCTTCTCCTTCTGATAGCAGCACAACATTAATGTGAACCTACAAAGCCTTTGATCAGCAGGTGGATTTCAGGAAATGCATTTCCTTCTGCCATCTCCGTCAACTTGAAATTGAAAATAGATTTTGACTTGTGGCAAAACAAAACCCGCCTGTCAATTACTGCCAAACGATTCCCGCACATTGTGCATGCACGCCCTAGGAAAAAAGTTGCTTCTTTGTATTCTGCGCCGGCATTATACACATATCACAGTGTACTGTCAATTTTCTTTTGTATAGGCAAGAGGTGCAGAAGAGGTTGATAAATGTGTACAATACACCCATACATACTTAGACAATGCAAACTCTCTTTTGCACCTTATGGACGCTAATTCCAATTTTTTTTAAAGGGGACCTGTTACCACCTATGAGCACCATAAACGAAGTGAGGGCTCACACACATAAAAATACCCAGTACACAGCAAATACACTTGTACCTGCTGCATATACTAAATCTTCATAGACTGTATTGTTGTGTAATATGCACCAAAATAGGACATGCTGCGTTGCTTTTCCCACACATAGGAAAATAATGCAGATGCAAGTGTCCCAATACAAATCAATGGGCTTTTAGCAATGCATAATAAGTGGGCGACATACACCCATGTGAACGAGCCCTTATAGCGCTCACAGGTCGGGTCCTGTGGAGTCTAGGAATGCAGGTCTTATACTCACCCAGCTCCCCATTCTCACGCTGTCAAAGTCGGCACCAGCGGACCCATCTCTTCAGCCGTGAACGCACACATTGTTCCTTTTGGGCCTTGTGTGGCGCAGAGTGTTAAGGCAGCAGAATGCAGTCCTAAGCTCTCGCTCACGACCTGAATGTTGCGAGTTCAATCCCCGCTTGGTTTAGGTAGTCGGCTCAAGGTTGACTCAGCCTTCCATCCTTCCGAGGTCGGTAAAAGGAGTACCCAGCTTGGTGGGGGGGTAATAAATCACCTGAAAGTGCTGTGGAATAAGTTGGCGCTATACAAATAACAAGTCTCTTTCCGCTCCCCCCTTTCCTCTATGGGGGTTCGCTAACCCTGACTGTGCGGAAACGGGTAAGTAGAACAAGAACAATCCTCAGGCCCTGACTTAGCTCCCTTTAAATTAGATATAATGAAATATATATTACACATATATACAAATACAGAATGTACATTTCAGAAATATTTTTAATATTCTCAGCTGTATACACTGACACACATTTTTAGATTTTCTCTGCTGACCTAGGTTTTCTTGAAAACGTTCTCAAAATTTCTTATCATAATCATTATTATTACAGCTCTGACAAAAATAAATACAATTTTTTTTATAAGGGAGCCGTTGTACATTTGGTATTTCTTTTCTATTTTTCTGGAGCGATATTGTATCATACAGTACACCCACATGACCGCTGCATACAATCATTGGCCTCAGATAAATGATCGAGTAGGTCTATGATTGACTGCTGTACTCATATAGATCTACAGTAAGTTATCGTTCAAGGAAAAGAAAGACAACAACAGCATCAGTGTTAAAGCACAAAGGATTTAAAGGGGTTGTCCAGGTTTAGAAAAACATGGACAATTTCTTCCAAACACAGCGCCAAACTTGCCCATAGGGATGTGTGTGGTATAGCAGCTCAGCTTAAATGAAGTGAATGAGAGCTGAGCTGCAATATCACACACAACCCTATGAACAAGGGTGGCACTGAGTTTGGAAGAAAGCAGCCATGTTTTTTAAGCCTGGACAACACCTTTAACAGGTGAATATTGGACAGGTCTTATTATTTTAGTCATTACAAACTAGGATACTATGCATGTTACTAGCTTAATTTCTTAACCCCTTTCCGCCTTACAGGTAATATAGTACATCATAGCTCGTACTCAGCACAAACCACTATGATGATGCAGGCTCACCCAATCACTTACAAGTGACAGCTGTATTCTACATGAATGACCAGAATCAGAGATAACTCTGATCCCAGTCATTTAATCCTTTAGAGGCGACAGTCAATGCTGACCGATGCATCTAATAGGTTAACAGCGGGAGGAGATTGGTACAGATTCTCACTGCAGAATTCATTCCTTGCATTATAATGAATCAATTCCACAGTGAAAATCCGCAGCATGACTGTCTTCTGCAGATTTTTTGGTCTAAGTTAAAGGGGTTGTACCAGAATCAACTTTTAGCACGTATCCATAAGTGGGGGTCTCACTGGTGAGACTCTCACTGATTCCGAGAACAGGGGTGGTCCCATGGCCTCCTCTTTTTGTCACTGTGGGAGTCGCTTCTGCCACCCACAATAAAGTCAGATTAAGTGGAGTGTAGGCCACGATGCATGGCTGCCGCTCCATTCCTTTCAATGCTGCTGACGGAAATAGCTGAGCACCTGTATCACGGGTAGTCCCATTGAAAATGAATGAAGCAGCACCGAACATGCACAACTACTACTCTATTCAATCTCCTGTTCATTTGCAAGGGGTGCAGTAAGCCTGCACTGAGAAGGAGGGGGACCCAGGACTCCTATTCTCAAGATCGGTGGGGTCTTGGCAATGAGACCCCCACTATTAGAATGTTATCACCTATTCTAGGCATAGGTGTTAAAAGTTTGTTCAGGTACAATGCCTTTAATGGGGGTTGTTAAAACCAAATTCAATTACATTGCTACAAGTTTTTGGCTTGCATTCCCCAGCCAAAATTCTGCTGTGTGTGAACTCACCCTAAGGGCTCTTTCACACGGGTGCTGGGATTTAAAGATGCATTCACAAATGGAGGCATTGGTGCAGTCTTTTACAATTAAACACAGATGTGGATGCAAAATATTGGGATGTCCTTCCTGTTTACTTTACCAGAAAGAGTGGCGGGTCAGTACTAGGTAATAACCGTTCAAGGATTTGATCTTATATCTATTATGCAATCCATGTATTGTTCATTGCAATTATCTCCTATATGTTTTTAAGCCTATGTTCAAATCTGTGCTGGAGGCTCCATTCGGAGCTTCCCGCTCATATCCTGGACATGTCAGACAAAATACCGCAGGTCACGCCTGAGATGGGATGCATTATAGTCCATGGTATCTGTCTGGTGCCATTTGGCTCCTGCATATGCACTTGCCGTAATTTCTTTTTTTCAGCTCCTAGGATGGAACCAAACAACAGAAAGTGATAGCTCTGGTGTCAACCTAGTCTTAAAGGAGTTGTCCATGTTAAGGAAACCCCTGTCGTAACAAATCACCTCTTCCTGCATCTCCCCCCACCACCAAATCTTTGCAGGCTGCAGTCAGTGCGAGCCGGTGTACAAACAAGCTACAGCAGCCATGGTTGAGCGCTGTCATTGGCTGCTACAGCGGGTTTACAGGACGTCACAGTAACCTGTAAAGAAAGACAGTGGAAACTGAAGCCAGCTGCATGGCATGAGCGGAGAGCGTGAAGGGGTGAGTAACCACTGATTTGTTATTTTAACGCATGGGGAACCAGGTAATTCCTTAACTTGGACAATCCCTTTAAGAACGTGTTAACATCACTGATGCATGAACCACAGCATGGAATATACAAAATGCATTGCCTAATTAAAAATAAATCCAACTTTGCATTTTTGTGCAGCCCTTGTATGTCACATAGTTACCTATTACCATTCAACATTGGGTAAATTAGGCTCTGCATCATTAGCAGCAGTTAAAGTGGCAATATTACAAGCCTGGTCACACTTGGTTCTCTCTGCATCTCAAAAACTAGTTTGCTTCCCACTACTACCCAAACCTATAAACGTACTGCATGGACATACATGTGTAAGATTAGGTTTACATCTGCATTGGAAACTCTTTTCTGTGCCTCCTGTGCAAATCTTGGACAAAACAGCGCAGGGTAGTGCAGAATTGTATCCAGGAAACTGTTGGGAAGCATTAAAGAAACCCAACAGACCCCATTAGAGTCAATAACCCCACAATGAGGAGGACAGGGGACACAAGAGATCAACAGGTGGTCTCAGCTAGGAGATCCTGTGGGTAGGGGGTAACTTGCCATTTTTTTGGCACAAGTGTGGCCGAGCCCCAAGTCATACTCACCTGTAGCAGTTTTTTCTTAAGCCTCTCGTGACCAGTGGTCATTGATGTGCCTGCGTCCAGTTCACATTCTGCAGTTCTAATATTCCTATTCTTGAAAAAATCGTACATTTTTTATTTTGCACCACTTTGGGGAGGGGGTATTCTTACAGGGTGCAGTAAAAATGAAATCTTATCTTTACTCTGTGAGCCAATACAATTATAGTCATACTGAAAACTTACTAAGATTTCCCCAGCACACGATGCACTGAACACATGTTGGGGCGCACACTTCATGTATTCAACACATCCCCGTCGCCTCCACACTTCTGGCATAATTGCCAGTTTGTAGTGTAAATTATACAGAAACCTGTTGTTTGGGGGAGCCACGCTCTATCAAGCCCCACCAGTTTTTTTTTTCTTTGAAAAAGTGAAGGGAATGGTGCAGAATGAAAAGAAGTTGGCAAACGTATGTGCAAGCCCGGCTTGCAACTTTTCTATGGCAGTATTCTGGTGTATAATAGTTAGTAGATCGCCCCCAATGAGTTCTTGCAAATTATTTGATGGGGAATACAAATATGCGGTAAAGTACTTGTCAGGAGAGCTGACAGCTACTCTTTAATACTTTTTTTTCCCCTTTTTGAATCCACTCCTGCCTTTGGCTCATAAAACTGCCACAAAAACAGAAGCGCCGGAATAGCAGACCGCAGGGCTATAGATGTAGGCAGCGCATGACGGGGTTAACGGGGAAGGTAGGGGTTAATAGAAGTTGAGACATGCCTGCTGGCCGTGGCGTTTAAAGAGGGGGATCCTTGGAGTCAGCTGTAATAGGGGTGGGGTGAAGGCGGGAGCTCAGAGCTACCTCCCCCACCCCCCTCATTCATAGAGTGTATGGTAGTCTGTCGCCTCTCGGCTGTCAGGCCGGAGTCCCTGCAGAGATGGTGGAGCTAGCATCGGAACGGCTAGCGGGTCTCTGAGTCGGGAGGTCGGCGACTAGGGGCAACCGGGTGTTTCCCGAGTCGGCGGTCTTGCGGCGGGAGCAGGATAGAATTTTGGTCTCCCGAGTCGGATAGGTGGAGTGCGGCGGGAGGCAATACAAAATTCGTCCCTGTGGGTGAGGCGACAGCGGTGGTTGATGCGCCAGGGACTCCCCCCCCCCCCCCCCCATTTTTTCTAACAAGGTTTTGGTTGGTTGGACGGGTTGTTATTTTAGGATGTGTTTTTTACGAATTGTTAACGAATTTTATAATAAATGGCTGCTGTGGCCAAATTATCCAAAGCTAGAAGTTGTAGTGTGTTTTCTTAAGGTGGGGAAAAGGGGTGGTTGGGTTTGAGGTCACAGGGCCTAGATCCGTTATACCCGCGTCATGCTGCAAAATCTATATTCCTGTCCAATATGGTAATATACAGTATGGCTATAGGTAATATGTCCGAACACATCAGCAGCATTTACTGTGAATGTTAAAGGGATAATGATTACAATCACAATAATTCACTGCCGCTGTTGAAAAATCACCTATTTTTAATGAACACTTTGTGAATTTGGACACGCTGGCATCCTCGGTAAAGGTACCTTTACATGGAGTAACTATCATTTAAGCTCCTTTTACATGGAACGATTCTTTTTTTGTCCAAGCCGGCAGCATGCTTAGACTGCACAATTCCTATGTGAGTCACTGAACAAGCAGTGTTTAAACTGCTCGAGGAATGAACGAGCCGGCGCCGATTTTTATGCCGGCTGAAGCTGAGCGACGAGTGACAGCCTCACGATTCTTGTCAGTCATTCAGTCGTTGGCTGCATTTACACTGAGCGATTATCATTCAGTTTAGCTTGTTTGAACGATTTTTGGAACGATAACCGTTTAGTCTATAAGAGCCTTTAGAGTCGCTCAAAAAAGCGGTTGAGGTGTGCGAATCACAGCGTTTGTTTACTTTTACACACAGTGATGACTATTCAATAGCTGTTTGCTAGGATATTGCTCAGAGCGGATCCCCATGCAAATTCATTCACAAGTCAAAATACCAACGACCACCTGTCTGTGAGCGAGTTACATGCTCCGCCCCGTTCACATGGTCATAAAACATGCAGAGCTTGACAGCAGTCGTGTGGTTACAGGACCTGTGATCATGTCAACGTCATGTGATCAGTCACCTCGGCTCTGACCTCTGCAGCTGATCACTTAATGGTGACGTCATCACGGGTCCTTCACTTTCTTAAAATTCTGTAAAGCCAGACAACAGCCGTGTGCTTACAGGACCTGTGATGATGTCACCGACCTGTGATGATGTCTCATGTGGGAGGAGTCTGTGGGTCACATGACCAGGGGGTGATCAGTGTGTGCAGGACTCTGCTATGCTGGTTGTGATCCCTGTTGTATGGGATGAATAATGTATGTAGGAGAGCTGTATGTAAAGTACATGTAGCAGAGTTGTGCGTGTGAGACGTGCATGTAACAGAGGAGTGTGCATGTGAGACGTGCATGTAACAGAGGAGTGTGCGTGTGAGACGTGCATGTAACAGAGGAGTGTGCGTGTGAGACGTGCATGTAACAGAGGAGTGTGCGTGTGAGATGTGCATGTAACAGAGGAGTGTGCGTGTGAGACGTGCATGTAACAGAGGAGTGTGCGTGTGAGACGTGCATGTAACAGAGGAGTGTGCGTGTGAGACGTGCATGTAGCAGAGCTTTGTGTGTGTGAGACATGCATGTAGCAGAGCTGTGTGTGTGACATGCATGTATTAGAGGAGTGCATGTGTGACGTGCATGTGGCAGAGGAGTGCGTGTGATGTACATGTAGCAGAGCTGTGCGTGCGAGACGTGCATGTAGCAGAGTTGTGCGAGACGTGCATGTAGCAGAGTTGTGCGAGACGTGCATGCAGCAGAGCTGTGTGTGTGTGAGACGTGCATGCAGCAGAGCTGTGTGTGTGTGACGTGCATGGGCCTGCTGGTTTGGGATGTGCATAGTCCTAAACCAACAGGTCCTAAACCAGCAGTCGTGTGCTTACAACTCCAATCCGTTTCACTAAACTATATTAGTAAGTGGCGCATTGCGCCACCAGAAACACTGGTACTATAATTTCCTAATAATTACTAGTCATTAAGATATGAATGACTGTGACTTTACACCAGACCACTTTTGATCAACCAGCAACAATTGTTTTGATGAGCAGAAATGGAGCAACTAGCAATTTATTGTTCGTCACCCTGTTGGTGGCCTTGATTACACTGAACGCCTATCGTTTGAATTCACTTTTTCAAGCAATTATTCGGCAGATAGTCGTCCCACCTGAAGGCACCTTAAGTAGGCTAGGAAAGCAACCACCTCATATCCACATTACTGGATGCTATGTGCACACAGTATCGTTCCATTTAGCATTCCCCTTTTGTTAATGTATAACCTTCTATGCATCGCGTACAATGAATGCAACATCCTGGATATTATTTTTATTCACTCCTTTCCCCTCATATAGTAGATTCATCTAGTTTAATAATATTATGAAAAGTGCAAGAATTAAAACTAAGCTTGGCCCCCTCGCTTCCTCTGGTGTGCAGGGAAGAAATGATTGGCAATGTGACTGCTGGAGGCTCATCACATTTTTTTGGCAACTGGAAAATGTCTTTAAAACATTTGACCATTACAGAAAACAAAGTTTTGTGTGTAATTACCTGAGCTGCCAAATGGCACATGACAGCAGACATGGGGGGGGATATGGAAAGCACATAAAGACCTTTATACAACGGTATAGTTATAGGAATTCTCATATTCTAGCAAGAACTGGTTTCATCCAATTATGTGGAGTAGGAATGCCATTTGTCTGACAGATACCTGTCCTAGTGTCGTTATACAAGATACCAGGAGACGTCACACTAGGTCAGTCATTTCTCGGATGCTTCTAGATTTTCTTCAGCAAGCACCGGAATAACCGCTTCCATATATCTTCAATCATTTTCCGAAGGAACAACCATTTTTGATAACCTGATCATTTGGACAAAAACTTCACATGTAAAATAAAGTTCCTGCCTGGTCCCAGGTTTTAGCTTATAAAGCAAATCCCGGGGGCTGAGAATTCCCACCATGATGGAGTGTAGACAATGATGGCTCATGACTTGGTCTCGGTCATCGATTCCAGTATCCGTGCCCCGTTTGTAATTGCTGTAGTCAGAAAGACAAATTTGTAACCTAAAAATTGAAACAAAATACATATATGATAAGTTCTGGTCCAGATTCCCAGGTCCATGTCCTACTGAACACACTAATGTATGTGCGGACTGTAAAAGCTATATGGGTTATTTACTTGCTTGTTTTCTCAACTACATCCTTTTTCCAGGGAAATCAATATAAAAAAATACTAATCTTTATTTATATAGCGCCAACATATTCTGCAGCGTTTACAAAACAGGGGGAACAAAATCGGTGGTTAAATCAGTACGACTACGGGAAGGAGGGGGGGGGGGTGATTACGGCTAGCAGAGATTGCAGTCAGTAGGACAGGGAGCATGTTACCAGGCAGAGTACAGAAGGCTTTGGTTTAGGGTATATGGTATGCCTCCCTGAAGAGGTGTGTTTTTAGAGCACGCCTGAAGTAGCGAGTCCTGGATTGCCCGGATAGTTTTGGGAAGTGCGTTCCAGAGGACAGGTGCTGCTCTGGAGAAGTCTTGGAGGCGGGAATGAGAGGTTCGAGGTAAAGGGGCGCTTAATCTGATTCTGTTAGCGGAGGACGCGGACTGGGTGGTGGATTGAGATGAGGGATGCAATGTAGGGGATGCAAGACACACAATGCAATTATTCCCTAAAACCCTTTAAGTTCCAAGGCTACTTTATCATTGGAATGGGGTGGGGAGGGATTCATTTTTTTGCTCTTTAGGAGTTTGTTCACATGTAGCAAAATTCTAAAATCCATGTCATTTTCCATGCTAAAAAGTGTAACAAAATCCACACCAAATGATGCGTATTTTGACGCAGTTTTTGGTGCAGATCCGGACCAAAATCCCCAGTGTGTGAACATACCCTAAATTTCTGTCTTTGCCATGCAGCATCACTATCACGGTTACTTTTATTCTATGGGTCAGTACGATTATGGCAATACCAAGGATGTGTAGTTTTGTTTTAATACTGCACAATAATCTCGCATCACCGCCCTCAGAGAGCTACAGCTTTTATATTCTTCCATCATTGTGGCCACACGGGGGCTTGTTTTTACAGGGCAAGATCTCGTTTTATTGTTACCATTCTAGGGTGCATGGGACTTACTGATTAAGGGCGATCTCAAATGAGCGTAAAGTAATAGAGGACGGGTTTTACAAGCATAATGCGCATTACATGCGCATATACGCCTAGATAGTACATGGCGATGGGTGGCACGCAGCCAGTATGCAATGTCATTGCGTACTGGCTGCATGTCGCGCACATATATCTCGCATGCTGCAAAATACGCTTATGAAAGCCTGGCCTAAAATTGATTTTGGGGGTTAGGGGGTGTGAAGATCATGGCCATATATGCGTGTCCGTGTGGGTTTTTCTTATACTTTTACAAAATAAATCCAGTTTTTGGGTACTTTATTAATGTTCCTTTTCCGATTTAGTCAGTCCCACTAGGGAACATAACAATACAATCGCTTGAGAGCTTTTATAATGCCTTGACATAGTCAGTACACCAGAGCATTATTCCATTTGCCTTTCAAATTTTCACTTGTGCTGTAGCCTAATGGACACTCAGCCATGGCAGCTCTGGAGGCCTTTGTTAAGCCTCTGGTTGCTGTGGCAATACATTGGCAATTTCAATTGCAGGAAGCGGATGGGGATACAGGTAGCCCCCTGCTTTCGCAAACCGCCTGCAGTCAATTCATCTAGCGGGTTAAACAGTGTTGGACGCCTGTGGTAATCATGCAGGCATACGGTCACCATGACATCAATGTCCATCATGGAGGCTTAGCACGAGCCTTTCAATGATGTACATTTACGTACTGCTGGGGGGGAGCGGTTAGGAGTGGGGCTGCAGGGAAGTAACATTCCTCAGAAGTGCGGAAGCACCATATATCTGTAAAAGCATAGTTTATAATGGCTCTCATAATGCCAGTGTGTCTAGAATTGGGGTGGTGCAAGTCAGAAAGTGGCAGCAAATCTGATTTCCCTGCAGCTATATGGGTACTGTATAATCACGCACAGCATATTTGTTCCATACATTTCTGAGACTGTTTCACACATCTGCATGGATTTGGTAGATGCTGCAGAAACCACATCACTCAGATGGTGGAGCAAATATTCAGTGGCAGGAATTTCGGCAACAACTCTGCTGCATGTGAATATATATATATATATATATATATATATATATATATATATATATATATATATATATATATATATATATATATATATATATATATATATATATATATATATATATATATATATATACACACACATATACGCTTGCTTATATCAAGTATAAGCGATTCCAAGAGTGTATTCTTACTGGGGATTGTTCACAATGTCATCCTCTAATACAATATTATACAGGTATTTTGGTTTTAGTAATTCTATTAATTCCTTGCAGTTTTCAAAAACTTTCCTTGCCATCAATCCGTAGAAATCTTCATAACTTACAGTGGATAAAGTGCTGCTCTGGTCATGTGACGATCACAAAAGAGCAGGACAGGTTTCAGTTGAATCACTTTGGACTATTGGGGTACGTCGACACGTATCGGAAATGGTGCAGATTTTCTGCAGCAGAAAATCCAGACAATTAGTGAAGATCTGCACAGATTTCACCCCTTCTATTAAAAACTGTGCAATCAGCTGTGGATCTGCAGCAATGCTATGGATTTTGATGCAGAATTGGTAGTGGATTTTCTGTTCTGAAAACCGTACTATTTCCGCTGCGTGTGAACGTACCTTTAGTGATATATATTACATATACTGTACCAATTTCTTTTCCAAGAAATCTCAAAGCCGAGATCTCTGAAAAGGTGCATCCGCCAAGGAAAACCACAACAATGGTCCTATGAGAATCGGAGAAAGAGTTCCTCTCTGCGAGTTGTTCTGCATACAAGCACAAAATGTAACATTTTATAAACAAGTTCACAAACTTCTGGCAGCATATTTTTTTTAAACATCACAATTTTATATAGAAAAATATATACCTGCAAATTCAATATTATTGAGTAAACGTGTCACTTCTTCAAGACCGGTCCAACCTTTACGCACCAAAACCTGAAAATCAATACACTTGTAAACACACAGTATACTGATACACATACTGAAATAGTACAGAGCCAGTGCTTTACACAAGGAGGCTTTCCCAAGAAGGCAGCCATTGTTTATATACCCTAGTAGGACATTTGGAGGATCTTAGAGAGAGGGGCCACCCTGGTATGGAGCTGCTATGAAAGTTCTGGTGGACTTCAACAGCCATCCGTGTAATGCAAGAACAGCTCATCTGAATGGCCATCATGTAATACTACATTTCCGAATGCCTGGCTAGCTGACTGCGGCTTCCTCCAGGAAATTCAGCTGTTTGTCAGGGCAGCCTAGAGAAGGAGCTGGAGCATTCAGCAAATGGCCATGGTAGCCGCATTCGGAAGGGGGTTGTCTCGGATTTGCTTTGTGTGTTTATTAATATAACTCAAGTAACTTTGCAAAAAGTTTTATTATTATTTTGCCTTATGTAAACTGATTTTTCCTTTTATGTTTCTTGACTGAATATATTTCAACCCTGCTTGTGGTCATTGGGACTCTGCATACAACAATCATGCACCCTCAATCTCAGTTTTATTCAATTCCACTTGAGAATGGGCAAGCTCGTGACGTGTGCATGCGTGTTCTAGTATCGTGTGCATGCGTGTTCTAGTATCAGCTATTGAGAATGGTGTGAAAAACCAGGCTGTGGCAGTCATGTTAGAGAAAGAGGTTTACTGGCATAGAGGGGCACATGAGCTCAACAACAGTTTTCAGGATACCCAACCAGCCACTCTTCAGCAAATGAGGGCTGAAAACACTGGCGTGCCAAATATCAACTAAGCAAGAAGAAATAGGCAACACCAGTCAACCATATATTTTTTACAGTATTGTCCAATAAGCACAAGGTAGAAACCATCTATACATTAACACTGCACAACCGAATACTGAGAAAAAGACTGCTTGAATTGGCAAGTCCCAATTTCCTGCCCATCATATTGACCTGCTGGATACTTGGGGAAGGACCCTGCACTAAGTTCAGGTCTTCACAATGTTGCAAACTTATGTACTTAGTTTCACTGAATACATTGTACACACACACACATACAGAACAGTTAGGATCTCACTTACGTGTTCTATTATTTTGCAACTTAGTGGAGTGTAAGCACCACTAAAAACATAAGCCATGTCCTTTGGGGTCCTCAGGTCATAGTCTCCATCTACTCGAGGAATCTGCCAAAAAAAATTTGTTAAATTTTCAAATATTTTAAATTCAGGCTGAAAAGAAGTAATCTGATGGCATCCACTATAATATAATATTACACTAAAAAGATCAGGTAAATACACTGAGTCCCCATCAACCCTTCCATCAAAGAGAAATTGCTCTACTGCTCAGATTCCCTCCGCTATAGAGATTGCTTGAGGTATATACACCATGTCTATGGGGTACACCCACTGTCCTGATCCTGGTGGAGCACAATGTATGATCAGAACCTTGGGTTTATTTTAATGTTATTTTTTTATTTATTTTTAAGTAGGGAAGTATTGGTTAGTGAAATGAATATGACTCCATGTTCTATCCTATGTGTAGCCATTTTGTGAGCAAGTAGCCATGTTCTGTGGCAATTATTTTGTACGTTTCTGCACTGGTGCATCTTGTCTCCACTAGGTGTATGAGTGGAGACATGGGTTGGCCGGTGTAAGTGACAGGGATCTCCAGGAGCACACGGCCCCCTCTGCTCCCACACATGTTCCCTGGCTGACTCTCTCTTCCCGCTGGACTCCTAGCTCTAACCCTGTTACCCGTGAGGCCGCTGCAGGCGAGAGCGTTCTCACTGTGGTCCTCACTTCTCTCCCCGGTTTGAATTAACATACTGGACTTGAAAGGTTTGTACCACAATCACGTTATCCACTATCCACAGGAAAGGAGATAATTTGTTGATTGGTGGGGGGCAACACCGCTGAGATCCCCACCGATCTCAAGAACAGGAGTTCTGGGGAGTTCTCTCCTCATTGCTGGGGTACTGCAACCCCACAGTGAGAAGGACACTAAGTGGAGTGCTGGTTGCGCAAAAACAGTAGTGCACCATTCACTTGCAATGGGACTATGGAGATAGCCAAGCGGGTGCCATTCTGCTATTTCTGTCAGCCCGACTAAATGAATGGAGCGCTATTGGGGATGCTCATTCAGCGCTCCATTCACAGTGACATTACTGCTTGAAGACAAGCGACACCCATAGTGACAGGCAGAGCGGGACATAGGAGTCCTATTCTCAGGATTGGTGAGGTTCCCAGCAGCTAGACCCCCACCAATCAGCAAGTTATGCCCTATACTGTGGATAGGGGATAATTTGTAATTTAAAAATATTGAGAATTACCAGCCTACAGAGAACCCAATTAATGCACACTATTCTCATCTGGTCACTCTTCATAGCCTGGAAATAGCTGCTTATTGACATTTCAGCTTTCTTCCTATTGATTGCCCAGCTGACAATCAGATAGCAGGAAGACTAAGTGCGGCTGAAAGGTTGCAGCAAAACAAATGTACTGGCTAAAGTCAAACCGGCATAGTAAATGTCAGTAGGGAGAATTTACCCTAAGCGCTGCGGAATAAGTTGGCGCTATACAAATAAAGATTATTATTATTACCCACTGTTTTTTTAACGCTGCGATATTGCTGCGTTTTTTAACGCGATTGTCAATAGGACTTTCTAATGTTAAAAACGCATCTCAAGTTTCTGCTTTGTGATTTTTGTGTGATGCGTTGTTAACATTAGAAAGTCCCCTTGACAACTGCGTTAAGAAAACACAGTGATATCGCAGCATTAAAAAAACGCAAGTGGGTAAGAGCCCTAAGGCTTTACATAACAAAGTGTTCTTCTCTATAGAGCAGCTATAAGGCTCTATTCACATTAGTATCATGGCGTCTGTTTTTACAAATAGTAATCATAATTCCTATTATAAATCAGCCAGGATCCATTATAATCGACTTTCCCCTCACTGATCTATAATAGGACTGCCAGGTATTCGTCTTTGCTTTTCTACTGAATGGAGGAGTGCTGCATACTATGTTATTCTGCACATCACAAAGCAATAGAATCAGAAAAGTACTAATACTGGCCATAGATATGAAATAACAGACTACCTTGTCCTACAACTAATTCTACCACGGCTCTACATCATTGGCCTAGGCGACTGTGCTTGTGCTTTCATTGGGGAGAAGGGAATAACTCACTTCCTGATGCCTCTTGTGGGAACAAAGGGAAAAGAAGGATTGGGAGTATTGTACTTCAGCATGCTTGAGCCTAACATCTCAGCGGGGTCATCTGAGTTTTAATGTGTATGGACACCTTAATATAAACAGAGCCGTTGAACTAATTTACATACCTAAAAGCAAGAAAGAGAAAATAGTATAATATACTGATAGCAGCTTATTACTTACTAGTCCCAACTTTTTACTGATTCCTCTGAAATGACTCTTTTTTGCCAAAGATGAAAAAGCATCAGTAAGTTTTCCTGTAAGCAATATGCAAAGATACAAAAATTTTACAAAAAAAAAGTCAAATTCTGCCATGAAACTATTGACAAAGTTCTAATTTACATGTCCTCTTTGTGACGAATATGGCAGTACCAACAGATCTTCGTGGAGCTACCATGCATCTGCCATCGTTCCCAGCTCAACTTGACTTTTACAATATGACGTTTACTGGGATGATAATGAAATAACACAAAGCCCCTATACAGGTAACAGGATAGGACAGAACCGATGCCATGGTGTCTGGGAGCATCACCATATATCATATTTTATAGTCTATCCATATGGTAACTTGTGACCAAGTAGATGGAATAGGACAGGCTCACCTACGGCTTTGTCTGTGACCAGTTTGCTGACTCTGTTCTCCACGGCAGTCAGGGTCTCCCCGGGGGCTTGTTCTGTGACCAGGCCAGCACGCTTTAGATTGGAGAAGGTCAGCAGATGCTCAGGGCCATAGCTCTACATGAAGAATAAGATACACAGTTCAGTTCAGATGAAGTATATCAATACTGAACTACTGAGAACGCTTGTGCAAAACACAAGTTGGAGTGCCGGGCAGTGTGATGTTGAATTGACTTTTAGATTAACTGGATTTTTGGATGGATCACTATACTTTTTAAGCCATTTATTTATGAAATGGGATGCATTTATCCTTGATCCAGCATTACAGACATTTTCATGGGAGTCTTTAAAGCATTCTTGTAGCCGTATATTATAATAATTGCTTGTTTGAGAATATCATGTTTCATGTTCCTCTATGATACGCTACCCAGGGGGCGTTGTAGGTCCTGAATTATTTATCGTAACTTACTTATACCAACTATGCACCACAGCAAATCAATGTAATTGGAGAAAATTGTGTTTCAGAAACAATATGAGACATCAGTAATTGTATAAATTCTGCATTTCCTAATAATTAATGGTTTCCTCTATGGGTCCTAAAAGTGAGTCATTGCATTAGTATTGTATTTAAGTGTTCTTTCCATATATAAACTATTTTAGAGAAAGCTGAATGAGTTTAGCGAAAGACATAAAGCGGGCAGAATAGTACAGCTCTTGATCAGTTTAGGATGTAATGAAGGATTAGCATTGAAGTTGAAGAACTTATGAAGTTATGAGCAACGCTCTAAGTCGTAACCCGTAAACCGTTTGGCTGGTTGCTGTATAAGATTCTGTTTTATTGGATTGGAATAAAGCTTCTTTTAACTTTTACTGAAGCCTAGCGTAGAATATTCTTCAACTTCAATGCTTTTGGCATTGACTGCATGCAGATCCTTGTACAGGTGTGGAGAACGAATCGGTGAGTGGATGTCCATGTTTCTCTAATGGATGATTAGCACTACCTTGGACATCACTTAAAGCATACTTGAGTTTTCAACAAGTTTTCTAAAATACACCGGGTTCTCCTTACTCTCTCATTTGCTGCTGTAAGCACTCTGTAAGTGCTGATTTTCAGGTGGTCTTGCCCAACTCTCTTGTTTTTGTGCTGTGGTTTACAACCCACTATCAGGGAGGGGGCATGTAGCAAGCCTACCATTCTGCCAGTATTCCACTGTCCTGTACTTCCTTCCAATGTTGCATTGCACTCTCTCTGATCTAATCAGTAGGGGGCGCAGTAGCTGAATGCCCATCTTACTGCTTTCCTAGGACGATCAGGAATGTAGGATCACTCGGGCCAATTGCTTAGCAAACCCACTGTAATGTGTGCCTGTGTTTGTATGTAATGTGTGCACACCCCTCCCCACTTTAACAGCAGGAGAGGCAGAGATTGTGGAGATCGTTATCACAATGTCTGCAGATTTGTCAGCCTGCAGCCTGTAAGTGCACAGGAGCTGCCTATTAAAATAATGCCTTCCCCAGTTGCTATGGAAACGTCTCTTTATCCTGGCTACTATGGTAGCTCTGTGCCTAACAAAAGAGAGTGAATTGCAGAGAAGCTGGAAGGGAGGCCCTAGCGGCAGCAACATCAAATGAGACTTACAGTGATAAGATAACAACATTTTTAATGCAACTATATTACAGAAATGATGTGACTAACACAAGCTAGTAGATGGACAGAAGTTGTCTGAAAAGTTAGTGCCTCTTTAAATGCACAGCACTCTTTCTGTGCAGGGAGTTGTATATGGATGCAATCTGTGATTTTGGCCGACTGCACATTAACATGTCGGATTCCGGAGCGGCATCCCGCACTGGAATCAGACCCTGTGCCCGGCCGGTGACCCCGCGTACCTGTCCAGTCGTCTTCTTTTTCTGCACTGCGGATGGTCCAGATTTCCGTGTGCCATCGCTAGGCGATGACGCGGGTACCGCAACCTTAATGCGATGTTAATTGCGGAAGAGCCGCGGGTTGGACGGCTTCCACTGACTTCAATGTAAACCGTCCATGCGGACAACGCTCAAAAATAGAGCATGCTCCGATTTTTCCTCTGCGGGTGAAAAATCAATTTGTGCAGTTAAAAGTGCTTTTCCATAGCATGCTATCAAAATATTTGCTGCAGAATCTGTGGATCCCGCAATGCAAATAAGCCCGTGTGCAGCCGGCCATACACAGAGCATTTACAGGGTATAATCTGATGCAACAGATTTGTTGCAAAAGGTTCTGAGATTCAAAATATATTCCATACATCTGAATGGTGTTTCTAAATGGCGCAATCGCAGAAATTTCTGCAACAAACCTGCTGTTTGTGAACATATTCTACTGTGTCTGCCATTGGTAGTTTACTAGTATTGCATCTTTGTAGAATATGTAAAAGTGCCATCACAAATATATACGTAAGGAAGGTATAAAAATAATCACAGAGACCTGTAGGTATTGAGTCTTCAAAGATCTGTAATCTTTTGTTACTAAACCTACAAAAGTAAATACAGTTATTAGAAGCCGTCAGTTATTTGCACAGATGCCTATTAGTGACATGAGACAAGTCCTACCATTTTCTGTGAGCGACAGTAGACACATTAAACGTAAACTCTCAATGGGCGAAATCTGAAAATGAAGCAAAAGCCAAATGACATGCATCTGAAATATCAACGTTTCCTGCCAGTTCTTGCTATTCAAAATCTGTGTGACGCACTCACCTGCCTGTTTATGTGTTCTTCTATTACACTGACAGATTCTCTAATTTCAAATCCCTCCAGTAATGCTGTGTGAGAAACAACAATAACACAAGAACATTTCAAGGTATTTTCTGGAATTACAATACCAGATCGGTGGGGTTCCAACTCTCACCCGAGCGCCATGGGCTTCAAACCAGTGATCTGACCAAGTATTGGATAACAGTGTTCCCCACAGGTCAGAGAAGCTGATCAAACGCAAGGACTATAATACTGCCTCACTCATCACTCGCTCAGCTTCTCTTCTGACATCAGAGAAGACGCAGCAACTTCAGAAGCAGCCGCTCATCACACCAGGGACCCTTCTACATACTCAGCGGAGCAGCAAGACTGAGCATGTGTGACCACTTTGTCACATTTATTGATTTGGACACAACAGAAACAGCAGGTGGCGCTATTCTAACATTAGCCCTGGAATATCAGGGGATAGAAACATTTTAAATAAGTGTAAATACAAAACACGTTTATAATTAGGGGTTGGATTTAACCATAAATATTTGCCGTGGGACAACCCCAAAATATAGAAGCCTGCAATATAAAATGGCTTTGCCGTGTACGGCACATTTTCCCATAAGCTTCAGTGTGATATTATGCCACTAGAGATGAAACCCACCGATCTGTACAAGGACGACAAAGCCACTATGGATGTCTGAGAAGCAAAGTACGACTTACAGTGTTCGGTTTTCAGTAGCTCCTGGAAGTCCTGTTTGGTTTTCTTCTTCATGATCGACTCACAGGCTCCAATATCTTTATCAAAAGAAAAACTTTGTCATCACTCCTGTTTACTAACTGTCCAAGATGGTCGCTGCACCACCTTGTCAGAGTCACAGTCAGAGTTTTCTAAAAAGTTGCTTTTCATTACAAGTAGACAGTGGCTACACAGTGTATTTATCATTACTGGATCTCCAACCAAATTAATGAGATCAGTAATATTAGAGCTCATGTCCATCAACCTACAACATCGATTTAACATTTGTACTAAAGAGGCATTTCCCAAACTGACAATTATCACTTATTCATAGGGCAGGTGATAAATGTCTCAACGCTGGGAACTCCATCAATCACTGGAACTGGAAGTCCTGATTTCCCCCCCCCCCCCTTCCGTTTCTCCTCACTGCATGACCGTAGCTAGGAGGAGTTTGAATGGAGTGACAATCAAGCATGTCTGCTGCTTCAAAGACTACATGACTGTTGGAGACATCAGGGTACAATGCCGAGCGATCTACTTTACTGCTATAGAAGGAAGAGACTTCTTCTCAACAAGACATTGGGGCAGATTTACTATTGAAAATTCAAAAATTCAGAAAACTGTCAACCATGTTTTGCACCACATCTGCGATGTATTTTAGTCACTTGTGTGACAAATGAAGAGGATGTGATATTGTGCGGCAAAAAGCGGCACAAAAAATAGCTCCATTTTTGTTGTAAACTAAGCCAACTAGTAGGTGCTATAACGTTAGAGGGGGAAAAGACAGTGCGTCCTAAAGAGAGAATGTACTGAAATTCAAGGTTTCCAGCATGATTGTGCGAACTAAATCATGAACATGCAAACAAACTCGTGACTGTGCGAACAAACGTGCGATCATTTACTCGTACCACTGATTGGTAGTGAGCTGCTCCCCCGCCTCCACTAATCAGATTCTTCCCTTCCTCAGCTCGTACACAAGTGTTGCTGTCACGGAGCCCCGGTGTTTCAGAGCTCTGCTGCTCCTTCTGCCCAGTACTATCCCCTGCTCTGTCTCTGGGCGAGTTCCAAATATTTTTTCCCTATTTTCCGCCTCTAAAACGTGGGTGCGTCTTATCGAACGGAAAAATACGGGATTATATATATCAATTACGGCCATACATGTCTACATCTGCAGGAATAATATAACTATTCTGTCTGATCTGCTGCATTGCTATTGAAAAACCTGGTATTCAAGAAAGATAATATATGAAAAATCTATTACACGCAGCATCATTGGAAATGTGTGGAGGCCCAGAAAAGAGGTACCAGATCGGAGCTTATCTCCTACTGTGATAGTAACGACTGAAGCGTGGCAGGCATACACCCTGAGAGTGGCATCTTATGGCCATCTGAGGAAACTCGTAGAACCAATAGAAGGCCTCGAATTCTTTATACCAAATCTAGATGTCGGAATCTGGAAGAGGAAGGGACTTTTGGGGGTGGAAAATTTAGTACCATCTAATGGAATAAAACCCTTCGAGTGGATGCAAGCAAAATACCATTTAAACGCTACAAATCGCTTTGATTACCTTAGGGCAAGATCCTTTCTGAGAAAGTTTCCCATTCTGAATATACAATTACCACACAAGATAATAAAAATGTTCACATCCCCGCCAAATTTTAACAAATCAGAGACAATACTTTTTTATGATGTGTTGACGGGTAACCACAACTTATCGAAAAAGGCGCACCTTCTAAACTAAGCATGTTCATATATGTGAGTAATTAGGCCACAATCATAGAAGAAATGTTGTAGCAGCTCATAAGACAGACCCCAAGTTTCCAGGTGCGTCTTAGAACTGCCTCAGGATTTACCATGAAGGAGTACATATAATACGTTAATATAAATACGAATATAAGCGCCATACGTAAACTCAGCATGCGATGCTCCTGCTTTAATCCTTTCAGTTCCTGGGCAACAAAAGACTTCATTTGCTTGATGTCCATCCCTCTACGTTTCTGGAATATAGAAAATATTAACAGTTATAAGCAATGGCATTTGCAAAAATCTATTTTGTATTCATGAAAAATATTTAGGATTTTAACCCCTCAGCGACCAGACTATTTTGTGTCTTAATGACAAAACAATTAAAAAATGTTTTTTCAAAGTCCCGTTCCAAAAATGACTATATTTTAAATTTTTCATCAACAAAATCATAGGAGGCTCTGTTTATGGCTAGAAGTGATGTATTTTATTAATGGCACCAGTTTAGGTTACATAAGATGATACTGCTCAAAGGACTACTCCGGTGAAAACACATTTTTCTATCCCTGCCCCTCCCTCTCATCTTATTAACGAGCCGCACTGGTCTCATCTCTTCCCATGTTGCATAATTTGAAATAAAAGTTTTCCAAATCACTGAACCAATTATTACATGTGGCATACCGTGAAATCAGCATATCTGTTGTCACTACACTGTAGTACCTGCAGCCAAGTACCATTAGGTACCTGACGGGGTACCTTTAAGAATATTTACCAACATAAATCCAAATACATAGCTCTCACTACACTGAGAATGCTCATATATCAACATATCCACCAAAACATCAAGAGCATCAGGTCTTCCTAAGATGGAAACATTTAATAATCCTTTAAAGGGCCCCTCAGGCAAAAACACATTTTTCTATTGCTTCACCTATTGATTGATAGTTTGTCACACTCTGGAGGTTTATTGCAGCCACTTCCATGCAGTGCAGCCTCCAGTCTAATACTAATCATGCACCATTTTGAGAGGGAGATTCTTTATTTTCCCTTTCAAATCAATCCCATGATGCATCAGCACAGCATTAGCTATAGACTATACCATTTCTGCCTGTCTGGGGGGGGGGTAGGTGGGTTAATATCATTGTCTTTTATATTCACCTAAATAAGCTACAGAACATAAGTATACAGTCAGGAGGATGAGCTGTGCTCTCCTCTATTCTAACTGTGTGACAGGATCTGTGTAATCATCATTAGTAATGGTGTCCTCCTCTAGGCTGCTTCTGTGGTATACTCCATTAAACAGCATCACACAGACTGAGAAAATGACTAGTTTTAGACAGCATACGCCCAAGTAAATCTGAGCTGGTCAGAACTCAGATCACATGACCATCTGAGGAAGATGATGCCAGGAGTTTCAGACAGAATAACTAAATAGGGTAACACCTCTATATATTAAACAATGAATGAAATGGCCCTTTAATTTTAATAAATTTTTGCAGGGCCTGAAATTACGCCGGTCTTTTTTTTTGTACACACAGTGTTCACTGTACAGTATAAATTACATGTTACACATTCTGCGGGTCAATATGATTACAGTGATGCCAGATTTTTTCATATATTACTATTTTAGCACAATTAAAAACACTTTAAAAATAAAATGTAAAAAATTATATTTGCATTGCTGCACTCCAAGACCCATAACATTTTTAATTTTTCACCCCCAGAGCTGTGTGAGGTCCAGTTTATTGTGCCCATGTTGTAGTTTCCATTGATACCATTTGGGGTGCATGCAACTTTTTGTTCACCTTTTGTTTTCTGGGAGGCTGATAAACAAAAATTGCAATTCTGGTACAATATTTTTTAATTTTAGGTAATAGAAGTATAAAGGATCTTGAATTATTAGCGTACTACGTCACACTACTTATGTAGTGCAGAGTAGTATGCTTTGTTCAGCTTTCCAGTTAGACTTTTAGGCAGAGTTTGATAAGCTGGCAGGCATGGCAAACCGGGAAGTCATCATCAGGCTTCTGGATTCCATGGCAATCCATTGCCTCCAGATGATCGCATCATGGGTTGCCAATGGGCGACAGAGCTGCTTACATGCTGCAGCATTTAAGAGGTTAAACAGCTGGGATTGAAGGTTTATCTGCTACCAGCCGTTAGCCAAGCATCGCCTTGTTTTGATGGTAGCCTAGTCTGATGCCCCTTAGTGACCACTGTCAAAATACATAAGGCTAGTTACTAAGGAGTTAACCCTTTCCAATCCACTGTCTGACGTCTAAAGACATTCTGATTGAAGGCTGTACAGCTCCGATGTCGGAAGACGTCCGGCGGGGTATTCTTACTGTAGATTACTGGCCACTCTGTTGTCGGGGGGCCTTTCCAGCATGTCCCATACCGCAGTACTGGCCCTAGCCAGCAAATGGCGCTATTGTATAATGGCAGAAAAAGAAAACCGCCTAGGAAATCCTCAATCCAAAATTGGATTGCAAAGGGTTAAAGGGAATGTAAGTCATGAGAAAAACATGGCTGTTTACTTCTCTAAACAGCACCAGATCTGTCTGTAGGTTGTACCTTGTATTATCATGAAAGTGAATGCACTGTGCTGCAATACCACACACAACCTGGGGACTATCTTGGCAATGTTTTGGGAAGAAAGAAGCAGAGTTTTCTAATTTTGTACAATCTCTTTAATTTAATCAAGTTATAGTGAAATGCTTACTCAGCTGATGTAGACACATAACTAGACTATTATTTCACATTTGTCAGGTCTTGCTCCTTGGACCTGTAGTTCTATGGGTTCCCAGGAGCACACTTCCACAGGTGTGGGATGATTGAGCTGGCTGGGTGTGTATCGTTCCAGTCAGTCAATCACCCCCGCTCTGCTGCATATAAATACCAGCCCCACTTGCTAGAAGGCGCTGGTCTTTTATGTTTCTCCTCATTGCCTCTTAGGACCCTGGTTTTTGGAGTCATGCATGCATGAGGTTCTGGATGGGATTGCCTTGTCTGTTGGTGTGAACAGTGTCCTGTTCTGCTTGTATGCCATTTATTATCTATGCCGAACCAGGCCCCTAGGTTCCACTGTGGGGCCATCCCTATTGGGATGATCGCCCTGCTTGCAGGCAGGACTCCTGGGTTTAAGTTATCTTGTTAGACTAGGGACTAACGAGACAATGAAGGCCCTTGTCATGGGCTCGTGAGCTTAAGTATCTTGGCCAGAATACGAACCAATACCTCGTACCTACTTTATCTATTCCATCTGCTTATGCGTGTTAGTATACTAGGTAAGTATTTTGGTGGTTATAAGTTGTTGTTAGATATCTGCTCGCATTGTGTATCCACGTTCCCTGTCCCAATTCTTTCCCTTCAGCCTTCTATTTGCGTTCATCCGGGGCGTGGTGTGCATTACGCTCAGGTCGGATGTGACAACATGGTTGCCCCCTCTGTTGAGGCCACTTCTCTGCTAGTATCCTGTTCACATACATGGCTCACTTCACTTGAGCATGTTAGCTGCCATGGATGAACATTCACCTTAGGCTTCCTGCGGAAGGCCGAGTCAGATCCCCTGTGAGAATTCTTGCAGCAGTATCCGACCCACGTCCCTGCAGGGACCAGTGCGGCTCTCACCTGCTCCCGCAGCTCCAGCTCTGATGTGCCGGCTGCGGCCAGCCGGCGCATGCGCAGAGCAGAGCTGGCGTGCTGGGAGTGACATTTCTGTGCGGGCCTCTGTGAGACCTGCACAGAAATAGAACATGCCGCGATTTGTTTTCTGCGTGCGTTTTCACCCGAACAAATCACAGCCGTCTGCATAGGATTGCGTTTTGTAATGCAATCCTATGCAGGTGGGCACAGGCGGAAATTCTGCGGGAAATCCCGCTGTGGAATTTCCGCCCGTGTGCAGGGGGCCTTATCCATCCAGTACACTTAATTCACGGCACGATTTTGCACGTTACACTGTCATATCAGGACAATTTACAAATCAAATCTTTGTCAAATCACACAGGAGGGTCCTCACTGCTAAGCTGACTGTAGCAGCGGTATGTGGACTAGACCTTTAAAAATTTTTTACCATCTGGCAATAAACTAAAAAATTATGTGACATCCCAGTTAAATTCAGATACAATCCATCCATCCATGGGACTGAACCTGGGGACTTTTATTAACCCTTTCCAATCCACTGTCTGACGTCTTCCTACATTCTGATTGAAGCTTGTACAGCTCCAATGTCAGAAGACGTCAGACAGGGTATTCTTACCGTTTGACAGCCACTCTGCTATCGGAGCCTCTCTGGCGCACACACACTGGCTTTAGCCAGCAGATGGCACCGTTGTACAACGGCAAAAATAGAAAGCCTTTTAGGAATCCCTGAATCCAAAATGGGATTGGAGAGGGTTAAGACTTTCCCTTTGTACATCATACATGTTGGAGAGAAAAATAGACATAATACTGTATTATTTCCTGTAACATCAATTCCATTAATTTTTTTAATGAAAGGGAAAAAAATTGTGACCTTATAAAAATGGTGAACGTGCAGCAACAGATCATTCAACTCGCAAAATACAATCCACGCTATCGACTTACATCGTATTGGGTTTGCAGGTTACGGGCTTTCTGACTCAGGGAGCTAAACACATTAGAAAAATGCTCATTACGGATTTCTTCAAATACCTAGGGATATAAGAAAATCATATAGAATATCGTAAATTATCTAATATTTCATACCAATGCATATAAGGGGTTATTCCACACATGTCAGATATACACAGAACATAGCATAGTTTACAGCATAAGTAGTAGTGAATGTACCAAAAGCAGTTCTATGTAAAAGTTTCATAATATTACAATTAAGCAATGTGGACCATAGAGAAGCATAAAGAGAAAGAGTTGGATAACTGAACAGATATAAATGGCAAACTTTTCAAACAAACATATTTTGAATTAAGTCTTCTGTTGATTCTGAAGATCAATTACTTAAAATTGCTTCACAGACACTCTGTACTTCATGGTTGCTGCTGACCAGGACATGTGACTACTGCAGCCAATCACTGGCCACAGCAGTGACCTTCTACAGCTAGTGATTGGCTGCAGCAGCCACATGTCTGGGTCAGCAGCAACCATGAAGTACAGAGTGTCTGTGAAGCAATTTTACATTGTTCACACTCTTCACAGTTAAAGGGAGTATCCAATTTAGAAGTAGAAGTAAAGGCTGCTGTTGTTAATGTGATTTTGAATTTAAAGTCAGATAACACTTTTAGGGCTCATTCACACGGGCGTATATCGGCCGCGTTTTCACGGCTGGCCAATATACGTCACCCATCTCAGGCATTGGTTTCTAATGCCTCAGTTCAGATGGGCGATTTGCCGGTGTGTAAAAACTGCCAGCAAAGATAGAGCATGCGTTGCGCATTCTGGTCAGCCATTTTTACACCAACCAGGAAAGATAGTTCTGGAACTCTCTTTTCCGGACGGAATACAGCCGGTCCCACAGACTCCTATGGGAGCCTATGAGAGTTGCCTGCAAAGGGAGGTGGGAGGGAGTGTCTGCTACTTCCACCCCTTTGCCTCCTCCTCTCCACCCATTGTCAGCTGTCTACAATGGGAGGGGGCAGGGGATACTGTTCTAAGCTCCCGCTCCCTCCCATTGCTGGCAGCCGACAGGGGGCGGGGGTTTAGCACACTAGCTCCACCCAGTCTTGCCCTCTCCCCTTCCCAAAAGCTGGCGAGCAGGGGGAGAGGGTGAGGCAGTTTAGCAAAGCTAAACTGTCTCCCCCTGCCCAACGGTATTCTGGGTGCGGCGTATAATCGCCACACTCAGGCGTCTAAACGGGCGTTAAAAAAAGAAGAAAAAAAAAGAATTTTAATGCCCGTTCACGCGATTTTCGGACTCACTGTTGTCGTGTCACAGCTGGCTGAAAAATCTTCATGCCCATGTGAATGAGCTCTCAATATTTAAATTAATGTAGATAATTAGAATTCTTATAAAAATTCCCTGATAACACAGCACCGGAGAAGATTTAGAAGGAGACATTATATTGTCATCGAAGTCTAGTCTTGCTACTGAGATTATGTCACCTGTGATTGTGTATCATCATGGAAATAAGATAGTACATGGGTTGTTGCATTAGAACTAGGACAACCTGTCCTATGGATATTATGTAAGGGGGGGGTCTAGAGGACTGTAGCCATGTGCTATATAGTCAATAATTGAATCCATCTGACTCCACTGAATACTATGTAATCCTTGGAGCAGAAATGTGCATCCATCTGCAGCTTGGTGTACCGCTAACAAATATTCATGGGAAGGTTTCAGTTGCATGAGCTGAAGTAACCAGCTGATCACTAGCAGGTCCTCATTTACAAAAGTGGTTGTCCAGACAATTGAAACCCCTTTTAAGTAAAAATGCTTTTCAGTGTTTGAAAGAGTTATTCATTAGTTTTTCCCTGTAGATCTCCTTTAAGAGCAGGTGTCACCTCTCCTGACTGTCTACCCCATAAGATAACAATTCTGGAGCCTCCTAGAAGTTTATGACTAAATTGACAACTGGGTGTTACCATCTAGTGTGTCACTATATAGTCTGAGTATTGTCCGCAGTGATTGGATAGTGTCGGAGTACGTAGGAACACAACCCCAACTGATAAAATCCAATTTCCAATTAATTCATAAATTTCTAGGAGGAATAACAGAAAAAACAGCAAAATGTTGTATTCTGAGAAAAGATGTTCAATAATAATCTCTATGGGTAAATTAAATATTTAGGTGAGTCTGGAGAGCCAATGGTTCCTCTTTAAAGGGCTAATAAAGTATGTACCTTATCAATAGAAACTTTATAAGACTGTTTCAAATAATACATAAAAATACACTGAATTGAGCAAGAATGTGACTTTCATGTGACGGAGATGCAGTTTTCTAGGAGGCACTAAGGAGGATTTTCTGTTATATGAAAAAGTAACAACTCGTTTCCCTTTTACAAACTGTAATTTTGTTACTTTTTTCAACCCATGTCTATTTTCACATGCAGCATTCATGTTTTTCAGAGCCATTTACATAATACATTACAGCAGCGGTAGGGATGTAAAGGATATTAATAAACTACTTGTATTCATGTGCCCCCTGGTCTGGTTACACATAAATCAAAGTTTTAACCAATATGCAAATTAGCAGTGGATGATCCCCATCAGGGCAAGTGCTCAGACTCTCAGCCATAAGCCCTGCCCTGCCCATCCTACTTTGTCTTGATTGAGGTCTCATGTGCGTTCCAATGTCATTGATTCCAGAGCTGAAATCACTGCAAGCAGCCTGAAGAATACTCAGCATTTCACAGTAAAACATACCTCTGTGTAATATACTGCTTGTTGGGAATTCACGTTGACCCCAAGGTTCAGGCAGCATAAATAACCTGACAGGTTCCCTTTAAATTACAGGTTAGAAGTTGGTTGGTGGCTGAAAAAAAGTTACAGAGGCAGCCCTGCCGGCTCAACAGCCATATACAGATGAGTGTTGAGGGAGTGCTACAATCCGAGGAATGTGGAGGAGATTACAACACTGAAGTGATCTGAATTCCAGAAGAAGACTCCCAATCACCATAATATAAGCAGGGAACAGCATCTCATAGTGAGGGGAGAAGCCTGGTGAGAATTAGAGTCAACTTAGAGAATAAATATTATTATAGATCTGTTTTCCAATTAACAATGAAGTAAATATTTTGTACATAGAGTAGATCCGTTTTGTACGAAATGTATTAGAACAGGATTTTGCTGAATGGTATAAAGAAACGCTGGCTTAGGTGTTACCTTATCCTGAGAGTTCAGAAGAATCTTCACACTTTTATCAGAGGAGGTCACCTCAGGTCCAAACTCCACACTTCCTAGAACAAATAATATATACAGCGAGCTGCAGATACATTTTTGGTTTGTTATAACAACAACAATAATCTTTATTTATATAAATAGTGCCAACATATTCCGCAGCGCTTACAAAACAGGGGGGGGGGGGTAGAACAGAAACAAAACCTCGGTTACATAAAATCAGTTGATGGAAACAATAGTGGTGAGGGTCCTGCTCGAATGGGCTCACATACTACAAATAATAGGGTGATACAGAAGGTAAAGGGCTGGAGATGTGCACAGTATGGGGAGATGGAGGGTGAGGGGTGCTATACACATAGACAATGGTCAAATTGAGCCATATAGCGTCTGAATCGGGAACGGTTGATTGCGGCTGGCATGGATTGCAGTCAGTAGGACAGGGAGCATGTTATCAGGCGGAGTACAGAGGGGTTTGGTTTGGGGGATATGGTATGCCTCCTTGAAGAGGTTATAAAGATAAATTTCATTTTACACCTGCACGCAGCACACTAACATCTCAAAATATTTTCAACAATTTCCAGAAAGATATACAAATATTCTCAGTTACTGTTTTGCACGAGAAAATTGTTTAAATGAGTTTTCTGAGACTATAAATTTTTAAAGTGATACATAATTGTGCATTATTTATAAAAATGATACCACTTACAAGTGTATCTGTATTAAAATGTCTGCTATCCCCCTGCTGGGCCTCAAGGGTAAATCCCTACCCCGTCAGCTAACGTGTTTTGGTCAAAATGCAAACAAATACCTGCATTTATCAGTATTTTTTGCATGCAGTGTGCTAAAGATGCTGGGGGAGTCCAGGATGTCCTGCCAGTGTGGCGCACTGTGCTGATATAGTGTAATAAACTCTTGTGCCAGTAGGGGTTGTATTTCTGTATGGTGTGTCGCACTTATCTATGGCTCGCATCCTTGGTATCAGTTCACATCTGCAGATTATGTTGTCTGCAGTCACCCCTCCCCTAATCTTGGGTTGAGTTGAGTGGCTGCACATGAGTCTGCACTGAACATTTAGCTCCCTCATATTGCAATCTGGCTTTTTGCATGCTATTAGGCGATATGGTGATTGAGTCTGCCCTGCAGTATCAGGTGATCCATATTTGGCTTCTTTTTCTGTGCGTTATGTCCTACCCCAATCATATGACCATATCATCCAACATCTCTAGTGCTGTACACGTGATATGACCAATGTTCATGTCAGTACGGATGACATATACCATATTTTTCACTTTATAAGGTGCACTTTTTCCCCCCCAAAAGTGGGGGAGGGGGGTGGACAATCAGTGTGTCCTATAAAGCAAACGTGCTGAAATTCGGACCTGGACAGCAGCTGAAAAGGATCGCAAGTCCTTCTCACGCAGCTGCTGTCCGAGACCGCATCCATAGCACAGGAGCCCATACTAACAGCTGATTGGTGGAGGTGGGCGAGCAGCAGGGTGCTCAGTAATCAGATGTTCGTACGGTCAGCTCTCCTGCTATGGAGCCGACAGTGTGATACGGATCACACGTCCGCTACTTAGCAGCACCTGTAGGAACAGCTGATTAGAACTGCTGTAGGTACAGACGGCTCTCCTGCACTCCTTATCACACAGCTGCTGCCTACATAGCACAAATGTATACACCATAGCTCACCATAATGAGACCTGCCATGCTGGGTTCCTAAAAAGTTGGGTGACAACTAATGGAATCATCATTACATTGACACTAAGCTCTTCCAGGATCCAACTGCAGAGTTATGCAAGAATTTATACCACATACATTGCTATAACTAGTCAAACATGGCACTCAGGGCTCCTGGAAAGCTGGGTGACAAGTAATAAGATCAGCATTACATTTACACTCAGCTGTCCCTGGATCCTGAATGGCAGGTTGACAAGTGGTATATACTTCATTTCGAGGCGGTACTACTACTGCTTTGTTCCTCTTTCCCTGCCTGGCCTGAGTTCAAAATATTTTTTCTTATTTTTCTCCTTTAAAACCTAGGTGCGTCTTATAAAGCGAAGGATACACAACTATGGTACACAAGATGACCGTTCCCACCTACCAAAATGTAACTATATATTTATAATCTTAACATCTCAGAATTCAACTCACCACATTTAATTCGAAAAATATCATCAACAAGTCCTTCATATACGACCTGGGAACACAGGGGAGTGATGTAGTCCACATCTGCAAGACCAAGATAACATGTTGGCACTCGCTACACAGAAGAGGAAAGCAAGAAGGCTCACGAGAGATAGGCCACAAAGTAGGACAGCTTTCATCAAACATTATAGAGTTATAGCTCTAAAAAGGGGTTTACAAATATTTAAACAGTACACAATAATGGGAACAAGGCATGCAAGCAAAGAATTAGCACAAACAGCCACATACAACCATCCTGCTGTAGTCAATACACAGACAGCAACGATAAAGTGCTCAAAAGGACACAGTAATCCACATCGCAGAAGAGAAATGTCAATCCTTGACACAGAAACAGTCAGGCAGCCACATGTGGATTTTTCCCATTGACTGGGGCCAAATCTGTGTGCAGATCAGTGTTGAAAATCTATGACACAGATCTGACACTTGAATCACCTGAACACTCCCTTAAAGACTGATCTCTGCCGACTTACCTGTGCTACCTGTATAGAACTACTAGTAATACGTTGATTGGAATATTTTTCAAAAGTCCAGAGAAGAGGCATTATGCATTGATACTGATGGTGACCAGTCAGTCAGGTCCCCTGAGGCTTTGCAGTCAACCTGGTACTCTGCGCTGCTCTGCTAAACTCCAGCAAACACTGATACACTATGCTATGTCTAGCACATTAGTACAGGGCCTGAAGGGGTAGTGCATGACTTGTCTGTAGAGTACTCTGTGCCATGCACTGCCCTTTCCTGCCCTGCACTAAGTATAATACAGAGTATCACTGTTCCTGGGGTGTTCTTTTTTTTTAAGAAGATTGACCATTAGAGGAGTTGTCTCACTTCTAGTTGTCTGCCAAAAAATGTCTGCCAGCGGCGCAGCCTTTGTAAACGCATCCAAGGTGTGGGGGCCTAATATCACACTTTCCAGAATTTAGTCTCTGCCCCACCCATGGCCTTTCTGCCTTCTGCTCTACCAATACATTCCCTCTTCCTAGGATGAGTTTCTATAGTCAGCCATTATGCGGCCTTCCTGCACTTCTCCTGTTAAAAAAAGGACATTCCAGTAAAGTCTGTCAATATAAATAAGTCCACTAGTATTACATTGTTTAGTTATTCCTTTCTGTCTGAAAATCTTGTTCGCTTAGGTCATGTGATCTCACAGTGACCTCTTGGGAATTACCTGTCTTTGTGTTCTCTCAAGGGGGTTACTAACCTCAGCCCCTGGGACTTCCTGTATGATGAAAATGAATGGACTGTACCACACAGGCTTTTCACAACTCCTTACACAGTTACTGATGATGATTAGGCAGCTCCTGTCATGCAGTTGGAGAATATAGAGTGTAATGATAATTAAAGTATTCTACCAGCAGGCAGAGATGGTACTGGCTCTAGCTGGTCATGTGATTCTGTGCTGATGCATCATGAGATTGATAGCATAGCATATAGGAAGAGAAAGCAGGGAGAAATCTAAAAATGAAGATGCTGATAAGTATCAGACAGTAAGCTGTACTGCAGGGAGGTGACTGCAATATAAATAGGAGATTCCAGAGCGTGACAGACAATCAGGTTAGTGACGGGGGGGGGGGGGGGGCAGTGACGGGAAAATGTGTTTTCACTGCAGTGCTTTATTTGTTATAATTCCTTAGCAGTTGTGAACTGTGCATATTTATAAAAATATATTCAAGAAAAGGTTACTCCTAACCTCGGTCAATCATGAAGACAAGTCCCAGATCTGGTTTTCTGTCCTTATGAACAATATCTTCATCTTCAAGGAGTTCTTTCCACATATCATATACCATCTGTAATAAATATATATATTACAATGTAGTTAATGCTACTTGAAGAAGATACTCACCATTAGAGGCAAATCCCAACTCTCTTCTGGTGAGCAAACACAATGATTCAAGGCCTAGCCCCCCCCCCCCCCCGTAAGCCCCCTTTCACACCACACTCAGGAGATAAGCTATTCCACACTGAGGATTTCCCAACATATACCTCCAGCAGAAAGCTGTAACTAATGACATGGTATAGACATACAGTGGCCAATAGAGAAAGATCTTGTCCAGCACAGGGAATAAAAAACAATCCCAATTTTATTCAAATCCAATTTCAATAAAACAATAGCCCAGGGATAAAGTTTTGTGAAATCAAGTAAGCATCTGACATGTTTCATACGCTGCACACGCTCTTCGTTATATCACTAAGGTCTTGGTCAGACGAGCGTGTATTTTGATGCATCCGTACAGTGCAAAAAAACGCACTGCACGGATGTACAAAATACGCCTGACCAAAGCTCCGTGCCCATTGATTTCAATGGAGCCAGCACTACAATGAATGGCTGCGCACTGCCTGTGATTGGCTGAGCGTTCAGCCAATCAGATACAGCTCTTTCAGGAAGAACTTCAGTACAGTGCTGGGGAACAAAGAGTTAAGAGCGCTGAGCCCTGACAGCGGCGGAGAGGTGAATATTTTTTTTTTGATTTTTACACAAGCTAGGGATAGTTTTCAGGGAAGGGTTTATATTTCAATCCCTTCCTCAGAAAATCACTGCAGGGAGTGCCTGCATCCCATTGCTTTGAATGGGGCCGGCTACAGTGCTGGCCCCATTGAAAGCAATGGGATGGCATTGCGGTCCTTTGCCACAGCTGTGACAGGGGATTCCTTCAACCCCGAGGGGAATTCTCCACAGGGATTCTTGCGGAGCACAAACCTATGTGGTGCACGCATGTCCTATCTTTACAGGTGCAAGTATTTTCGCAGCTGTAAAAAACGGGCATGTGAACACACCATAGGAAACCAATGGTTCTAATAGACGCGCTGTTTTGTGCGCACAAATACACGCTCATCTAACTTTGTCCTAACCCATCACATGAATGGTGCTTTATGGACACATTTTATGTATGCACCAGAAGCTTTTCCAATATATACACTAAAGGCTTAAGGGAAGCCCAAGGGACCACTTCTAAGTGACCATATTTAACCTAAGCTGCACAATACTATAATAAAAATTATTACCTTCGCACACCTTCCTATCCCATAAACCTTTGACATTGGTCCAAAGATAGAATTCAGTAAATGGAGAGCTCTGGCCACAGTTCCAATCCATCGTTGGTTTCCCTCCTTGGAAAAGACAATATCATTTTATGATTCTAAATAGTAAGCCACTAATGAGGCACAGAAGACAGTGATCATTCACATTGGGCATTATAAAGGCAATTAGGCATCATGCATACCATTGCTCCAAAATTGCAAGTAGCTTCCTTGAAATGTGCGGGTGTTTTATGGTTCAACTGTATGCTTTTAAGAAAATAAAACAAACAAACAAAAAAAAAGTAAAAACTTTCCTAGAACTGCTTCCAGTACATAATCACATGTGGCAAAACACATCGGTTTGTGTTTTTGTAGAAGGATTGATAAAAAGATAAAATAGTAAGTTTCACATCTGTGTTGGAAACTCCGGATGGAGGGTCCTTAGTAGATACAGCTGAAAGTACCGGAAGAAAAAGGGTTGCATACAGTGCTTTTTCTTCCGTCCAAAAGCCGAGCAGCTGGGTAGAAAGTGGGCAGACCTCATTATGGTCAGTGGGGTCTGTCTGGCACTGTTCAGTTCCGTCCAGAGTTGGAACCATTCAGCCGCGAATGGAGCAGGAAAAGGGAATCCCCAACGCAGCAGGAAAACAGAATCCCCAACGCAGGTGTGAAATCACCCTTAAGGCTGGGTTCACACAGGGCGCAATTGCCGCGGAATTTCCGTGCAGACTTTCTGCACAGAAATTCCGCTTGCGGCTTTTTATCCCGGGATTAGCCAGCAAAGTGGACGAGTTTTGCAGAAATCTCGTCCACACGCTGTGGCCGAGCCACGCTGAAATTGACATGCCATGTAGAATTCAAAGATGGGGCATGTCAATTCTTTCCCTGTTTCTGCGGTGGCCACTCTCCTCTCTATGAAGAGAGAAGGCTGCAGTGGAATACAGGCGGTGCAGCCGCTCCAAAATCTGCAGTGAAAGGCCATGGGTTTGTTTTTAAGCTGCATTTCTCCTGCGGCGTTTCTGTGCGGTCATTCCGCGGGCTTTCGGTCCCGTGTGACCCCAGACTTATGGTCTTAAAGTGAAAAAAAAAAACATGGCCTTCTATTCTTCTGAACAGTAAGTACAACAAATATAAATAAAAAATAAATATACGCGTGCCTGTTTGTGCAGACATAAACATTTTATGCTTACACACATTATATATAGTAACCAAGGTAGTACTATCTGAAACTCTGGGCCTTTTTCTCCTCATGAGATCTCAATTTTGATCAGTTCAGATTTACCTGGGGTTATGTATTCCCAAAATTAGTCAGTTTCTCAGTCAGCATAACTCCTGCGTGAGCAAATTACATGGAGTGTAGCACTCTTGCTCTTCAGAGGAGGACACAAGTACTTCTATCACAGTTACTGCTGATGATTAGAGGCACCTGTCACATAGTTATAATAGAGGAGATCACAGCTCATCCTCCTGACTGTATACATATGGACTGGAGCTTATTTAGGTAAATCAGGAGAGCTTTAAACTATTACAATATGGGAATGAAAATGAAAGACCAGCAAAAATATACAGCTAATGAATACAGTTAAGAACCTTATGCCCATTTTAGGACCGCAGACTCAGACTCAAGTCCTCCAGAGGTCATCATACACCGGCAGGGACACACTCACCAAGAGAAGGGTGCTGTGATCTAAAAATATGGGAGTCTTGTGAAGAATCCAACTGGAGTGAAAAGTAGCTGCTGTCATATGTGGGTACATTTTCCGATTGATTTACAATAAATATTAACACTGTGGTGATTAGACTTCTGCCAGCGCTGTATTACTCACAAGAAAATAGTCCCGATAGAATTCTGGTAGTTCCATGCTGATGATATCATCATCCAACGGGAGGAGATAAAAAAGCCATTCATCAGTGGTTACGTCTACGTAGGGAAAAAAAGTAAGCTTTCTTAGTCAGAATATGCCAGTCCAGTCTTCTCATTCTCAAACATGTAAATATCCATGTATGAATGTTCAGTACTATAGCCCACAGCTACATAGCTCCAGTATAAGAAAACCAACACATAAAGAAATGTGAATAAGTATTTCAGCCCCCATTCATGTCTACAGAAGACAGACATCAATATTAGAGGGATTTTAGCAGATTAGGATTACTTCTCCTCAGACAGCGCCACTCTTGACCAAGGGTGCTAGCCGGTATTACAGCTCAGCTGTATTGAAGTTAAACCGTTATACTTAAGCTAAACCAATGTCAGAACTAAGCAGGTTAATTTATGTAAAGAAAAAAAAAAGAAGTAGACGACTGCTTCAGCCCACATGGTTGCATGTCACTGTTTGCTTCAAGTAATAGTGGGCAGATTCACTAATACAGTCCAACTAGACAGCAGATGTATCACAATGGCTCTGCTGAACGATAACACTGGCAGATCTTTAGACTGTCTAGTCTAGCTTTATACCATATACAGATGCAACTAATTTTACCATGATTGTGATAGAATGGCACAGAAAGTTATCTTAACCCAGTAAAAAAACTATCGCTCTTTTTTCTTAATACAATAAAACTTATTGTAAAGTTTTTCAAAGTGTAAATAACCCCCCCCATTAGCACCGCACATTGTGATATCATGTTGCATTAAAAGTCAAGCTAAGAAAAAAAAAACGTGTACGAGATGGCTTAAAATCTGGCGCAAATTTATAACAATTTTTGCTGCACATGAGAAACTTTATTCTATAAGTCAGTACAATTATGACAAAACCAAATCTATATAGTTTTCTTTTTTGCTATACTTTTCTAAAATATCTGTGGAAAAACACAATTATTTTCTGCTGCTGTCTTCTGCCAGCCATTACTTTTTTATTTTTTTATCAACATAGTTGTGCGGGGGCTCATTTTTTGCAGGACAACCTGAAGTTTCTATTGCTAGCATTTTGCATTTTGGGGTACATACAACTTTTTGACTGCTTTTTATTGCAATTTTTCTTGGAGACAGAGTGAACAAAAAAAGTGCGATTCTGACATGGAGTATTTTTTTCTGGGCAACATTCACCATGCAGGATAAATAAAATTTGTTACTTTGATATATCGGACACAACAATACCGATAGTCCGCTGACTTCGCGCTACATCTAAACGCTCCCCGCTCAGCGTTTCACATAGAATGTAAAGCGAGAAGTGAGTGATTCTCAGCAATGATCTGCCTGTCTAAACGCTGTGCAAAAGCACAAATAACTAGCAGTGAGGTTACCCACTTGTTTAGACGACAGTCGTCCCGTGTAAAACGTACCATTATACTGCCTTCCAACACCACAGCTGTTATTGTTAATCCCCATGTAAACTACTGCCCCTACTGGTGAACATGAGGAGTCTAATAATCTGCAGGTCACACTTACCGCCATATACTCCTTCCTGCTCCAAGATCATGTCACATGTGTAAAACTAGAGAAAAACATGGGAGAAATAGATTTGGCACTTTATTTCCAACGATCACCAGATACCAACTCCGAAACATGACAAGTATTGTAATTACCTTCTGAGGACTAAAAATGATCTTGTACTTCCGGCTCACACCGGCCTTCTTATCTTCATTGACAAGATCTGTAGAGGCAAAAAAAACCAAAAACATTAATGTATTTTACTGGTGTGTCGCACAGTGCAGTTGTGATGGTGTATCCAGGCTGATCACTCACAACGGGTCAGACTTCTGCTAGAGACGTAATCATCTGAAGAGTTACTGAGACGTTTGGACATTACTTTGCATGATATTGGGGACTCAGGCCCGTTCCACACACAAGTTGCAGAATGTGCACCGAAATTCTGTAACCAAGTACAGTACAGTGTTTTAACAAACCACATTCACTAATACTTGAAAAAAATCAGTTGCGGATTAGGGTCATGTTGCAGATTCAACATAATGAGCGAAATCCGCAACAAAATTGTGTGTGGATTTTGGTGCAGATTCACGGTGCACTTTTTACATTGTGTGTGAAACTAGCCTTATATAATGTCATAAGTGTTTAATATTCCCATAAGTACTGGAGGTCCTGGATCAGATGACTTTGTACAATTAGCTTAAAGTGGAGGTATCGCATGTATTTTTTTTTTTATTTTCAGATTTTTTTTTTTAAAGAAATAAATGGTAATTTTTTTAAATCAATTTTTATTTTCTGATTGTAGATTTTTGTATTCTATTCTCTGTGCATGACTACTGGGGAGGCCATCTTGCCTGATCTGCTGTTAACAGCCTTCAGAGAAATGCATTACAACCCCAAAATGGACAACGGGAACCAGTAGTCTGGAACCTGAAAACTGTCTAACAGAAAACTGACTTTGCTATCCATAGTAACCAATCACACACAGATTTAATTTCTTATAGGCTCTTAAAAAATAAAAGCTGCGCTGTGATTGGCTGCTACTGGCAACAAAGACATTTTTTCTGCTACATGCTTTGCATGAATCGCCTTGATTGACTTCTACAGGAAACTGTTACGGGCAAGCTATATGACATGTGTAGAGATAATATGTAGGTTGAGGGAGGAGGTGAGCTGTGATTTTATTAATATATATGTGTTACATTTCATTGCATTCTTGTGATGACAATGAGATGACTACTGAAATGTGACCTCTGCAGAACAGCAAGTGACAGAGTATTATGGCTGAGCCAGACTGAAAACTGCAAGACTTCAGGACTATTTTTAAACATACATAGAGACAAAAAAAAAAAACATACATAAAAAAAAAAAATCTTAAAAAATGTATTGAACATTAAAACTTGACTTAGGCCTCCCTCACACAGGACGTTTTCAGCCCTGTGCTAAACGCTGTACAAGGCTCCCATTCATTTCAATGGGGCTGCTCACACAGGGCTGAAAACGCTGCTTTGAAACGCGCTGCATGTTCTATCTTTGGGCATTTTCAGCTGAGTCTCTCATCGAAATGAATGGGCAGTGTTTGCAGCTGTGGTGAAAAGGCTGCGTTTTGCAAACGCCCTGTGTGAGGGAGGCCTTAATGTCATTTTCTTATGCAAATTCCCCTTAACGGAATACATAATCAGGGTTAGTAGAGAGTGCAGGGTCTACGGAAAAACTCTGTGACGATCTAATGTCCTATTCTGAAGGTCCCCATGTGAATGTGTTGCTATATTCTGAAGTCACAGGTGAGAAATATACCAATCCTTGTGCAATACACTGACATGCTTCATGACATAATCTTATTAGCCTCATTGCTTGGCAGGAAAGTCAGCTTTATGAGCAGGTTACAGATAACAACATAGTAGGCAGTGAATGTAATATCATCTATCTGCTGGAAAGAGAAGGAAAGTTACTTACTAGCAATATGCTTTATATGCTTGATACGTGGTCGGATTAGAAAGCACAATCTAGAGATAGATATGCCCACAGAAGAAGTTATTAAAGAGGAAGAAACAACGAGGTGCTGCAATTATGTAGTAGGTCTTGTGACATACGAAATAACAATCCAGACTAGCATCATTCCACATTTTATATATTATATATATAAATATTAGTTAGTCCATAGCAACTGACTAAGCAGTGGGTCAATATGTTCCATTCATGATGCACAAGACCGCTCAGACAATCTTAGGCTTCAGTGGCCATGGAACAATCACAGCTGAAGTCTGTGATTGGCAGAGCAGTCAAGTGCACAATGAATGGCGCGTGACCGCCCGCTGCTTCTTCTGGGTTCCGAGCAGCGTGCATCACAGCTGCAGCACTGGAGGCAGAGCTACCGGAATAGGGGAGTTTTCATTTTTAATCTATTTCACACTATTTTACCTGCATAGAATTTTTTCTTAATGTCCTGAAAACCCCTTTAAATAAAAGGTCTTCCCCTGTCAGACGTCATTTGTGCAGTAGAAGTATTTTCTAGTTAGCTTTTAAGTATTACAGGAACACACAATAAGAAAAAGAAAGGAAACAACTGCTGCAACACTTACTGTATGTCACAGAAGGAGATATAGAATTGTCTATTACTTACTGGTCAGAGTTGGTATAAATGGGTTTGTTCTCCATCTTATACAGTTTGTCAACATCATGTTGCTAAAAGAGAAAACAAACACATTTCCCTAATGAAGCTTATTAATATCCTAAACCCCACCATAACGGCAGGGATTGCTCCGTCTCTAATAGATGTCATGGTACCTTTAATATCGAGACATTTGCAATTCGATCTAATGGGCTCATCAACTCCGGCTCAATAAACAAATCTTTTTTTCCAGGAAGCTGCAAGAGAAACACATTAGTTACAACAGAGACACGTTACATGAATTAATGCATACAAAGACAACACATACTTGAAGTGGAACTGCGCTTTCTAAAAATGTTTGACATCTCGTAGTCAAAAGTTTTGATAGTTTCAGCAGCCGGACCCCCAGTTATCACTGCTTGCCGGCTAAGGATGGACTCAATAGAAAGTCTACAGGCCCGCCTTTAGCTAGCGCGCAGTGACAGTGCCCAGACAAGCGCGTCAGCTGGCTCATTTTAGTGATCAGTGGAGGTCTCAGCAGCTGAATCCCCAGCGATAAAAACTATTAAGATGTCCCTAGATCATGGCAAAAGTTTTCAGAAAGCGCAGTTACACTTTGGGTTATTTCCAACTTTTTTTTTTTTTTTTTTTAAGACTTAATCAAATCCCTAATAAAAATGAGAGCTATTACTTGTGTCCAATCCAATTTCCTACCAGGAATTCAGCTTTCTTTGGTCTTCTTTACCCACTTCCTCACTCGCATTTGCTGAACAATTTGTGAGTGGAGTGGTACACCTCCCAATGATGATGTGTCAAGGAATCAGTGCTGTGATCACTTAGGCTGGGTTCACACAGGGCGGATTTGCCGCGGAATTCCCCTGAGGAACTTTGCTGCGGCAGATCCGCCTGCGGCCACTAATCCCAAGTATAGCCAGCCATGTGGACCAGATTTGCCAAAAATCTCGTCCACAAGGTGCGGACAATCCGTCGCGGCAAAACCGGCGCTGCGGCGCAGATTTCCGGGACACAGCATGTCAATTCTTTTTTTTCCCCACTGCGGCCTTGCTCCTCTCTATGGGAGAGCCAGCTGCAATGGAGAAGCATCCGGCAAAGCCACTCCAAAACCCCGGGCTAAGTGCCGCGGGTTTTGAAGCTGCACTTATCCCACAGAGATCTCGTGGTTCAAATCCACCCCGTGTGAACGCAGTCTTAAGGAGATGTACACAGAGGTGAAATCCGAGACCAATTTTCCAGTGCTGATTTTGCCTCAAAAGTCATGCATTTCTGTTATGGGTATGCACTCCAGGGCGGATCTGCAGAGGGTTTTAGTTCAGATTCTGTGCAGAATCGGCATAAAGAAGTGACATCCCTTTTTTTCTTCAGCGATTTATGATCTATGCCATACAGACTACAAGGCAGCATCACATTAAAAGTAATGTCAAACATATTTGCTACGGATTCCACCTCAAATTCAAGGCTAAAAGAAATGTCATGTGAACATACCCTAACCCTTTTTTCATAGTGAGCGCCCCGATACTGCCCTTACAAGGTCTTGGCACCTACTGTGTGCACTGCATGGCATACTGTGAGATATGCCACAAAAGACCTCAAATAAAAAAAGATATCTTGGCTAAAATACTAGGTCCATTTATTATGTTCATTTCTTCAATATAATGTTATTAGGAAAATGTCTCCTGTTGCAGAAATTCCATTACAGAAGGTTCAGGGCAGACTCCAGGCTGTTGTGAAACCATAGCCTGCATTGGGGGGCAATTACTGGTTAACATGCGACACATGAAGCGCAGGCATACAATTGTACCAGCACAGACACTTACCTGCTCGAGAAGATAAATAAGCTGGTCTCGCGCCAATCTCTTTAGTATGGTGAAATCCGGAAGCTCTGGAGCATCCAGCCGCTGTGATGCCATTACTGCCCGCTCTCAGTAACTCACCTAGAGGGAAAGACCAACTAGTTAATATTTACCATTTTCAAATGCACATTTGTTCCATGTTACAGTTCGCACTAGATCTGCGAGTAAAACTGAAATTTTTCTTTTACTGACAGGACTCTGTCAGATGAATGGATAATAAAGCAATATCAGCACTAAGTAGGGGACATAAAAACATGTAGAAGCGCCCCTTTGTGGCCTTTGATAGAGTTTGACTTGACTCTCCTCAGTGAACGCTCCCTCATGCTTCCCTCTTAGTGTTAAAGGGCTTGTCCTTTTGCAAATTAACTTTTCAAAAACTACAGCCCAATGGGTTCAAACAATATAACAAATGGCTACTGCCCCTCCTCAGCCCCGGCGGTCCAGTGCTGGAGCCCTGCTGTTATTTCGGTCTGTGTTACCGGCAGAAGTCAGGTGACCGTTACCTGCCAATTAGAGGCCGCAGCATCACGGTTACAAACTCCTGGCATCATGGTGTCCAGGATGTGAGCATTGATTCAGGAGAATGGGCGATAACACTGCGGCCTCTGACTGGTTGTGAGTAGTCACCTGACTTCTGCGGTCAACAGAGACTGGGGAATCATGGATCTCTACAACCTCCATGCCCATCCGTATCAGATCTTGTATCCAAGCTAGAGGCATACAACAGGGTACTAAAGCCTCCATGCCCGCCCGTATCAGATCTTGTATCCAAGCTAGAGGCATACAACAGGGTACTAGAGCCTCCATGCCCGCCCGTATCACATCTTGTATACAAGCTAGAGGCAGTATAACAGGGTACTAGAGCCTCCATGTCTGCCTGTATCACATCTTGTATACAAGCTAGAGGCAGTACAACAGGGTACTAGAGCCTCCATGCCCGCCCATATCACATCTTGTATCCAAGCTAGAGGCATACAACAGGGTACTAGAGCCTCCATGCCCGCCCGTATCACATCTTGTATACAAGCTAAAGGAGGTACAACAGGGCACTAGAGCCTCCATGCCCGCCCGTATCACATCTTGTATCCAAGCTAGAGGTGGTAGAACAGGGTATTAGAGCCTCCCTGCCCACCCGTATCACCTCTTGCATCCAAACTAGGGGCGGTACAAGAAGGTACTAGAGCCTTCATTAACGTCTGCATTGCATCTTGTATCCAATCTAGCAGTGGCCCAGAAGGGTACTAGAGCCTCCATGCCCGCCAATATCACATCTTGTATCCAAACTAGAGGCGGTACAACTGGGTACTATAGCCTCCATGCTCACCATATCACTTTTTGTATCCGCACTATAGGCAGCCTAACAGGGTACTACAGCCTCCATGCCCGCCAGTATTACATCCTATATCCAAGCTAGAGGCGGCCCCACAGGGTACTAAAGCCTCCATGCCCGCTTGTATCACATCTTGTATCTAAGCTAAAGGCGGTACAAAAAGGTACGAGAGCCTCCATGCCCGCCTGTACCACATCTTGTATCCAAGCTAGAGGCAGTACAACAGGGTACTAGACTCTCCATTGCAGTCCATATCATATCTTGTATCCAAGCTAGAGGTGGTACAACAGGGTACTAGAGCCTCCATGCCCACCTGTATCACATCTTGTGTACAAGCTAGAGGCGGTACAACAGGGCACGCAGCATGCTCCATTTTTGCGTGTATTCCACGTAGGTGGCTTCCATTGAAGTTAATGGAAGCCGTCCGATCCGTGGACCTACCACAATTGACACTGTGGAAAGGTTGCGGATTCCGCGTCATTGCTAGGCGATGACACAGAAAAAGCAAGAGTATAATAAAAAAAATCTGTACTGCGCATGTCCGCAATACATATGAAGAGAAATGAAAGCAGGTACGTGCGGACGCCACTGCTGCCAGGGACGGATTTCACATGTGCAGGCGGCCCTACTTATATCAATGTTACAATCACACACATACGTTTTATTCAATTCTGACAACTCCTTCCAGGGGAGGGGCTGCTTTGTGACCATGAGGATTATATATATATATATATATTCTGCATTGCACAGACGATCAGCTGACCTTGCCTACAGTCATGTCTGTCTTTGGTGCTAAGCTTTACATTGCAGGCTATCATACCGCCAGAGCACAGTAAACACTCAGTTATAGGAGCACCTTCTATAATAGCGCCCATTCCTGCTGTCATTGCCCAGGGCTGGCTAGACTATGATAGAAGTGATTGGCTGTGGTTGCTATAGGCAACGAGCAGGACACGAGGCGCACAGTGTCCTGTAGGGGTGAGGGTGGGCGCGGACTTCCGGCCCCGTGTGAGCTCTTCCATATACAGCGCACGGCCCGCACTCACCTCTGGGACTTCCTGGCACCCACAACGTGCAAACAGCAGGAGGATAGGATTTCGCTAGGAACTAAAGTTAGATATCCAATGAGGGAAGAAAAAAGAGGACGGACATCTTCCGGTTCAGTCAAGCGTACGTAGGAAGTGTTACCATGGAGACGGTGGAAGCAGAAATTCACCCGTCAGTAATTAAACCCCAGCCTACCAGCTGTTGGCGCTCCCTGTTATCACCGCTGTGTGGTGCTGTGTACAGCATATGGATTTATAAAGCCTGCTGTATACTAATATATACCCTGCACAGCGGTCTACTATGGCGCGCACACCGTGTAGGGGGTTACATATGGGGAATTCATTGCCCAACTAAAACGGGTCGGATTCTGCACGCTGGAGGCCTGCAATGGATTCCGTCTGCGTGAGCGCTAACACTAGCATATGACCACGTTTTTAAAAAATGTTTGTATCTCCCGCAGCCCATATGCAATTGACATCAATGGAGAACGCGCACACAGATTTGGCGGTAAAATGGAGCGCGCTGCAATTTTCCTTTCACTCATGGAATACGCAATTTCTTTCCAAGAGTGAGAAGAAAAATTCGAAAATACATGTTTTCAACGCCTGCCGTTTATCGCAGAATGTCCACGCGGACGGTGATTACAGAATCCTCAAGTGAAATCGGCTTGTGCGCGGCCGGGTAAGTGGGAGTTCTTGTGACTGTGGCGTCGCAGTAGCGCTAGGTCACAGGGCAGCACCACTGACAGTCATGGGATGGTGCCGTCTGTTGGCTTAGGCCAGGGTTGTGTAATCCAACATTGTGTGACCTCACATTACGGTCCATAGGATTGTGGTGGGAGTCATAAACAATATCCACAGAGGCCAGATTTTTCTGCAATCTTGGGTTTTCGGCCTGACCCCGCAGACCTCTATGTGGGTGAGGGAGGGAGTATTAAAGGGGTTGTCCCGAGGCAGCAAGTGGGTCTATACACTTCTGTATGGCCATAATAATGCACTTTGTAATGTACATTGTGCATTAATTATGAGCCATACAGAAGTTATAAAAAGTTTTATACTTACCTGCTCCGTTGCTAGCGTCCTCGTCTCCATGGTGCCGACTAATTTTCGCCCTCCGATGGCCAAATTAGCCGCGCTTGCGCAGTCCGGGTCTTCTGCAGTCTTCTATGGGGCCGCTCGTGTAGAATGCCGGCTCCGTGTAGCTCCGCCCCGTCACGTGCCGATTCCAGCCAATCAGGAGGCTGGAATCGGCAATGGACCGCACAGAAGCCCTGCGGTCCACGGAGACAGAGGATCCCGGCGGCCATCTTCAGCAGGTAAGTATGAAGACGCCGGACCGCCGGGATTCAGGTAAGCGCTGTGCGGGTTGTTTTTTTAACCCCTGTATCGGGGTTGTCTCGCGCCGAACGGGGGGGGGGGGGGGTAAAAAAAAAAAAAAAAAACCCGTTTCGGCGCGGGACAACCCCTTTAATTTGCTCGTGGTAGACAAACGCGCCCCAATTTAAATGCCCTAATGAGTTCCAGATGTGTTCCTTTTTTTAAGGAATTGCGCAGCGGATTGTGCATCCCGTTGCATATTGTGTGCGTTTATGTACTCCCCCATAGACTTCTAAAAACAAAAATGATAATGGACCCATTGAAATCAATGGGTTCTATTCTCTGCATATCGCCCGCACAAATCCGTCCATGGCGAGCCGCCCTTAGTCCTCTGTTTCCCATCAGTCATTGGCAACATCTATCTTGATCATATCCTGCTCAAAGAGATGTACAATTTTTTACCAGGCAACTATGGCTTTCAAGGCATGCTGGGAGTTGTAGTCCTGAGACAGCTAAGCAGCCGCAGGTTGGAGACAGTGCAGCGCTCCACCAACAGGGACGGCTCAGGTTGGCTTCTTGTGCTGCTTACACAGATGAGCAACTAGGAATCGGAGCACAAATATGAACCCCGTTCTTGTGAATAGGGTCATACACACGAGTGATTTTCTTTCCTGCATCGCAGCGTGGGAAGAAATCGCAGCATGTCCTATCTTTGGGCGTTCCTGTTTATAAGCAGCTGTGTTAGACTAGGGCTAGGCGGTGACTTGGGTCGGGCTCACACAAGCGTAATTTCACCACATATTACATGGTGAATGGAGTCCGTGAAAGTACATTGATTTCATTGATCCATACACATTTGCGAATACATTAATAGCATGTCATATGTGTGCAAGAAAGAACACAGCACACGATATGAGCCTATTGTTCTCTATGGGCACATAATCAACAATGTATATATGGGCCGTGTTTATATGCGTCATTGCGAAGCTACAGAGCGGGAAATTTAAACTTCCTCCCATGTAATTTAAAGGTTTTTTTCAGGGAGAATACTACTGATGACCTATCCTCAGGATCTGTCATCAATAGTCGATCGGATGGGTTCCGTCTCTCGGGACCCCAACCGATCAGCTGCTTGCAGCTCTGATAGTGGGCGCACAATTACACAGAGGTTGGACCAGAGGTCTCTGCTCCTACCTGTCTGACGTGGCCGGTGCTAGTAACTGCAGGCATGACTCATGTTAGAATTCTAGAATGGTAGAGTTGGAAGGGACCTCCAGGGTCATCAGGTCCAACCCGATTCACTAAATCATCCCAGACAGATATCTGTCCAGCCTTTTTTGATTTCAATAAGAGCTGCACTTGCAGTTACAAGCACCGGCCACTACACAGGTCAGAGCAGGAACCTCCGCTGCTTCCTCTCCGACCCCTGACTAACTGCGGCACTGTCAGCAGGGGCACACAACCAGCTGATCGGTTGGGGTCTCGAGCCACGGACCCCATCTGAACACCTCTGTGAAGTCAGCACCCCATCTTTCAAAAAAGTTAATTTTTTTATAAGTTCTGGATGCACCCCAAAGAGTTCTAGAGTTCCCAATTAATTTTAGAAATAGTTCTAGCAAATTAGGCAAAAAAATCAACAAATGTATCTCTGCGGTGCTAACTTCCAAAAATGATATTACTAAATCAGCGAGAACTTTGTAAATATTGGTTCTAGAGCTTCGAGCATTAAGAGTTTTCTTCAGAACTCTTGAGGTGCTAACCAGAACTCTTATAAAATCGCAGGATTTAAAAAAAAAAAAAAAATTATTTAGCCATAACGTTGAAATTTTTGGATCCGGCATTTGAAAATTAGGCTTCGGTCACACGGGCGTTTTTTCCCGCGATTTGCGGATCGCAAGACAGATGCGCATCCGCAAATCGCGTGACCGGGGCCGAAAAATCGCCCGAAAAAACTGCTCCTAGCCGCGTTTCAATAGAAACGGGCCGGAGCACTTCAGCGCTGTCCAGCGCATTGAATTCAATGGAACCAGCCATACAGCCGGATGCTGGATCCAAAAATTTCAGTTATTATGTGTAATTTTTTAGGAAATCCTGCGATTTTATAAGAGTTCTGGGTAGCACCTCAAGAGTTCTGAAGAAAACTCTTAATGCTCGAAGCTCTAGAACCAATATTTACAAAGTTCTCGCTGATTTTCAAATGCCGGATCCAAAAATTTCACTTATGTGTAAAATAAAATTTGGGAAATCCCGCAATTTTATAAGAGTTCTGGGTAGCACCTCAAGAGTGCTGAAGAAAACTCTTAATGCTCGAAGCTCTAGAACCAATATTTACAAAGTTCTCGCTGATTTAGTAATATCATTTTTGGAAGTTAGCACCGCAGAGATACATTTGTTGATTTTTTTGCCTAATTTGCTAGAACTATTTCTAAAATTAATTGGGAACTCTAGAACTCTTTGGGGTGCATCCAGAACTTATAAAAAAATTAACTTTTTTGAAAGATGGGGTGCTGACTTCACAGAGGTCATCTTGAACAACTATTGATGACCAATGTAACATTACTAAAATATATAAATAAATGTTGATTATTTCTACATGTTATTTCATTATTTATTACCTGAAAATTAATAAAAACAAGTCACTGTAAACATCCAGCTCATTATTGCAAAAAAAGTCAACCAATATACATATATATGAGACTGTTTTACAGACTTCTTATAAAGTCGTACATTGAGTTGAAGGAATGCTGCCATCCAATAGGTGGCGCTGCAGAGGTATTGTTTCATCTTCCTTATTTGCATAAATTACCCAGAGGAGCATGCATGGCCTTAGTCTCCTCACTCACCTCTCAGGTGTCTTCTCACACTCCTGGGTGCTCTCCTTGGGGAGAGATGATGCCATCCCCTGACCCACTCACTCCCTAGGTGTCTCCACACACTTTTTGGGTGCTCTCCCTAAAGAGAGACGACACCCCTCTTGACTCAATGTGGCAAGACACACATCAGTGTTTTTAAACAGATTGCCTGAAAAAGTTCATGGCATGCACTATGCTGATGCGATTTGTGGACGAGACTTGCCCATTCATGTCGGTGAAAGTGAAGGTGAAGGTGAAGGGGGTGGGAGGACGCCGAGAAGCCATCTGGGTGCTGTCTGTTTTTTATAGGAGATGTGAAAAAAAAATTGGGCCAGTTTCTTCTTTTTTAAAAAGGACAACATATTTAAGTAGAAAGAGGAAATGGACTGCATGTGGGACTGCAAACAGATGGAAAAAGGTCTGCTCTGCTGCAGATCCAACACAGAATGCCAGGCGAAACAGAGCAGGGTGCTGCCAGACGCTGTCCAGTAAGATACTGAAGGGCATGTTGGAAACCAGACCGACTCCATTACAGCGATTGGGCTCTGTCTGGCACTGGATGGTTCTGGTACTTCCCAGCTTTCCTGTTATCTGCTTTATGGATGTTGCCTTGATATGGCAGATGGGCTCACGTATTTTGATCAAAATGTGCACCAAGAAACATGCCTTTTATGCTGTTATATTTAGTAACCGTAATGCAATTTGAATTCTAATAGTAAAAAAAGTGGTCCAGGCATTAAAACCTGATTGCCTAGCCTTGGTTAGACAATCAATATCTGCTTGGCGGGGGTCCACCACCTGGGACCCCAGCTGATTGAAGTGGCCACGGCGATCATGCTGCAGTCTCTGCACTGTTTACTTCCAAGTACAATCCTGTTCTCAAAAATGAAAGTTAACAGGTACGCATGGATGCCGCTGCTCCCACATGCGGAATCCGACCCTGCCGTGTGCAGGCGGCCTTAATCAGCTGATTGGCAGCAGAAGCCCACAATCAGATATTGATAGGCTATCTCAGGGCTAGGCCATCGATTTTTACAGCCTGGATAACCTCCAGTCTCTTGCAGTGCTGGAGCCACAAGTTTGTGCTTGTAATGTATACAGAGTCACACAATCTCCTTTGCACTTTAGGTTTCATATAGTAGAGATACATTTCATCCGCTAATGGTAACCGCTCAACATCACATCTGAATCCTAATAAAGACCCATATATTTTATTTATCAGTTCATCACTCACATATTTTAACGTCCCCGTCCTCCGTAAATGAAGTAGGCTGGCCACTGGCTGATATATTCACATTGGTTGTAATTATGTGCAATATGATGAAACCAATAGCCACATTAATGCATTCCTATAAGGGCGGCTTCACACGAGTCTATATGGGCAAAACCGCTCATCACAGCGCATTGGAGCATGAACGAGGTTTGAAGAGGTAGACTTGCTTCCGTGCATATTACTGCTTATGCAGGGGCAGCTCACCCGCACACGAGACACACGCTTTCCGTGGATTTAATGGGTATTTAAGTCTAATGAGGTCCAGATGAGGTCTTTTTCCTGCGTTTTGCGCAGTGTTACACCCTTTCCCTTGCGTATTTGCGCACCTCCCATAAACATCTATGAGACTTTTGCTGCACAAAACACAAAAAGAGCAGGTCCTACTTTTTACCGTGCGCTCTTGAGAGCCATCCCATTGAAGTCAGTGGGTTCTATTCTGTGTTTAGTGTGTGCAGATATTGCGTGCGCACATACCGCTGTGTGAATAAGTCCTAGCTCACTTCATACACGCCAGGCAATGCAGCAGTGTACGGCCTCATTCAGATGGCTGTATTCAGTCAGTATTTTTCTGACTTTCGGGGCTTATCTACACAAGCGTATATCAGCCGGCCGATATACGCTTCCATCTAAGCAGTTCTCTCTCCCCCTTCCTAGATCTGTTTTCTCCTTCCCTCCGAGCGGATTGCAATGGGAGTGGGCAGCAAAGGGGCGGAGCTAAGCTCCCGCCACATCCCATTGTCCATAGCCAGCAATAGGAGTGGGCGGGACAGAGCACAGCTTAGCTCTGCCCCCTTCCATTGCAAATGCCGAAGTGGAGGAGAGAGGCAGAGAGTCGGGGAGGGGGATGCTCAGATGGAAGCGTATATTGTCCGACCATGAAAACTCCGGCCAATATACGCTCGTGTAAATTATGCTCTAAGAAATATAGCTGGTCCTTTCTGCTGCAAGTGAAGGTGGTTTTGTAAAATCAGGCGTCCTTGCACTGTACTGCAGTTTGTTGCAAAGTTTTTATTCAATAACATATTATAAAAAGTAAAACATCAAATATGTGATCAAATATACTAATTATTGAATGTATTATGCTTCAGTAAGAACACAACATCCTAAATATACCAGATCAAACATGGTAGTGGTTTTACTTAAAGGCTATGTTCACTTCTTTTAAGCAATGAGCTTTTGGAAATGAATGCTTTTTGTAGTTAGACTTCATTAAACATTTCTGATTGTTTGATTTCTGGGCTTGTATTGTTTTGCAAGACACTGCACACTGGAGGACTGAAAAGAGGGCTGTACGATAGTGCCACGGGATGGTGGAGGAGATCAGGACAGAGAGCAGACAGCTACTATTACAGAGGGCTGTATGACAGTGCCAATGGATGGTAGAGATCAGGAGGGCAGAGAGCAGAGAAAGCTACTATTACAAAGGGCTGTATAACAGTGCCAGAGGATGGTGGAGGAGATCAGGAGGACAGAAAGCAAGTAAAGAAAGCTACTATTACAGAGGGCTATAATTCACTCCTGAGGAATTCTCTGCTCTTATCAGCAGTGAAGGAAAACAGGACCAGCAGAGAGCAGATGATTTAGACCCAAAGACAATTGTGTAGTATTGAGTGGGCATGGTTATGCTGCACAGCCTCTGAAAGAGAGGAAAGGCGGAAGAGCTGAGTTTGTGTGCCTTCATAAGAAAGACCAGCTGATCAGTGCCGGTAACACACCAGTAACTTGAATGCAGGAGAGCCTGCAAACCAATTATAAGGCTTTGTAAATGTATAAAAACAAAAACTCAATGCAAAAGACAGATAAGTGCAGTATTCGATTTTGCAGGTACCTAGTAAGACGTGTGCATTGATATTCTTGCATAAAGGTTTCCATAGCCTTTAAATTGTTAAATTACATAAGCAATATGTGCCCATTAGCGAATAAGTGGTACAATCCATCTAAAGTATTAGAGTATGTTCACATGGCAGAATCTGATGCAACTTTTCCCACGTGGATTCCGCTTCTAAAAACCATGGCAGAGCTCCACAGCTATACACATTTTTTACTGGCAGAGTCAACCCTTTTCAATGGGCAAATCCACATGTGCGATTCCCAACGTAGATATAGTGCAGAATCCACGTCAAGAAGTGAACATCAAGGTTTTTTTCTTTCTGCATGTGGATTCCCACTAAAAGTAATGGGATGTGGCTTTGCTGCATGGCAAAATTCCACTGTGTGAACTTACCCTTCCTTATATTCCTTCCAGTAAATGTTCTTGTGGTTCCAAAACCAGCCATAGTTTTAAAGCAACATTTGTATTTTTTATTTAATTTCTTTATGTAAAAATAAAACTCTGTAATGCTAGCACTTTATAATACGGCCCACATATCTTAGATCAGTGCCTTAGACACCTGTCTCTAGTCAAACGGGACACCTCATGTACACATACTGTGTAGGACATCCATGGACCAACTCATTAGAATGGAAGATGGCAGCAATCATGTGATCTGTAGAAAAGTAGATACACAGCAGCAAATGAAGGCAAAAATTATCTCCTGGTGCTCTAAGAACCTTCTTTAGGCGAGGAGGGAAATGCAAAAGCCAGAACCGGTCAGGATCAAGACCCACATCGCATCCAGCAAAAATACATGTTCCTGGCAGCATAAGATGCATTACAAAGTTACTCTTTATTCCTCCATAATTATTATTTATTATGGAGGAATAAAAAGTAACTTATTAATACATCTTATGCTACCAGGAATATGTATTTTTGCTGGAAGCAATCATGTGACCTGGCTGCTTTAATTTGCAACAGGGTCATATAACAAATTCAATCATTTATCTTATTTAGGCCTCATGTCCACAGGCGGGAGCCCGCAACAGAATCCAACCCTGCCCGTGGCCGAGAACACTGCGGGTCATCTATCTTCTTCACTGCAGATGTGTGCAAAAGCACCGACCGGCCCGCCAACGCACATGCGCAGTGGAGTTTTTATTTTCAAATTCAATTGCGGATGGCCCGCGGATCGGACGGCTTTCATTGACTTCAATGGAAGCTGTCCGTGCGCGATCTGCACTGTAATGGAGCATGTTGCAATTTGTTTTCCGGACCACAAGGTCCGCAAGTCAAATTTGTATGATTTAATTTGCAGACGCCCATGTATTCCTATGGGCGGTTTGATTTGTGGATCTTCCTTAGGGTGCATTCAGACGACCGTATATCTACCGGGTATTCACGCTGGCCGATATACAGAGTCTCTCTCTGCAGGGGGAGGAGGCTGGAAGAGCCGGGAGCAGTGCTCTGAGCTCCCGCCCCCTCTCCACTATTTGCAATGAGAGGCGGTGAAACGGGGGTGGAGCTAAGTGCTGGGAATTAGCTCCACCCCCATCCCACCTCTCCTCATTAAAAATAGTGCAGGGGGGTGGAGAGGAGGCAGAGAGGGGGCGGGAGCTCAGAGCACTGCTCCCGGCTTTTCCAGCCTCCTCCCCCTGCAGAGAGAGACACCGTATATTGGCTGGGCGTGAAAACCTAGCCGATATACGGTCGTCTGAATGCAGCCTCAAGCCCATAGACCTTGAGTGGAATGGCAGCACACATGCTTGACCCAACTGTGCTCCAAACAGGGAGCAGCAGCTCCCGTTCTTAAGATTGGTGGGGGTCCCAGCGGTAGGACCTTCCAAGATCAGATATTTGTCAACTAAATTGAGATTAGGTGATAAATGTTGGCTCTAGAACAACCCATTCAAAGAGAACTCCTGAGAAAACGGTAAGCTAAATGGAGAATATGACTAGCTATAAGAAGAGTTACACTTGTGGATAATGTTTCCCCCAGTATGAATGCAGTTGGCTATCTTTGGCAATCCCACTAAAATGAGTGGAAGTGTACATACTTGACCATTGCTCAATTCTAGGGGGTCCTGAAGGTTTCTAGGGATTGATGAGGCTCCCAGCGGTCAGAATCCCACAGATTTGAAAGTTATTCCCTATCCTGTGAATAGGGAATAACCTTTAACCCTAGCACTGCCCCTTTAAAAGTAGGAGTACTTATAGTATTTTTGGATTATTATTGAGGCACCTTTGACCTACCTCCTATGAAGTAACCCTGCCTATTATTTCACATATTCCTCAATTACAAAAACGCTGTTCATTTGATAGAGCAGTGCCCTACAAATCATTTAGGGTTATGCACTGCAAGCGGCGTCTGTCCTGGGAACATGCAAATTCTTGTGTCGCAGAATCAAACTGAAATTCCCCTCTCTTTGAACAGCTGATCCAGTTGTCTCTCCAGCACCACATTAGTGCCTCGCAGACCGTTCACAACCTGGGATGCCCACTGGAAATATTCTTGCACTCGTGTTTCTGACCAGCCTACAAAAAAAAAGTTTAGGTTTGAAAGAAAGGTTACAGAAAAAAAATTGCATATATACACACAAATAGGGCACGGGTGCGTTGCAGCAAGGATAGCCTTAGTTAAGATCCAATTGGGGAATGGTCTTCATTTTGAACAAAGTTGCTCAACTGAATGTTCATTGGAAGTGAGAAGAATGTAGAGATGGACAAGTGCATCTCTCTAACCTGTGGATACGGGAAAGGAGGATTTGGGTCATACTGCGCACGCCTTGGCATTTTTTTTCTTTCAACTGCCACAGTACCCCCATAACAAGGCCAATCAAACGGATTTCATTCCTGCGGCAACTCCAATGATGGCCCGTATTACACAGTCTGCTCCTAACAGAGGCAGTCTGCAACAGTCAAAGTGCAAGAGTCACAATTAGAGATGAGTGAGCATGCTCGGTTAAGGCAGTTACTCGAGCGGGCATCGCTCTTCTCTAGTAACTGCATACTGGTCCGAGCAGATTTGGGGGAGCGGGGGGGGGGGGGGGGGGGAGAGGGAGACAGCTCTCTTGCTCGAGTAACTGCCTTAACAGAGCGTGCTTGCTCATCTCGAGTCACAATGTGTGATAAAAGCAAGGCCTAAGCAAAGCACACGTACCACAGGTCAAGAAAGTAGGGTGCACAGAAGACCACTATATGCAAAGGCATCACGGCCTCTTTGCTCATCTAAAAAAATGAATACAGGCTAGAATAGAGATTGGGGCTACATGAAGACTTTTGGTAGCATAATCTTCCCATTTTAATAATGGAGTGGTGTCTGCCATATTATAAGCATGCAACTTGCATTGACTGCAAGTTTGGAAAGTCGTGTAGCCCCGGCCTAAATTGTGCTTGTTGATGGCACCCGAAGGGCAGTAAGCAGAGAATCAGATGATTGGCATTATATTAGGTTATTGCTGATAAGGACAAGTAACGCCGGAGTGCATATGGTCCTCTACAGAGAATTAGCTGAATATTGACACTAGCCCTTTTTTTGCAGCGCTGTTCTTGCATTTGATGATACTACATAAGGTTGGTCAATAAAAAATAGCTAAAAGTTCAAAACTAACAGTATGTTTGGGGTATAAGTACCTTGTGGGGTGCTGCGGTTAAGGTCCCGCAAATTGTACAACTTGTCGGCTAATTTGACCAGCTTAGCTTTGTGGCTGCAGTGCGGAGCATGCTTTATCTGCAGCTCCTTCCTGGTCATCCTTGGCAGGGTCTTGTCATCAGTCACCTCTTCTACTATTCTCTTGACCTCGGGCCCAAACTTCTCCTCAATTTCCAGGAATGTTGTGTTTGTATCTTCAACTGTATCATGTAGAAGAGCTGCCTAGGAAAGAAGTTTGTGGAATGAATACTGGGGTCATTTGGTGATAACGGCCCAGCGCTGTATTATATCACAGTACACCATAGAAACCCAAGTGAAGCCAACACCACGGGGTAGTCCTCGGTTTAGGATCATGTTACTTTTGGGAACACAATACTAATTATACAGCAAAACTAACTTATGTGTACCAAACAAGTTATAGTATGCACATACTGAATAGTATAATTATTAAAGGGGTTGTCCAGTTGTAATCTATTGATGGCCTATCCTCAGTGTAGGTCATCAATAGTAGATCAGCAAGGGTCTGTCACCAGTGATCCCCATCGATCAGCTGTTCTGTGGTAATAGTGCGCTTGTGCACTGAGCCGATTTCTTCAGGAAGCAGACAGCTCCATTCCCACTGCAGTGGTGAGGCTTGGCATTACCGACAAAGTTACCATTTGGCCTGCAATACCAAGCCTTGCCACTGCAGTGGGGACGAAGCTGTCTGCTTCCTATAGAAATTAGCTTTGTGCACAAGCGCACTGTTACCAGAGAACAGCTGATCGGTGGGAGTCTCTAGTGACAAACTCTTCTTCATCTTCTATTGATAACCTATCCAGCCTGCCTGCCTGATAGACTACCAATGTGTAATACACAATGTGTAAGTCTCTACATGCTGCTCTGACAGGCCAGTGATTCTCATATGGACAGCATTGGCCAATTAAAGCAGGTATAATCTCTGATGTATGCTAACACATAGTGTGCACCAGGTAGTCAGAGAAGTGGTGCGGCCCTCTTTGTCCAGAACTGGAGGATCACTTTATCAATTGCATATGGGCTGCGGGTATATCTGCGACCATAGAGCACAATGCTGCAGTTTTCCTTTTGCTCGTGGAAACGCAATTCGTACCTGCAGGTATGAGGGAAACGTTGAAAATACATGTCTTTCAAGGCCTGCGTGTTACCACAGATCGTCCACGTGAACTGCGATCGCGGAATCCGCATTTTAAATCCGGTTGTGTGAGACCAGCCTAACTGTTACAAGTAGCCTTAGTTTGACTTCCTAAAATACATATATAATAGTCCAGCTCTTGACGCCTTTTGTTTTGCAAGTGACAGGACTCACATAGCAGCATGGCAGCCACCGTGACCAGCGGCGTAACTAAAGGCTCAGGGGCCCTGATGCAAAACGTGAGCTTGGGCCCTCCCTCTATCTGTATCTGTACCCGTACCCATACCTAAACCATGCTGCACAGAGACATAATTTGAAGCTTCTGGGCCCCAATGCAGAACCTGTATCAGGGCCCCCAATTATAATGCTTTATTCATAGTACTGGGCTCCCTATATGGAGAAGAGAGGCATTATGGGCCCCCTAAGGCTCCTGGGCCCGGGTGCAACCGCATCCCCTGCACCCTCTATAGTTACGCTCCTGACCGTGACATTGTGTCCACAGTAGTGTTACCGTTGTGTGGATGGGGACCCAACGGAAAGCTGTGGCAGAAGAGCAGAGCAGAATCGGACAGGCAATTAAACACTATTTCTACTACTTGGAAAACCCTTTTAGACTGCCTTCTCTCAAACTTTTTTGGCATTTTCTGGGGGGTTGGGGGGTGACACAACTTGTCAAGGGGTAAAAAAGAAAAAACAAAACAAAAAAACACCATGAATTTTATCCATTTTTTGGGTGGAATTTTTTTCCCATACACTTTACATAAGCATTCTTTATTCTGTGACCAGGCGCCTGGAATAAAGACCACCGATAAACCATTCTGCATTCTAAAAAAATGCCGTGGACCTAAAAAGAAGGCATTTAGAATGAGGAGAAAAGCTACCAAAATACAAAAAAATACAGCAAAGGCAGAATGCCAGAAAAAGGGCTGCAAAACAAAACAAAACAGTGCGCCTTTCTGAAAAGGTTGTGTGTGGAGCGATATGCGCAGCAAATATCCGCCAGTGAGAGCCAGCCCTTGGGGTGACATCGCTGATTTTCTGTGCAGTTTGCTGCAGAGTCGCAGTACATGTCAACCCTTCCATTTGAATTCACAATGAAAGGGTGAAATCTGCTGCAGATCTGCACCAAAATCTGCACCAAATCAGTGACATGCGAATGCACGCTATGGGGTCACTCAAACGGGTGTATTTTTGCTGCATATGACGCGCTTATTTTTCATGCACATAAGAGGCAGTACTAAAGGCCCACTGACTTGCATTGGGCCAGTCAGACCTGCGTGTTTCTCATGTGAATATTGCGCAGGTGAAAAAAAAAGCACCTAGCCCTATTTTGGTGCATAATACGGCCATTATAAGCTATAGGGGTTTAAAATACACAGTAAATATATGCTACATCCGTATTTGCTGTGTCCTGCGTATTATGGGCATAAAAGAAAATACCCAAGTAAGGCCTCATGCCCACGGACGGAATGGGATACACCCGTGGTTTTACGCCGCGGGAAGCCCGTGGGGATAAACAAGAAAGTCCTTGCTGGCAATCACAGAAAAAAGTGCGTTTTTCTGCGGTCTCCATTAATACTTTGTTAATGGAGACCTCCTGCTGCTGAAAAATGTGGTAAAATAGAACATGACGCGATTTTTTTCCTGCTGTGTAAATTCGCGGCAGAATCCCGCATGTGAGGACTGAGCCATTAGGCTCAATAGAGCCTAATAGCTGTGTTGTTCCACCGCGGATTTACGCCGCGGGAACCGCGATGCAAATCCTTCCGTGGGCATAAGCCCTATTACGGAGAAGACCTACGACTGTGTAACGGAGCCATTTGGGTGGATTCACACAGTTATTGGCGCTTTTTTGGAGCTTTTTTTTTGCAAAAAAACCCAAACAAACCGTGGTTAGGTGTTTTGTTTTTTTTATGCACTTTTTGGGGCCATGGCATAGTTTTCAAACCTGTCGTGGCTTTCACAGCCGCAGCAGGGGATCGCGATGTCCTCTCATTGTTGTTAGTGGGGCTGGCGCTGCTGCCACCGACTCCACGAGAAACAATGGGTGATATCACAAAAAGATAGAGCATGCTGGTTTTTTTCTTTCTCGCATTATCGCAGGAGTGAAAACATCACAAATGAGAATGAAACCATTAAAAATCATTGGTTTCATAATTATGCGTTTTCACCCACCTGCGCATTGCCAGAAAATCATGCACTTTTTTGTGAAGGAGCCAAACACGTGCATGAGGATCGCAGTTTCTTCGAAGCGATGGGATTCTTAATTAAACATCGCTTGGCATGGCTGTGTGAATGTAGCCTCAAATATATGAAGAATTATTGGTTAAAAAGCCTCCCAAAACGCTCTTGGGGGGGGGGGACATAAAATAGAGCTTTTTTTTTTTTATTACAGGCCCCCTAATTCTATGAACAGCTTAGTAAAATAAAAAGCTCAGGCCTAATGCACACAGGCGTATTGTCACAGCCAATTCCACAGCGCGAGTCGTTGCATGCAGCCATAGAAGATTATTGCTTTCCGCAGGTCAATTCAGACAGTCGGATTTCCATCGCGGATTTTCATGTGTGAGAAAACAAAAATTAAAAAAAAAAAAAACGCAGCATGTCATATAACAGCCACAAAATCCAACTACGGGGGTCTCACTGGGTTCTGAATGATGTTACAATGTTAAAAGATGTGAAATTGGAAGAATGGACATTGTGTGAATCTTTACCTGCAGCACGGTGACATCACTGACCCCGGCCTCATGCGATAATATCCTGGCAACACCTGCAATACAAGGACATTAGAATACGTCAGCCATCACACTGCAGAGGCCGCACCAACCCCAACACAAAGGAAACGGGAGGGGGACATAAACCCACATCTTGTGTAACTGGTTACTGCACATTCCATATAGGGGATTCCTATCTCAGCCCATCATGGCCGCAAGGGGGATACTCCTCTGAACGCCGCAGCATAAGACAAGACGCTTATTTTTATACTCCAGACCATCAGAAACCAGTGGGACGGGTTGGACAGATATTGACATATTTGTGGGACCGGCACTTATCTGACTATAAGAACGTGGGATTTTAGATGGAAATATCCTTTTAGGGGCTTCTATGAGGAAACGTTTTAAAGGGGTACTCCAACACTCCCATTCACTTCAAAAGGTGTTATGGAAACAGTGCAAGACTGCTGCTTAGCTGCTTCCGTAATCCCCAGTGGGGTGATCAGATCACAGATGTGGGTATTCCCAGCTCAGACATAGAACGCCTCTTTACTAGTAATATTACTTGGGAGCAGAGCACTGATGACATCACACTAACAGATCCTGAGAGGGGATCCCCAACCCCAGTGGAGAAGCACATGGCGGTCACCTCCATCACCCCTCAGACTCCATATGATGGAGGTGACAGAGATCTGACTTCTACCAACCTATCAGCCATAAAACTGTTAGAGACAACGCGGTTTTAGACTTGCTTCTGATGTCTGGTTAAGTAGTCGGTGACAACCACCTCCACCGCTCTTAAAGGAAACATGTCAGCTGGAAAATCATGTTCAATCCGCCGCCACAGCGTTGTGACGTCACACAAGCAGGACAGCCGTGATTGTATACAAAAAACGTGTTTTTGTATTTGCTGGAAATCTTTTTTTAGCATTTTTTTTACGCTTTTTGTCGTACAAAATAAAAAGCATGTTCAACTTTTTGTACACGTTGTTACGGATGCGTCAATACCCAATATGTGGGGGTTTAAATTTTTTTTTTACCTTTTTTATGCTAATATTAGAAAAAGCATAAAAAAGGTTTTTTTTTACATTTTTCTTTTCTTTCTTTTTTTTTGCACAATTTGAGTCCCTCTGAGGGACTTGCAGCACTGTGCCTATGATCGCTGTCATACAGCGATCATAGGCATAGGCAATACAGGACGCCAGTGCCTGGCGTCCTGTTGCCATGGTGACAGGCCGAGCTCTTGCGATTACATCGCGAGTGCCGGCCGGAGACACAGAGGGAGTGCAGTCCCTCTGTGATCTCTTTCCCTGCCGCGATCTAAGATAGCGCGAGATCATGACTGACCTCGCGCTATCCCGATGACGTACCGGTACGTCCTATTGCGGGAAATACCAGGCTGCATATTTGCACTAACTGCTTAGGTTAAGCAGCGCTGCTGATTAGAGCCACCTGATTGGCTCTTCGGCACCACGTGACTACACAGCATGCACGCGCATTGCCTTCAGCAGCCGTGTGCACTACACACTACAGTTAAGCAACACGGGGTTAGGTTTAGGGTTAGGGTTTGGGGCAGTTAGTGCTAATATGCTACCAGGCTCCCAGGACGTACCGGTACGTCCTGGGGAGGGAAGGGGTTAAACCTTAAAGGGGTTATCCAGGCAGCGGCTGCCAGGGTGCATCAGGGTCGGAGTGGAAGCGCTGTTCTGATGCCTGTGTAGTGGCCGGCGCTCGGAATTACAGTTGCAGCTCTCATTGAAATCAATGGAAGCTGCACTTGTAACTGCAGGCTGGGGTCCCATTCATTTCTGTGAGACGCGCCTGTAATTACGAGCGCCGGCCACTACACTGAGGTCAGAGCAGCGCTTCCGCTCCAACCCTGGTGGAATACTATGGGGGTCAGTGTTACTACAGGGGCCACTACGGGGCGGGGGGGGGGGGGGGGGGTACTATTACTACAGAGGCCAGGGGGCCACTATTACTACTGGGACTACTACGTCGGTCACCATTAGGGCTCGTTTGCACGGGTTTAATTTCAATCGTGCAAATATGCTGCGCAACCAAAAATCGCTTACGGTCACACCTTTCAGCCACTCTGGCGTGTTTTTACGTGCACAAATATACTGCAGATTTGCGCACGCCCAAAAAAAAAAAAAGCCAGGCTCATTGAGGTGGCGCACAAATACACGATGACCTTTCCTATCTCAATGCGTAATATGAGCCACAATAACTCATGCTGCATCGTTTTCCCGGTGATTGCACATTGTGTGAAGGCATACGCTGGCGGAGGAGTCCACGGGAGTAAATGGGTTCTGGGCACTGCGTATAATGGGCAGAAGGATGGCAGGCATAATACGCTGCGCCAATACAACCATATGAGCAAGTCCTTACCATCCAATTACAATCAGCCCGTGGAAGGCAACCATCAGGCCGGGCCCACATGGCCGGAAGCGGGATTCCAGCTAGGAGCGCGGCCGTGACACTGCGTATGACCGTGAAGTTGTACTACGTGTGGCCGCGTACGGATGCAGGCAGTCATGCACCAGACACCTGCTTGTTGGGGGTTTATATTTCCCTCGCGTTGTGAGGATTCGGATACCCGCAGCCCGTCCACAATACAGCTGCATACAGGCTGCGGGTATATCCGCCACCATGGAGAACAGCGGGGCTGTGTCACTAATATCCGCAGTATAATTGATCTGGATTATGGTTTTCTCCAGCAGGTTTCGGGGTATTTTGTAGCTTCCAAATTGTATAGTGTGCACACATCATAGAGTAGATCAGACACAAGCTATCAATCTCATATCCAAAATGGCTCTCTGGGCAGAAACACCCAGACAGCCCCCTTTTATTTGGAAAGCATACAATGGGCGTGCAACAGGTTACAGCAGTAACATATAGGATTCTCATTTGTTGGATCATATAGAATCCCCCCTCCTTCCTGCCCACCTTCTCTCAAGTCCAATGTATAAGCAAGTCTTTGTCTTACAAACATGTGCTCAAATCTGAAAGTGAAAGTAGATATCTCTTTGTTGAAGAAGATTCTGTGTGGGGGATGGGGAGGACTGGGAAAACACTCAGTACCGAACACAAGCAACAACAACACTGTGATTCAACTCCTTCCCTATGCAGCAGAGCTCCACACCAGGCCGAAGTCACAAAACACACATAATACGTCTAGTTTAGTACAAAACGATAGACATTTTACACTGACTAATCATCATGTCTATCACATAATAGATCCTGCCGCGCTTTATTTTCCGCTCGTGGATTACGCAATTCTGACACGCTTATGTGATCAGAACTGCGCAAGTGAATGCATAGGATTGCCCGCGTATTACCAGAATCCACCATTCAAACCGGGTCGTGTGAGACCCCCCATAAGGCAGATCCCCCCCTCTCTACTACAATTGGGGGCGCCAGCCCAACAGTATTACATGCGCCTTATATGCAGTTACAAGCTCGTCAGTCACGGACAGCCGCAGCCACGGAGCAGCGGCATTAGTACCTATGGGGTGATTTATATACGGCGTCTTCTCCACATCCTTCCTCTGCTGGGCTTTATGCTTTACAGCAGCGAAGTCCGCCGCTTCCAGAACCCCAGCAACGTCCGACATCCCCGGCAGCATGTACACTGGTTACTACGGTAAATACTGGAACGTGCTAGCTCTGCCGATGTACAAGTCACATGGGCTGTAGGTCACATGACCGGCCTGGGGAAAAAAAAAGGGAGGTGCTTACTCCTAACCCAGTTCTATGGAGGGAGGAGAGGACGTTGGACTGTGACCGTCGTTGTGAATAGAATGTATTGGTTCCTAGGAGGTTCTACCAGCAGCCCATACATTCTAGCCAATCTAGTAGTGAAATGACTAGAATGTATGGGCTGCTGCGAGGCTCTCCCAGGAGCCCATACAGTGTAGCCGAAGAGAAGAGCCCGGTATTCCTCATCGCACTCCTCGGAGTGTGGCCACCAGTGGCATAATGATCGGGGGCGCAGAAATTACGCCATGCCAATTTAGCCTTGTGAAGGAACAAAATCTGTGCAAAATTTCCAGCACGAGTCCACGTTAATGGCAGCATAGCACACATGTATGGGCATTTGCGCGCACCTGAACGCTGCATTACTGCGGAACAAACAGAACTTTTTTGAGCATCTATCAATGAATTTGACCGCCCTCAGGGCATGTTCATTTGTGCACAGCCAACAGAGTCGCACCGCTTGAAAGGGCTGATTAATGAATTCCCGATGCGTTCTTTCCTCAGCGCAATTATGCAGCGTACGACGCATCCTCTTGGCGCATCTGTGCACCTCCCATTGACTTCTGGGGGGCACTTTGGTGCATAAATGTGCAGGAAAGTAGAGCAAGCCATGTTTGGGTTTTTTTTTCCGTGACCGTTGCACGCAGAAGTGTGAACAAACCCATTGAAAGCAACAGGTTCTATTCTCTGCACATTGCGCACGCACAGTTTTCTGTGCACAAATACGCCCCTTGGCTTTCCGTAGAATTGCACGTGGATTTTGCCCATCCACAAGACTAAATCCGTATGGGCAAGCAGCAAATTTCTGTAAGGCTGCATTACTGCCCTGCAATATACAGGAGGAGCTAAACTGATTGCAGGCAGCAGCTGGCCAGCGCAGTGACTGAGAAGTCCAAGGGCTGGATGCAATTAGTGTAGCTCCCCCTGCAGGACAGTAACACAGTGTGTAATGGCAGCATTAGCGCTTCTTTACACGACCGAATTTGCATGTGTAAAATATACATGCGCTAAACAGAGAAGGGAACCCATAGATTTCAATAGGTTAATTCCCATGAGAGTGTTTTGCGCACGCACGTGAATAAAAGTAAGGCCTGTGCTATTTAGCTACATTTTGAGCAGCAAAGATCCCCTACGGAAGATGCGCAAATGTGGAAGGGGAAGCATGAAACATTGCGCAAAATGCAGGGGAAAGAAATGATCTGGACCTCCTTAGGCCTTCTAATCCACAGAAGAGGTGTGTGCGTGTGAATAATCATGACAATAACAAGGAATGGATGTTGTTGAAACTTCCGATTAAAAAGGATTATACTACGCAGAACAGGTACAAAGAGACGGTTTCACACAGGCGTGAATCTCGCACAAATATGAACCCCATTCTTTTGTGCGGGGAAAAAAATGGCACGTCCTATCTTTTCGCGTTCCTCGTAACGCATCGTCCATTGATTTCAATGGGACCTTTAATGCATTGCATAGCTTTTACATGGCGTGCAAATGCAATGCGATCTTTCCTATTGAAATCAATAAGAAATACTTGCGCAAGAGGATTGGAATTCCACAGATGCAATGAATTTTTGCCTAACAAATGCCTCACATACGCGTGTAAATTGCACATTGGCGAGCGTGATATCTCAAGAAACCCAGCCTGATATCACACTCACCTGTGTGTGAGTAGTCTGAGAGACAGGGCAGGGGGAGCTGAGAGACTCACCTGGACACCTCCAGGTAAGTAAAATAGTTTGCACTGTGCTGATTCTATAGGTGGTATGGCCTAAAACAGAAGTGGATCAGTAGGTTGTTCCGAGGGTAGAGCGCACTTTACCTCCACCGCTCAACAACTCGCAAATATCTGAAGACAGCCTACTTTTATGTAACCAACTATGGTCTTAGTCTTCCTGTAGCAACATCACTCATCCTTGACTTCTGACATAATAGAACCAGAGACTACAGAAAGAGCAACATAAAAGTGTAATGAAGAGCTCTGATGCAGCTACTACAATAGCGTGCATTCTCAAATATAGTTTGAAGGTAGTTTTTGAAGCCAAAAATACGAGTGGAGTAAGAGGTTTTCCTATGACACCCTCCAACCCAACCCAATCATTGGCTTTGAAGACTGCATCAAAACCACACATGAAAAAGTTCCCTTAAATATCTGGTAAGGTACCATCAAGATATGAAGAGGTCAACATCAAAGTGCTAATAGCCACTTGTCAGTTAGTGCTTCACATGCTCCGCCCCCTGATCACATGATGGTGACATCATTACAGGTCCTAAAGCACATATAAAACACAGCCTGACAGCATCCATGTGCTGATGTCAGTCATGTGATCAGTCAATGGTCTCTGAGCTCCGCCCCTGATCACATGACAGGGACATAATCACAGTTCCTAATCCAGCAGACCTGATCACATGACGGTGACATCACAGGTCTTTCATCCCTGTGCACTGAATGAGGGATTATAGGCGGATTACATTCCCCACAAACCCCCGCAGCCTCAGTTGCTATGGACACAGCAGTACTCAGTCTGGAAGTTTGTAGCTGGTTGCGAGACAGCTGCACACCTGTGTGGAGACTCCAATAAATGACACCTCACAAATGTCCACATACATAGCTGGCGGTGCATAGTGACCAACAACATTGAAGCATAGTCCTTCCCCATTATCTTCACATCTCCTAAACATGATATCATGTCATCTCAAGTGCTAATGCCGCGAACAGCAGTCCAGCCATCATCTAATTATCAACCGCTGTCCAGTGTTAAAACAAACCGCCGCTGTCATGTAAACATGTCAGAACAGAGGGTTTATCGCTGCCGTGAAGCTAATGCAGCTTACATGACTCGGCGACAAGCCACGATGTCACCTCAGCCACCAGCTGAAGTTTGTAAATCTCATGCAGCTTATATGTGAAAGCAATGAGCGAACATGTCTCCTCAGCGAGTAGCTCAAGTTTGTAAGTTACATGCAGCTCATGTGAAAGCAACGAGTGAAGCTGCTCAAGTTTGAAAGTCACTATTTGCAATGTTCTGAAAAATTCTAAATTAGGCCAATAACTTACTATTTGCACGGAAATATTTTGACCAACTCCAATCCCTTTCACTATAGATTACATTAGTAAGTGGCGCCACCAGAATCACTGGCACTATAAATTATACTAATGACTAATTTTCTTGAAAAGAACACAGAGGGCAGAATGTACTTTTATTATTTGGAATTCTGTTGCCATTTTTAAGTATTAAAGAAACAATTCCCAAACGCATTCTGTATAAAGTGATAACTCTAGAGTCCATGTGATTGTCCGGCATCAAATTCTGTACAGAAAGTTACCATCACTGTCAAAAAATTCTTTTCCTTTCTGTACAACTTTCAAGTTGTTCGAAACTCCACTGCTTGCCAGTTCTTCCAGTTCCTTGTCACTTAGTACTTCTCCGTCCCATTTCTCATCAATTATCCTTTCATTCCCCTCTTCTTCTTCTTCAATAGTCTGCACAGGTTCTGCCTGTGTACTCGTAGTTAGAGTCTGACTAGACACAGCATGGAAGGCACCTTGTGTAGAGCCTTGAGACTCCTGTGTTCTGACCAGAGATTTTCTCCCACCCGCACTCCTTACAGCTAATTCTGAAGACTCTGGGGTTTTTGGTGGAGGAAGAAGTTGATTTGACTGACTGACAAGCAATTGTCTTTTATTCCCCTGAAATGGTAGTAATGGAGGTGCTGGAGCTTTAGAAGAAGACTTGAGCTGTAGTTGGTCATTTGTGGAACCTGGAGAATTTATTTGTACAACTCTGGAAACCAAGGTGTCTTGTTTCATTCTCCTTGACTCACTGGGTACAAATTTAGACTTTAACACTTTCTTGATGACATCAGTACTCACATTAAAACCTACAGCCAGTCGTGACAGTGGCCACTCTTCAGGAAACTCCTGCCTCAAATGCCTGTGGAAAATAAAGGCACAACGAAGTAATTCCCATAGTAAAAGGGATAAAGCTCCACAACAAGTGTAAAAATCATTTACTGTTCACATATATCAACACCATGTGCCCAACACTACATTTTCTGCCACCATCATGAAGGTGGTATCAAGCATAAATCAAACTAGAAGCCACTTTTTGAGTTGCTTGTGGTTGGGGTCAACTTAAAATCAGAGACAAAGTATAGGAGCTCAGCCATCTATGGACTGATTCATTGAACAAGTTCATGAGAGGCTTGGAAGCCTGTCTTGAAAGTAAAAATATCACAAGTTATGGGTACTAGATGCACAAGGAAAGACTAGAAGCAATGGGATGAAACTGAAAGGGAGGAGACACAGATTAGATATTAGATAGTGAGGGGGATGAATGAGTGGAATAGGTTGCCATGGGAGGTGGTGAGTTCTCCTTCAATGGAAGTCTTCAAACAAAAGCTGGATACACATCTGTCTGGGATGATTTAATGAATCTAGCACTAAGCAGGGTTTTGGACCTGATGACCCTGGAGGTCACTTCCAACTCTACCATTCTCTGATCCAGGGATTTATACTGGTTGTGTGATAGACATGATGATTATTTATAAAATGTCTATCGATTAATATAACCCAAATGTATTTTGCTATTGTAATGACTTCAACCTAATGTGGAACTCTGCTGCATAAGGAAAGAGTTAAATCACAGTGTCATATATATATATATATATATTGCTTGTGCTCATGGATGAATCTCCAGCCCTGCCCCCCACGCTGAAACTTCTACAACAAAGGAATTGCTTCAGCCTGAGCACATGTTGATAAGACTTGCTTATACACGGAGCTGACTTCAGCTAGTTAAACAAATGATTTGTCAACTACACAGAATTCCTTAAGGCTGTCTGCATGTTAAAGAAGACAAAGTCCATACTATGGCGGACGTGAGAGAGGGTGGGCAGAGAGGTGGGCAGAGAGGTGGGGGATTCTGTATGATCCGACAAATGAGAATCCTATATGTTACTGATGTAACCTGTTGCACGCCCATTAAAGGGCGGTTGTCATGTGTTATAATAAAAGGCCTGAGCCTCTACACATGGTAGAGACTCTCCCGGTCTTAGACCAGCATTTGTGTCTGATTCTGGTCGATGTGTGCACACGATACTCAATTCGGAAAGTGACAAAATACCCCAAAGCCTGCTGGAGAAATCATATTCCAGATCAGTGGAGTCCCTGGGTGAGCGAGTGGATCTGTGAGGTCACAGCCTGGAACGTACAGAGATCGGCAGATGGCACGCAGAACTCAGGGGCCCGAAAATCTACAGAACACGGTAAGATTGCTTTATCTACCTGTGTCAAAGCTGGGTTCTGACTGCTTTTCTGCCTGTTCCTGAGCCAGACTGGACCTTCACTGAAAGACAGGTAATAACTCTAGTTCTGTCCACTCGGAAAAATCACCACGTTACCTGTCTAGGGGTATTTTGTACGCTGTGTATGCTGTTATGTCTGAGACGGTTAAAAATTGTTTATGCAAGACCAAGAGATAAATTCTGTGAGGGTTAATGTGTCGGGAGGGCGGACTCGGCTGTTTAAGTCTGAGGGAACACGCCAGTGACACGTGCTCCTAGGTAAAACTAGTGTGAGGTTAGGAAGATTTATGATACGTATACTTACCATATGATTGAGCGTGTTATGTTCTCATATGTGGAAAGGTATTTACGGGTGAATATAGCCGTGGTGTGACGGCTGATTTCTCCAGAATATTATTGAGGTTTTGGTCATTGAAAATAATCATCAGTCTCTGTGTATAGCTAAATGTCCTGTCTAGATCGTGTACAAGGAGTGCTCTTGGGGATTACTAGTATACGGTGGGCTGATATAAAGGTAGATGAGATATATATATATACCTTGAGCCGTTGTGGGTATTCTCCAGTAATCCCGTCTGTCTGCTATTATAGAAACAATGTGCAGTGTTGATTATTGGGGGAGGGGTGCTGGTAAGAGAGTGGACTGAAGTTAAGCCACTAAGAGCACTTCTCAATTAACTCTTTCTGTTTACTTTGTCTTTCCCTGTGTTTTATAGAATTAATGCGTATTGTAATCTGAGTGGGAAAGAAGGGTTATATGGGAAGGATTTGAAGAAAGCAGATTTTACAAGAGAAACACTACTGTGTCTTCGAATAGAATGAATAGAAACTTTGAATAGAATAGAATAAGCAGGTAGCATAGAGTTGAGCAAAGTGAACAAGGACAAAGGTCATAGAGCTTGTCATCTGGTTGCTGAAGGCAGCAGAGTTTACTGAACATGTAGAAATGTTATACAAAGAGAAGGACCAGGAAAAGTTGCAGAAAGAAATGTTAGGTCATGGACAGGTAAGATAGGTTGTAGAAAGTTTTCAGAAGATGAGCAGGAAGCCTAGCAGAAAGAAATGTGTTTTTAGATTGCTAGAAGGAGGTATAATGTAGTTAAGAGATTGAAGAGGGGAAAGCATGTAGGGGGGTATGTGTATTGCTTATGAACAATGTAATGTCTTTGTGTTGACTGCGGCCCCTCCCTGTAATGGCGGCCGTGCTTGCAATGTTTACAACCCAACATAGTGTGACTCTGCAGAAAATGTAGTGAGGCCTGCCCCCACCCTGAAGTTATTTCCCCCCCATGTGCTCACTTTCAGGGTGTGTGATGTTACTTCCGGTCCCTCCCCATCCGGGGCAGGACCTGGCCCCGCCCCTTCCTCCTCCAGCGGCCATCTTGCCTCACCTGGAAGTGCTGCTACTCAGCAGCCATTTTGCCTCACCTGGGAGTGCTGCTGCCCCTGGCCCCGCCCGTTCCTCCGGCAGCCATTTTGCCTCACTTGGGAGATTTGTAGCACCGCCCCTTTCTGCCTCTGGCGGCCATTTTGCTGCACTTGGGAGGTCTATATTCCCCAATGCCACTGTATCCAGTGCTAACATCATGATTGTCTGAAGTAAGGTTTTGTTTGACCAGACTTTGTTACGCTCCAAGATGTGGCCACTTTGGATGTGTGATAAGTTCAGGGAAACAAACCTTTGTGGAGATGCAGCTTGGGACATAGTAGATGACTAAGCTGGTTTATAGTGTATGGAAGATTGGAGTTGATGCATGGGGGGCAGAGGCCGGGAATACATGACAGGGGACGCTCTCTCATGTTCCCAGGGGCTCTGTTTTCCACTGCCCGCTTCTCCAATGGATACTCAGACAGATGATGTTATGGAAGGCTCCTACAGATGGAATAATTTCCCTATAGTCACCCAGCAAACTTTTTCATGCAATTTGGTGAATTAATTTTACTTTTTATGTGAAGAAAGAGGGACTGAATTGCCCAGAGTAGGATGTTAATTCATCCGTATTCTTTAGTTTTTTTTAAGTCTTTTGTATATTCTAGTGTCAGTCTACACTGAAGCTATAATTATATTCCGACAGTAGAGTGAAAGCTAAACGCTGGCCATACCCTGAAATACTATTACACTGGGTGACGTAAAATTTGAATTGTGTGGCGCCCCCTTGTGTTAAAAAATGCTAACTGCGACCTGAAATAAAAAAAAAAAAATTTTTTAAGGAGATTTTCGCTCAGCCTTCGCTGCATACAATGTCACCTTGACCTACAAAGTGCTTGTTTTTGTGCCTCTTGGTTTACTAGTTTGAACGCAATGACTCTTTTTCCATTGAGTATTGCGGTTCAAAAGGGGGGAGGCATAGGTGATCTGGGTCATAGATGATCTAGGTGTTGTAGATCAGCTATTGGGTTTTAAAAAAAAATAAAAAATAAATGATTTTGTGCTACAAGATTCCGAGCCATGTGAAATAGAACATCAGCACGATTATTTAGTACTAATTCAGTAAGAAACTGCAGATATGCAAACAGTTACCAGGACCCCTGTTGATAATGCATATGTTGAGCTTTTTGCAGATGGTACCAGGGTGAGGATTGATGACTCCACATCGGATATGCAGTGGTCACACAACAAGATGTCCTAGAAGAGCTCTGCCTCCGCATGTCACAGTACAATAAGCGGAATTGAAGGCCCTCACTGAGGCGAGTAGAGTGGCGAGAGGTAAGACCGGCAACCCTTTACACTGACTCCTGGTATGCATTTGGCACAGCTCATGATTACGGCCCAATATGGAAGGCCAGACAGTTTTTTTACCTTAGCAGGACAACCAATTGAGAATGGTGCAGCGGTACAGAGTCGCATGGAGGCCCTACTTCTACCTGACAAAGTTGAGAGTTCGCACCGATTCCTACACTGGAGAGGCGAGAGACGACACCCTCGCTGACAGCGCAGCAAAGGCAGCGGCCCTCAAGCCGTGGAAGAAAGAAGAAAGATACTGACAGCATGAGTCAGTGGTAAAAAAAAACTTTGGACATTGACAAAAATTTGGACTTTGATATGCTAAAGACTTTTACAGTTACCAGCCAGCAAGGAAGGAAAAAATAAATGGACTAATATGGGAGCAGCAGAAACAGGACAGCGTGTGGTGAACGGTCAACAGCACTTGCCCACCACAGTTCCTGTATCCCATGATGGCCCAGCTGATGGATGGAAAGACCCACCTAGTAAAGCAGTAATGACGACGACGCTTGAAAGAGGTTGGGCGACTTCTAGATTCTCTGTAGCTGCTGCACCATTTGTCCGGTTTAGCATGATCTATGCCATGGGTAAGTCAGGGCAGAAGTAAATTTGCCACACCACACTTGCCGGGACCACTCTACCCATTTCAGGGATTGCAAATTGACTACGTTCAGCTCCCCACTTGTTGGGAAGTATGACTACGTGCTTGTTGTTGTTGATGTCTTTGCAGGTTGGAGGCCGACCCTGTTACCAAGGTAAACAAGTAGGTAACCGCAAAGAAGCTCATGAACGAGGTAAACTGTGAATATGGGGTACCAGAAGTGATTCAGAGTCAGACAGAGGTATAAACTTTGCAGGTGAATGTAACATGTCATGTCTGCTCTGGATGTATCCCAGGCCTTTTACATACTGTACCACCTTTAGTGTAGTGGAAAGGTGGAGAGACGTAGTGGCACGCTAAAAAGTAAGATACTTAAAAATGACGCCACTTTGGAAAGACTGTCATCCAATAGCCTTATACAGTGTTAGATATGAACCCAGGGGGGATTATACATTATCTCCCTATGAGATTGTTTGGGCTAGCCCCAAGGCTAGGTCGTTACTATCCTCAGTGGTTACAATTACAATCTGATGTGTTGACTGAGTATGTGATTTCCGTTGTTAAAGAACTAACCAAAGCCTATGCACAGGTGTTCTCTTCCAGACTCAGAGGCAGACACTGAGACACATATCTTGCAGCCTGGGGATTGGGTGTGCGTCAAGAAGTTCCTCAGGAAGCACCCTCCTGAGCCCCGATTTGATGGCCCCTACCAGGTGCTTCTGACTACTGCCACAGCTGTGAAACTAGCCGAAAGACTTACATGGATCCGTGCTTCATACTGTAAGAAAGCTTCAGATCCGGGAGACCAGTCTTAGTTGTGCCAAAGACATTACTCTGGTTAGGGCTAGTGAGAGAGGAGGGTGGCAACTGGAATCCTTAGTCGGAAGAATATGGGGGTATGGTTACCTTCTAGTATAACTCGTCCAATGCTCAAGTAGCCGCATATTCCTTCGACTATTGTACTGTGGTCCCGTGTCTAGGCGCAAGATCCCACCGCAGGCCAGATTTAGCCCTGTCCAGCTGGTTATATGACTTATATACCCGGGGAATACAATATGTTTGCGCCACTGATAACGTCTGGGGAGAAGACTGCCGTTATTGAGGATTAGTGGGATGGAACACAGAAATAGACTAGTCCTATAAACCGCGAAGTGCCTTAAATAAGAAAAATAGGAGCGGGAAATCCCTAATTAGTCGTATAACCCTCCTTGAGAATAATAAGGACAGCAGGTATTGGAAGGCTGAACTTAGTATGTTGCTTGGTTTTAATGTGGTTGTTACACTAACCATGGGAGATCCAAGCCCGGGGGACGGGGAGACTTATAGTCTGGGGACATACCGGTACGGGAGGACAGATCCCTTAGGGAAGTTTAAAATAAGGGATATGGTAGATGCAGCCGAATGGAAGCCTTCACTTAGTCCCGTGCCCATAATTAACCCCCTCCGCCGTAAGATAAAGACCTTGACGAACATGATGATCATAGCCGACCCTACCTTTGAGGACACCTTGACAGTAGCGACTGGCTACTCTGACCAGAATCTCTGGTTGGAGTTGATGAGGTACAATGCTAACAGGAGCAACAAGTCTAACTGTTGCGTGTGCGGTAGTGCCCGACTACACTCGGGGATGGTCCCCCTAAATCTCCCTGTAGATGCTGAAGAGTGGTTTATTAGTCTCTTCACGAACATTTCCGCTAATTTCACTGTCCGTGAGAAATGGAAGAAGGAATACTCTATAACTACTTAAGTGTTTTGCACCGGAGAGAGTATTACTGACTACCCTGGAAACTACACCTGCCAGGCAAATAGGCAGGGTGGAGGGAGATTTTTGGGGAACTCACCAACGGGTATTGCTCCTCCTACAGTATGATAGGAGGGGAATAGATGCAGAATCAGGTCCAGTCCTTAGGAGACGTTTACTGGCTTTGTGGAGACATGAGGTAGAGGACCCGCCTGGAGGGTAATTGGACAGGGGAGTGTGCCTTAGTAAAGCCCTTATGCTCCTCCACATCCTGTCAGACACCAACGTTTCCCTTGTTTGAAAAAGATGAAGAGCCAGTTCCGATAATGCCAACCACATGCGCTACCAAAGAAAAAGGAGAAATGTACTAGTACTGTGCCTGCCCCGATCTCCTAAGATGGATTGTCAGTGGAATTCCCATTTGCCTAGGGATAGTGCAGAAGACCTTAGGTTCCTGCGAGGGCACACCCTGTGGGGTGTTAACTTGTACAGATAGAGGGTATGGATGCCCGGAAATGAGCCCAGGGAATCCATGGCCTCCCTCTGAGGTAAGGTAGGGATCCCCCCCCCCTCCTAGGAGTAGGGACTTACGGGCAGTGGGAAAGCCCTGACGCAAGGGTGAGGCGACTTGGACGTGTTCACCATTAGGACTATCTCCAGGAGGGACATTGGTGTGGGTGAAGATTAGGGAGTCCCACGCCGTGCGTACCTGTTCACGCTACTAGTATTGTAACATTATGCTAGAGCGAGAAGAGAGACCCCTGGTGGTAGTTTTGATCTACACGTATACATTGACGCCATAGGATAGCCAAGGGGGGTACCTGACAAGTTTTAAAAATTAGAGACCAAGTTAAAACTAGATTCGAGTCTATTTTCCTGATCATTAGGGTAAATAAATGTTGACTGGATTAATTATGTTTATTATAATTAGCAGTGGTTTATAAATTATACTAGAGACGCCTTATAGGGACTAGTCGACCAATAGGACCTACCTCGACTATGACCTTTTTTAAAATAGAGTGACCTCAGATATGACTTTAGCTAAAAAGGGGAGTGTCTGTAAGATGATAGGGGAGACTTGTTGTACCTACATCTCAGACGACACGTGACCTGCGGGTAAAGACGCAGTTGCCATTAAGAAGCTGACCGCACTAACTAAAAAGAGCTAACTTTTGGGACCAGCACTCGCCATGGATGAGCGGGTGGTAAAGGATCCTGGCACAGACGGGCGTCGCTGTTGTATGTGAACTGATGGTTACCTTTTCTGTTCTAGTCTGCTGTGTTATCCCCTGTGTCAGAGAGACCTGTGAAACTGATGCTGGAAAAGCCGCTCCCACCATGAGTTTGCTGGATGCATCCCCAGAAGGAGTGGACAAGTCCTACACCCCCTTGAAGACTCTAAAACGAACCTTCAACGCGCTCCAGTTATAGGCTCATGCGCAGGGAACTGTGAAAATTAGATAGAGAATTAGAGGATAGACATTTTAAGGGGGGATTGTGATAGACATGATGATTATTTATAAAATGTCTATCGATTAATATAACCCAAATGTATTTTGCTATTGTAATGACTTCAACCTAATGTGGAACTCTGCTGCATAAGGAAAGAGTTAAATCACAGTGTCATATATATATATATATATATTGCTTGTGCTCATGGATGAATCTCCAGCCCTGCCCCCCACGCTGAAACTTCTACAACAAAGGAATTGCTTCAGCCTGAGCACATGTTGATAAGACTTGCTTATACACGGAGCTGACTTCAGCTAGTTAAACAAATGATTTGTCAACTACACAGAATTCCTTAAGGCTGTCTGCATGTTAAAGAAGACAAAGTCCATACTATGGCGGACGTGAGAGAGGGTGGGCAGAGAGGTGGGCAGAGAGGTGGGGGATTCTGTATGATCCGACAAATGAGAATCCTATATGTTACTGATGTAACCTGTTGCACGCCCATTAAAGGGCGGTTGTCATGTGTTATAATAAAAGGCCTGAGCCTCTACACATGGTAGAGACTCTCCCGGTCTTAGACCAGCATTTGTGTCTGATTCTGGTCGATGTGTGCACACGATACTCAATTCGGAAAGCGACAAAATACCCCAAAGCCTGCTGGAGAAATCATATTCCAGATCAGTTGCCATACTAGAGTGACAAAGGAAAAAGTAATTTTCGAAACACGTCAGATTGGTCCATCAGGCTACCGTACCTGGAGTGTGAGGTCACACACAAGCTTTGCACTGTTTGACACAGGGCTGTAGGGGGCAGGACTGGCCGGAGCATGGCCCTATCCACCAGGACTTTGAGCTTTAGTCAACCCAACTAGAGTAGCAAGGCTTTGGAATAAGAGAAGCATTCACTCTGGAATTTCATTTAATTATCTGATAACCACTTACAACATCACTGATATGGTGGCCAGTATAAGTTACAGCAGCAGTGGAGTATGGAAGCGGCTGTGTGCAGGTACGTTTATAGAGACGCTCTCTCCAATGGGCCCTGGTACTCAGCATTTATATCTATATGGGGATTCCGGTAATAGGGCCGGTATCCAGCACCAGTCCTCTGGAATGCACTACCAAAGAACATCCGGGCAATCCAGGACTCGAAAAACTTCAAGCGTGCTCTAAAAATGCACCTCTTCAGGGAGGCATACCGCATTCCCTAAACAAACCCCTCTGTACTCCCCCTGATAACATGCTCCCTGACCTACTGACCGAAATCCCTGCTAGCCATCATAAACCGCTCCTGTAGTCATATTGATCCTGCCGTCGCATAGCTAAATGTCTGACTGTTGTCTGTATATAGCATCCCTCACTCTCCAGCACGCGATACTGTGCACACCTCCAGCCATTTTACCTTCTGTATCACCCCATTACTTGTAGTATGTAAGCTCGTTGTAGCAGGACCCTCACCCCTATTGTTTCCATCAGCTGATTACGATTGTAACCGTGGTTCTGTAATTTTTTGTACTTTTGTCTTTCTGTATTCCCCCTGTCTATGTAAGCGCTGCGGAATATGTTGGCGCTATACAAATAAAGTTTATTATTATTATTACTAGATACATAGAGTGAAGTGGATCAGTTTTCTGTTCCTTCATTGGGAAACTATATTTAATAGGAAAACCCCACAGACCTGCTGCAATATCTGCACAGCTTTCCAAGATGGTAAACACAATTGGGATACCCTCCTAATGATGCAGAGAACTCAGTGTAAGCTTCACAACTAGTACTATAATCTGAATGGCCGTAACGTATTATTTAGAGATGAGCGAACCTACTCAGCCACGCCCCTTTTTTGCCCGAGCGCCGCGATTTTCGAGTACTTCCGTACTCGGGCGAAAAGATTCGGGGGGGCGCCGTGGGTGAGTGGGGGGTTGCAGCGGGGAGTGGGGGGGGTAGAGGGAGAGAGAGAGGGCTCCCCCCTGTTCCCCGCTGCTACCCCCCGATCCGCCACGCCTGCCTCCCCCCGCGTATGGAAGTACTCGAAAATCGCGGTGCTCGATCGAGTAATTACTCGAAACGAGTACGTTCGCTCATCTCTAGTATTATTACATTAGCTGCAGGTATATATATGGCAGTAGCCTTTCTCAGAGGTTTGCTGGGAGCAGGACCAGGCGATAAACTGGGCACCCTGGAGCCCGCATCTAACGAGCCAACTCCTTTATGTCATTGTCTCCGCAGGGTTTTATCTGCATTTCCTACCTAATCTGCTGCATTGCGTTCCAGGTGAGACGCCTCTCGGCAGGTTCAGGGGGTTCCATCTCCTTTTTCAGCTGCTTCATTAAGATCGCCTTCTGACGTCTCTTCAGCGCACTAATGGAAACCAAAATCAGGTAGAACATTCAGACTTATAATACTTCCGCACGGACAAGACATCATTTTATGGAAAACAAGACTGCGCAATTATTAGTAATTGCTGAAAGGACCTTCTGTGGGGGTTTAAGATAATTGCTATTGTGGGGCAGATTACATTCTGTTCACTTTAGTGACACTTGGCATACCTGTACAGTGGAGTAGAAGCCCGCTCAATACATGGCAGTGCTGGCTGACACTCACCTGCCCTGCAGCAGCCGGGATCAGAGATACACTGATCCCAACCATTTCACCCCTTAGATGGCATGGTCAATGCATGCTGACCACAGCATCTAAAGGCCCATGTACACGTAAAGATTATCGCTCAAAATTCGTTCAAACGTCCAAAAATAAGCGATAATCTTTGCGTGTAAATGCGGCCATTGTGCATTTTTCGCCTAAAAATGATTTTAAGGTAAAACTTAAAATCTATTGTTCAGCTGCAGAGAGATAAAGTGTTTCTCAACAGCCCATATGCCGTGTTCTTCACGGGAGCTGGGAGATTACATTGTAATCTGGCAGCAGACACAAAGAGAACAACGCAGCTGTGTGCACAGCTGGGCGTGTGTTTAAAAACATGTTGGGTTCTGCAAAAAGCTCCTGGAGGCCCTTTTACATGCAAATAATAAAGTGTTAATGGCGATTAACACTTTATGCAAAATGAGCGCTAAAACTTTAAATCGTTCGAAAGATTATTTTTGCGTGTAAATGGGCCTTTAGTGGGATGCCTAACAGTTGTTATGGCAGCCAGAGGTGAAGGCCTGCCAACATGATACATCTCTGGCAAGTTTATCCGGAATGACAGTGGGAGAACAATGCATTGTAGTGATAAAAAAAAAAAAAAAAATTATTTATATATATATATATATATATATAATATATATATATAATTGGTATATTAAAAAAAAAAAAAAAAAAAGCATGACCAAATAAAAAAAAAAAAAAGTTATTTATCCGCACTGTGAACGCTATAAAAAAAATACACATTTCTAGAACTTGTTTTTGATCATCTCAGCTCCCCTCGAAAGAATGGAATAAAAAACACAGCACTGCTGCTGAAAACTGACAAATTATGGAGTGGTGCAGCACATGGCGACAGAAAGCAATTTTTTTTAACGTTTTTTGTTTCTCTCTTTAAGGATAGATTCACATGTGACATAAAATCACCCGACAAACAAATCTATTGCAGAATAAGCGTGTGTTACGTGCGGACGTACCACAGAAATGCTGCAGATTCTGCTCCTTGCAAAATAGCACAATCCACACCAAACCGCAGCAGGTGTTGTGGATATTCTACGCTGACAATACGCAGCATTCACGGTTCGCTCACACCGCGGAATTCACTGTGGAATTTTCTGCATAAACTACGCCTCAAAAAAGACGCTGATTTTGGCGTGGTTTTCAGAGCGGAATTTGTCCTGTCAATGCGCAAAATCCGCATGCAGAATACCAAGGCCAAGCGCCAGGTCACGTCTTGATGTGGAAACACGATCTTTCATATCAGAATTCCGCCTGCTTATCATGTCAGGAAGATGCGGATTGGTGCAGATTTTAGAAGCGAAATTCACGCAAAACTTTTGTGGTGAATTCCACCATGTGAACCCAGCCTTACCATACAAGCTATGGAGGGGAGATATTTAAAAAAATCCTGTCTACGAGGCGTGCAGAAAATTCCACATTAAGGCCTCATGTCCGCGGGGAAATTCAGGCCCGCGCGCTTTCCCCGTACAGATTCCCACAGCGGGTCTCTCCTGGCCAGCAGACATGAGGTCAAGAAATAGATTATACTTACCTGTCTGGACCTGTGATGACGTCACAGTGATCAGAGGCGGAGCATGTAACTCACTCACTCACTCACGGACAAGTGGTAGTACTTTGACTAGCAGATTCTCAGGCCAAATTCCCCCCCCCCCCCCCCCATAAAATACTATAAAACGGCCCCCGGCCGCTGCTGTTGGATTGGGTCTCTTTTAAAATGATAGAAAATGTGTGCAGAAAGAACCCGGGAACAATCTGTAAGCCGTCTTTCTGGAGGACATGCGGGTAATAAGATGTCTGTCGTGGTTTCTGGTTGCAAACACCATCAGGATGCCTAGAAAATGTGCCAATAAAACATCTGCAGTAATGGACGCTGCTGTTAGGGCTCGTTCACATGGGCAGGTGTGGGTATTTACACGACAAAAAAAAGGCACTTGCCTGTGTATTTCGGCCTGCAGAATTTCTGTGTACGCTGTGTATGTACACAAAAATATATATACAGAAGGACCCATTGGATGTCTATTCCTAGTCAGGGAGCTGCTGCTGGGGACGACGTGCATGGAAACACTGGGAGCTGCTGCATTACCTTAGTGGGCTGCCAGGACCTGCAGCCAATAACTTACTGGGGGCGTGTCCTCCCACTACATCTTGTCTCCACCAGCACTTCCTGGTGGCATCAAGATACACTAACATGGGACCCATTGATTTGCTGCACAAATATGCAGTGGATACACAGATTTCCTGCAAATTCACCACATATTTGCGCTGGTGCATCCACTTCAATAGCCGCCTGCGGTGTGCAATATGCTGCAAAAAAGGACAGGATGCAGGGGGTTATTTTCACATGAGAAAATCCGCACATGTGAACAAACCCATTGAGATCGCCCACTGCGGTGAATGGGTCGTGTGATATTGGCCTTAAGGGGTTAACCACTAACTTAGAATATAATTGGGCTGTCAGGGTCACCTTTCTTTTAACCCGAAAGAACAATGCAGCACACTACCCTACCCTGACCGAATGGTGGCGCTGCACCCGCTGCGGTACAATGTATCAGGACATAGGGAATAACTGTAAGCTATCCTGCGCCACCTATCGGAGAGCGCGAGAATGCGTCGGCAGCGCTAATCTATCGGCTCGCAGCATCACGTGACATGATGGTACTCATCGGACGCCAGTGCTGAGGACCGACACGTTCTGCTCGCTACCTCTTCACATCCTGCTGCAGGTTTTCCTCCCACTCCGCGTCACTCTCCAGCTCATCTCCGGGCGAAGGATGTAACGGAGGTCGGGACCGCAAACCACGGCAGCCCAACAGGGAGGCGCACTGGACGCGGAGCCTCCACATTGCTGTTAGCAGGGAAGCCGCCATTACAGAACTTCGATTGCTTTAGTCTGAGGGCATCGATGTGTGCTGTGATCCGCTATGTTCCCTGGAGCTGCAGTAAGGGGAGCAGGGAACAGACCTGTACTGTAGAGTGCCGAGAAGGGTGGACTTTGTTTTAGTGCTTGAAGTTGTGGGTGGGAACCACATTGTATAGAAGAAGCTCATTAATTTTTCAGCAACTGTTCATAATCTTGTGTTATTTTTATTGTAAATATGGCAAAATAGTTTTTTTTTTTACTTATTACTTTTTTTTTAAAACTAATTATTAAAACTTTATTGATTGTATTTTTACTTTTTCTTCTTTTAGTCCCCAGAGGGGACAACAACTTGCGATGTTTCAGTCGCTCCTACACGATGTAATGCCATACTGCTATTGGACAGGCCTGGGAAGAGTCTGAAGGGGCCACACAAAGCCTTGTAAATTTATCGTCTTGTGTTGAACACAATCTTGCTCCCCTTCTACTTTGACTGATTTACTTGAGATATGTTCAGATATCTTTGCAAAGAAAATGGCAAGGCCTGAAGAAGAACAATCTGTGATTGACCTCTTGCTCACTCCGTTGTGTGGCTAGACAGCTGGCTAAATATGGACTTTGTCTTAGAAATGTGTTGGTAAATAGAAGTTTAGTTTTCTCCGTTTTCCTTTATTTGATCTTCTATACAATTAAACCTTGACTGAGCTCAGATGACCAATTACTGATCTCGGACAGTGCGTGACCAAAAGACCGACATCCCTGCACAAGCTACGAGGCATAACAAGGTATGTATATGTTAAATCAGGTGACTTCAATGTATTTGTCTTAAAGGATTATAAATTCTCTGTCTGTTTGACAAATAAAATGAATGCAAAAATAAATAGCATTTTACACAAATCAGTGTGGTTTGTCAGTGATTCTCCAAGCAGCTCGTATTAACCCTTAAAGGGGTTTTGTCATTAAAAAAAAATCAATACTTACCTATTCCTCCCCAGACAGTCTTTTTACCACATCTTCTCCTCACTGATCATTTTCCAGTCCCCGTGTCACCTCACCGCAAGCCGTCCGGATCCTCCTCTTCTAGTTATCATGTGTCTATTCTCTGCATCCTTCTTCCGGCAGGTCAGTGTAGGTGACATCACTAGTGACGTAACGTTCACTGCCTAGGAAGGAATGCCGAGCTATTGCTGAGACTCCGCATGCATGCTGTCTCACCACAAGAGTTCATATACTATTACAGAGAGATAATGCGCATGTGCAGTCTTGGCAATAGCTCGTCACTCCCTGCTAGGCTATGAACGCTACGTCACTAGTGATATAGCATACATTGCCTTGCAGGAAGGAGACTGTATAGAATGGACGCTTCATCACCGGAAGAAGAAGAATTGGCCGGCTGTAGGTGAGGTGACTCGGGCGAACTGCAGATGACAGGAGAAGATCAGTGGGGAGAAGATGCGGTAAGAAGACTGATGGGGGAGGAATTGGGTAAGTATTGAATTTTTGTTTTCTAATGACAGAACCCCTTTACTATGGAACAGCAAGAATATACATTTAGCGCTACATTGTGCTACCAGTCTCCTTTATATAAAACAAACCCACTAATTAAAGGCATTTCAATCACACATAGTACATTTGACCATCTCCATCACAGCCTGGAATGAATAAAGACCACAGACCAGACATCCCTAAACAAATACAGGCCACACACCAGACCCCCAAAATGGATATAGACCTTTGGCCCCCTAAATACAGATTTCCATAAACAATTATAGACACCATTAGGGTATGTTTTTCCACCTCTAAAAACTACATTGCGGATTCCTACAACACCTATGCAGTTGTACGGGCGCAGAACCACACCTGGATTTGGGCCTTTATAATGAACAGGCCCAAGTGTGGAATTCCTGATGTGGATTCCTTGCAGAATTGGCACAGAATCCATAAAGGAATATGTCGTTTTTTCCGCATGCAGATTTCAAATCTCTGTGCAGAAAAACTAGTCGGGCTGCAGATTTCACATGGATTCCACGTTCAATTTTCCACCATGTAAACAGGGCCTTAGATAAATACAGAACCCTTAACTGAACACAGATCTAACCATTTGCCCTAAATAAATGCAGACTCACTGGAACCCCTAAACTAATAGAGCCCCTAAATAAAAACAGACTGTAGTCCAGGCCTCTTAAATGAATACAGAACTCCAACTCCCTATGAGATACCTAGACTAGGCTCCCCTCTGCACAGACCCCAGACCAGCTGTACTCACCCGTGTCCACTCCTCAGGACCAGCATCAGGAGGGAAGGGGGAAGCAGGAATGGGGAGAGTTGAACGTAATTTACAAATGAGCAGCTAGTAGATTTGCCTTCTCTTCCAGTAGTCCGGCAGAAATCTCCTCTTCCCCGGAAGTCTCCCAGACGTTCCATGACAATTGGCTCATTTGGTATTATGTCAATAAGGCTTGTTCATATTAAATAATGGAGACATTAAAAGTTTAGCAGAAAGCAGCAGAACTTTTCTAATGTAAGCAATTAACTCTGTCTATGTAATGAACGCTGTGCACCACCAGCCCAACACAAAAGCCGTGTGTTATGAAGACATAGCATGGCGGTTCTTTACAGAACCCACTACAGTCCGCTGACGTCACCCGGATTATTGGGATCCTACATGCCAACTTTTCATAAATTAGCACAGGGAATGACCGTACAAAATGACTAGACATATGCCTGCCCTTAGAATGCAAGCTGCGCCACAACCTAATGTTGCTGAATCATCATCAGTGCACAAAACACATCAAAGTGCCAAATAACAGACACCGCCATGTGTAGTAAGCCCACGCTACTGTGCAAGCAGCACAGGCAAACCCTGACCCTTGCTGACATCACTGAACCAACAATGACAGCAGCAGGGGGAAAGCCTAGTCTTCTGGGAGAGTCTCTTCAACATTACAGGGGAGCAGGTATGCATGCACATGATCTTGTGTGCTGGTGATGATATGGTGGCATGCCTGTGACATTCCGCTAGTATGCCACTAGAACTCTTTGTGTAGGAACTGCATTCTAGTTTTCAGCACCATTCCTTGTTGAAGGGCTCTTGCACACTGGCAAGAATGATATGTGGCTGTGATTCACGGCCTGATATCGCTCTCAAAAACCTAAAAACCCCTGCATGCGAGGCGTTTTCATGTGAAAACAGCCTTGCATCACTGCAGGGTTCCCTTCATCCCGCTGCTGTCACAGTGTTCAGTGATGACGGGACTCCCCTTGGGGATGAAGGAATCTCCTGCCGCTGCTGTCACAGTGTTCAGTGATGAGGGGACTCCCCGCGGGGATGAAGGAATCCCCTGCCACTGCTGTCACAGTGTTCAGTGATAAGGGACTCCCTGCAGGGATGAAGTAATCCCATGCCGCTGCTGTTACAGTGGCAGAGGATAGCAATCTTCTCCCATTGCTTTCAATGCCGCTGCAGCCCCATTGAAAGCAATGGATGAAGGGAACCCCCTTCATAAGCATTGAGTTGTCCTTTGGACCTCTGCTTAGAACCTTGTTGCTCGGGTAGATATTAACTTCTGCCCAGCAGCATCTGTGTCATATTACCTCCACTGAAAATCGGTCTCTACATGTCTTATTGAAATATGATATAAGGGCAACTCAGTGCTAATGATTAAAATCCCATGCATTTCGTATGGTGTTTCCATATTTTTGTCCACCCCCTGCACAATTATGGTAAAGTAATATGGAGCAGGCTTTTGTAAGTTCACCACATATATTATAATACACAAATCACAAATGTGTTCCTGCAGAACAGTTTTGATTTATTTAATACTCTTCACTTCCAATCCTGGAGTTCCGACCAGATTCCCAGTGATTGAACATTGGCTGTTACTGCACAGTCCTTCCACTAAAACTAGACAAAGTGAGAATTCTTGCTGTTCTAGAGCCTGAGTGATTGTGATGGTGACCGTGCAACTGAAAGTATCCCTAGACTAGTTACTGTGCAAAAAACAATGTGGCGCAAAATAAATCGTCTAACTATTGTATGTTGGATCAAAGTGGAACTCTGCTGTGAGGATCAGGAAAACTGATTAAAATCAAAGGCTGAGGTCGATTCCCTGGTGGTCTTGTCATTTGGCACATTTTTAAGTCCATTTCCTAGAAGAAAAAAATATGTTTCATTAGTGAATACGACCATTCTAGTTCATGTATGCAGGGTGAAGTCAAAAAGAGAGATCCAGCGCTCAATATTGGAGTCGTTGATCGTATGGCGCACAGACCCCTGGTGGCCCTGGAACATGGATTTCAATTTTGTGCTGTGGCTCCTGTAAGAGATGTAGTGTAAAACCCAATCACAAAGCTGAAGTGTAGCATGTGAAAAGCAGCAAGAATCAGCTTTCCACGTCTTAGTTTCATGGGACTGCTGCTATGACTAAAGTAAGGAGAGTGCACTCCTCAGATGGTCATGTAATCTCAATTCTGACCCGCTTAGATTTCCTTGGGGGTTATATATTCATTCTCTAGCCGGATTCTCAACGATGCTGATACATTGATTTATCACTGAAACAGCTTGCATGAGGATACAGGTATTCCTGTCACAGTTACTAATAATTATCATACAGATCCTGTCACACAGTTGTAATAGAGGAGATCACAGCTCATCCTCCTGACTGTATGCTTACAGTCTGTAGCTTATTTATGTGAATATAGATGGCAATGATAATTAAGATGCCCTCCCAGCAGGCAGAATGGTATAACCTTAGCTAAGATTGTGAGGATGCATCATGGCATTGATGTGAAAGTGAAAGTAAAAAATCTCAGCCTCAAGATGATGTGTGGTAAGCATCGGACAGGGGGCTGCACACCATGAAAGTGGCTGGAAAACACAGAGGAGACCTTCAGAGTGTGAGGGCTCATTCACACGACCGTGATTTTGGCACGTGGTGAATGGAGTCAATGAAAGTAAATGGACTTTAGCATGTAAACACTGCATATCGATACGCGCAAGAAAAAGATCCCAGCATGCTCTATTTCTCCATGTACCACGCAGTATGAGTCCTATACGTTTGTCACACTGCTCATGACCGTATGAGTGAAATACGCGGTCCTGTGCAATACATTCACTGCCATACTGTCTCTACCGGCTCACACAGACTAGTCAAGCGCAGTGGGAGTCCCACAGCGTTTAACGGATACTGTCTTGTGAGTGAACCCTAACAGGGAATCAGGTGAATGGGGGCAGGGATGGAAAAATGTGTTTTTGCTGGGGTAGCCCTTCAAGAAAAAAAGGATGTGGCTTGATGGGAGAAGGTGTGATGGCCCCTGCCTGACAGATTTATGTAGAATTTACACCAGAAACTGGCATAAATTATACCAGAAATGAATTACAGCGCCAAGCTGGCGTAGATTTAGGTGCATGGATGGCCTGAAATGCGAATGTGAGAATCATATGAAGACCAGTGTTGGAAATGCCAATCTTAATAAATCTCCCCCACTGACCGGCATTTGAAGCAGGATCTTCACTGGCGCACGATGCGCCTAATGTATGAAGAGGAGCGCACCATGGCATACAGTAGACATATCTGGGGCCATCCGGCTATGAAATGGAGTTGATTTATAGTACAAGTTACGCCATTTTCTGATATAAATTATACATACATCTGCTGATCCAAGGCGACCATGCTCACTCGGGACAAACCAGGACCCCCTTTAGAAAAAAAAAAGTGTGTGTATGCTGGTGTAAAAATAAAAAGTCACAACATTTTTGTGTAAATAAGGCCTGCAGCAAATTTTGTGGCTTTTTATACCAGTTTTAGTATTATGAATTCCTCCACAGAGTTTATAGAGGAAAGGGAAAAAACTGACATATTACCAATTTATAAGTTGTCTTGAATGATCTGGGCGCTGAGCAAGAGTAGCTGAGCATGATGAGATGGCTAATAGTCCATCAGCAATGGAGGATCCACAGACAGCAGGCAGACTGCAGCCCGTTAAAGCTACAGTTGAGCCTTTTCCACTGTAAGGCAGGTTATTCAGGGACCCCGCATAAGCTCCATTAAAGCGATTTGGCTTCTTATTAGATGGATTTTCTGGAGAGAAAAAAAAAAAGGTAATTTCCTCAAAGCAGGTACGAGCTGAAATATTGCAGCATAGAATGTACTGTACAATCAGGGTTCATACGGTCATGGAAACCTGGAATTGGATGAAAGTCATGGAATTTTTTGATTTGTCATGGAATTTTTTCTGACTCTTGCTAAGAGTCGAATCGGTGCTTTTCTCACCCGTATCACTGAGAGATTACTTTTTGGCCGCCTGCAAACGAGCGGGTCGGATCCGGCGGCGAGAATTCTCGCCACGGGACCCGACCCGAGCGCCTGCAGAGACGAGCGCGTACTCACCCGCGCCCGGCGGCCCCGGCTCTTTCATGTGCCGGCTGCCGGGCCGCCGGCGCATGCGCAGACCGGAGCCTGCGGCCGGGTGAGTGACATTTCTGTGCGAGGCTCTGCGAGCCCCGCACAAAAATAGGACATGCCGCGACATTTCGCGCGGCCAAACCGCGGCCGTCTGCATAGGAGTGCGTATTGTAATGCACTCCTATGCAGGCTTTGAGCGGCGGAAATCCCGCCGCGGGATTTCCGCCCGTGTGCAGGCGGCCTTTCTTGTATTTCAGTTAATTGACTGCAGTTCATACCCTAAAGATGGGAGGATGGTTGGGTGATCGACAGAATCAGAGAAGCTGGTTTGTCAAAATATTCCAAGATGTTTTCTATCTGAGAGTAAAGTCTGTTAAAAAAAAAAATAGTTTTGGCCACTCGCCTAATGTAATTCTGTAGTAGTGGCAGTATAGATTCTGTAATGTTTAGGTTAACTACTGACAGAACAAGAGTTCACTTAAACAGTACAGATGTGTCTCTTGTAAAACTCGGTTTCAAAGTGTATATACTGTGTACTTAATACACGGTATATACACCTTCATGCCGGAGTCACTGTTTCATGCCCCTAAGAGCTATGAACCTGACAGTCTTGTAACTCTTTATCTCTTGCAGGTGTGATCTCTGTTTGCATCTGATCTGTTGATCAGAAGAAAATCATTTTTTATATAATAATTTCGATGGCGATGGCAGTGATCACTTCATTGGGTGCTGCAGTGATTGGCTGAGCCGCGGTGCTCGGGAACCAATCACAGCCAGCGCTTCTTGGAGGCGGGGATTTTGAACCTCCAAACCAGGAAGCGCTGACTGAAAACTACTATCAAGTCTGATGGAGCTGCTGAGGAGACGTGAAGCGGAACCAACAGCGCCTCTTAGGTGATGTATTGTTTCAGGGGGGGGGGGGGGGGATGGGGTTAACGCAGCCAGGGCTTATTTTGGGGCTTTTACAGTAGGATTTTCTACTGTAAAATTTGCATCGCATGAAAACTGCATTTTTGGGCGATGCAACACAAAGGAAGGGTCCATAGCAGCCTACAAAACATCGCTAATGTGAAAACCCATTGGAAACTTACATGCGATTTGTAGCGATGTCGCAGCATTTGTAAATTACGCAGTTTTGTTGCCCATGTGAAACCGGATTAAACCTTTGATTGTGTGTATTTGGAGTTTTGCGAGTGTCATTAAAATCAAGATTTTGTTATGGAAATTGTTTTTTAAAAAACCTGTATGAACCCTGACAATGTACAGGCTGAAAGAAGATGGGGAAGTTTGTAGTTGTTATAGACAAAGTGTTTTCTTTTAATTTTTTTTTCTTCTAAATCTTCTGCCCCATTTAAAGGTATTGTGCCAATAGGACAACTCCTGTCAATAAGATGTGTGAGGATAGCCAGCAGTACAGTAGTTGTCTAGATGGGACAATACCTTGATGGCAACAGTCCGAAAGTTACTTTTAAACATGAAGACAAAACCTATTCAGGAACCAAGCGATGTCGGCTATTTGTAAGGATGGCATCACACTGAGTGCTTTTATTCGTATGATATAACCATTTCCAATTGCATTTTAGGATTGTGGTGTTCCCATTGTAACTGACAAATCAAGTCTGCCTAATGATACCTTTACACTGGACCATTATTGGGGCAGAGCATTCCTCCAAATGGTCGTTCACCCGACAATAAGGCCATGTAAAGGGACCAACGATCAGCCGACAAATGAGCAAACGCTCATTGGTCAACTGATTGGCTCGTTTATACAAGCATAAAAGTGTTGACTGATCGGCGGTACATCTCCGCATGCGAACAGGGAGATCTACAGCCAGCCTATGGGAACGAACAATCATATTAGCGATCATTCGTCCCCATAAGCCAATTCTCGTCCTGTGTTAAAAAAAGGGAAATGCGTGCCAATCAACAGTCTTGTTGATTGATGCTCATTACATTGGATCGAGAAGTTGGCCCAAGTAAAAGGGCCATAATTCAGAACCCGAAAAATATTACAAAAATGAATGTTGTTTTATAAGGTCTCTGTCCATAATTTAAAGGGGTTTTCCAGAGAAATACTATTGATGAAATATTTTCAATATGGGTCATTAATAGTTGATCAACTGGGGACCTTGGCTAATCAGCTGATCAGAAACCCGCTGTTAGCGCCACTACACACAGGTACGGAGCAGAACATGCTGCTCTGACCCCTGTGTAGTGGTCAGCATTTGTAACTGCAGGCGCAGCTCTCATTAAAATCAATGCCAGCTGCGCGTGCAGTTACTACACCAAGGTTGGATCAGCAGCATCTGCTTCTTACCCCTGTGTGTAGCAGCGCTGACAGTGGGTGCTCGATCAGATGATTGGCCAGGGTCCCAAGTGGCAGACTCCAGCTAATTAACAATCGATCTGAGAATAGGTCATCCATAGTATTTCCTTAGAAAACCCCTTTTAAGGCAGTGACAATTTCAGTGAGTTTAGTTGGCTGGAAACGTAAAAATAACTTATTGGGGTTGTCTCACCATGACCGTCCCTGTCTTAATACCCCACTAGAGCACAGGCGTCAGGTGCTCTACTCCAGTCCCCCTCTATAAGCCAATGCAGAGAGCTACTCTGTAAAAAGAACCTGCATTTTATCATGCCCATCCATTAAATGGATGGCCATTCATTTAAATGGCTGGCATGTAATGCTTCATATCCTCTGCTGTCAGCATAATGCAGGCTATAGTTAACTTAGTGAGCAGCAAAAACAGGATGCCATAATACAGTCTCTCAATGCTATGTGGCTATTTGTTAAACCATAAGGCATTTAGCTACTGCATGGTGCACTTACTCTGCTCCATCTTGGCTTTGGCACTAGACAGTCCTATATGGTTTCCATTTTTCATTTGCTTGTTAAGAGAACTGTGGTCACTGACAGTAGTTGTAGCTCGTATATTTTGGACCCCGTTCCAGGTTAGGTTTTTTGGATGTGCGTATCTTCTGGCTGCATGATGTGTGGGATGTGGCGCTCCAACAGCACCCAGGAGGCTGGAAAAGCCTGCTGGATAGCCAAAGTGAAATGGGTTGACAACAGCACCTGCCTGTACTGTGCTTCGTAGGTAGGACACTGGAATATGGGTCATGCTTCCATCTGTGTCCTGGCACATCAATAGTGCTTGTTGGAACTGACTCTGAAATAAAAAGTATGACGTGAGAATTAAAAATACTTTCCACCATTCAGTTACCTTAAACCCTAAAAATCACAAAAATAAATAGTTTTGGGAGATTGATGTACACTACCGTTCAAAAGTTTGGGGTCACATTGAAATGTCCTTATTTTTGAAGGAAAAGCACTGTACTTTTCAATGAAGATAACTTTAAACTAGTCCTAACTTTAAACAAATGCACTCTATACATTGCTAATGTGGTAAATGACTATTCTAGCTGCAAATGTCTGTTTTTTTGTGCAATATCTACAAAGGTGTATAGAGGCCCATTTCCAGCAACTATCACTCCAGTGTTCTAATGGTACAATGTGTTTGCTCATTGGCTCAGAAGGCTAATTGATGATTAGAAAACCCTTGTGCAATCATGTTCACACATCTGAAAACAGTCTAGCTCGTTACAGAAGCTACAAAACTGACCTTCCTGTGAGCAGATTGAGTTTCTGGAGCATCACATTTGTGGGGTCAATTAAACGCTCAAAATGGCCAGAAAAAGAGAACTTTCATCTGAAACTCGACAGTCTATTCTTGTTCTTAGAAATGAAGGCTATTCCGTGCGAGAAATTGCTAAGAAATTGAAGATTTCCTACAACGGTGTGTACTACTCCCTTCAGAGGACAGCACAAACAGGCTCTAACCAGAGTAGAAAAAGAAGTGGGATGCCGCGTTGCACAACTAAGCAAGAAGATAAGCACATTAGAGTCTCTAGTTTGAGAAACAGACGCCTCACAGGTACCCAACTGGCATCTTCATTAAATAGTACCCGCAAAACACTAGTGTCAACATCTACAGTGAAGAGGCGGCTGCGGGATTTTGGGCTTCAGGGCAGAGTGGCAAAGAAAAAGCCATATCTGAGACTGGCCAATAAAAGAAAAAGATTAAGATGGGCAAAAGAACACAGACATTGGACAGAGGAAGACTGGAAAAAAGTGTTGTGGACGGATGAATCCAAGTTTGAGGTGTTTGGATCACAAAGAAGAACGTTTGTGAGACGCAGAACAAATGAAAAGATGCTGGAAGAATGCCTGACGCCATCTGTTAAGCATGGTGGAGGTAATGTGATGGTCTGGGGTTGCTTTGGTGCTGGTAAGGTGGGAGATTTGTACAGGGTAAAAGGGATTCTGAATAAGGAAGGCTATCACTCCATTTTGCAACGCCATGCCATACCCAGTGGACAGCGCTTGATTGGAACCAATTTCATCCTACAACAGGACAATGACCCTAAACACACCTCCAAATTGTGCAAGAACTATTTACAGCAGAAGCAGGCAGCTGGTATTCTATCGGTAATGGAGTGGCCAGCGCAGTCACCAGATCTGAACCCCATTGAGCTGCTGTGGGAGCAGCTTGACCGTATGGTACGCCAGAAGTGCCCATCCAACCAATCCAACTTCTGGGAGATGCTTCTAGAAGCGTGGGGTGCAATTTCACAAGTTTACCTCAACAAATTAACAGCTAGAATGTCAAAGGTGTGCAATGCTGTAATTGCTGCAAAAGGAGGATTCTTTGACGAAAGCAAAGTTTGATGTAAAAACAATGTTATTTCAAATACAAATCATTATTTCTAACCTTGTCAATGTCTTGACTCTATTTTCTATTCATTTCACAACGCATGGTGGTGAATAAGTGTGACTTTTCATGGAAAACACAAAATTGTTTGGGTGACCCCAAACTTTTGAACGGTAGTGTATATGAACCAAATAATATTATCCTAGTTTTTACAAGGATATTTTTATATACATCCAGGGAATATAGGAATTATGGGTTGAGATTTCTGATTAGGCAGAGATTGTACTTCATTCTGTGGTCTACAGTATATGCAGGAGGTACAGATTGGGTCCTACATTTCTGCAATGGATTTAGGCATATGGATAAGTCTAGTAGGACCTCCAAAACATTCTTACATCATAGGTACTTATTTCATACTTGATTTTTAGCTTGAGCATCTAGGAGACTGTAGTCATGTTCCTTTTGGTCAGGCATTCTGGACTCTTGCATGCTGAACAGTCTATAGACATGATCCAATATGCCCATGGCTCGAATGAGCTTCGATCTCTGCTGAAGATTTTGTAGTCGCTCCATTTCTTCTTTCTCATCAATTTCTATTGGCTTCATTGAGTCTACTTTCATTTCTTCTGTCTAGATAAAGAAAGTTATTGTAAAACGAGCTGGCTGTTAGAAATAAAGTTAGCAACAGGCTCTGCATATTGTTAAAGCCTCCAGGTACTATAGCCGGCATTCGAGATGCACAATACCATCATGGTACCTAAAACAAAGTTCTGAGTTGGCCAAATGCATGTGAGGTGGAATTCATCCTGAAATCATACAATCCGGACAGAAGCGCATCTCATCTCTCTCATCTAGCTTTGTAACTCGCTTTGATGCTTTTTCTCCTTTGCTCACAGAGTTTGTAATGTTGACTCTTACTTTATTGATCTGTCCACTGCTCCCTTTACTACCTGCCCTCCAGAACACATTCTTCATATCTGTTTCTTTATCACAAACTGTGATCCTCATTTGACCAACATTTCAATACTCTCTCATCTGAAATTGTTCCTTCCTGTCTTCGCTGTTTACCTCAATCTTTAGGATGCCTACTGTTAATGCAATCTGCTTTGATTCCTAATCTTAAACCTTTACTTAGTTTTATTATAGAATCCCCAGAGTTTTATGTACTGTAGAGCCCTTGACCCATATACAGAGCCCCGCTCAAGAGTAACAGGTGGACACTAGCGGTAACGTAAGAATACTATACTCCACAGCCGCTGCAAAGCATAGTGATTTCAGTCAAAACGGTTATAAACTTGATAGTTACAGAGCCTAAATAAGGCACAGAGCTTGACAGTTACAGTAATGGTACAAGGTTTACAGGAGATTCTGTAAGGAAGAGACCTCTTTGGTCTCACATAGTTTCAGTTCCTGTCAGTCAATTACACTGGACAAAACAGTGTTGTGCTCTTCTGTCCAGTATAAAAGACTCATACGGAAGGAAACTAGGTCTCCATCTCACATATTCTCCTTTTTGGAGCCGTTCAGGTTTTGTCCTTCGTTTCATCCCTAAGCAGTTTTTAGCATGAAGGAAGGAACCAGCACTGGATTTCGAAAATGCTATGTGAAAAAAGCCGTATGGTCTCACTAAGAGGGTACTTTGCTTGGTGGTGGTCAACAACAAGGTACAGTCTCAACACAGCTGAAAGGGGTTGCCCCGGAAGAGCTTACATTTTTTTTTTTACTACGCAGTGACTGCTTAGAAAATAATTAACTCACCTGTTGCGTGCCCTCTGGTCCCTGTGGTATCTGCTCATTTCTGGGCCACATGCCAAATAAGTGTGTGACCGTTGTGACCAATCACTGGTCTCAGTGGTACCAATGCTGAGGTGACAACATGTGACAGCGTGTGACCATGCTCTTTGGAAGTGAGTGGCGACTGGGGAGATTGGAGTGGCAGGGGCACACAACAGGTGAGTATACCACGACTTATTTTCTGAGCACGTGCCTTTTTTTTTTTTTTTAAATGTACCCGCTGGTCAACTCTTTTTAATGGTTATGGACTTCTAGCAGTTACGATCACTTTGCAGTTACAGTCTCTTAGGCCACTTTCACACAGATGAGAAAATTGCACGAGATTTGTGCGTTCGAGATGCACAAATATCACACCAATATGAACTCCATTCCTTGGAATGGAGCATTTTGTACTATATTTTTGTTTTCCTTGGAACGCATCACCCATTGTTTTCAATGGGACAGGAAAACACATTGCATGTGTGAGATGTTGGATGCGAGGTTTCCTATTGAAAACAATGGGAAACACTTGATGATATTCCGGCACGGCTGAAAGCCACATCGGAGGATCGCTACTTTACCTGAAGTGATGGAAGGTGCATCCACAGATAAATCGGATAGACCAAGGTCTCAGAATGGCAACTGAGGCCATGTACTCTGTTGGCGGTGCCAAGAACTTGGGTATGTGGTGACCAATTGTCCCCTCACAATTGAACCAATGGAGTGAACCCTTACAGACATGTCTTATTGTTTGCAAGACCTACATACTCTGCCAAGAGTTTGTCAGAATTGAACCACAGAATTGTACTGTGAATATAGGGGTCAGTGCAGTTTTTGCATTATTGGATTTGGGGAGCCTGGTGGACCTGGTGCATGGTTCTCTTGTGGACCCATAGACATATAGTGGAAATACTGTCGGAGTGCTGTGTATAAATGGAAAGCCAAAGAGTACCCCACTTCTGTCATTACACTTGAAACCTCCTGTAGTGTGGTGCGCCATGAAATGGCCATGGTTAAAGCATTAATACACTGAATATATTCACTTTGAAACATGTTTAGCTTTAAGTTGGACTTGCATGTGTACATTACCCTTCTCTCCGCAGTTCTACAGCCACTGGACAAAGCGCGAGTAGATGGTCTTCTTGTCACCTTGTACTTCACTGGTTTTTCACCTGCTGACTCTCCTTGCAGGGCATCTTTTTGTTCTTTCCTTTTCTTGGTAGGTGTTTCCTTTTGTTCTTGTTTCAGCCGTAGCTCTTCCAACTGCTGTCTGTCAGGAAAATTGTTTACTAAGTTGGGGCGTATTGTTCATATAAGACCATGAGTTTTGTATAGTACTTTAAAGAAACCAATATTGTTAGAGACATTACTGACTAGTCACTTTTTTTCTTTCTCATGAGCTCAGTTTTAGCCATCAAAAATATTTCTCACTCACAGAAAATCCTACATTAATATACCTTAAAACTAAAACTATAGGTGATGTTCTCCTACACTTCAGTCTCGCCAGCAGCTAACAACAAGATGATTCAATTGCAATTAAACATTATTGTTACTTGACACCAAGCAGACTCTTTAGGATTGATAGAACCCCTAACACACAATGTCATCGCTGTCAGACACCCAACGCTAACTTTAACCATCTGATGTCGTGTTACCTGATGGTATACTCCTGGATGGAGGTTACAGACTTCCTGGGACAATTATTGGGGGTGCCACTTCCACCAAACCCCGCTGTATGTCTGCTAGGATAGACATGGATGAAGAGCGGTGGCAATTCCATATCCGCATTTTTCTTGGTGAGGTGCTGTTTCTGGCCCGTAAGGCTGGAGCATTAGCTGGATGGACAGGAGACCCCGGACGCTCCCCCAGTGACGTAATCTAGTCAATTCTATTCTCCCATATGAAAAATTAGTATATAAAAATAGAAAGTGCCCAGATAAATTCTATAAAATCTGGGGAATTTGGCGTGGCTCATCGACCACAACCCACACGCAAAACACATTCCAGCAATTGGTGGACCAAATGAGGTTTTTGACCCATCCGAGTGCCATTTAGCCCTTCACAGGTATGATGATAATATCCTGAACTCTAAAAACTATCTTTCCAAGTATGCCATGTTATACGGTGTTTTTTGTTTTAAGTCATTAGTTGTAACTGATTTGTAGCCTTGAACCATGTTACACTCAGGTTGTCACTGAGTAATATAATTTGATATGTTCTGTTATTGTCAATAAAAAAAGTTTAAAAAAAATCTATAGGTGATCACAGTAGATGATGTGTAAGCCAAGAGAGCTAATATAATACTTGTCAAATCTGGCTAACAGGTTAGAAAAAGTGACAAATATACAACACACACATAATAATGCATGCATTTCTCTATTAGTTCACCTCAGTAGGATTGTTGTCTCTATTTTTCTGGTAATGTTAAAGGGGTTGCCCCATATCACCGTTTTTTGACTTATCCACATGATATGTCATAAAAGTCTAATAGCTGTGGATCCCACCTCTGGGTCCCACACCTATCTTGAGTTAGGACCCCACCACCTCCAGTCTCACTGAATGTGGTGGTCAAGGATGGTTGGAAGGGCAGAAATAGCCAACTGCCCTGCGCTATATGGCTTCTGTAACTCCTATAGAATTCAGGAGAAGTTATGCGAACACCATGGCATAGCAAGCTGTGCTGTGTCCGTAACTCAGGAGCTGAGGAAACAGCATATCTCACTGTGTTATACTATTTGCGAAACTCACATTGACGTCTATGGGAGTTAGGCAAATAGTGTAGCTCAGCTGGTCCCATCATCCCAGCCACCTCATAATCGGCAATGTTCTGATTTTGGTCACGTTTGGCTGAGATGGGAAGATTCCTTTAACCCTTTCCAATCCAATTTGTATCCTAATTTTCCTAGAGGGCTTATTCTTTTTCTGCCATTATACAATGGCGCTATATGCTGGCTAAAGCCAGTACTGCATGAGGTGACACATTGGATAGGCTCTGACAGCAGAGAGGCTGGCAATATACAGTAAGAGAACCCCGATGGACGTCTTCCAACATCGGAGCTGTACAGCCTTAAATCCTAATGTCTTTAGACGTCAGACAGTGGATTGGAAAGTGTTAATATTTACTTTGTACCATGAAGAACTGCTGAGTGCTACCACAACTTAGTCATGATGATAAGTTCCATAGCTGTGACACTATATTATATATAGTCTTCATTCATTTAATTTCACTACAATCACAGTAAAGTAAGTCCCCTGCTTGTGAAAGTTCGAGTTACGAACTTCGCTAGATCGAACAAGTCTGTCTGTAAGTATGATGCAATGCTATGGCATTACATCATACTATGCAGCGATCAGACAGGCACCCTATCAACCTGTGCCATCAGCACGTCTTGAATAGGCACTCTGCATAGGCAGCACTGGGGCCTTTCAGGAAGGACCCTGGCTGATGTGGCAACCGCTTGGCATCTCGTGATCTTATCGTCCTGCACCCAACGTTGTATGGAGCGGGATCCACCCACAATCTCCCTCCATACAAGCATTTGTTTGGACATACGAACAAAATACACTTACGAACAGCTTCCTGGAATGGAACCTGTTTGTAAGTACGGGACATTCTTGTATAAACTAAAATTTTCTTTATTCAATATATACAGGACCTAACCTGCCAGATCATTAGAAGCTTCTGGATTATTAACTAGACACAGAAGCACATAGAAGTGATATTTTAGGATCTTTTAATAAAGTCTAGTATCATTTTTAATAAGGTAGTTCTTGTATTTTGTAATTGTCTTTGCTTTTCTTCTTGTGATCCTGCAAGATTCTACATTATAAAATAAGAATAATGGGACTACTGATTGCTGGATTAAAGAAATGTTATCATATATATTATATGTATGAACCAGTGACCTGGCAGGAAGTTAAAACAGGCTGAGTGCAAAAGTCACTCGGTCCCCCCAAAATTTATTAACCCTTTCCAATCCACTGTCTGACGTCTTCCAACATTCTGATTGAAACCTGTACAGCTCCGATGTCGGAAGACATCCGGCAGGGTATTCTTACTATATATTACTGGCCGCTCTGTTGTTGGGGGCCTCTCCAGCATGTCACATACTGCAGTACTGGCTCTAGCCAGCAGATGGCACCATTGTAAAATGGCAGAAAGGGAAAGCCCCTTAGGAAACCCTGAATCCAAAATTGGATTGCAAAGGGTTAAGGAGAACATTTGCAGTCGGCTTTGCAGGGTGTATGTTGTAGGGCAGCCTGTGCTGAGCAGATTGGTCCATAGTTTTATAGGAAGATGTATTTTATATATAATTATGCTATATATTCTTGAGCAATTCCCATAGTAGGTCATTATTCCTCTGTCCTGCATACTTCACATGTGACAGGTGGATTATGTCCATCAACCCGTTTACCTTAGCCAGACAACAGTATGACTTGGTAGTCCAAAGTCCTGTGATCTAATAGGCTGCTAATCCTTACATCGAGGACTAAAAGCTACCAATAATTTGGCAATTTCAAGGTCAATCAAGTACTTGCTAGGATTGAAGTCTGCACCCTTCAGTAAGGCATTACCTTGCACACTCCTCTCTGGCTTTGGAAGCAGCAGTTTCCTGGAACAAAGATCCGCTGTGTTTGAAGAACTTCTCGTATTTGTCTGCTGTAGCTTGTGGGTAAATCCGTTGAAAGCCTCCCAGGTGGCTGTCTTCATACTTTTCTACTTGTTCCAGCCAAACGGCCTGGGTGCTTTCCAATTGTTCACGTCTGTTGATAAATGTAAATAAATACAATAGCAGACAGGTAAATGTGGAGGAACAAAAGAGTCAGTGGTTATGCAAGGGGTATATAACTCACTTACCTGTCGTCTACCGCATCTGTAGCCACTATGTATACTACAAGCAAAACAGAGTTTGTGCAACTGTTGATACTTAGTGATTTTCCTAAATCAAAGCAGAAAACTTAAATGGAACTTGTCGGTTCCCTAATAGTGCTGGCCCCCTGGGCTGCAGGGACTACATTGTGGTGACAGACACACTAATTTAAGCATTTCATCACTCATACTGATTGGTTCAGCAATTTTGGAAAACTTACATATCAAAGTTTGCATTTTGGATAGAGATGTGTCCGATGGGGCTCATTAACCCCTTTAGTGGCACGCCTGGAAAATCTCCGGAGCTTGCTGCACTGACCATGCAGTTAAACCCCAGAAGATTTCTGTGGACAGCTCTAGTGCTGAAATGTGCAGAGCACTGAGCTGTCATATGAAATCTTCCGGGGTTTTTACTGCATACTCAGTGCAGCAAGCCCCAGAGATTTCCCTGCCATAATATGGTAATAATAAACCTGCCACTAAAGGGGTTGTCTGACAGTTTTGTTCTTGTAAACTATTGAGCCCTTCCTGCCCCAAAGTACATGTTATACATGTACTTACCACTCTGGCACCACAGTATGCGACCTGTTACATCACAAGTTTTGTAGTCTAGTGACGTCCCATAAAACTGTTAAGTAGGCTTGTAATGTAGAAGCCATGACAGGTTTATGGAGCATCAATGATAACGTCCTATTACAGGGCTCATTTTGGCTGCAGCATTCACTTGGGTAAACAACCACGTGACCCCTGCAGGCAACAGAGACAAAGTGCGGTCAGGATGGTGGCTGTTGAGCAGTGTGGGAGCGGAGAGGTAAGCATATATGTTTTTTTAAAATATACATTTAATCCCCCAACTGCCACCAATAATTTTCATATCAGAAAACCCATTTTAACATTCATGTCTTCATTGCTTCCTCCACCCCCAGAGCTGATTCACAAGTCTTTCAAAACCTGTGACTGGATCCAGGAAGCTGAGATTTAGGGTCCTCTTCTGCAGGACCCTCACAATTATGAATTGTTTAAGCTTTACTTGTGCTTATAGAGCTTTATTGGGGTTTTGATTCCATTTGAACAATAGTCTGGTGCACACTGTATTTTAGCAATTATACATTTAAAGATCTACGAGTTCAAATTTAAATAATTTATTCATAAGTAATGACTTCTGAACCAGATAAATAGGACATTTTCATTTCCCCATAAACATATTGATATGATATAATGTAAAAATGTAGAATGTTAAATGGTGATATTCAAAATAGGGAGACATAAGTCCTACATGGTTTGAAAAGGAGAGTATGTTATTTTTACCTGTTTACCTTGGGGAGATTCCGTTGAAGTAAACGTTCCTGAACTCTTCGTTTATCTTCTTCAAGAACTTTTCTTTTGTCGCAAGCCCGGAGATTGATCAGATTTAAAGTATCATACAGTAGAGCATCCTTCACTTCCCTGTCCAAGCGTGAGTCTGTAGTAAAGCTCGGGGAATGATTCACCTATATATACAACATAAGTATAGGGTATATAGAGAACAATGCAAAATGCCATAGCAAATGAAGACCTATTACTGTTCAGTACAACGTACCATAGAACAGTTATATTACTTTATTACAACTTAAATGTGCCTTAAAGCGACCTTCCGAAGGGGTATATTACCTGCAGTTGCTCTTCTCTGTCAAACCTCCGATCCGCCAGTGTTTTGTCCCATTTGCAGCCTTCCGAGATGGCTGACGCAATATTCAGACTTCCTGATTCCCGCAAGTACATTAGTAGTGTAAAGGCCCATTTAGACGCAACGATTATCGCTCAAAAGATGTATTTTGAGCGATAATCGTTGTGTGCCTTTACAGCCCAAGGTCATCACTCAAACGTTGAGTGTTCAACTTGCGCTCCGAGCGGGGTATACAGAAGACAAGCGGGGCCGCTTGTTTTCTGTATCCAGCTGTTTTTTTGCTTGGAGTGCCCGGCTGTTATACAGCTGAGCGCTACAAACAGGGGATGCAAAAGACAAGCGGGGCGGCTTGTCTTCTGCATCCACCTGTTCTCTGCTTGGAGCACCCGGCTGTTATACAGCCTAGCGCTCCGAGCGGGATATGCGGAAAACCGCTGGACCGCTGTGTTTTTCATACCCCAGCTGTTCACGGAGTGCTCAGCCAGTATACAACTGTGCACCCGATGTGGAGTATGAAGAACACAGCTGGAGCGCTGTGTTCTTCATACCCCGTCTGTGTTCAGGGAGCGGGATACAGATGAAACAATAGTATCAGCTGTATCCCACTGTGAATTCCTGATAAGGCTGATCATTGTCTTTCAGCATGTTGAAAGACAATGACCAGCAATGGCTAATGAAAACTGCACGATGTAAGTGCAGTTACAACGATTTGCTCAAAAGTCAGCTTTTGAGCGATAATCGTTGTGTCTAAGGGGGCCTTTTAGACTACCAATGCAATATACCTGTTCTCTGATTGGCCAGGGCAGCTTTCTTGATCAGTATTGTCCAATAGGAGAGCAGTGCACCATGTGCATTAGGTAGTTAGACAATTGCTACAGTCATCTTGGACAAGGCCTGGAAGTGGTGAATGGGAGGGACAGCAGAGAAGAACACCTGCAGGTAATATACCCCTTCTACTGGGGCAGAATTTTGTCCCAAAACTGGGAAATTTCTTTAAATCCGAAGGGAGTTAAATCACATTTCATGGCTGTAGCTCTGGACACGCTGGATTTGTGCCCATGGATCCTAGGTTGCCAAAATGCATATATTAAAGCACCACAAAAGCGATACATGGTGAGTAGAGATGAGCGAGCGTGCTTGTTTAAGGCTTCTGCTTGAGCGAGTAGCAGTCTGTAGTACTCGCTGGAGCAGCATGCGGGGGGGAGGCGGGGGCCAACGGGCGGAGGAGCGGGGTGGGAAGGGGGAGAGAGAGATCTCTTTCACTTATCCCCCTGCTCCCTCCCGCTCCACTCCACCACCCCCACCCCCCTGCATGCTGCTCCGGCGAGTACACAGTTACTCAAAAAGACTGCTACTCACTCGAGCAGCAGCCTTAAACGAGCACGCTCGCTCATCTCCAATGGTGAGAAATCATTGATACTTTACCTCCAGCAGCCAAGGTTTTAGCTTTTTGTCCACTAAAATGTCAAATCCCAGAATCTCAAAACAAGCACTGCCTGCAATATGATTTGGAAAGCAGGTTCGATAGTTGTGCTTGAGGATGGGGTGTGCTGATATCAGAGTCTTGATGATGACATCTTCGATATCCTCCCAGAGCTTTGCTGTGTTGTACTTGTTCTTCTCCAGCCAGGTCAATAGTGTCGACAGTTTTCTGTTATTAGAAGAAGTATCACATTAGCTCAAATGTTAATCTAAACTGGACACACAAAACATGTATTGTTTGCCTTTCTTTTAAACTTAAAAAAAAAGTTCCAATTTTGTGAGATGCATTTCCTAATATGTCTTTATGGGTGTTGGAGCTTCCCTTTACATAGCTATAGATTTAAATGATGCAATACTGGTTCCCTGCAGCCGCTACTGGCGGATCCTTACTGAAGGTGTATTTATACGGCCCCCTTGAACTCAATAATAAATCTGTATGACGTTTCTATTCATTCATCTCTAGGTTTAAGGGTTAAAGCTGTAGTTGGCTGTTTCCTTCGGCCCCACAGACTATGAATGGAGTGGTAGGGTGTATGCTTGATTGCTGCGCCATATTGCTCCTTACTGTGTTCCTGCAGACTTCTGCTCTAGTGATCAGTGGGAGTCCCAGTGATGGAGCCCATGGTGATCAGGCACTTTTCACCTATAAACATCACCTTTAAGTAGGTGATAAATGAGAAAACCTTTTGTGTTCCTTTAACAGATACAAGGGCTTTAAATGTTCTTATCTTGAGTCATCATCTATTCATCTGATATAGCTCGAGGTTTTGGTTGGCTTTGGACATGATCTATCTAAGGCTGAGTTCATACAAATGTTAGGGACCTTTCACATGGGATGCACCACAAGCCACAGTAAATTCCACACCTAAATCCACAGGCTACGGCGGATTTTGATGCGGAATCGAAAATGGCATAAAACCTGCCTGCAATTCTGCATCAAAATCCACAGTTAGACCTGCATATTCTGGTGTGGACTTCCACAGCTGCGGATTTGGCTGCGTCCTGTAGGATAATTCCGTCCTGCGTAAAAGGTCCCATAGGGGCTCCATTCAGGTTTTTGTTTTTTGCTCCATTATCGGTACAGCAAAATAGAATTCCTGCCTGAATTAATTCATCCTATGATGGAACCAAACCTTGCCGAATAGACCCCATTGAACATACAGTAACAGAGTCAGTCTCAAATTTTTCCAAATAGAATAGCATAGGAAGCTGAGCTATTTCATGACGGATTTGGGATATCCCAGAACCCCAAACGGAGGCTTGTCAATATATTTTTGTATGTGAGTTTTCTAAAATTAAGCACAATGGAGGAAGGGTGCACCTTTTGCTTCCCACATTCCTCAACAGCATGCACAACCTGTTGATGAATATGGAATGGACTGAGAACAATGGCAGTTTACACCAGTTTTCCCTCACTTTTCTAATAACCAAAGTAGTAGAGATTGCTAGTAATGAGCTTATAGGGGTTCTGTCACTAAAAAAGAAAAATGCTCTACTTATCTATTCCTCCCCCATCAGTCTACTTACCAGATCTTCACCTCCCTTATATTCTCCTGTCTCCTGCAGTCCAGGGGCTCACTTCACCTCCACTTGCCTGATTCTGCTTCTTCCTGTGAGGTTACGTACATTAGGTTGGCAGTCTGCCAATGTACGTTATGTCACAGCTCACAGGCCAGCAGGAGGACTGCCTATCTTCTTCAGAGATTGCTCATGCGAGCTGTCTCTGAAATAGATTACAATTCCTTCCCAGGCAGTGAAGCTTACACCACATGGACGTGACCTTCACTGACCCAGCAGGAAGGAGTTTGTGATAACCAGCCCTCATAACAAGCTGGTCCCAGCCTGCAGTGAGCTGACCTGGGGCACTGGAGAAGCTTAACCAGGAGAAGATGTGATAAGGAGACTGACAGGGAAGGGATAGGTAAGTTTAGATAATTTTTTTTAATGACAAAACCCCTTTAACAAACGACATGACATTTCACAAGTAAAAAAGCTTTATAAAAATTGTATTTGGCCATTTTTCTATGTATTTATGCCAAAAAAACCCACTTGTAATTGGTCTTACTTCAGAATCTACACCATTAATGACACCATTCTCCATAACAGCATTGGGCACCACTGACCTCTTACTTCCTGTCATGTCATCTCTGATAAAGTTTTCGCTGTGTTTGTTGATAGCGTAATTGGTCAGGTGCATACAGACATCATCCTGTCAGAAGGAATTTTCCATTACTGTGTTATATACCATTCAATATGGTTTTCAATAGACCTCAATGGTCCAAATCAATAGACACTATTATAAAATCCATTGCCAAAGGCTACTTACCAGATTGCTGTGGCTAGGTTCTGTGTAACTCATGGTTGCAAACCGTGCGAGGCCTTCCTTGTAGATAAATATGCGTAGAGGTTCACAGGATGTTACAAGGGCGTATATACGTAGATCAAATTTATAGCCGTCAATCAGGAATGGCTGTGGAAATATAATGATATTAATCACCAAGAAGATGATCATAACTAGGACAGTTACTAATGATTTTGCTTAGAAACTAACCCTTTCCAATCCAATTTTGGATTCAGGGTTTCCTAAAAAGCTTTCTATTTTTGCAGTCATACACTGGTGCCATCTGCTGGCTAAAGCCAGTGTGTTCGCCAGAGAGGCTCCGACAGTGGAGTGGCTGGCAATAGACGGTAAGAATACCCTGTTGGACGTCTTTTGACATTGGAGCTGTACAAGCTTCAATCAGAATGTAGGAAGATGTCAGACAGTGGATTGGAAAGGGTTAATAAAGCAAAAACTCGGACTAATATATAGCTTGTTGGGGCGATAATTAAATCTTTTTTACATGCCACCATATGTAGCTTTCTTGGAGATCTATTTCCAGCAAATGACAATATAAATGTCACCTTGGAGATATACTGTTGACAGATCATGTGATCACCATGTTTGATGTCCTTCGTGTTTTTGGATAGAAAAATGCCCCTGCCTTGGCAGCCACTATCAGGCTTGCAGATGTAAGTCTTGTTTTTCTTCGTGCGACAGTAGGCCTGTAGATCGCCATAACTACAATAACAGAAGATGTCAAATGAAATATTAACAATAATGAAACTCAACCAAAAGTACCCAAATAAACAACACTTAAAAGGGATGTCCCACTTTTGACAAAATTGTGGATTTTTGCCCGATGAGAGAGTGAGTGAAAACGCGGAATTCTGAAACCAATGATTTTCAATGGTTTTCTGCACATTTGCAATGTTTTCACTCATGCGATGTTGCGAGAAAAGAAATCGTGGTATGCCCTATCTTTCTGCGTTTTGCATTTTTTTTATCTCCCATGTTTCCCCATGGAGCCTCTTTTTTATTGCATCGCAAAGCACGAACTTGCGATGCAAGGCGTTTTTAACATTACAAAGTCCTATTGACTTTCGTGTTAAAAAATCGTGGCAAAACTGCGTGAAAATGCACTTAAACATCGCAAGTGGCAGTGAAGTTTTTGCGAGAAAAAGCAGCATTCACGCTAAAAATCACATGAAAAAAGCTGCGATTTAATTCTTACACTACTTATGCATGTGTCTCATCCATCCCAGATTTGGTCACTATTACTGTGAGGGGTCACTAAAGGGCACTATTACAGGACGCACAAGGCATGGCTTAGCGTAAAAGGGCCCTGACCTAAAAACTTGTCAGGCATGCTATGCCCGCCACTACACTTGTCCCCCTTTCCAATGCTCAAACGTTGGGAGGTATGCCAACTGCACATACTGCACTATATGCATCGCTATATGTGATAAACAGCTTTTGTGCCCACTGATCTGTACTGTGCACAGGAGAAGGCTCGGTCTCTCTGCGATTCTGCCAGGATGATTTTAAAGCTGTGGGGAACTGAAGCCTTAAAAGTATGAAGAAGCCCTTTAAAACTCCCGTCAAAATGTGCTACTCACTCAGCAGGCAGGCACCATGTTCGAGGAAAGATGTTATAGTCTTTAGGAAAAAGTTTTAGCAAACGATTCATATTTCTTGCCAGCAAGTCCTTTCTACATATCTCACTCATTCCTGGGAAGTGGTTGATTTTCTGTCAAGAGAAGATATATTTACTGATAAGGAAGAAAAAGCTTCATATTCCAATTTGGGACCCTATGTTTTTGCCTATAGACTTGCCTGGAATCTCTTCATGTCCATTACACGCTCCAGTGAGACGGAGCAGTCTGTCCAGTAAACTGTCCACTCCTCTTCCTCTCGCACATACTTGAGTCCGCACGCGCGTGCAGCACGGTGCACTAAAACACAAGCAAATGCTGCGATATCACATACATTTCTACTTCAACCGATGTAAATGGTATATTAGAAAGCAACTTGTAAAGTCAAACAGAAGCTGATATGAACAAAGCCTCAGTTATTACATGGGATAATACATGTGCATCATAGCAGATGGACAATATTTGCAACAGAGGGAGCATTTACATAGCTGAAAATCACTGCTGGTATCTCCAATATGTTGCACTGTATGAACCTAAGTACCAGCATGCTAATGATGAAGAATATGTAGACACAGATTGGATCGGGACTCATCTGCTATATGCTTAGACCTCACTGTATTTAATAGGGCAGCAATCCTATTGTCTTTCCAGCAGTGGCTGCTATATACACAGGCAAATACACAACAGTCGTCAATCACTTGTGGGTCCGCTGTATTCTTTGATAGGCTCCATTACTCAAATGGGGCAATCTTTATTTGTGCTGCTTTGAATAATAGTAGAAGGGACCTGCCTCTATAAATTGCTTACCTATGGGCTGCCCATTTAGGTGACAGATCTGCTTTAAGCAGGCTAGTCAGAACTGCGTAGAAGTACTTACTATGGGTTCAACAAATCAGTAAATCATCGTTATAATATTGCATGCAACTGTTTTTGATTGACTTACCACTCTCATACTTGCAGTTTGTTAAATTGATACCAATTACCCTATAATGAAAGAAAAACAATTTGTATCCCATAGCAGAACACGTAATACAGCGATAATAAATATATTGATATGTTGCAAAAATGTATAGATCTGAATGCAGATGCTATAAAGAAATTATTTCAAGAAGGACTTCTGTGACTGAAGCCATATCACTTAGGGACTGGCAATCATTAGTGCATCCAAAATATCAGCAGGTAATGCCTGTGGACATAGTGAAATAAACGTCTTATTGCAGTGGTCTACTATCAGTAATGTAGAGGAAGCTAGGTAAACCCTGTGACAATGAGGATAGAAGAGCAGTGGCATCATTTATAGTTTGCCCCCAAATGACACTGTCCTTATTCTGGGATTATTTAAAGCAATATAGGCAGTAACAGGGTTTTTTGGGACCAAAAAAATTTAATAGGCAGGGGATTAAATAAAATAGAAAAATAGGTCACACTCGCCTCCTTAAATGGACGCCGGTCCACACAGGATGCCAGGATTTTACATATGACCGCTCAGCAAATTATAGGCTTCCGCAGTCACATGGCAGTTACACTGCAGATGCCAGTGATTGGCTGAGCGGTCATGTGCGCAATGAATGGCATATAGCCGCCGCAGCTTCTGGGGTCGGAGCAGTAGGGATCAGGGCTTCTGCGTTAGACTGGCGGACCATTTAATGAGGTGTGTGGTTTATTTTCTTCTTTATTACATTATTTGCCCATTATATTTTTTGGCCCTGTCTACACTGAACGATTTCTGTTCATTGATACATGATTTAACGATTATTTCAATGATAATCGCTCTGTGTAAAGGGGCCCTTAGTACTAGTGATTGGTTGGAAAATCGGCATCCACATCCCTATTAACACTATCTTCTAACTTAACGTTATGGCGCTTAAATTAACATAACTTCTTAGAAATAAAGGCATCAGGTTGGATTATTCATGACATAGTCTCTTATGACAATATATTCGTTAATATTAGCTAATACTTTATATTACTGTCTGGCTGATTATGTTGGGTCATGACTCCATAACTGGTTGTCCTACCAACCAGGCGTCCATGAGATGGATGACTAAACTCCAATGTCTATAGTCGGGGTTACTTCCAGCAGAAAATATCCCACCGACACCCTGATTTCTTCCTAGCCAAGACTATAGCACATTCCCATAGAGGAAGATCCCAACATAAACTCAACACCTGCGTTTTTTCTTCTTTTTCTTTTTAGCCTGGTCTGTTGTGTCTGCAGTCAAGTCTGTTGTTGGCTCTTCGTGTGTATGGTCCCACTTGTCCTCACTTTGGCTTTCCTCTAGCAATGGACTAGTTTGCTCGGGGTCTACATTCTCGATGGTGGTTCCCTTGTCAGCTGGGAATGTTCTGCTCAAACTCTCTACGTCTGACTCTTCCTCATCTTCTTCATCATCTCCCGAATCATCCTCTGATTCACTGCACACCTGGGTTTCAACTTTCATTTTGTCAGGCAACGCTTAGGCTGTTAAACAGAAATAAAGAAAGAACAAAATTATAGAAACCCCCCCACAATCCTCGTCTGCATTCAATATCATAACTATACTGCAACCAACTACCCAGGAAAAATCCTAGGTTTGTGAATTTAAGGGGTGTTCCAGGATTTTTACTATTGATGACCTATCCTCAAGATAGTTTATCAATAGTTGACTGTCAGGGTCTGCTGCTCTGGATCTCCACTGATCATCTGCCTGCTGTCAGTGCAGGGGGTCGGACGTCATCATCGGTGGTCTGGACCATTAGTGTAATAAGCAGCTTCATTCCCATTGAACTCAATGGGAGCGCTGCCTTCTATTACACTTCCAGCTACTCATTGTGGTCAAAGCTGGAAGTGTAATAGGAGGTAACGCTCCCACTTATTTCAATGGAAGTGAAGCCCCTTATTACACTTCTGGCCCAGGCCACCGATTATGACGTCTGGTCCGCTGCACTGATAGTGGGCTGGACGATCACCTGATTGGTGGGGATGTAGAACAGCAGACCCCTGCCAATCAGTAATAAAAGCACTGGTATATCCCTTTAACTGGTCTAGAATCATATCCATAGGTGCCACCTTTCCAAGCCCACCTGACTGCAGCCTGAAACAGCATCACAATGGACAACGGAGCGGTGGCGCTGAAGCTGCGGGAGAGGCGAGTATAGGATGTTTTATTATTATCAGGCATGAGAAGCAAGAATTGAAAAAAAAAATATAACTCGGAAAACCCCTTTAAGAGCATATACAGCATTGCGTAACCGTAAGGACCCTCTTATGGTGCGTTAAGACTGAACAATTAAAGGCATTCAAACGAACAAAAGTGAACGATAATCGTGAGCCAATGAAAGACGGGCCAACGAAAATGGGAATCTGCAGGCTAAACAGGCTGCCCGAGCGCGAACGAGCTGATGACGTCACTAACCTGTTCGCTCAGGCAAACGAGAATCGTGAGATTCTCCTCCTGTCTACAAGGTCCATCACATGGGCTGAGAATTGGACATTTGTAACGAGGGCCAATCGACAAAGTATGTTGTTTTGTGCTTGTTTGCTGACGTACAAACACAGCGGAGGATTGCTGCTATGAGAAAGAATGATCGTTAGTATGATTGTTCGTCCCCATTTAGCTACCATTGCTTGGCTGCACAGGTCCCTGCTTACATGGGTGACTGCGGAGCCAGCATTTTTAGAGTTAACAAAAGATCCGCTGAGAGTTTACTCGTTAGTCCGTTGATCCTGGGCTACTTGACACGGCTCAATGATCGGCAAACAAACATACGCAAGAACATTCTTGCCCAATCATTGGTACCTGTTGTGGTACACAACCCTCAGGCCGGGCTCACACTTAACGGGTCGGGTTCCACTTGTAGAAAGTCGCAGTGGAAAACCAGCGATACATCATGGAAATGAATTGCGTAGAGATGCGTTCGTTCGTGGATGCGTGCAATTTTCCACATATGCACAGAGTATTGTCCGCGTGCAAGAAAGATCGTAGGCAGGGAATGACACCTGAAAGCAAGGGAACATATCTATCTGAATTCTGGCCTTTCTATTTAATCTGCCACTTAGTTCCAAGCGATTCTGCCGCTCATGCACAATATTAAGTTCAATGGAGGCCGTCTGTGCGGAATCCGCGCTAAAATAGAGCATGCTGAGATTTTTCTTCTGCTCGCGGAATACGCAATTCGTACCCGTGAGTGTGAAAGAAAATTTGAAGATACATGCCTTTTAATGCTCGCATTTAATGTAGATCTTCCGCACGGACAGCGATTGTGGAATCCGCAATTCAAATCCGTTCGTGTGAGCCCAGCTGTTGTAAAAGAGCAGTGCTGGTCGTTTACGATGTTCACACATGGCAGAGGGTCACCAGGATGGGGACAAACGATTCATATCTTTTCGTATAGACAACCGGTGAGCATTTTTAAGTTGGCATAAATACGCCAAAGTTCCGCTGATCGTTCGCACTTTTGCACAGGAAGGTGATCAGAAAAATGAACGTAGGTGCAAATGTGCGCGCCCGGTGATCGGTCCATGTAAAGCACCTTTCTGCACAGCAGGATATCATATGTATACTAGCATTCTCATCATCATTATTCTGTATAGCATATACTGTGACAGGGCTGATAGAACCAGTGGGCATACTGTATGGAGCTGTAACTATGGCCGTTGCTATGGACGCTTTACAGCCCGTCTCTCCCAGGGACTGCTCCTACCGTACAGATGGCCGCAGTCTCCGGCGGGGATCACCTCCTCGTCCTCATGTATAACACGGCCGATCCTCACCCGACTCCCCGGCCTGCCAAGGACAACAACTTATCGGTAACCATGGAAACCGCGGCGGGGCGGAGTGGACGGGTGAGTGACAGGACGTCGGGTCACTGCTTAATGGCTAATCCCACTCGTCCTGCAGCATATGCCGGAGGGACGGGGCACACACAGATCACACCCAGCTTCTTGTACTCTTCCTTGAGGTGCTGAAAACTCAATGACAGGATGACTTTTTATCTTTTGGGTCACTTTTTCCACTAATCCACGTTTCTATCACTTGTATGAAAAAATCATAACTTTTTATTTTCCCATCATATCAGGACTTGTGTTTTATATTTTTTTAATGATGTCAGAAAATGTACCCATATGATGTATAATAATGGGATGAAATGGGAAAAACACATTTGTGCTTCTTTTTCGGTGTGTGTGGGGAGGGGGGTGCAGTAAAATTTACATGTTGGCTGTATTCTGAGGCTCACTACTATTACAGCTGCGCACCATTTTTATGGCTTTTGTTATGTTTTACTACTTGTACAGTATATTCCCACATGGTGGATTTACTGCAGCATAAAAAATTTTCAAGTGGATTTTGTTCATTTAACCCCTTAATGACGCGGCTCTTTTTTTTTCTTTTGATTTTCTTCTCTCCCCTTTTAAAAAATCATAACTCTTTTATGTAACCATCAACGTCGCTGTCTGCATCTTGTTTTTTTGCGGCAAAAGTTGTATTTTTCAATGGTGCTATTTAATGTACCGTAGAATGTACTGAAAACCGTAAAAAAAATTTTAACTGGAGTAAAAGGAAAGAAAACGACATTCCGCCATCTTTCAGTGCGTCTTTTTTCTACGACGTACAAACTGCAACAAAAATGACCTGATAACGTTATTCTAGGGGTCAGTACGATTACTACGATACCAAACTTGTATATGTATTTTTTTTTCTGTACTACTTTTATTTTTTTCAAAGATATTTAAATTTTTAAAATAATCTTCTGACACCCGTAGCTTTTTTATTTTTCCGTCGACATAGTTGTGCGAGGACTTAATTTTTGCGGGAAGTCCTGAACTTTGTGATGGTACCATTTTGGAATACATCCAACTTTTTGATCGCTTCTATTGCATTTTTTTCTTGGAGACAGGTGGACCAGAAATTCTTAGACCGCATTTCTGGCATTCTTAATTTTTTTCTGATGATGTTCATCGTGCGGGATAAATAATGCATTACTTTGATGGATGAGACATTTACGGACGTAGTGATACCAAATATGTATTTTTGTTTTATTGTTTAGATTCTTTTATTATAAATATAGCAAAAAGGTTTTAAAACTTTTATTACTTTTTTGTTCTTTAATAATTACTAAAACTTTATTAATCTTATTTTTACTTTTTTCTTAGTCCCCAGAGGAGATAACAACTTACGATTCTTTGATCGCTCTTGCAGTATGATGTAATGCCATCATACTGCAACTGGGCAGGCGTTCTATCAAGCCACCCCTCGGGCATTGTGCCATGACAGCACCGGGGCCTTTCAGAAGGCCACTGGCTGCCATGACACCCACACGGCTCCCTGCGACCTCATCATGGGGGGCTGTACAGGACTCCTGAAAATTGTCCAGGGGATTTAAATGCTGCTGTCAGTTTTGTAAGCGGCATTTAAAGGGCTAACAGCTCAGGCATTTGAAGGCTTATTGGAGCTGTTGCCGGTGGGTGTAAGAAACATTCAGCATCGGCATTGTATGGAGGGAGATCACCCTTCATACATACCCCAACGCTGCAGGACGTAATTGTATATACTATAGGGCTTAATAGAATAGGTTAAATCTGCTGCGGATCCGCAACAAAATCTACACAAAACTGCAGATTTTTTTCTGCTGCAGAAAATCCACCATTTGGGGACAAACCCTCCAAAAAAAATAAAACCTTTAAAAACATGCTTAATGTCACCACATTCTGACGCACCATAACTTTTTAATTTTTCTGATGATAGCTTATTTTTACAGAGTAAGGGCGCATTCAGACAACTGTATATCGGCTCGGTTTTCACACCGGCTGATATACGGCGTCTCTCTCTGCAGGGGGAGGAGGCTGGAAGACTCGGGAGCAGTGCTCTGAGCTCCCGCCCCCTCTCCACCCCCCTGCACTATTTTTAATGAGGAGAGGTGGGACGGGGCAGAGCTAATTCCCAGAACTTAGCCACACCCCATTCCGCCTCCTCTCATTGCAAATAGTGCAGAGGGGCGGAGAGGGGGTGGAGAGGAGGCAGAGAGGGGACAGGAGCTCAGAGCACTGCTCCCGGCCTCCTCCCCCTGCAGAGAGAGACGTCGTATATTGGCTGGGCGTGAAAACCCAGACGATATATGGTCGTCTGAATGCACCCTGAGCGGCAGGATTTACTGATACCAATATGGGGGAAGTCATTTTTCTGAGAAACTCGGCATGCAGTTACATATGTAAATGATAAGAGTTGTGGTGATTAGATGAACGGTCCATATCACATATTACATCGAAGCTAGAGGCAGTACAACAGGGTACTAGAGCCTCCATGTTCGCCCGTATTACATCTTGTATCCAAGCTAGAGGCGGTATAACAGGGTACTAAAGTCTCTTTGCTCACCCGTATCACATCTTGTATCCAAGCTAGAAAACTCTCTGCCCCAGTCTTCATGTAAAAAAATCAAAACAATAAAAATTAACATATTTGGTATCACCGCATCCATAAAAGTTTGAAATATCAAAATATTGTATTATTTATTATGGACAGTGAATGACGTAAGAATAACAAATGTGCAATGCCAGAATTGTGGTTTGTCAAGCTCCACTAAAATAAAAAAAGGCTTAAAAAATTAGCACTTAGAAGAAGTTGTCAGAATTGAATGAAACTTTCTCTGTGTGATTGTAACTAGAGATGAGCGAACGTACTCGTTTCGAGTAATTACTCGATCGAGCACCGCGATTTTCGAGTACTTCCGTACTCGGGTGAAAAGATTCGGGGGGCGCCGGCGTGGCGGAGCGGGGGGTAGCAACGGGGAACAGGGGGGAGCCCTCTCTCTCTCCCTCTCCCCCCCACTCCCCGCTGCAACCCCCCCGCCCCCCGAATCTTTTCGCCTGAGTACGGAAGTACTCGAAAATCGCGGTGCTCGGTCGAAAAAGGGGCGTGGCCGAGTACGCTCGCTCATCTGTAATTGTAACATTTATATAAGGGATTACAATATCAGAGCAAAAGGATAATTTATTGTGAAAAACTGAGCACTTGAAGGGAGGCTATAGTATCCTGTTGTACCACCTCTAGCTTGGATACAAGATGTGATACAAGAGGGCATGGAGGCTCTAGTACCCTGTTGTACCACCTCTAGCTTGGATACAAGATGTGATACGGGTGGGTATGGAGGCTCTAGTATCCTGTTTTACCGCCTCTAGCTTGGATACAAGATGTGATACAGGCGGGCATGGAGGCTCTAGTACCCTGTTGAACCAACTCTAGCTTGGATACAAGATGTGATATGGGTGGGCATGGAGGCTCTAGTACCGCCTCTAGCTTGGATACAAGATATAATACAGGCGGACATGGAGGCTCTAGTACCCTGTTGTACCACTTCTATCTTGGATACAAGATAAAATACAGGCGGACATGGAGGCTCTAGTACCCCGTTGTACCACCTCTAGCTTGGATACAAGATGTGATACAGGCGGGCATAGAGGCTCTAGTACCGCCTCTAGCTTGGATACAAGATATAATACAGGCGGACATGGAGGCTCTAGTACCCTGTTGTACCACCTCTAGCTTGGATACAAGATGTGATACAGGTGGGCATGGAGGCTCTAGTATCCTGTTGTACCGCCTCTAACTTGGATACAAGATGTGATACAGACGAACAAGGAGGCTCTAGTATCTGGTTGTACCGCCTCTAGCTTGGATACAAGATGTGATACAAGCAGGCAGAGGCATACAGGTCCTGTATAGTATCCTGCGGCATATATTGGTCCGCATATCACTAAGTAAGCCTCTAGACCATACAAACTCATAGGCTGTCAGTTAGCAATAAATCTGGTAATCGGGCAGGCCACGGGAGTGTGACAATGTTATAGAGACATTCCTGTGACACCCTTGTGTGTGCAGCTGAGCATTATCCTGCTGGAAAATGCCTCTTGGAAGCCGCAATGAGAGGAACACATGTGTCTGCAGGATGTCCTGAACATATCGCTGAGCTGTCATCGTCCCTCACATCACTGACCATTATATGCGATGGGCCCTCAGACCATCACACCAGTGGTGCAATGCGCCACACAACTCTGCTACATGCACATCACACGCGCTGTTTTATGTTTGAGGACCTTTGCCGATGTCACCGTCATGTGATCAGGGGCAGAGCATGTAACTCACTCACAGATGGACAGGTGGTCGTTATGATTTTGATAGTAATTAATAGGAAATTATACTACCAGTGTTTCTGGTGGCACAATGAGCCACACAGCCGTAGTACATGCACGTCACACACACAGCTCTGCTACATGCACATTACACACAGCTGTGCTACATGCACGTCACACACACACAGCTGTGCTACATGCACGTCATACATACACAGTTCTGCTACATGCACATTACACACACTCAGCTCTGCTACATGCATGTCACACACACACAGCTGGGGTACATGCACGTCACACACACAGAGCTCTGCTACATTGCTTTTGCATATGAGCTGCATGTGTTTTATGAACGTCAGCTGTTCGCTGAGGAGAAATCGTGGCTTGTCGCTGTCATGTAAGCTGCATTAGCTTCACGGCAGTGTTGAACCCTCTGTGGTGACATGTTTGCACAACAGTGACAGTTTGTTTCAACACTGGACAACAGTTGACGATTAGATGAAGGCTGAACTGGTGTTGGCTGCATTAGCACTTGAGATCACATGGTATCACGTTCAGGAGATGTGAAGATAATGAGGAAGGACTATGTTTCAATGTTGTTGGTTAACCCTTTCCAATCAAATTTGTATCCTGGTTTTCCTAGGCGGCTTACTCTTTTTCTGCCATTATACAACGGCGCTATATGCTGGCTAAAGCCAGTACTGCATGAGGTGACCCGTTGGATAAGCTCCGACAGCATAGAGGCTGGCAATAGACAGTATGAAAACCCCGACGGACGTCTTCCAACATCGGAGCTGTACAGCCATAAATCATGTCTTAAGACGTCAGACAGTGGATTGGAAAGGGTTAATATACACCGCCAGCTATGTATGTGGACATTTGTGTGGTGTCATTTATTGAAGTCTTCACTCAGATGTGCAGCTGTGTCACAAACTGCCAGACTGACTACTGCTGTTTCCATAGCAACTGAGGCAGTGGGGGTTTGTAGAAGATCACAGGGCTGAAGGACCTGTGATGACGTCACTGTCATGTGATCAGGGATGGAGCTAAGAGGAACAGTGACTATGACAGTGGCATCTTCACATGTAATGGACACAGTCACTCATTGACAGACAGGTGATCGTTAGTATTCCATAGCAACTGAGGCCACAGGGATTTGTAAGGGATGTATAACACACACACACAGCACTGCTACATGTACATCACATACAGCTCTGATGAAGGACCTGTGATAATGTCACCACCATGCTCCGCCCCTGATCACATGACGGTGACGCTAATCCCGTGTGTTACATGCCCCGCCCCTGATCACATGACGGTGACGGTATCACAGGTTCTACATCCCTGTGCAGATTACGGGAAGACTCCATCCCCTACAAACCCCCAGCGGCCTGAGTTGCTATGGACTATTAACTAACCCCTAACCGGACAGCAGCCATGTGCATACAGGACCTGTGATGATGTCACCATCATGTGATCAGGGGCAGAGCATGTAACTCCCTCCCTGGGGATGAATGAAGGACTTTTGATGACTTCACCATCATGTGATCGGGGCGGAGCATGTAAGTCACTCACAAACCCACTCACGGACAGACAGGTCGTCGTTAGTATTTTGACTGTTCATCATCTCTTTTCTGTGACCTCACTGACAACAATTTCCCTACACTATGAAATAACTGTGTTTTGTATCTCTCTACTCCAACATAACAGTTTTCACCATCCCTGTACTGTTTATTACATGTGTATTAGGGAAACCAAAATAGCCATAAGGTTTTCATGTTCTAAACTTGCTGCTGAAGGTAGTCATGGCGGAGTGACGCACCATTACATTACATTACTATTAGGGTGTACTCACAAGGACATTATTGCGTGCACAATAGGCAGAGAATAGAACTCACTGATTTGAATGGGTTCATTAAAATTTAGTTTTTTTTGTGCGCATTCTACATGCGTGAAAAATGCGCAGAAAAATAGAGCAAGTTGCGTATTTGCGCATCAAAGACCTCATAGAGGTCCATGGATGAAAGGGATGGGGGGGGCAAACCCAATACCTATGTAATTAGGCAATTTGCTGCGCAATTTCACAGGAAATCAAACACATCTGGTACTAATTAGGCTGCACAGCGATAGCACAACGCTCATGGCGCCAAACGTCACGCTATCATGTGCGTTTTTTGCGCCTGCGCTCATGTGAGGCCGCCTTTAGGCTCATGCTACTTCTTACACCCCTGAGCAGAAGCAAAAGCACGCTTTTCATCTCTTCATGCTGTTTCACATAAGGAATGTTGCCAGATAATGGCACCACTATGTGAACGGACATCTCACGGAAAATGCACTTTTCTTTTTCACAGGAAATGCCTAGTTCCCATTTTACTTCCTGGTGTCTATTGGAAATGCTCCCAGTAGTCAGAACAAACATTAAAAGAAAAATGACATTCTTAAAAAGGTAATGTGCCTTTTAGAGGGTTTGTATCGTGATTAGACGTTGTTCCCTATCAGGATAGGGAATAACTTTCGGATTGATGAGGATCTGACTACTAGAACCCTCCCCAATCCCGAGAACAGGTTGCACCCTGAATTGATGACTATGGATAGAAGTTAACTTTCAACGATGGCACGACCACCCCTTTAATGGCAATGAAGATTATCAACTTATACAGTATGTCCCCCAAATATATATGTCATTTCCGGAAAAATTTAATGAAAGCCGGTGAGATTCATACTATAGTTATACACAAGTAAGGCAATCCGCAGAACCCAGATAAGATAGACATTACAGAAGGGGCTTGATGGCACATTACCACCCTCAGTCAATGTGTTAAATGTTCTACTAACTCCAATGATAATCTGTTGAAGTCATCATCAGAGAAGAGGTGGCCCTTCACAATGCTGATCACAGATTCCTCAGTCAGTGTATTGAAATCTTCCTCACTTTTGAAGGGCAGGTGACCTGCGAGTTCACAGAGAGCCACGTTGAATGCGGATTCCTCCTTGGCCCCAAAACAGGACTGTCTGGCCCAGATGACCACTCGGATCCCTTCCCTTGACTCCAAGCAGCCACTCTTGGCTGGATCGCAACCTCTTGTCATGAACAAGTTGTGCGCAATGTTTCGAGTCACAAAGTAATCTGTAACTCGGCATATCCTACGGGAGACGGATGTCATGTCTTTCCCATCCGTGTAAAAAAAGAAACCCGGAGCGGGAAAATGAGTTAGTTGGTGGAAGTTAATATGGGGGCACAAAGGTTTGCTCGGTGCCGATTCAATCAGTAGCTCTTCATCCAAATAATATCCATGTAAATGTAAGTGGTTTACAGATGCAAACCCTCCAAGGCTGTTAAAGCCAACCCTAAACCCTGGGTGACCGCTGAGAAGAATGGATTCCACTCCGAGCAATGCTAGATCTGGGGTCAAAATCTGAGTCAAGCAAAGTGATGGTTCTGGTATAAATAGAACATGTCCAAACTCAAGAGGACTAACGTTAATCACCACCAGGGTGCGGTTATGCCGACTGCCAGGAAGGGCAGAGACATGACTAGGGTTACTATCTCCACTAGCCCCTTCCTCGGTTGGGGATCTGACTATCTGAAAGAGAATCTCATCATGCTTCATCTTATTAAAGTTGAATTGGCTTGGGTTGAATTTTTCTTGGATGCTCTTTATGTCCTGAGGCTTTCTCCTCTCCACACCCCTCTTGACATTGAGCTGTGCCACATACTTCACGCTGCCAGGTAAAATCTTGGTTTGTAAGCTCCAAAGTGGATAGCGAAAGAGACCCTGTTCCATCTTCTCAACCCACCTGGACTGCAGGGTTGTATCAAAGTCAGAAAGAAAACGTTTGTCTTCTACATATTGTCTCCTCCGCCGCCATGTGATCCCTGGCACGATATAGTCCTCTTCTGTATATCTATATTCTTTGATGATGGCTCCATTGAAACTAGCGGAGTGCTTTAACTCCATGTCTCCATCACCTATGTTCACATACGTGTCCTGATAAGACAAATGAGGATTAGTGCTTCATTACGTGTGGCACCCTAAAGATGGCCACCATCACGGAAACATGCAGTGGATATAATCACAATTTAAAGGAACATGAGCCGGCTGTCGCTGTGCAGGGCACCCTGCTCTGTATCTTAGCAGTGTTGTGTATAAACACCTCATATACACGAGGTATTGCACATGTACAGTGTTTTATACGCACCCGTAGAGATCAATACGGTAATACGTGGTAACATAGAACATGCTGCGCACTTTATTATTAATGCGTGTATTACACACAATGAAAAACCGCTAGTGTGAAACGCGAAAATCAAAGTCTTTGAATTGCGGCAACGTACCGCGTTATACACACACATGATACGCAATTCAAATACGTTGGTGTGAATGAGCCCTACCAGTAATGTACCCTCCACCAGTAATGTACCCCCCTAATAGTAATGGACCCTCCACCAGTAACGGGCCTCCCTACTACCGTGTTTCCCCCAAAAATAAGACAGTGTCTATTAATTTTTGTTCAAAAAGGTTTAACTTTTTTACATGTATAACTGCCTGGACACTATTTAAATTGACTTTTTTAAATTAATTGTTGGCAGGGCTTAACTTTGGAGTAGGGCTTATATTTCAAGCATCCTCAAAAAGCCTGAAAAATCATTCTGCATCCTCAAAAATTCTGGAAAATCATGCTATGTCTTATCTTCAGGGAAACAGGGTAGTAATGCACCTCCCTACTAGTAATGCGCCTTCGTACTAGTTATGTGCCCCTAATCAGAACTATGCCCCCTATCAGTAATGTACCTCCCTACTACGGTAGTTATGTGCCCTGTACCAATAATGTGCCCAGTGACTGGCTGAGTACTGCTCCCTACATCCCCGCTCCTGCTCTCTGAGCCACACACCAGCGCCCACCTGTAGGGCTCCAGCATCCTCCATCTCATTCATACTCCGCCGGCCGCTCACACTGCAGTACAGAGCGCAGCCGCTTCCTGGTCCGACCGTACCAACACAACTACAGGGAAGGGGGGTCCACACTACACACTCCCCACCAGCAGGGATGCGCACACAACTCATAAAATAACGCTCATCATATTCTACATAACCTACAGCTATAATACAGAATATACTCCACAGAACAGCTCCCCAAACTCGAAGACACAGATCAGTTACACCCCTCTTTGTGAGGGAAATGGACGGAACCTCCACATCGCTGCTTTCTCAGTGGCACATGGCCGTCACGCCCGCTCTTCGCATACTATTACATATTCTTGCCATAACCACGCCCATATATCAGTCAGTGGGCGGGGTCTCATGAAATATGCAAATCGGCCGTTTTCCCAGCTGGTGACGCAGTGGCGGAAGTTTTTAGTGTTGTTTCCAGGGCTGAAGCTGCGGGGAACTTGGAGGAAGACTTCATTATGGGGGCGTCCAACAGCCAGCTGTCCAAGCAGATCCTCACCGAGTACCAGGTAGGCGACAGCACGGACGGTGTAGTGAGAAGTTATCGACCGCCTGTTACTTCCTTGTTACTGAGCAAGTTAGAGGGGCACCCCAGAAATAATAATATAGCTGGTTAAAGCTGTCCTAACAACTCGTGCGTGTTCTCCATGACCGCCAACTAACTCCTGGGGTTTCTAGATGTAGCACTTATAAGGGTCCATTGAACTGTCATATACATTAACTGACTCCACAATGGCAGCCGGCGCCCCATAACAGTGTCCTGATAAGTTCAGAGAAACATAACTGTGCCCCTTGTACCACCCAAGGGGGAACACACAGCCATCTCTTTTTTTTTTTTTTTTTTTTAATGAAACTTTTTGCATTGATTTGTTACTATAATATATATTTTCAGCCCCATTGGGACAAGATCTACTGGGAGTCCATTTTCTGTTGGTCTCCAAGAACTACAAATGTTTCATATTCATATCTTGGTAACTATTGGATGTAGGAAAATGTGCGGGTGCCATTGTCTTCATGATATGTAGATTTGTAACATTATTGCTAACACTAATTCCAATGCAAATGAAAAGTAAAATTGGAACAAAACCTTCTTTTTTTTTTTTTTGAACCGAACCATTACAGAAAGAAGGTTGAAGGGGGAAAAAAATAAATAAAATATATATATATATATATATGCCCCGTATACTGACATTTCTTACCACAAAATTTTAGGAAGGCGTTCTTTTGTAGTTTCTGAGAAAATAGACTTGATGGTGCCCAACTCTATACTGACAACCATTTTAGTGGTATCAGATATGACCAAATACACCTGAATATGCTTCATGTAACATAGTAGGTAAGGCCTAAAATGATATATATATCCATGCTGTTCAACTTAGTACCCTCCAATGGTGATCCAATCCCTAATGAAGCAGAAGCCAATTTCCCCATTCAAGGTAATAAATTCCTTCTCGACTCCAGTGTGGCAATCAGAATAATCCCCGGATCACCGACCCTTCTGAAGTAATCAGCGATATAACATGTAATATTGTAACGCTCAAGAAAGACATTCATGCCCCTCGAGCTCTTTTAGTGAGTTCGCCATTATCATGTCCTCAGGCAGAGAGTTCCATAGTCTCACTACTCTTACAGTGAAGAACCCCCTTCTGTGTCTGTGTGGAAACCTTCTTTCCTCTAGCCATAGTTACAGTCACAGTCCTGGGTATAAATAGATGGGAGAGATCTCTGTATTGTCCCCTAATATATTTATACATAGTTATTAGGTCGCCCCTTAGACATCTTTTTTGTAAACGAAATAACCCCAATTTTGATTACCTCTCTCTGGGTATTGTAGTCTGCCCATTCCATTTATTACTTTAGTCGCCCGCCTTTGTACCTGCTCAAGCTCTGATATGTCCTTCTTGAGTACCGCTGCCCAAAACTGTCCACAATATTCCATGTGTGGTCTGATCAGTGACTTGTAAAGAGGAAGAACAATGTTCTCGTCATGTGCCTGTAGACCTCTTTTGATGTCCTCCATCATCCTATTTGCCTTGGCAGCAGCTGTCTGATACTGGTTGCTCCAGTTAAAGGGGTTTTGTTACTAGAAAAAAAAAATCAATACTTGCCTATTCCTCCCCAGGCAGCCTTCTTCAAGCACCTTCTCCTCCCTTATCTTCTCCTATCCCCCGGGACACCGCAAGCCGTCTGGATCCTCCTCCTTGTTATCATGCGTCTCTTCTCTGCATCCTTCTTCCTGCAGGTCAGTGTAGGTGACATCACTAGTGACGTAACGTTCACTGCCTAGGAAGGAATGCCGAGCTATTGCTGAGACTCCGCATGCATGCTGCCGTGAGAGTTCATATACTATTGCAGAGAGACAGCGTGCATGCACAGTCTCGGCAATAGCTCGTCACTCCCTGCTAGGCTATGAACGCTATGTCACTAGTGATATAGCATACATTGCCCTGCAGGATGGAGACTGCATAGAATGGACGCTTCATCACCGGAAGAAGAATCGTCCGTGTGAACAAAAAGTGCAGTACACAAAACTGCCAAATAAATTATTCCGTGGGTTCAACGCGTTTCCGCTACGGATGGCGTAGCCTCATCAGGAACCACAAAAATTTGAGAACAAAATAAGTCAGCTTCTAGCTAATCGGTCAATCCCAAAATCAGGAAATTTAACCTCAAGGATTGAGGGAGATAGACGATCCTATCACTAGGCAAAACAAATCAATAAACCCAGTTTCCCCCAAAGGGAAATTGCAGGAACAAAAATAACTAAGTAGCAGCACCAGCCCCTTGTGTACTGCACTTTTTGTTGGCCATAGCTCTCAAAAAACTTTGTTGAGCTTTAGCTATACTTAGATGTCAGCTATACATCTGATCTCTGTGAAATCAGCCGAAAAAGCGTGATTGCTCTCACACTTACGGATTTCTGACAGAAAAGGCAACATCTATCTATGGGAGGAACAATGCACCTGCTCTAAAGGCGGGGTTTTTTCTGTCTCCTACCCATTGAATAGCTGCAGCAATTTAACTAAGCTGGGAACATTATTCTTAGTGAGCCGACCTAGATTCTTCTCTAGCTTTAGGACGTATACCACGGGATACAGGGATAGAAAATCCGATACCGTTGGTACAAAATACCGGTCGTCTAGGCGGTTCATACACTGCTTTCCCCTTTCTAAAATACAGGGGTGCAGTTTTTTTATAGTTTTTTTGTTTGTGTGTGTCTAGAATTTAGGATCTTGAGATACAAAATCCTTTTTATTTTTTATTGATGATTAAAAGTTACGTTTTAGAGATACAATAGAACCCTCACTGTGACAAAAACAATTCTGTCCAAAAGCCGATTTCTCACCCGATCACAGGGGCGATGGGTATATGCAAGTGTTGCATTTGCAGCCATATGTGCAATGAATTCCTCACACGCTCCTGCTGAAATAGTTTTTGGACATCTCTATTCAGGGGGCTTTCCATGATTTATAACAAAGTTTTGATACAGATAACTTACCAAAGCCGTTCCGTACTGTTCCCACACTGCTGGCACCCATCTGTCCCTGTTTTTTTCTTGTGTACTATGTGTGTGTAATATTTATATATTATATGTGATACTGTAGCACCTATAGAAATGTCTTATTACTGGGCTCATTTCTTTTTTTTCCTTTTTCTACCTAGGAGCTGACATACCTGACCAAACAGGAAATCCTGCTGTAAGTCTTATACTATGTCTTTGGTATTTGTGTACTGCTGTCATGTGGTGCAAGAATAGGATTACATTAGTAGAATTGTTAAGGTTTTTTTTTAGAAATGATTATGAGACACCATGGCTTTCTGATTGGGGGTTGTTCGAATGCCCAGACCCTCACCATTCCTGGGACTGATGGGGTCGTAATGCTAAACTTCAGTTTTTCCTTGCCTGGTGGTTCTCTGGCTCCCGTTGCACAGGGTGCTGTGAGAAATCTCCAATCAAGGAAATAGGTCTTGGGCAAATCCCTTTAACCCCTTTAGTGGCACGCCCAGAAAATCTCCTTCCTCCAAAATTTGGAAATTATTTTCCAAAATTGTTATGTATTCTTTCATCACAAAAAATGTTGCAATGTGATTGTTACATTCCTTAATAAATGCTTGCGAGATTAAATGCATTGTTGACTCTTATTTAAAAACCTGCCCTGTGAGGCATGACATGGTAATAATAAACCTGCCACTGAAGGGGTTAAAGGACCAATGTGAGCAAAACTCCGGTGGTCCCATCCATCTGCCGTGATCCCTCCTGTGATGAAGCGACTGTTATTCATTGTGCAACTCATTGCCCTTTTTAGGAGCACAAATGTGTTCTGAATTTAATGCCCTGCAACAAAGGTATGTAGTCCTGACCTAAAGCACTATTATATTACCCGAACCGTGCCAAGTTGTGGCAACAGACATAATTCCCCAGTGGACACATCGGTATATAGCAGTATATAAACTTCTTTTCTGCCACACCCGTCACTTCTGAAAATGTCTATTCTGTCCCCTATGTAGTAATAAGTTTACTTAAAGGGAGCCGGTCACCTTCCTACAGCACCATAAACTAAGTCATATTTCTGTTACGGGAGGTGACTATATTATATCACGTGTCCTCCTCTCTCCTCTGAAGTACTGGCGGCACATGAAAATCAGACTCTCTCTAGAGTCTTATGCGCATGTGCTCTTGCATAGGAGAGCCCAGTCACGGGATTCTGATTAGAGTCAGATTTTTGTGCACCGCCAAAAGTAAAGAGAAGGACACCGCTGGAGGGGGAGAGTATGTAAAAAAAAAAAAACAAAAAACATTTAAAAATACATCCCCAGCTCCCACTCGCCTCCCCTAACGGCACCATGACTTAGTTTATTGTGCTGGGGGGACGTGATGGAAAAGTTGATACACTCTGCAATCTTCCTTCTTCCCATTGAAGGAAAGAAGCGGTAGTCACGCATGCACACATGGGAATATGGAGTGTGGGGATCGGTGGGGCTCTCAGAAATCCCTGTCCTGTGGGTCGAGAATGAATGTCATTACTGAGAAAAGCCCTTGAAGCGTTCTACTGTTAGTGAGGTCATTGCTTGCAGAGTGCAATATCCAGCTATGTACTTTGCACTTATGACTGGATCCAATTACTTCTTCAGTTTCCTTGTTTTTTTCCTATGGTGATAATGCTTACTTAGTCCTACTAATATGCTGGGCTTGTTGCTGATTGTTGCTAAGCAATACTAAATATTTAATTGTCTATTATAATAAGCCTTACACTACATAAAACAGAATTTAAAAACCACCTTAACCTTTCATGGTAGACCTTTTTTTTTTCTCTTTTAGTTATTGATGGCTGTTGCTGTTTGACAGCCAATATAGCTGCCATTGCAGGTCCCGCAGGAGTTGTCATCCCCTTTATTATAGCCCTGAGGAACAATCCGTCACAATCATGCATCAACAGGACATGCTGTATTGTAGAACCATGTACACTAACATCTAGGTAATGGCAGCCATATTGGTTGTCTCTCTAGCAACAACCTCTTTCCAAAAGCCGCTGATTGGCCAATTAGCTGCTCATCCCGGGTGCCGCTCCCAGCACCCTCAGCAAACAGTAAACTTTGCCTGGTAAATTTGTTGCCAACTTGAAATTTCTCTGTTCTAGCTTGTAGAGGGGGTTTAAAGCTGGGGACCCATTGTATGAAATCCATATACCTTAATAGGGTCTATGCACTGGGTTTGTCTTCATGAGACAATCTTTTCAAGCTCAATTCGGAGTTTGTCGGCTTTTAAGAATCCATTTTTATAAGAAGATTCCCCCAATGATAAGCAAATGTTCAATTCCCTTACCATGCTACCTCGGGGAAATGCAGCATTGCTTAACACTCATTAATGAACTGTCCATGGGTCAGACAGGGTATTGTTTCTCCTTAGGGAGAGCGCCTAGAAGGTGTGAGGAGACTTATATGGCCAGCCATGCTCCTCTGGGAAATATGCAAATGGAGGATTGGAACAATACCTCTGCAGCGCCACCTATTGGAAGGCAGAATTCCTGCAAGTCAATGTCAGACCTTTTAGACCAGCCTTATAACAGTAACTACGAATTGTAAGCCAAGCAAGAATCCCATACATAGACAGCAGTTTGTTTGTTTTGTGCTCCTCATCAGTGTGCAATAGGGTTCTGGCTTAGTTAGTGACAGGCCTATAGATGGGGGGGGGGTCAGGAAGGGTGTCCTTTCACCCTTTCAAGGTGGCGCTGCAGAGGTATTGTTCCATCTTCCCATTTGAACTGTCCATATAAAGCATGAATGTATCAGATCTCCCAGCGAAACACATGAACATTGTAGCCATTCTTTGCAATAAATGGCAGATGAAGGGTCTGAATGGAGGCACTCCGCTCTTCTATTTCAGAATTCCTTTACATAATTTTGGCTGAAGCGGGCGAGTCAATGACTGACTTTTACAGGCAGTTTCAAATTATTTTTTTTTCCTTTAGTTCCGTTGCATCCAGAATAGTTTGCTGATCGGCCACTAGTGGGAGATCAAGTCATTGATTTTAGACATTGGGAAGCGTCAGGTCTTTAATATTCACAGCGCAGCGGCCTGCTGGCATTACATATCTTACAGAAGTCTTGACTTTCTGCACTGTAATTGAACTTTGTTTTACTGCAGAAGCACCTAAAATGGTATTTCATATATCCTATTTCAGTGGGATCTTTCACAGTGAATTGTGCCGTTTTGTATTATTTATAACAGTTGATAATTGCCTCTTCTGTTTCCATTTCATCCTAAAGTGCTCATAAAAGATTCAGTGAAATGATACAGAAAGAACACAGAAGCAACATTGAATCTGTCAGACTCCCCAAGGAGAGATTTCTCACTTTGCCTGAATTAAAGGTAATTGTGTTTCCTGTTGAAGTAAATGCTGTCTAATGATGAAACCCGCATTCTTCCATATAGCGTAATTCCGTCACCTCAAAATCTGAAGGTGAATTCAACAATTTTCCTATGTTGCCTTCTGTCAATGAAATCAGTGCCAGGATATCAGTGCTTGTGGACCAATCATGTTCTTGACTTCAAAGGGGTATTCCCATCTCCGCTTTTAATGGCCTGATTGCTCTGTCCCGACCACCTATGGGAAGGAGCCGAGCGCTTAGTGCAGCTCTGTTTCCGTAGCTCTCATTGAAGTGAATGGGATCCCCTGAAATGGCGTAGCAGAGCGAATTACGGAAACAACGTAGAGCGCTGTGCTACTGTTTCCGTAGCTCCCTTTCACTTCAATGAGAGCTATGGCAATGTCGCTAAGCACTTGGCTCTTTCCATAAGCTCTACCGGATGGCTAGTAGCTTTGGCAGCAGTTTCCCATCTCCATTATGATAAGCTGAGATGGGAATACCTCTTTAAGGGTATACTCATGTTGTAGGTTCTCTGTAGTGGATTTTGGTCCAGGTTGGCTGTGGATTTTACCCCCTTTGTTGGAAGGAGCGAAATTTGCGTTGAAAATCTGCATCATAAAATGCCATACTGCAGGTTTTAAATTTGCAGATGAGTTTACATTGCAGATCTTCTCTCCAGCGTGTGAACAGGATTCCTTGAAATCCCATCCACGATGCTTGTATTGTAAACTCTGTGGGTTTTCCACAGCCAGTCTCACTGGAAAATCTACCACACTTCCATTCCATGTGAACATGCTCTAATGCTGCTATTAGACTAGCACTCACATCTTCCCAATAACTGCTAATTAGCCCGGCAATTTAGAGCTATCACTCAAGCGTTCATGGCGTGTAATAGTGCTAATTGCCAGGCTTCACTTGCACAACTCCATAATAGCTAGCGCTTTTGTAATAGGACCCTAAGGGTACCCATACACATCATGATAATCATTAAAGGGGTTTCCAACAAAAAATAATAATCATAGCCACAAGATGGATAATAAATGTAACTAGAACGGGGATCCCGACCTCCCTGCTCTTCCTCACTGTATCGCCATAGAGAGAGAGTAGTTTTACTGGAGTCTATAGGACTAATGGAACGTTTTGTACTTTCTCCTGCATGAAACCAATCCCATTTTGTACTCCATAGTATAGGGGATAACTAGCTTGGTGGAGCTCTGACCACTGGGACTACCACTGATCAGGATTTACTAAAGTCCCCAATTGAATAGATCAGTGATTAAGTATGCGCACCACCGCTCAATTCATCTCAATGGGAATGCTGGCGATGGCTGTCTCTAATATTATGGGGAAACCCCTTTAATTCTTAAAAACCTCTTCATGTCTGTATGATGGCTTGAGAGACAACTACGGTCATCAAGCTGATAGGAAAGAGTAATATGATATCAATGCTACAATTCAATAAATATTCTTCGGAAATAAAATTCTCTATTACAGGCAAACCCCTTCAGGCATCGGATTTGCCATGTCTTCTCTACTTCAGAACAAGCTGATGGCAGCATGTCCTTTGAAGATTTCCTTGACATGTTGAGTGCTTTCAGTGACTCTGCCACACTTGAAGTTAAGTCTCATTACGCCTTCAGAATCTTTGGTAAGGAAGTTTTGCATCTTTTAGATCATTTTCCTAGTGGGTAAAAAAACCTAGAAGATGCTCCTCATATCCCCATGAACAACATTTTGGGGGTCTGTCATTGATTTGCATCATTACTATTGCCTAACCCCAACCATATCTATTACAAGTACATCCTCGAGAGTAATGGTGATTGTACTGATGTTTGTTTCCCTCCTGGAGCTGTCAAGAGCGTAAAAAGTTACTGTGTAGATGGTTATATTGTCTGGACTGACTTGTATGTATCCAGGAGAAGAGATATAGAAAGGCTGATTGGTTGGGTTATTATATGTGTCTATTTTCTCCAATATTTTCAGCCAAATTTGTCCTATCTGAAACTGATCACAATTATTTATACCTTAGATCCAACTCTGGAAAGGAACAGTGACCACAAAATAGGCACATAAAACCCTAGGCATAGATGGAGAACATAGGGGGGTTAAGATGAATGCCCATTGCTCAACCTAAAGAAATGCTTCTATTGCTTTTGTTTGATTCCACCAGCTTATTTTTTTTTTTTTTTTATCTTGGGCGGAAAGAAGGATCGGGAACGTTGAAGTTCAGCGCCTGTTTCTTTTGTTCTCCTGGGAGATGAGTCCCCACAATAGACTCCTTTTACAAGGGGGCAATTATTCGTTGGAATGAGCGAATGAGTTGTTTGCTTTCAAATGCTGTCCGTTTCTACGTGCAGAAATTAGTTCACATTTTTCAGCAATTTTTTTTTTTTCCTTGTAGCTGGTTTAGTCCATTGTTTATATGTCAGAAGAGTCTGGAAATGTCTTCGAATGATTGCATTTTTCACGGAATGATTAGCAAGCGATGACTTCTTCTCGCACAATTGAACGATTATTTATCCAATAATACTTCCATGTATGGGCCCTTCCCCCTCTACCCAGGGAGAAAACACCAATGCTCAGCTGAAGCAAATGGTCATGGTGTGGCATTAGGCTTTTCCCCCTTAAGATGTATTGAACCCATCCTATAATGGGTTTTCTCACAGGCTGTATGGACAGCAGCTATTTTGTTGAATTCCTGGACAACACCTTTAAGAAATGAGAACTGTATGTTATAAGGAGCCCCCAGTGTAGTTAAGTGGAATGGGAGCATTCTTTATGGGATATATTTTATCTTGCAGATAAGCCACCATTCTTGTTTTTCTTTTTTTTTTAACAGATTTTGATGGAGACGGAGCTCTAAGTGAAACAGATTTGGAGACGCTGGTGAATCATTTGACAGGGGAAGAAGACGATTCAAAACTAAGCAACAATGAGATGCGGCAGCTGATTGTTAATGTGAGTTACAGTGATTACAGTTATTTTCAGTGATTACAATGATATGACTACAGTGTCAAATCGGGGATTTATCAAGTGTTCTGATCACTTCTTTTTGCTTATATACTGTGCATGTATAGCATTAAAACCACACAATGTCAGTGACTCGTCTGTTAGAGTAGTCTCTGCTCTTGATAACTGATTTTTGCTTCAGGTGACAAGGTCTCGGAGAGTAAGTTACAGATAATAGTGTAACGGCCTGTTATAAAACTGAAGCTGTAACAAAGTCCACACACACGGGTAGTAGTGAAATGCACAATTGCCTCGAACGGTCGGCAACTGGAACTTTACTGGAATAACTTGCATAAATTACAATACGGTAGATGAAGTAGTTGCAGCAAAAACACTGTGTAGACACAATTAGTGATGAGGACAGGGAGGCAGACACAGGATAACACTGGGCCCACAGTCCAAGTTATCTGTGTAGCACCGCTCCTGGAAAATATACGCCGTAGTAGAACAAGAACTCTCTACCGGTCACTCACTCATTTTGCAAGACTTGAACTCTGCACGGTGGACTTCACACTTCAGGGTAGGGGTCCTAAGGAAAACTTCTAGGCCACCTCTCCGCTTCTTCCATCTTCACCACATACAGGTTGAAGGTACCTGCATGTGGCCAGTTCTCCACAGCACACTCTACTCCAAACGCAGAATAAAGGAAAAGACCCAATTATCCAGCTTGCAAACACCTATCAAACATAGTCACATGACTTATAAAAGATACATTTCCAGACAGTAACCCATTCAGTGCTGCAGCTAGGCAATACACTTCATATTAATACAACCTAAAACGTACTGACAATACACATAAGCACAAGACTGGATTATCCAGCACCTTCCAGAAACTTCTGTACACTATGCTCAGTTTGCAACTGTAAATACCACCCCCAATGCAGTCCATATGCCCCCCAAGTACTTGCCAACACGTCTGGTAGTGGCCAGAAGTCCCCAATTCTTGCAAGCGGCTCTCCAGCAGCTAGAGTTAACACCATTGAGGTTCAGAACAACACGGACTAGGCTATTAAAGTTTTAAGCTTTAATACACAAAGATGCAGTGCCGCTAATACAAATACAGAAGACCTAGAAGTTTCAAAGAGTCTTTAAAGTCTGCTTCTTATAGGGTAGGTGAAAAATGTGACACATTTCGGTGTATGGCTGCCCTCTCAATTGTGAATCTCCTTTATATTTCCAGTCCTTGACTTGTGGTTTCAGAACTGTCCATTAGTTCAGTAAAGCTAATTCCCTATTTAGACTGGAAAGTGAGGTAATGAGAAGGAAATACCATGAATATTCATCAGTCCCATCTTCCTGTACTCCCCTCACTGTGGTCCTGGCGCCACTGCTTGTTCTCCAGGCATTGGCACTCTTATCTTGAGCAACATGATGCCAGTAGTTCAGGAACGTCACATGCTGCAGCCTCTGATTGGCTGCAGCAGTCACCTGACTTGCAGTGACATCAGCTATCACAGCAAATCCGAGGACCACAGTGGGACTGCAGGGGTAAGTATAGCTCTGTTTTTATTTTACTACAGCCCTGCATTCGGAATAACACAGTATCATGTTTTCTTGGTGTGTTTATGTGATGGGGAATTGCCAGTAATTTACTCCAAGCTGGAGGTACAAAGTACTCTACTTATGAAGTTCATGATGTGAATACAACAGTAACAGCTCTGTTCTTTTTCTCCCTTAGATCCTTGAAGAGTCGGATATTGATAAGGATGGCACAATAAACCACTCTGAATTCCAGCATGTTATCTCCAGATCTCCTGACTTTGTCAGGTATGTATTTCAAAAGAGACACAAATTTATTGCTAGTTTTCAGATCTGTGACTTAGAATGAAGTGTTTGCTCTATTCGCATGGTAAGATGGCAGGAAGTCAAGGTTTCTGGAAAATATTAGTATACATATATCATTCGTCTAGAACAGGGGTGTCAAACTCATGTTCACCGAAGGCCACATCAGCCTTATTGTTGCCTCCATAGTGGCTCCAGTAGTAATAGTAACTCCCCTCCTCTGGCCGGGCAGCATCCCTACAGGCATTTCACTCGCCCAGCCTGCAGTTCTTGTATGGCGGTGGCAGCAGCTAACGCTTAGTCTGTCAGCACTGACCTCTCAGTACTGCATACAGGATGACGCACGCAGACACCGGAGGGGAGAGGTCCACGATCACAGACTCTACATGGCTGCCGCTGGACTGGAGTAGGAAGGTGTAGCTATTTGAAACCTGACTCTAGTGGGAAGTTGTCACACTGTCCCTTCCCTTTCAGGGCAGTGTGAAGGAAGTAGTAATTTTCACGCCATGGATCTCCCCTTGGGCTAATAAGTGTGAGAATGGCAATCAGCCATTAGGCAGACCTCAAGGGATAAAGAATTGGGATTAGGATGCTGGTAAAAAGCTTGCCACATGTGCCCTTCCTCTCCTTAACAGGGTTTTGTCATTTAGAAAAATAAATAAATGAATACTTACCTATTCCTTCCCTCTTCAGTTTTCAATACTGCATTTTCTCCTCGCTTATCTTCTCCAGTCCCTGGGTCACCTCACCGCAAGTCCCCTTTTTCTTCTTCCTGCCTAGCAAGGAATGCAGAGACTGCGCATGCGTGCGGTCTTGCCGCCAGTGTTCATATACTATTGCAGAGAGACGGCGTGCATGCGCAGTCTCTGCAATAGCTCGGCACTCCCTGCTAGGCAGTGAACGCTTCATCACCGGAAGAAGAAGAATAGGCCGTCTGGAGGTGATGTGACCTCGGGGGACTGCAGGAGCCAGGAGAAGATCAGCGAAGAGAAGGTGTGGTAAGAAGACTGCCTAAGGAGGATTAGGTAAGTATTGAATTTTTCTTTTCAAATGACTGAAGCCCTTTAATCTCTCCCTGTCATCCCGCAGAATTAAGACACATGACTTGATACACTTTATGACAGACTTGATTCAAGATAGGCCCTACTAATTTTTACTCAGGGGATGGGCTTTTTGTATTGTGGGCTTCTGACTTTAGTGTGTGGAATTGGGGCCACTAATTCAGCTCTGAAAAGGCAATGTGCGTATTCCCTAATCCTAAATGGAGACAAGGGGATTCCAGAAGCAGTTTAGGTTTTAATGCGAGCCACAGACTCTGACGACGGGAAAAGCTGCCATCTGTTGCCCATACCGGCCAAATGAAGGCAAAAAGCACACTACTTGGCCTCTAGTTTAACTCGCCTTAAGAGTATCCAAACTCCAAAATATACTACTTTATCAAAACAAGGAAATATAATTCTTTACCAGATCAAGAAGACTTCTTTTTTTTTTTTTTTCTACCCACCTGTTTTGATAAAGCCCACTATAAGATGCTTATCATTTTTTTTGCAGCATATTGTGTAGGATAGGTGGTTGAGTAGAAGTATAAAATATGTAAATCACAGGATTGAAAGACTAGACTGGCACAAAAAAATCTCATGGCCTCTCGTATCAATATTGACTTGCATCAAGCTGGTAGGCTTTCTGTTCTTTCTAAACTGTAGTTGGCGCGGTCACAAGTCTAGGGTTTAACTTATAACTTTGCATAGTTTGCCTTCAGCAGCTCATGCATATCTCTGCAAGCTGCAGAGTGTCTCACTGGTAGTGAGCTTGTCTGATGACTTTTGGGCAACCGATGCCCGTCACTCATTCCAGTAATGCTCGCTGCTGTGCTGTTACACAGCAGTGGCTATCGCTGGCATTGCTTACAATGGGCCAGAAAGCATTTTTACATCCCCCCTCACACCACCATCGCCCGCCTCCATTCACAATAAGGAGACATTTGTTCAAATCGTCTCGTCGTTCAGTCGCTGCATGCGTTTACACGGGATGATTATCGTTCAGATTCCTTTGGGAGCGCGGGAATTTGAACAATAAATCGTCTTTTGTAAAGGAGCCATTAGTCTCCAGCCACTCTGTCCTTTCTTTAATGATCTTATTAGCTGATTTATGGCCCAAATAAAGATAAACTTTGTTTTGGTCATAAAATGGCTTAGGGCCCATTTAGATGGATGCCCGACAGTTGTCTCCGCACATACCAGCTCTGGTGCTACTGCACGGGAACAAGTATCATTAGCTCCCGTGCTCCTAGCAAGGACACACAGGGATGAGTGTCGGGCATTGTTTGCCCAACATTCGTCATGTCTAAATGGGCCTTTTAGTTTCTAGCCCTAAACAGAGTTGTCAGACAAGCTCACTGATGGGTCTGCTAGTGAAAGACTTCGTGCAGTTCCTACATATAGTGGTATATAGAAGCTGCAGAAGCCAAACTGCAGAGTTTTTAATTAAACCCCATTTAGAAAACTTTCAGCACAAAACGCATGCATTTAAGTAAGAAGAAGAAGAGAGGGAAAAAAAAAAGTTTCCATAGTTGTCCATAACCTTTTAACCTTTGCAGATCGGTCAATGATGACACATTTGCTTACAATAATGTAATACTTGAAATTGTAAGAATTTCTGATTTGGAAATATGAATGTTTTTTTGTATTTTTATTTTCAGCTCCTTCAAAATTATACTATGAATGTTGCTGCTTTACTTCTGGAATGAACTTCTCTACTGGGATTTATCACTTGAAGAGCCAATCGACATCTGAGAACTAGTGTGGAAGTCCTTCCACTAATGGCTACCCAAGTCAGTCACATTGACTGATGATGATGCATGTGACTACTGTTGGTCGTATACACTTCATTGCCACAGCTGTTTACTTGTGTAGATGTCTATACACTGGCCATGTACGTGCGAAAATCGGTTTATGCTCCATTCTTCTGCAGAGGATCTATAAAGATGTAAACCTATATCATGGCTTTATATATATTTCTCACAGTCTCCTCATTCTCTCCGGCACATGTATATTTTTTATTTTATTTTTTTTCTTTTAGCAAACTATTTTAAACTGGATACAATGTATGTATTGTAAGGGGATGTAGCGCCTGTCATCTTCCTCTTAGTTATTAGAAACGTTCACATTTTTCATCCTTTTACAGATAAGTCACTCTGATTATAAAAATTCCAGTTTTGGTGGAAAATTCTAATGTTCAGACATTTTATAATGATTGATTCGCTATTTTATGAACTGATTTATTTTTATGTGGGAGATACTGCACAACTTACTGTTTTGAAAATTTTCCCTTTTTAACCAAGAGTTAAATTCTGGCATCTAACAAACAGCAGATTTATTATAAAGTTGTGATCAGAAATAAATTATATGAAATAAAGTGTCGCCTGTTTTATCATCTCACTTCTTTATTCAGAAGATTCAGTTGGTGCCTGAAGAGCCGATTGTCAAAATATCCTCTGTCAGACCAACCCTGTTCGCCACATGCTAGTTAGTAGTTCCTGACCATGCGCCTGCAGAAAATACAGACATGCCAAAGTCACAGGATAGCGGTATGTAAATTGATTATGTCGTATGACTTGTGAAGTGCTATCTTGTGAGTGAGGTTGGATACTGGCCATTGTGCTCATAGCAGGGAGATGTGAATTATCGGATTTTGAATGAGATATGATAGTGGGTGGCAGACAGATGGGACATTCCATGGACAGCGGACTGGCTGCTTTAGAGTGCTTAATGGTTGTGACTTGCGTCATCTAGCTAGAATTGTTCTTGTGAACAGACCGCATCCACGTTCAATGCCGGAGGTCTCGCACACATATCCTGCAGGTCAGGGCAGCAGTCTTTAGCTTCCATGGGATATGAAAGCAGAAGACCCACCAGAGTTCCTCTGTTAACACCGGACACAGTGCCTCAGCTGGGCTCTTGAGATTGCTAACTTGGACCATAGGGGACTGGCAACATGTGGCGTGGTCCAATGAGTCAGCACCAATTGTTTTGGCCTGATGGTAGGGTTTGTGTGGCGCAGACCCCCATGAAGCCATGGGCCCCAGTTGTCAACAAGGCACTGTTTAGGCTGGTGTTGGTTTCAAACTGGTTTGGGATGTGTACTCATTGCACTGCTTGGGTCCACTGGTTCACCTAAACACATCATTGACAAGTGCCTGCTATGTTTTACTGCTTGGTGACCACTTAATCCCTTAATTACATCCTAGCTAAGTGGGATTTAATCCTCAGGGACATGAGAACATGTTTCCTCTAAGGATTAAAGCTATGTGGGCTGAGGACGTGACAGCTCCATGCTGATGGCTGCCAGAGGTAGCCAACAACATGGAGCAGTCATGGGGCTGGGATATCCGACCGGCGCTATCCAATAGCATATCCGACCGGCGCTATCCAATAGCATTAAAGTAAATAAGTGAAAAAAAGTTAGTTTCAGCTCTCCTCACGGATCGCATCCATGAGGGACGCTGAAATTACTCTCCCCCATCCTGCGCAATGTCCCGTGACAATCTGGTCCAAAATAGACCTTCAGTCAACTTCTGCGCATGTGGGTCAATGAAGAAACAGCGACGCATGCACAGAAGACCAGATCGTCGCGGGACATTTGAAATCTCCTGGCTACTGTAGGTAGCCGAGAGGCAGATGTCATGAGGGACCACGGTGACTGGTTCCTGGGGCCCATGATCGCTGCTGTACAGTGATAGTAGAGATCACTGAAAAGTTGAAAATTTTTTTTAAAGTAAAATAAAGTTTTTACATCTGATCTACGAGGGGTGATGAAAATACTCAACCCAGTCCTCCGCGATGTCCTGTGGCGATCTGGTTTTTCCAGGACCTTGAGTCATCTTCTGCGCATGAGCGCCCGGCGGGAACGTCAGGCACATGCACAGAAGGGCTTGCATACAGATATATTAGGGAGACAACGGGTATGTCTCTGAACATGGGACAAATAGGGGTATCCATTTTGGGGTTTAAGTCTTCATTCCTACGTATGCTGTACAAAAAAAACCAATTTTTAAAATGACACAATTGCCAAAAAATGGAAATTGTAGTTTTTTTACCTTCTGCTTTTTGCTTAGATTCATGCAAAAAATGTGGGGTCAAAATATGCAGTAACCCCCTAGGTAAATTAGTTAAGGGGTCTAGTTTTCAAAAATGTCTCATTTTAACCCCTTAACGACACAGGACATAGGGTTACGTCCTGGGTCATTCCATGCCAAGTGGACCAGTGGTCCCCACTCGGCCATCTCCGATTTTGCTGAAAATTTATAAGGATGTACATGTATGTTTGAAACGAGGTTCTGTAAAGTTCTAGGGCCAGATATCAAATACCTGGGACACTGTTGCCCTTTCACTGGAGGTCCCAATGAGCGCGCGGCTTCAGCTACGAGGATTTTGCAAACTTAAGCCATACTTTGGTTAAATATATCTCAAAACCAAAAACCATTGGTAATTTGTGCTTTGACCAGTACACCAAACAGCTATATGGCTTTGCACTGCTGCAATATCACGGTCAAAGAATATGTATTTGTGAAGATATTCACACCCACATATGATGAAAAATGTTAAATGATCAAATCTGACCTATTTTTAAGGTCAAATATCTAAAAAAGGGTACCCCTCAAATCTATTTATTTTGATATCAGTCGAAAGAGCAAATTTTTCTCTACAAGGATCATCATTTTATTTTTTGGAGTCTTTCAGTTTAAGAAAAGAAAAATGCCACTGAACATGGCGTTTTTAAACATACGCAATGAATGATAAATGCACTATTCAAACCCTTGCGTTGGTCCATGGTGGTTATACCACTACCAATTCCCTAAGAATTGGTATTATAATCCTATTAAGAATTGTAATAATGCCAAATCTTTTGAGAATTGGCAGCCCCATCGCCTAGGGGCCACGCCCGATAGCCGTGCAAGGCCAGCCACGGGCGGTCTCTTTATCACAGGTTCCGAAGCCTGAGGGTGGGTGTCTTAGCCTAGGATCCCAAGCCTAATATTGGGTCTCTTTTGTTGGTTCCCAAGCCATAATGTTCAGTCTAAGTGGTCTGGAACTGTTGCTGAATTTGCAACATAATTGGCTCCAAGAAGCTGTATTGTCGTCCCATTGCTGTTGCAGCTGGTGCTGGCAGTATTGCAATGATTGACTGCTCAGGAATCCAGCAGGTATCATTTCTCACAGGCCAGTGAAAGAAGCTAGCTGGTCCATGAGGATGCATGAAATTTATTAATGCATCATGGTCGTCGACTGAAATTTCAGAAATATTTCCAATCCACCAGTTATCGTAAATGCAGGCAATGTATTGCCCTGGCTGGAGGTTTGCAATTGGCACAAAAGGCATTTCTGATCTGACAGATCGATCTACATGGGCAATGAAAGATGATGTGTCATTTGACACCCTTGAAATGCGAATCTTTTTGTCATCAATTGGCACAAACTGGTGATTTTCTCGTGTTCCAGCAATTGTATGTCCATCTTTGAACCGTTCTTCTTGAACTACCCGTATTTCATCAATTTTTTCTTTTGGAACAAACAAAAACTTGATTCCATGCAGTTGCTCATTGCAAAAGTTGAATAAATCCACCGGGGTCAGTATTTGGTTTTCAGTTGGGCGTTGAAGACTGGCACGAGCTGCCAACCTCTTTGCTGTCCCTCCAATCCCATCACAGGGCGACTTTCCATGACTGGTACCAAAAAAATTCCATTCAGCACTGATATTGAAATCAGCATTATGGTGGCACAAGTTGAGAAAATTTTTGAAATTTTTGTACTGGGCTGCAGATCCATCGCTGAAGTAGTGGATATGACGAATTCCATAGATGAGAGTCTTGAGATACTCCACAATTACTGTTAAGAAAGTGTGGACTGCAACTGTGTCATGTCGTGAGCAATCACTGATTATGCACAAGCTGATGTTCTGCGCAGCTTCATCATTTAACTCCTTGAAGTAAATGACAAATGGGTGTACTGTAGCTTGACTATTTTCCCAGTGGAAACCTTGAACGGCATCTTGAACAATGAATGAGTAATTTTCAGCAAAGTCCATAAGGATCACAAGCTCTCCAGGTCTCAGATTTTCCTTCAATGATTTCAGATAGCAACTTTGATGCTTGGCAATGTAGTGATGGCTGCAAAGGTTAGAAATTTTTGAAACCAATTCTTCAATGAAATCTTCTATAGTCAATTGTCTTGTATCAAGCATGTCTCGATCAGTGTGAATCCATTGTTTGAACTCAATAATATCATCAGGGTCACTGTTGACAAACACATTGACTAGAAATTCTTTTAATCCTTCAGGACCTGGGCATTTTTCACAACGGCCAAGCATACAGTCCTTGGATTCAATTCCACAGACCATTTTGCATATGAGCTCTTTGTAGTCATCATTGATTGGGCTTGCTGCAAGCATTAGTTTGACATTTTGGTGAATGGTACACACACAAACAGAATGTGTTCCAGCGGATCCAACGGTAACGCACCACTTTGGCCGAAGCTCACAAAACTTGGAGAATCCAATTTCAGGCCCATTCTGATTTCGATAGGCAACAAACATTTCCCTCATATTGCTCAGTAATAGTCGCTTTTGCATCTGCTTTTTTTCTCCTGCTATTCGCACTGATACATAGTCTTTTTTACCAGGGCACATTCGACTGAATTCATCATCCTCAAAAAATGCCTGCACCTTTTTCTTCACTTCCTCAGAAAGTTTCTTGCCACACTTGATTCCTGGTAAGGCTAAGATTATTGGCTAATAACATTATGGCTTGGGAACCAACAAAAGAGACCCAATATTAGGCTTGGGATCCTAGGCTAAGACACCCACCCTCAGGCTTCGGAACCTGTGATAAAGAGACCGCCCGTGGCTGGCCTTGCACGGCTATCGGGCGTGGCCCCTAGGCGATGGGGCTGCCAATTCTCAAAAGATTTGGCATTATTACAATTCTTAATAGGATTATAATACCAATTCTTAGGGAATTGGTAGTGGTATAACCACCATGGACCAACGCAAGGGTTTGAATAGTGCATTTATCATTCATTGCGTATGTTTAAAAACGCCATGTTCAGTGGCATTTTTCTTTTCTTAAACTGAAAGACTCCAAAAAATAAAATGATGATCCTTGTAGAGAAAAATTTGCTCTTTCGACTGATATCAAAATAAATAGATTTGAGGGGTACCCTTTTTTAGATATTTGACCTTAAAAATAGGTCAGATTTGATCATTTAACATTTTTCATCATATGTGGGTGTGAATATCTTCACAAATACATATGCTTTGACCGTGATATTGCAGCAGTGCAAAGCCATGTAGCTGTTTGGTGTACAGAGCAAAGCACCGGTTACAAGTGGTTTTTGGTCTTGAGCTATACTTGGCCAAAGTTTGGTGTAAATGTCATGCGGCGTGATTTTCAAGCTACTTTGACACAAAATTGTGGCCGATATATTCTTTTGTGATAGCCGGTACTAATTTTTTTGTGTTCACCAGCAAAAGTTGAGCTAGTATGTCAAATTTCAGCATCATAGCCAGTATATTTCTATAATGCCTATGTGCCAAAGTTTGCAAAATCCTTGTAGCTGAAGCCGCGAGCTCAGTGGGACCTCCAGTGTAAAGGCGACAGTGCCACAGGTATTTAAGATCTGGAGCTAAAACTTCACAGAACCTCGTTTCAAACATATACATATATCTGAGTAAATTTTCAGCAAAATCGGAGACGGTCGAGTGGGGACGATTTTGAAAATTGGTCCAATTGATGTGGAATGACCCTCCTGCAAGTTCGCGGTGTGTATGAAGAGAGATCGCGGGGTGAATCTCCCTCCATACAACGCTGGCATCCACCTGCAACAGCTCCAATAAGCTGCGCGGTTCATCTGAGCTGTTAACCGAGCGCCTTCTGAAAGGCTCCAAGACTGTCTTGGCAAAATGCCTATCAAGCCATCCCTGTGGGGTGGCTTGAGAGAATTCCTGCCTGATTGCAGTATGATGTCATTTTATGGCATTACATCATACGGCAAGTTCTTGTTCCCTCTGGGGAACTAAAAAAAAAAAAAGTAAATTTTAAAAAAGTTTTACTAATTTATTTAAAAAAAGGTAAAAGTAAAAAAAAAAAAAAAAATAACACTAAATAATAAAACAAAAATACATATTTGGTATCATTGCGTCTGTAAAAGTCCAATATATCAAGGTAATGCATTATTTACCACGCACAGTCAACGTCTTCAGAAAAAAAATGTATGTACTCCAGACCAAAGGAAGCAATAGGACATCCTGCACAAAATGAGAAGTCTCACAACTATGTCAACGAAAAAATAAAAAAGTTATGGCTGTCGGAAGATGGCAGCAGAAAATAATGAAAAAAATTTTTTAATTTGGTATCTTACTATTCGTACTGATCCATAGTATAAAGTTAACAGGTCATTTTTGTTGCAGTTTGTACGCTGTAGAAACCAGAGGTACCCAAAGATATTGGAATTTCAGTGGGTTTTTTTTCCACTTCACTCCACTAAGAATTTTTAAAAAGTTTTTCAGTACATTACGTGGTACATTAACTAGTACCATTAAAAAAAACACAACTCGTCCCGCAAAAAACAAGCATTCTGACAGCTATGTCTATGAATAAATAAAAGTTATGATTTTTTTTTAAATGGTAGAGGGGAAAAAAATGGAAAAAGAAAAAGGGGACGGTCCTTACCGGGTTAAAGAACAATGCCGAAATCTGAAGCTGGCTGGAAGGGGTCAGCAGAAAAAAAGGTACTGGAGTTCAGTTTGATGATTTTTTTTTTTTTCTTTTAAAGGGATGTGTTACAGGATAAAATCAGTGTGACTGACTGACTGACTCGCGGTATGCAACTAGCCCTGCTGATTCTATCCTATGACACATCCTCTGTAGGTCTAACATCTCATATTACTATTGTGTTTTATTCAGGATCTACTTTTTGATGATCATAAATGAAGATATGCAATAAATGTGAACTCTTCATTGAAACTCCCTTGTTGTGGACTTTATTGTCTATTATCTTTTGCCAATTTTCTTATTGACCTCGATCGCGAAATCCTTGTTTATGAATAAAGATAGTAAATGCTGGACGATGAATCCCAGTAAACAAGGCAGTAAAACTGCCCAAGATATTGTATATAGTGTGTAGCCAGAATCAGGGGAGAAGGAACGTGCCCACGTTTTATTTAAAATAGTCTGATTATAGAAGATTTTATGAATTTTGATGCCCAGAAAGATCATCCATAAATCTTCTCCTATTACAGTCCTGCTGTTGCATTCAATTTGCACATTTTACTTTGCACTCAATAAAACAACTTTCCAAACTGCAATTTTATGGTTACTGCAGTTTTTTATAAGCCTAATAAAAGGGAATCATAGGAAAATGCTATGTATGATTGCCAGGTCATATTTTTTTATTATTCACATATATATATTTTTTGTGGCATATTAGATTTTAGATGTTCTCGCCATTAACTTTGGGTCAGTAGTAGCACCTTCTAGAAACCTCACTACGATTAATATTCACATTGCATGTTTGGCGGTTCTTGAAGGGATTGGCTGCTTTAAGTATAATTTTAACAAATGTGATGGGAACCTTAACATATTAGAAGTTCAAGGCCAGGTTCTCACCCGGTGAGCCATGTCCACCTTGTTCCCAAAGCCCTCCCCCTGGACCACATATCTCTCCTTACTACAGATGGCTGCTGGTGGAGATTGACAGACTTTGTGCATGTACCAGAATCCTGGACAGCCAGGGCTTGCACATGTGAAAATACTTGGTTATCCATGCTAAGCTATTCATCTGCGCTTGCATAGGTTCTCCATATGCATCAAACTACTGGTAGCAATTACGCAGTATTTTTTCAATGAAGATAGCTGATAGACATGTCTGTTCACCTGTCCATCCATCAGCAGCCATTTTTAGGATGGGAGCATTGTGCGTTTTTAAGAAAACCACAGTTGGGAATGGTGATCCTCACACGTGGCTGTCCTGTAAGTATGGTATCTTAAAAGGAAATTTGAGATTTTTTTTTTTTAATGATTCTTTGAAAGTAATGTCAATTGAAATAAAAAATTAGCGCCAACTGGTGGTTCACACTGCTGGTTTGCAATGTTTAAATCTAACCAATGGGGACATCTGACATCACCCTGTATTTTTGTGTTTTTACCCTGCACTCTAAAAACATACCGATGGGTTGACTGGAGTCCTATGAAATTGGCCCTGGTGGTGTACATGGTGTTCACCAATGGGTTAGAGCAGGGGTCCCCAACTCCAGTCCTCAGGGACCACCAACAGGTCATGTTTTCAGGATCTCCTATGGTAAGAACACCTGTAGCAATGTCTGAGGCATTCACAATAATTACATCACCTGTGCCATACTGCGGAAATCCAGAAAACATGACCTGTTGGCGGTCCCTGAGGACTGGAGTTGGGGAACGCTGGGTTAGAGAAGCCAGACCCCTGACAAGCGGCTGTTATTGCTGGGGAAAACTCGTCAGACAAATGAATAGACATCCACAAAATACATGGATGACGGCACCCATCAAGCTTATAGCGGAAGAAAAGGGGGGTTTCAAGTGAGAGACCACCCTTTATTATCTCCATTTCTGACTACCTCTGTATTCGGCATCTTGTCCACCAGCGCACAATGTACAATGGGCACAATTTAACCTCTAGCTAGGCACACACTGAACAGAAGATGGAGCGGCACCAACTTTGGACATGTGGTGAGCAAGAGGAGGCTGTGGGACATGTAGCCATGTGCTCTGGGGTGCACTGGAGGAAGCCCAACCGCTTGTCTCCCCTCTTGTAAGTAGACGTTTATTTAAATTAGAAAATGGCAATAAATAATTGCTGCTGCATAATGAATACCGGCTGTTGATGTTGTCCAGGCCAGTGGAAGAGTAGCAAAGTAACAGCTGAGCCTGTGTTAACTGTGTTGGAGGCTCTGTTAGGTGAAAGTTGCGTACACAAGTTTTCGGAGGCAAATTGAACCTGAATTCTGCCATATTTAGCTTAGTAAGGGCTGTTTTGCACAGCGATTATTGTTCAGTTTATCGCTGGATTGTATGACGCTGGATGATCTTTCAGTGCAAACACTGCCGTAACTGAATGACTAACGATAATTAGTTCACTTATTGTTTGCTGTTGAGTTGAGGAAGGCAGAAAAATTAAATGATTGGTCCATGTATACAGGCAGTCGCTCATGCATGAACGACTTCCTGTTTACTGTGAATGGAGGTGGGCGGCCGGAAGAGATCTCTGGCCCTTTCTGCCTCCATTCACTGAACGATTATTGCTCCTGTGTGAAAGCACAGAAGTGATTGTTGGGATGGCTGTCGAGTGTTGAAGTACCTGACAATCGTCCCATGTAAAAAGACTCTTAAGCCCCCAATTTTCTAGTGTAGAACAAAACCATTTTCAAATAAAGCCATCAGGGACTTATGATAATACAGGGGATCCTCCAGTCCTTTATTAGCCAAAGTTCCGTGCCAACTCATTGATTTTAATAGACATTTTGTAATGCTTCATCTGCCCTATAGTGGCGCTGCAGGGGAATTAAATATTTCTTTCTAGGTTCTCACACAGTTTACAGCTGATCAGTAGGGGTCCCAGCAATGGAACACCGTGTCCTCCGCTTATCTTTTCGGGTTCTATCAAATGAAGAGTGATTGTCCATTGTAGAAAACCTCATGAAATACTGCCTTTTGTAAAGATCCAGACTTGTCACTTTAATTTACATATGCTTTAGAATGGATTTGATGATTGGAGCACCAACAATTAGAGGATAGGCTAGGCCTCTGTCTACTCCCAGGCCTCATGCTCAGGGGAGGACCTAGAAATAATAAATAACTCCACCCAGATTCTATAGCGTTCAGCTGTTGTTGAGATCAGAGTAGTTGTTGATCAGAAAGAGTAAGAAACTAAGAAATAATGCAGTGAGAAGGAAAGATGGAGTTAAGAACAAGAAAAGATTAGAATAAGGAAAGAAAGAGAAGATTATAAAAGATTTACAGGAAAACTGGTAAACAGGACAGTTAGAGACAAGAGCCATTCCCCAAGTCCGAGCGAAGGTGCTAGAGACAAGGCAAGTATAGAGAGTAATATCTGTAGTGACAGATACGATGCATTGTTCCGAAGTTGGTATCTCCAGTCACCAAACTTCGGATTGCTGTGGATGGGATTGGACCCGTATTGGATGTTGTCAAAATTTCCTGATTCTACAAATAAAAGTAAGTTTTATCTGTTTCACTCTTTACCCCGACTTCTGCAGCTCCTTCTCACTAGAAACAAGGTTTCTGACACCTGCACTACGTCATGTACTACACCATACTCAGGGGAAGGAACTACAACCCCCAACAACCAAAAACTTTGTTCATACCACGCCCAAGGGGGGAGTGCATCTACCCGGCTGCTTCTCACTCCAGCCTCACTCATCATCCCTATTTCACTTATTTTATCCCTTTTTCTCTTGTAGCGGAGAGTTTGAGAGTCCGGATTTATAGTCACTGTGAACCCCAGCTGATCCCCCAACATCCCGCACGCTGCATTCTTATTAAAGATATCCTGGACAAAAGTTTAAAGATGTTTTGACTGGTACTACAAAGAGAAAGTGTTTCTCTCGTACATCACAGTTAGTAATACACACAAACACCTTTGTGCCACTCATTAACCCCTTAACACCACGGGACGTAAGGATACGTCATGGCAGCATGGCACTTAACACGACAGGACATAACTTAACATCAAGTGGATGGCATGGGATCGGAACCGGAAGCAGTGGTAGCCAATTGTTACCGATAGTCGGCCTCCCGATGCAACATCTGAGATCAATGAGAACATTGATCTCTGCTTTTAACCCCTTACATGCCACAATCGATCTACATGTAAAGGGTTTACATGTGACATCATCAAACCACCACAATGTAATTACGGAGGGTTGATGGGTTGCCATGGCAACAGTACGCCAGATACAGGTGTCTCGGCTTACCTCCCAAAAAACAGAATAAAATTGATCAAAAAAGCTGTATGTACATCAAAATGGTACCAATAAAAAGTACAGCTCGTCATGCAAAAAAAAAACAAGCCCTCACAAAGCTCTGTCTATGGTAAAATAAAAAAGGTTATAGGACTTTGAATGTAGTGATGTAGAAAAAATAATAATTTCCCCAAAAAGGGTTTGTATTGTGGAAAAGTGGAAAAACCTAAAAAAATAAGAATTTTGGTGGTATTGTAATTGTACCGACCCGCAGAAAAAATACATGATGTCATTTATGCTGCATGATTGACGCTGTAAACCCCCCCCCCCCCCCCAAAAAAAAGAAGCAATGGCAGAATTTGTGTTTTTTCTCCCTTCTATCAAAAAAAAAATAAGTTTCACAATACAGTATATTTACCCAAAAGTTGTGGCTTTTAAAGGTGGAATTGAAAATCCCCAAAAAATCATTGCGTCCTTATTCCCAAAATAAGCCGTGTCCTTAAGGGGTTAATATTGACTATTGTTATGTGGGAATAAATGCACATGAAAATGTAATTGCATTGATCATGTATACTTTTTTTCCCCTACCTTCAGCAACCTGGTGTCACATAGTAGTAAACAGCAGATTGGAGCTTTTTCCATTTCCACAATTTTTGTACATTGTTCCCCAGTTGACATCAATAGGAAAACTGCATATTAACCCCTTCCGCTCCAGGACATACATTTACGTCCTGGAGCGTCGGGGTATGTATGCAGAGAGGTCATGGGGCGACCTCTCTGCATACAGCGCGGTCGTCAGCTGTTTAGTACAATTTGACAACCGCGGGCAATAGCCGCGATCGGCCAGCTATTAACCCTTTAAATGCCGCTGTCAATTCTGACAGCGGCATTTAAAGCCCCCGAATGATGTTCGGGGGTCCCGTACGGCCCCCCCTGTGGTGAGATAAGGGGAGCCGTACAGGTGTCATGGCTGCCGGGGGCCTTCTGAAAGGCCCCAGGGCTGCCTCGAGAGACTGCCTATCAAGCCATCCCCGTGGGGTGGCATGATAGTGTCGGGGGTTAGCCTGCACAAACAGACTGGTCAGTGATGTTGTCCGTTTCCAAATTGACCTAGGTAGGAGTGCTCCTGAGAGACCATGCATAGACCTATACACACAGTATATGGTTTAAAGCAATGAGCTCTGTTTATTGTCTGCATATCTGGGTTTTTATAGCCAATCGCTCTTGCAGGGATGCGACTTGTGGTTAAACAGGGAAAAACTTATGACTTAACATATGACCTTAGACAAACATATTTTTCTTTAAAGAACTGATGACTCTCTGCGGTCAAGCCATTTCTTGCTAAACTTATGAACATCTGCTCTGGTGACCTTCCTGATTCCATTCAGGTCAAGCGTAGACCTTAAGACAGGAAACCACAGGCTTCTTCCTCAGAATAGTCATGAGTTCTCTTTCACACATAAAATATCGCAGTATTCAGCCTTATTGATTCAAATAGATTACTAAGCAACATATATTAATTTCTTTTAGGCCCTATCATTCCCCCATTTTGGACATCAGGAAGTCACACGCAGGGTCCAGTTCTATTTTGAAAAGTCATAGTCGAGGTAGGTCCTATTGGTCGACTAGTCCCTATAAGGTGTCTCTAGTATAATTTATAAACCGCCGCTAACTACAATAAACATAATTAATCCAATCAACATTTATTTACCATAATGACCAGAAAAATGGACTCGAATCTAGGTTTAACTTGGTCTCTAATTTTTAAAACTTGTCAGGTACCCCCCTTGGCTATCCTATGACGTCAATGTACACGTGTAGATCAAAACTACCACCAGGGGTCTCTCTTCTCGCTCTAGCATAATGTTACAATACTAGTAGCGTGCACAGGTACGCACGGCGTGGGACTCCCTAATCTTCACCCACACCAATGTCCCTCCTGGAGATAGTCCTAATGGTGAACACGTCCAGGTCGCCTCACCCTGACCCTACACTACCTAGTGACAAGACTGGAAGGAACCGCCGTATGTTCTGTGTAGCTAAGTAGAGTGGGTGGTCCTTCACAGTTGCTATCCAGTCCTTCTACCTCCCGTCTTTGTCTGTTGGTGAGTTGTGGGCTATTAGGTTTTTGGTACATTAGTATACTTAATCTAGCTAGGGAGCAGGGACCTCCGGTCAGGTTAGCTGGAATATATGTGTAAGTCAGGTTACCGCAGGACAGGACCCAGCCTAATGGTAATTTGACGTGCCTAAAATGGCTGGGGCTTCGGACTGTGTGGTTACAAAGCATAGGAGTCTGTACCTTTCTACATTGCTCGACTGTGCGATTACAGAGTCTCTGGGAATCACTAGTCACCCTGGTTCTCTGCGCACAACCTCCCATATGTTCTTTATTACACGTGAAGTTATAGCATACCTCAGCCGAAGCGACATTCCTGACCCGGAAACGAGTCATATTTGACCAAAGTGTATGTTCGACCGCATCACAATGGGGACAATATTCATATACATTAAGAAAGGTATTTTCCTGAACAACATTGCTCTCCTCCACATCACTATCGTTATGCACTATTGAATATATATCGCGAAGTGTCTTTATTGGAGTGGGGATAGACAGTAAGCAAGTCCGTAAAATATCTTCCCCACTCCGAAGGTTGGGCATGCACATGTGGGAGATATTCAGTACGTCTTTTGCAAAGTATTCCCACATGTTGGGGTGTCCTTCCGCCCAAACAGTCCATCTTCTTCTTACATCGACAGTTGGTGAGGAATTGTCCCGAAAAGAGAGTAGTCCAAGAAAACAAAGGGTAAATAATACACCTATCCAGACTATCAGTGCTGGTGTCCAGGTTGCCATCCCCCTCCCCCACCCTGGGTTGGGCTTATTCTCCACCCCCCTCGTGGTGCTGAGGCGTTGGAACTTTCTTGCAGTGTGAGGCATGGATCCAAGTGGGTTTCCCTTCTAGCTTTACCGAGGTGGGAGTGGTTAACAGTACTTGGTATGGTCCGTCAAAGCGAGGTTCCAAAGTCTTTCTGACGTGTCTCTTTACCACCACCCAATCTCCAGGTTGCAGAGAGTGGGATCCTTCCAAACTATCAGGGTCTGGAATAGAAGAGAAAACTAGGTCGTGTGTTATTTTTAGCTTTTGGCATAAGTCCTGCACAAAGGAAGTAACTTTATCATGACCCAGGGATAGAGCTTGTGGGTGATACAGTCCTAACCTAGGCACGGAGCCAAAGAGAATCTCATAAGGAGACAGTCCTGTTTTCCTATTTGGCGTGGTCCGTACTGAGTAGAGGGCCAGAGGTAGGCACTCGGGCCAAGGTTTTCCTGTTTCAACCATGGCTTTCTGTATCTTAAGTTTGAGGGTGCCATTGAGTCTTTCCACTTTTCCGGAGCTCTGCGGATGATAGGGGGTGTGAAACGCCTGCTCTACTCCTAAGGCGGACATGACTTCCTTCATTACCTCATCAGTGAAGTGAGTACCACGGTCGCTCTCAATGGTCTCTGGTACCCCAAATCTGCACACTAACTCTGACACAAGTTTTTTTGCAGTGGCCTGGGCAGTGGCCTTCGGGACCGCGTAGGCCTCAGCCCACCCGGAAAAGAGGTCAACGCATACCAGGACATACTCATACCTTCCTGACCTGGGCAGCTGGATGTAATCTATCTGTAGTCTCTGGAAGGGGTACAAAGGTCGCGGAGTGCACTTCCGAGGGGTCTTTACTACTTGACCGGGGTTGTGTAGTGCACAGATTTCACAAGCCTTGACATATGCCTTTGCCATCCTGTCAAATCCCGGAGCGTACCACATTTTCTCCACCAGGGCTACCATGGCATTACGAGAAGCGTGCACCTTTCCATGAGCCAAAAGGGCCATACTAGGATAGGCAGCCGCAGGCAAACACATACGGGAACCCATCATCCAACCTTCATTTCCTTTTACTGCCCCTGCACTTGCCCAGCGCTCCTGCTCTTGCCCTGAGGGGAGTAGGTCCACCTCCTTCTGTGGTGGGACAGAGGGAGTCTGGTCCTTGGCAGGGGGATCAGGATCCTCCTCCGCTGGGCAGGACCTGGTCTGAACTCTGCACACGGGTGTCCTCCAGTCCAGCAGGGCTGCAGCCTTAGCTGCTCCGTCTGCCTTCTCGTTGCCTCTGCTTTCCAAGGAGTCCCCTTGGGTGTGTGCCTTTACCTTTATTATGGCTACCTGCTTCGGGAGCATGATAGCTGACATTAAACTACTTACTGCCTCACCATTCTTTATCGGTCTGCCTTGAGCTGTTAGGAAGCTCCGCGCGCGCCAAATCGGCCCATAGTCATGCGCAACGCCAAACGCGTACCTGGAGTCCGTATAGATATTAGCAGTGACTCCCCGGGCTAATTTGCAGGCCTCGGTCAGAGCGCACAGCTCCGCTTCCTGTGCTGACATATGTGGGGGCAAGGCGCGGCCTATCAGTACTTCATTCATTGATACTACAGCAAACCCTGTCACAAATCTGCCCATCTCATTCTGGTATCGTGATCCATCCACAAACATTTCAAGGTGGGGGTTTAGGAGAGGTTTATCAGTGACATGTGCGAACCCAGCTGTCTCCTGCTCCATGAGTGCTGCACAGTCGTGCTGGTGTTTTGCGTCAAAGGCCTCCTCCTCATCAGTCAGGGAATTTGCGAAAAGCTGGTCCCCTGTACTTACTCCCTCATTTGAATCAGTGTCACCTAATGGCAGTAAGGTGGCCGGATTCAAAGTTGTGCAACGTTGAAATGAGACATTGGATGAAGAGTGTACTGCAAGTTCCATTTTGACCTGTCTAGCAAGAGACAGATGTCTACGGCTCACCTGTGTCAGAATTCCATGTACGTCATGGGGCGTGAGGACCACAAGAGGGTAGTCTAGGACCACCTCAGAAGCTTTCTCAAGTAGTGCTTGTACGGCCAGAACTGCTCTTACACAGGAGGGTGAACCCCTGGCTACTGCGTCAAGATGTGCACTGTAGTATGCTACAGGGCGCTTTTTGTCACCATGCTCTTGTGTGAGGACGGCAGTAGCATGTCCCGCCATCTCAGTCACGAACATCTGGAAGGGTTTATCATAGTCTGGCAGACCCAGTGCTGGAGCACTGGTAATCTGTATTTTCAGCTGATGGAAAGCTGACTCGGCTTCCGGGGTCAAAGCAAATGGCTTAGAACTCAGGCAGTCGTACAGAGGCTGCATGGTCATGGAGGCAGAGCGAATCCACGGCCGACAATATGAAACTAACCCCAGAAATGTCCGCAACTGAGCATGGGAGGCGGGGAGTGGCATGTCCTCCATCACCTTGGTACGTTCTGGCGTGAGGTGTTTTGTACCAGGCAGTGACCAAGAAACACAACATGAGATTTGCAAAACTGTAATTTGTTTTTACTGGCTTTACACCCGCTGTCTGCAAGAAAACAAAGGAGGCTGAGTGAGGCCGCAACGCAGGTAGGTCTGTCCGGTGCACAGAGTAGGAGATCATCAACATACTGAAGCAGGGCCACACCCGGTGGGACCGTCCATGCATCAAGTACAAGCATCATACATCGGGTGAATTGATTTGGGCTGTTTTGTGCCCCTTGTGGTAGAACAGTCCAACAGTACTGTTTTCCTCGGAACGTGAAGGCAAACAGGTACTGGCAATCGGGGTGTAGCGGGACAGAAAAGTAGGCATTGGTAAGATCGACCAGGGTGTACCAACAGGTTGCGGAGGGTATGGTGGACAACAGAGTGTAGGGATTGGGGACCAGAGGTGTTTCTAGGATGGTCACCTTATTAATTTCTCTTAGATTGTGAACCATCTGGTAGGTATCAGGTTCGCCTTTCTTGCCTTTCTTTTTAACCGGGAAGAGTGGCGTGTTAGCGGGTGAGACACAAGGTTTTAAAGCATTCAAGGCACATAACTCTGTAATAGTGGAGGCTATTGCATCTTCCTGTGCCATGGCTAGGGGATACTGGCGGATCATGGGGGCTTTTTCCCCATCTTTGAGATATACCATGACTGGGGGTACGTGGAGACGGCCCAAGTCTATCTTCCCTTTTGCCCATAGGGTCTCTGGCACTGCTGAGAGAACCTGTGTATCTTCTGGGGTCAACACATATACAGTACAAGAAGGAGGCGGAGTGACCAAGTCTGCTGCCATGAGACAGAATACCTGGTGGTCGGCCGCAGAGGTACTGACATGAGCCTCACCGGAAGGATGGAGCTGAATGCAGCACCCCAGGGGTCCCATCACATCGGTTCCCATGATGCAATCCCCAGCGGGTGACACCAGGAAGCGAGTGAGGACTCGTGACCCTTGAAAGGAGACTTCTATGGGCTCGGTCTCACGCATGGGTGTTGGTTCACCGGACACTCCAACGGCTATGGCTATGGAGTCTGAGAGAGGAATACTAAGGTCATTGACTTGTGAGGTACTGACACATGATTTAGTGGCCCCTGTGTCAATTAAAAAGGGCACCTCCTTCCCCTGGATTTTTAGAGGCTGAAAAATTTGTGGCCCACGTGTGTCAGTAACTATAAGGGACACGGGGGAAGGAGTGCCAGACCTTCATTGGTAATTGGTATACCCGTTATTTCCTTGTGGGCGGGATGATGTGGTATTGGACGTACTTTCCTGTTGCCCCCTTTCGTCTGACATGTTCTGTCTAGGGCGTTTAGGGGCCCTACAATTACGGGCCAAGTGTCCAGTCTTCCCGCAGTTATAACACTTACGGGTCTCCCGCCTGGGGTCGTTAAGTCGGGCTGTGTCCCCCTCCATGGTGTAATGTTTAACCATAACACCCTTTGCGTGGTCTTCTGTGTCCATGACAAATCCTACAGCTTTCTTATATAGATCACGCGGTTTGGCCTGTCGCCAATCGGGGGTACATTCTTTAACGCGGTCGGACAGGCGCTTATCTATTCCTTGCATAAAGGCTTCACAAAAAGCAGCATTACGTATGGCTTTTGGACAATCATACAAACCCAGATCTCTGCCTACTTCCTCTAAACGGCCAAAGTAACATTCAATAGACTCGCCCTTGTTCTGTCTACACTGGGTTAGGGCTGTACGTCTCTCTTGGGCTTTATCCTTAAACCAGGCCTTAACCTTGTCCACATATTGAGTACCACTAAGTAATGTCTGGGGGTCATCTGGGCGATCTTCAAGACCACAAAATTGAGCAATACTATTGTAAAGGCCCAGAGGACATTTTACATTCATAAGACATTCCATATCTGTCCAAGTGGCAGAGTAGTTTTTCTGTATGACTTCCAACTTTCTATGGAAAGCTGCTGGCTCTGTCTGGGGATCGGGCAGTTGCTGACACAGTGCCATCTGGTCTGTGGCGCTCCAGGTCGCCATGTAGTGACTGTAGACCCGGGAGTTGGTCTATGTGCGTCCGTGGGTCTGTCATTAGAAGACGATGGTCTGTCGGTGTCCTCTTGTCTGACCGTGCCCAATGGTGGACTCGGTCTGTTTGGTTCTCTATAATGGGTAGTGGAGGTTGTAACGGGGAACAAGGGAACCGGTTGTCTACACTGGTCCCTGGGACGTGGAGTCCCACATACCGTACAGAGTTCTCTAAAACAGGCATTCTGTTGACCACAACGTGGACAATCCCAAGCCGGACCTCTATTTACTTCAGGGCCCGGGGATCCTGATTGAGGGCTGTAGGGAGGTGTATCCATCTGGGCAGTAGCCTGTGGATACGTAGGAGGCAGGGGCGGCAAATTGGGATACAGAGAATTAAAGGGATTATTTGGAGACATTGGTGGAGCGGCCGGGACGACAGGAGGGACTAATGGAACCGTAGGGGTTTCCATGGGGACGTCTATTGGTGGCCGGGCCATAGGACAATAAACTAAAATGCCCTCGCCTCGGCACTCGGAGTCCCAGTGTTCGTCTTCTGCTGTTTTAGAGCAGTCCAGGATGGCCTTCATGCCCTTTTCCAAACCCTTATTTCTTATTTCCTTTCTATGCTTATCCTCATATTGTGACCAAAATTCATAATTGAATGTTCCCGCCTTCTTGAGGCCTATACGTTTGTAAACTTTATAGGCTTGTCTGCAAATGTCCTCCCCTTCTCTATCTTTAATTATTTCAATAGGAGTCTGATATGTCTTAGATTGTTCAGACCCCATGTTTGACCACTTCCAACTATTCTTCACTAAGTATACAGGACGTATATTTCACACAGTAAACTAAGATAATCACTGAGATTATCTGGGAACACACAGTTCCCTGTCCCGGAATAGATTTACAGAACTAAAACGTGGTCAACTTCAAACACTAGGATTCAGGGGAGACCAGACTTCGCCTCTTAGGGAACTTTTAGTAATATTATAACAGATCCAGAGTAACAATATGACTGCCAGAAATGAGACTATAACAATAACAATTATTTCAATCTCCAATACAGACAACATGACTCTTTAAGTCCCAATGAGTGAGTTCTTCCGTCTAGGACAGTTAAATGAACTTATTCACTCTAAAATATGGACGGGGCAGAAAATATAGGAAACAGGCAACAACTAACCTCTAGTCCGTTAGAGACACACAGATCTAAAGAATCCAGACTGTATAATAGTAAGATAAGCTCTTACCTTTACACCGGTGTTTTCAGTCTGGGGTCTCAGGATCCAGTATCCACGTCAACGGGCCAGGAGTTTGTTTCAGTCTACTGGTTGTGATGTCCCGTAAAGGTAAGCCCCGCCTCCTAGTTGGGCGCCAAAAACTGTCGGGGGTTAGCCTGCACAAACAGACTGGTCAGTGATGTTGTCCGTTTCCAAATTGACCTAGGTAGGAGTGCTCCTGAGAGACCATGCATAGACCTATACACACAGTATATGGTTTAAAGCAATGAGCTCTGTTTATTGTCTGCATATCTGGGTTTTTATAGCCAATCGCTCTTGCAGGGATGCGACTTGTGGTTAAACAGGGAAAAACTTATGACTTAACATATGACCTTAGACAAACATATTTTTCTTTAAAGAACTGATGACTCTCTGCGGTCAAGCCATTTCTTGCTAAACTTATGAACATCTGCTCTGGTGACCTTCCTGATTCCATTCAGGTCAAGCGTAGACCTTAAGACAGGAAACCACAGGCTTCTTCCTCAGAATAGTCATGAGTTCTCTTTCACACATAAAATATCGCAGTATTCAGCCTTATTGATTCAAATAGATTACTAAGCAACATATATTAATTTCTTTTAGGCCCTATATAGGCTGCCTGTCAGAATGCAGTATGACGTAATGCTTATAGCACCATACTGCAGGAGCGATCAAAGAATTGCATATTCTAGTCTCCCAGGGGGACTTAAAAGTAAAATAAAAAAAGAGCAGTAAAGTTTTTTTAATTGTAGAAAACAAATAATAATAAAAATACATATTTGGTATCACCGCGTCCGTAAAAGTCAGATCTATCAAAGTAGCACATTATTTACCTCGCACGGTGAACGTCATTTGAAAAAAAAAGTAGAGAACACCAGAAATGCACTTTTTCAGTCACGCTGTATCCCAGAAAAAACGCAATAAAAAGCGATCAAGAAGTCGTACATATTCCAAATTAGTACTAACGGAAACTACAGGACATTTTGCAAAAAATGAGCCATCTCTGAACTACGTCGATGGAAAAAGAAAAAAATTATTGTGCACACAAGATGACGGCAGAAAATAATTGAAAAAAATTAAATGTCTTTGAATAAAAAAAGAGTAGTATAGTAAAAAAAACTAAACAAGTTTGGTATCGTAGTAATCGTACCGACCCATAGAATAAAGTTATCATGTCGTTTTTGTTGCAGTTTGTGCGCCGTAGAAACAAGACGCACTGAAAGATGGCAGAATGTCGTTTTTTTTTTCATTTTACTCCACTTATAATTTTTTAAAAGTTTTTCAGTACATTATATAGTACATTAAATAGCACCATTGAAAAATATAACATCGACCCGCAAAAAGCAAGCCCTCATACAGCGACGTCGATGGATAACAAAAGGAGTTCCGATTTTTTTTAAGGAGGGTAGGAAAAAATTAAAATGGAAAAAAAAAAAAGGGCCGCGTCATGAAGGGGTTAAAATTGTTATAGCGAAGTAGTTTATCGTTGAACCTCTGAAAGTTACCTTCTAGGCCTGGACAAGGATAGATGGCCGCACCGCTTGTCTTGGTACCAGATGCACACTGCACAAAGTACACATCATTAGAAGACACTATACCTGCTCTGATTGACCATCGTTGGCCACATGCGCCAGCACTGGCCAATTAGAGCATCATGTAGTGTCCTAGACTACGAAAACATACTAATACACAGTGTGCATCAGGTAGTTCAAGAAGCGAGGGGCCATCTTAGTTTGTCCAGGATCAGAGGGTTGCTTTAAGAACAATTCCTATAATGCAAAGAGTTTTTAACTACTTCAAACACATCCCATCAAATGGTTGTAATACTAGTGGAGCTCTGAGTGGTGCCATTACTGCAAAGTGGCCTAAATATTCTTTAGCACTTTTCCCTTCCTTTTAAAGGGTCTATTTTGTATCCCTCAGAAACAGGCACTCTGAGTTGTTACACCAAATACAGCTCATTGATAGCAGCGCTGCTGTTTCTGGGGAGGGGGGAAGAACTTTTTTTTTTTTGTAATCACATACAAGCAGTTGATGTTCTCCTCCACCTGCATCAGCCAACACGCAAACAGCCCCTATCTGACTTGAATTCCATTTTTCTCTCTCTCTCTCTGTCTTTCTCTCTGTCTCTGTCTCTCCAGCCAGACAAAAAATTTGCCAATGATGCACGCTGCATTGGGGCGGGGTCGAACACGGCTTGATGCTCGTTCGAGTAACGAGCACCATTGAGTACGCTAATGCTCGAACGAGCATCAAGCTCGGCAGAGTATGTTCGCTCAACTTTACTCTTAACCCAAGTAAGCGAGGAAAACATTCCATAAGGAAATAGTAGGGAATGTTTACCTTCTTCCTTGGGTTCAGATTTGAGCTTCCTTGAAAAAAACTGCCACAGCTCACTAACTATGTCAGTTCAGGACCGGGGTCACATCATGGCATTAGCCCCAGCCCACAAGATCCACACGCCGGTACATGCTTAGTGTCATTTTGGCATTGGACGCCAACAGGAAAACTTCTTTGCTGGTGTGTGGATGGATTGGTTGGGTGGAAAGTCTGTGTCCCAGCCAGCTAATCAGCATTCCTCTCTAGACATTTATTCTGGATCCTCCTCACAGAGGATGTTGGTTATACTTCTCATCTGAAGGTGTCTCTGGTCCTGTCGGCAGTTTCTGTCCTGTTCCATAGTACAGATAAGTCTGTTTGGCTTATAGTGTAATCTAGGGTGTTGTTGCATCTATCTCCTGGCTAGCATCTAATTATGCATCAGTTATCATATAATTCATAGTATAGTTTTATAATAAGTGCAGTAAAGGTTACATTTCATTCATACCATTATCTCCGTTTGCAACTAGGGAGAGTCAGGGTCGCCCCCGATTCCTGACGTGGGGTCGTCTTCATCAGGGCGGGTGCTCAGCTTTTAGGTAGGGTCTCCTTGCATTAGTAAGTTAAGATCAGATTTCTCGTTCTCCTCACTTCGTTATATTAATATTTTGTTATTTGTGTTTGAATATTGTGTATATATCTGTTCTCTTAATACATTACCTTCGAATTGGACAACGTTTTTTGCGTCAAGCTCGTACATAATAAAAACATACAAGTGAGTGAATCTCCCGAATGTGATGTAAAATGCCATAAACCTTAATTATGCCCCTCACACAAGTTGTGCAAAATATGTGCATAAAATAAATCGTGGCATGCACTATCTTGGCACGTATTATAAGATAGTGTATGGGGATTTGGCGGCACGCAGCATGTCATTGCATGCCTGCTTATGCAGGAGAGATACACGCACGGCATGCCTGCAAACACATTCGTGTGAGCTCGGCTTAAACGACATAGCAACAAGGCAACATGACAGAATTCAAATCTACGAAAAAAAATTAAATGAGACTGCGAATTTTCCACATTTTATTAAAAATAAAGTGCTGTAATAAAAAATGTTCATAAACTGCAAATCAACATAGGGAAGCACACTGTACAATAGGACTCACCAACACCACATACTGACAAAACATTTGGCACAGAAAAGCTGCACATACATATTTACAACAGATGGGACGTTTCCATGCATGCACTGTGATAAGGTGCGTGTTCTTCTTTTTTTTGCAACACAGGTAAGACTATGTCAGAGTCCTAGTGGTCCTCTATATTCAGTGTAGTACCGGTAAATATCCCTGTCAAGCAGCAGCTGGTTTCACAGCATTGTAGATCAGGTAATTAGCATGTACACTACAGGTAGTCGCTGAGCCTCTGTGTGTAGAACACTAACTAAATTTGTCTTAGCTACAGGAGTTTTATTATGCGAGGATGTGCTTTACGATCAGATGCTACTGATTGAATACTCTACATTCAAAGATGTGTTCGCTGTTCCAGAGTAGTTTTATACAAATCAACGTTGATCAATGCTCCTTACCAAACCTCCAACAGAGACTGGAAAGCAAAATTCCTAAGACAAAAAAAAAGTTTATGGACTATAGTTCTGTAACATAAGTAGGAAAGTTGGAGCTTGATTAGAGCTGAGGTACATGTGCTTTATAAAGAAGTAACTATACTATAGCCCATTCAGCCCATCGAGAGGATATATCCATACTCTCTAATGCCATTCTCAATGAGAGCTCGAAACTCTGGTTGTGTATAAAAATGGATGGTTGGATTACTCTATAGAGATAGTATCTGCACGAAACCACTTTGTACAAGTCTATACAATATCTAGTAGCATTTCAACTACTTTGGTATTTTTAAACACTGCTCAGACTTATCTGCAGTAAAGCAAGACTAGACATTTATGGCACCCTAGGTAGGTAGAGTGATGCTTGCAATCTACTCTCGGACAGCCCCCAATGAGGAAGAGTGTGCCTACTACTTCCGAAAGATCTTTCATCTTCTAGGTTATACCAATGATACCAAATGTCTAGAATGAGCTCAGAATGTATTAGCATTCAAGCTTTGTCTAGGTTAACAAGGTCCCGCATTATGAAGGCACTGGAAACAAAGTGAGTCAGAAGAGATTCTGACATTTCACAAACAATGAAATGCATTTTCCCTGCTGGTCACTTGGAGCAAATGGTGTACACTACTGGTAAATCCGTCACTACGAACAGAACACATCCCATACACACACGTTCTCGAAAAACAAATAAAAACCCATGAAAAATATACACTATATACACTCCCACGCCGAATCAAAAAGGAAAAAAAAACATATATAAAAAATGATGTGTTGCAATTAATAGATTGATAAATTAAAAGAATCCGTGTGTGTACCGTTTATACTCTAGGCAGATTATAGCTGGTTGTTGGTGCCATAACACCAGGTCCTGGTTTCACATTATTTTAAACAAAGTAAAAAGGTAATAACAAAACATAAAAAAACTCAAATAATATTAATAGATGTTTTCGAAAAAAAGACTTTTAGGATATGAATGATCATCAGCAGTAGGTGCAACAAGTGTTCATGAAGATGGTTGCTTGGATGACGTGGCAAATATCTGACAATTCCTCCGCCTGACAGAAGGTCGTCTTACACTTCTGTTCTGATGCGTATTGCAATATTACTACCGATTGAGAATGTACCCATCAATATTCTAAACACCCTTTTTTGTGGTTGATGCCAGATTCTTATTGTGCTTTTTGTAAGAATTAAACCTGCCAATGCCGACGCCACGTTCAATTGTTCCTCAGAATTACAAAGTCTGGACATTCCGTGATCTACAAATGTTTATATCCTTGATCTTCAAACATGGGCGAGTCCTTGGGGACCTCCAATGGCATTTGTTTTTCTCCTTTTCCCCACAACCGATACTAAAGACCAGCCATAGTGGAGGAATAACACTAGTATCCCAACGTTCTACCATGTGCAAATTACTCAAAAGATGGTCCTTGTACACGGCTTATCAGATGAGTGTTGAAATGGAAATGTGCTACCTGGAGGCCAAGTATGCACATGCTTCCAAACACAATTGTCCTTCCGTGTCCAGAAAACGTGATGATGACTGTAACAGAAGATGATGTGCTATCTTTCCACAATGTACACTTGTATACTCTCTGCACACAGAAGCTATCCAAGCTATCCATGTATAGGAAGCCTGGTTGACAACCAAGTTTTGACCATCATCATAAAGTTGCATGCACACACATAGAATACTTGTGGATCACAAAGCCTTGTTGAACAGTTGCTTGCGGTCCCATAGTGGTTTGTGGGTACAGGAATGTCTTATGTTTAAGTCTCTCATACCACAGAATCTCTTATTTCTGAGCCTAATCGTACTCTTGGTCTTGGGCATGCTGGAGATACTTCCACAAGAGTGTCCTTCACATTTAGAGGTCTTTTTTCTGATTCTGATACAATTTTACTAGCAACCAAAGGGTCATGAACAGGAGTGCTGATTATATAGTTGTCATTTAGAGTCTGATAACCTTTATGGTCAGCTTGTGGGATAGGCGCCGTGCTCCCATTTAGAGGTACACTTTCAGTATTTTTGCGTGGCTTCTTGTCAGAATTTTCGACCGGTTTCAGAATTGATTTCATTCCACTGCGATGTTTATACATGATGCACAATGCGAGAATGACTAGTACCACTACGAAAAGTATAGTCATTATTAAAAACTCATTCCAGTAAGATTTCCCTAATAGCTGGGCAGAGCTATTCCCTGGGGACATAAATTTCGAGGTGTTGACAACCTTGTCAATGGCACTAACTTGGTGAAAGTTCCTTTCTGTTTGAGCCCATTGAGTGGTTGCTTTTATGATGCTGTCTGTATTAACACAATACTTAACCATCAGCTTTCTGAAATCCTTCTCTACTGACCAGCATTCATATGTTCCCAGTCTTTCAGGGCTGTTTACAAGGATGAGTTCTCCCGTTTCTAATACAAAATACGAGGAGGCATCAATAGGCCTATTGTTGTGAAGCCACTGACGAGATGCTAAGTTGGATAACAAGCTGCACGGCAAAGTAGTAGCATTATTGGGTTTTAGTATAATCTTCTTACATTCGGGATCTTCTGTGAACAAAATATTAATAAAATTAATTAATGGCTAATTCTACTTTATTAATATCAAACTGTCTAGAAACATATAAGACTCACAGCAAAAAGGACCACCTGGTCCACCTAGTCCATCCCTATATTATTTCCTCCTTTTTATTTCTCTCTTATCTCATTATACATTCACTCTTGATTTTTCAACCACATCTGTTGGAAGTTTGTTCTAAGCATCTACTACTCTTTCAATGAAAATATTTTTTGACATTACTTCTGTATTACTTCTGATCTCATTCACAACTATTTTCAGATTGTGCCCCTTGTTCTAGTTTCTGAATAAAACGCTTCTCTCCTAAACTTTATTTATACCTTTAACATATTTAAAGGCTTCAGTTATGTTCCCCCTTTCCCTTCTTTCCCCCAGGCTATAGAAATGAAGTTCCTTAAAGAAACTTTAAAGGCTGTTTTTGTTTAAAGGTATACTTTTCGGGCTAAAAATTATTTTTGTAATATGGTTTCATTAAAAATTTGGTACCATTTGGCATCTGCAGCTTCTACGGATCATGGTAGACAGTAACTGCAGAGTAACATTCAATAGGAGATCCAACAATGAAGCTGGACTGACGGATTTGTGCTTGTTCACATCAGTGTTCAGAGCCTCTGTCACTGCTTTCTGTCAAAATCTTCCAAAACAATAGCGCTGCATGCAACACTACTTCCTTTGGGAAAATGCTGGACCACATAATGACAACTATAGCCAATTGACTCTGGCTAGCACCGTTCTGGTTTGACATTTACTGGACCCAGCACTTCCACTTTTGACGTTGTTCAGCTCCTAGCACAGAGCGGTCATCATTGGGCTGAAAAGTACATGATGCCCACGTTTACATGTAACGATTATCGCTTATTTTCGGTCATGTAAGCGAATTTTGAGCAATAATTGTTATGTGTAAATGGGCCTTTACCCTCAGTCCAGCTTTACTGACAGATCTATTGACAGTCAAGCTATAATTATTGCATATAGTGACAGAGAAGTTGTAGAAACCAAACAGTTCAACATTTTTAATACAGCAAAAATGATTTTCAACCCAAAAATACATATATTCAAGTGATAATAAAAATATGCCACAAATGGTGACCATAGCCTATAAGTATTTCCTGGTTTTATGTTTAAGACTTTCCACCATTTTTGTAGCTGTCTTTGGACTCCATCTATCTTATCAATGTCTTTCTGTAGATGAGGTCTCCAGAACTAAATACAGTATTCCAGATGTGGTCTCACCAGAAAGAATACAGCGGAATCACAATCTCTCTCTTTCTACTGGTTATACCTCAAGCTATGCAGACAAACATTCTATTTGCTTTCCTTGCTGCTTGGGCACCGTGTGGATCGATCCAAGCATTCATCCACCCATCCATTGACAATACACACATCCCAGTCTTTCAGTAACTTACCACTTGGTTTAAGAACTCGTCCACCAGGCCCTGAGCTATCGCTTTGCCTGCAAAGTTTTTCAGTATCTGCATTTTCAATATCTTGGAGCCAGTGCCTGGAATACAAAAAATGACCATAAATAAAGAAAATCTATAGGTATGACCTTCACTGCTGAAAAATGACATAACAAGGACCACTTACTGTGCATTTGGATCATGTGAATGGTGGTGGACACTGCGACATCCTCTTTTGCTCCATGCACAATAGGGATCACGTGAAAGGATGCATTCCCCACAGCTTATATACATACTGCAGTTCGAGACGGGAACTTGTACAACCATGGAACGAGACGAGGCGTAAACCAGATTCTATACAAGACAGAAGGTTATTGTGTTAGGGCAGGGTTGTCACAATCATGGCCCGTGGGAAGAATTCATTTCTTTTCTTCCACTTGTGTATCGTCTGACTGCTCCTTGAGTCATGGACAGAGGTTATTACTATAGTATAAACTCTATAATATAGTAATAACTTATGTCCATGACTCAAGGAGCAGAAGTATCATGCATAAGTGGAAGAAAAGTATTGATATTTGGCTAAGTTTGACACATGAGTTTGAGGGTATTGAGCTCAAGATAGGGAAATGAAGATATGTGATGTAGATGAACACATTCTAAGTACAGTACTGTAGAATATGTTGGCACAATATGCACTCAGTGGCCACTTTAATTAGATACACCCATCTAGTAGTATGTTGGACCTCCTTTGGCCATCAGAGCTATACCAATTCATCATAGCCTAGATTCTGCTACGTGCTGAAATCTTTCTGCACAGATATTAGCCCAAGTGGACATGATAGCATATTGTAGTTGCTGCAAATGAGGTGGAGGTATTGGGTTCCTTGATTCATACTGCTTGCTCCAGATTCTGGTGCAAAAGAAATCTGGATTTATCTAACCAGGCAATGATTTTTCCACCGCTCAGTGATCCATTTTCTGTGTTCTTTTGTCCTACTGGAGTCTTGTCTTTCTGTTTCTGGGACTCAAACTGGTCCTCTGCTCTCATATCGCACCAGCGCTAAGGATTGACGGGTTGTATATTGGGACATGCTAGGTATGGTAGTCAGTTGCATTTTGCTTGACCGTGAACTGCTTGTTATTCACAATGATACTTGACATCCTCCTCTGATCCCTTTTGTCAATGAGTTGTTGACACTCACTGGATCCCCTTTCAATGGACGTTTTTCCTCGATTACACCATACTTGGTATACTCTTGACACCGTTGCATGAGAAAACCACAGGAGGTTGACATTTTTTGAAATGCTGTTCTCAGCGATTCTAGCACCAATGACTATACACTAGCCTACCAAAAATATTTGGACAGCCTTACCAGTAGAATAGATTATGTCTTATTACGTGTCCTAAACCGTGCTACACAAGAGGCAGACCCTTGGAGGTGTCAGCCATAGTTTGTGACGGGAACTGTGAGCTGCTGGATATACAGGTTATGGTGCTACACACAAGCCATCCATCATGAAATGGAGTGCATCGGGCTATCTACAATGGTGCAAGGAGCATCGTCATTGGACAGTTGAGCAATGAAAGAACGTTCTATGTAGGGACACTACTACATTTTCAAATCAGATAGATGTCTCTGGATGTGGAGAATATCTGAAGAATACCATTTGCCTGAATGCGTTGTGCCTACAGTTAAGTATGGTGGAGGTTCCATTATGGTTTGGGGATATTTTACGTGGCATGGTCTCAGCCCGTTGGTTGTAGTGGTAAGAACCATGAACAAGGAGGTGTACCTTGACATTATAGACAATACTCTGCTGCCAAGAATATGGAAATAATCAGCAATACTTCCAACAAGACAACACACCCTGTCTCAAATCCAACGCTGTTTTACATTTGTTGGAGGATATAGATGTTCCACGATTGGACTGGCTGCATAGAGTCCCAACTAGAACCCTATTGTACATCTTTGGGATAAACGGAAATATGAACAGCATCCATCTTCTTTGTAAGAACTCGCTAATCGTTTGCAGAATGAATGGAGGGAAATACCAGCTGAAATGTATCAGATCTTAGTAGAAAGTATGCCATGAAGAGTATCAGATGTCATTAGGGCCAAAGGAGCCCCGCTAAGTATTAACATATGTAAATAAATATTACTTTTGATTCTTGCTCCGGTGTCCAATTACTTTTGGTAGGATAGTATACCTCAGTTGAAGTCACTTGCTTTTCCCATTCTAATGTGGATTCACACTGAAACTGCTCCATGGAAAACTTGCTCATTTGATTTTATGCTGCACTCCAGAGTCCATCTTTAATTTTTTACACAAGGAGGCTGCAGTTGTGAAAGGGCCGTCCGGTGTTGCTAATAAAGTAGCCATTCGGTGTCCATAATACTAATCTATTTTACCAACTTATGTAGCCTATTGCAAAATCAAACTGCATTATTACCTTGCTGTGATCAATCAGTAGCTCTTGTACTGGACTTGCACTTGGGAACAGTTTAATCTCTTCAATAATGTGGACTGTCTTATTCACATGGACTGCCTTGTGCAGCCGCCCATCATCTGTGGAATAGAAAGCATTATTAACACTAGAAGTACTGGAAGTAATTTGGATACTGTGGTCTGTAGACTCAGGCTGTAGTTCATCACCTGTCCCCAGGAACATGACATCATAGGTTTTCTTGAGCCCCCTGACTCGCTGCACATTGATCTGCTGATAGATCATATGTGTCTGCAGCAGCAGAGGCTGGCTCCGCACAGGGCTGTCCATCAGGAAATGGTCCTTGATGAAGTTCAATACTCTGTCAGGCATTTGTAGGGAGGAATTGATTTTCATGTTTCTTGCTTTGTTAGTAATGCACTGTTGGGATAAAAGTAAAAAATATGAATGAAATGTATAGTCTCAGACCAAGAGGCTCCAATGAGCCAAGTTCCTCCGCCAGCTGATATACAAATCGATCAGAGCAGATGATCTTTTACTGTAAAAAGTTTATAATAGAGCATTTTGCTACTAGATTGTATTCACTTATTTGCATCCCTAAGGCGCTACAGCAAGACTAGACAATGTATGCCTCAAACTGCTGGAAAATACCAATTCTGGAGGATTATGGAGAATGTAGATTCAAAGAAACACACTAAAGGCCCCTTTAAACACAACAATTATAATTATCGCTCAAAAGCCATCTTTTCAGCGATAATCGTTGTGTGTAAATGTGTGCCCATCGTGCACTAACCGGGCACTTTTCGTCCAGCGCTGAGTTCACCTCAGCTTAAAATCCATCGGGACTGATAAAACGGACCACACGCTGAGTTCTCCAAATGCAGCGCTGATAACATTCTTTCAGCTGCTGTCCTTCTGGAGAACAATAGAGCTGTATTTAGAGATTAGGCCACTTGCTGTTCTCTAAATACACACAAATGAAGCTAGTTAGCTACTAATGGACTAATGCAAAATGATCGCTCTGTTAGCTTCTGACGAATTTTGAGCGATCATCTGTGTGTGTAAATGGACCTTAAGATTAACTGGCTTCACCTGAAATTGGCCATAGCTCGTATAGAAGTCTTCAATGTAGGAAAAATGCAGGTAAACCCTAAATACTGGGTGATACAGGGATATAGGGACATGTATACTGTGTACAACGCTGTGGAATATGTTGGTGCTATATAAGTAATGGGAGATAAGTAACACTGTGTCAGGGTGCTTTCACATCTGTGTTGGGGATTCGGGAAGCAGAGAAGGATAATCCCCGGGGTTGAACGGTTTTAGTCTGTGGATGGAACCAGACAAACCCCATTGACTATAATGGGGTCTGCCCCCTTTCAGCCCAGCTGCCCGTTTTTTCTTCTTGTATTTGCAGCCTCATCTACGAACGAACCCCCGGACAGAGGTTCCAACTCAGACCACCCTAAAACTCTTTTTGTTCCCAGGTTGTACCCTTTAGTTCCTGATGTCTTATGTCACAAATGTTTAGAAAATATTTATCAGAATCTTTAAACTTTTGGTTTGTGGTAAAAAAAAAGTTTCTTCAAAAAATTCCTATCATGCAATAAAACCTGTGAATTTTCCTTATTTTTGTTTGCATAAATTCAGTAATCCTACTTCAAATCAAGCAATATTAACATTTGTTAATACACAAATAACACTAGGTAAGAAAATTGTTTTTGTTCACAGGGATTAAAAGCTAGTTTTGTGTTACCTAGGTCACATGTCACTGGCAATGAGCTTTCACTGAGTCATAACTTTGGTTTTGTACCAACGGAGACTATAGCCTATGCAGCATATTACCGCACGCATCACAACCAATCATGAAAGAATGTAAAGAAACATGTCATTGCGCACAGCACATGCATCTGTTTGTTTTTGCAAGTCTGGATCTGATCAAAACCTGAAGTACATTTCCTGTTGTTTGCAGGAGGCCATCAGGCAAACAACGTATCCGCATTGGTTTTCTTATGGCCTCTAGAGGTTGCAAGTATACACTTGCACCCTTACGAGGCCATGGGAAAACCATTGCGGATATGTTGTTTGTCTGATGGCCTCCTGCAAACAACAGAAAGTACACAGTGCTTCAGATTTCCAGGAAGCTCCAGACTTACTAAACAAACAAATGCATGCGCTGTGTGCAATGGCACGTTTGTTTGCAATCTACCATCATTAAGTGTGATGCGTGCAATAATATGCTGCGTAGGCTATAGGGCCAGCTAAATTACCAGCTCAATTGGTACAAAACCATAGTTATGACTCAATAAATGCACATTACTAATTACATGTGACCTAGGCAACTCAAAAATTCCCGGGAACAAAGCACACAAAAAAAAAGTTACCCAGTGTAATGAATAAATAAAACTGCAGGATACTTTCCGCTAAAATCTGCTAGAGTTGTGCAGTGTATATAGTTTGTCCACAAGAGCGCAGTGTTGACACATTCTTAATACAATGGCAAGTGTTCTTGAACTTTTAGCACAAAGAATAAGGGGGGTGGGGGGAGAGTGCCTGATCATCTAGAATTGCTTGCTTTTCCACTACACTATTAAATGTCCATACATGGCTTCTAGAACATGATATAAAGACATTTTAGTGTCTTTAGATATAATATTATCCAGGTACACACTAGATATAATTTCAGCTCAGCTACATTAATTTCTATAGAATGATATTTTTCTTGGTTTGCAAAAACCCTGACTCAATCCAGTAACAAAATACTATGAGGCATATGCAATACTTACAGCTCCGGGTCGTGGCTCCGGTACAGAGTCCGTGTATGTACTCCACTGCTGAGACTCGCGGTTTACTTCCTTATAGAGGCCATTGAAGGCTTTCTGCACATCATTCATGGAGAAGGCACATACAGCTGAACTTCCAACTCCTCCCTTGTTCCTGGGGAGAAAAATATATTTCTTAGGATATAAGTTCCCTATATGGGCCTAATACATGTCCAGACACACGTATCAAAGTTACAACAGATATAATATACACTCTGTTTGCTTTTAATTACACTGATCAGAAACGATCCTGTAATAGCTATGCCATTTTAATGGCCACATAAACAAGCTCGGGGAAGTGAGAAGTAGGACAAAGTGGTCATTACGAAACAAAGCAAAGGCTGAAATGTAGTTCACAACACAAGGCTGTAATGAACGATAAAAACTATGTTCACAGCTAAGTTGCAGCATGGGACTTATAAAAGGAAAGCCAAAAATCTTGGGAGTTCCTCACATTCACACATAGAATAAATACTAATAACCTTCTGCTTACCACTGTGAAGTAAAGACCCCATAGAAAATGGTATTCATCCAATGTTCCCCTCCGGGAGTGAGAACAAACATGTCCCTCAGAACATTGAAGGGGAAACCATCTTCTGAGCGAGTGCACAAAAGTTGGGCCTTCAAGAATGTGGTCCACTTCTTCTGTAGGACACGCTCGCCACCGAGGTCCCCCTAAGAGAAGGATAATATAATGGTGTCAAAGGAATCATAAGAGAAAATAGCAATTAGGAAATAATTAACCAAACAGTGGCATGGAATTAACACTGCGGACCTTGTTAGCACAGGTTAATTAACGAGAGCCTGATGTCATAATGGCAAAAAGTACTTATACAAGAATTTACATGCCATTGTTATACCCTCTGTGGGTCTATGGTGGTAGGGTCTACAGCTCATGTTGGCCTGATTCTCATTGCCCAGGGCTCCTTTTCGACAAAATTATAAAGTATTAGGCTGTCTGCACATGGCCGCACGTGCACCGTGGAATCCGGAGCGGGCGCCTACCTCTGGATTACGCAGCAAATGCTTTCCATAGCATGCTATGAGGGGGGCGAAAAATTGCAGCATGCTCTATTTCTAGGCAGATTCCATGCAAACGGCTTCCATTGAAGTCAATGAAAGCCGTCCGACCCACAGCCCTTACGCAATCATCATTGTGGAAAGGCAACGGGATCCGTGTCATCGCCTAATGATGGCACGGCATAATCTGTACTGCGCATGTGCGCCGGCGTGACGACCGGTATAAAGAAGAATCTGGATAGTTATGCGGGGCCACTGTCCGGGCACAGGGTCAGATCCCACATGTGGAATCCGACCTGGTCGTATGCAGGCGGCCTTAATGTGATGTTAAAGCTTGTGACATCTTATACAGTAATGAAGAACTTTTGTTGATCTCACCTTACATACTCGAGCAATCCGAGACACAATAGGGTTCTCAAAAAAATCAAATTCTTTTCCAGTCTCGGTAAAGAAGAAATAAATCTTATCATCGTCACCTATAGAGTTCCCTTTGGGAAAATTTTCTGGGATATGAGCTGAGCCAACAAAAGCTGGATCTGCAATGACAAAGTGGAAGATAATGAGTTTAATAGCAGGTCCTATGCACATTTAATCACTGTGTCAACACAAGTGCACATCCCAGACTGATTAGTACTCTGGCTATACTCTTATTTACATACTACAACATACTCATCCCCAGTAATCCCCAACTACACATCCATTGTTGTATAGTCTAATTTACACCAATAAAGTCACATCCTTCAATGCAGTAAAATAAAGGGCTAGTTCAGTCTGGGCTTATGAACAGAGGAGTGGATAGACGGAATTCCAGACTAGCAGTAAGTGATATTTGAGTTATAGAAAATTTAGAGTCTACCTTACAGGCAAATATTTGCAATTTAAGAACGGTTTGCATACGTCAAAATTAATCCCTGATCTCTATCAAAAGCCATGTTTTATCTATACACACTGTAATCAAAGACGTAAATCAAAGGCCAACCTTGCAGCCAGTTTAAGGAGGTCTCGGTCTTCAGAGTAATCTTGCTATCTTCGCTTTTGTAAATAATGGGCTCATTTCCTCGGAAGGTACTGACTGTTCCTCCATACATGTCCCCATCTGAAACAAAGACAGAAGAATTAAGTAAACATTGTATATAAAATCTGAGAAATTATGAATCCTCCAGTGAGGATCCAAACAAAAATCATGGGATATTCTGGGGAAACTATTACAATGCTCTTGGAGCAGCTATACTTACCAACCACTATAGCCGAGGACTTATACTCTGGATCAAAAGGGCATCTGCCCCTTCCATCTTCCATGATGGGGTTGCCATTTGAATCTGTTTCCAAAGCAAAATCATCGATTCTCTAGAATGGAAAGAGAGATACTCGGTCAGTTAGTCAGGCCTTGAAAGTAAGTAATAGTATCTAAGCACAAAGAAATTGTTAACGAGAACATAGAAACTCCTTGCAGATCTTGCCTTTCATCACATTTGAAACCAGGACTCTAATTAAACGCTGAGCAATTCCTAAATCCAAAGGCTTAGTAAATACAGCTTTTGATGTAATTCAGCTTAAACTGTAGGACAACGTAGTTGCAACAGCACCAACATCAGGCTCACAGCTAGGTCTGCTCACAGGAGTTGTACAGCCTGGGCATTCTTTGACACCCCAGGTGGTGCCAAGAGCGTTCATCTGTAAGATCTGCAGTAAGTGTTTAAAGCATGGCAAGAACATAAAGAACCTCAACACAACGTATATGAACAGTCACGTGCACTACCGCCACCCGCTGCCTTGGAGAGCCCATCTGGGCTAAAGAGCAAAGGGTCAACCTCAATCTCTTATGCTGCCTCTTCATCCATCTCCCTCCCTGTTCATGCAGTAGCCTCTGAGCACAGAGAGGCAGTTCTGTATAAGGGCAGTAGCACACCTACTTTAGGCCTCTCCTCCACAATTGTCAATTGGGCTGCAAGCTTTAGAGCCAGGTAGCGGGAAACTGAGAGCTGAACTTGAATGGCCACCATCACCACCACCTTCACTGACATTGACATCTACCCCATATTCCAGTGTTTCTCAAGTCAGCAGCCAGCCCTCCATTCCCAGCTACGGGAATATACAAAAATATCACCCCAATAATCCACGAGCACAAAGCCAGAACACACGCATTATGCAGCTGCTTGCAATGAAAATGCTGCCCTTCAGGCTAGTGGACACAGTTGCCTTCCGCAACATGACGCTCTATGCTAACCCACAGTACCAGGTGCCCAGCCATGATTTCTTTGCCCAAAAAGTCATCCCTGCCCTGCGCAGCCATGCAAATGATAACATGTCCTTGGTGTTGAAAGACGCTGTTAGTGGCAGGGTGCACCTGATCACAAACACATGGTCCAGCGCACATGGCCAAGGACGCTAAATATACCTAACAGCACACCGGGTCAACGTCCTGCAAATGGAGCATTAAGCCAAAATTGGTGGTCCATGTTTCATGGCACTCCCAAAAGTTGCGGGTCATTTATCTTAGTCTGTCCTCTCCTCACTCCCCTCCTCCACCTCTTTATACAACCTTTAAGAACCCTCCACACTGGCACAAATATCCGTATTGCCCTCTATATAGCGGTGCATGTCATAAACATCCTAAAACTGATATATCTAGCGGCGTACAGCCACACGGCTCTGCAGGCTGAGGCTGACACATGGCTAATCTTGTACAATCTGAAGCCAAGCAAGGCTGTGTGTGACAATGGGGCCACTTATGGAGTGGCTACAGACATGTGTGCTGTTTTTCACTGCTTCACGTGTAGAACTACCAATGTATTGTGAAGATAGCATCAGCCATGCTGGACAGCCGAAAATGGGATCCAGAACTGACAGATCAGAGACATGGTAGAAAAGATAAATTAAAGGCCATATACCCCCTCTTCCCCTTTGGTTCGAGGACAGAATTTTGTCCCAAAGCCGGATAGTCTCTTTAAGTTACATAAGCTAGAAACTAACTGCTAGCGATATACACTTCCTCTGCTCTTATTTTCTCTTACGTCACGCTCCAAATACTTTAATCTCTAAACTTTCTGAAACTCTTCTAACTGTGGTGCATAATTATTCACTTGTTGGCCACTGTGTACAGATGTGTGTCAATGTAATGGTTCCATGTAGCCTGGGATTTCATAATTGGCTTCTCTGTGTGAGGCAATGAAGCAGGCAGAATTTGCTTGTTTACAATGATTACACGTTAGCATGGGCACCCTTGTGTATCAGGGCATCTGTGCACGGAATCCATTTATCGTTTCGCCAGAAACACTTGGCATATGGATAAATATTAGTATAGCTAATAATCCTTGGGTATTCCTTTGATGAATAGATACGTCTCCCACTGCTTTAACCCAGATTACGGTTAACAGCCAGGATGCCATTTCCAGGTAATGACCTGGTTGTAGGTGTAAACACAAGAGATGGGTAAGCAGGGTGCTAGTATATTAGATACAAGGGTGGACTGACGTCTGTGGATGTCTAATATACTGGGATGATAACAGGTATCGAGACAGTTGAAGTCACTACAATAACATTGGGCAGACTCTATATACAGAACAGGTTTCTGCCTATGGCCTACATACAGTACACAATAATGCCTCATTCATGGAACCAGACACAAGTTGTGGAATGTGTAAAATGAACACTAAGCATATACATAATAATAGATGAGAAAACGCAATTATACAACCCGGAGGCCTCAAGTTAATAATTACCAGGCTGCAGTGGGAAGGAAATGCGGCTCACTGCAATCATGTATTCTGAACGCCTATCAGAACAGTGCTAGACCAGAAAACACATGAAAAAGTTCTTCTTTATTAAAGGGGTATTCTGGAGATTAAAACTTTCTCCAAGTTTTAACCCAAGGGAACGGTGCGGAGGCGCAGCACCGATCCATACAGTTCAATGAGAGCAATGGAGATTGCTGAGCGCAAAGCAGGAGAGCAAAGCTCGTCAATCTCTGGTGCTCTCATTGAAATTAATGGAGCAGCGGTGCACCGGCGCAACCTCCACTTTGTTTCCTTGGAGACCATCCCAATCCCTTTTTTTAGGATTGGTGGAGGTTCCAGCGGTTGGACCCAATTTATCAGTTTTGGGTGAAAACTTGAAAAAACATTCAGCCTTTAGAATAACCCTTTAATTCATCAGATACATAAAACGTTTAAAGTGCAAATGTTAAAACAGGTGGGTGAACAGGACAGGGGCACTTAGGGTCACTAAAGCATAGTGCATGCTGTCCCCAGATATTATGTGTAGTATTATAATTGGCCGAAAAAACGAACTGTTTAGTAAAGAAAACACTAAAGTACAAGAAAATTCATATAAGTGATTAAGAAAAAGTATCATGCAAAGCAAATGCACCTGGTAGAGTCCAAAGTTCACCCACCGCACCTAAAAGGCGTTTCACCAGTCATCAACTGTTACCTACTTCTGCAAGCTAAAAAAAATCCACTTATCAGTACATCACATCATAGGGACAGCAATGGAAGTATCCAGCTTGTCTGACCATTTCTACAAATTCCCCCATACACACGAAAGTGACCATGGTGAAAGTGGAGAAAGCTGTGCTGCCCCTGACACCTCCGGCAGTGGCTTATTTTCAAGAAGGGTAAAAGCAGTGGGTGTCAAAATGCAATGTGCTCGATCTCTCTTTGTTGGAAAACTTTTACTTTAAGCCCCCCGTGGGGGCCTTTAGTTTCTATACAATATATTAGTTAGCAACCATTTTTCATGGGTGCCATATTGTATGTGCAGTTCAGAGCTTCTGCATGCCCTTTTAATCAAGGCTTCCATAAATGAGAACTACACACAGGAATAGTCGATACTTCACAATCCATACTGAGCGTTAACAGGAGGTGGATGAAGCGTGGGAACACATGGACTATTCCGGACTATAGTGAAAACTTTGACTTAAAGTGGTTGTTTGAAATCACAGAGGTGAGAGGGAAATCAAAAGCATTAGTCCCTGGAAAAGAGCCAACATTGCAGTACCTGATAAGGTGCAGAGCAGGCACAATCGCCGCTGAGCAATAAGGCTGGCACAATTTCTGTAGACTAGAGATGAGCGAACATACTCTTTTCAGGTGTTTTTGCACTCGAGCACCGCTTTTTCCGAGTAACTGACTATTCGGATGAAAAGATTCGGGGGGCGCCGGGGGTGAGCGGGGGGTTGCAGAGGGGAGTGGGGGGGGGGGAGGGAGAGAGAGAGAGCTTCCCCCTGTTCCCCACTGCTACCCCCCGCTCCACCACGCCGCTCCCCCGCCCCCCCCCCGAATCTTTTTGTCCGAGTAGTCAGTTACTTGGAAAAAGCGGTGCTCGAGTGCAAAAACACTCGAACCGAGTACGCTTGCTCATCTCTACCGTAGACCCTAATAAGATGCAGAAAACCAGACTATAGACTGGAGGAGCTAATTGTCCACTGCAGACTTATATGCAGCCACCCACTCAACGCAGCCCAGATTGGGGAGGAGTGACTGCAGACGAACCTAGTCTGCAATGTGATAGATACCATAGAAGCCAGCCAATGTATGAGTGTGTCTCACCATACAGGATTACAGCTCACACTAACATAGCCCTGTATCTCAACAGTAGGCCACACTGGCTGACATCTTGGGCTCCCCCAGAAGTCTATAGCAAACTGCATAAAGGAAATACTGATACACACTAATAAAATGCGGGTGTTAGTTCAGCATTTTGGGCAAGACGCATAAGCCAACGGGCCAGCTCTGAGTGCTCTCATTGGCTGCAGCAGCCTACGACATCCCATAAACAGACTGGAGTGCAGCCTGTATACAAACAATGGGAGTGATGACCGAGCAGCCGTGAAGGACACAATGGGGAACGGGGAAAGGGAAATATATGACACTTTGATGTTTTACACCAGATGGAGCTAGGCTCTATAGAAAAAAAAATCTCGGACAACCCCTTTAACGATTCACTTTTATGGCGATTCTGTATCACAACTGATTTTTATATAAACACCCAAGAGGCTTTGAAAATCTATACATGTAGTGCTTATTTATTTTTGTTACTGTATATCTGATAACTGTACAGTTTTAGGTGCAAACATGACCCTTTCCATAAAGTAACTCAACAGAACAAGCTGTGTACAGACACAGGACTAGCAAGGAATTCTGGGAGATTTAATCTCTGGTGCCAGCAGAATCATGAATACAGCTCTGGATTAAAAAAGGTTAGGATTACTATAATAAAAGTATTGCAATTGAGTTGCATTCATGAACATAGTATAAAACTTGTTTTTCCTTTGTTTTAGGGTATGTATTCCCTCGGAGATTTCATATTTCCACAACAGGCATATGTGTATATCCCCAGAAGCTATCCTACTAGAAGAGTAAGCCAAGTCATTAATAGCCCTACCCAGACAGGGTGTGATGGATTTGTAATGCAGTTGAAGAAGTGTACTTACGATGTAGGTGCAGTTGGGGCTGAAGGCGTAAGTCCCACAGGTGTAGAGGTGTGTGCTGTTCATCTGCAGGAGGATCTTAATATAGTTCTGGCAATCTCTCTGAAACAGCAAACAACAAATTTCAGGTCATTTCTCACCCCATTGCTTAGCATTGATTATTAACTAACGGCACGTCGTTATCAGAGGCCATCATCATCATCAAGGCTAAGGAGTGTGAAACACTGAACGATAAGTGCCCAGGGACTGCACCATTCTCACCATGAATCACGCAGTCTAAAAGGGCTTCCCAAGCGTGAACAGGTTGGTGATGACGTCACTGGCTCGTTCCATCGAGAAAATGAGAATCATCCCCTGTATAAGAGCTATGTAGGCTGTGCTCACACCTCCTTCGCAGATATTATCACATTTTACACATTAAAATTACATTACCATTTCCTTCAGATTTATGCAAAATTCTGTACACGCGGTGGAAACCCAATGGACACCATTAGAAGTGAATGAGTCTGTTGACCGCCATTGGTGTCCGTTGTGTGACAGATCCGGCACTGCGTCATGGTTTCCATTCATAATAGAAATCACAAAGTAGATGTGAATAAAGCATTAAATGTGCAATACGTGCATTGCTACTGTCAAACTTGCACTCCAATATGCAGAATATAGGGACTAATTGTTTAGGGGGGCAAAATGGAAGTGTGGTGTAGGTATTGCCTTATTAAGTTCCACATAAATCATCCTGATTAAACAGAATATGAGCTTGCTTACATGCATTTCATTGAGTTGTCTTGGGAGAGACACTAGTGGTATATTGCTAGCAATGTCCAAGTGGCAGGGATCTGAATGCTATGACCCCTGTTGATCACTAGAATAATGTTGCAGTACAACTAGGAGAACATCATGCCATGTCCTATGTTGGCACCACTCTTCATTCTTCTCATTCAGTTTGAATTTTTTCAGGAAAACTGGGAATGGATCTTAGATTTTCTGGCCTTTACCATGCTTGGGTCTATTCCATTTTAAGGGGTGGCATAGTGGGGGTGAGGGATATTTTACAAAAACATGGAGAGAAAGCAGTTTGGAGGACTAAGCTCTAGATTTAGCATTTGGCCTTCTACAGCTGTTTTTGTGTATCCATACTTTTGACTTCCTGAGTGGGGATTGTCTTGTAGGTAGAAGGTCAGGTTGAGTCAGCACAAGTTCAGGTTGAGTCAGCACAAGGTCAGGTTGAATAAGCACAAGGTAAGGTTCAGTCGGTACAACTTGTAAATTTTCATACAATTGCCCAATAGTGGTTGCAATATTAAGAGAAGCCTGACTACAGATATGAACCCAACTCCACTGCACAGAACATTTGAGAAATCTATATTGTGCAAAGGACACCTCCCCTAGATCTTCCTTCCCAGATGATGAGGATGCTTCATTATTATGTTATACATTGATAAATGCACACTCACAAATTACTTAATTTCTTAACCCTAATCATTAAAGGGGAATGTACACATACTCCCATGGGGTGATATACCATGATCCCAGGTGATTCATGTTTAGTGACACATCTATGTCAACGTATTATACTATATAAGCCCACAGTTAAATGAAACTGAATCCCAAAATCCACAAATAAACTATTTCCCTGGGCACCCTGTACTATGTGGTTTCCATAACTCCCATAGAAGTGAATGTGAGTTACGTAAACTGTAGAGCACAGCAAGCGACGCTGTATCTCACAAGCTATGGGAAATGATCTGCTGGTAATCAAAACCTACACAACACATTGTAGGGATCACAGTGAATGCTTTCTGATTTCTAAAGAACATCAGCCAATTCAACAGGCTATGGACAAGTCATACTAGTAGATGTCTATGCTCTCCAATTACTACCACTATTAAAGGGCTCCTAGCACTCTACACACAGTGCCTGTTTGACTGTTAGCTCTGACATCTACGTGTCCGGATTTGGCTTTGACTGTAATGCGAGAGCCCTTATCTAATGGCAGAACTGATGATTTGGTGAATTAACGTTCACTTGTGATCATCTGCTTGTGTAAAAGGGTTTTCTGGGCAATTTTTATTGATGACCTGGCCCCAGGATTTGTCCTCAATAATTGACCTGCTGGGTTCTGCAACTTCAGAACTTGGCCGATCAGCTGTTGGGGAGTCTGCAGTCAATGACAAAATTTGAAGGTTGGAAGTTCAATCTCCGCTTGGTTCGGGTAGCCGGCTCAAGGTTGACTCAGCCTTCCATTCTTCCGAGGTCAGTAAAATGAGTACCCAGCTTGGTGGGGGGTAATAAATAAATTACCTGAGAGCGCTGCAGAATAAGTTGGCGCTATACAAATAACAAGATTTACTGAATAGAAGCAGATTATTGTGATCCCTATGTAGTGGACAGCACTGGTAACTGCAGGCACAGCTCTCACTGATTTTTATTAGAAATGCTCCTGCAATTCCCATGCTGGACACTTCGTAGGGATCAGAATAATCTGCTTCCACTGTGTTCGGTTGGTGACAGTGGGTGCCTGAACAGCTGATTGGCCAGGGTCCTAATTGAAGGACCCCAACCGATCAATACAAATAGTCTGGAAAACCCCTTTAAGTCCGAGCAATTGGTTGCAATCTCAACTGACAAACCCCACAGATGTAAACCTTCCACACAGATCTACGTGACAGAGATTTGTTAAACCTGATGCAGTCCTTAAGGATTAAACACATTATGAGTGACCAATATGCAGATACAGGGGACATCTAGGAGGTGGAAAACCCCATTTTACAGCACTGGATCTCTTTTCTGTACCTTCTCCTTACCCATATATGAATATGCGGGCATGGATTGCCGTTTTAACAATGTTTGCTATACACAAGTAGATTTGTACAAACATACGGCACAAAACGTTTAGTTCCTGTTTACCATTTAGTACTTATGAAGGAGGTCAGGTGGAGTGAACATGCAAATACTACTTGGTGCAGAGGATATGTGTAACAAGGGTGCGGCTGTACTTTGGACAATGAATATGTATTCTTTCTTAGTAGTCTGTGGAATTGGAAAACCGCAAATGAGTTTTTCCTAGAACGGTAACGTTTAGGTAATGTATTACTGAGTAAAAGGAGCAAGAAGTGAAATAATAAGATGAAGTTTGAATCCAATTTCTATGGGACCTTTCACACGGGACAGAATATTCCGCAATATGCCGTCCCTGAATTCAGCACCAAAACCCACACTGCTAACTGCAGATTTTGATGTGGAATTGCCTGCAGGATTCTGCTATTTTCAATTCTGCACCAAAATTCGCCTCTTAGCAGTGGAGATTTTGAGTCTGAGTATTCAATAGGAGGATGTATTCCGCAACACTGTTGCAGCATATTCCGTCCTGTGTGAAAGGTCCCTAACAGTCTAGCTGGCAGCATTTTTTACTTGGGCATGAAATGATAAATGGTGTCACGCTCTTAGAGGGCAAAGTGCAAAAATACCCTCTGAGTAAATGGAACATGTTTAGAAATGTAATAAGATTTAGGCCACCAGCACACGGCTGGGTCGGATTCCATATGCAGGATCCTGCAGCGGAATCTGTCCCTGTGCCTGGCCAGCGATCCCGCGTACCTATCTGCAGTCTTCATAATCTGCGCTGCGGATGTACCAGCCGGTGCACATGCGCAGTTTAGATTATGCCACGCCGTCGCTAGGTGATGACATGGATCCCGCAACCTTTCCACAATGATGATTGCGGAAGGGTCGTGAGGCGGACAGCTTCCATTGACTTCAATGGAAGCTGTCCACACGGAAGCCGCACAGAATCGCAGTCGATTTCCACTTGTGTAGAGGAAATTGCGTTTTTGCCATAGCATTCTATGGGCAGCATTTGCTGTGGAAATTTCATATTGCTCTGGATTCCGTATTGAAAATCAACCCGTGTGTAGGCGGCCTTAAAGGGGTTCCAGACAGTGTTTCTCACCTCCTCAAGCACCACCAACAGGTCATGTTTTCAGGATTTACTTAGTATTGTACAGATGATAACATTTTGTCATTGTCTGAGAAATTGCCACAGGTTTCTATAGGTCATCCTAAAATCATGACCCAATGAGGGTACTTCAAAACTGCATGTTGAGAAACACTGTTCTAGAAGACACTTGGATACATTTTTCAATGCAATCACACCCTTCTTCTGCACTCATGTTAAACACCATATTCATCTAACACCTGCCAGTTTGGAGTGGTTGTGGCCATGAATGGTTCTTTGAAAACAACCATGTGACATCCAACCTCAAGTATTCTTGCTAAGGTTGATATTTAACATTGTTAAGCAGATGAAGACCCCAAGAAATAACTTTGGGCACCGCTTTTATTGAGCAACTTCATGACACAGAAGCACAAGTATATGTACTATGACACCTCCTGGGCAGTTGTGATTCAGGACCAGGGTGTGATCTTATCAAAGGTCTAATGGTCCATTTACACGGGACGAGCCGTCGCCCCACTTATAGCTAGGGTCTTTCCCTTATCACTGTTTTGTTATATACTTTTTGTGTTATCTGCATTCGTACTGGAGTGTATAAACCCGTCCTTTCAGGACATTATTATTGTGCCTGGGTCCAACATGACAAATATCTTATCATTAATAAGGAATAGGGATCTGGATACTCAGTACAATATTGCTGTATAGTAGAACATACCTGCGCATCTTTTCCCTTGAAAGTACATTCCTTCTTTTTACTGTCTTCTGCTTTCCATCTTAGCTGCAAAATGAATATCAAAGCGCTATGTTATAATGGGTGACTTGTATGGTAGTTGTCACGGTTCAAGAATGAAGAATAGAAGCACCTACCATTGATATAGATGTAAAGTTTGCACTGTTGAGCGAGAATAGGACTTCCCTGGCCCCTACATACAGAGTGCTGCCATCCTTACTGAGCAGTAGGGTTGTGTAATGACTGACTCCTTCTGCCTCAAACCTCCTTATTGTCCTCTCTGGAGAACCTAAAACACAGGACAAAGCATGTTTGTATATTAGTCCAGTGCTTTATAACATGATAATTGACAACATACAGTACAATAAGAAACAAATACAATATGAAAAAGACTATAAGTCAAATATTATGTGTTTTTGATTCTGCATCACTGAAGCAAAACAGATTTGGTGGAGACCAATGTGAAATTTTCCAAGTGAATTCCGCCTCTAAAACCATGGCAGAAATGTGTGGCTAAGGCCGGGTCCACACGAGCGTGTGGTGACAGCATATTACGCACGCAGGTTTTGCGCGCATAAATGCTGTATTAATCTCACATGGATTGTGCAAAATATGCGTGCAAGAAAAGTCACAGCATGTTCTAACTTGGCGCATATTACGCTTGCATACGCACTAGATAGTACATGGTAATGGACGGCACACAGCCATTACGCAATCTCATTGCAGACTGCCTGCGTGCCGCATGCGTATCTCCTGCAGCCGGCACGCTGTGAGATACACTCGTGTGAGCCTGGCCTATTTCATGTATTTTTGCCGTAGGTTTTGTTACGGATCTGCGCGCGAATTTAGCCCTTGTTTATGGGCAAAATCTACATGTGGAATTTTTAACTCCTTGTTCTGCGCAGATCCTTATTATGAAGTGACATGTAATTTTTTTCGACAGTGCGGATTTGAAATAGAGGTGGAGAAGTCTGCGTCTAAAGTCACAAAATTTGCAGTGTGAACATATGGTAAAAATCAAAAATAAAGATACTACGCTGTTGATGGCTATAATAAACATACATCCAAATCTTAAAATATCATATTGATGGACATTTGTCACAAAATGGTCTAATTCTGTCTGCTAATATGCAGAGGAGTAGAGTGCAGAGATAGAAGTCACACCTAGTCCCTGGTGTCTAAGGGGTCCCCAAGGTATTTTATTCCCAGGAGCACTGCTGTGGTGCTCTCCACAAGAAGAAACATTACTTTCCCTGGTCTTTCATTCTCTACTTGCATGTGACAAGGACAATGTAATGATTTTCCTTTACTGATGATTATTTTTTATTTTAGTGATATATACTCTTTGAGGCTATTGTAACATAGTAACATAACATAGTATATTAGGCTGAAAAGGGCATATATGCATCCAGTTCAGCCTATTACCCCCCACCCCCAATGTTGATCCTGAGGAAGGCAAAAAACCCAATGAAGTAGAAGCTAATTTTCCTCATTTAAGGGGAAAAAATTCCAAATCTGGCAATCAGAATAATTCCTGAATCACCGACCCTTCTGAAGTAATCAGTGGCTAAAACATACGTATAATATTGTATCACTTAAGAAGGGCATTCAGGCCCCTCTTAAACACTTTTATCAGGTTTGCCATCTCCACATCCTCAGGCAGAGAGTTTTACAATTTCACTGCTCTTACAGTAAAGAACCCCCTTCTATGTTGGTGTAGAAACCTTCCTTCCTCTAGATGTAGGGGCACCCCCTTGTTGCAGTCCTGGGTATAAATAGATGATGGCAGAGATCTCAGTATTGTCCCCTGATATATTTATACATAGTTATTAGGTTGCCCCTCAGCTGTATTTTTTCTAAACTAAATGACCCCAATAACCTCTCTGGGTATTGTAGCCACCTATTCCATTTATTACTTTAGTTGGCCATCTTTGAACCCTCTTAGGCTCTGATATGTCCTCCTTGAGTACCGGTGCCCAAAACTGTATACAATATTGGTCTGACCAGTGACTTGTAAAGAGGAAGAACAATGTTCTCACCATGTGCCCCTAGATCTCTTTTGATGCATCCTGTGATCCTTTTTGCCTTGGCAGCAGCTGCCTGACACTGGTTGCTCCAGTTAAGCTTACAGCTAACTAAAATCCTCAAGTCCTTTCCCATGTCAGTGTTACCCGGTAGATTCCGATTTATTGTGTAATGATGTATGTATTTCCCCCACCCATGTACATAACCTGTTATTACCACCATGTTATTTACAAAAGGTCATGCATGTTAGAAAAGGTAATTTGGTTCTAATGATAACTGTTAGAGATGAGCGAGCATGCTCGGATAAGTAAGTTACCCGAGCGAGTCTCGCTCTTCTCGAGTAACTGCATTCTTGTCCGAGCATGCTCAGGAGGGAAGGCGGCGGCGGGGGTGGGGGTGGGGGGGGTGAGAGATCTCTTTCACTCTCTTCCCCGCTAACCCCCGCCCCCCCGAGCACGCTCAGACAAGAATGCAGTTACTTGAGAAGAGCTAGGCTCGCTCGAGTAACTGGCCTATCCGAGCGTGCTAGCTCATCTCTAATATCCGTACATGTGGGGATTCAGATGTAGTTTTTTAAATTTACAAATTAATAAAAAACAGCAACAAATGATTAAAAAAAAGCTAAAAAAAAAGAAAAATTAGAGAAAAAAAACCTGGAAAATTAGGAGAATAAAAGAGAAGCAGAGTCAGTATTCATTCCCTCACCAACAAATACTCTGCTCTGATCAATTGATCCCCAGTAGGGAGGTATTCAGGACTGAGTGGCACAGGATAAACTGAGTCCTTTGAATAGTTTTCCAGTTCATTAATAACCATGAGGTGATCACTGTTTCCTTGTGCAACTGTAACTTCTCGTTCCTATGGCAAGCTTCGGAGCACATACTCCATGTGCTGCCAGATACGGATCTTTGGCTCAGAAACTTGATATCAATATGTTGAACAGCATGACTGCCGCTCTGCTCCAAACCCCGAGACACAAACCTTCTGGATCATTCTGGAGTGTTTATTAACTATGTGATGGATGTGTTTAAAATTATATGCAGTATATCATAATAACATTCACATATATTGGTCACAGAATGTCTTCATGTTAGTGATACGCTAGTGGTGCGCTCCAGTATTGAGTCAATGAATAAAACCTCTACATCTCATGTATCAAAACTTCTTTAGAAGAGAACTAATCTTGTAGCCCACAGCAACCAAGAGTTACTCGTTACAGTCAAAAAGTCACTTTCTTCTCAGTCTTTATAGAGGAGGTCTATGGCAAATAGTGTGTCACTATAAGACCATGAAAATACGTAAGCAACGGCATTAAAAGCAAACTACAAAATGTATTCTTCACTTATTTCTACTGGACACCTCAATTCTCCACAACTAAACACTATTAAGTTGAGTTTTCTAGAACTCTAATATTGATAACCTATTCTTAGGATAAGTCATCAATATTAGATTAGTAGAGGTCCACCGCATGGGAACTCTGCCGATCAGCAAATTAAAGTGGCCGCGGCACTCAGGTAAGCACCGCTGTCACTTCACTGCTTACCCGACACAGCGCCATACATTTCATAGTGGCATTGTCTGGTATTGTAATCCAAGCTACTCTCAAGCAACCTGAGAAGAGGCTGCGGCACTCACCTGAATGTCACAGCCTCTTCAATCAGCTGATCGGCAGGGGTCCTGAGCGGTGGATCCCCAACGATCTCATATTGACGACCTATTAATATTAGGGTTCCAGAACACCAGTTTAAGAACAAATGTATGCAGTAATCTAATGACCGTACAACATATGCTGGAGATGCAAAGTCACTTTAAGCTATTTTCCACACCTTTTGCAACTATATTGGTAGTAAATTCAGTCCATTGTTTATGCTATATTATAAGCAGATATGTCAAAAAATTTGGAGATTCCCCAGATTTTTGGAAAGGCTTCCACATGTACACTCTGCTGCTAAATAAGTATATACCAATTCCATACCAAGCCATGGCAGGCATGATAAGCTACAACAATGGAGTATAAATACATTAGCTTGTGACACTAAACCACCTGCACCAACTTGAATACTCTTCACTAGAAGATGAATGTGCCATGCTGACAAGAGTAATGAAGAGCAAGCCTTAGAAGAAATTGTTCTGTTCAATGCCCGGGCCTCCTGTGAGGCGCGATCCACAAATGTAGCTTGACCTTTGTCATCTTTCATGCCGTGTTTCACAACGTTAGACAGTATTCTGTTATTAGTGTTCATTAGCTTGTCTGAACAGCCTTGACATTTTCCAGTTGTGACTTGTCAGATGAAATAAAGAAGTTCACATGTTACTTGTAGCTTTGAGCATTAAAGCGCTGCTGGTGTACTCTATGGTGGTGGGGAATTTTTGCAAACTGGGGAAAATGTTTTGAGAGGGGATATTGACAGAACAGAACCTGCCTGATTGTGGTACATTCCTCAAAATTATCCAGTTGGACACTATCAAGTATGGTCAGCCAGAGAACATTGACTTGTATAGTCATGCATAAACTACATCTGGGCTGTATCTGGTTCTGTACCCTTGGAATTATCATTTTGGTCCATATCAATTTGGTGCTATATATAAACAATCTGTGATCTGTTAGTATACCCAAGCTATGGTTGACTGCAAATGGTCTCTAAGCAGTCAAACATTGCTGGCACCAGTCAATAACATGTCTAGAGAGACTAGTGGATTCAACCCATTTGATGAGGAAACATTAAGTTAACTCAAGTGAATTCAAGTGTCAGGCCTCCTTCCCACGAGCGTGACGGGGTCCGCCGCGTAATATTACGCAGTGAAGCCCGTCACGGCGCCCCCCAGAGCCCCTATACTTACCTGCGGGAGATAGCGTGAAATCGCTTCCCCGCCCACCACCGCCGCGTCACCGCCCGTCACCGCCCACCACCGCCGCGTCACCGGCCGTGTCACGTGCACGGCCGGCCGTGTCACGTGACGCGGCCGGCCGCGTCATTTGGCGTCATATGACGCGCGGCGGTGGGCGGGAAAGCGTTTTTTCACGCTATCTCCCGCTGGTTACAGCGGGAGATAGCGTGAACGGACGGCTTCCATTGACTGCAATGGAAGCCGTCAGTGCGTACAGCCCGTCCTCACCCGCAGAAAATAGAGCATGCTGCGGGTGAGGACGGGAGAAATCGCGGTGCGTAATTCCGCGCTGGAATTACGCATCGTGAGCATTGTGCTATTAGGTTCAATAGAACCTAATAGCTGCGGGCAACGCAGCGGATTTTCGCCGCGAATTACGCGGCGGAAATCCGTTCGTGGGAAGGAGGCCTAAAGGTCCAGATGAATTACATCCCAGGATACTGAAGGAAGCAGCGGAGATAATAGCTGAACCACTTGCTATAATCTTTGAAAATTTCTGGAGAACAGGAGAAGTCCCACAAGATTGGAGAAAGGCAAATGTTGTTCTCATCTTCAAAAAAGGAAAGCAGATGAACCCAGGAAACTACAGTCCTGTGAGCCTGACTTCTATACCGGTAAAGATATTTGACCAAATTATACAACAGCATGTATGCAAGTACTTGGATGAGAATGCAGTAATTAACCAGAGCCAGCATGGGTTTGTAATGAACAAGTCATACCAGACTAATCTAATTTCCTTCTATGATAGTATTACTGACTAGGTTGATCAGGAAAATGCGGTAGATATAGTATATCTTCAATTCAGCAATGAATTTGATAAAGTATCTCCTGCCATCCTTACTAAAAAAAATTACCAAACATGGGATTCAAAAAGGAACTGTTAGGTGGAATCACAACTGGCTGAGTGATCGTACTCAAAAAGTGTCATAAATGGCTGCACATCCAAGTGGAAGAATGTATCAAGTGGGGTACCACAAGGCTCTGTCCTGGGCCAAGTGTTCAACATTTTTATAAATGATCTGGAGGAGGGAATTGATGGGAAACTAATCAAATTTGCTGATGACACAAAGCTAGGAGGAATAGAGAAGAGAGAACGGACTCAAAAAGATCTAGAAAAGCTTGAACAGTGGGCGGCAACTAACAGAATGGTATTGAACAGGGAGAAATGCAAAGTCTTACATCTGGGCAAGAAAGATGAAAAAAGCACATGCAGAATGGGAGGAATTAGGCTAAACATGTAAAAAAGACTTGGGTATACTAACAGATCCAAGCATATACAAACGATGCCCAACAGCTTGTCCCAGCAATAATCCTTGCCGTGCTTTTACACAGGAATGATTACCGCTCAGTGAATAGAGGCAGAGCGAGCCGGGAATCATTCTGGCCCACCCACCTCCATTCACAGTAAGCAAGTAGTCGTTCATAAGTGAACAACTGCCTGTTTACACTGAACGATCCGTCGTTCAGTCACTACATGCATTTACACGGAACAGATAATAGTTCACATTCACGCTGGACCGGGGGAATCTAAAGGATTAGCGCTCCGTGTAAAGGCACTCGACTACAGGCTACTTATGAGATGGTGACAAACCAAAATGGGCATTAACCAGTATATATAATTTCCTGTTGCTTTTGTAGTATCAACATATTCTGCAGACCATTTACATTACTCTGAGTTCAGCTCAGCTTAAAATATGTCGTCCCCGATAAGACGGACCGCATGCTGAGTTCTCCAAGAGCAGCACTAATAACATTCTTTCAGCTGCTGACCCACTGGAGAACAATAGCGATGTATTTAGAGAACAGACCACCCGCTGTTCTCTAAATACACGCAAATGAAGCTGGTTAGCTACTAATGGGCTGATTAGCCTATTAGTAGCTAATGCAAAATGATCACTCAAAACTGTCCATTGCTGACGAATTTTGAGCGATCATCTGTGTATGTAAATGGCGCTTTAGTCCCCAGTGGAGCTCACAATCTGATTTCGGTATCTCCCATCTACACAATAGGGCCAATTTCACTGGAGGCCATTTAACCCATTTGTATATATTTGGAGTGTAGGAAGTACCTGCAACGCCTGGAGGAAATATACCCAATCAGCATGTGTGAAGGGGTGTGTGTGCTAAAATACCCTTAAAGTTGTTCATCAGTAAGTTATACTAACAATCACTTCCAATGACTGCAAGAATGTTAAAATAAATATTAATAGATATTATTAGATATTCCTGCAGGGCATAATAGAGAATGGCTCATTCCGAGAACCTACTAATTAGAAGTGATACCATCAAAAAACCCTTTACAAAGACAATATTTACTTACCGACATTTATATACACATATATTGTTACAGATGAGATAACAAAATGTACTTATCGAGATGATCTTATAAATGCTACAGGACATCCGATCTGGCCACTTTACATTATGAATTGAGCTGCAGCCATATTGTTTTTTTGTGATTTCCTCTTTACCAGCACAGTCTTGTAATAACCTAGTACTGGCCCATCTGTTTAACAAGTGTGCTTTCCATTTGTTCTGAATACAGATTAATTAGAAAAAGCAAACATAAGTTGTGGTCAAAGTTGGAAAAGCAACACAGGAAGACTATTGTACCTCGTTATTGATTCAGCAATAGAAACGCTCCCGGCTCAAACTGCTTTGAATTTTACAGAATTATTTAGAATTTGCAAAAACATCTGCAATCATAAATAGTTGGGTTTTTTTGTTTTTTTTTTAAAGAATAGATTCAATAAAACTTTTTCTAGCTCGTAAAAAGAACTGACAGATGCATGAGTGATTGTAGCCTATAGCTATACTTTTATCCAATGGCAGTACAAACACAACCATGCGAGTTAAATCTCACCAAATACAGCAGAGGAAAGAAAAAAAGTACCCCCCTTATATAACACCAATGGCTGATTAGACCATAGAATTAAGGTTAAAGCCGATTACTTGGCCAGCACAACAGATAAACATTTTGACAGATTGTCAATTAATGGCTAATAAGACAAACATTATAATTGCGCTTTTTTTATTGAATATAAATCCCATGTCTACCATCAGCTTTAGGGCCAAAAATGTCATAAACGAGAGGTGTATACGCCGCAGCCCGGAATACTATAAGCCGGGGGTAGAGAGTTTAGCTTAGCTAAACTCCCTCCCCCTTCCCTTTCCTGACGCACTCATGGGCTCCTATAGGAGTCTATGGGAACGGCCAGCATATTCCGGCAAAAGATAGGATAAGATCTAGCTTTTTCGGCCCGCCGGCCACTTTTACGCTCCGGAAAATTGCCAATCCGATCTAATGCAGTGGAATCCAATGCTAAAGATGGTCGCGATTTTCAGCCGGCGTTTTATCGCGACAAAATAGCCACGATAAAACGCTCGTGTTAAACTAGCCTTAGACCAACAGACCATCACAATCACTACAGATTCATATATATACAAACATAATGAGCATGTGTATTACTATTACAAATCTTAGTTTCCATCACTCTTACTTCCTCAGAAATTATTTAGAATTTCTGGGCTGGGGGCGGGGTCCCCAGCGGGTCTGGGTCTTCCTGGTGGCTGTCAGACTCCTTGCACCAATCAACTGCTGGGGCGGGAGCTCTGACAGGATTTAAACCTGTCTGATTGTCCTAATGGTTGCCAGTGTTAGTTTTGTCTTCCTGCTACACCCGCGTACTTCGTGTTTTGACTCCTGATTTTGACTCCCTGCTTTTGGACCTGACGTTGCCTTGCTTGACCCTCTTGTACCGCGTACCCTCTCATTGCTGACCCAGAAAGTCTGACCCGTCTTGCTGTTGTTTGTTCCAGTGTCTGTCTGTTCGTTAGTACCCATGTTCCCCTTCCTTAGTGAGTGTAGGGACCATCGCCCAGTTGTCGCCCTGGGGCTTAGCCCAGGAGGGCAAGTAGGTTGGGACAGGGGTTGTGTTTTTTTTCAGGGACCTCCAGTATCCCGGACCCCCGTCCTGACAATACTAGTCAGGACCGAATGGAAAACACATAAAAAGTCAAGTTAGTTACAAAGCTGGTACATTCTACATGCCTAATCCATAATACAAAATTGTTTGAAATAATGAGATACGTTTGATAATGGGCACAAATCCACAATTTTTTACTACAACCCCTCCCCAATTATTGAGGCACGTTGGGTAACCATACTCTGCTGGGAACCATCAACCTTTCTAATTTATTCTACCGCGAAAAATGGCCATGAAACAGGGTCACACAACCCTACAGATGTTAGACAATATAATATCTATTGGAGGGTTTTCGTTTCTCTCAGACACTGCAGGCCTAAAGACCCAATCTTGTGTAGGTGGCAAAGGAGCGGCTTGCAAACAAAATTGACAGCAGTAATTCATTAACCTATTCTTTAACTGAGGAGACTGGAAAATGGGATTTAAATCCACATACTGTTCATTATTTCTTGGCCATTTTCCTAATCATAGTTGAGCACTCAATTAACCGGGATAGTCCGATGGTTTTCACTTCTATAAATATTCAGCAAGCTTTGTTCCACAGATCCCCCATACGTATCAGTCCGCTGAGCCTCCCGAACTGTGATTGTTCAGCACCATGCCGAGCCTCATTCACAGCAGTTTACTGTAGTGCCAATCTCTAAAATTTACCAGCCCGCGGGGACACAATTTTCTTTGAAAGAGATGTGTTACTCTTTGATGCTCTATAGAGTTTAACGAAATGTAATTTACAAACCGTGAAAATCCTTTCCAGTCCTGGCATCAAGGGACAAAACCTTACTGCCTTACCGATTTGGCGTGCCCTTTTTGAAGAAACCGCTTCAAAAATTCACAATAGACAAGAGTGAAAGTAATGTTTCTTTTTCATTTTCTTTTTGGCATTGTGAACTGCACTAATTTTAGGCAACAAAGTTTTATGAATTCTAATACTTGGATTTGTCTCTAATAACGTGTATACTAGTATGCAGTATGTACATACAAACAGTGTATACATATCATATGTTCAGAAAGGGTGAAAGGGCAAATGCACTCGCGCTTCCACCTCAAGATGATTCAATGCAAGGTCTAACTACATGAACATTTTGCATCACCGTCACCAGACTTGAAAATGAAGAACTAGGGGCTGGAGTTGTTTGAGAGTCGCCATTATTTAGGAATTATATGGTGGTGTGAGGCAGTTTCTTGGACAGCATTATTTGCAATAATAATGAAAAAATGTTTGGCACCGTGTTAGCCAGTAGAGCAAAATATGATTATTCCCAGCAAGAGAAACCAAGTAATCTTGTAGATATGATACCTTTTAATGGCTAACAAAAATACATGATGTTATTGCGAGCTTTCGAACCTCTCAGGGTCCTTCCTCAGGCATAATAATAATAATTGACCAGCAGGTTGTTGATCCAGGTCTTACATTCAGATAGGAACTATCAAAGGTTGATCCAGGGATTAGTCTGATTGCCATTATGGAGTCGGGAAGGATTTTTGTCCCCTGAATCGGCTAATTGGCTTCTGCCTCTTGGGGTTTTTTGCCTTCCTCTGGATCAACAAGGGGGTTGAAACAGGCTGAACTAGATGAACATTGTCTTCATCAGCCTAACATACTATGTTACTATGTAAGTAATGTTAATGTTTTTTGCTACTGTATGTATGTATTTGGGCACACATGCTATATACATACATATATTTCTTGAACATGAATATTGCTATATAAAACTATTCCTCAAAAGCAATCTAGTTTGCTGTGAAGATCATCATGCTTTCTAAATTCACCGACAATATGGGAGATATCCCAGGTACCAGCTGCTTGCTGTTTTCTGCATAACCAGCTTTACAAATAATCCAGCCAGGCTATGTATCCGTGCAGGCTCTCAGCAGCAATCCCTGTGCGTAATAATTAACTTTCAGACAGATTAACACATGCATCATCAGCTGGAAAGATTAGGATATACGCCATAAACGTATAGGAGCAAAGTTCATTTGCTGGCTCTGTAGAGCATGGAGGGAACAGATGAAAGAGGAAGGGCCTTCATGTCTCTTGAAACCAGACAGGACCGCCATCCAACCTGCTTCTGCCATTTCATATAACACAAAGAATTTACTCCAATCTAACAAAAAACATCTGTACATATAAATCCCCAACTTGCCTTCTAGCATTAGAAAAAATCTATTCAGGCATTTCTTAGAGATATCGATTTGCTGGAAATTCAACTCTATTATGGAGTCGGAAAAGAATCTTTTCTTCCGAATGGGGTAAATCGGCTTCTGCATCATTGTTTTTTGTTGCCTTCCTCTGGATAAACAAGGGTGGGGTGGAAACAGGCTAAATTGGAAGGACATTTGTCTTTTCAGCCTTGCATACTATGTTACTATTTGAAGGCCAAGTTATTATAAAGTGGGCAACTTTAGGGCGCCTTCAGACGACCGTATATCAGCCGGGTGCCAATATACGGCATCCCTCTCTGCAGGGGGAGGAGACTGGAAGAGCTGGGAGCAGTGCACTGACCTCCCACCCCCTCTCTGCCCCTCATCACTATTTGCAATGGGAGGGGCGGTACGGGGGCAGAGCTAAGTTACAGAACTTAGCTCTGCCCCCTCCTATTGCAAATAGTGGTGAGGGGCGGGGAGGGGACGGGAGCTCAGTGCACTGCTCCCAGCTCTTCTAGCCTCCTCCCCCTGCAGAGAGAGAAGCTGTATATCGGCACCCGGCTGATATACGGTCGCCTGAAGGCGCCCTTATAATACCACTGCATGCCCTATGCCTCATGGTTTCTTTTGGGTGTTCTGCATTTATTGCATCTGAAATCAAAACACTTACAGTAGAAAAAAATTAAATAATACGAAAATTGTGTTTTTGTCCACATGTCGATCATCGTTAAACTTTGGATATTAATTTGTAGCTTTTTACCACATTACTACTGGCATGTATGGATTTACTGTTTATCCAATCATACACTTGAAGATTGGTTTATGGTGGACTTGGTTGAAAACTATGAGATGAGGAGAACAAGTTATTGTCAGACCCCTCAGGTGATACCAGTAGTTTATCCCCAGTGGGAACAAAAGACTGAACTTGTTGAAATCCAACATGATTGATCAATCCCAACACACACATGCTGTTGGACAGTCAGGTAGACCCCACACATATCAAGTGAATGGCCAGCTTTAATAAAACATGGCGGCTACATTTAGAAAAGTGGCTGCCCTGGAAGCACTTCATATTACAGTAAATTATTACTTATGAATGATAAGTTATTCTTAAATATTAAAATGTTTCTTTTTCCCTTTGCTCTCACAATATAATATCGCACCACTCTCCACTGTCTTTGACTGAACTATAGTATTTGGATAGGGGGAACTTTACTAAACCTGCTATTTCCGATGCAAGACTTAATATAATTTTCCCCGGCGCATGGTGCACTTAATACATTCTCAGAAATGTATGCCAGGTTGGACCCAACGTACATCTACGGCATAATTTACACCACTTTCTGGTGTAAATTATACATAATCTGTCAAATTATAGTGGCCATGCCCCTTCTGATAAGCCCTGACATCAGAAACGTATCAAGGCCAGTGCAAGAAGGCTAAAACAATTTTCAAATTTCACAACTTTTTAATGCCAGAATTTTGGTATGAAAGCATTTGTAAATGTGCCTTGTGTTGTGAGAGTGAGAAGGACACTAAGTGACAGTCCCAATAATTTTTATAACGGCTGCCTCATCCAAAATCCTATAACTCAAAAACAGGTAAAGACAATACTAAAAAATGCTGAATGACTGCCTCTTTACACTGAGTAGTCGCTCACTAGTCGCTTTGTTTTCAATGAGCAAGCAATTAGCGACTAATGAGCGATTTCTCGGTCAGTTCCCTGTCGGGTCCTGCATTTATATGGGACAACTATTGGTCAAAATAGGTCATTTGAGTGATTTTTTTTTGGCCAACAGTTGACCTGTGTAAAAGTACCCTTACCAGAAAATGGTTTGATTTAAATCCTCGAGTGAGATAGAAAAAGCTGCACAATGTAGATATCAATCATCTAGAAAAAGGTCCCAATACATGAGATGTTCTCATGTAAACCAAGCTGCACAACCCAGATTACAAAAAGGATTAAACTGTTATCTATAGGGCATCACCACAATAAGTGGAGTCAACAGTTCAACAAACGGCCTGGTCCCATTAATGTAGAGGACAGATAATGCACACAAAGGTCAACGAAGGTCACAAATCCATTGTGAATCAGCCAAATGTGATTGTATCGCTAGCATCATTCTTCAGTATAAAGCCAACGTTTGTGCTATTAGGCCATTAGTTTGGCTTGTACTGTATTATATCTTTTCAACCCTATTTAACAGCCGGGCTAGAACATGCACTTTCTACAATTGCCTTGGTATCATGCTACATTTCTGCCAACTGGTTCCACTGTCATATAATATTGTGTTACACTGTAACCTTCAGGGCCAATATCCAACGGGTGAATAAATCACTATATAAACCTACTAGCTACGTTCTGTGCCATTGATTTACTCATGTCACTACACATCAGCCAAGATTTCCTATGGCTTTACTGGAAATAGATTAATTCACCATTCATTAAATACGTGAAAGGGAAATCGCCAGTGCAGAAACTTTGCTAAAAGGGAAACTACACATCAATGGTCAGAGCAAAACAAAGAAATAAATGAGCTCTTGAAATTTCTGGGAAGCATCTAGATCCTCAGACTAGTCAATGGAGCATCTAAAGTAATGATCATTTTATCTTAATGTCAGAATAAATGAATTGGTAAATGAAAAATATACAAAAATACTTATATATGGAAAATCCTCCCAAAAGTACATTGTAATATAAACTATTTCTAGCCTCTGGTGTTGCTTTAAGGGCTATTCCGGTTTTAGCTATGTTTATTCTCTAATGAAAACTTATACAATTTTCACCAAAACTTTTTTTATGTGCTACTATGGGACATCTTAGGGATTATATGAGACATGTGTGAGAAATGTTGTTTAAGGTCCTTTTACATGGAGCAACTAGCATTCTCCTAAAGAGTGTTCGCGCGCCTGCACATGACAGGGTCGGATTCTGGATCCCGCACCGGAATCTGACCCTGTGCCCTGCCGGTGACCCTGCATACCTGCCTTCTTTCTTCTTTATCTGTACTGTGGATGGTCTGGACGGCTGGCTGTTGGATATACGCAGTACAGATTTTCCTGCGTCGTCCATAGGCGATGGCGCAGAATCCGAGATCCTTACGCAATGTTAATTGCGGAAAAGCCACTCGTCAGACAGCTTCCATTGACTTCAATAGAAGCCGTCCGTGCGGACACTGCACAATAATAGAGCATGCTGCGATTTTTTGCAGCGCTTCTTCATGCACACGAGCATAATTGATTTCTGCTCATGTGCAAGAACAAGCGCTTTTCCACAGCATGCTATGGACGGTATTTGCTGCGGAACCCGGGGGCGGGTTCTAATTCTTTAAAAAATTCTATTAAAAAAACCCATTATAGTGCAGGAATATGCAAAACAATCTTTATATATGGAGGTAAACTTTAAAGGGATTGTCTGAGATGATTGAAAAAACTTTGCCATTTGCTGTTCTTGGTCTGCATGTAGCATTGCAGCTCAAGTAATGCTGTTTTTGGTGTTGTAGCTCTACGGACTTTTTCGTGTTCTTATCCCTTTAAAACTATATCTCATACATCCTTCAAAATAAAGTGGTTGGCCGAATGTTTACAGGTTGTCAGCAATGACATGCTGCACCGCGAAGTAAATGCCGCAGCGCATTTGTGGCCTCAACAGTCAAGAGCTGCACTGATTGGCTGCAGTGGTCATGTGCCTCTAAAGACCGTTAGCGCAGCTGCCCTGGATTTCTAGAGGATTGAAGAGGCAAGTATAGGTTTTTTTGTCATTTTAGAACATTTACTGCTCCTCTGTCAGACAAGCCCTTTAGATGACAGAAAAATCTGCCCTATAGAGCCAGAAACGAGTGATAAATCTGCCCTATAAAGTCACGGCTAATGATTCTGCCCCACAGCTCACCAAGGGATAGAGTTCCTAATGCATTGAAAACATTCATGAATATATGTTCTGCAGCTTCCCCCATGAACAGGTGTCAGATTCATTCTAACTCAACTATATAATCCCGACTGATGTAAAACTCTAGATTGACATTTATAGAACGCAGACGTGCGGTATTATTGGTTTACTGCAGTTTATGGGTTTTATGGTGAGGTGGTTGAGCAGAACACTTGACTCTTTTATTCGGCACATACATTCATACTGTAATTGTGCCTATATATATATATATATATGTGTACCGGGTGCTGCTATTTATAAAGTCTCCTAAGCAGGAGAGATGTGTTTGTAGAGGACAATTATGTTCTTTTTTCACTTTTTAACATGCATTGGGGGGGGGGGGGGGGGGGGGGGACATTGGGGGGGATGGGTTGTTAGGGTAATTTCATTTCCCACTAGCGTTTCTGTTTTCCGTCTAGTTGTCTGCCATAGGAGCACCAAAATGGGAAGAAAACCTTTCAGTTTCCCTGCCCATAGAAATGCACCAAAAGTAAAAACCTTCTATTTCAATCCGTTTCTAAATTTTTCATCTCTGTTTCGTTTTTTAGAATGGAACAAAAAGCGCAGACTGCTAGGTTTTTGTTTCCAGTTCAAAAACGTATTGTTTTTTTTTTTACATTGTAGTCAATAGGAAAATAACATTTCACTTCAGTTTTGTACAGTTCAATTATTTGAGAAACAGTACCTGCCTCAAAAAACCCTCGAGTGTGAACTCAGCCATCTGAAAATCTGCAATGGGAATGTTCTAGTATTTTGCTGGATTCTGTACTTAGTAACAAAATGGGATTACGTACTACTCATGTATAAAAAAGGCAAAAGTATTATGTAGGTGATACCTTTATTGGCTAAGCATAAAAATCATATATATATATACAAGCTTTCCAGGCTACTAGGCTTCTTCATCATGCTGGCATAACAACATATATCTGAAGAAATATATATGTATAACAGAGTAGAAATAGGAATAATAAAGAAATAGGAAAAGTTATGGGGTTGCAATTAATTATTCATGTCTAAGCATGAAAATACCCCAAAAAGGCGATACATGAGACACTATAAGGCTTTATTCACACGAGCGTATATACGTGACCATCTGAAGCATTGGTTTCCAAGATACTGTTGTACCTTGTCGACACCAGAATATAAGGGTGTGACAGCACTTAGCATGAAGGAACGCTCCTGTTACACCCCTAGCTGTCGATTGGTGGCATTGCTGTCCGTCTGGCTGGGAACACTAGCAGCACACAGTGGGGGGCGATGGCGAGACTCACCGGGTGTCTGCCAACAGGAGTGTTCTGACAGCCAGTGCGGGACGGGGACAGAGACTACGGGGCTGGCAAGAGGAATGGGCGGCCAGCTTCACAGACTCTGCCAACAGGAGCGTTCTGACAGCCAACGGGGGACGGGAACACAGACTGCGGGGCCGGCAAGTAGACTGGGCGGCTGGCTTCACAGAAGGCATCAGAGCACATATGGGAGCCGCTGGGGGTGACAGTGCACGAGCGAGAAGGGAGAGCAGCCACGACAGACACTGGAGCAGGGAGCGGAGATTATGGACACCCGGCTGGGCACGGGGACGGAGACAGCGGGACGCCAAGCTCACAGCGCACACATGATTACAGAAGCCGGAAGGTGAGACCCCGACAATCCCAGGTTTCCGCAGGTGTGGATGGGACTGTCCCTGATGCTGTGCTGTGGTCATTCTACCCATAACCTGAGGCTCTGCACAATACTGCCTGCCAATCGGAAGCTAGTGGCTTGACAGGAGTGTTAACTCCCGCAAACCCAGGTCGGCCCCTAGATTCCGATGGAGACAGGGTATAATAATACTGGTTTCCAATGCATTCGTTCACATGGGCGACCATAAAAAAAATGGAACATATGCGTCTGAAATACGCGAAAACAATTATACAGTGGGGAAAAAAGATAGTTCTGGTTTTATCTTTTGACCGATATACGCAGTGGCTTCCATAGACTCCTATAGGAGCTGGAAAAAATATAGGAGGAGGCATTGTAGCAGCGTCCAACGCTGCAAAAAGCTTACAAGTGCCTCTATTTAGGCATTTGAAGGCTTCCTGATTTTCCAGATATATGTTGTTACACTAGCCTGATGAAGAGGTCTAACAGCCTTGAAGGCTTATAGATATCATTTTCTGGTTAGCCAATAAAGGTATCACCTCTAGAATACTTTTGCCTTTTCTATACAAGAGTATTTAACATGATAGATTCCTCTGCACTATGTTTGTTCTACATCCCAACATGATGGTGTGAAATCCACGTAGGCAAATGCAGCGTTAACTAATCTCTCTTTTGCCAACTAATAGAATGCGGTACCTCGTTAATGGATTAGATGTGAGCAGTGACCTAACATATTAGTTCTCTCGTTAGCCTGCATCTCCTATTTATAGCAGCCACACAACTCCCCCGTTTTTACTTGCAAAAGGTCTGAAGAGCAAAGCTTTTGGCTCCTAAATCTGAAAGCCGTGCCAAAAATATACAGTGAGGGAATATGAAGCCGGGCAATACAAATAAGATACATAGTGAGTGCAATCAGGGCTGTGCATGAAGAGCGCTACAATGTACATCTTCCAGAGCGACACGCGCCAATTAGAAGGAACATGTTAGTTTCCATGTAAATGTATTTTTACTTTCTGTACAAAAAAGAAAAAGATGAAAAAAGACACATCAAGCACTTTTTTACAGTTATAAATGCGTCACTCCTACAAGGTCATCCGAGCGGGCCACGTATGTGCTGCTTCACATTCTCCGCTCAATGTCAGTCTGGTTGGCTGCAAGCTGGAACAACCTGCCACGTGACACGGCAGCCATCAGCTTGGACTGGACTTGTTTGGGGCTCACTCACACGGGCGTATGGGGGCAGCGTATTACATGCATATTATTCATGCGTTTAACCCTTTCCAGTCCACTATCTGACGTCTGAAGACATTATGATTTAAGGCTGTACAGCTCAGATTTTGGAAGACATCCGTCAGGGTTCTCTTCCTGTATATTGCCAGCCTCTCTCTTGTCGCAGCCTATCCAACATGTCACCTCATGCAGTACTGGCTTTAGCCAGCAGATAGCGCTGTTGTATAACAGCAGAAAAGGAGTAAGCCCCCTAGGAAAACCAGGATACAAATTGGATTGGAAAGGGTTAAGGGCAGAGTCACATGAGCGAATGCGCAAAAAGGCTCACTGCAGTGCAATGTATCTGCACATGAACGAGGTTTTTGAGGTAATTTTCGTGTGTCTGTCTGCACATAGTACTGTACTTTTCGTGCACGCAGGGCCAGTTCATGTGCGCACGGAACACTCTTTCAATGGAATAAAAGATTATTAGCCTAATGAGGTCCAGATGTCTTTTTTTGCGCAGTGTTTTATGCTTCTTCTCACGTATCTGTGCACTTCTCATAGATTTCTATGCGCAAAATGCTGAAAGATAGAGCAAGTCCTACTTTTTTGCAGGCGCATGAAATGCATGCGCAAAACGCGCTAGTGCGTGCAAACCCATTGAAATTGATGAGTTGTATTGTCTGTGTTTAGCGTGCAGATATTTTATGTGCACAAAAACATGGGCAAATACTGGTGTGTGAAGAAGGGCAACAACACGTGGGTGCATGTGCTAACATGATTGCCACTAGGGGGCATATTAGCGCATTAACTGGTTTTTTTTTTACTATTTAAACTACGCACCAGTGCGCTCGAGTTTGAAAAAAAAGCACAAACTTTTTTCTATTTCTGCCATATTTTTCTAGCATATTATATTACCTACGGGAATCCCAATAGTGGAAATGAAAGCATTGAAGTCAATGGTTGCGTCTTGTCCAGTGATTTTTGCAGAATGCTCCGTCTCATGTGAAAGGTCCCATACAGTGTACCTCCATTGTTGATGATCAGCCTGTACTACTCAATCTTCAAAATGGTTGTTGGAGATTAGGAAGAATTAGATTTGCTTTTCCCCCCCAACACAGCGACACCCTCGTCCACAGGCCGTGTCTGGTATTGCAGCTCATCCACATTGGCTTTTTTCCTCATCACAGCTAGCTGCTTTAAATCTCCGGCCAGTAACATCATGGGGAGTGTCTAAGGCAACCATATAATGCCAGCAGTATCTTTTGCCAAGCTCCCATTAACTAACCCTATTCTCCCGGGAGACAGAAATTTTCTGGGCATGAACACTTTGCTAATGCAGGGAAGCGGCTGCCTAGGCTTGATACATACGTACAATGCATGCTCATCACCGAAGTTCCCATCTCTGGTCGCACGGCGTGGCATTATCTGTATGTTCAGCGCCGTACAGCTGTTTCTTTTCCCTGCAGGTGTCTGTAACAGCTTTCCAGCCAGGAAGCAACAAAATACTCAATGCACAATGCTCCCCTCTGGGCCAATGAGGCAATAAAAGCAGAGTAGACCTAATAAAATGCACAATTAAAATGGTTAAGTAAAAAAAAAAATTGAGAAACATTTTAGAAAATCCTCCTTTATTTTGCAGAAACTCCGGGTGCTTTTATTTAGACGGAACGATTATTGTCAAAAGATCTCGCGAAATTGAATGATAATCGTTCAGTCCAAACGCAAACCAATGACCGACTGATAGTGGTTCGCTTTTCACGCGTCATTCATTTTATGCAGGTATAAAAATTATTGTTGGCTGGTTCACTTCTCATTCAGTTTAACCCATGCTCGTTCAGTCCTTCTCATTCACTTATAACGCAACCGAACGATTCTGAATGACTTCTTATTTGAACGAGCCAACGATGTATCTGCCATTATAAACAGAGTGCACAAGAGCGAACGAGCCAACAGTGACATCATTCGCTCGTTCCAACGATAAATCAGCTGGTCTACACTGGCCCCCACTGACAGGCCAGGACAGCATCTGCATTGTGATCGCTTCTATAGATAAAGGTCCAGGAATGTATTGATGGGACAGTATATATAGTAGCTTGTGCAGACATCACTACTTGTGCACTGCTTAGCATTCTCCAGATTTTTGTTGCATATGACCGTACATCTAAGTTACCACATCAGTTGTCAACCTCATCACTTGTTTTAGCGCGCATTTTCCTGGAAAAAATTGTTCTCCTACCACTTGCAAGAGAAAATATGATGCAACATTAAATTCTTAGAATTACTGGACAATTTGTACATCTCTTCCAGACAATCCCGTCACAGGCGTGATACTTCGCAGGGTTCTCAGCTATGTCACATGGGACGTTCCTGTCCTATTTTTCCAGAACAAAAGCAACTTTCTAAACTTGTAAATTAGTTAATGTGAAGTGTTCCCAAGTGTTTTCTCAATTCTCTGTGCAAATTACAGAGCGTTTCATAGTTTCAAAGCAAAGCTTTATTTTTGTGTGGTTGGAAAAAGCATTAAAATGCTTGTGTGACACACTTCATAAGTTATAGGCAGCACTAAAAGGTCCTCCACACTTCAATCACGCAAAGAAATCCGTCATAGACGGGCAAAGCAAAAGGGCAAGGGTGCTGGAAAAGTACAGAAGCCACTTTTTTGCTTTCCTTGTAGTACTTGTGAAGAATTTATATTCTTATCCACTGAGCCTATTGTAGTGCTAGGCACACATCCAATGCATATGGTGCTGTAAAGTCACAGCTCACATCTACGCAGGGAGTTACAAGCTGTCTAACGCAATGCAGGTACAACTGGTTGTGGTTAAATCTGCAGTTTATTGCAATACGCCTGCAATGATATGATGAATATGGCATTGAGCACTTTAGCAGGGCAGCCGGTGATCAACAGGTCTAGCATACATTACATTGAATTACTGCGTAGCCCTATTAAATTATGTGAGTCCATTAAAGGGACAGTGTCATCATTGATAACCCTCACAATTGAGAGCCATTTAGTATTTAGCTGATTTTACCAAGCATATTTAAATATTTTTTCATACTTTGTCTTTGTTTCATATTTGGTGTATGCACCAGGAAATCTGTTGGTATACATAATAAATGTGTCCGTAGGCCCCTGTGCATACAACATATGCAAAAAAGTCTCCTTTTGCCATACAGTGTCTATTTGCTTTGGGCCAGTATGCATCTGCATAACTTTTTTTCCACTGTATAGGAAAGCACGGTCTGCAGGGTACTACTATACAGAGGTACACAGTAAAAAAATTGTATGTCGCATGATATATACATATGGTTTTACAATGGGACTCAATGGCCACTATTTGGAAGCTTCCATCAGGATACACTCGAATCTTCAACGCATAGATCTGTACAGAACTTAAATGGTCACTAGACTTTGAGACAGTGTGCATTAATATGATAACCAATGCAAAGAATACCAAAAGTGCAACTCACTTAATTTACCTACAATTATATTTTTGTGTCGGAAAATCACTCTAAAGTACTGGCCATGAAGTGTCTCCCTTTCTTCGAATTTACTGACCACTGCCTGTTGTCATGTGAAATCTATTTTTAATAATAGAGATAATAAGATATAACAGGAACTGGAGGAGGGTGATGGCTCATACTGCCCATAGAGGTCTATGTAGAGAAGAGGGAGGTAGAGGGAATTGCTGGAGTGAGAGAGAATCACACAGCCAAGCGCTTGGAAGTAATGGTGAGTTAATTACTGTGTTACAGCTACTGAAATTACATTTATACTGCTATGTAATGTTCCTAAATGACAATGTTCTGTCTGTCTGTGCTACAGAGAGATAGAGAGGAATATATCCTGCCTTTCACTATGCAGTCTCCTCTTCAACTCAGAGAGAGCTGAAAATTACAGATACAGCTGACAGTGGGGAAAACTGGTGAAAAATACATGACGCAAGTATATAATGGCCAGAAATAGTGTTAAGTGTATGTATCGTGGAAGAGAGAGCAAAGTATCAATAATCCATGTAAATTATTCTTAAAGGGGTTTCCCCATCGTAAAGCAAAAAAATTGCAATGGCTGGGCATGGAAGAAAATAAAGCAAGAGACCATACTCACCTGTCTTCAGCCCCCAGTCACACAGGTGAGAGGGTCTGGCTCTGGTTGCCAGTATGTACGTCCAGTGGAAGTCAAGCGAGACCGCTGGACGTACATAAAATCAGAGACAGCAGCATCGCTGTTTGAACTCCTAGCATCATCGCTCGCATGCTGGGTACCATGATGCCAGGAGTTTGGGATTGCGAAACTGCAGCCTGTGATTGGATGCAGCAGTCACCCGACTTTCACCAGACGTACATTCTGCCAACCGAAGCCTCTCAGTTGTGTCACGTGGGGCTGAAGAGAGGTGAATATGGTCTCTTTTTTTATATTCTCCCATGCCCAGCCATTGAATTGTTTTTTTTTTACAGTTGGAAAACCCTTTACTATTAAATAAGGTAAGATTTTAACATTAGAACTTTTTTAAACAGCTACTATCCATGGATTTGGGATTTCAGCTGTGAGTACCCATAAATGAAGGAGGTGTGGTTTATAGAAGAAAAAGCAAACCTTATCTTTCTTTTTCTCAAAAATCAGACACCCCTTTAACTAGGAATGATCATGTACTGTGTAGCACCCGAGCAGAAAAAAAAGAATGATGTACTATACAATACGTCTATATACCAGATAAGCCTAGTTGACTTGAACAGGCCTTCAGTCTCTTCTATCCCTATATTGTAGGTTATAACACAGTCAAAGTAATGATTGTTCAGCCAAGGAAACATGTTAGAACACAGCCTACCCCTCCCAGGTAAAACCGATCAAGGCAAGATCTTACTCAGCTCTATGAATTGAAATAATGCACCGACATGGGAGCTAGCTAGCAACTTGTCAACAACTCTATCGTCTCTGTGCCAGCCGTGAACTAAAGGGTTAATAACCATCAAGCCTCCTAAACAAATAAAACGCTCACAAAAGGTGTGAGCACAAAACTTATTTAGAGTTTCACAGGCAATGACTTCATGTTCCTCTTGAGTTCAGTCATTTTATAGTCACCCTGGTTTATGCCATGTACATAGCCTCATGATAAACGGATGCTGTATAAAGTGGTATTGGGGGGTCTGGTGTCTATACTCCAAAATTAGGATATCAAACAAATTACTTTCTCTTAACAACCATGTCCATTTATTTCACCATTTTAGCTGCCTATGAGATAATATCACACAAATATATATTATAGAATTGCATATATAAGCAATCGCCCGATCTAGGCAAATCATCAGACTCCACTAATGTTTTGCTTATAGAAATAGTTACTGTGATAATGACAATAAAATGATAATCTGTAGGGAAAGATCATCAGAAGTTGATTGCTGGGGGTCCAGTGCTTAAGATCCCTGCTGATCATCTGATCCTCCGGCCTGCTGTCAGTGCAGCCAAGTTGGACATCCACATTGGACTTGGACTTGGAAGAGTAATAGAAGGTTTTGCTCCCATTATTTTCAATGGGAGCAAAGCCTTTTATCACACTTTCGGTTCTGACCTCAATGCAGACGTCCATCTCAGTTGCACTGACAGCAGGCCGGAAAATCAGATAATCTTCGAGGATCTTGAGCTGAAGGCCCCTGCCGATCCACTATTAATCTACCCTGAGGATAGGTCATCAATAGTAAATGCCCAGAAAACCCCTTTAAGATAACAGTGTCTCTTTAACAAGGCATTTATTTTTCTCGTATATAACTGATGCTAATAAAAAGTGAAATGCCTATCATAAGGAAGACATTTACTTTCTAGAGGGACAGGAAATGAGGTCAAATGGTGGAAGTATCTGAACATATCAGCAAGCACCTGCAAAATAAGGACCCTGGGAGAATTCATCCAGTGAATGTTTGTCTGGTTGTGTCCACCCGCATGAGAATAAACCCATCCACGTGCATGCTGAGAGCTTGGATCACATAGACCACATTGGGCTCTTTGATGTGGCTGGAAGAAGATGATATTTTTTCTCATCCTCAATAAAAGAATAAAAATTATACATATAGTCATAGTATCCTTCTATTTAATGCTTTCTCTCGAAAACCCACATCTATGGAGATGCATTGAACCGTTGCTGTTGCCAAGTGTTCTCCATCAACCTATCTATTAGACTTTATGTATGTAGTATAGGAGTACAATGTGTACAACTAACAGCAACAATTTATTGGAATGTTGTAAAATCAACTCTGCAAACTATAATTGCAGTAAACCATCTAAGTACATACCATGTTTCCCTGAAAATAAGCCCTAGCATGATTTTTCAGGATTTTTGAGGATGCAGAATAATACTTCAGTAAACACCAGATGTTGTATTACATTATCTGAATAATCTTATAAAATGAATAAAGTTCTACATACTTGTAGTTCACCATTTTCCGACAGCCCAACCCATACTAGTAGAGATGAGCGAGCGTACTCGCTAAGGCAAACTACTCGAGCGAGTAGTGCCTTATGCGAGTACCTGTAAAAAAATTGTGTCAATGATGTGAAAGATCCTTAGTTAGACGCCCACAAACTAAATAAAAAAGGTTGTTGGATCCAGATGATTTCTGCACGGTCTGGTGCAAGTCTTCAATTTTTCATTGCCTTCAAACTGTAGCAGACACCCCTGACCTACTCAGTTCTTGGAAAGTACTGAGCAAAATATCTTGGATATTTTCTGCAATCTCTACTGTTTTCTCTGCGATTAACACTGATGCCAAAGTTGACCAACAAAGCTTCATGCTTGGGTGATCCATGTTTGTGGTAACGTTTTTCAAGTGAACAATCTCTTGACAAGAAGCATTGCTCGATGCAGAATCTATGTGCATTTTGAACTTTTTAAAAATGCACATATAGGGGCACAACACATAAAACAACAAAAACAAAAAAAGTAAGTAAGGGGCGTGGTAAATACCATCCAACCACACCGTCACTAAAGATGGGCATCCAATTGTGCTGTGTGTGTGGGTGTTTGTGTGATCTGGTCACCGGCGACCACGAAGTTTTTTTGTCCTGCTTAAAGCCGGTAATGTATGAGGCAGGGGTATATTGGTACTTGGGGTTTGTAAGATTATCCCCAGTTGTTTTGGTCTTTTTTATTTATAAAGCCCACACACCATAGATGGATGCAATTTTTAGTGATTTGAACGTTCGTTTCTTCACAATTCTTTTTTGCCCCCCCCCCTTTTTTTCAAAGGAGGGTAGAGGTACCTGACCAATTCCTAAATGGATAGTCGGAATTGGCCTTGGCCGTAGGGATCATCTCCCGAGGTTGCTAGATATGTATGATGCCAACCTCCAGAGAGAGTCTCCCGGTTAGTATAGGACGGCCTCGCCTCTATAGATAAGGGTCGTAGTGTAAATACTTGACCCAAGCGTATTCGAATTTCCCTTTTTAGTATGCTGATTCTCGTATTTAATTGCTCGACGCGTTTCACCACTTCAATTCTCGTGGATCATCAGGAGCATTATAAATCGGGATTGAGTAGAGACAGTATAGATGATATCATGAGGTCACCAATAGACCAATTGATAAAGAAACGAATATCTTAATTTTTGGAGGGCCTGTTCATGCAGCAGGTTTCTCAAAGGATCGGGTCTAGCCTGGGTAGAAAGTTCGATACTCAAATTTCTCTTATTGACAAAAGCAATAATTTGAGATTTGCCAGAGATAGCGTATCCTAATGACCCAAATCAGCCTTGAATGCGAATGTCTGGCGTGGGGTGTTCAGGACTGATACGGGAATGTTCAAGCTGCTACTACTCACAGAAACATACCATAGGGATGCAGTATTATGCTGTGAGTAAAGTAGTATTGGAGCAATCCGTCTCTGTCCAGAGATTGGATAGCCGGTTCGTCCTATGCAATATGCATACTGGGACGCTAAGCCGGTATCGCAAGGGTTTTTGTGCCTGTGCTTATTCAGGACACATATCCCCAGGTGAGGAAAAGGAGAGAAGCACTAGCCCCCTGCTTCTCTATAGAGAACACCCCGTTCACCAATCTGCTGCTTCTTTAGCTATCACATAAACAGACTAGTGATTTACTAGCCTGTTACGTGTAGGAGCTTATCTAACAGAACCCGCCCGAGTTTCTTTTCCCAGAGTGTCAGAATTGACAGAAGAAAAGGATGGATACAAGATGAAAATAACAAAAGTTGGTGTCCATAGCCCAGATGGTAGGCTAGGGAATGAGCTCTGGATGCAAGGTGCTTGCCTTATATAGTGCAGTGCCCTCCTTCAAGAGGGTGTGATCAATTTGTCCACCTATCAAGATAGACTACGCCCCCTTGTGTACACATCATGTGGATGGGAAGGGCTCATTTGTTATTATTAGACTCCATGTAAACCCAGCACTGGATCGGGAGTCCTCAATGGTTACTGGAGTGTGGGTCCTCTGATGTTGTGGAAACGATCGTCCCTCAGGGCTCCTCTCCACTGGCGACGGCGATAATTGCTGCGAGAAAATCGCAATGCCAAGATCGCACCGCATCGCCGCAAAACCGCAAGTTTGCGATTGCGCTGCGATGCGACGCGATATCCGCCCTGCCACTACGCTGTGTGTGCGAGAGAAAAACGCAAAACGCTGAAACAATCCCCCTGCTGCGATTTTTAATCCTCGCATCGCAGCCTGCCCCCAAACATCGCCAATGGAAAGGCTGTCACAGAACCACACGTGCAGGACCTTCCCCCGAGAACCCGCACTCTCGCATCGCACTGAAAACGCACAACTATCTCGCCAGTGGAAAGGAGCCCCCAGTGTGACGATCGGCGCGGGCTATGCCTCTACTGATGTGGTCTATAGGAAAGATCAGAGGGGGCGTTTTGCGTTTTTCTCTCGCACACACAGCGTAGTGGCAGGGCGGATATCGCGTCGCATCGCAGCGCAATCGCAAACTTGCGGTTTTGCGGCGATGCGATGCGATCTTGGCATTGCGATTTTCTCGCAGCGATTATCGCCGTCGCCAGTGGAGAGGAGCCCTGAGGGACGATCGTTTCCACAACATCAGAGGACCCACACTCCAGTAACCATTGAGGACTCCCGATCCAGTGCTGGGTTTACATGGAGTCTAATAATAACAAATGAGCCCTTCCCATCCACATGATGTGTACACAAGGGGGCGTAGTCTATCTTGATAGGTGGACAAATTGATCACACCCTCTTGAAGGAGGGCACTGCACTATATAAGGCAAGCACCTTGCATCCAGAGCTCATTCCCTAGCCTACCATCTGGGCTATGGACACCAACTTTTGTTATTTTCATCTTGTAGCCATCCTTTTCTTCTGTCAATTCTGACACTCTGGGAAAAGAAACTCGGGCGGGTTCTGTTAGATAAGCTCCTACACGTAACGGGCTAGTAAACCACTAGTCTGTTTATGTGATAGCTAAAGAAGCAGCAGATTGGTGAACGGGGTGTTCTCTATAGAGAAGCAGGGGGCTAGTGCTTCTCTCCTTTTCCTCACCTGGGGATATGTGTCCTGAATAAGCACAGGCACAAAAACCCTTGCGATACCGGCTTAGCGTCCCAGTATGCATATTGCATAGGACGAACCGGCTATCCAATCTCTGGACAGAGACGGATTGCTCCAATACTACTTTACTCACAGCATAATACTGCATCCCTATGGTATGTTTCTGTGAGTAGTAGCAGCTTGAACATTCCCGTATCAGTCCTGAACACCCCACGCCAGACATTCGCATTCAAGGCTGATTTGGGTCATTAGGATACGCTATCTCTGGCAAATCTCAAATTATTGCTTTTGTCAATAAGAGAAATTTGAGTATCGAACTTTCTACCCAGGCTAGACCCGATCCTTTGAGAAACCTGCTGCATGAACAGGCCCTCCAAAAATTAAGATATTCGTTTCTTTATCAATTGGTCTATTGGTGACCTCATGATATCATCTATACTGTCTCTACTCAATCCCGATTTATAATGCTCCTGATGATCCACGAGAATTGAAGTGGTGAAACGCGTCGAGCAATTAAATACGAGAATCAGCATACTAAAAAGGGAAATTCGAATACGCTTGGGTCAAGTATTTACACTACGACCCTTATCTATAGAGGCGAGGCCGTCCTATACTAACCGGGAGACTCTCTCTGGAGGTTGGCATCATACATATCTAGCAACCTCGGGAGATGATCCCTACGGCCAAGGCCAATTCCGACTATCCATTTAGGAATTGGTCAGGTACCTCTACCCTCCTTTGAAAAAAAGGGGGGGGGGGTCAAAAAAGAATTGTGAAGAAACAAACGTTCAAATCACTAAAAATTGCATCCATCTATGGTGTGTGGGCTTTATAAATAAAAAAGACCAAAACAACTGGGGATAATCTTACAAACCCCAAGTACCAATATACCCCTGCCTCATACATTACCGGCTTTAAGCAGGACAAAAAAACTTCGTGGTCGCCGGTGACCAGATCACACAAACACCCACACACACAGCACAATTGGATGCCCATCTTTAGTGACGGTGTGGTTGGATGGTATTTACCACGCCCCTTACTTACTTTTTTTGTTTTTGTTGTTTTATGTGTTGTGCCCCTATATGTGCATTTTTAAAAAGTTCAAAATAAAAATTATATTTTTTAATTCAAGTCACCACTGTGAAAGGGCTACTCAAGTTAAATTTGGCGACTTTTTGCTCTGCCTACTCTGTGAAATATTGTAGAATCTATGTGCACATTCACAGTCTTTATGAGTCTTGGAACAGAGCAAGCCAAAGCAATCTAGGCCACATAATTAAAGGGGTTGTCCCGCGCCGAAAAGGGTTTTTTTTTTTTTTTAATAGCCCCCCCCCCGTTCGACGCGAGACAAACCCGATGCAGGGGTTTAAAAAAAACCAAAACGGATAGTACTTACCCGAATCCCCGCGCTCCGGTGACTTCTTACTTACCTTGCGAAGATGGCCGCCGGGATCTTCACCCTCGGTGGACCGCAGGTTTTCTGTGCGGTCCATTGCCGATTCCAGCCTCCTGATTGGCTGGAATCGGCACATGTGACGGGGCGGAGCTACGAGGAGCAGCTCTCTGGCACGAGCGGCCCCATTCAGAAGGGAGAAGACCGTACTGCGCAAGCGCGTCTAATCGGGCGATTAGACGCTGAAAATTAGACGGCACCATGGAGACGAGGACGCTAGCAATGGAACAGGTAAGTGAATAACTTCTGTATGGCTCATAATTAATGCACAATGTACATTACAAAGTGCATTAATATGGCCATACAGAAGTGTATACCCCAACTTTGTTTCGCGGGACAACCCCTTTAAGTGGGGCCAAACCATGCAAAGCTACAAGCAGGATCTATGCAGATACATGCAAAATGCTGCACAACAAGCATCACTTTGTGGGTAATGAATGTTTTTGGAGCCGCACTGTTATGCCACGGCTTAGTGTCTAATAATATCTATGGTTTAAACCCAGTATTTAATTAGACGCATCCCGATTTTATAGTACAATGCTAATAAAATCCTGACACCATACAGTTACAATGTCTGTCTTTTAGATTTTCTGCTTAGTGAAGTACAAATACCACCCAATAAAGTAACACGTCTTTCCTGGAAGAATAAGAATCACTTGTCGAGAACTGTTATCTTCTCTAGAATTGTCATAAATCCTAGTCATGTGTTTTTAGGCTATGTTTATATCTGTGTAGGAGATTCCATGCAAAGCCTCTGCTACGAAATGTGGAACGAAATAGAAAAGCATGCTGTGACATTTCTGACTTCTAAAATGCCGAAGGGCAAAGCAGTAACCCAACGGACCCCATTATAAATAATGGGGTCCCTCGGGAGCGGCCCATCATCTGATCCAGAACTTTAGATTTTTCCTTGCTCAGCTACCATGGCAAAGCTGGACAATGGAAACAAAAAGCTCTTTAGTGAAGCCAGCCTTAGTTATATCTGTTTCTGGGAAGTCTGAATCAACATTAATGGTTGTCAGTGCAGATCCTGTCACACAGCTTTCTCAGATTCCACAATTCTGCCCAGTTATGTTGTACATACTAACCCTTGTCCATTATATCACACAGATATTCCTAAAATCCTAGGAAAGCTGGCAGCATCTGCTACTGGAGCTGTAACAGTCCAAACTGCTATTGGTTGTTCTCTAGCTTTCCCAGAAACATCTTTCGCAGAACCGGATGAAAATACCGAAAGAAAAAGCACTGCATTCTTCAGTCCAAAAGCCGGGCAGCTGAGCGGACCCCATTATAGTCAGTGGGGTCTGTCCGGCGCTGTTCGATTCCGTCCAGAGACAGAGAAGGAAAGTAGAATCCCCAACTCAGATGTTAAACCACCCTATGTAAAGGAGGATACCGCTGGTCTTCCTTCTCATACCTTAGGTGAGCCACACCAGATATGTCCCTTGTATGGTTCTCCCATTTGCAACTTTTCTCTTTTGTTAGAGCTAATGGCTCTGTATCCCGTTCCTTGGACCCTTTGACACAGTTGTAGTTGTTTTAATCTCACCCGCAACTCATGTCCTTTCTCATTTGTATGGTCTGCTCTTAATAGTTGGAAACTGGAGGAAATACTATGTACGAATGGCTGCACACACACCCATCACCACAGCAGTGAATGCACAGAGGCACCTGCAAGGTACTTGGAGCGTCTTTCTTGGCCTATAGATGAGTGGAATCAAGTGCTGTGGATGGATGGATCACAATACGTGATTGGTGGCTGCTTACAGAGTAGTTTCTATGCAACTGCATCATCCCAACAGTGAAGTTTGGAGAAGATTCTGTTATGATGTGGCGGTGTTTCTGCTAGGAAGAACCAGGGACATTGGTTATAATGAAGTCCACCCTCAATGCCAATGGGTACAGAGACATTCTTGATAATGTAACATTTCCTACCCTGTGATAATATGTTTGTACAGCTCCACGTCTCTACCAACATGACGAGCACCGTTTCATACGGCACACAGTGTTGATGCTTGGTTTGTGGAGCAGAACATCTGCAAACTTCATTGGCCAGCCCAAAATCTCAATCCCATTGAGCATCGTGGAGACAAACTAGAACGCAATGTCAATGCATGCCAAACATGGTCAACATCCCCAGCATCACTAGGTGAAGCTCTCTTTAACGAATGGAGGCAAATCCGTCTACACATCTATCGGAATTTGGTGGAAAGCATGCCTAGAAGGCCTACTGTAGTCCTTGAGGCCAAAGGTGGCCCAACACCATAGTAAAAAACGTGAATAAAATCGATTTTTATCACCTTTTATGTGTGTCCAATACTTTTGACAAAATAATGCATGTTTTGTTCTTGTCTTTTTTTTCTAATCAGTAAAATTGATTAAATATAAATAAGGGTGCCTCTATAATACGGAATCTATAATAGGGAATATGGAGCATATCATAAATGTTTATGTTGGATATAGACAGAATCTAAAAAAGGAAATGAGCTCAGAGACACACAGAAGTACAGTAGGGCTCCACAGTCAAATTACATGCATGAGGCCTCAATCAACTGACTACTACTAGAATAAGTCTATAAAAATACCAAAGTTGGAAATGCCTCATTTACCACATCACAATAACAAATTCTGACCCAGCCTTTGGTATAGATAAACGTCTCAGCACAGCAGCCTACTCCTTTGAGACGATTCTCTTTGAAAACCTGCACTTTCCCATCACTGAGTGCATCTGCTTAAGAAAGTCACATTTGTGGTCACTATTGATCTTGCTCTTCTTATTTGGAAACATCTAGGCCTGTTAACCTTACCGAAATGTCAATCCAAACATCCTGATCAAGAACAGGAAGAAAGCTCTAGAGAAATAAACTGGATTACTACACTTCCCACACAAACTTCAGGGAAGATGATATAAGCCAAAATACACAAAATCTGTTAATATATCATTATAAAGTCACATCCACTTAAAGGGGTTGTCTCGCGAAAGCAAGTGGGGTTTAGCACTTCTGCATGGCCATATTAATGCACTTTGTAATATACATCGTGCATTAAATATGAGCCATACAGAAGTTATTCACTTACCTGCTCCGTTGCTGGCGTCCCCGTCTCCATGGCTCCGTCTAATTTCGGGGTCTTCTTGCTTTTTTAGACGCGCTTGCGCAGAAGGGTCTTCTCCCTTCTGGTCGTCCGGGCACGAGCGGCGTTCTGGCTCCGCCCCTTCTACGCATCATCGCGTAGCTCCGGCCCGTCACGTGTGCCGATTCCAGCCAATCAGGAGGCTGGAATCGGCAATGGACCGCACAGAGCCCACGGTGCACCATGGGAGAAGACCCGCGGTGCATCGTGGGTGAAGATCCCGGAGAAGGAAGAAGTAGAAAGAAGGAAGAAGTCGCAGAGCGGGGATTCGGGTAAGTAATATATTTTTTTTTATTTTAACACATCCTTTGGGTTTGTCCTGCGCCGAACGGGGGGCCTATGCAAAAAAAAAAACCCCATTTCGGCGCGAGACAACCCGTTTAATATATGCTACGTAAAAAGTTGAATAGTTTTGCAGATACATTGCATGATTTGTCTTTTACTGATCCTCCTGCGTTACAGCCTGTGCTATTCTAGTCTAAGCTGTATTCACAATTCTGCTGGTTGCTATTTTCAATTTACTGCATTTTGCCATAATTACCCAGTTATGATTCACTGGCCTTGTTGGAGAGTGATGGGGTAATGTCACAGTATCAGCCCTAGCCCATGTGATCCACTCGCTGGCACGTGCTCAGTGTCATTTTGGCACTGGACATCAACCTGAGCACAACTCTGTGGGTGTGGTCATGCACTGGTCGGCTGAGGGGAGCATCTCTCAATTAGCCAATCAGCATCTGTCTGCACACATTAATTCTGACTCCTCCTCATGGAAAATGCTAGTTATACTTCTAGTCTGAAGGTGTTTCTGGTCAAGTTAGGGGCCCATGTCCTATTCCACTCTCAGATAAGTCTATTTGGTGTAAAGAATATATTGGGGTGCTGTGACATCTATCTCCTGACTAAATTGCTATTTTTGCATTTGTATTTCATCTGATTCATTGCATGCCTGTTTTGATCTATACCGCATACTTTGTTATGTTCTGTAGAAAATATTATATATTAAGGGGAGTCAGGGTTGCCCCAGGTTCCTGATGTGAGGTTGCCCTCATCAGGGCGAGTGCCCCTCGTTTAGGTAGTTTCTCATCACATTAGGTTAGGGTCAGAGTTCCCTTTTCCCCACTTTTGGTTTTGTTATCAATATTTTGTGTTCTCCACATTAGTATATGGTATGTATATCTGTCCTTTTAGGACAACTAACTATGTCCAATTTGAACAAGGTGTTTCGCAAGCTGCTCAGACGTAACACACTCCTAACAGAATGTGAATAACCAATATAAGCTCTTTGTAGACTTTGAGAGCCAAAAAACATTTTTCACATTTACAGTGGGCAGAAACGCTATTTTTTCTCCTAAGAGAGCGGTGAGTAAGGAAACCTAAAAAAAAGCCATTCATGCTCCTCTGGGTAATATGCAAATAAGGGAGATGGAACAATACCTCTATAGCGCAACGTATTAGAAGGCAGCATTCCTTCAAATCAATGTTAGACTCTTTATACAAGCCTTGTAACAATGACTAGGAATTGAAAGCCAAGCCAGATTCTATACAAAGACAGCTGTTTCTGAGTGTTTGCCCATCATCAGTGTACAGTAGGTTTCTGGCTTTGCTAGTGAGAGGCCTGGGACGTGGGTCAGAAATGCTATGTTTTCTTCTTAGGGAGAGCAGTGAGTAAGTAGACTTAAAAGGCCATTCATGATCCTCTGGGTAATATGCAAATAAGGGAGATGGAACAATACCTCCACAGTGCCATTTCCAGTGCATGTTACATCCCTATATAGTCATGTGACAGCTAGGCTCTTCCCTAGGTAAGAAATATTTAAAAATGGAAGATGGAAATGATGAACCAAGTAGAGCCAATACACATTTGTGGGTTTCCATTCGGGGATTCCATTTTCCGTCTTCGTTATGGAAACAGTAAAATGAAATCCCCTGTCCAATGGATCCACTGGATGACAGAATTGAATAACAACTATTGTTGACCTATTTTGGGGACAGTTCTTGAATAGATCAAATGTGGACAACCCGTTTAGGGAATTAGGGCTTTTACATTTATCCTTTAATTCCCATCATCACTGTTATATTACAGGGATTCACCAGGAGTGCAGAATTATCGAATTATTAAAGTTTTTCCTCAAGCCGAAGGCAACTCCTTTAAGCAGAGCGCCTTTCATAGTTCTAGACTAGTAATACAAATGTTGTTTTAGTGGCACAAATGTCTTACAGCGGACCTTCTGGCTTTCTTCCAGCACTACAAGTTAATTAGAAGTTAAAAAAGGAACATGATTCTGTCACTGCTTGTGCCTGGGAGAGTACAAGTGTCTATTAAATATATCTAAATCAAAGGGAATTTTCCTTATAACATTTACAAATAGCTCTAGAAAAAAAGGAGCAGAGCGATATTTTCCATGCACAGACAGTCTGGTTTATGGACACCGAAAGCCAAGAAATTCCAGCATGAATGAAAGGGAAGCGCATCACAAAAATGACTTTATAACTGGGATGGTTGCCATGTGGCCAGAGAGCGGCAGCCACAAGAGCAGGTGCGGGGTTCTCTAGGAAGTGCAGATTAGTACGTAGATCTTGCAACGTGCATAGATTGTCTTACTGTATAGAGTTTCAGTAATAGCCAGTCATCATTGAGGTAACATGAGCACTAGGTCTACTGTAACAAGAGCTCAGCTTTCAGAGGAGGTAACAAGCCATTTGGTATTTTGAATCCGTTTTGTTATGACTGTGCTCTGTCATGGCAGGAAATGTTTAGAATGATATCTGGTGCACGGAAATTAAGGTGTCCTGTATGCCGGTATTGTAGATTCAGACTCATTTAATGAGAGGTAAACTTCATATCACTTATCATTATTAAAGGCCAGAAAAACTTCCCTTCGTAATCACTTCTTAAGGGGGAACCATCAGGATATTTGTGCTGCCCGAATAATAGGCAGCATGAAATACGGATGGCTATGTTTTATACTAAAATGCTTTCAGACAAAACATAGTTTAAAGGGGAGTGAAGAATGGGTAGAGGAGTCATCTTGGTGGCACCCTGCTGGCTTCTTCCTGCATAGCTCAGATAGATTGACAGTCCTCTCCTTATCTGCTTTATGATCGTGGGGTCCAACTGCAGGACCCCCACCGATTCTGAGAACAGGGGTCCGGTTGAATGTAGCAGAGATTATGCAGGCACACCACTACTCCATTCACTTCAGTCACAGCGCTGCAGAGTACAGAGTTTAAGTTTTTCGGCAATCTTCACCATTGCCATTCAAGTGAATGGAATGTAGCGTGACTGTGCAAACCTTTACTCCATTCACTCGGGTACCAACCAGACCCTCGTTCTTGGGATGAGTGGGAATCCCAGCAGTGGTTGGGCCACCACCGATCATAAAGTTATGCCCTATACTGTGTATAGGAAATAACTTCAGAACTTGGTACAACCCCTTAAGGTGTTGCACCAAAATCGACTTTTAGTAACTATCCATAAGATAGTTGATTAAGTCTGATCAGTGGGGGTCTCACTACTGGGATCTGTATCGATACTAAGGATGGGGGGTCCATTTCCCTCTCTCCTCCTCACCGTAAAGGAGGAGATTGAATAGAGGAGAGGTTGCACATGCACGGTGTCATGCCATTCATCTTCCATGGGGCTGATGGAATTAGCCAAGTACAAGCACTCAGCTATCTCTAGCAGTTGCATTGAAGATGCATAGAGTGACAATGTGCATGTGTGACCATGACTCTACTCAATCTCCTCATCCCGACGGAAAGTGCAGTGAGAAGGAGAGAGGGACAAGGTTTCCCTGTTCTTGGGAATGGTGGGGGCCTCAGCAGTGGATAGGTGATAAACGTTGATTTTGGTACAGTCCCCTTTAAAGGGATTTTTCGGGCAAATGCTATTGATGACCTATCCTCAGAATAGTTCATTAACAGTTGTTTGGTTGGGGTCCCTAGTGGTGGACTCCAGTCAACTCTGTCAGTGCCACAACACAGGATATGGAGTGGAAGCAGATTGCTCTGACCCCTGTGTAGTAGGTGGTGTTGGTAATTACAGGCAGACCTCACATAAAAATCAGTAAGAGCTGTGCCTGCAATTACCAGTGCTGGCCACTATATAGGAGCCAGAGCAATCTACTTCCACTCCGTACCCTTTTTACTTTGCTGGTGCAACGGGTGCTGGACCCCAGTCGTTCAATTATTGATGACCTATCCTGAAGACATGCCATCAATAGTATTTGCCTGGGAAGCCCCTTTTAAGTTCATCTATTCGGTTCTCCAGAATCTCCAGAAATATTTACGTACATGTCAGTGAATGTTACTAGCAGCTCTTTTCATAAGAGGCACTCTTGTCGACTTTGTATTTTAGGTTTGTGTTAACAAACATGCTCATGTATTTACTAGAATAAGCCATAACGCAAACCCTATGCTCCAGAACATTGCCGTAAACATCTGTTCACCAGCCATATCGGCTTAATAATCTCGGTGCCCATAACTTCAATAACCAGATCAAAGCTCATATAGGCCACACGTGAATAGATAAAACGCATCTAGCAATTCTATACAAAATCTGAAACTTCTAGCATATTCAAGACCTGGTGATGAGATTGAAAATATAATACTCAGCATATCCTTCCCTTACTGGCACTGATGTGGGCATCTGTGTTATCAGGCCTGTTGCTCAATATCGCTTACAATTTTCACTCTGTGTGTGGCCAGCATAGTGGTAGTTGGACCACAGAGTAAACAACGAGGCAGGAACTTGTAATTTCTCATACACTCCTCCAACTTCTGTTTGTGTGGAAATGTTCTGTAATTCTTGGCTTATCCACTTTGCTGTCAACAAACAGAGCCGGATAGGAAGAGCAGTGCACATTTGGGAAAACAGAAAACATAAGACTTATTGTGCCAAGCATGTGCGAGAGAAGAATATAAAAAATGACGTGTGAGGTGTCTTAACGGATACAAAAACATAACAAGTGCTGCATTTCAAGTGAACCCTAATAAAGTGTTCTAGAATCCAGTATTCAAGACCTTCTCAATTGTGTATCTATATGTATGAAGAAAAGCAACTATTTAATGTCCACGCATGTTTATACAGGGGAGTGGTGGGTGGATATTCCCAATAACCTTTCCTTCCTATTAATCAGAAGGAGAACAGTTCTGCTGTATGCCAAACTGGCAGCAACTGCTAGAAGAGAGGAAAGTAACAATTGCAAAATACATATCTGTAATATATAAGAAGAGTAGCAAAATGTAAAACCTAAAAATAAATAAACAGGCTTTAATAAATAATAAATGACATTGTGATGCTTCTGCAAAGAGGATATCCAGAGTGTGTATAGTTTAGAATTAGACAAACTTTTCTGTAATCATCTCAATATGCTGATTTCCTTGTGAGCCTGTGCTCATACATAACAGGCAGAAGCAGTGTAAAGCATGGGGGGAAGAACATCAACCTGATGACTCCTTCAGCGTATTGAAGGAGCAAAACGCGGAGAATAGAACCCATTGATTACAATGGGTTCATTCTCATTACTTTTTTTCTGCATGCACGGTTCTCACGCCGCAAAAAATAGGACCTGCTCTATTTTGTGTGCATTTGCACATCAAAGAGGACCGTCGTATTTGCACGAATACACACGGTGTTTGCGCAGGCACGCGTGCAATACACGCTCTTTCTCTGCGCAAAAAAGCTGCAATATGCTTGTGTGTCTCTTTAATGACATTTATTTACTTGCCTATGCTTATACATTGTAACAAAGAGAATAGCGACATTTGTGCTGCTGATAGAGACTAAATAATACTATAGACATTTCGCAGCAGTGAGAAGTAATACATTTGTACAGGATTTAAGGGTGCTTTTACACGTAATGATCTATTGTTTGCACCAGTGAATGATGTCAGAGTTCGCTTGTTCACTCGTGCAGCCTGTTTATACAGGCAGATAAATCATTCGCTTGCTAAATCTTTCTGTCGTTAAAGGGGTTGTCCCACAAATTAAAGCTAAGCTAAGCACTTCTGTATGGCCATATACATGCACTTTGTAATATACATCGTGCATGAAATATGTGCCATACAGAAGTTATATACTTACCCCCCCCCCCCCCCCTGTGTTGGCGTCCCCGTTGTCCTGGCGCTGACCAAAGTCCTCTTCTTCCCGCTGGAACAGTCGCACTTGCACAGTAGTCTTCTTTCTTCTTGTGGACGCTGCGAGCTGACTCCTCCCTCGGCCGAACACCCTCCTCCCTCCTGCACGTGGTGCCGACCAGCCAATGAGGTGGCTGGAATCGGCAGTGCATACATGCCACCAGAGCGGAGAGCAGGAACAGAAAGGTGCCTGCCTACCGGGAGCGCGCACGTAGCAGCAGACCACCCGCAGTGCACCATGGGAGAAGACCCGCGGCGCCATCTTGAAAAGGAAAATTCTCCCAATGAACAAAAGCTGCTACAGGTAAGTGTGCAGCACTTATGGAAAGGGTTTAGTGTATATTTAATGCCCTTTGCTAGCTAGGGCGACTGGGCAAAAAAAAATTTTTTGCTTTTACCGCGGTACAACCCCTTTAACATTCACTGTACTGTGAAAGAGAACAACTGAATGATCGGTATGTAAACCGAACAATTAGCGAATGAGCCAACAATGGTTTTCATGCTCACGTGAAATGATAATCGTTCAGTCTAAACGCACCTTTACGGTGGCTTCACATGTGTTTTTGCAAGCGACTCAGCACAGCGTATTTGCGATGTAAAGAAGTCTTTTTTTGCGCATTTTGGTGTATTTTACTGTACTTTTTGCGCTTGCAGGGCATATTCGTTTGTGCACAGCAGACAAGCAGGCCTTGATTTAAATGACTTCTAAGCCTAATGAGGTACTGATATATTCTTTTTCCAGTGGAATTGTGCAGTGTTTAATGCATCTCTTTTCCGTATTGCACACCCATTTCTGCACCCCCATAGACTTCTATAGGGACCTTTAGTGCACAAATGTGCACAAAATAGAGTTTTTTTGTTTTATGCATGCAAGAAATGCATGTGCAGAGTCTGGAAATGTGTGCAAACCCACTGACATCAATAGGTTCCATTCTCATAAATTTTAAGCACGTAAATACGCCCATGTTAAGGAGCCCTAAATTCTTGAATGTAAGCAATAATGTTTACATTCGCAGCAATCAGAGATCTTGAAAATAGTGAGGAATTGAAATGAGAAGGTTGCAGAACTTTTTACTATCCAGTGATCTTATTTTATTTGTGTAACACTCCTATAAATGATAATATTAGGTTTACTACCAGATGCCAAACAGTACAATGTAACAGTTAAAGAAACTGTATCATCACTGTTAAAAGTTTTAAAGGTAGAAAATGATACATGTAACACTATGTGACCTCATGTAGGACACAGGACGTTGCCAAAAGGGTCAGACAGTCTCATCCCGACTCCAATAACAGTGTGTTATGCAATTTTAACAGATTCCATTGATGTTCACCCTTCTGGGGCGTAACAGAATAATATACAATGTATCAGCTTTCCACACCTCTCATATGAACACTTTGCCACAAGCAGATTATTATTCACTGACATGATCTAGTCAACTTCAAGGACTGAGGGAATCGTAGCTAGGAAAAACATGTTGACAAGTAAATGAACTTAATGACAGCCCTACCATGTAAAAAGTTGCAATTTTGGCACTTCAAGTAATGTTACTAAGATCTGATCATTCCATATACAGTACTTCATCATGTCATCTCAGATAACAAGACCATTTATTACATTCTCGTTCTAGAGTAAGTCCACATAGATGGGTTCTATGGGGTCTTTTCCTTGCTAAAAAAAAGTAGGTCCTCATGGGCTGATCTTATTACATATGCAGATTGTCTCTCTTTAGATAACACTTGTGGAATACATCCACATAGAGCAATGTGATACCCATTGCATAGAGTATAAGGGTGCCCATACACCTTCTATTGCTGTTTATATGGCAGCTATTCCTCTTGTCCTCTCCATAAGATCAGGCCAAGTGCACATGTGTTCTCAGTAGGGAGGGGTGCCGTCAGACACCTTTGGCAGCAGCTTATCTCATTTGTACACAAATGATCAGGCATCTTGAAATTCATTAGATGTTTGGCTGGTCCTGCCAAAATTGTCAAGCCTGATGTATCTTAGTCTAATGTGTATGGCCACCTTTATTTCTCCTGTAAACAGCAAGGATGTGCGCTGATTGCTTGTATAGCAGCATTTAGCATCTCTACAGACCTCTATTACAGAGCCGTAGGCACTTCATTTGCAGCCGCATGGTGATCCATATGCTACAGTAGTCTGCCCTTTTTAAGCAATGCTTCTATGGGAGAATGCCTACACAATTACACAATATAGCATGTGATGGATTATGTCACATTTTATCCCAAGAAATTTTGTATGAATCTGTGAAAAAAGACCTGAAGACCTTACTTCCCTACCAGTATCCTAAAGCAATTGGACACCTGAAGAATCAAAAGTAGTATTTATTTCTATATGTTAGTATTTAATGGGGCTCCTTTGGCCCTAATGACATTACATACTCTCTGTGGCATACTTTCTGATAATGTCTGGTACAGTTCAGCTAGCATTTCCTTCCATTCATCCTGCAAATGTCTGGTAGGTTCTCTCAAAGAAGATGGACACTGTTCATATTTCCTGACCTGACATTCTAGTTCATCCCAAAGATGTTCAGTAGAGTTCTGGTTGGGACTCTGTGCAGCCAGTCCAATCATAGAACATCGATATCCTCAAACCAATGTAAACCAGTTTTGGATTGGGAACAAGGTGTGTTGTTTTGTTGGAAGTATTGCTGACCAATTCCAGAGTTTTGCGACATTGTCAGCAGCATATTATTGTCTTGTCTATCTCTGTCAAGGTACACCTCTGAGTTCATGGTTCTTGCCACGACAACCAATGGACTAAGACCATGCCATGTAAAACATCCCCAGACTATAAAGGAACTTCTGCCATACTTTACTCCTGGCACAGCACACTCAGGAAAAGGGTGTTCTCTAGACCAGTGTTCTCCAATTCCAGTCCTCATAGACCCCCAACAGGTCATGTTTTCTGGATTTCCTCAGTATTGCACAGGTGATGTAATTATTGTCAGCGCCCCAGACATTGCTTTAGGTATTTGTACCATATGATATCCTGAAAACATGACCTGTTGGTGGTCCCTGAGGACTGGAGTTGAGGACACCTGCTCTAAACATCCACCACACCCAGGTACGTCCATCTGATTTGAATATGGAGTAGTTGTGATTCATCACCCCATAGAATGTTCTTCCATTGCTCAACTGAACAATGATGACACTCTTTGCAAAAGTGTAGATGGGCTGCTGCATTGTACTTCATGATGTCTTATTATTGTAGGGTGGCATATCCATATAAACGGATATATTCTCTTATAGGAGTATTACTTCAAAGGGAGAGTATCTCCACATCCAACAGAGCCCATATGGAAACACACAGAGGCCATTGGCCTTCACATTATGACTCCATTTGGCGTCCAAGACTGCCATATAGGCATTGTTCAAAAGGCTCTATGGTGCCTATGCCTAAGGGTGCATAAAGGTTTAGAACATAAAGTTTTTAACTTTCCAACTGCAGGCACCATTAGCTGTATTTTCAGTAGCCCATATTCTGTTGATGGATGTAGCATGCTATGGGAAATCGATTCTTCCTGCACATGAGCAGAAACCAATTGTGATTTCCGCAAACAGAGGAAAAATCGCAGCATGCTCCAATTTTGTGCGGATTGAAGTCAATGGGAGCTGTCTGATCCGCAGCCCTTCCACAATGTAGCGATGATGCGGGAAAAGCTGGCGTTTAAAAAAAAAAATCTGTGCTGTGCATGTCCCACGGCGAGCCATGCGGACCATCCGGAGTACAGCTATAAAGAGAAGGCAGCAGGTACACGCGTGAGTTGCTGCTGGCAGGGCCGGATTCCGCTGCGAGATTCCGCATGCAGAATCTGGCTGCGCCATGTGCAGGGGGCCTTAGATAGAGACGTTGCACAAATATCTTTATTTGTCCAGCTTCGGCGGGTGGCTTTAAATGTTTGTGGAAGTGCCCTTACAATTGATGGGATTACATGCAAATAGAACAGAAATGCAACCAGTCATTCAATAACATAATTCAACTTGATAGGAGGTCTTGTCCCTGCTTGTGTTGTATTCTCGGAAAGAAATACAATGATCATCCTTTCAGCAAATAAGAGACTCAGTAGAGAATAGCTAGAACATGCACAAGGAATTCCCAAGATATTCTATACTTCTGGACTCACTCATAATCACCATAGCATCTACAACAGATTTCATGCCTCACATCATCTACAACCACACAAGTGGTACAAAGCTACTTCTCTCAATCAAATACACAAGCCTACATTGTAAAATGTACACTTTTTTATCTCCTGAGGTTCCATGGCGATGGTTTCATGAAATGATAAAATCTTCATTTAACTAATTCGAAACTTAAGTCCTGTGAAACCATGTCAGGTCCTCGAATATATAACAGCGAAGAGGAGCACCGTACTGCGCAGAAGAGGGAATGAGCCAACGAAGGGACCTCCATGTTGGTATGATCTGGGTATTCACTGTATTTATATATAGATTGCAGCCACCATCCTGGGACAGACTTTCTATTAGTATTAATATATATGGGCAGCTTTAAAATAAGTAAGGTCAGGTTTACATGAACGGGTTGTACTCTGCTTGCGGATATCAGCAGTGGAAGGCCTGCGAGTGATTGTGGAAACGAATTGTGAATGGTCACATATGCGTGTGGTTTTCTAGGGGGATGTACGCGTATGGACAGTGTATCGTCAGCGCAGAAGGAAGCTCCCAAGACAGGAATAACATCAGAACATTGCACAGACGACTGCCCAGGCAATAATTATCTCTCTCTCAACGCGTCCCTCAAAATTCCAGCTTTTGTATTTGGTCTCCTAGAAAATTGCGAGTGAATCCGTGCCCATACGCAATGTTAGTTGCATATGCACTGTGGATTGCACGCATCCATAGAGATCGATGGAGTCTATGCACTCGGAATCTGTGCTAAAATTTTAGCACGGATTCCGCAATTCCTACGGTTTGCATGTCCAAGCGAACCGGGGAAAGTATATGCCTTTCAACGCCTGCACACATGGCAATCTCAGAATCCGCAATTTAAATCCAGTCGTGTGAGACGGGCCTAAGCTGTTTGCCTACTTGAAGAACACCTATAGTTTAGCCATGACTTGCCATAATTTTAGTAATTCCTTGTTAAATTGTTAACAATGGGATCAGGGGTGTAACTTAAAGCTCCTGGGCCCCAATGCAAAACCTGTATCAGGGCCCCCAACTATAATGCATTCTTTATAGTACTGGGCTCCCTATATGGAGAAGAGAGGCCTTATGGGCCCCCTAAGGCTTCTGGGCCCGAGTGTAACCTCATCCCCTGCATCCCCAATAGTTACGCCAGTGAATGGGATCTCTCCAAAGACAGATACGGCAATGTTATGGGAATTTCAAACCTTCCATAGCTTCTGAGTCAACCCACCATATTGAAAAATAGAAAAGGGTGATGGCGCTGTCATTAGAAACTGTCTTAAGATATGGAAAGAAATAGTTCTTTAATTGTTACATCATACAGCGCGTTTCAGGCTTGAACTGAACCCTTTGTCAGGTTTCAAAGGACTTGGTCCCAGCCTGAAATGTGTTGCAAGTTATAAGAAATAAAGAGCACTATTCCACTCCACGTCCTGAGACACTTTCCACTAACAGCGTTGTCACCTCTGATGATCCATTTTTTCAATTTTTTTTGTTGTCTGAAGGGTTATCCCACCAGAAAAGATCAACTTCCGCTGCAACCCAGACTGCTATTCAGCTTGCAGGCTTTAACCCTTTCCAATCCACTGTCTGACGCCTAAAGACATTATGATTTAAGGCTGTACAGCTCCGATGTTGGAAGACGTCCGTTGGGGTTCTCTTACTGTATATTGCCAGGCTCTCTGCTGTCGGAGCCTATCCAATGTATTACCTCATGCAGTATTGGATTTAGCCAGCAGATAGCGCCGTTGTATAACGGCAGAAAAAGAGTAAGCCCCCTAGGAAAACCAGGATACAAATTGGATTGGAAAGGGTTAAGTGTAGTATGCTCAGAACCTCTCCAGGTTTGCCCATGTTGCCATATTGCTATTGTCCTTACCCCCTCCCTTTGAAGCACTTCTAATTTTTCTTCACATACATAAATCAACATACTAGTATTTCAGGACCCGTCCACAATGGTACATGAAAAACGACATAAAAATGCATGCAATTTTAAGCATACATCTACGCTTTTACATTGTATGCGCAGAATTCCTTTTAGCCTGTTTTTATTATGAAAAAAATGTATACTTTTTCACAGTTTACTTTTAATCTTCATAAAGTTTTAAAGTTTAGCACTTTTTTTCCGTTAAGGCATTTGATCCCAAAAAACATACACGTTACGCGTATGGAAACCTACAGGCATATGTTTCCATATGTTTTCTGCTGACTGCAATGTTAAGAAAAAAATATACATTTCTGTAACTTATTTGTGAGACAAAAAATTTGTAGTAGGCTATGCTTTTCAATCCCACAAAAAAGACACTTGAAAACGTAGTCAGATGTATCAGTTTTTGACTACATTTAACCCACTATAGCCTATGGGTCCATTAACCCTTTCCTATCCACTGTCTGACGTCTAAAGACATTATGATTTAAGGCTTTACAGTTCCAATGTTGGAAGACATCTATTGGGGTTCTCTTACTGTATATTGCCAATCTCTCTGCTGTCGGAGCCTATCCAACATGTCACCTCATGCAGTTCTGGCTTTAGCCAGCAGATAGCGCTGTTTTATAACGGCAGAAAAAGACTAAGCCCCCTAGGAAAACTAGGATACAAATTGGATTGGAAAAGGTTAAACGCTTTCATCTGTTTTGGAGTAAAAACGTGCGCATTTCATGGATGACCATAGGCCGGGTGAAAGGGTCCTTACAACAGTCTGTATTTTGAGCACCACTAACAAGCTACACACTGCTGGGATGTTCAAGGAAACCTTCATATCCAGATTTCATTCTAACATCATGAAGTGAGAAGTCACCATAGGAAAGAGTTTCTAGGTCAACGGTGATAGTTTTATGACCACAGGGCAAGTATCTGGGCAGTTTCAACAGATGATTCACAAATGTAAATTTCCATGGTGCTTCAATTAGGAGACTATAAATACTTTTTTGGTAAGTGTCCAGTTCCTTGCAGGTAAGATGAACCACCTGTGTTGACTAGTATACAATTGTCCAGAGAACTCCGACCTACCAGATGTGGACAAAATACTCATAAATCAAAAATGACCTGAACTCAGCATTTTTGCTAATTTACTATTAATGTCTGCCAGGATTGGACTGAAGATAAATTTAATAATCTACATTTTCGGCATAAATTATAAAAATGAAAAGTAAAAAAAAAAAAAAATCACAAGCGCTACTTCTTCCCCTGTTTATGCTGGGAAGTTACTCCAGCTTGATTCGCAGCGCAGTCCAAGGACATGGAGCAGCTCTCTGATCATTATTAGAAGCAGATTTTGACCGCACCCTTAGACATCAAAGCATGAACTGCAAAACAGGTTAACAGCGAGTACAGGCATGAGGTTCATCTCAATGGACACGTGGTCCTTCATGTGGAAAAAAGACAAAAACAAAAAGGCCTTTTCCAAACTGAACCGACCAATGATATGTATGTACAGCTGGCAGCTTTGTTCAGCCAATATTGGCATACGTAGTGATATTAGATCCCCATTTTGGCACTAGTAATGCTGGAGGTAGAGAATAATTTGCTGAGTAGAAATCATTGGATGCGTTACGCTAATAAACTTAAATCTAGCGTAAAAACAAAAGCTTTGCTGAAGCGTAGAGTCAGAAAATGGTAAAGATGGCCAAATGCAGGAGGGCTGCATACACTCACTATTCAGGTGGATCACTGGCATAAGGCATTAATAGAGGTCCTATAGTCTATGGAAAGCATTTAAGAAGTTACAGGGAACACAAATCTAGCAGAGATGAGCGAGTATACTCGCTAAGGCACATTACTCGAGCGAGTAGTGCCTTAGCCGAGTATCTCCCCGCTCGTCTCTAAAGAGTCAGGGGCCGGCGGGGGAGAGCGGGAAGCGGCAGGGGAGAGCGGGGAAGAAAGCAGGGGAGATCTCTCTCTCCCTCTCTCCCTCTCTCCCCCCCGGCTCCCCGCTGCAACTCACCTGTCACCCGCGCCGGCCCCGAATCTTTAGAGACGAGCGGGGAGATACTCGGCTAAGGCACTACTCGCTCGAGTAATGTGCCTTAGCGAGTATACTCGCTCATCTCTGATATATAGTCTATTTCACTATGTCTTCCCTGCATCTGCCAACAGATCTAGCAAGTGTCTGCTGCACTATGAACAGAGTACAGTACTGCCATAAAGAAGTAATGATAGCTGTTGGCTGACCTCTGTTTTGGCCTACATCCATTTCTGCCGACTCCACTCTTGTGTGTATGTCTATTGCTCCTTTTACACTGAACGAGAACTGCACGAGCTGCTAACTTTATCACCAGCTCATTTGCGCTTGTTTAAGGGTGGACACCTCCTGGCGATATTTTCTATCTTGCGCTGCGGGAGCAAGTGAAAACACTCGCCTCGCAGCGTAAGAAAGACACCGGAATATGACCGGGATATCACCAGTCTTTTTAATGGGGCCAGCGGTCCCCGCGGGGATGAAGGAAACTCCTGCCACACCTGTCACAGCTGTGACAGCTGTGGCAGAAGTCCGCGGTATTCTCCATATGTTTTCAATGGGGCTAGCACTGCTGCCGCTGGCCCCATTGAAAAGACTGGCGATATCCCGGCATCATCTCGTTTTTTTTCTCGCACTGCGAGGCGAGAGTTTTCACTTGCTCTCGCAGCGCAATGGAGAAAAAAATGCCAGTGGGTATCCGCCCTAAATGGAATGACAAGTGAACGAGCCAACGATGATTTTCACTCCTGCAGAAATTGAACAAGAAGCAAACGGTTGGCTCGCATTTCGAATGAACGATTACATAGATCAACATTGATTTTCTTTTCAGTTTTTGACTCTTGTTTTATATGTCCTTTGTTCTCCTGAATCCAAAGATGCCCTTACTTTTGTCCTATTACACACCAATTTTTTATCATTTCAGTAATTAGGATTAACAAGATATTAAAAAAATAAACAAAATTACCAATGAAATAGGAACACAAATATGTATTTGAAAGTAAACATTCTCTCTAATTTAGTTCATTTTGCATCATTTTTTTTTTACAGCAGACGACATTATTTCAACATCAATAGTAGATCAGCAAGGAACTATTGCCAGGGACCCCCACAGATCAGCTGTTGGCTCATTCACTGAGCTGATTTATGCAGAAAGCAAACAGCTCCATTATTATTTCAATGGGAACTTGGCCTGCAATACCAAGCCTGGCCACTACAGTGGGAACAGAGCTGTCTGTTTCCTTCAGAAATCCGGTTAGTGCATGAGTGCACCAGCCCAGAGAACAGCTAATTGGTGGAGATCCCTAGCTGACAGCTCCCTGCTGATCTACCATTGATAACCTAAATTGAGGATAGATCATCAATATTTTACAACTGGACAACTTCTTTAATCTATGTATAGGCTCACCATTGGTTCATCAAAAGCAAGTATAAAATTTAGGGCATGAATAACATAAATCAAGGTGCATTAGAGTTTATAAAGCCAGTTAAACAACTTGTAATATTCCTGAAGCTTTGACAAATGTTCAACAAAAGTGACCAATAACTTGAATAAACGGAGAAATGATGTCATCAGTTCACATAATTCTGCTACTCTATAATGAGCACTGAGCATTATACTGACTTCTGCCACATATAATCACTATGGAAATATACAAATCCCTGTAAATACATAAATATTGGGGTGATAAGATTTACAATCGTCCCCGTAGAAAATATCAAATCTTCGGAAATCTTGCAGTGTATACTGGGCTTAAGACGATCTGCTACTTATTACAACACTCAAGGGATCAATCAGAGTTTATGAAGGTGAATAGTGAGCTTTATTAATCCTGTAGCACATAGGTTATTGCATATTACATGCCTTCCCTTCAATATTATATAGTGGTAACACAATGACAGACAAGTAAATATGCTACTAAAGTAACAAACATCTCTGAACGACATGCAGCTCGCTACTCATGCAGAGAACATCATGGGTGAAACCAACCTGCCAGGGCTCATTAAATGCTGCACATTTCCTGTTTGTAACGTCACCATACAGCGTCAGCAGTTGAAGTGATTCATTAGTCTGCCTTGTGACTGCTGTGCTGCAGGGATACTTGCAAATATACTGAAGTAACTTTTTAAACTAGAATGAGAAAACAATCCAGTCATTGAGTTGCCCTATTCCGTCACATTGTCAAACTCTTTCTTAGTGGCATGCATTTCTGGAAAAGCTGGGTGATGACCAGTATGGTCGCCATTACAGCTTATTCTCAACTAGTTTTTCCAAAGTTCTGAACTTCCGTTTTGTCCAGTGATATGGGAGAGGGGTAGATTTGACCAGAGGCCAGAGTTGTGTTGGTGGCCAGACTAGTTGACCGCTGGCGGACTGTATTGCTGTGGATTTTGCAGCAGATTTCACCCTTCTACATAGAGAAAGATAAAATCTCAGAACCAGAACATGACTTGCTATGGAATTAAAAATCTACACCACCAGTCAATTTCTGCATGGAAAACTTTCACAGCATGAGGATCAGGTTTGTTCATTTCTCATCTTCATGTAATTGATGTCATCCGCTATGGATTTTCCCTATATGCAAATCCACTCAAAAAATCTGTAGCATTTCTTCTACGTACGCAGCTACACACGGTTGAGCCAGGATGGCATCACCTGTTGATATGCTTTATTAGGTCATATGAATGTCATACAGTGGGGTCCAACGCTCTGTCCCAGAAAAGTAATCCACTCAGTAAGGGTGCATTCACACAGGCAGAAAAAATCGTACCAAGTTTTTTGCGTTGCGAGATGTTCAAAACTCACATGAAAATACAACGCATTATTTGCAATGGGTGTATTTACATTGGCGATTTTCTCTCGCAACGATGCTTCGAGACATAAAAATTGAAGCATACTTTATTTTTGTGCGAGTTTCGCACGAGAATCTACATGCAAATGTGCAGTGTCCCGCACAATGCCAGAACACTATATAATAGGTTCTGTGCGATGCGAGTCGAAACTCGAGAATCTTGAGCTCAACGCGCTACCCGCAATGTGAATGTGCCCTAAGAGCAGTTCCCGTCCTGGCAGAACTTCTGCGATTCTTTTATTAGACTATGGCAACCTCATAATTTGCACTGTTTCCCCTGCACCTGCGCTACAGGGAAAGTATCAGATGCCCTGCGGCCAGAGGCGTAACTTAAAGCTCCTGGGCCCCAATGCAAAATGTGTAGCAGGGCCCCTAATTATAATGTTTTATTAAAGGAGATGTCTCGAGGAAGCAGTTAAATTTTTTTTTTGCCCAGTCCCCCCCATTAAGTACACATTACTAAGCCCCCCTGTAAATGACATTTCTAGCTGGTTCGTACTTACCGTTCCAGCGTTTCAGCAACTTATAAAAGTTTTCTCAAGATGGCCGCCGGCTCTTTCCCCGTCGCTCGCTGCAGCCCGACGTGCGCGCTCCCGAGACGCCGCCAGCTGTGTCTCCATGGCAACCGGACGCATCGCAGCCGCCGACCAGACGCCCCGCAGCCGCCGACCAGACGCCCACCGCCAGGCAGCAGGTAAGGCGCTAGCCCCCGGCTCCCCAGCGCTAGACCCTCAGCCCAGGTGAAGGCCCCGGAGCCCAGCGCTAGTTCCCCCGGCCTAGCGGCAGCCCCCCCCGGCCTAGCGACAGCCCCCCCCGGCCTAGCGGCAGCCCCCCCGGCCTAGCGCTAGTTCCCCCATCGCAGCGACAGCCCCCCCCCCCCCGGCCTAGCGCTAGTTCCCCCATCGCAGCGACAGCCCCCCCCCCCCCCCCGGCCTAGCGCTAGTTCCCCCATCGCAGCGACAGCCCCCCCCCCCCCGGCGCAGCGCTAGTTCCCCCGGCGCAGCGCTAGTTCCCCCCCGACCCATCACTTACCTGGGAGGCTTCTCGGGGCTGCTGGGCTGGGCTGGGCTGGGCTGGGCTTCTCCGCTGGGCAGCTCCAGTTTCTGCACCTTCCTCTAACAGAGGAAGGTGCAGAATGGCCGCTGCAGCGCGCTCCCGAGCAGTGACAGCTCGTCTGCGCATGCGCAGAAGAGCTGTAGCGGGGAGCACACTGAAGCGGCTCGTGCTGAATAGAGAAGACCGGACTGCGCAAGCGCGTCTAAAAAAGCAAGCTGCCGGCGAATTTAGACGGAACCATGGAGACGAGGACGCTAGCAACGGAGCAGGTAAGTGGAATAACTTCTGTATGGCTCATATTTAATGCACAATGTACATTACAAAGTGCATTAATATGGCCATACAGAAGTGTATAACCCCACTTGGTTTCGCGAGACCACCCCTTTAATAGTACTGGGCTACCTATATGGAGAAGAGAGGCCTTATAGGCCCCCTAAGGCTCCTGGGCCCGGGTGCAACCGCATCCCCTGCATCCTCTATAGTTACGCCCCTGCCTGCGGCTTCCCCTCAGTTGATCACCCAGAGCCCTCCATTCTCACAGGGGTAGTACATCTTAGTGCAACCTCTTTAATGTAAAAATGAAATATCACTTTGCAGTCCCATTTATCACACGGATCCAATGTATCCCTACAGGCTGCAGCTGTTGCATAAAAAGTCCGCCTTATTATACAGTTTAACTGCCAATGTAATGCAGCCAATCATTCTAATGTGGCTTTTGTGGTTACAGGGTGATTTATTAAAAAGTTCTTTGAGCAGTTGCCAAACTAATCCTTGACTTGTCAGCTACAGTAAAGTTGAACAAGGGTTAATGTGCCAACTACATCAGTAGGGGGCAGTGAGATCTGGCTCCTCTTATCATCCCTTACAACAACATAGCAAAGGTCACCAGACCAGAGGCAATCAGGTTACTACAAACATGTATCTGAACCATGCTGCATGCAGGCGCTTCTGAAAGTCACCCAAAGACAGCAGAGTATTTCTATTTTCCCCAGATCCAATTTATACCGCGCTGAGGTCACAGAAGGGTGATGAACTACCCAACAATGCCGGTTCCATGCAATATGGAGTGCAACTTAAAAGGATATTCTGAGCACCCTTAACATTGGTGGCAGTGGAGAAACTCATATGTCAGTGACGTTCCGTAAACCTGCCTAGGGGTTTCTGCATTAGAACCCCACGGGACGTCACCTTCCCACTGCTGCGGTGCTGGACCACCGAAGTGGCGGTCCGGCACCATGGTAAGTATATTGATTTTATATAGTTTGGGACACAGAGTGGGGGCAAAACTATATATAGAAAAAAAGTTAGAAACCCCCTTTAAGTTGGCCATAGGAGTACAATTTTCACAGTTTTTAGTAATATGATAAATAGTTCAAATCCTTGAGTAGTTTTCAGTAAAAGTGTTAAAATTCTTAAATATGTCTATTCTGAAAACACTGAGTGACAAATACTATAACTATTGTACTGTCCCCCATATGCGTTGTCACCCAGCTTTTCAAAACCCCTGAACAGTCATTATTCCTAGTTATACCATGATATATCTTTCAGCCATATTGTTGTATAACAAGAAGATTTCAGGCCGGAGTCACAGGGACATATTTGCGCCCACACCTGCCATAAAAATGTTGCGCACACAGATACGCAACACCCATTCCGCAAAAACGTGCCGCATATGCGCACAGATATGCATATACTTGTGTGACTTCGGCCTGAGACTCTTAAGAAAGCTGAGTGACAACCTTGTGTCAGCTGGAACGCTTGGCATATAGAATCAGTTCTATGAAGGCTGCTTACTAAAACATAGATTTTTTATTAACTTGACAGAAGAGGACGACTCAAGGATTTATGTTGATTTGTGGTGTTAAATGGACAAGCCCTTTAAATGACACAGTGCAAACAATACCATACTGGACATGCTTGATCTCCACCAGTAGGTATAATATGCCTTATGGTTAATCATCATTTACAAATCATCACATTGACAATCAATGACGAATACAAATCTGAAAATATGTATTAGTTTTTCCTAATGAGTCAAAGGATTGTAATAGATAGTATCAGCCTGTTCTGGCTCCATACACAAAATGCTTATTGTTTAAGGGGAGTTGTTATTGGCCCTATAGGTACGAAAACAAAAACTGTTATGCCTTTGGGCAGCTTCATTGTGTGATAGTAACCAGTTGTTTGTATCACAATGCACAGTCCTGGACTCCCCAATACATGTTTACATACAGAAATATAATAATGTATCCCCCCATAGCAACTGTTTTGCTTTTATATAACACATTGAAATAGTATTATTGTGATTTTGTGTAGCAAGAATAATTGTGATATGCATTATTTGATATTTTTGGAATTGATTGCTACCCTACTGTGCTTCTTGCTATGCTTGTATACTTTTATATTGTAAATCCAATAAAGAATGAAACATAATAAGGTAAAAACAATAATGCAACAGAGTATTCCTTATGAAACAAGTTGAAAAGGAAAGGGCACTAGTTAAAGATGAGGTGTGAAAACAAGTTGTAGCAGTTACTCCTGGATATAATAACTCCCCTTCCTCTCTCACAAGTAGGATTCTATGGGCAAGGGCCCCTCCATGCTTAGGTTAACCCTTCACAGGCAGTATTAGACTTACCATATTGCAAGGTGAGTCTAGGAATAGCTTCATCTGCAGATTGTACCAGCAGGATAGCAGCCACTGTTTGTCCCAGGAGAAAGAGCCATGTCCAGGTCCCCATAGCCAAGCCTGGCAGCACTCTGGGTTTCCCCTATAAAATAATCCAGGTAGTGTTGTTTGCTTTCTTGACTTCTCTCGGGTTTTGTAATCCAAAGCAGAACGGATCTGGAATACAGTATGGTGTGCTGGATATTTACTCAGTAAATGAAGGTTGCAAAACTTTGCAGAGTCTGAGCCTATGATCCCGCCCAGCAGAGCTCTCCTGCTGTCCTCAGGCCTCCTCCAGCCTCCTCCTCCTCCTCCTCCTCCTCCTCCTCACTACCACTCACAGACCTGTCACATAGGAAGAAAGAAAAAAAAAAAAAGAAAGGGAACTTTAAAGAACTCAGCAAAGTCATTGGGTAACAAGAGAAAGAGGTGAGGTTTCTTTACAATCGAAGACGGCAGTGATTCAATCCCTGGACACGTCACTCAGCATAATAGTAGTAGAGTAAATGTAATCATATGTGCGGAATAGAATACAATAAAATTAGAACTTCACCAGTATGCCTCATTCTCTAACTTCAAAATCAGAAATCTACAGCTCTAAACATTTCTACATCAGATGAATTAAGGGACTCCTTCTTTTTCCTCTGGGCTAGGGAGAATATTACATACCGAGACAACCCTCCTGAACAATCTCAGATCTGACCTAAACATGTACATAGTGCTTTTTCTCATGGTTTGGTAGATACTCAGTCTTCAAGATGAACATTCTCCCCAGAATCCTAAACACCTTCCAAGTATTACCCAATAATATCCCCAGACAATTTTTTAGACATATGCTTTCACTTCTCACCAAATTAATCTGGGAGAAAAACCCACTCGCATTGCTTGTACCGGACTTTATAGCCTACCACCAAGCTTCCCACTTGCAACGTATAATTGACTGGCACAGACATGAAGGACTTAAACAATGGATCTCCTTAGAACCAGCATCCCAACCAGTGCCTTAGCTTTACCCTGGCTGCACGAAGATACCCCTGCAGAGGCTAGAAGCCATCCTACAATTGTCTCACACTGAAGATAATCACTAGAGTCTTCCCCAAGCAGGGTGTCTTTCCCACACCATCCCCTATGTTTCTTATTTTGGGTAGTGCGGCTATCCTGCCTAGCGTGTAAAGCAAGATATTCCTTCAATGGTTCTCTAACCATAGATTTAAAACATACTATTTTCTCCAGGATGGACATAGGCTTTCTACAGACACATTGTCAGGAATAATGGAACCGGTCTTACTGTCGGTTCGACACATCATCCAATTCTGACACTTCCTACATCTTTGCCTAATCCATCAGACAAAAACACCTTTTGAATGTCTCTGTAACGAAAAAGGTCCCTCCTGCATACCATCTCACACATCTATAGTATCCTAATCTCCCATCCCGATACTCCTAACCCAAATAAAATTCAGAGGTGGGAAGATTTGTCAATGCTACTCATGATGGAGCTGAAAGACAAAATGTACAACATCACTCACACACAGACATCTTCTATCTCTAGTAGGATTCAAGAAACAGGATCTAAAATCCTTTCTTGCTGGTACAGGGTGCCCTCCCGTTTACATAAAATGATACCATCCATGTCTCCACTATGCTGGAGGTGTGGGTTGTACAAGGAACCCTATGACATAGATTCTGGGAGTGCCCAGTGTTGGCAGGTTTCCGGTCAGAGGTCTGGTGTATCACTTCCAAATTTACAAATTTTGTTCTACTTCTGCATTCTCTCTTCTGCATCTCAGTAATATCCTATTATCCGTCTACAAGCACTCTGTGGAGCGCCATCTGGTTAATGCAGCAAGAACTTGTATTCCAAATTGTAGTGACAAACCTATCAACCCTATATATCAGTATGGTTCAACACAATACAGGAGATCATGGAGATGGAGGACCTCACAACCTCTACTAAAGAATCACAAGCAAAATGTTTGAAAACATGGCATTGATTGGTTTGAATTTCAGGACTCCATAGAATTCAGATCCTGTACAAACAATAGTCCCTTCATCATTTAATGTATCCCAGTCCCTAACTTACTGGCATGCAATTTAAGGGGAGTATATATATGTTTGGTTTCCCCCCCTCCTTTTTTTCTCTTTCTTCTCTTTTCTTTTCTTTTCCCTCATTTAATCAAAAATTTTGCTTTAGAGAAACTTCTATAAAGCAATCCCATGTTCACAGTAGATTATTATAGAAGTATATTTGAGTTATTTTTACATTTCTTTTCAGGTTTGGACTCCACAGCAACTCACATAAGATAGCACAAAGTTATATGCAACCCTGCAGGAATTCATTACATGTGCTCTAATGCAACCTTATTTATGGCGCATGAACACTAGCCTGCAGGTTGGGTTTACACACTAAGGCCTCATTCATTTGGGCGCTGCAATTACCGGCTTCTCACATTGTGGCCGAATTTCACATGAACAAGAGATGCATCTCCCGTTTTCTTGCCAATGGCTGGGTGCGGTGTATATCTGCCGGAGCCCGGAATACCGTCAGCTGGGGTGAAAGTTGAGTTCTGCTAAACTTCCTTCCCCTCTCCCCTCCTTGCCAGCTGCCAGCATAGGAAGGGGCAGGATGGGGCAGGAGCTAGTCGTGCTACACTCCCCCCCCCCCCCCTCTGCCTGTCAGTGGCTCCCATTGGCTAATCATAGACAAAAGATGCCCCCCGGCTGACGGTATTCTGAGCCTGCAGCATATATATGCCGCCGCCTCAGGCATTTAAACAGGAGTTGCAGCCATGACATGGTCACGGCTGCTCCTCGTTCACGCGATTTTCGGCTCGCTGTGGCCGTGACATAACCAGCCGAAAATCTTCACGCCCGTGTGAAAGAGCCCTAAGACCGCAAGGCATGTTCATTTGACATACCGTTTGAAATGGTTAATTAGTTTAAATAGTTCCAGATGTGTTCTCTTTCCTGCACAATTACGCAGCATTTTGCGCATCTCCTAGTATATTGCACGGGCATTTGCGCATCCCCATTGACTTCTATGGGGACTTTGGTTGTGCAAATGTGCCGGAACATAGAGCATCCTGAGGTGTTTTTTTTACGTGACCAAATTGCACAGGAAAGATATGCGCATGTGAATGAACCCATCAAAATAATTTGTTTCTATTGCCTGCTAATTGTGCACGCAAATTTTGCATGCACGAATACGCTCATGTGAAGGTAATGTTTCAGATGATGATTGACTGTAAAGGACAAAATCTGTCGGTATGTGCTGCAATATTTATCAGACTCGCACATCATCCCTTTTTCCTCATACAGAAGTTAATGATCTGACTCCATATACGTCAGTAGAGAACTAGCATAAAGTTGCCAGAGTTGGGTATTTGCCATAGACCAAGCAACCTTCTTTCCGTCTGCCCACTATGTATATGACATATCTTTGAAGTCCGGGTTCGTACTTTACGATGCTCTGTGATGTGCTGAGAGTAATTTTACATGCAGCAGTTTTTCGACAAGATGCAAATGATTCCTTGATGACATTGATCGCAGTCTGATGTTGGGAGGCCAAAGTCATTCCTATGCTGACAACTGAAAAAGACCCCTGTTTTACATGCGGCAATCAGCACACTTCATTTTGTCAGATAACACAAATTTTTTAAAAGCCTGATTAATTTTGATCTTGATGTGCAATGTAAAGTCATCTGTGCGGGCCATTTATATGTAGCCATTATCGTTAGTTGTGCTCCGGATTAATTAGATTGCCTAAAATATTAGAGAGTCTAAACCTTGTCTTAAACATTTATATAAAGGGTGCTCAAGTGTAACATCCTCTGTTCATCGTAGCAGTAATTTATTAGGAGTTCTCTCCTGCTCCACTAATTATTCACTGCTTGCAGCACGGTGCACATCTACTGTGATCCTCTGCCAGTCACTTTCATACTGCTCGGTCCTCCTTACAGAAGAAGAGATCTGACACAACACTTAACATTGAAGGTAGAGGACAGTTATATTAAGACTCCGTTGCTACAAAGTGAGATAAAGAGACCTGCACACATTAGACTTTAGGGCGCTTTCAAACAGGCGGAATTTGGCCGCAACACGCAGAAAATTCTGCAACAAAAACGCGGGTTTTGATGCAGAATTAAAAATGGCTTAATCCTGATAACAATTCTGTATCAAAATCTGACATGCTCTGTTTTCCTGTGCCCGTGCAGTCCAAAAGTCTCCATGGAAGTCAATGGGGATGCGCAAATGCATGCAAAATATGCAAGGGGATGCCTGAAATACTGCTTAAGGGCTCTTTCACATGAGCGTATATTCACCGCCATTTTCATGGACGGAAAATATACGCTACGATCTGATGCATTGGGTTCCAATGCATCAGATCACATGGCTGTATTCCCATGGCGTAAAAGCGCCCAGCTGGCCAATATAGCGCCAGGTGCTTTTACGTCGGGCCAAAAAGATAGTCCTGGAGCTATCTTCCCAGCTGGAATACGTTGGCTGCTGCATTTACTCCTATTGGAATCAATGACAGAGGCCGGAAGAGAGAGGTGGGAGGGAGTACAGCAGTGTGCCTGCTAAACTCCCTCCACCTTCTCTCCTCCACTCCAGCTGTTTGCAATGGGAGGGGCGGAGCTAAGTGCAGCCCCGTCCTGCCTCCTCCCATTGCTGGCTCTGGACAAGAGGCGGGGAGTGGGTGGAAGCTTAGCTCCTCCCCAGTCTTGCCCCCTCCTATTACAAACAGCCAAGGGGAGAAGAGAGGAGGTGAGCAGGCGAGGGGGAAGGAAGGGCAAAGGCATGGCTGCATGGCAGCCTTGGTGTATATGCGCCGGGCCCATGCCATCTGAATGGGCACACAAACTTTATATTTGTGCGCCCGTTCATGTGTTTTTACGGCTCCGGCAGGCACATGTAAAAATGACTATGGCCGTTTGAAAGAGCCCTAATTGTGCAGGAAAAAGATTTCCAATTTCAATGGATGCATATTTTTATGCTGCTGTGCACAAATGCATGTACCTTGCATGCAAAAAAGTATGATAAAAATATGCTGAAGCTCATGTAAAAATGCATAGTTCATTCTGTAAATATGTAGTGCACGCAAATATGCAAACATTCGTTTGAAAAGAACCTTAGGGCGGCTTCAGATGAGCGTAAGCACAAAAATGTTTGCGGTAGCACAACTTTTGGACTGTGAAGTTGGCACTATTGTGCGCGGTTTAGTGCATTTTAGTGGGCTTCGTGTGCAGCCAAGGACTGTTCACATCGGCACAGGACACACCTGTGTTGTGATTTAAAAGCCTGTGCAGCCTAATTAGTCCCCAGTGTTTTCAATTTCCTTGCAAAATTGCGCAGTTCTGTAGACTTTTATAGTGCCTTAAAAAGCATGTCGTGTTTTTTTTTTCACGCATGAGATGTGTAAATGAACCCATTGAAAAAAATGGGTTCTATTCTTTGTGCAAAAACGTGCGCAAATGTGCTCGTCTGAAGCCACCCTAAGGACTCATTCACATGAGTGTTTTATCGCGGCTATTTTGCATGCATTTTTTCGTTCCAGTAAAATGCCGGACAGACGAGGGGCAATGAAAAGGACCCTATTATAGTGAATGAGACCGTCCGGCATTGTCTGGTTCATCATGAGACAGATCTTTTTGGCAGGGGATTCCCCTTTCCTACTCCTATAACAGAGCAGGAAAACGGAACCCCTGAGGGAAGATGTGAAAGCAGCCTGAGGCTGGGCTCACACTAGCGGGTCGTATTCCGCGTGCGGATATCCGCAACGGAAGACCTGCAAATGATCGCAGAAGCGAATTGCGCATGGTTGCATTTGGTTGCCTCTGCGTTCAATATGCGCGGATGTACTGCGTCCGCGTATCTTTTCTACATGGAAGAATGATCACAAGCAGAGAATAACATCAGAAAGTAGCTCAACCTTCTGGAAACACTGTTCTATCGCTCAGGCGACATCCTCTTGTGCTGTCGTGGTGAGAGATGTTCTGAATGGGATACTGCTCTCTAGGCTGGGCTGGTTTTACACTAACATTTTTTAAAAGTAGTATAAGCCACTTTAACCCTTTAAGGCCCAGGCTGTTTTGTACCTTAAGGACTAGACACATTTTAGGGATTTTACCCATGTGGTGGTTTTAAAGCCATATTTTTTTTCCTTCAGCTACCTAAATTATTTTACTGTGTCTTTTATCCGTGACATATAGGGCGATTTTTTAAATATCTTTTTCACTGACTTTTCCCCCCCGTTTTTTAGTTTTATTGGGGGTAAAAAGCTAAAAAAAAGATTTTTTTTAACATTTATAGTTATTTTTTTTAATTTGTATATTTACGCTATAATAAAGTATGGGAACGGGTTCCTCATTTTGTTTTGAACATTCTGATATATAATATGTTTGGTTTTGGAGTACAGGGCGCATACGGCGACAGTTTTGGTTGGCGTCGGCTTTGGGTTATTTTTTTTTCATGTATGCATTTTTAGTTTATTCTGTAATTTTGTTTCGCTTATTTATGTACAGATAGTCCCCGACTTGCGAACATTCGAGTTACGAATTTCGCTAGATACGAACTATCTGTCCTGCACAGTATGATGTAATGCTATGGCATTACATCATACTGTGCAGGGACCGGACAGGCTTCTATCAAGCCTGATAGAAGCCTGTCCGGTCAGATCGCGGTTGCTAGGCAGCCGGGGGCCTTCTGAAAGGCCCTAGGGCTGTCTATGCAGAGCGCCTATCAAGCCGTGCGCTCGATAGGCACTCTGCATAGGCAGCCCTGGGGCCTTTCAGGAGGTCCCCGGCTGCCTAGCAACCACACAGCGTCCCGCGATCTCATCGTGGGACGCTGTACGGGCCCCCTGAACGTCGGGTGCAGGCTGTTTCTTACAGCGGGCACCCGGCGGCAGCAGTTCCGACGAGCCGCGCCGCTCGTCAGAACTGTTAACACTTTAAATACCGCTGTCTGAGCGGTATTTAAAGTGTTAACAGTTCTGACAAGCGGCGTGGCTCGTCGGAACTGCTGCCGCCGGGTGCCCGCTGTAAGAACAGCCGGCACCCGACGTTGTATGGAGCGGGATCCACCCGCGAACCCCTCCATATTACCATTTGTTCGACTTGCGAACAAAACGGACTTGCGAACGGGCTCCCGGAACGGAACCTGTTCGCAAGTCGGGGAGCATCTGTAATTATTTTTTTCATATCTATGTCCCCCATGCCGTCATATAAGACCTCTGGGGGACATTTACATGTTTTTTTTATTTGACACTTTGCCACTGTAGCTGGGGCATCCATAGGAGCCCCAGTTACAGGGGAAAACAATAGTCACTGGAAGAACTGATCTGGGTGCACTAGGACACTGCAGCTCTGCTGTAACAGGGGATCCCGACACCCGGCTTGCGTAGTGGAAAAAATATTTTCACTTTCACTCTTTTTAGTACATAACGCTCACTGAGCGCTGTGTACTAGAGAAAGGAGAAGGCAGAAAGGGTTAAAAACTCCTCCTGCTTTCTCCTTGAGGGTTCTCATCTGTAACTAACAGCTGACAACCTGACATGCTTCTGATCTTTTGCAGAAGCAGAGGCTTTAAACCCCCACCGTATTTTTACTATCGGCTGGGTTTAAAGCCCAAGACCAAGGCTTGTAAATTTACGGCACTTGGTCCTAAATAGGTTAAAAAACCCCACTTAGGCTGGTCTCACACAACTGGATTTCCATTGCAGAATCCGCGGCCGGCATTCGCATAGAGGATCTGCAGCAAAAATCATGCATTGACAGGTATGTAAAAATTACTTTTTTCTTCACACTTGTGGAAACGAATTGTGATTTCCATGAGCAGAGGAAAAATCACAGCATGCTCTATTTTGCTGCAGACTCCATGCGGACAGCTTCCATTGTCAATGGAAGCTGTCTGACCAGTGCCCCATCCGCAATTGACAATGCAAGTAGGCTGCGGGTACACGTGTCATCGCCTAGCGACGGCGCGGGAAAAACAAACATTCAAAAAAAAAGTCTGTACCATGCATGACTGGCTTCAAGCATCTGCGGTCATCCACAGTACAGTAGGAACACAGGGTCACCGACTAGGGTCAGAGCCGGATTCCACTGTGGGCTCCCACATGTGGAATCCATGATCGCCCATGTGAGAGCGGCCTCATTCTTGTGGAGGAAGAGCCCAGAAGAACAAGCGGAGGTTGCAGCCAGCAGTCTGGATGGTGTGTTGCATTGTCTGTCCACAAATTCCTGCTTTCTTTATTCCATTTGTATCTGGTCTCCTAGCAACTTGCGAATGAATCCGCCACCATATGCACTGTGGATCAAACACATCCATAGAGATCTATAGAGCGCATATGCATGGAATCCGCAGTAGAAGAGAACATGCTGCATTTTTTCTTCTGCTCTCGGAATCCACAATTCCTACCGCAAGTATGAACGAAACTTCGAAAGTCAATGCATTTCAGTGCCCACGGACGACGGTCGAGGAATCCACAATTCAAATCCGCTCGTCCTTAGGCTAGATTCAGACGACCGTATATCGGCTGGGTATTCGATATACGGCGTCTCTGTCTGCAGGGGGAGGAGGCTGGAAGAGTCGGCAGCAGTGTTCTGAGCTCCCGCCCCCTCTCTGCCTCCTCTCCACCCCCCTGCACTATTTTCAATGAGGAGAGGTGAGATGGGTGTGGAGCTAATTCCCGAAACTTCTTCCCCGCCCCGTTCCGCCTCCTCTCATTGCAAATAGTGCAGAGGGGATGGAGAGGAGGCAGAAAGGGGGCGTGAGCTCAGAGCACTGCTCCCAGCTCTTCCAGCCTCCTCCCCCTGCAGAGAGAGATGCCGTATATCGGCTGGGCGTGAATGCACCCTTAAATAGGGTAACTTAAAAAATTGATACCTTGTATTTACCAATAATGTGTTTTTCATGTTTACACTTTGTACTGTTGAGATGTGATGAGATACAATCATTGTGATTATTTACACATATCGGCTATTGCTAGAATCCTGCATTCTTCAATCTCCATTGAATCTAGCTAAATCCATGTCTTTCGGTCGGCTATTTCTTCAGACGCCTCATGAGCATGCACATTTAGCTCCGCTTAGTCTGCAGGTTTCTTTCAATCCGAGAGGGAAATAAGACCCTTTATTTGCTTGTAGAGATCTTAATAAATGTGATGCATGGTTGATATTCCAGAGCAGCCGCTAGTAATGTGGGGGAGCGTTCATGATTATTCCTTTTAAGGTGGAAAACCCTTTCATGTTCGAGATATCCTACAGATATTGGTAAAAGCAAACATTTTATTAATAGAAAACCAACTTTGAAGCTAAAACATGTTTTAAAAATAATAAAGCTGATGAATACATTAATGTGTAGTTCTCAGGGGTAGATTTCCTCCTTCGAATTCACTGCCAGCTGCAGCGCTCACCACTGTTTGATATCACTGTACAAATGTTTGGGTATCCACTTTCCGAGGGCCCCTCTCTGTAGTAGCGATCACATCTCACATTTACAATAGATGGATTATTTTATTTATTGCTGTTTTATTGTTAAAGAAAGCAGCAGAGTCTAGACGAGCTGACAAGTCGCCAATAAAACGTGCAACGTACTTTATTTTCTGAATTCCTGCTCTACAGTCCTGAAAATGGGGATAAATCTTTGCATGTGAGAAGGAAAATCCACACCTGTTATACACTTAAGACAACCTGTTGGGAGCATAAGATGCAATGAGTACTTTAAAATATGGGGTCTTGTAACACAGTGCTTATATGAAATAGTAGATTAAAAGGCATTTCATGGCCCAATAGCCTAAGGCCTCCTTCACATGACCGTATGCGTTTTCACGCTGGCCCCATCATGGCCAAAAATTATGTGAAAAGGAAATAGCTGTGATCAAGTCCCGAGCTTAAAGGGGTTTTCCAGAGAGATACTATTGATGACCTATCATCAGGATAGGTCATCAATAGTTGATTGGCTGGGGTCTGTCGCTCGGGACCCAAACCGATCAGCTGAGCGGGTGCATGCTGTCAGCGCTGCAATAACAGAGGTCGGAGCAGAAGCAGCAGAAGTTTCTGTGCCGACCTCTGTGTAGTGGCTGGCACTGGCATAACTATAGAGACTGCAGGGGATGCGGTTGCACCTCGGCCCAGGAGTCTCAGGGGACCCATAAGTCCTCTCTTCTCCATATAGAGAGCCCAGTACTATGAATAAAGCATTATAGTTGGGGGCCCCGATACAGATTTTGCCATGGGGCCCAGGAGCTTCAAGTTACGCCTCTGGTGGCTGGTGCTTGAAACTGTAGTGGCCGGTGCTTAAAATGAGAGCCGTTACAGCAGTTACAAGCACCAGACACTACATGGGAGGTCAGCGCGGAGACTTCCTCTCCAAATACACAGAGGTCAGAGCAGAAGCCTCCGTGACAACCTCCTTATAGTGGCTTGTGCTTGTAACTGCAGGCAGGGCTCCCATTGATTTTTTAGCTCAGCTGATAGGTCGTGGTCCCGACGTGCCGATCAACTTTTGATTACCTTTCCTGAACCTAGGTCATCAATAGTATTTCTCTGGAAAACCCCTTTAATTAGCATTTTCTCGTCCATTTGCACAGCCGGGTGTGACGTTTTAGCCAAAGAATATGCTGTAGCCCAGAAATCCCTCGTTCAGCATACATCCTCAGAATGACTTCTAATTAGAGATGAGTGAGCATACTCGCTAAGGCAAACTATTCGAGCGAGTAGTGCCTTATGCGAGTACCTGCCCGCTCGTCTCTAAAGATTCGGGTGCCGGCGCGGGTGACTGGTGAGTTGCAGCGGTGAGCAGGGGGGGAGAGAGGGAGAGAGAGATCTCCCCTCCGTTCCTCACCGCTCTCCCCTGCCGCTCCCTGCCCCCTGCCGGCACCCGAATCTTTAGAGACGAGCGGGAGGATACTCCAATAAGGGACTACTCGCTTGAGTAGTTTGCCTTATCAAGTATGCTCGCTCATCTCTACTTCTAATGCCTAAATAGAGATGCCTGTAAGCTTTTCCCTGTGTTAGACGCTGCTAAACTGCCTCCCCCTCCCTATTTTTGCTGCCAGTGTATATCAACCGAAAGATAAGGCAAGACCTAGCTTTTCCGGCAGTATATAAATTTGGTGGCCGATTTTGATTGTGTATGCCCTATTTTTTCCGGCACAACATTTTTACGCGCCTAAAAATCGGTCATCTGAACAATTACATTGGAAACCAATGCTTCAGATGGTCGCGATTTTTTGGGGGCGTATTTACACGTCTAAAAACGCTTGTGTGAATAAGGCCTTAGTGTGGATCTTGCTGTGTTTTTCACTGCAAAAAAATGCTTTCTTCGGAACATCTTGCAGAATTTCTTGCATTTTTTCTGCAGATTTTACTATATATCTCCTATATATTAGAAATCCGCAACAACAATTCCACAAGACGTCCTTAATTCCACAGCAGAAAGCTTTTCCATTGTTGAACCGAACCTTGTAGTTCTGAAGTAAAGACACATGGATTGTAAGAGATGCAGAAAGTCCATGGAATCCGCATAGGGTACCCTCATGTGCTGATCCGCAGGCCAGTATACAAGATTGTTAGATGCAAGTGCAATGTGGTCGATAAAGAATGAACCACTTACTTTACCACATTTCTGCGAGACAATCTGCCCCATGAACATACACATCCCGAGGTATGAAGGGTATTTTTATGGCCGATGAACATTTGCTCTCCAGGCGAACACATTTATTGCCTCCGTACAGTTATGGAGCGTCTATACCTTCTCTGGACCCTTCCTACTCCACCCCGGTGTCACCATATCCCTTGCATAGCCTTCAGCTAACTTGTCTGCTTATTCATGCTGAGTGTCAGACTTTATACTTGTGATACAAAGTATTTATAACCATAATGTAGACAGGTAAAAAGTCATATTGTCATGTTGTGAGCTTGGCATGGACTGTAATAGTTCTATGGCTTCTGGATGCATATTTGGTATTTCAGCCGCACTTCAGTAGCGGTGAGCGATTCCAGCGACCTGATTGGTTGTTGGGTACACCCCCCCCTTTGGAGATGTGCACGAGTGTCCGGCCCGTTAAATAAGCAGCAGCAGGGCCGTAGAAGGGTCGGCAACTAAGCCGAACCCTAAACCCTAACCCTAAACCCAAACCCTAAGCCTAACCCTAACCCTAAACCCTAACCCTAACCCTAAACCCTAAGCCTAACCCTAACCCTAAACCTAACCCTAAACCCTAACCCCCCACTGGTCTCGTGAAGTAGCATTCGTGCACATCTCCAAAGGGGGGTGTGTACCCAACAACCAATCAGGTCGCTGGAATCGCTACTGAAGTGCGGCTGAAATACCAAATATGCCTTCTGGATAATTGCTGGTTGACAAAAAACAAAACTGAAACTCAAACAGGACAGACTTGTGGCTGTAATACTAATTACAGTTACCCTTTCAACAAATAGAAGTTGTAAATGGAGTTTTCTGTAAGAGTCTTCAATCAGTGTTCAATACTCCTTTAAGCTATCACAAGTGAGATGTCATAAATACACAGACTGCAGACTGGGTTATACAGTATATGGCTATTACTCAGTGCAGACACACCAGGAACAGACCAGAAACCTCAATTACTTCTCACCTATTTGACATCATCACTGAGAAACTCAGCCCTTTGAACTTTGTCTACACTGAGGCTCTTACTAATGTCTGGCTGCTAAATGTGGAACTACCATAAGTTAACATTTAATTGCCTCTAAGGGCTCCTTCACACGGGCGTGTTTATACGCAGAGAATAGAACCCATTGATTTCAATGGATTTAATCACATTTCCGTATTTTGCACGCACATTTCATTCATGTAAGGAAACATGCTCTTTGTTCCGCTCTTTCACATGAGCGTCGTTGTGACGCTGGGTATGTGCGCCAAAAAATCGCATCCAAAAGATCCGATGATTTCCTGTGGGTTCTTTCAGATGAGCAATTTTTTTTTGATGCGCTGAGAAAATCACGTGTCAGAGATATCTCGCCTCAAAAGATAGGACATGTCCTATCTTTTGATAATGCAGCGTCGGAGGCTCCCATAGACTCCTTCTATGGGAGCCAGCTGGCAGGGGTAGGGGGAGCGGAAGCCGATCAACAATCTCGCTAATTCATTCATGCGGTTTAATGCTGAGATAGCGCTCGTGTGAAAGAGCCCTTCCTCTGTATCTGTATTTGCTCAGGGAAAGAGCACATATTGATTTAATTACACCAATTGCCCATTTCAATCAATGGGAGCATGATTGCGTGTTTTCCTGCGTATGAAAATGCATGTGATTTGTATGCGAAAATGGACAGTAAAACATGTACATGCGCTCCTGCAGACAAGCGTATGTGTAGATACCTCCGCGAGAGCATGGCAGGAGGTCTTTTAGTGCAAAAAAAAAGCCATTGTCTTCTGCTGGCATGAGCCATTGTGTTTAGCTGGGCAAACAATCACCCCTCCCCTCAAGTCCTTTGAAAGACTGAATGACTGCTGTTTAAACCCAACGACAAGCGAACAAACTAACAACTATTTTTATGAAGGCTGAAACTCAGCAATAAACGACCAGTGAATGATGTGAACATGGTGCACGATGGCTTCTCGTTTACATGTAACAATTATCGCTCAAATTAATTTGTTTGAATGAATTTTGGGCAAATTGTTGCATGTAAATGGGCCTTTAGTTACATCAGAATTGATCATGGAAATAGCCATTTTCCTGGACTTCCTATTGCTCATCCCATTGAGAAACACTATTGTCAGCCTGTGCCTAGCACACAATGGATACTCCCAAGCATGAATATATTAGCAAAGAGAATTTGTTCACTGTGTTCCCTGTTCTATTCAATTTTCACCTAGATGGAAAAATCATTTTCTGTTTACGGGCTGCAATGTGATCGGGCACACAATGTGATTAGCATCACACTACCATACAGTCTGAACCAGCCTATGTGAATACCAGTGAAATGAGCGCCAGTCTCATTGATCGGCTCGTCATAGTGAGGTGTAAAAGGGCCCTTGGTAATTAAGTTAGATAAATCCTGAGTTTACTAGGATATGACATGGCTTCTCACTGAGAATGTTTGTATCCAAACAGTCACAACATGCAATTCTTTCACTCTCATTAGTATCAGATAAAATATTGTGATTACTTCGGAGAGGCTGCTTTGGACCTTCATACTATGAAATATCCAGGAGACGCATCATGAATAATTGAATTGATGGGAACTTGTTTATTTGCTCTGTATAATGTGGAGTATTTTTTATTCTAATTGCATAGCGTTGCATTAGGAGAATAATATCTGCATGTTCAGTAGCCCAATCATTAGCAGATAAATAGATGTTTTTCAGGGGTGACCCACTTAATACACTGACAATTAAGGAACTTTCACTGGTTTGTGACTAAAGCAGGAGAATTTTAGAATGGTTGATATGTTAAAATGTAAAACTTGCTTTTCTGTGTTCATACAGTATAGTTACCCTCCTAATATCCCAAGAAGAGATACCGGCTTGAGAAGCAGACGGACAAGCATGTTGTAATAGATCACATCTCTTTATTTCATTGGCCAGGTATTTCATCACTAGTGATACACATCCTGCCAGTCATATGTAAATCTTTATTACGTATCGCTACACCTTTCATTTGATTTATCATTCAGATGACCGTATGTGCAATTGCACATGCTTCAGCATAGATTTGTGCGCATATCGACTCGGTACTGTACACCCGCACACGAAACCCTACTTTTTGTGGTCTAGGCTTCATTCCCATGAGGACATAAATGCCGCTTTTTCATGCCTGGGCGTATATATGCCACCCATGTGAAGCATGGGTTCCCAATGCATTTGTTCACATGGACGATTATACGGCGTGTAAATACGTCAGCACCGTGAAAGATGGAACATAAGCGGACGAAATACGTCCGACGTATATACTGGAACTATCTTTTGGCCAATATACGCTGGCTGGTCCCATAGACTCCTATAGGAGCAGAGAAAAAGAAGGGAGGGGGAGGCATTTTTGCGGCGTCCAACGCTACGAAAAGCATACAGGCGCCTCTATATTGGCACCGGAATGCATCCCAAGGATTTTGGCAGAGCGAGGGTTTTCCGGGCTGCAGCATATTTTTTTGCTAAAAAACGACTCTCGCGGTCCTGTGAATGATTGAGAAAACGCTGACCGGGATCACGGAAAAACGCCCATTCAGGCACTTATACGGAGCAGGCGTGAAAATGTAGAAACACAGTCGCTGGATATCCGCTTGAGTGAAAGAGCCCTTAAAAGGCGGAACTGCGCAGAATATTGTGCTTTTGTTTGCATATAGAGTGCATATTTGCGCACCTCCCATAGACTTCTATGTGAATCTTGGTGTGCAAATGCACAGGAAAACAGAGCAAAAAATGTGTGCACTAAACACACTCATGAAGACGATCCCATTGAAATCAATGGGTTCTATTCTCTGTGCATTGCTGGAGATAGCTGAGCGTTTGTACTGTGCCATACCCAGCAGTCCCATTGAAATGAAGGAAGCAGCAGTTCACATGCTCGACCACTGGTCCATTCATGCAGGGACATTTGGGATTGGTGGGGGTCTCAGCAATCAGACACCCACCAATTTAATAAGGCCCATTTAGACACAACATTTATCGCTCAAAATTCGCTCAAAGCTGGCTTTTGAGCAATAACCGTTGGGTCTAAATTCATGGACATCGTGCAGTTTTTGTGCATGATTCCTTCCTCGCTCAATTTTAGTTTTCTTGAATTGAGCGATGAGCTCTCATCAGCGGTGCAGGCTGTTATCACAGTGTGCAGTGCTGATAAGATTCTTACAGCTTGTGTCCCGCTGCTAGTTCACAGCGGGATGCAAGCTGCAAGCGTGGAGAAAAATACAGCTGTTTGCTTATGCAGAACAGCTGTATTGTTCGCCGAGTGATAGCGGCGGTGTCCCGCTCCGCCTGCATAGCTATTTAGCAGCTACTTAGCTACTATAGACTATACAAAGATGATCGCTCAAAACTGTCACTCAAACTATCGTTTAAGCGACTTTTGAGCGATCATCTGTCAGTGTAAATAGGGTAATAGTCATCATCTATCTACTTTTAATCCTGACATAATCCATTTAAGTAGGATATGCCATTTACATTTCTGATGCAAGTAGAAATACACATATATTGTAACTGGTTCATCTACACCTTTGCAAGGCTAGGTGCTTATGAATGCATGTATCCGTGTAAACTACACATGTGTGTATCACATGTAGCTGGCCAGTATGCTATCTCTGTGCCTTTCTATACTGAGACTAACAGCAGCCGCCATAATAATGCGGCCGGTGACTTTAGCTTCATCCCAGGTGAAGAAGAGACTGCAGCTCACTTCTTGTAAAGGGTAACATGAACCGAGACCAAAGCATCATTATATAGGTTTGTTCTAAACACATTTATCATGGTGCTCAGGCAGGAGATAGACTGCTTGTCTGAACCTGCCAGAAAGCTCCAGCCTGTACAAACAGGTTTGTGATAGATTTGTATTCAGATCTCTAGGTGAGCAGTACATTATGTGTGCAGAAACACCCAGAATTCTCTTTATTCAGCTTAGTCATGGATATGAAATTCCATATTACTCCATGAATGCTGTATTTATAAATCTACTTAATCACCATTAATATTCATTGTAGACAATTTACAAGAAGGAAAAGTGATTTTTAGATCCGGATTGGATTAAGAGCCTTTTCCCCTAAAATTAAAAATATGCTAGTAAATATAATACTTGTATTTCCTCTTCTTAGTTATTTCTGTTTCTGGATAAACTGGGTGACAACTAATATGGCCACCGGGGTTGTCACATAGCTTACCCAGACATCTAATTTTCCTATGTAAAATATCCTCAGCTCCTCAGTGCATCCTGTAGCACATTGATCTCCATCCAGCGCTCGCGAGCCACATGGCTTGCCATGGGAGTCCTGAGTTAGATCTCACTGCATGTGCTGGCAGTTGACTTTATCACAGACCTATCATAACCACCGGACAGCGCCAATTCAGATTACATAATACTAGTGTCAACCTTTACACTGAAATATTTATCAGCAAATGATTACAATTTCATAGGTTTCCTGTTTCTTCACATTTAGACGCAGGCTTCACAGTGACTCCAGCAGTGATACATGTTGTGCAGTCTAACATCACATTGTATCCTAATGTAAGTGAATGTGGTCACGTTGTGACTTACAAGTTACTGCGATCTGACAAGTGCAAGAAATCCATCGGGTAGTAGCAACTGAGGGAAAAAGAGAACAAGGGCTCATGTGCAAGATCATCAGAGAATGATCAATTACCGTAATACAAAAACATCCTCTCATCTGTGTGAGCTACGTAGATACATAGCACATTCAACGCGCTTTCAGGCTTCCACAAACTGCTTCCACTCTAGGCTAGTCTAAGCCTGGAAATGCGTTGTAATGTCTCCGCTTCCTGGAACAAACGTTTGCTGTACGCTTACCTGTGGCGTGTGTGCTGACTCTGAGTGACAGGATCTTTTTTGTTTAGTTGCGGCAACCTGTGAGTTGAAACGCAACCACATTCACTTACAGTAGGATACAATGTAGCGAGCCTGTAGTGTGATCTGTAGTGTGTCACACCCAAAGGCTCTCTTTGGCTCCAGTTTAAAAAATTCTCTTCTCCATTTTTGAGTTGAACCATCACTCAAAGTTGAATGTGGCTCACAAGGTACTAAAGGTTGGGATTAGAGATGAGCGAGCACCAAAATGCTCGGGTGCTCGTTACTCGAGACGAAATTTTCGCGATGCTCGAGGGTTTGTTTCGAGTAACGAACCCCATTGAAGTCAATGGGTGACCCGAGCATTTTTGTATATCGCCGATGCTCGCTAAGGTTTCCATTTGTGAAAATCTGGGCAATTCAAGAAAGTGATGGGAACGACACAGCAACGGATAGGGCAGGCGAGGGGCTACATGTTGGGCTGCATCTCAAGTTCCCAGGTCCCACTATTAAGCCACAATAGCGGCAAGAGTGGGCCCCCCCTCCCAACAATTTTTACTTCTGAAAAGCCCTCATTAGCAATGCATACCTTAGCTAAGCACCACACTACCTCCAACAAAGCACAATCACTGCCTGCATGACACTCCGCTGCCACTTCTCCTGGGTTACATGCTGCCCAACCCCCCCCCCCCCCCGCATGACCCAGTGTCCACAGCACACACCAAAGTGTCCCTGCGCAGCCTTCAGCTGCCCTCATGCCACGCCACACTCATGTCTATTTATAAGTGCGTCTGCCATGAGGAGGAACTGCAGGCACACACTGCAGAGGGTTGGCACGGCTAGGCAGCAACCCTCTTTAAAAGGGGCGGGACGATAGCCCACAATGCTGTACAGAAGCAATGAGAAATATAATCCTGTGCCACCGCCATCAGGAGCTGCACACGTGGGCATAGCAATGGGGAACCTATGTGCCACACACTATTCATTCTGTCAAGGTGTCTGCATGCCCCAGTCAGACTGCGTTTTTTTATAAATAGTCACAGGCAGGTACAACTCCGCAATGGGAATTCCGTGTGCACCCACAGCATGGGTGGCTCCCTGGAACCCACCCGCTGTACATAAATGTATCCCATTGCAGTGCCCTGGACAGCAGAGCTAACGTCAGATTAAATGCAGATGGGCTTCGGCCCAAACTGCATGCCCCAGTCAGGCTCGAGTTTTTTATAAGTATACACAGGCACGTACATCTCCCTAATGGGAAGTCCCTGTGGACCGACAGCATGGGTGGGTCCCAGGAAGCCACTGGCAGTACATAAATATATCCAATTGCAGTGCCCAGCACAGCTGATGTAACGTCAGCTTTAATGCAGGTGGGCAAAAAATTAATTGGATTACACTGTAGGCGAGGGCCCAAAAAAATTGGTGTACCAACAGTACTAATGTACCTCAGAAAAATTGCCCATGCCCAACCAAGAGGGCAGGTGAAACCCATTAATCGCTTTGGTTAATGTGGCTTAATTGGTAACTAGGCCTGGAGGCAGCCCAGTTAAAATAAAAATTGGTTCAGGTGCAAGTTTCAACGCTTTAATGAGCATTGAAACGTATAAAAATTGTTAAGAAAAATTATATGACTGAGCCTTGTGGGCCTAAGAAAAATTGCCCGTTCGGCGTGATTACGTCAGGTTTCAGGAGGAGGAGCAGGAGGAGGAGGATGAATAGAATACACAGATTGATGAAGTAAAAAGGTCCCCGTTTTTGATGGTGATAGAGAACGATGGTTCCATCCGCGAGTGCAGCCTACGTATTGCTTAGGTATCGCTGCTGTCCGCTGGTGGAGAAGAGAAGTCTGGGGAAATCCAGGCTTTGTTCATCTTGATGAGTGTAAGCCTGTCGGCACTGTCGGTTGACAGGCGGGTACGCTTATCCGTGATGATTCCCCCAGCCGCACTAAACACCCTCTCTGACAAGACGCTAGCCGCAGGACAAGCAAGCACCTCCAGGGCATACAGCGCGAGTTCAGGCCACGTGTCCAGCTTCGACACCCAGTAGTTGCAGGGGGCAGAGGCGTCACGGAGGACGGTCGTGCGATCGGCTACGTACTCCCTCACCATCCTTTTACAGTGCTCCCGCCAACTCAGCCTTGACTGGGGAGCGGTGACACAGTCTTGCTGGGGAGCCATAAAGCTGGCAAAGGCCTTGGAGAATGTTCCCCTGCCTGCACTGTACATGCTGCCTGATCTCTGCGCCTCCCCTGCTACCTGGCCCTCGGAACTGCACCTTCTGCCACTAGCGCTGTCGGATGGGAATGTTACCATCAGTTTGTCCGCCAGGGTCCTGTGGTATAGCATCACTCTCGAACCCCTTTCCTCTTCGGGTATGAGAGTGGAAAGGTTCTCCTTATACCGTGGGTCGAGCAGTGTGTACACCCAGTAATCCGTAGTGGCCAGAATGCGTGTAACGCGAGGGTCTCGAGAAAGGCATCCTAACATGAAGTCAGCCATGTGTGCCAGGGTACCTGTACGCAACACATGGCTGTCCTCACTAGGAAGATCACTTTCAGGATCCTCCTCCTCCTCCTCAGGCCATACACGCTGAAAGGATGACAGGCAAGCAGCATGGGTACCCTCAGCAGTGGGCCAAGCTGTCTCTTCCCCATCCTCCTCATGCTCCTCCCCCTCCTCCTCAACGAGCTGAGATATAGACATGAGGGTGCTCTGACTATCCAGCGACATACTGTCTTCCCCCGCCTCCGTTTCTGAGTGCAAAGCGTCTGCCTTTATGCTTTGCAGGGAACTTCTCAAGAGGCATAGCAGAGGAATGTGGATGCTAATGATTGCAGCATCCCCGCTCACCATCTGGGTAGACTCCTCAAAGTTTCCAAGGACCTGGCAGATGGCTGCCAACCAGGCCCACTCTTCTGTAAAGAATTGAGGAGGCTGACTCCCACTACGCCGCCCATATTGGAGTTGGTATTCCACTATAGCTCTACGCTGCTCATAGAGTCTGGCCAACATGTGGAGCGTAGAGTTCCACCATGTGGGCACATCGCACAGCAGTCGGTGCACTGGCAGATTAAACCGATGTTGCAGGGTCCGCAGGGTGGCAGTGTCCGTGTGGGACTTGCGGAAATGTGCGCTGACCCGGCGCACCTTTCCGAGCAGGTATGACAAGTGTGGGTAGCTTTTCTGAAAGCGCTGCACCACCAAATTAAAGACATGGGCCAGGCATGGCACGTGCGTGAGGCTGCCGAGCTGCAGAGCCGCCACCAGGTTACGGCCGTTGTCACACACGACCATGCCCGGTTGGAGGCTCAGCGGCGCAAGCCAGCGGTCGGTCTGCTCTGTCAGACCCTGCAGCAGTTTGTGGGCCGTGTGCCTCTTATCTCCTAAGCTGAGTAGTTTCAGCACGGCATGCTGACGCTTGCCCACCGCTGTGCTGCCACGCCGCGCGACACCAACTGCTGGCGATGTGCTGCTGCTGCTGACACATCTTGATTGCGAGACAGAGGTTGCCTTGGAGGAGGAGGAGGAGGAGGGTGGTTTAGTGGAGGAAGCATACACCGCCGCAGATACCAGCACCGAGCTGGGGCCTGCAATTCTGGGGGTGGGTAGGACGTGAGCGGTCCCAGGCTCTGACTCTGTCCCAGCCTCCACTAAATTCACCCAATGTGCCGTCAGGGAGATATAATGGCCCTGCCCGCCTGTGCTTGTCCACGTGTCCGTTGTTAAGTGGACCTTGGCAGTAACCGCGTTGGTGAAGGCGCGTACAATGTTGCGGGAGACGTGGTCATGCAGGGCTGGGACGGCACATCGGGAAAAGTAGTGGCGACTGGGAACCAAGTAGTGCGGGGCCGCCGCCGCCATCATGCTTTTGAAAGCCTCCGTTTCCACAAGCCTATACGGCAGCATCTCCAGGCTGATCAATTTAGCTATGTGCACGTTTAACGCTTGAGCATGCGGGTGCGTGGCTGCGTACTTGCGCTTGCGCTCAAACAGTCGCGCTAGCGACGTCTGGACGGTGCGCTGAGAGACATTGCTGGATGGGGCCGAGGACAGCGGAGGTGAGGGTGTGGGTGCAGGCCGGTAGGCACTCGTGCCTGTGTCCTCAGAGGGGGGTTGGATCTCAGTGGCAAGTTGGGGCACAGGGGGAGAGGCAGTGGTGCAAACCGGAGGCGGTGAACGGCCTTCGTCCCACCTTGTGGGGTGCTTGGCCATCATATGCCTGCGCATGCTGGTGTTGGTGGCTCCCCAGCTGATCTTGGCGCGACAAAGGTTGTACACCACTGTTCGTCGGTCGTCAGGCGTCTGTGTGAAAAACTGCCACACCTTAGAGCACCTTGGCCTCTGCAGGGTGGCATGGCGTGAGGGGGCGCTTTGGGAAACAGTTGGTGGATTATTCGGTCTGGCCCTGCCTCTACCCCTGGCCACCGCACTGGCTCGGCCTGTGCCCACAGCCTGACTTGGGCCTCCGCGTCCTCGCCCGCGTCCACGTCCTCTAGGCCTACCCCTACCCCTCAGCATGCTGTATTACCAGTAGTGCAGAAACAGAATGCTGTAATTAAATGTGCCGCTTATTGGCCTGTGGGTGGAGGCTGACTTCGCTTATGGAACGCACAGCAGAGCCAGGAAAGAATTTTGCGCAAGCCTGCTGTAACACTTAGCTGGCTGCGTATGAATTAGGACAACTACCCCCCAGCAGAGACCCAGTACACTGAGGACGGTCACAGGCAGCCCAAATAGATTTTTTTTCCCAAATGTTTTTGGAAAGGCCCACGGCCTATATACACTAAATATGTCTTCTGTCCCTGCCTCACCACTACTGGCCCTGCACTATGTAAAATTACTGCAGACTGTTTCACTGTGGACAGGAATACAGCGGTGATGTAACAGGCAACACAGAGCCAGGAAAGAATTTTGCGCAAGCCTGCTGTAACACTTAGCTGGCTGCGTATGAATTAGGACAACTACCCCCAGCAGAGACCCAGTACACTGAGTACGGTCACAGGCAGCCCAAATAGATTTTTTTTCCCAAATGTTTTTGGAAAGGCCCACTGCCTATATACACTAAATATGTCTTCTGTCCCTGCCTCACCACTACTGGCCCTAGACAATGTAAAATTACTGCAGGACGCAATGCTCTGCACGGCCGATATCCAAAAAAAAAAAAAGTGCAACACTGCAAAAAGCAGCCTCAACACTACTGCACACGGTTAGATGTGGCCCTAAGAAGGACCGTTGGGGTTCTTGAAGCCTAAAATCACTCCTAACGCTCTCCCTATAGCAGCTTCTGCACCAGCAGCACTGTCCCTGAACTATGTCAGAATGCATCTGTGGCGAGCCGCGGGAGGGGCCGATTTATATACTCGGGTGTCACCTGATCTCCCCAGCCACTCACTGCAGGGGGGTGGTATAGGGCTTGAACGTCGCAGGGGGAAGTTGTAATGCCTTCCCTGTCTTTCTATTGGCCAGAAAAGCGCGCTAACGTCTCAGAGATGAAAGTGAAAGTAACTCGAACATCGCGTGGTACTCGTCACGAGTAACGAGCATCTCGAACACGCTAATACTCGAACGAGTATCAAGCTCGGACGAGTACGTTCGCTCATCTCTAGTTGGGATCTCTACTCTAACTATACTGTAACTTTTTCAACTGTGTGGTGCAAAGAAACAGTCCTGAGCAAGAACTCTACCTGAGCATTTCACTTTTCTACATAATCTTCTACTGGAACACAAAAGACTTCTTGTAGCAAAAAAGAAAGAGTTCCATTTACACTTTACAGTTATTGTTACAATTTCAGTGATTTATAATGATAGATGGCGCTCGTAAGCCAACAATTAACATTGAAAATCTAATTTATCAAATGTTGATTGTTTATATATAAACATTATTATTACTGTTTGTGTGATATGTCTGAATTGTAATGTGACAGGGCTCATACACAGTATTGTACATTAGTAGCACAGCATGATGATAGTGCAAGTGCCCCTTAGGTTACATTTACATCTGCAGCAGGGGTTCAGTTTTTCTGCTCCATTCAGAAAGCAGAAAAAGGGAATCCCCTGGACGAACGGGTTCGTCTTATGATGGAACTGAACAGCACTGAACCTACCCCATTAACTATAATGGTGTCCGTTCAGTTACTGCTCAGCTGCCCCGCATTTTAACAGAAGAAAAAGCACTGCATGCAGCTCTGTTCATTCCAGTGTCTTGTGCTGGATCTATGACGGAGCCTCCGAACTGAGGTTCTAGCACAGATATGAACCTGGTCTTAGAGACATGTCATGTATCCTCTGGGATATATGTATCACAAATTGAGAACCTACACCCTGAAACATCAAAATTTACTTTAGGCCCTTCCTCAAATCACTTTGCAGCCGTCTGTTTTAATATATCGAACATGATTATTAAAGGGGTTCTCCAGGACTTTTACTATTGATGACCTATCCTGAGGATAGGTCATCAATAGTTGATCAGTGTGGGACCGCCGCTTGGGATCCCTACCAATCAGCCGATCCCTGGTTCTGCTGTCAGTTTAGACAGCATTGAAAGCAGATAGCACCATCCGTATTGTAGTGGCCCGGTTTGGTACTGCAGTCACAGCTCCAATTGAATTCATTAGGAGGTGGGACTGTAATACCAAACTGGGCTGCTGCAATATTGGCAGAGTTAACTACCAGCTGACTGGCAGGGATCTCAAGTGGCGGAGCTCCGCTGATCAACTATTGATGACCTATCCTAAGCATCAATAGTAAAAGTCCTGGAGAATCCCTTTAATATTAATTGTTGTGAACTACTACATGCTGTGATTACAGCCTTACTAGTGCTTGAACCCAACTCTATGGGATCTATATTTATGTTTTAGCTGCACTACAGCTCATCCATTTCAATACAATACCCAAATTGTGGATTGGATTTTTCTTTTTTTTGGAAATTAATAAAATAAGGTAGTTTTTGATGAATATGCATTTATTTAGGCAAATAAATAAATACTGTGATCGCTGCTAAGCTTGGATACCTTGATGCGGGGAAAATATAAGGAAATGAAGGCTTAGTTCATTTATACATAATGCACAAACATGTCCATTAGCCTTATTTGTGGCGTATTGAAATTAATGAGCTGTAGTGTATAGTTCATAGAGATTACATAGTTCATTGGGTCCCTTTTTATTATTAATTCCAGTGAAATGTTTGTTTCATTTGCAGAATGACACAATAGCATTATTATATTCTGTTTTACATAATACAGTCATCGTGTCAGAGCAGCCGCCGGATCTGTAATTTGTACCATAGATATTGATAGTCTGTGTCACATCATTACAATAGAGGCTGATCCTTTGGCTGCAGATCTCTGGTCTTGATTTTAGAGTTCCAATATGTATTTTTAGCCGGGAGGATAAGGACAGCTGAAATAACAACCAGGAATAAGCCTTTTCTTTATACTTTGTAGCAATGTGGTCAGCCTCAGCCTACATTACTGCCACATGTAACCGCTACAAAGCTAAGAAAACCAGCAGCTTCATATTTAGTACAGATCCTAAAGCCGAGCGTACATGTGGTGTATAGCTTTAAATTATACTGATCATATGGATCAGTCTTTTTATGTAGGAACCATTTCATCTTTTAGCCCCTCACCACATGACACAATGGTGGAGCTGTGGCAAATCACTGAACATTTGTCCAATACTAATGCCACTACGTAACAGAAAGGTATATTTATTGGATAGAACTTCCAAAGATCATTTCTACCAAAATTTATATTAGGTTGAATATATAGAACATTGCTTTTATTTTCTCTATTGTTATAATGTTACAACTTCTATGCAGCCATTTTGCTTTATCTGCACTTGGATAACAAGTTAAAGGGGTGTTTCGGCCAAATATTATTGATAAATTGTCATCAGGATAGGTCATTAAGAGTTGATCAGTGGGGATCCACCGCTCTGGATCCCAGCTGATTGGACGCCCACTGTCAGTGCCAGAACACACAGGGGTATGGAGCAGAAGCAGTTAGCTGTGACCCCTGTGTTGTGGCCGGTAATTTCATATATAGCCGTCATTAGAGATGAGCGAGTATACTCGCTAAGGCGCATTACTCGAGCGAGTAGTGCCTTAGCCGAGTATCTCCCTGCTCGTCTCTAAAGATTCGGGGGCCGGTAGCGGCGAGGGAGAGCGGGGAGGAACGGAGGGGAGATCTCTCTCTCCCTCTCTTTCCCCTGCTCCCCGCCGCAATTCACTTGTCACCCGCGCCGGCCCCCAAATCTTTAGATATGAGCGGGGAGATACTCGGCTAAGGCACTACTCGCTCGAGTAATGAACCTTAGCGAGTATACTCGCTCATCTCTAGCTGTCATTGATTTTATTGGCAGCTTCATCTGCAGTTATGTGCACCGGCCGCTACAAAGGGGTCAGAGCTAACTTCTTCCGCTTTGTAGGAGGTGCCTGATCAGCTCACAGGCTAAAGCAGTGGACCCCAGCCAACCAACTATTAATGACGTATACTAAGGATATCCTACTGCTTTGTACAGCATTTTCGAGCAGGTGGAAATTAGTTTGCCTTCCTTATTGTATAAGTGACCGGTCCCATAGTTGTTGTGTTCTAGGGACCCCTCAGGGCTCAAGGAACCCCAGGGTTGTTGAGAAACACTGATAAAGGTATACAGCTGGACACGTCTGTCCATATGCTCAATGAGACTACTAAATGTATGTGCTGGACGTGTTGTCAATTTAGCCCGAATATTGGCCTGTTTCCCTAGATTTCCATGTATGAATATTCAATTTTGACATCCAGAAGACTGGGAAACCTGGGTGACTACCACTGGGGTAGCTGTAATGGGGGCTTTATTGTTTGGGAGCTTTCCCAGAAATAGTCATAGCTGAAATGGCTGAAAATAAGTTTTTACAGCCTGACATTATAGGAAAACTCAAGGATTTTTATTAACTGGTATTTATTGTAATACCTTATTATTTATGAAGTTTTTCACCCTCAGCACCTATATAAAAACAAAACTTCAGCTAAACTTCATGTAGCAGATATGTAAGGAATGTCACACACAGAAACATTTAAGTGATACTGAATGGCATAATTGTATGATGACCAATAATCTAGTTGTCTCCTGCTTCATACTATTGGGAGGAATTGTAGTAATGGTTCTGTGTAATAGTATCTGCTAGTACTGTACTATTAAAAAAGCCTTTAGTGTAACAATGTAACATTGGGCAACCAAAGCTATAGATGCTAGAGTAATATCACTGATATACAATGATTGCCTCTGCTCATTGACGTGAAACCTGTTATATATATATACTTTTACAGGGGATATACCTGTATGTACAGTGTGTGCACTACCAAGCTGGTATCGACTCCTGCCTTCAAAGGTATTTAAGTTTTCATGCTTTCTTTGTTCATGATTTATTTTCCTTTCAAATCCGTATTTTCCAATTTGCTGAATTTTCACACAATCTATAAAATATATGATTGTTTTACAAATCTTTGCTCCCAGTAAAAGATTGGTATTTTATTTTATCACAAGGATTAGGCTGGTTGCTAGAGATGAGCGAGCATACTCGTTAAGGGCAATTACTCGATCGAGCATTGCCCTTAGCGGGTACCTGAAGAAAAAATTTGGCTGCCGGCGGCAGGCGGGGAGCGGCTGGGGAGAGTGGGGTGGAACAGGGGGGAGATCTCTCTCTCCCTCTCTCCCCCCCGCTCCTCCCTGCTTACTGCCGCAACTCACCTGTCACCCGCGCCGGCAGCCGAATCTTTTCTTCCAAGCGGGGAGATACTCGCTAAGGACAATACTTGCTCGAGTAATTGTCCTTAGCGAGTATGCTCGCTCATCTCTACTGGTTGCACATGGCCATAATCTACATGCATTCTAAAGTGCTTAACCCTATGTAATGGAGCTGATAAAGACCTCCTGGGTTACTATGGATTTAGCGCTAGCCTAAATTATGGGTGCAAATTCTAGGGGACAGTGAGTTATTGACCCTAGAACCACCACAGGGATGTATGAACTTTGCTACAGGGAGTCCTCAGGTTACTTCCCCTGTTATAGTCTCTGTTAGCAACAGTTGAAATGCAAGAAAAGAATGTTTGTAAAGGAAAACTGGCACACTAAGGATAAAGTAATAAAAAACTTCCAACATAAATCAAATATTTTTAGAATTACTGAGAAAAAGACACCTAACACACATTAAAAACATGTAAAGGGCTGCTCTGGCAAAAAGACATTTTCCATCCCTGCTCCCCTCACCTGATTGCCTGTAATACTCTGGATGTCTCTTATGTATGTTGCAGTCTTTGCAGTACTACCTTGATGCTAAAATTTCTTCCTGCTCACTTTTTCTATGCTCTGCTAACATTCCCATGATGCATCAGGACGGCATCACATGATCAACTAAAACCAGTACCATCTCTGCCTGCTGGGAAGACAATGCCATCACCTTCTGTATTCTATATACACCTAAATACGCTACCTACCATAATTATACAGTCAGGTGGCTGAAATATTATCTCCTTCATTGTAAGACACTACTGTATTTCGACCCCATTTTGCATATGAATTGAGTTCATCTGACCAACCTGAGAACAAAGATGCAAGGAGTTTTAGAAAGAAAGGAGTAACTAAACAAGGCAATACTAGCTGACTTACATATACTGGGGCGCTAGTTACTGTACATCATGAATGAAAAAAAAAATCACTGGAATAACTCTTTAAAACATGGCCACCATACAAAAACAAAAGGTAACTATCATAATAAGTAGCAACACCCAGCTGTCTGCCCCTCCCTTTAAATAATTTCATATACTATAGATGAGCCTCAGGGCTAAAGATCAAATCACAAACAATTACTGCATGCAAAATACATTTCATATAGATGCAAAAAGTGCCTAGAAAAACTCTTCCTTCCTAATAAAGAACAAACCAACTAAAGCAGATGCCCATAGGTTGTTGGTGTAAGCAGTGAATATTGTGAAAGCCATGTTGATTACCGAAGAATGCCTAGATAGACCCACATATAAGAGGCTTCAAGCCCATGGCCCTACACGGATGGCCAACACACTGGTGCTTCTTCAAGAGACCCTTTCACAATATGCACTGCTAGCTTGCCCTCTTTCCTTGCATTTCAATTAGTTTATTGTTGTGTGTGGCTCTGTGTATCTTCATGTACTACTATTTTACATTACTTTGTGCTGTGCCCGCTGTTACTTGTTAGGCCGCCTGCACCCGAACCGGTCGGAGTCCGCATGCAGGAGCCCACAGTGGAATCCGACCCTGTGCCCGGCTGGTGACCATGCGTACCTGTCTTTTCTTTTTCTGTACTGCGGATGGTCGTGGTGAGCCGGCCTCCGTCACCCTGTGTGGTCCTGCATTTACACGGCACAACTATTGTCCGATAGTTGACCCATGTAAAAGTACCATAACAGGCCTAGACAATTTACTAACCAAGGCAACAATTATCATGTTGAAAACAATCTAGTTGTTGCAGCTGACTTATGCTTCACCTATTGCTCAATATATTGCAAGTATTAATTGTATTGCATTACACGATAGTATACTGAAATGACCCCTATTCAGTGGTTTATGTGAGCAATAAGCATTTATGCAGTGGCATGCTGAGATATAATGCTGACATAGGCACTCGGGTCAGACAGCTGTTTGTGGGAACCTCGTCCCACTCCTATATCTAAGACGATAAACAGTACAAAGCTTTAAGAGAACTTTAAAGTACTACTTCTTTAAGTAAACCTGCCACAATATCTAGGAAACAATTTACACAACTTGTTCCCGTCTTTCTGTCCTAACGATATCTCTACATCATCATTGCCTTCCAATATTTCCCACCATAGCACTCCTGCATAACAAAAAACCCAACCCTGTAGCTGGTCCAATTGAGTCTGCACATATGTATGCATATTGAAGAGGCTTTCTGGGACTTTACTACTTATGGCATATCCTCAGGATAAGTCATTAATAGTTCATCAGTTGGGGTACACTGCTCTGGATCCCTTCCGATTAGCTGATATCAGGCCAGCAGTCATTGGGGACACAGCGGGAAACAAACAGCCCCATTGAATTCAATGGGAACTGCGTCGGCAATACCAACCTCAGCCGTTGCACTACGGACAGGAGTTGCCAACTTCTGGCTCTGCTGCAAAGATGGATACCCGCTGATATGACCTATCCTGAAGATATTGTAGATCATTAATAGTAAAGTCCTGGGCAACCCCTTCAAAGTAAACTTCTTTCTCATATTGGCTTGTTCAGTATCACCAGCAATTCTATAACGGAGCTTTGATACAGATATTTTTTTTCTTAGCCAAAACCAGTATTGGATCCAAAAAGAGATCTAATGATAGTTTCTTACTTTTCTTCCCTTTGGAATTCACTCTTAGCTTCAGCTGAATAAATGAGTGACAAGAACTAAAATCATACTTGCATGTCTGTGTCGAACAATATTAGGTAGGGACGAAGGTTTTAAGGCAGGGAATTTGCATTGGATAGGTAGAGGTGAGTGGTGGAGAGAAGGGAGTAAAAAGGAGAACGGGGAGAGAGCTTGGCCATAGCTGTTTTGGGATTTGTCCACTTACCAGCATCCAATCAGTGCTGAGTAATTGCAATGAAAGGATGGATATCATGGCCCGATATGTCATATTTTTCTATTTTCAACCGTTCCCTGCCCACTTTAAATACTGCAACACACAGTCCTTTCTGAGACGACTGGTTTAGTGAGCACAATGATTGGAATATCTTGCAAGGTCCTCACTCCCCAGTTGCTCTGTATTTGTTTGCATAATTGATGTATGAATGCACTCATAATCAATGGCATTGCATGAAGCAGGTTTCTCTCAGATATGATCCTTGGTAAACTATTACTTATACACAAACTACACTGTAAATTTAATGCACAATAAACTCTTAGTTCCAGAGAGTAAACCTAACAGTTAACTAGACTGTTTATATGGCATTTTTGACCTCATTTAATGGCAAATGTAAATCATAGAGATTAGATACTTACACATCTTTGATTTATGCTATCTTTCTGCAAGTCTCAGAGTCCTACCATAGACTTACAACTCACACCTGGGGTATTATGATCAGTCTAGATTGCTCATTTAACCTTGCCTGACCCTGCTGCCTACTAAGCAAGAGTCATGTCTCATTTTCTGCACTTGAATTGACTACTACACACATTCTTGTGTCTGATTCTGTCTTATGAACATAGACAATATTAGTCTGTCGTGCATTTACTCTCTCAAGCTGTCACTGAACCAGGGCCTGATTTACCTTAAGGCACTACAGGCTTGAGCCTATAGGTAACCCTAACATAAGGAAACCTGTCAAAGGGAAATGTATATATGAATACACTGAATAATGTGCAATCATATGTAAGTTATGCAGGTTTATAGTATATGTTGGTTCGCTACCCGGGAAGCAACAAGTGGAAGTCTGTTGGATGTATATATAAATAATAATAATCTTTATTTGTATAGTGCCGACTTATTCTGCAGCGCTTTAAGAGCACGGGGGAACACAAACAAGACAGTTACACGTGGTATACACTTATTTGGAGAGATGGTGTAGGGTGGTTCAGGAGGTACAGAGGCAGGAGATGAGGCACAAGGGAGCACAAAACAGTACAAAATTACATATGGTATTTAATTATTAGGAAACAATGGGGGGGATAAGGAAGTACAGGGGCAGGAGATGTATAGGATAGGCAAAGTGAAAGGTATGGGGAGTCATAGGAAGGGGCAGGGGGCATGTTGTGGGGGTGGGGGCTTATATCAGGAGATTTGGTATGCCTCCCTGAAAAGGTACGTTTTTAGGGCGTGTCTGAAGTTCTGTGCATCAGGGATTGTCCCCATGTTCTGGGGTAGTGCTTTTCAGAGGACGGGTGCTGCTCTAGAGAGGTCCTGGAGGCGAGCATGTGAGGATCGAATTAGAGGGGTATTTGATACCAATGTGTTGGCTAATCGGAGTGTGCAGGCTGGGTGGTGTACTGACAGGAGGTAGGTGATGTACAGTGGCGCGGCCCTATAGAGAGCTTTGTGGGTGAGGGCGATGAGCGAAGCAGTGGAGATGCAGTCTTTACAGATGATGATGATGAGACATGTGCAAAATGGAGCAAGCATGAGCATAGGCGAGAGCAGTGGAGTGTAGATGCAGTCTTTGCAGGTTAGTTAGGCGAGCGTGGTGGATGATGAGGGGAATGAAGCAGTCATTTGGGGAGATGAGGTGAGTGGGGTGGGGTGAGGTAGAGGAAGTTGGGCAGCCTTTGGTGGCTTTTACCCTGGGGTCCAGCCTCAGTAGAGCTTCGTTGTGGTGTAGTTCATGGAGAGGCTGCGGTGCCATTCAAGGGCTGGCAGATCAGCAGAGCTGGTGTTTCTTCTCCTGGTGTTCAGGCAGACCCTTGCGGTGAGCAGGTGATGGTTGAGGTGGCTGCCAGGCTTGGACGGTTGGATGGGTCTCTGAACTGGGGTGCAGGGATCAGAGCAGGTGTTTAAGCGATAAATGTGGGCTATATGTTTCCTGCCCTGTCGAACTGCCTTGTATAACTGCATAACACACTTGATTCGGGTCACACTTTATATGGGTCAGATATGCATGCCAGAGTAGGTAATGCTACTTTTAAAAACATGCACCAGTGTAGTGTCCCAGAACACCATACTAGTCCCCTCCATAAATGTCATACATGTTTGTCCTATGTAGATGCGCTGTGCAAAGCTTGTCCTGTCATATCCAGTGTGTGTATTGCACAGCTGCGGTGTTTGAAAGGGTTAATGTTAATAACATCACTGCCTGTAAATGTATCAGTCTGTCATGTCATGTGGTACAAGTAAAGGTATAAATAGGAGTGCTTGAGAGTGGGAAGAGGTCTTCCGTTTTGTCTACCTGAGAGAGTGCTAACGTAGTGCCACATGGAAGCACCTTCAGCTTCCATGTAGGTGAAGATGGAGGAAGAGGAGTGATATCTCGTAGCGTTTGGTGTGTGTATGTAAAGGAGTGAGTCCCATCACTAGAGAGAGAGAAAGCTACAAAAGTTCTAAACCAGGTACCAGTTCATAGTACAGGCTTTTCCTGTGCGGCCATCCATAGTTAGCATCACCACACAGAGGTTCTTTATTGTGGTACCCAAGCACCTGCCATGCGGGGTGTGTATTAGCTAAGCCTCCTTTAATAATTGTCTGCCAGAGAGTTTGCGGAGTGACCCTTTCCCCCCTTTCTCCTCTGGAGTGCTCCCAATCCAGGAGAGGTGACCTACAGATAACGTGGACTGTAGGACCGTATTTATCTTGTATATCCTCCCTACCTCTGATCTATTGCCTGCCAATGTTCTAAAGTGAATTGTACCTGCACTACCTGTTGTAAAGAAGTTATTCATTAAAGGGGTTGTCCCGCGCCGAAACGGTTTTTTTTTTTTTTTCAACCCCCCCCCGTTTGCTGCGAGACAACCCCGTTGCAAGGGTTAAAAAAGAACACCGGAGAGCGCTTACCTGAATCCCCGCGCTCCGGTGACTTCTTACTTACCTGATGAAGATGGCCGCGGGGATCTTCTCACTCGGTGGACCGCAGGGCTTCTGTGCCGTCCATTGCCGATTCCAGCCTCCTGATTGGCTGGAATCGGCACGTGACGGGGCGGAGCTACACGGAGTCGGCATCCAGCACGAGCAGCCCCATTGAAAAAAGAAGAAGACCGGGACTGCGCAAGCGCGGCTAATTTGGCCATTAGACGGCGAAAATTAGTCGGCTCCATGGAAACGAGGACGCTAGCAACGGAGCAGGTAAGTGAAAAACTTTTTATAACTTCTGTATGGCTCATAATTAATGCACAATGTACATTACAAAGTGCATTAATATGGCCATACAGAAGTGTATAGACCCACTTGCTGCCGCGGGACAACCCCTTTAAGTAAAAGTTTTACTGGGCCCTAACCGTTCCTGGGGACCCAAGGTACTATACACAAGTCTCTGTGTTCATTTCTCCACTGCGTAGCGTACCAGTATGTGGGAATGGTGGAGTCACGAGTGATAAATACTACTACTCCCACCCCCTTATCCCGTTTATGGATATTCCCTATCTAGGGGTGCCGAAGATGGCATGCGATCATACACTGACCTTGGCTGCGTGTCATCCATCTGGGACCAGAGCATGGTAAGTGCCACCGTGACAAGTCAGCACTTATCCCTCCCAGCTCTTCACGAGAAGTGCAAAGTATAAGATGCGTGACAATCGGTGACCACAGGCAGCTGAGATATAAATCTGGTACTGTATGGAAACTTTTGTGGTATTGTGTTTTAATGTAATATTAACATATGTCTTCTTTAAAAAAATATATAATAGTGTGTAAAATATAAATGACGAATGACGCACATTTATGTGGTGGGTTAACCACTGAAGTAATTATTAATAGGGGCTCTCTGGAACATAGAAATAAATCCCTTTTAAGGACTGAACGATATAGATTCATTAGGGACCAAAGACTTGCTGTAAAGTGCATGTGTGTGTATTATACAGCTCAGATTGCAGAATGTATATGAGAAAGTATCAGCCCCTTCTATGCTTAAATACAGAGGATACATTTCTCAGTTCCAGAAACGTATTTTTCTTAATCTTTAATCCTATTGATAAAATTCATAATCCTACAACTAATGGTCTGGAAATTGTACTCATTGAGCACTTTATGTTATAGTTGTTAAATGGCTTTAGTTCAGTAATAGTAAAAACTCGTCTAAATTTGGTTTTAAAGGCACCAGGAGCCTGTGGTTTGGCTCAGAAAGCATTGAGGATAACACCGAGGTATATATTTTTTCCATTATAGTTTCTTCTACTATGAAACCAAAAAGGTTAAATTTGGGCTATATTACTGACAGCTAGAATCCCCAGAATGTCCAGAACTAATGGAAACTGGTTTAAATGAAGTGATGACCACACATATTCATCCACTGAAATTGATGGAAGTTATTGCCCTGTCATCGGCTGCCCCATGACTTCATGGTTCTCTGCGGGTCTGCGCTCACCCCTGATCATGTGGCGTGCCAGGTGGTAAATGCGCTGTGTCATTCAGCGCTAGGCACCAAGAGAGTAACATCTCCCTCCGGTGCCAGCGCTAATAGGCTGGCTGGGCTGTCTGTTAACTAAGTTAGAACATATATAAACTGGCCCTTTGGTACTACGGGTGTAGGTTATTGTGTTTGCTAACTGGTAATGCTGTGCTAGAGATTTTTCCTAGTCTCTAGTGTATTCACTGATAGTAAGACAAGTTCTGTATGCTTGTCTATTTAGTTTCAGTTATCTAGGGTTTAGAGTAGTTGTTGCCAGTTTTGTCTCTGATTAGTTTCTGGTCTCTTTTCCACAGTGGGGTGGCCATTTTTGGTGGGATGTTCCACTTGCTGAACCGTTCCAGTTCAGGTGGCTCTCGTTAGATGATCTTTGAAGTTCTCCGTGCCTCTCCATACTTGGTTCTTCCATTAATTGTCAGTTTGAAAAAGTTCTGTAAAACCTGCAACTGGTTTAGTTCCACCTTCAAGCCCCAACCATGCCACATTCAGATGTGCAGACTAGTTGTACCAGATGTGACCGTTATGGTAGCCTGGAGGAATAGGGAACATCACCAATGTGACCCAATCTAATTGACACAAGATGATTGTAACCTATGTCTACTAGTAAAGCAATTTTTACTTCTTTAGAGTAAATGCAAGGTGTTACAATGCCTCGGCAGTGCCACCTATTAGAAGGCTTAGAAGGCAATGTCAGACTTTCTAATACGCATTATAACATGACTGATAATAGAAGACAAAACCAAAATCTTCTCTGGAAGGAAAAGATATACAGATAGGGTATTTCTGTTTTTTTTTCCCCCTCAACTGGCTCGGGAGCGGTACAGTTGTTCTTTGTGAATAACACCTATTAGATGGTAGGAGACTTATAACGCCATGTTGGGAAATTTGGTATGCAAATGGGTGATGTACAATGCCTCTGCAGTTCTTTGTATTGTACCATCTTCCATTTGCATCTCTTACTCTCACCTACTAATTATGCAGGACTAAAAATCATTGTTGTATTGGTGAAAAAAATCTGGTGATGCAGAATAAGTGATTAGAAGTATTTACTGAGGGAAGGGGGTTCAGGTGATAAGAACCCCCACCCCCCCTGAGACAATAAATCCAAAAGGCAGGGAAACCAGGTAATGAGATTGGATTGATTTAATAAGTAAGAAAACAAGGCATCCAATTTGGGCAGACAAAGCAATGCAGCGCTATGAGGAACACCTTTCTCAAGCAAAATCATCGTTGGTTCATTCACTTAGCTTTCAATTTAAATAGCAATGGTTCAGTCCTTCTCATTCACTTAGGCCAGTTTCACATGGCCGGGAATCTCGCCCGAGTTTTCAATGGAGTCATACAAATGAGTGATGATTTCCTCAAAACCCATCGCCCATTGATTTCAATGGGACCTTAAATACATTGCATGCTCTCGCATGTTGTGCAATGCGCATGCGAGGTTTCCCATTGAAATCAATGGGAAACACTTCTGATCCGCTATCGCATGTGAAATTCGCGCGAGAGGATGGGAATGTCACAGAAGGAATGCGAGATGATTATGCCTGAAAATTGCCTCGCATCCGCAGGTAAAACGCAGGTTGACGAGTGCGATATCGGGCCATGTGTAGGTAGCCTTATACAGTTAATGTGAACAACTGAACGATTTCTTGCTTGAACGAGCCAACTCTGACATCATTGGCTCGTTTAACAATAAATTGTTTGACGTAAACTGACCCCAAGTTGTCTCCGCAGGGAGAAACTTGTATCCCCCCCCTTCCCGACATGCTTTTATGGGGTTTGATATTTCCTTTGACATTCCCTCGTGTTTGGATGCCACCTCCTCCTGAAGCTCCTGAAGTCCACAGTTGTTACTACATGCAATGGGGTTAAATAAAAGTAAAAAAACAAGAAAAAAACAGGTATATGACAAAGTAATAGGGGTCTTGTAGTTTTAGTACAGGGCTCAGTGTCTAAGTAGAGCTCGCTGGCGCGAGCAGTGCGAATAACATTACTGTACGGAGATTAATAAGTAATGGTGACAGAAAACATATTTACACATTGTATGCTGTGTTTCGCTATGTGCTCAGCAAACTGCAAACTTTATTCTGCGTCTGATTTATTGGCCTTTTCCAGATAGGGTATGTGTAAAAACATAACATTTGGAGACAAGCACGTATTCCTTTTAGATATTGATATACAGCTCCGGAGGAGTCAGACGCACTGTATAGAGGGGGAAGTGAGTCATTTCATAGAAGAGATTAGGTTGGAGGCGATACAGTAAGTGGTCCGAGGAGGTTTAGTAATTTTACATGATAGGATGTGTCAGCAGACAGAGGCATGAGGTCAGCGTTTGCAATGGGGAGAACAAAGGAATTATCTTCATAAAAGGTTTTTCTTTCATTTTTTTTTGTTTACAGAAATAAGGACAATAATATGTTATAGTAATGGATAAGCTCTGAAACCATAACATGTGTGTAACTACATGGGAGTTAGAAATCTTCAGGGCTTAGAGCCCTTTTACATGGATGGAACAATTATGTTCAAATAATAATTGTTGAATCGTGTAAACCGAACTATGAACCATTCACTTAAATGACAAATTATATTTTATGTAGGCATAAAAGTCATCTTTCATATTTTGCCAGTCATTCCGTGTAAAAGACGATCGTTCAGTCATTCACAAGCCATTCCTAGGCATTTACAGACTCACCTAACCGACCCATGATGGTCTGAATAAGCTGTGATGGCGAAAAAATGTAAATGATCATCTGTACGTATAAAGAGACATTGTTTCAACGTAAATGACTTGTTTGTTTGTTTCAACGATTAATTGCTCAGTGTAAAAGGACCCTTAGGGCTCTTTCACACAAGCTTGGTTTTAGCGCACAATAGGCACGTCAAAAAAATCGTGGCTAAATTGCATTAAACATTGCGCGAACTGGCAATTTTTCCCGCACAGAAGAACCGAGCTTCATGCACGTGAAAATCGCCCATTCACTGGAGCAGCAAGTTGCTCTAAAAAAGTGCAGCTGCTACGGGAGGAGAGAGAGAGATGAAGCCCCGAGGGAGAGAGCAGGGCTATTGGGGATATCCCAATAGCAGGAAGAGAGAGCACAGAACTATGGGGATCCCCAGGGGATATCCCCATAGCAGGGAGAAAATGAGCCGGGCTACAGGGGATCCCCAAGGGATATCTCCGCAGTGTAGAGAGAGGGGGTGGGGCTTGAGTACTTCACCCAGGCTTAACCTCATAATAATGAGAAAGGGGTAGGGCTAGAGGGGCAGGACTAAAGGGTGGATCCCTCTTGCCATGTCCCTGCTCTTGGGGAAGCCTTCTAACCCTGCTCCCTCTCTTTACCCATTATGGAGAAGTACCTTGGGGAACCCACTGCTGGGGAAAGAGGTGGAGGGAGTACCCAGCTGCCCTTTGCTGCTGGGGAATTGCCCAGCAGCGGGACTGGAGGAATTCTCCGCTGCTTACAGTGGGACATTTAAAACTTGCTGCCCAGAAGCACATTTTAAATGTCCTGCTGTAAAGTCCTGTTGGTCCCCGCAGGATTAAGGGAACCCCTGGGGGAGATGAACAGAACCCTCAGGGCTTTCCCTCATCCAAGCAGGGACTAACAGGAGTTTACAGTAAGACATTTAAAGTGTGCTTCTGGGTTTAGCGGTGCTGCTGTTGTTTGGAATTCCCTCGGTCGGCAGAAATCCTCCTAATGACTTGTGATCTTCTTTTCCGAGCGTCGGACACAGCTAAACTCCTGCTCCCATAGGAGTCTATGTAGACTCCTGCGCAGCACGCACCAAAGATAGGTCAGGTCCTATCTTTTCACACAGCACGGACCTTAGATGCAAGCTTTGCAGTCGCATCTTCTAACTTTTTTTAGGGGGAAGTTTTTTGCACGTCTAAAGTTTCTTCATCTGAACATTTCTATAGGAAACCATTGATTCTGATAGACACAATTTTTTTGACGCGCCTATTCTGTATGAAAATGGCACCCACGTGAAAGAGCCCTTACTCTAGAGGTACCTTCATACTGGCAAGAAAATCACGCAATTTTTGAGCGATGCGAGAGTGAGTGTAAACTAGAGATGAGCGAACGCGTTCGTCCGAGCTTGATATTCGTGCGAATATTAGGGTGTTCGGGATGTTCGTTATTCGTAACGAACACCATGCGGTGTTCTGGTTACTTTCACTTCCTTCCCTGAGACGTTAGCGCGCTTTTCTGGCCAATTGAAAGACAGGGAAGGCATTACAACTTCCCCCTGTGACGTTCAAGCCCTATACCACCCCCCTGCTGTGAGTGGCTGGGGAGATCAGGTGTCACCCGAACATAAAAGTCGGCCCCTCCCGCGGTTCGCCTCAGATGCGGTGTGAGTTAGATGAGGGACAGTGCTGTTTGTACCGGAGCTGCTGTAGGGAAAGAATTGGTAGTTAGTGTAGGCTTCAAGACCCCCCAAAGGTCCTTATTAGGGCCACTGATAGCTGTGTGTTGGCTGCTGTTAGCAGTGGCAAATTTTTTTTTCTCAAAATCGCCTCTGCAGACCGTTGCACCTGGCATTAGGGACAGAAGTGCTGCATAGGCAGGGAGAGTGTTAGGAGTGAGTGTAGCCTTCAAGAACCTCAACGGTCCTTTCTAGGGCCATATTTATCCGTGTGCAGTACTGTCCAGGCTGCTGTTAGCTGTGCTGCATTTTTTTTTGCTTCTCAAAATCGCCTCTGCAGACCATTGCACCCTCCATTGATACTGCAGGGAAAGAATTGTATAGGCAGGGCCACAACACAGTTATTATTCATAGAATATACGCAGTGCTGCCTTTTGGTGGAAAAAAACTGAAAACAAATCTATTTGTCCAGCCTCTGTCCGTCCTAAGGGCGGTGGACACGTGTGAGCTGCTTGAACAACATTGCTAAATCAGACGCACCCAGCTACGCTTTACTGCTGGCTTCGCCATTTGCTTTCCTTAATTGGGAAAAAAATACCTGCTCTCCAAGAGTTATAATAACTCTGCTACCCTCACGTTCTGTGACACATTAGCAGGGACACAGCACAGTTATTAAACTTAGATTATTCATTCACTAGAGGCAGTGGGGCCTTTCGTTTTCCAAAAAGGGAAAAAATTATATTTGGCCTGCAGTCTTGCGCCAATTTATTTCCTGCCTGTGAAATCAAATCACTGGTAATACAGCATGCTGAGGGGTAGGGGTAGGCCTAGAGGACGTGGACGCGGCCGAGGACGCGGAGGGCCAAGTCAGGGTGTGGGCACAGGCCGAGCTCCTGATCCCGGTGTGTCGCAGCCGACTGCTGCGCGATTAGGAGAGAGGCACGTTTCTGGCGTCCCCACATTCATCGCCCAATTAATGGGTCCACGCGGGAGACGGTTATTAGAAAATGAGCAGTGTGAGCAGGTCCTGTCCTGGATGGCAGAAAGTGCTTCAAGCAACCTATCGTCAACACGCAGTTCTGCGCCGTCCACTGCTGCAAATCCGAATCCTCTGTCTGCTGCTCCTCCTTCCTCCCAGCCTCCTCACTCCACTACAATGACACCTGCTCAGGAGCGGGAACACTCCCAGGAACTGTTCTCGGGCCCCTGCTTAGATTGGGCAGCAGCGGTTCCTCTCCCACCAGAGGAGTTTATCGTCACTGATGCCCAACCATTCGAAAGTTCCCGGGGTCCGAGGGAAGAGGCTGGGGACTTCCGCCAACTGTCTCAACAACTTTCTGTGGGTGAGGAGGATGATGACGATCAGACACAGTTGTCTTGCAGTGAGGTAGTAGTAAGGGCAGTAAGTCCAAGGGAGCAGCGCACAGAGGATTCGGAGGAAGAGCAGCAGGACGATGAGGTGACTGACCCCACCTGGTGTGCAACGCTTACTCAGGAGGACAGGTCTTCAGAGGGGGAGTCAAGGGCATCAGCAGGGCAGGTTGCAAGAGGCAGTGCGGTGGCCAGGGCCAGGGGTAGAGGCAGGGCCAGACCGAATAATCCACCAAGTGTTTCCCAAAGCGCCCCCTCGCGCCATGCCACCCTGCAGAGGCCGAGGTGCTCTAAGGTCTGGCAGTTTTTCACAGAGACGCCTGACGACCGACGAACAGTGGTGTGCAACCTTTGTTGCGCAAAGCTCAGCCGGGGAGCCAACACCAACAGCCTCACCACCACCACCATGCGCAGACATATGATGGCCAAGCACCCCACAAGGTGGGACGAAGGCCGTTCACCGCCTCCGGTTTGCACCCCTGCCTCTCCCCCTGTGCCCCAACCTGCCACTGAGATGCAACCCCCCTCTCAGGACACAGGCACTACCGCCTCATGGCCTGCACCCACACCCTCATCTCCGCTGTCCTCGGCCCCATCCAGCAGTGTAGTTCAGCGCACCGTTCAGCCGTCGCTTGCGCAAGTGTTCGAGCGCAAGCGCAAGTACGCCGCCACGCACCCGCACGCTCAAACGTTAACCGTCCGCATAGCAAAATTCATCAGCCTTGAGATGCTGCCGTATAGGGTTGTGGAAACTGAGTCCTTCAAAAGTATCATGGAGGCGGCGGCCCCGCGCTACTCAGTTCCCAGTCGCCACTACTTTTCCCGATGTGCCGTCCCAGCCCTGCACGACCACGTCTCCCGCAACATTGTGCGCGCCCTCACCAACGCGGTTACTGCCACGGTCCACTTAACTACGGACACGTGGACAAGCACAGGCGGGCAGGGCCACTACATCTCCCTGACGGCACATTGGGTGAATTTAGTGGAGGCTGGGACAGAGTCAGAGCCTGGGACCGCTTACGTCCTACCCACCCCCAGAATTGCGGGCCCCAGCTCGGTGGTGGTATCTGCGGAGGTGTATGCTTCCTCCACTAAAGCACCCTCCTCCTCCTCCTCCTCTGTCTCGCAATCAAGATGTGTTAGCAGCAGCATGTCGCCAGCAGTCGGTGTCGCGCGGTGTGGCAGCACAGCGGTGGGCAAGCGTCAGCAGGCCGTGCTGAAACTACTCAGCTTAGGCGATAAGAGGCACACGGCCCACGAACTGCTGCAGGGTCTGACACAGCAGACCGACCGCTGGCTTGCGCCGCTGAGCCTCCAACCGGGCATGGTCGTGTGTGACAACGGGCGTAACCTGGTGGCGGCTCTGCAGCTTGGCAGCCTCACGCACGTGCCATGCCTGGCCCACGTCTTTAATTTGGTGGTTCAGCGCTTTCTGAAAAGCTACCCACGCTTGTCAGACCTGCTCGTAAAGGCGCGCCGGCTCTGCGCACATTTCCGCAAGTCCCACACGGACGCTGCCACCCTGCGCACCCTGCAACATCACTTTAAGCTGCCAGTGCACCGACTGCTGTGCGACGTGCCCACACGGTGGAACTCTACGCTCCACATGTTGGCCAGGCTCTATGAACAACGTAGAGCTATAGTCGAATACCAACTCCAACATGGGCGGCGCAGTGGGAGTCAGCCTCCTCAATTCCTTTCAGAAGAGTGGGCCTGGTTGGCAGACATCTGCCATGTCCTTGGTAATTTTGAGGAGTCTACCCAGGTGGTGAGCGGCGATGCTACAATCATTAGCGTCACCATTCCTCTGCTATGCATCTTGAGAAATTCCCTGCAAACCATAAAGGCAGCTGCTTTGCGCTCGGAAACGGGGGCGGGGGAAGACAGTATGCCGCTGGATAGTCAGGGCACCCTCCTGTCTATTTCTCAGCGCATACAGGAGGAGGAGGAGGAGCATGAGGAGGATGAGGAGGAGGGGGAAGAGACAGCTTGGGCCGCTGCTGACGGTACACCGGCTGATTGCCTGTCATCCTTTCAGCGTGTATGGCCTGAGGAGGAGGAGGAGGAGGATCCTGAAAGTGATCTTCCTAGTGAGGACAGCCATGTGTTGCGTACTGGTACCCTGGCACACATGGCTGACTTCATGTTAGGATGCCTTTCTCGTGACCCTCGCGTTGCACGCATTCTGGCCACGACGGATTACTGGGTGTACACACTGCTCGATCCACGGTATAAGGAGAACCTGCCCACTCTGATTCCCGAAGAGGAAAGGGGTTCGAGAGTGTTGCTATACCACAGGACCCTTGCGGACAAGCTGATGGTCAAATTCCCAGCCGACAGCGCTAGTGGCAGAAGGCGCAGTACCGAGGGCAAGGTAGCAGGGGATGTGCGTAGATCGAGCAGCATGTACATCCCAGGCAGTGCAACAGTCTTTAAGGGCCTGGCCAGCTTTATGGCTCCCCACCAAGACTGTGTCACCGCTCCCCAGTCACGGCTGAGTCGGCGGGAGCACTGTAAAAGGATGGTGAGGGAGTACGTAGCGGATCGCACGACCATCCTTGGTGACGCCTCTGCCCCCTACAACTACTGGGTGTCGAAGCTGGACACATGGCCTGAACTAGCCCTGTATGCCCTTGAGGTGCTTGCTTGTCCTGCGGCTAGCGTCTTGTCGGAAAGGGTGTTTGGTGCGGCTGGGGGAATCATCACAGATAAGCGTAGCCGCTTGTCAACCGACAGTGCCGACAGGCTAACACTCATCAAGATGAACAAAGGCTGGATTTCCCCAGACTTCTGTTCTCCACCAGCGGACAGCAGCGATACGTAAGCAATACGTAGGCTGCACCCACGGATGGAAGCTACGTTCTCTCTCACCATCCAAAACGGGGACATTTCTGCTTCATCAATCTGTGTCTAATATTCCTCCTCCTCCTCCTCCTGCTCCTCCTCCTGAAACCTCACGTAATCACGCTGAACGGGCAATTTTTCTTAGGGCCACAAGGCTCACTCAAATAATTTTTCAGAACAATTTTTATAAGTTTCAATTAGCTTAAAAGCGTTGGAACTTTAACTTGAACCAATTTTTCGTTACACTGGGCTGCCTCCAGGCCTAGTTACCACTTAAGCCACATTAACCAAAGCGATTCACCTGCCATCTTGGTTGGGCATGGCCAATTTTTACTGAGGTACATTAGTACTGTTGGTACACCAATTTTTTGGGGCCCTCACCTACAGTGTAATCATAGTAATTTCTATGTTCTTCGCCTGCACTCATGGTACAGAAAGGTGTGTGGGGTTGGCCTACACTTTAGCTACATAAATGTCACTTGTGCCTTGGCTATACTAAGGCTACTGAAATGGAACTAAGACTGCGCTCCCGCTATACTGCTGCTTCAGAATTGTTACTGGGGCCTGTCTTGAGTGCTACTATTGCTTACATGGAACGAAGACTGCGCTCCCGCTATACTGCTGCTTCGGAATTGTTACTGGGGCCTGTCTTGAGTGCTACTATTGCTTACATGGAACGAAGACTGCGCTCCCGCTATACTGCTGCTTCGGAATTGTTACTGGGGCCTGTCTTGAGTGCTACTATTGCTTACATGGAACGAAGACTGCGCTCCCGCTATACTGCTGCTTCAGAATTGTTACTGGGGCCTGTCTTGAGTGCTACTATTGCTTACATGGAACGAAGACTGCGCTCCCGCTATACTGCTGCTTCAGAATTGTTACTGGGGCCTGTCTTGAGTGCTACTATTGCTTACATGGAACGAAGACTGCGCTCCCGCTATACTGCTGCTTCAGAATTGTTACTGGGGCCTGTCTTGAGTGCTACTATTGCTTACATGGAACGAAGACTGCGCTCCCGCTATACTGCTGCTTCAGAATTGTTACTGGGGCCTGTCTTGAGTGCTACTATTGCTGACATGGAACGGACACGTGGAGAGGACACGTAGTGCCTCAAAAACATCCCCCTCCTCCTCCAACAGGGAAAACATTGTTGGCAAATGCCTTTGCATTGGTTCGTCTGGTGGCAGTCCAAGAATTTCACCTTTACCGACACTACAAGAAAGCCCCCCCACCATCCCCCCGCCACAGCCCACTTAATCCTGGCCACATTCCGAAAACCAACAAAATACAACCGTGCTACTAGGTCCGCAGTCACCACCACATTACCACCAACGCGGTTACTGTTAAGGTGCATATTACCAGTCTGACTGGGGCATGCAGACACCTTGACAGAATGAATAGTGTGTGGCACATAGGTTCCCCATTGCTATGCCCAGGTGTGCAGCTCCTGATGGCGGTGGCACAGGATTATATTTCTCATTGCTTCTGTACAGCATTGTGGGCTATCGCCCCGCCCCTATTAAAGAGGGTCGCTACCTAGCCGTGCCAACCCTGTGCAGTGTGTGCCTGCGGTCCCTCGTCGTGGCAGACGCACTTCTAAATAGACATGAGGGTGGTGTGGCATGAGGGCAGCTGAAGGCTGCGCAGGGACAGTTTGGTGTGCGCTGTGGGGGGGAGGGGGTGCGGTTGGGCAGCATGTAACCCAGGAGAAGTGTCAGTGGTGTGTCATGCAGGCAGTGATTGTGCTTTGTTGGAGGTAGTGTGGTGCTTAGCAAAGGTATGCCATGCTAATGAGGGCTTTTCAGAAGTAAAAGTTGTTGGGGGGGGGGGGGCCCACTCTTGCCGCTATTGTGGCTTAATAGTGGGACCTGTGAACTTGAGATGCAGCCCAACATGTAGCCCCTCGCCTGCCCTATCCGTCACTGTGTCATTCCCATCACTTTCCTGAATTGCCCAGATTTTCACACATGAAAACTTTAGCGAGCATCGGCGAAATACAAAAATGTTCTGGTCGCCCATTGACTTCAATGGGGTTCGTTGTTCGAAACGAACCCTCGAGCATCACGGGAAGTTCGTTCCGAATAACGAACACCCGAACATTTTGGTGTTCGCTCATCTCTAGTGTAAACGCAGAATTATGAAACCAAAGATTTTTAATGGCTTCATTCCCATTTGCGATGTTTCCCTTCATGCGATGTTGTGTGAAAAATAGCAGCATGTCCCATGTTTCTGCATTTTGCAATTCCTTTTTTTTTTCTTACCCATGTTTCACTACGGAGCCTCCAATTTATCGCATCGCAATGCAAGAACTAGCGATCGTCGTACGATGTGTTTAGAACATTACAAACTCCTATTGTCTTTTGCCCAAGAAAATTGTGTGCAGCAGCGATGCGAGATTATTCTCAGGAAAAAGCATAGCTGATGCTCAAAAATCACGTGAACAAAAATGTAATTTTGCAGCGCTTTTCTTGCAGGAGCCCTAACACATTACATAGCAAGTAGTAAGGAGAACTGAAGACTTTGCTTCAATGACCAGGGAATATACCTACTAAATGCCTCACATGGCATGATAGGACATTTACAAACATGTGGCACCTACCTTCCTTTCCATTTTTAGTGCTTTGATTGCATAGTAAAAGAAGTTCATTCTGATATGCAAATAATTTGGCATGTGCCCCTAGGGTGGAAGCCAGGCCTGGCAAGTATTCTGGGACTTGCTGGTAAACACCATCCAACACCTCCCCCTTGGGCTTGTTTGATAGAGTAGCTTAGGCGATGTGACTGTAAGCTCCATTGATTTCCAAAGCAGGACTAGTACCACGCATGCATTATGCCAAGTGAAATTTGGCTGTAAGCTCCATTGAGTTCCAAAGCAGGACTAGTACCACGCATTCATATGCCAATATGTGAAATTTCAATGGAGCTTACAGTGTTGTAAGCAGCAAAGACTCAAGCTAGTCAAAAGAGGATGAGAAGAGCAGCCATTACATCTGTCCCCTCAACTAATGAAACCAAAACGAATATCTGTCTATAACTAGGATATCACTAATTAGGTAATGGAACCTTCAAGCCTTCAAAATTAATTGTTTTTGAAAATAATCATTGCCAGACTTAGGGCTCTTTCACACGGCCATAGGCGTATTTACGTGCGCCTGCAGACACCGTAAGAAAGCATGGACGGGCGCACAAATCTAACATTAGTGCGCCCGTTCAGACAGCACAGCCCCGACGCATATACACCGAGGCCGCAATGCCTTTGGGCATGGGGAAACAGCTTAGCTGTCTCCTCCTTTTGTCACCCTCACCGACTCTCCTCCTCTCTCCTCCCCATCCGGCTGTTTGCAATAAGAGGGAGTGGGATGGGGGCAGAGCTAAGCTCCCGCTCCCTCCCATTGCAAAAAGCCGGAGGGGAGGAGAAAAGGAGGAGAAAGTTTAGCAGTCACGCTGCTAAACTCCCTCCCACCTCCCTTCTCCAGCAGCTGTCATTGGCTCCCATAGGAGCCCATGCAGTGGCCGACGTATTCCGTCCGTAAAGATAGTTCCAGGACTATCTTTACGGTCCCGCGTAAAAGCGCCCGGCACTATATTGGTCCGGCTGGGCACTTTTACGACACGAGAAGACGACCATGTGATCTGATGCTTTTGAATCCAATGCATCAGATCATAGTGTATATCGGCCAGCCGTGAAAGCAGCGGCCAACATACGCTCATGTGGAAGAGCCCTTAACAAAAGGATATATCTAATAATTTGTGGAAACCATCAATTTGGATACCAAAAAAAATAATTTTCTATAGAGTGGAGTATTTGAAACAAACCATTTAGATAGAAATGTCAAAAGGTGATATCAGATCAATCTACACTGCCCACAGTATTCTCAAGGCAAGTTGTTTGGCCAATCACTATCACACATCTGTATCCATATTATTAGAGATGAGTGAACGTACTCGTCTGAGCTTGATACTCGTTCGAGTATTAGCGTGTTCGAGATGCTCGTTACTCGAGACGAGCACCACGCGATGTTCGAGCTACTTTCACTTTCATCTCTGAGACGTTAGCGTGCTTTTCTGGCCAATAGAAAGACAGGGAAGGCATTACAACTTCCTCCTGTGATGTTCCAGCCCTATACCACCCCCCTGCAGTGAGTGGCTGGCGAGATCAGGTGTCACCCGAGTATATAAATTGGCCCCTCCTGCGGCTCGCCACAGATGCGTTCTGACATAGCTCAGGGAAAGTGCTGCTGATGCTGGAGCTGCTATAGAGAGAGTGTTAGGAGTGATTTTAGTCTTCAAGAACCCCAACGGTCCTTCCAAGGGCCACATCTGACCATGTGCAGTACTGTTGAGGCTGCTTTTTGCAGTGTTGCACATTTTTTTTTTCTGTATATCGGCCGTGCAGAGCATTGCGTCCTCAGTCTGCAGTAATTTTACATAGTATAGGGCCAGTAGTGGTGAGGCAGGGACAGTGAAAAAGGTGAAAGAGATATACTGTCTATATAGGCAGTGGGCTTTTCCAAAAAAATTTGGGAAGAAAAAATCTATTTGGGCTGCCTGTGACCGTCCTCAGTGTACTGCGTCTCTGCTGGGGGTAGTAGTCCTAATTAATACGCAGCTAAGTGTTACAGCAGGCTTGCGCAAAAGTGTTTCCTGGCTCTGCGTTGCCCGTTACATCACCGCTGTCATCCTGTCCAGAGGGAAACAGTCTGCAGTAATTTTACATAGTATAGGGCCAGTAGTGGTGAGGCAAGGACAGTGAAAAAGGTGAAAGAGATATACCGTCTATATAGGCAGTGGGCTTTTCCAAAAAAATTTGGGGAAAAAAAATCTATTTGGGCTACCTGTGACCGTCCTCAGTGTACTGCGTCTCTGCTGGGGGTAGTAGTCCTAATTAATACGCAGCCAGCTAAGTGTTAGAGCAGGCTTGCGCAAAATTCTTTCCTGGCTCTGCGTTGCCCGTTACATCACCGCTGTCATCCTGTCCAGAGGGAAACAGTCTGCAGTAATTTTACATAGTATAGGGCCAGTAGTGGTGAGGCAGGGACAGTGAAAAAGGTGAAAGAGATATACTGTCTATATAGGCAGTGGGCTTTTCCAAAAACATTTGGGAAAAAAAAATCTATTTGGGCTGCCTGTGACCGTCCTCAGTGTACTGCGTCTCTGCTGGGGGAAGTAGTCCTAATTAATACGCAGCCAGCTAAGTGTTACAGCAGGCTTGCGCAAAATTCTTTCCTGGCTCTGCTGTGCGTTCCGTAAGCGAAGTCAGCCTCCGACCACAGGCCACTAAGCGGCACATTTAATTACAGCGTTCTGTTTCTGCACTACTGGTAATACATCATTCTGAGGGGTAGGCCTAGAGGACGTGGACGTGGACGTGGGCGAGGACGCGGAGGCCCAAGTCAGGGTGTGGGCACAGGCCGAGCTCCTGATCCAGGTGTATCGCAGCCGACTGCTGCGGGATTAGGAGAGAGGCACGTTTCTGGCGTCCCCACATTCATGTCACAATTAATGGGTCCACGCGGTAGACCTTTATTAGAAAATGAGCAGTGTGAGCAGGTCCTGTCGTGGATGGCAGAAAGTGCATCCAGCAATCTATCGACCACACAGAGTTCTACGCCGTCCACTGCTGCAACTCTGAATCCTCTGGCTGCTGCTCCTCCTTCCTCCCAGCCTCCTCACTCCATTACAATGACACATTCTGAGGAGCAGGCAGACTCCCAGGAACTGTTCCCGGGCCCCTGCCCAGAATGGGCAGCAATGGTTCCGAATCCTCTCCCACCGGAGGAGTTTGTCGTGACCGATGCCCAACCTTTGGAAAGTTCCCGGGGTCCGGGGGATAAGGCTGGGGACTTCCGGCAACTGTCTCAAGAGCTTTCAGTGGGTGAGGAGGACAATGACGATGAGACACAGTTGTCTATCACTCAGGTAGTAGTAATTGGAGTAAGTCCGAGGGAGGAGCGCACAGAGGATTCGGAGGAAGAGCAGCAGGACGATGAGGTAACTGACCCCACCTGGTTTGCTAAGCCTACTGAGGACAGGTCTTCAGAGGGGGAGGCAAGTGCAGCAGCAGGGCAGGTTGAAAGAAGCAGTGCGGTGGCCAGGGGTAGAGGCAGGGCCAGACCGAATAATCCACCAACTGTTTCCCAAAGCGCCCCCTCGCGCCATGCCACCCTGCAGAGGCCGAGGTGCTCAAAGGTCTGGCAGTTTTTCACTGAGAGTGCAGATGACCGACGAACAGTGGTGTGCAACCTTTGTCGCGCCAAGATCAGCCGGGGAGCCACCACCACCAGCCTCACCACCACCAGCATGCGCAGACATATGATGGCCAAGCACCCCACAAGGTGGGACGAAGGCCGTTCACCGCCTCCGGTTTGCACCACTGCCTCTCCCCCTGTGCCCCAACCTGACACTGAGATCCAACCCCCCTCTCAGGACACAGGCACTACCATCTCCTGGCCTGCACCCACACCCTCACCTCCGCTGTCCTCGGCCCCATCCACCAATGTCTCTCAGCGCACCATCCAGCCGTCGCTAGTGCAAGTGTTGGAGCGCAAGCGCAAGTACGCCGCCAAGCACCCGCACGCTCAAGCGTTAAACGTGCACATAGCGAAATTGATCAGCCTGGAGATGCTGCCGTATAGGCTTGTGGAAACGGAGGCTTTCAAAGGCATGATGGCGGCGGCGGCCCCGCGCTACTCGGTTCCCAGTCGCCACTACTTTTCCCGATGTGCCGTCCCAGCCCTGCACGACCACGTCTCCCGCAACATTGTACGCGCCCTTACCAACGCGGTTACTGCCAAGGTCCACTTAACAGACACGTGGACAAGCACAGGCGTGCAGGGCCACTATATCTCCTTGACGGCACATTGGGTGAATTTCGTGGAGGCTGGGACAGAGTCAGAGCCTGGGACCGCTCACGTCCTACCCACCCCCAGAATTGCGGGCCCCAGCTCGGTGGTGGTATCTGCGGTGGTGTATGCTTCCTCCACTAAACCACCCTCCTCCTCCTACGCAACCTCTGTCTCGCAATCAAGATGTATCATCAGCAGCACGTCGCCAGCAGTCGGTCGCGCGGCGTGGCAGTACAGCGGTGGGCAAGCGTCAGCAGGCCGTGCTGAAACTACTCAGCTTAGGAGAGAAGAGGCACATGGCCCACGAACTGCTGCAGGGTCTGACAGAGCAGACCGACCGCTGGTTTGCGCCACTGAGCCTCCAACCGGGCATGGTCGTGTGTGACAACGGCCGTAACCTGGTGGCGGCTTTGCAGCTCGGCAGCCTCACGCACGTGCCATGCCTGGCCCACGTCTTTAATTTGGTGGTTCACGCTTTCTGAAAATCTACCCACGCTTGTCAGACCTGCTCGGAAAGGTGCGCCGGCTCTGCGCACATTTCCGCAAGTTCCACACGGACGCTGCCACCCTGCGGACCCTGCAACATCGGTTTAATCTGCCAGTGCACCGACTGCTGTGCGACGTGCCCACACGGTGGAACTCTACACTCCACATGTTGGCCAGGCTCTATGAGCAGCGTAGAGCTATAGTGGAATACCAACTCCAACATGGGCGGCGCAGTGGGAGTCAGCCTCCTCAATTCTTTACAGAAGAGTGGGCCTGGTTGGCAGACATCTGCCAGGTCCTTGGAAACCTTGAGGAGTCTACCCAGATGGTGAGCGGCGATGCTGCAATCATTAGCGTCACCATTCCTCTGCTATGCCTCTTGAGAAGTTCCCTGCAAAGCATAAAGGCAGACGCTTTGTGCTCGGAAACGGAGGCGGGGGAAGACAGTATGTCGCTGGATAGTCAGAGCACCCTCATGTCTATATCTCAGCGCGTTGAGGAGCAGGAGGAGGAGGTGGAGGAGCATGAGGAGGAGGGGGAAGAGACAGCTTGGCCCACTGCTGAGGGTACCCATGCTGCTTGCCTGTCATCCCTTCAGCGTGTATGGCCTGAGGAGGAGGAGAAGGATCCTGAAAGTGATCTTCCTAGTGAGGACAGCCATGTGTTGTGTACAGGTACCCTGGCACACATGGCTGACTTCATGTTAGGATGCCTTTCTCGTGATCCTCGCGTTACACGCATTCTGGCCACTACGGATTACTGGGTGTACACACTGCTCGACCCACGGTATAAGGAGAACCTTTCCACTCTCATACCCGAAGAGGAAAGGGGTTCGAGAGTGATGCTATACCACAGGACCCTGGTGGACAAACTGATGGTAAAATTCCCATCCAACAGCGCTAGTGGCAGAAGGCGCAGTTCCGAAAGCCAGGTAGCAGGGGAGGCGCGGAGATCAGGCAGCATGTACAGCACAGGCAGGGGAACACTCTCTAAGGCCTTTGACAGCTTTATGGCTCCCCAGCAAGACTGTGTCACCGCTCCCCAGTCAAGGCTGAGTCGGCAGGAGCACTGTAAAAGGATAGTGAGGGAGTACGTAGCTGATCGCACGACCGTCCTCCGTGACGCCTCTGCCCCCTACAACTACTGGGTGTCGAAGCTGGACACGTGGCCTGAACTCGCGCTCTATGCCCTGGAGGTGCTTGCTTGTCCTGCGGCTAGCGTCTTGTCAGAGAGGGTGTTTAGTGAGGCTGGGGGAATCATCACGGATAAGCGTACCCGCCTGTCAACCGACAGTGCCGACAGGCTTACACTCATAAAGATGAACAAAGCCTGGATTTCCCCAGACTTCTCTTCTCCACCAGCGGACAGCAGCGATACCTAAACAATACGTAGGCTGCACCCGCGGATGGAAGCATCGTTCTCTATCACCATCAAAAACGGGGACCTTTTAGCTTCATCAATCTGTGTATTATATTCATCCTCCTCCTCCTGCTCCTCCTCCTGAAACCTCACGTAATCACGCCGAACGGGCAATTTTTCTGAGGCCCACAAGGCTCAGTCATATAATTTTTGTAAACAATTTTTATACATTTCAATGCTCATTAAAGCGTTGAAACTTGCACCTGAACCAATTTTTATTTTAACTGGGCTGCCTCCAGGCCTAGTTACAAATTAAGCCACATTAACCAAAGCGATTAATGGGTTTCACCTGCCCTCTTGGTTGGGCATGGGCAATTTTTCTGAGGTACATTAGTACTGTTGGTACACCAATTTTTTGGGGCCCTCGCCTACAGTATAATCCAATTAATTTTTTGCCCACCTGCATTAAAGCTGACGTTACATCAGCTGTGCTGGGCACTGCAATGGGATATATTTATGTACCGCCGGTGGCTTTCTGGCACCCACCCATGCTGTCGGTCCACATGGACTTCCCATTAGGGAGATGTACCTGCCTGTGTATACTTATAAAAAACTCGAGCCTGACTGGGGCATGCAGTGTGGGCCGAAGCCCACGTGCATTAAACATTACATTACCTGGTGGTGGTGTACTCAGCTGTGATGGGCAATGCAATGGGATATATTTATGTACTGCCGGTGGGTTCCAGGGAGCCACCCATGCTGTCGGTCCACACGGAGTTGTAACTGCATGTGTCCACTTCTAAAGAACCCCAGTCTGACTGGGGCATGCAGTGTGGGCCGAAGCCCACCTGCATTAAACATGACATTACCTCAGCTGTGCTGGGCACTGCAATGGGATATATTTATGTACCGCCGGTGGCTTCCTGGCACCCACCCATGCTGTCAGTCCACAGGGACTTCACAATAGGGAGTTGTACCTGCCTGTGTCTATGAATTAAAAACCCTGTTCAGGTTGGGGCATGCAGTGTGGGCCGAAGCCCACCTGCATTTAATCTGACGTTAGCTCTGCTGTCCAGGGCACTGCAATGGGATACATTTATGTACAGCCGGTGGGTTCCAGGGAGCCACCCATGCTGTGGGTGCACACGGAATTCCCATTGCGGAGTTGTACCTGCCTGTGACTATTTATAAAAAAACGCGGTCTGACTGGGGCATGCAGACACCTTGACAGAATGAATTGTGTGTGGCACATAGGTTCCCCATTGCTATGCCCACGTGTGCAGCTCCAGATGGAGGTGGCACAGGATTGGATTTCTCATTGCTTCTGTACAGCATTGTGGGCTATCGCCCCTCCCCTTTTAAAGAGGGTCGCTGCCTAGCCGTGCCAACCCTCTGCAGTGTGTGCCTGCGGTTCCTCCTCATGGCAGACGCATGGTGTGGCATGAGGGCAGCTGAAGGCTGCGCAGGGACAATTTGGTGTGCGCTGTGGACACTGGGTCGTGCGGGGGGGGGGGGGGGTTGGGCAGCATGTAACCCAGGAGAAGTGGCAGCGGAGTGTCATGCAGGCAGTGATTGTGCTTTGTTGGAGGTAGTGTGGTGCTTAGCTAAGGTATGCATTGCTAATGACGGTTTTTCAGAAGTAAAAATTGTTGGGGGGGGGGCACTCTTGCCGCTATTGTGGCTTAATAGTGGGACCTGGGAACTTTAGATGCAGCCCAACATGTAGCCCCTCGCCTGCCCTATCCGTTGCTGTGTCGTTCCCATCACTTTCTTGAATTGCCCAGATTTTCACAAATGGAAACCTTAGCGAGCATCGGCGATATACAAAAATGCTCGGGTCGCCCATTGACTTCAATGGGGTTCGTTATTCGAAACGAACCCTCGAGCATCGCGAAAATTTCGTCCCGAGTAACGAGCACCCGAGCATTTTGGTGCTCGCTCATCTCTACATATTATCTGTATGGAGGGAATAAGGGCTGCTAGACAACTCTGATAAAGAATGGCACACAAGGTCACAGACATAACGTTTGTACATATTAACTGATGGAACTTCCAACTAAAACCAATTAAAAAATACCAGGTGTTGGATAATGTGTATTGTCAGCTTAACTGTTTTAAACTGGCGGTACTTATAGACTTTTGTGTGCAAAACTTACATAAACGTGCCAAGAAAGTTGGGTGTACATATGACTCAATATATTTCTTTGGAACATAACAATCCTAGCTGTTGCCCTATGTAAGACCTTTGTGAACCTCAGAATAGATGTATAGGAAATACATCATGCATAAAAATACATAAAAAAGTAAATAAAAACTAATATAGAATTAGCAGTCTGCTTTATCATTTCCTTCTATTCAGGCAGGTAAACTCTAAATACAGGCTATGTGTGATGGCTCAGTAGTTAGCATTATTGCCTTACAGCACTAGGGTCCTGAATACAAATTCAACTACAGCCAATACATACATGGACTATATAGGGACCCTCCTGTGTTTGTGTAGGTCTGCCCTGGGTGCTCCAGATTCCACATGCACTTGGCTTTTCATTAATATGGTCCTAATGCTTGTGTGTGTCTTAGTCAGTGTAAGTACAATAAATCATAAACCCCACTGAAGACTGCAATTGATGTCCATGGTGACAGCTGTGTGTAGCGATGTAAAATATGTAGCCATACACAAGCAACAAGAATTAACAAAAGATCTGTACAGAGGCGTAACTTGAAGCTTCTGGGCCCCCATGCAAAATCTGTATCATTGCCCCCAAATATAATCCTTTATTCATAGTACTAGGCTCTCTATATGGAGAACAGTGGCCTTATGGGCCCCTTGAGGCTCCTGGTCCTGGGTGCAACTGCAACCCCTATAGTTACGCCCCTGGATCTGTATATACAATGGATACATGGTGTAGGCTATATGGACTTTCTTTATATATGCCCATCAGTCTTTTCGGTGCCTTGCACCATATGTAAGATAGTAGAGTGTTACATGTATGCCATAAACTTTATTATTAAATGTATAAAACCCCTTTAAATGTTTCTTGTTAGTGTATTTTCGATGTACATCTTATAACATGTGCAGATTCTAATGCTCAACACGAGTGCCAGGCTACAGAATATTATGTCATAAAGGAAGAAGACCAAGATTCTCAGTGTTGCTATAGAAACTACAATAAAGGTCTTTTTTCCCAAAGTAACTCAGTCCCTAAATTATATGCACACTTACATTAAAAAAGCAAATAAGGAACATCCTGGTATATGAGAGAATACTGCAATATGTGAAATGAATAATTATTTCCTATTGAATCTGGATTTTATTTTTATTTTTATTAACTGTGGTAAGTCTATAAATAATAGGGTGCTTTCACACCCTTCAGGGAGCAGGACAAGGGAATCCCCGTGGCTGAACAGTACTAGGTGGACCCCATTGAGTATAATGGGGCCGCCCACTTTTCGCCCAGCTGCCTGACTTTTGGACTCCTAGTATTTTCAGCCGGATCTGCGGTGAAACCTCCGGGTGGGGGTGCTGATGCAGAGGTGAAACCACCCTTACGTATGATGAAATAAAGCACAAAGATGCAGTTCCACCTATCCCCTTGCAATTGGCCAGGAACTGAGTACACTAGTTTGAAACTATGACATCCACATAGAAATAAGTGCACATATCACATCAACTAACTGGCTCTCAAACTTCCCTGGATATGCAAAGATATAATATTGCCCCATAACTGGTGGTTTTAAAGGACTAAATATTTAAAATAACGATATACAATAGAACACAAGTGTTTTGATAAAAAACATGTTACAGTTCACTACACTGATACAGAAAACAATAAAACCATATTCTATAAATATACAGCTACTGGGAGCAATAAATGTTATATCTGCCATGGGACCCTCCCAGCAAATGATAAATGCTGATGTAGGTACAACTGCACTGTGCATGAACCACCTCTGTCTGTGATGAGAGATTATAAATCATCATCCTATTGATCCTTTCTTCTTGCAAATCACCTTGAATTCTACAGTGATGCCATTCCACTTATACATTGTGGATCTTACATAAGAACAAATGATTTCCAAGAACATTATAGAAATCAAGGAGATGTATAAGACGAAATGATTAACAAGATGACTGTATAATCTCTCATCACAGACAGCGGTGGTTCATACAGAAGGTCTGGTTGAACCAAAATTGCTGTTCCATAGCAGACATAAAGTTTATTGTTCCCAGTAGCTACGATATATATTTATAGAACTACTAGATAGCCTGTCCCAGGACGGTGACTGCAATATAAGACTCAAGGGCAGAGATCTGAAATCTATATAAAAATCCATGCTCACGAAAAGTACTTAGTGGAATTAGGAATAATAGTTAGAATCATAGAATGGTAGAGTTGGAAGGGACCTCCAGGTCATCGGGTCCAACCCCCTGCTCAGTCCAGGATTCACTAAGTCATCCCAGACAATAGTTGTAATACAAAGGCATCACCTATTTTGAATACACAAAATATCCAAGACAAACCAACATGAAGGCCCCTTTTCGTGTTGCCCCATTAGCATGGACCCCACTGGCACAGAAGCCAGTAAGTACCTTCCACATGGCTTGATACCTCTCACATCACACTGTACACCTCAGTACGGCACTTTGATGTGGGTGCTGAAAGCAGCAGCAGTGGCCGGTCACAGGTTGGTGAAGCAAAAGCATAGCCAAACGTGCTGGTTAGTGTAGGGCCTCTTCGCTACATTGCTGAGTGCAGGGTACAGGACAAGGTGAAGGAAGTTTGGATGAAATGGCTATTACTTGTAATATTATTAAACTCAAGAAAGGTGTCTGGGCCCCTCTTGAACACTTTTAGTGAGTTCTCGTCCTCAGGCAGAGAGTTCCACACTCTCACTGCTCTTACAGTAAAGAACCCCCTTCTATGTCGGTGTAGATGTTGAGGGTGCCCCCTTGTTACAGTCACAGACCTACGTATAAACAGATCATGGCAGAGATCTCTGTATGGTCCCTTGATATATTTATACATAGTTATTAGGTCGCCCCTCAGACGTCTTTTTTTCTATACTGCATAACCCGTTTTGATAACCTCTCTGGGTATTGTAGTCCACCCATTTCATTTAATACATTATCTGCCCGTCTTTGTACCCACTCAAGCTCTGATAATTCCTCCTTGAATACTGGTTGCACCCCATTATCCTATTTGCCTTGGCAGCAGCTGTCTGACACTGGTTGCTCCAGTTAAGCTTACAGTTAACTAAAATCCCCAAGTCCTTTTCCATGTCAGTGTTACCCAGTGGTTTCCCATTTAGTGTGTAATGGTGACATGGATTTCCTCTGCAGAACCTTACATTTATCAGTGTTATACCTCATTTGCCCCTATTCTGCCAAATCCCCCAATTTATCCAGATTCATTTGCAACTGCATACTATCCTCTCTTGTGTTAATTTCTGCAAATATTGATATTTTACTGTGCAATCCTTCTACAGGGTCATTAATATATTAAATAGAATAGGGCCCAATACTGACTCCTGTGGTAACCTACTAGTAATGGTGATACAATCAGAATATGCACCATTAATAACCACCCTCTACTTTCTATCATTGTGCCAGTTACTTACCCACTTACACACATTCTCACCCAGACCAAGCATTCTCATTTTATATATCAACGTTTTATGCGGCACAGTATCAAACACTTTGGAAAAAATCAAGGTATGCAAGATCTGGTTACCCTCTCTGGTCCAGTCTAGCACTAACTTCATCATAGAAACTGATCAGGTTGGATTGACAGGAGCAGCACCCCCCTCCCCCCCTTAATGTTGATATGGAGTTATATGGCTATTCTCATTGAGGTACTCAAGTATAGCATCTCTTAGAAATGTCTAAAAAATTTACCCAAAATAAAAGTTAGACTTACTGGCCTATAGTTTCCAGGTCTGTTTTTTGACAGTTTTTTGAATATTGGCCTCAAATTTGCTGTACACCACTCCTGTGGAACAAACCCTGTCACTACATGTGTAACATACAGTAGATCCAATCCCAGACCTCTACCATATGGTCTCAAATATCAAGAAAGTCTGGGGAAGCGATTCACCTGAGCAGAATCTTGGATTGGTTCAGAACACCTAACCATAAACTCTATGTAAATATTGAAGAAGTGTTCCATAGATCCTCCCTACTGTAGGCTCTGACCCAGCCTGTGTTTAAAACCAAATTCCCATACAAAGTAAATCTCCTAACCAATGCATCAATAGATATATGAAGGCAGCTTTCCATCAGCAGAGGTTTATGGTCTAATCACTCTCCATTAACAAAAGTGGACAATTTGCTAGGCCTTGAAACAGCAAATAGTGCATTGTGGTACCCTCTCCAAGATAAACTAAAGGGAAAATTATTGGGAATATACTAGAAAAAGGGGCATTCCTTTCTATAATCTCACTGCTTAAGTACTTCCCACAAACTTCAATTGACTTCATGACATATTTACAGTTGCAAACTTTAAAAAAATAGCAGCCAAAGGCACCTTTGACAGCAATCTTAGATGGTTTGAACATTTAATTGCGTCTGCAAGGGTTCCTCAAGGATAGTGGGGGAAGGGATTCCTGCCTAGATCAGAGTCTAGGAATATTGAACTGTTTCCAAGAGAACTTAACTCAAATTTAGCCCTTCAAGGTGCAGCAGTCTGCAAGAGGCATCCTATAAATTGATCTGCAGATGTTATAAGATGCCCGGATTACTCTATAAAATAGAGAAATCCCTTTCCTGACCTATGTTGGAGGTGCTCTCTTTTAGTTGATTACTACTTACATATTTAGTGAGAATGTGAAAAAATAAAGCCTTTCTGGTCTAATGTGTCCAAACTGATCGAAATTGCATGTCCCAAAGCCTCGAAGCAGGGGCGTAACTAAAGGCTCAGGGGCCCTGATGCAAAACGTGAGCTGGGGCCCCCCCTCTATCTGTATCTGTACCCGTACCTATACCTAAACCGTGCTGCACAGAGACATAACTTGAAGCTTCTGGGCCCCAATGCAAAACATGTAACAGGGCCCCCAACTATAATGCTTTATTCATAGTACTGGGCTCCCTATGTGGAGAAGAGAGGCCTTATGGGCCCCCTAAGGCTCCTGGGCCCAGGTGCAACCGCATCCCCTGCACCCTCCATAGTTATGCCCCTGCCTTGAAGCTAACCTCTGTATTGCACTTTCTAAACCTAGGGTTTTCGGCACCAAAAAAGGCAATAGATCTGTCCCAACTGACCCTTGCGGCGAAAGCAATGATTACAGTTTATTGGCATAGAATGGACATTTGACCTATCATTCATTTTGTGAAAAAAGTGCCACGAATATCCAGATGAGAAGAGCTCTGCACGTTTAGAAAGCAGTACTCATCCTAGCTTTAAACTGACCTGGATCCCATGGCTCTCTTTTGTGCAGAACCCGCACTCTCTACGAGAAATAATTATTGACTAAAATATTCCACTTTGAAGTATTGTCTGTTTGTCTTGACATTGTTATAGAAAACTTATCTCCCTACTCACCCGTTTTATCCCTTACCATTAATCATCGCTACATAGCTAGCTGACCTATCGTAAAAGATTATTACTGGTTGAAGCATTTCTATAGCAATAAGATATAATCTGTGGTTATGGTTATGATAGTTTTTTACTGTAACAGACAAGCAACATGTCCATTTCTTCTATCTATTTTTGATCATTTGTTTCTGTTATCGAACAAATGTTCTACGTTTTGTAGTTTCTTGTTATGTTGCATATTGATTTGCATCAAAAATTCCAATAAAAAGATATTTAAAGAAAAGAAAGTCTGGGGCAAAAAGAGAGCATTTAACACTATGAGGTCGATTCAAAGGAGCCAACCAAAGGTAACGATTTTGGAGAGACACCACTTAGAATAGCCTCAAGATCAACCCACTGCTTAGTCTCACCGTAAAAAAAATGCCAATCAATGAGCTGAAGTAAAACATCCACAGAAGATACAATTTAGAATCAGGGAGACCAGATCCCCCAGATGATTTCGGATTCGAAAGTGTCTGAAAACTGATCCTACGGTGGCCACCTCCCCACACAAATCAAGAAAAAGCCAATTGCAGGTGTTTAAATAAAATTGGCAAGAGCTTAATAGGTAAGGTTTCATATAAATATAAAAATCATAGGATAACATCCATTTTAGAACATTAATATGCCCAAACCACGAAACATATTTTTATTATAGACTTCTAAGTCCTTGATCATTTGCTTCAAAATTGGGAAATACAGTAATTCAGTGAATATAAGTAGAACAAATATATGGGGATTTGAACACGAAGTATTTAATAATAGAGCCCGTGGTTGAGAAATATAAGAGGTCATCCACGGAAAGTGACACTTTGTATTGTTTAGACTCAAAACAGAGACTCTACACACTGGGGTTCCATTGTAAGGCTATTGCCGAATTCTTCATGACAGGAGCAAAAAGTAAGGTAGATAATGAACAACATTGTCTTGTCCCATTAGCAATGGGAAACGAGACTTAAACAATCCCATTAGTCAAAACCTGGGCAATGGGAGTGCTATAAAGAAAGAAAATCTCCTAAAAAGAGGTCCCAAACCACTTTGGTCAAGTGTCACCTGCAGAAAACCCCAGTGAACAGGGCAAAGGCCTCCTTGTCAATTGTAAAAAGGCAAAAAGGGGATTTATTCACTTTACTATCCTTAATCAAAAGCAAGGTCTTGCTTGTATTGTCCATTGCTTCCCTTCCATGCACGACCCCAAACTGATCATTACAGATCAAAGATGGAATAACAGGACCTGGACGATTAGCTAAACAATTAAAGTTAAAATTAACATCAATATTTATTATCAAGATCAGTCTGTAGCTTGTGCAGAGGAAGAGATGTTGACCAGGTTTAGGAATTCTAGTGAAAAGTGTGGAGAGGGACTATTTATTGAATGGGGAGGATGATGATACTTTTTCTTAATGATTATAGTGAATTGAATGTAATCTTTTTGTCAAAACAGTTATGTCCTATTTTGTATAGTTATATTAACTATTTAGAATTTTATAACCAATAGTTTGGGATAATTATTGAATCACTGTGTTACCATACGGCGGTTGCCGTGCACGAGCTCCCTCTTATTATGTTCTGTTGGGAGTTTGCTGTCTCTCTCTATCCGCCCCTGTGCGGTGGCTTTTGTTTAAAGGGCGGCAGAGACTAGCAATTACTGCCAGTTATTGGTTTCCCTAAGTGTGCTAGCTAGTCTGCCTCTGTTTGTCTCTTGCCTCTGTTATCTTGTCAGGTTTTTCCATCTGCCTCAGTTCTGCTTAGTATTGTTCATGTTCGTTAATTACATCTGCCTTTTCTGTCGGTATTTTACCCTTTCCATCCAGGTACGCCAGCGTCCCTTTTCGGTCCCTAGTGAGAGTAGGGACCGCCACCTAGTTGCCCGCCTGGGGTTAGCCAGGAGTGGAGGCAAGCAGGCAGGGACAGGGGTTGTGGGTGAGATCTAGGGCACCCGGGCTGGAGTATCAAGGGTAGTATACCGTAATATGCTGCATATCCAGGAAACCTTATGAGCTGGTTAGTTGTTGTATTACATAGGATGTTACTGTTTGTTTAAAAATACCCTATATATGTATATATACATTTCCTATTAAATATTCCGTATAGTGGTGACATGCAATGAATTACATCATCAACAGGTGTTTTCTGATCCTGAATTATTACATTATTATGGCACAATTTATAGCTGTACCATAGTGGATCGTTGAGAGTAAAGGTATTTGCATACTTATACTGTGCTCAAAGTCCAGAAATCATGATTATAAATTATTGCTCATAGTCTCAGAATTGCTGTGTGTCAGATTATATTACGCCATCAAATTCTCATCAAAAAATGTCACTGTTACATCATAAATGTCATCGAAAAATTATAGTCAAACTTCCTTAGCACTCTAGAAATGAAGAATTTTCAGCACAATGTATCCTTGGCATAGTATTCAAGATCCCATGGGTCTTCTATTTTCAATTACTACATCCATGCTGAGTGTGATGAAAATAACATGACTGCATATATTTGTATAGATTTGGTGTTCACAGAGTTAAATTAATTTTATCTAGTAAGCTCTTTGAATCGGCCAAGAACTTTTATTGCAGGAGTAGCTTGGAGTAGGTTATTATTCCTTGGAGAGGAGTGTCACATTTGTCACCTAAGTCTGCTTTGAGCAAGTTTCAGGGACTTATCTCTTAAAGAGCGACTTGTGGAAAACCCTACGGATTCTCAACGTGTCCGGCAGTGCCAGCTCGTACTCCATAGGATTAATCACTCCGGTGACTGGAAAACGGCCCACAAATCGGGGAGCCAGCTTCAAAGAAGGCACTTTTAACTTCCGATTCTTGGAAGACAAGTATACCAACTGTCCCACAGAAAAAGGTTCAGAAATGATACGTGTATCTCTGTTCCTCCTTAGCACCGCACCCCTAGGCTGCTCCAAGTTGCCACGCGCCTTCTCCCACACCTCCCGCAGGTCCTGAACCCGAACTTCTGCAGAAGGATTGTTAGAGGAAGAGAGGAAAGACACAGCATAACTGGGATTAAAACCAAAATTACAGAAGAAGGGAGAAATGCTAGACGCCGAATGTGTATGGTTATTGATAGCAAATTCTGCCAATGCTAAATAATTGACCCAGAGATTCTGACAATCACTCACGTACATTCTGAGGTACTGAATCAGTTCCTGGTTCATACGTTCCGTCTGCCCATTAGATTCCGGGGGGAAGGCAGAGGAAAATAACAACCCGATACCGATAGCCTTACAAAAAGCACTCCAAAACCGTGCAACAAATTGGACTCCCCGGTCGGAAACAATATCCTTGGGAACCTCATGCTGGTGCACAATCTCCTTGATAAATATGGTGGCTAACTCAGGAGCGGACGGAAGCTTCTTAAGAGCAGTAAAATGCGCCATCTTGGAAAATCTGTCAATGACCACCAAGATGATCGAGCATCCCTAGGCCTCGGGCAAGCCGGTAACAAAATCCATTGACAGATGGGTCCACGGTCTCTCCGGAACGGGCAGAGGAAGAAGCGGACCTTCAGGCCGTCTCCGTACACTCTTCCCTCGTGCACAAATAGGGCAGGACTTGACAAATTCCATGACGTCCCGAGACATTTGTGGCCACCAATACAAATGGCCGAACAACTCCAAGGTGTTTCGGACTCCTGGATGACCTGCTAAGACTGATGAATGAACTTCCTCCAATATGAGAAACCGCAAGGCACTGGGAACAAATACCCTCCCCTCACGGAGGCCTTCGGGAACGGACTGCTGAGCCGCCAGGAGTAAAGCAGAGGTGTCAGACATAAGGGCAGCTACCACCACGCCCGGGCCCAGAATACTCTCCGGTGGAGGCTATTCTACCCTAGGTACCCCGAAGCTGCATGACAAAGCATCAGCTGTAACATTCTTGGACCCATGCACATATGTGACTACAAAATTGAAGTGCGAGAAAACAATGCCCACCTTGCCTGATGAGCCTTCAAGGGCTTGGCAGACTCCAGATAAACCAAATTCTTATGGTCCGTGAGGAACATAATAGTGTGACGAGCGCCCTCTAAGAAATGTCTCCATTCATCAAATGCCCATTTTATGGCCAATAATTCCCAATATCATAGTTGCGTTCTTCCTGATTAAACTTGCTGGAAAAAGAACACACAAGGTTGGCGACCATGAATTCATGAATGGGTGAGTGAGTGCTGCCTCTGATTGGCTCAGCGCAGGGACCAATCAGGGGCAGCTCTCAGCTGTCATTCATGAATTCATGAATGGATGTGTGAGAGCTGCCTCTGATTGGTCAGGCTGTGACCAATCAGAGGCAGCTCATTCAGCAGGCGGGGATTTTAAATCCCCGGCTGCTGAATACTACACAGAGCAGTTTAGGAGAACTGCCGCCGGCCGCGGCTAAACTTCGTCTGCCGGGACCAGGTGAGTATATACACTACCGTTCAAAAGTTTGGGGTCACCCAAACAATTTTGTGTTTTCCATGAAAAGTCACACTTATTCACCACCATGCATTGTGAAATGAATAGATAATAGAGTCAAGACATTGACAAGGTTAGAAATAATGATTTGTATTTGAAATAACATTGTTTTTACATCAAACTTTGCTTTCGTCAAAGAATCCTCCTTTTGCAGCAATTACAGCATTGCACACCTTTGACATTCTAGCTGTTAATTTGTTGAGGTAAGCTTGTGAAATTGCACCCCACGCTTCTAGAAGCATCTCCCACAAGTTGGATTGGTTGGATGGGCACTTCTGGCGTACCATACGGTCAAGCTGCTCCCACAACAGCTCAATGGGGTTCAGATCTGGTGACTGCGCTGGCCACTCCATTACCGATAGAATACCAGCTGCCTGCTTCTGCTGTAAATAGTTCTTGTACAATTTGGAGGTGTGTTTAGGGTCATTGTCCTGTTGTAGGATGAATTTGGTTCCAATCAAGCGCTGTCCACTGGGTATGGCATGGCGTTGCAAAATGGAGTGATAGCCTTCCTTATTCAGAATCCCTTTTACCCTGTACAAATCTCCCACCTTACCAGCACCAAAGCAACCCCAGACCATCACATTACCTCCACCATGCTTAACAGATGGCGTCAGGCATTCTTCCAGCATCTTTTCATTTGTTCTGCGTCTCACAAACGTTCTTCTTTGTGATCCAAACACCTCAAACTTGGATTCATCCGTCCACAACACTTTTTTCCAGTCTTCCTCTGTCCAATGTCTGTGTTCTTTTGCCCATCTTAATCTTTGTCTTTTATTGGCCAGTCTCAGATATGGCTTTTTCTTTGCCACTCTGCCCTGAAGCCCAAAATCCCGCAGCCGCCTCTTCACTGTAGATGTTGACACTGGTGTTTTGTGGGTACTATTTAATGAAGATGCCAGTTGGGTACCTGTGAGGCATCTGTTTCTCAAACTAGAGACTCTAATGTGCTTATCTTCTTGCTTAGTTGTGCAACGCGGCCTCCCACTTCTTTTTCTACTCTGCTTAGAGCCTGTTTGTGCTGTCCTCTGAAGGGAGTAGTACACACCGTTGTAGGAAATCTTCAATTTCTTAGCAATTTCTCGCATGGAATAGCCTTCATTTCTAAGAACAAGAATAGACTGTCGAGTTTCAGATGAAAGTTCTCTTTTTCTGGCCATTTTGAGCGTTTAATTGACCCCACAAATGTGATGCTCTAGAAACTCAATCTGCTCACAGGAAGGTCAGTTTTGTAGCTTCTGTAACGAGCTAGACTGTTTTCAGATGTGTGAACATGATTGCACAAGGGTTTTCTAATCATCAATTAGCCTTCTGAGCCAATGAGCAAACACATTGCACCATTAGAACACTGGAGTGATAGTTGCTGGAAATGGGCCTCTATTCACCTTTGTAGATTTTGCACAAAAAAACAGGCATTTGCAGCTAGAATAGTCATTTACCACATTAGCAATGTATAGAGTGCATTTGTTTAAAGTTAGGACTAGTTTAAAGTTATCTTCATTGAAAAGTACAGTGCTTTTCCTTCAAAAATAAGGACATTTCAATGTGACCCCAAACTTTTGAACGGTAGTGTATATATATTTTTTTTTTACACATTTCTGGATGAATTGCAGGGAAGGGCTTATATATTTAAGCCCTTCCCAAAAATTCATCCCGCGCTCGCCGGCAGCCCATTGCTTTCAATGGAGCCGGCTGTATTGCCGGCTCCATTGAATTCAATGGGCAAACATCGTTCGATTTGTCTTCTATATGTTCTCAATGGGGTCAGCGCTGCGATTTCTGTTCTATAATTTATCGGACGAGCGCATAAAAAGCGCTCATGTGTCCGATACCATTGCAAAGCAATGGTTTTATAAAATCGCCAGACGCATGCGCAAATTGCGTGAAAAAACGCCCGTCTGACTGAGCCCTTAGTGTGTAATGGTGACATGTATTTTCCCTGCCAATAAGGTTAAAGACATCTCTAAGCTGATTGAACTTGACCTTTCCAAAGTTTAATATTTTTGTAGCTCCTGATAAAACTCCCTATTGAATGATAAGTGGAAATGTATTATTTTATGGTCATTTTTTCCCAAGTGCCTCTCAACCTGCACCCCTGTTATTCTGTCAGGTCTGTTGGTTAATATTCAGTCCGATATGGCTGTCCTTCCAGTTGGGTCCTGTACAAATTGGGAAAGGTAATTACCCTTAGTTATTTAGTTTCCTTTATGAAATCCGTAGGTTTCAGTTTCCCAGTCTATAGCCTATAGGTAAAGTTATTTTGTCTGATGATGTCCTCTTCAGACTATTTGTGACATCTGAAAGAATGATTGTCCAGAGAAGAAAAGGTGAGCGCTACCAATAAGTCCTCTGTCATGCCAACAGCAAAGCATCCTGAGACCATTCATTTGTGGAGTTGTTTTTCATTCAAGGTAGTAGGCTCACTCACAATTTTGTTTAAAAACACTGCCATGAATAAAGAATATCTAAGCATCCTCCAAGAGCAACTCCTCTCAACCATCCAGGAGCAATTTGGTGATGAACAATGCCTTTTCTAGCATGATGGAGCACCATGTCACAAAAATGATAACTAAGTGGCTCAGTGAAAAAAACATTAAAATTTTGGGTCCAAGGCCTGGAAATGTCTCGGATCTTCTATTGAGAACCTGTGGTCAGTCCTCAAAAAATGGGTGGATAAACAAAAACATGGAAATTGTGATCAACTCCAAGCACTGATTAGGCAAGAGTGGGTTTTCTGGGATTAGTCTAAGCTTGGGGATCCAGTGCAGTCTCAATGTGCCCCTGTTATAATTATAATTTATCTATCGCTATCTATAATTTTCGTATCTCGTCTAACATAATGTGTTCCTTTTTCCGCTTTTGAGTGTTACATTGATCCATTTTGTCTATACATAGGACTTCAACAAGTTCAATGTGACTCAGCAGCATTAGTGATCCGTGAAGAGTGATCAGCACATCTCTTCCGCTGCTAATACCTCTGTACAGAGTATCCGGCTGGCCTTCCCCAAGGCAGAATCGTGGAGCTGCTGATTTTCTGCTCATCATGACAAGACAAGGTTTAGATATAAAGGTGCTGAAAAGAATTAGTAGTGATAATAAGAAAGATAGGAGCATTATTCTGATCATTCATATGACTGCAGGAAACAATATCGTGAGAAGATGAAATTATTCTTCCACCTGCTCTCACTTCTCGAACTCCTAAGACGTTCCTTGACAGGCAGAAGTACTTGCCCAGGTGCAGATGACTTGTCTATCTATTGTGCACCTTAATAACAAGGGAGTATCTGCAGGGCGTATACCTCAAAGCTTGGATCGCTAAATTAAGTCCGTAGTTATTTTTGAAGTCAAGGTTGTGTAAAATGTATATGATTTGTATGTGGTGAGCGGAATATCTGAAGATTTGACTTACTATTTATGCATTCAATCGCTCCCCGAAGCGTGCGGTTACAGACGCAGGATTACTTTATAATTATGTTTCATTTTAAATTAATACCTCCTCTTTAAAATTCCCCTTTTTATTAGCTCCATCTTTTAATTCCCGGCATTGCAGCATTCGCTTGTTTGGGAATGCTTTAACCCTTTAAGAACTAGGGTGCTTCAGTCCAAAAGGATCAGACACCTTTTATGGATTTTACCTATGTGGTGGTTTTACTGCCTTTCTTCAGCTAGCAAAATGATTTTTGCAGCGTTTTCTTATATGTGACATACAGGGGGTTTTTTGTTAAACATTTTTTCACAGATTCTTTTGTTTTTTGCATTTTTTATTTTTTTTTAGCTTTTTAGGAACAGGACTACTTGTGCAACCTGATTGGGCTGCAGGTACCGCCTCATGCTATCAATAGTAACAAGGATCCTAGCAAAGTGTGAAACTAGAGAAGAATCGGCCAGGAAGGATGCAGAGAGAGGAATAGTCTCTGTTCCCTTTTGGAGGTTGTCTTGCTGTTGCCTCTCCCGTGCTCCTGTTGTCACTTAGATTTGCACATAAGCAGGTGAAATTGATTCACAATCACCTATGCTTGTATTAAGGGCTCCCACATACTTTTTTTAAGGTCTTATTCACAAGAGCGTATATCGGCGGCATTTTCACAGCCAGTCTATGTATGCTACCATGTGATGTACAGGCTCGGAGTATATGTCGTCGGGTGGAGGGAGACAGCTTAGCTCTGTTAAGCTGTCTCCCCCTCGCTGGCTCACCTCCTCCCTCCTCCCCTCCGGATGTTTGCAATGGGAGGGGTCAGGATGGGAGCAGAGCTAAGCTCCTGCCCCTTGTACGCCACCAGCAATGAAAGGGGGCGGAGCTTAGCTGTCTCCCACCGCCCGACGGCATATGCGCCGAGCCCGTGTATCAGATGGTAGTGTATATTGTCTGGCCGTGAAAACGCCGGCCGATATACGCTCATGTGAATAAGCCCTAAGGGCGCATTCACATGGGCGGTTGTGATTTTTGCTGTGAGTATGATGTGTTTGGGGGGAAAAAAAGACACATCGCTTTGCAGCGCATGCAATTTTCCTGCACATTTTTCATGTGCGTGAAAATCACATGTTGTTCCAATAGTAAAAATAGAAAATGGCATCACACGTGCATGAAAATTGCATTTACATGTAAATAACGGGTGACTCTTGAATAGAATCGCGCAAAAATGAATGAGCTGCAATTTTCCTATCTTAGACTACAGCTCCGAGAGAAGGATCGCTCATGTGAATAAATGGATTGAAATTCAGTGGTTCTTCTCATGTGTGAGTTCTGTCTATATCGCAACTGAACGGAATCTGTATGTGAAAATTGCCCATGTGAATGCACCCTTAGGGCATCTTCAGAAAACCGTGATTTTATCCTGTTTTTTCGGTCATGAAAATCTTAGCCAGAAAAAGGGAGGAAACAAAACCATTAAAGGGGTTGTCCCGCGAAAGCAAGTGGGGTTAAGCACTTCTGTATGGCCATATAAATGCACTTTGTAATATACATCGTGCATTAAATATTGGCCATACAGAAGTTATATACTTACCCCCTCCGGTGTTGGCGTCCCCGTCTCCATGGCGCCAACCGAAGCCTTCTTCTGCCTGGATTAGACGCGCTTGCGCTGTCTGCTTCTTCTGTCCCGCTGAAGGGGCCGCTCCGGCGCGAGTACGCCGGAGCGGGACAGAAGAGGGCAGACAGCGCAAGCGCGTCTAATCCAGGCAGAAGAAGGCTTCAGTCGTCGCCATGGAGACGGGGACGCCAACACCGGTGGGGGTAAGTATATAACTTCTGTATGGCCAATATTTAATGCACGATGTATATTACAAAGTGCATTTATATGGCCATACAGAAGTGCTTAACCCCACTTGCTTTCGCGGGACAACCCCTTTAATTTCAATGGATTCGTTTTCACTATCAGGACTCTCGCGCATTAATACTATGTGCCATAAAAGATAGGACTTGGCCTATCTTTCTCGCACATAGGTCCTGCCCTATCTTTCCTGCACATGGAAAAACTATCTTCCTGCTTTTTTTTTTTTACCGGCGTTCAATAGTGCGAAACTTGAATAGTAAAAAAATAAAAGACTTTTACCCGGTTCATGCGCTAATATGCTCCATAGCGGCAAGCACATTTGTGCATGCACCAGTCTGTTTAGGCTGAAAGTGCAGGTGCAACCTGGCAGCTAGTGCTATAACATGAGCGCTAATGGCACTCCTTCCATAGTAACTAGAGATGAGCGAGCGTACTCGCTAAGGCAAACTACTCGAGCGAGTAGTGCCTTATGCAGGTACCTGCCCGCTCTTCTCTAAAGATTCGGGTGCCGGCGGGGGAGAGCGGTGAGTTGCGGGAGTGAGCAGGGAGGAGCGGGGGGGGGGGGGGGGGGAGTGAGAGAGAGATCTCCCCTCCGTTCCTCCCCGCTCTCCCCCGCTTGAGTAGTTTGCCTTAGCGAGTACACTCGCTCATCACTAATAGTAACCTTATACTTTGATGCAGAGGTGTAACCAGAAGCTGCTGGGCCCCAGTGAAAAATCTGGAACTGGGCCCCCAACTATAAAGCTTCATTGATAGTATTTGTTTGCACTATGGGGAAGAGAGACTTTATGGGCCCCCGAGGGCTCCTGAGCCCAGGTGCACCCCATATACTTATGCCAGTGTTTTAATGCTTAAGGGTTCTCTTAATTTTTTGAGCGGAGTATATGTAGTTAGAAAAGTAGACCCCAAAGTTAATCTAGGCCTTAGAGAATTTCGGTGCGCAAACAATCATATATAAATAATTATTTCTGAAAGTATTTTTCATGGAAATATTGCTGTCTCACAGGAAAATGTAGATACAATAGAATGAGTCAAGCTCAGCAAATCAGGGACTGTTCCAGGATGATGAAACTGAAGTGGAGGAGAAAAAAAATCATTAAAGGGGTTGTCCCGAGGCAGCAAGTGGGTCTGTACACTTCTGCATGGCCATAATAATGCACTTTGTAATGTACATTGTGCATTAATTATGAGCCATGCAGAAGTTATAAAAAGTTTTATACTTACCTGTTCCGTTGCTGGCGTCCTCGTCTCCATGGTGCCGACTAATTTTCGCCCTCCGATGGCCAAATTAGCCGCGCTTGCGCAGTCCGGGTCTTCTGCAGTCTTCTATGGGGCTCCGTGTAGCTCCGTGTAGCTCCGCCCCGTCACGTGCCGATTCCAGCCAATCAGGAGGCTGGAATCGGCAGTGGACCGCACAGAAGAGCTGCGGTCCACGGAGGAAGAGGCCATCTTCAGCGGTGAGTAGAGAAGTCACCGGAGCGCGGGGATTCAGGTAAGCGCTCCGGTGAGCTTTCTTTACCTCCCTGCATCGGGGTTGTCTCGCGCCGAACGGGGGGGGGGTTGAAAAAAAAAAAAACCCGTTTCGGCGCGGGACAACCCCTTTAATCTTTCCATTGCCTGCAGTCTGAGCAGAATCAGCTTCACTAACCTATGTATGCTTACCCACTCAGAAATCTTAGTTCTTGTATTTGTCTTATGGAAAGACAATATTGCTGATTCGTGCAACTTTAGTCAGACCCTGCGGCAATGTATCGGTGACTTGGGAACCTAGTGCATACTAGCGGGGCCGGAGCAGAGTCCCTGTTGGCACATCTCTCAGTAAACTCTGTTCCGGAGGGACATTCCAGAATGACGCAAGTGTCCCTTTTTATTGATCACTTACTCTGCAGCACAATGAAGCTACTGGCTGCTGAGAAAGGAACATGTTTTATCCTGAAGTTTTACAGGGGCCGAATTCTGTTTTGTCCCAACTACCCGTCTGAATGCTGGCAGATAGACCCTTGCTAATTGTGGCCAGATCTCTACGCTTTGGTTAAAGAGAAGCCTTTTATCTCCAGTGAAAGAAAGCGCTTCTTCCATTCAACATTTCTTCAAGCTGAAATTAGCTCTTTGAGACTTAAATACAGTTCCTAAAAATAAGAAAACGCCAGAGTCTTTGTAGATTAAAAAAATGATGTTCTTCTTGTAATTATTTTTAGAAGCGGTTTTATTCATTGGAAAGCTGATGTCAGCGGAACACTTTGTGCTACATGTCTTCTCAATGCAATTAACACAAAGAGGAGGAAAGGTTACCTATCTGTATGGAATACTTCTGATGAAGGTACTGTATTATGGGTGCATTCATGTGGGTGATTTTCACACGCAAGTTCCTTCCGATAGCGATTTAGACGGATCTCCTGGCTCCTGGATTCCAATGCATCAATTCACATGGCAATATTCCTGAGACATAAAAGCGCCCAGCCAGGTCAATATATCGCCGGCGTTTTTACGTCTGGCCCAAAAGATAGTCCTGGAACTATCTTTTGGACCAATATACGTCGGCTGCTGCATGGGCTCCTATGGGAGCCAATGACAGCAGCCAGGGGTGGGAGGGAGTTTAGCAGCATGGCTGCTGAACTCCCTCCCTCTGCTTTCCTCCCCGCTTGCTCTTTGCAATGAAAGGGGGCGGGAGTGGAGCTAAACACCTTCCTGTCCCACCTCCTCCCATTACTGGTTGTGGACTAAGCTCTACCTACCCCCCCGCCCCTTGTCCACGGTCAGCAATGGGAGAAGGTGGGATGTGGAGCCACTTAGCTCTGCCCCCGTCCCGCACAAATTTGCAATGCACCCGTGTAAAGTCGCCCTAAGGCTTCCTTTACACGACTGTATACAATGGGTTCTATTCTCTGCACATTGCGCGTGTATATTTTACGTGCGCTCCATCTGAAGAAGTCCTCAGTTGAATAATTAGATTGGTGAATAAGATTTAATTTATTTTGCAGGTAAACTTGCTTTCATATAATTGCAGTATTTCTAAATAACCTAATGATGAATTCTCTAAGTATACATTTTTAGAAGCCTATACTAACAGCGCCATTCGCACTGACGAAACGCCAGACATCTAATTATAGGAGAACTGAGCTCTATATACTGTTTCCACTTTAACAGACGTGCAGCAGTGATTCGCCAAGTGCGGTAACATGGTAACCTGAATTAATTGAGCTTGGTATACACTTGACTGCTAGTACATGGAAATTGTAAGAGCCTGCGGGAGCTAGGGCAAGCCTCTCTGGTTGGTGGAGTAATCCTCTGTGTCCCGACTCCCTGCTACTAAGAATATCAGTGTGATCTTCCTTCTCTTTGCACATTACAATTTAGCTGCTTGGTTTAAAAATATACTATCAAAGGAATAGCTGTGTGCAAGCTGAAAACACTAAATACGTGAGGAGAAGACGTTAGCACTCGGTGAGCGCGGCATGGCGTGCATAGCCTCTGTGATCACACGTACGCCGCAGACAAAGACTTGTATTATCCATGCTTGTGTTAAACGCACTCATTACCATTATGAAGCACTTATAACTGCATTATTACTGGGATGGAACTGATACCAATACAACATACTGAATGCAGTGAAGTCATTTAAAGGGGTCTCATGTTTTATGCAAAAATGCCTTAATTATTGTATACTGGAAAGCTATGTACCGCTCTAATATAAATTCGGGTAATTACTAGTAGATCTGAAGAGTCTGATTGCTGTCATTTAGTGGGAACAGATTCAGGCTTTATTCACACGAGTGTTTTATCACGGCTGTTTTGCTGCGGTAATATTCCGGCCAAAAATCGCGACCATCTGAAGCACTAGATTCCAATTCATTTGTTCAGATGGACAATTTAGCCAGTGTGTAAAATTGGCCAGATGGAAAAGATAGCACATACGGTGCACATTCCGGCTGACCGCTTTTGCCCACCACTGGAAAAGATAAAAATTGTCCTGTCTTTTGCGGGAAGACACTGGCCATTCTTGAAGACTCCTATGGGAACCTATGAGAGGCATTAGAAAAGGGAAGGGGGAGAGAGTTTAGCAGCTGCTCGCGTTGCTTAAGTCCCTCCTCCTCCCCTTGCAGAAAGGTTCTATGGGAGAGTCTATTAGCAGTTATCAGCTTCTCCCCCCCACGGAATTCCACACTGCAGCGTGTATATGCCGTAGCCCGGCTGTGTGAACGGTGAGAAAACGGAAGATTTAGCCGCGAGTTGGCCGCAGCTTTCTCCCGTTCGTGCGATTTTCGACTGTGATGCGGGCAGACAAAATTCGCAATGCCCCGTGTGCAAAAAGCCTCAGAAGCTGAAAACTTTAAGGTTGCTTTCTGCAACGGAATACCCACAGAAATTATGCAAGAATTTTGCTGGGAACGAATCCGCATCTACAGTTAGGGCCAGAAATATTTGGACAGTAACACAATTTTCGCGAGTTGGGCTCTGCATGACACCGCATTGGATTTGAAATGAAGCCTCTACAACAGAATTCAAGTGCAGATTGTAACGTTTAATTTAAAGGGTTGAACAAAAATATCTGATAGAAAATGTAGGAATTGTACACATTTCTTTACAAACACTCCACATTTTAGGAGCTCAAAAGTAATTGGACAAATAAACATAACCCAAACAAAATATATTTTTTTCAATATTTTGTTGTGAATCCTTTGGAGGCAATCACTGCCTTAAGTCTGGAACCCATGGACATCACCAAACGCTGGGTTTCCTCCTTCTTAATGCTTTGCCAGGCCTTTACAGCCGCAGCCTTCAGGTCTTGCTTGTTTGTGGGTCTTTCCGTCTGAAGTCTGGATTTGAGCAAGTGAAATGCATGCTCAATTGGGTTAAGATCTGGTGATTGACTTGGCCATTGCAGAATGTTCCACTTTTTTGCACTCATGAACTCCTGGGTAGCTTTGGCTGTATGCTTGGGGTCATTGTCCATCTGTACTGTGAAGCGCCGTCCGATCAACTTTGCAGCATTTGGCTGAATCTGGGCTGAACGTATATCCCGGTACACTTCAGAATTCATCCGGCTACTCTTGTCTGCTGTTATGTCATCAATAAACACAAGTGACCCAGTGCCATTGAAAGCCATGCATGCCCATGCCATCACGTTGCCTCCACCATGTTTTACAGAGGATGTGGTGTGCCTTGGATCATGTGCCGTTCCCTTTCTTCTCCAAACTTTTTTCTTCCCATCATTCTGGTACAGGTTGATCTTTGTCTCATCTGTCCATAGAATACTTTTCCAGAACTGGGCTGGCTTCTTGAGGTGTTGTTCGGCAAATTTAACTCTGGCCTGTCTATTTTTGGAATTGATGAATGGTTTGCATCTAGATGTGAACCCTTTGTATTTACTTTCATGGAGTCTTCTCTTTACTGTTGACTTAGAGACAGATACACCTACTTCCCTGAGAGTGTTCTGGACTTCAGTTGATGTTGTGAACGCGTTCTTCTTCACCAAAGAAAGTATGCGGCGATCATCCACCACCGTTGTCTTCCGTGGACGCCCAGGCCTTTTTGAGTTCCCAAGCTCACCAGTGAATTCCTTTTTTCTCAGAATGTACCCGACTGTTGATTTTGCTACTCCAAGCATGTCTGCTATCTCTCTGATGGATTTTTTCTTTTTTTTCAGCCTCAGGATGTTCTGCTTCACCTCAATTGAGAGTTCCTTTGACCGCATGTTGTCTGGTCACAGCAACAGCTTCCAAATCCAAAACCACACACCTGGAATCAACCCCAGACCTTTTAACTACTTAATTGATTACAGGTTAACGAGGGAGACGCCTTCTGAGTTAATTGCAGCCCTTAGAGTCCATTGTCCAATTACTTTTGGTCCCTTCAAAAAGAGGAGGCTATGCATTACAGAGCTATGATTCCTAAACCCTTTCTCCGATTTGGATGTGGAAACTCTCATATTGCAGCTGGGAGTGTGCACTTTCAGCCCATATTATATATATAATTGTATTTCTGAACATGTTTTTGTAAACAGCTAAAATAACAAAACTTGTGTCACTGTCCAAATATTTCTGGCCCTAACTGTATACTCGCAGAATAGCTGTGGATTTTAACTCTTGTATTGCAAAGGTTGAATTCTGCAGCCCGATTCCGAAGCATACATAGACATGCTGCGGATTTGTTGTGGAAAATATCTGTACTCTGTCATGAGTGGAACAGGTTACCACGGGAGGTGGTGAGTTCTCCTTCAATGGAAGTGTTCAAACAGAGGCTGGACAGACATCTATCTGGGATAATTTAGTGAATCCTGCACTGAGCAGGGGGTTGGACCCGATGACCCTGGAAGTCCCTTCCAACTCTACCATTCTATGATTCTATGAAATCCCCTCCATATAGTGTGCACTGTAATCCCTGCAGAACTTCTGCAGCAGATCCTGCATGTGTGAAGGCGGCCTAAGGGACCTTTCACACAGATTAAATTGTTCTGCTAGGACGCACTGCAGATTTGGCCATGGTTTTTTAAATAAAAGACTTTCTATTAAGTTTTTGATTTGTCTAAAGGCCCATTTACACCAGCAGATGATCGCTCAAAGATCGCTCAAACGACAGTTTGAGTGACAGCTTTGAGCGATCATTTTCCATAAAGTATTAATTGGTATTTAAGTATCTACTCAGCTACTTAAATACCAATTAAGTGTGCAAATGAAGCGTTCCCTGAATGCAGTAAATAGCTGGAGGCGTTTTTTTTTTTTAGAGATAATCGGTCCGTGTAAATGGGCCTTTAGAAAATGGTCATTACAATTTATATAGACGCATTTCCAGTAAATTATTACAAATCAAGTAACAAACTGATAATACAGATTTGTAACTATGAATACAATAGATGAGTCTAAGAGGACAGGTATCAAAAGGCAACACATTGAGTGTATTTTTGACAGGTTATTACGAAGGGCATGGATTTTTTCACTATGGTCTGTAACTATTGAAACCAACTCTCCAATAGTAGGAGTCTTGGAGGACCCCCAATATCTCGTTAAGAGAATCTATGCTGTCTGCAAAATGTAGCAGACTAGTCTTCTAAATGAATATGGGATACTGTCAATTTCTAGGACTAGAAGGGTCAGAGCTGGGTTTTTTGCTATGGTTATTAGAGATGAGCGAACGTACTCGGATAAGCACTACTCGTCCGAGTAATGTGCTTTATCCGAGTACCTCTCCGCTCGTCCTGAAAGATTCGGGGCGCTCCGCTGCTGACAGGTGAGTCGCAGCGGGGAGCGGGGCAGAGCGGGCGGGAGAGAAGGAGAGAAAGATCTCCCCTCTGTTCCTCCCCGCTCTCCCCTGCAGCTCCCCGCTCCGCAGCGCGTCCCGAATCTTTCAGGACGAGCGGAGAGGTACTCGGATAAAGCACATTACTCGGACGAGTAGTGCTTATCCGAGTACGTTCGCTCATCTCTAATGGTTATCCCTAAGATCAAAGTTAATTTCTCATTCCAGAAAGAAGCAATATTTGGGCATTCCCAGAACACATGTATCAGTGATCCTATGTGCCCACATTCCCTCCAACATGAAGCATCTGTGCCTGAGAAATATCTTACCAATCTGAGCGGGTATAGTATCATCTGGTAAGCAATTTGTAATTGACTTCTAAATGTGAGGTGTTGAGTGTTGATCTATTGGCCCAGTAAAATGACATAAGCCATTGTTTGAGGGAGAAACATTTAGCTAGGTGCTTTTCCCAATTTAGGATATGCATCTTTTTTTAATTACCTAGATCTCCAGAGAGCAAGTTATAAAATTGCCGAACATGATGGCTATCTCCCTTGGTTACATCGAAGAGTATTCCAGACAGTTTTTTCTAAATCTCGACAATGTTGCATCTAAGGGCTGCAAGGACTGAGGTTATTTGCATAAATTTGAAGTGCTCACCCTCAGGGATTCTAAACTCTGAAGATAATTCTCGGAAAGACCTCATTTTACCTTCTGACATTATATTGCCAATGGATGAGATGCCTCTCTGAGCCCACCCTTTTACACACGTTTGGTATGAACTACTCAAGTACCTCTATGGGTATATTCATTGCTACCCTCTCCGGTTTTCGCGTTTCTCTCTTCCTGCAGAAAGACCAGAGAGGCTGACCTTGGGGGGATAGTACCAGGTCTTTAGGAGGAAGGTGGATATTTGGATTTGTACTGATGATGGTTTGAGCTACTATATGAGCCTTTAAGGATCTGTTTCCAGTAAAGGAAGTCTCAATATTGGTCCAGTTAGTGTGAGGGGAGTTCGTTCCGACATCCTCAATTGGTTAAGGACAATGGCGTGGTAGTACAATTGCAGACATTGTAGTCCCAGGACCCCCAACCAACGATGAAGGTATATAATAGAGGCCGCAACTCTGTTTTTTTTATTGTTCCAAATAATATTAGAGAGTTGCGATTGAAATTTACCCACTATGTTTTGGGTTAGGGTGGTAATAGTTGTTCTAAAGAAGTAGAGAATATAGGCAATGTTAGCATCGTATATAGGGTAATGTGCCCAATCCAGGAGAGCTCCTGCTTAGAAATAAGATTTAGTTCTCCCTGGATGAAGAATAGAGGGATATAATTAATTGTTGACATTTTGGAGAACTTGGAGCATAATTAGATTCCTAGATAAGGCAAGTGATTTGATTGCCATTTAAAGGGAAATTCCTGTTTGATGTCTCTTCTCAAGATGTCTGGCACATTAATTCCTAATATTTGGGATTTGTTAGAATTAAGTTTATAGTAGGAGATTTGGCTAAATCGGGAAATAGAGCCACAGGCATCTCTGTGAGGATATGGGATCAGAGAGGGTCAAGATCACATCATCAGCGAACAGTCCTAGTTTGTGCTGACGTGAACCAGATGAGATCCCCCTAATATTTATGTTGTTCCTAATCAATTCAGCAAGGGATTTGATAACCAGGGAGCATAGCAAAGGAGAGAGAGGGCACCCCTGCCGAGTGCCACTACTTTTCATAAATGTCTCCAAGAGGGTGCAGTCTAGCAGTACCCTAGCCGAGGGGGTCTTGTATAGTGCTTGCATGCCCAAAAGAATTTTTCCCTGGAATCCAAATTTTTGTAGTGTTGCAAATATGAAACCCCAATGGATCATGTCAAATGCCTTCTTTGCATTCCACTGTCAGGAGTATAAAAGGCACCCAAGAGTGCTCCGCGACTGTTACAAGATCAGATTCATCTTGTGGCATCTGAAGCTTGCTTCCCCTTCATGAAACCCACCTGGTCACTATGTATGAGGTCGGTAGGACTTCCTGGATTCTGTGGGCAATCAGTTTGGAATAAATTTGTGTTTCTCAGTTGAGTAGGGAAATAGGTCTAAAGTTGGTGGGGAATCTTTCGGTTTATCTGGTTAGGGTTATGGTAATGATCATGCCGTGGAGCATTTCCTCAGGGAGGTGTCCATTTTCTGCAGCTTTGGTAAAAAGCTTGACTAAACGCGGGTAGGATATGCTCAAAAGATATTTGTTAGCAAATTCATCCGATACAGGGGATTCTAACGCTTTGAGGGATTTAATTATTTTAGAAACCTCACCCAGGAAGATGGAAGCGTTCAGCTCCCTGAGCTGCTTAGAGGTAATAGCTGGGAGTTTAATTTGTTTGAGGAAAGTAAGGAAGATACTCTAATATGATACAAAGTTTCAAGTATTGGTATGTACTACTGATTTATGCCAATCTGCCAATATCTGTCTCTGGAGAACTGGGTAACAGCCAATCTAATAACTATTAAAGCTCTGATGGGAGTTATTCCAGCTTTTGCTTAGGCCCCTTTCAAATCTGCCTTGGGCTCTGTTAGAGCTTTCTGATCCTCTGTTCTGCTTTTGAAACAGAGAAACGGAAGTTAAACTGATCCGTTTTTCCCATTAAAAATCAATGAGAAATCTGCTGTTTGACTTCTTTTTTTTTTACAGGACCAAAAAACGCAGTCTGCAACGCAATTGGTCCTCTAAAAAAAACGGAAGTTAAATGGAATGGGCGCGAACGAAAACATTTCTGGCTATTTTTATGTTATTGAGTTTAATGGGGGAAAAAAATTGGATCTGTTTAACCCCTTATTGACCACCCATACGTGTTTTTACATCTTGGGTATCTGGGCTTTCTTCTACAGGGCTGTGAGAACACCTTGGCTCTGTAAAATAAAACTGCAAGGCGGGGGAGTGTGGGGTCAATACTTATATTAAGGGGTGTATTTTTTTAAATGGGGTCCTTTGTGAGGGTATCTATCAGTCTGAGTTTTTGCAATCTTGGCTTGGTGTAGGAAAACAAAATGTTCCTCAAAATTTTTATAATAATTAATGTTAAATTTGTACATCTATATTGCTAAATCTAAAGTTCTTCAAATGTGCTTCAAGAATAAAGTAAACAGATGGAAATATATATCTCATCAAAAATTTGTACAGTATGTTTACACATATTTGACACATTGCAGTTGAAAATGTGAAAAAAATGACAATTTTATTTCAAAATTCTCCCAATTTTGGCACTTTTAATAAATAAACACAAAATCTATCGGTCTATTTTTACCACCTAAACGAAGTATAATATGTGACGAAAAAACTATGCCAGAATCACTTGGATATGCAAAACCTTTACGGAGTTATTCTATGTTAAAGTGACACGTCAGATTTTTTAAAATTTGGCTCTGTCACTAAGGTGCAAACAGGCGTGGTCACTAAGGGGTTAAATTCAGTTTCTCTGTTAAAAAATCAGAAAGCCCAAACACAGTTGTGAAAGGAGCCTGACTCAAGAGCAAAAAATCTACTTAGTTTTCACTCATATATCACCCATCTTATCCAAAAGCCACATCCCTAATTTGTATTTCAGTGCTTCACATGCTTTACAGTGTGGGAGATATTTGAGACACATTTGTGATTGTGGGAACATATTTTTGTATGCACAGTTGATTTGCTATCTTTAAATTTGCATATACTCAGCAAGGCAGACAACCAATTCTATCAATGTAAATGAAAGTATTCATACATATGGACATAACTACAGTTCACAGTCAGGTCTATAGTCAATCAAATGCTTTGTGTGGACACTTGATGCCTTATGTAAAACAGTAGTTAGCAGCCCATATAATGGCTTTTTCAGAAGATAACATATTTGATGATGAACATAGAGGACGGCATATTTTATTATAATTGGTGTCAGGCTTCTTCTTCAGTAATTTCAGACAAGTTCGGGACAGGCGGACTTCTCAAAGCTTGAAGTTGTTCATAACATAGATTTTATGTTCCACGCAGTGAATCTCAATGTGGTGTGATATATGGAAATGACACTGACCTGTTAATACAGCTAATGTTTGTGAATGGCATTAAAAGGTTCTTCATTTAATGCAATTTATGTTTGAATTAAATGGCACTTTAAATGGGCTGTCACTTTGCGAACCCTGGAACCAGATGTCACCTGCTTAAGAGCCCCAGGCTAAATGCATCACAAGGTGACCAAAGTGTTACAGGGTGATCAATAAAATCCATTACAGAGTTTAAATCAATATTGTCGTTGGATTCTCCAAAGCTGAGACTTACGATGGAGAGTCTTCTCTACTGTCGCAGGTGGTGAGACGCAGGATTCAGGATACGATGCAGCAGATGGAGCAACCAAAATGAACAATATGTATGAATAAAGGAATAAAACTGAACACGGCTAATTCATGGTTCTCTGACTATGTTAATGAAATATTGGCCCAATAAAAGAGAGGCCCCCAAATCCACAGGGTGTTCCTTTCTTTTTGAGTCATGTTACACACTAGGTACACATGTGAGATATTTCTAAACATATTTGTAAACGATTCAGCTTAAATATTGAGCTTTGTTCATCTGCTGCTGTTTTACAGAAAAAAATAAACATTAAAAATCTGCAAGAAAAATTAATTTTTCAAATTTATCCTCCACTTTGCTTTAGTCACTATGAAATACCTAAAGAGTTAATAGAAACTTTGAGATGTGCACTTCTTAAAACCATTTATTTATGTGGTTTGTAATATATACACCTCTCAGAGTCACCTCAGAACTGAAATGGCTAATTAAAATAATAGATTTTGGTAATTTCATCAGACTTAGAAAAACTGCCCCTACATTTACATGCTTTAGAACAGGGGTGTCAAACTCATTTTCACCAAGGGCTACATTAGCCTTATGGTTACCTTCAAAGGGCCGATTGTAATTGTAAGATTGTATAATAAGGGCTTGTTCACACAAGCGTATTTTTGTGCATAACTTGCAGTGAATTTCAATGAGTTCATTCACATGATGTACATTTTCACACAGCATACCCTATTTTGTTACATACTATGCACCCCAATAGCGACCTCCACAGTGGCCCCAGTAGTAATAGCGACCCCCACAGTGGCCCCAGCAGTAATAGCAAACCCCCACAGTAATATTTACCCGACAGTAATAATATTAGCCCCCTCAGTAGTAATAACCCAACACTAATATTATCCCCCTCAGCAATATAAACCTCCCAATAGGATCATTAACCCCCCATAGTAATATTACCCCCCTTCAGTAATATTAACCCCCCTCAGAAATATTAACCCCCCTCTCAGTAATATTAACCCCCCCTCAGTAATAATAGTTCTCCCCCCAACCCATATACTTACCTCCTCCTTGCTGTCAGCGCCGCTCCCCCTCTGCTTGCGCTGAGCCTCAGTGCACACTGACATCAGTGTGTGCGCCCGGAACGTTTTCTCCCTGAGTCCTCTCCTGTGGAACTGAGGAGCAGGGGACTCAGGGGAGTAGGATTCCGGCTGCTCACTGATGTTAGAGTGTGCGCCGGTATCAGCGCTAACAGCGTGATTACCAGCAGGGAAATGTGGCACCCCAGCTGGAATTGGTTCAGTGGTGAGTGGCTGTCGGCATGCTGCGGGCCACATTAAATGAGGCAGCGGGCCTTGTGTTTGACACCCGTGCTTTAGAACATCCAAAGAAATATAAGGCCACTTTCAAAATGGTACCAGCATACAGTGCACATATGTTGGACATTATTTATTAGCTATTTTGCATGGCATGATTATCTGTCATATAAGTAGAAAAATTCAAAGAATTGAAAATTGCAAAATCTTCAACATTTTCTGTGAATTCAGGATTAAAGAAAAAAAAAGCAAACGTATTGACCAAAACTGACCACTAATAGAAGGTACAATAGGTCGTGAAAAAATACTCTCAGAATCACTTAATAAGTAAAAGCATTCCAAAATTATTACTACTTAGAGTGACATGTCCGATCTGAAAAATGGGGCCTGGTCAGGAAGGCCAAAAACTGGTTTTAGGGGGAAGGGGTTAATGGTGTACAACGAGCAGTTCTGTAGAATGGAAATACAAATCACGTAACATATCACACAGTTTGTCTTTAAAAGGGTGAACACTTCATGCTTATCAATACAGTTAGTTTGAAAGCCTGGAGTTCAAACTGCCATTGACATGTCGCTATAATGTGGGCTTGTGCTCTTGTATCACTATGTCAGTCAGTCACCATAAGCAATGGAACCTGATTGAAGATGTCTCTTTAAGTGCCAGCTTACACACTGCCCTCTGTATCTTAGCTCCATCCAAAATCTAGACTGTGCATAATGGTAGTTCATTCAATGTACAATCTCCTCAATGTAGTACATGGGTTCTTCAACAGGCCTGTGGATTACCTAGCGGTGTCCCTCATGGTGTGCACACCTAATTTTGGAACTGAAGCCAACCTCACTTACACTTTGTCACATGGGAACTGTCACTACCACCGACCCATGTTAGTCCAAGGTCAGGAGCATGACTCTATCATGGCTCTCTTGGTCTCTGTCGCTGTTGAAGTGCCTTGCCAGGTTGTGGGTGTAACATTGTTGCCCTCTACTTTTGGCTCCAGGTCATGGGCAGTCTTCGGTTATTGAGGACAATGCTGAAAGTGTTCTCCAAGCAGTCCTTTCACAGCTAGAATCCGTGCTCCCACTTCACAGCTCCTCTCTCTCTGCAACAGTCCCTGGACAGACTGTGGCACTGCCAAAATTGTCTCTTTTTTATGTCTCAGCCAATCAACAAGTGTTCCTGCAGCATGCTCAGTTCTGTTTGGAGTGGCCACCTTGGTGCTCCATTGTAAAGTCCAGTATACCTTAGACATTGCGACACCTCCAATCCTTTTAGAGGCAGCACTAACAGCTCATGAGTGAAGCGATTACCTCATTTCAGCTAATAGAAGGGTATTCCAAGTGATGAAACCCATTTTGTTAGCTACATGTACTTTAGTTTAAAGGGATTGTCCAGGAATAGAAAAAAACAAAAAAAAACTTTTCAGTAATAGCATTACTTCTGTCCGTAGGCTGTGCCTACTCTTGTAGCTTATTCAAGTGAATAAGGAGGAGCTGATCAGAGATAACATGGAGACAATAGCAGCACAGAGTCTTATGTGGTGAAGAGTGTTAAGGCAGCAGAATGCAGTCCTAAGCTCTCACTCATAACCTGAATGTTGCAGGTTCAATTCCCGCATGGTTCAGGGCTACCTCAAGGTTGACTCAGCCTTACCTCCTTCTGAGGTCGGTAAAATGAGTACCCAGCTTGCCGAGGGTAATAAACAAATTGCCTGAAAGTGCTGCAGACTAAGTTGGTGCTATACAATTAACAAGTCCCTTCCACTGTTGCTGGAGAAAACAACAAGTCCCTTCCACTCTTTTTTTCTACTCATGGACAACCATGTTAAAGTTTTTTTTTTTTACCAGAATAGAGTAATCCCCACAGGATAGGGCTAACATGCTGATCTACCGATCTCGATACCAGGATTCCCGTGTCCCATTCTCCTGCCGCTGTGCTCGCTTCTTCCCCAGTAGTGATATAACTCTGAATGGAGCGCTGGCCACAATCCATTTAAATTTTTAATATCTAATCAAACATGAACACACAAAATAGAAATGCAGTGAAATAGAAAGGCGGCAGCACAGCGAATGGAAATGGAATATTTGCCACATACAGTATTTGCAATAAAAGCTTCAGTAGCTCTTGTCTGATTATAACAGCATGCATATGAAAGCTATTACCGGCTGTTTCATATAAAGTGGGTAATAGCCTTTTTCTATTCCTTCAAACGAAAGCATTAAAATATTGGACATATATCCAAATAGAGCAGTGCATGTACATGTTTTGGGGCACATATAGTCTGTTAAAATTTATCTGAAGACAGTATTAAGAAATACAACACAGCTATTCTACATACTTAAAAATAACAAAATGGGATTTATATAAAATTTGAAAGCAGATACATTTCAATGCCCTTAGCTATAAGGTTTCAGTAACTAAACTAATTTAAAAAACAATATAAAATAAATATAAAACAATATAAAATACTGCTTACTCTTTGGTTTAGAGGAGTATTAAACACTAATAAATACTGAAACATTTCTGTTTATTGAATAGAATGACTGATAAAATGGCTTTTAAAGTGGTTTTCCAGGTTTTTTAAAATTAATGACCTATACCCATTAAAAAATTGACATTGGTGGGATACACGGTATCCGTTCTAATCAGCTGTTTCCCGAAGCCTCCGCAGACTGGATCTAACAGAGCTTCGTACATTGTACAGTCACCTAGGATGGTATTACAGGCTCTCTCCCATTTACTTAAAGGGTTGTCCGAGTTGTAAGATCTCGGGACAATCCCTTCCTCATGCAGCAAAATAACAAATAGTGATATACTCACCTCTTTTCTCCCCAGCTGTGTCCCACAATAGTGTTTGGTTTCCCGCTCTGATCTCTGTTGACAGTTGAAGTCCTGCCTGGTTTACGGGGCGTCACAGAAGCTGCATCCACTGGCGTAACTATATGGGATACAGGGGTTGTGGTTGCACCAGCCCCCCCCCCCCCTCCCCATAAGGGCTCTCTTCTCTATAAAGGAAGCCCAGTACTATGAATAAAGAATTATATTTGGGGGCCCAGTTACAGGTTTTGCATTGGGGCCCAGGAGCTTCAGGTTCCACCTCTGTGTTAAGGGGTTAAGAGACAATGGGGGGCCCCAAGATGAACTTTTGCACCCAGGCCCGTGAGCCTTTAGCTATGCCCCTGGCTGCATCCAATACCAGAGCTCAATAATCGATTGCACAGCTGGACACAGCAGTAGCGGGGAGAGGTGAGTATATCACTATTTATTATTTTACTGCATGGGGAAGGGATTGTCCCAAGATCTTACATGGGAGAGTGTCTGCAGTATCATTTTGGGCTGCTACACAATGTACGGTACTTTGCTAGCTCCGGCATGCAACTTTTACATTACAGTACAATACAGTGTCCAAATACCAGCGCTTTAGGCCTCATACCCACTTGCGTTTTTTTTTACGTGATTGACAATGGGACTTTCTAATGTTAAAAACGCATCGCATATTTATGCTTTCTGAGTCTTGTGTGACGTGTTTTTAACATTAGAAAATCCCATTGACAATCGCAAAACGCAGCGGTATCGCAGGGTTAAAAAAACGTAAGTGGATAAGAGCCCTTAAAGTAGTTAAATACTAACAACTATAGAGAAGACTGGGCTTACCTAAAAAGTACCACCATTGGTACATTTGCTAGAAATTGTCATGTATGAATCTTAGAGTGAGCTGCATTTGATGGGGATGGTGTGGTTTGTGCCCGTATAACATATGCCATTTTCCCCTTGTTATCATTTAGACCTGGGCACCTTGGGTGAGTTGCACCCATATAAAATAGGTCCAAAAAACATTTCACAACACATTAATACTGTGTGCTGTGTGATGTTACTGCATACCATACACTGCATGTCTTACTCTCATCTGCATGACCTTTTGCGCATGGGCCACCAGTCTGTGTGAAAAAGTGGCTGTCTGACTAGTCTCATATGTTATTATGAGACAATGTGCCGTCCATGTGACATATGGACAGCACACAGCCCAAATATATGGCCGTGAGAATGGGCTATAGCTCTGCAGTGGTTTGACTGCAGAATAGACACCGCATATACAGTACATTTATAATGCAAAGTCAATCAAGGGTGGATTATGAAAAGGCTGCAATTTGGCTGAAATTTCCACAATAACGGGGCCACTATGTTCTAAGGCTTCAATATCCTAAGGTTTATGAACAATTTAGCAGTGCATAAACTATATATACTATTCTACCAAAAGTATTTGGACATCCTTATCATAACAATGGATTGTGCCTTATTAATGTTACAACCTAAAACATTCTACATAAGTTGCAGACTGTGATGGGAACTACATACTTTGGGACATACAGGCCACAAGCCAAGCCATCCAAGGAACTCCTGTCATTAGAAGGAGGAAGGGACTTGTTATTTAGCTATGCCCCTGGCTGCATCCAATACAAGAGCTCAAGGATCGATTGCACAGCAGGACACAGCGGCAGTGGGGAGAGGTGAGTATATCACTATTTATCATTTTACTGCATGGGGAAGGGGTTGTCCCATTTTGGGCTGCTACACAACGGTACTTTGCTTGTTATTTGTAGAGTGCCAACTTATTCTGCAGCGTTTTCAGGTAACTTTTTATATTACCCATTTAGTGCTCATTTTACCAACCTTGGTAGGAAGGCTGAGTCAACCTTGAGCCAGGGATTGAACCCGCTACCTTAACACTCTGTGCCACACAAGGTCCTGTAGACCCATCAGACGTTCTATGGTGTGACAAATTGCGCTACTCCATATTCAAATCAGATGGACATACCTGGGTGTGAAGGATGTCTGGTGAATACCTTTTGCTTGAGTGTGTTATGCCAAGCGTTAACCCTCATGTGGTATCATGAGGTGTATTTGACCCCAGCCTTGTTCATTGCAGTCCTGAACTTTGAAACTGATACCACATGAAGGTTGAGTACAGTAGAGGTTCCATTTTAGTCTGGGGGTGTGTTACAGGGCAAGGTCTCAGCTCAATGGTTGTAAAGTCAAGAACCATCAACACAGAGGCGTAACTTAACATTCTTACACCAGTGTTTCCCAAACTCCGGTCCTCACGGTCCTCCAGAAAATTATGTTTTCAGGATTTCCATGGCTTTGCACAGGTGATGTCATTATTGTTGGTGCCTCAAAAATTGGCACTGGTGTTCTATCAATAGGATTTGCTGAAAACATGACTTGTTGGGAAATCATGAAGACTGTATTTTGGTAAATACTGTTCTAGACAATTATGTGCTGCCAATAATGCTCTAGAAAAGGTCAGCAATACTTCCAACAAGCTAACACGCCTTGTCAAAAATATAACGCCGTTTTACATTGATTTGAGGATATGAATGTTTTGAAATTGGAACTGACCTGCACAGAATCATAACCTGAACCCTACTGAAAATCTTTGGGATGCACTAGAACGTTGGGTCACTCAGGAAACATGAACTACATCCATCTTCTTTGAGAGGCAGTCATTTGCAGGATGAGTGGAGGGAAATACTAGCTGAAGTGCATCAGATGTTAATAGAAATTACACCATGGAGAATATCTGATGTCATTAGGGCCAAATACTTCTTTTGCTTCTTGCTCAGATTCCCAATTGCTTTTGGTAGGATAGTGTAGCAATATAGCCAAGATAGAAATCTACACTGTGAGAAAAGATGCTTTCTTTATTTTTAGAAGATGTTTCTCATTATGGTTGATCTATTCTTTGTATAGAGCTTCATCGACTCTATAATAACCACAGTATTAGTTTATGTGTTTACAGCAGGATGTCATGCATTGGCTAATGACTGTAAAATCAATGAGGGTTTTGTCTATAACATTTACACCGATGATCACAGAGGATTATAATACATTTATCCTAATGTTTCTGGTTATTCCCTGTCATAAAATTCCCATATTTTTATTGCTGCTTGAACAGTATCTGACTCTTTGGACATGAACAGCATCAATCACAGCTTGACAAGTCTAGCCTGAATAGCGCATCAGTTATTCATTTCATACTCCCCAACAATGTAAGCAGACACACATTTATCACAGCGACCAGAGGTAGGCTGAAAAAAGGAAGAGTCTTGCTGACAAAGCTGAAATATATTGGAGTCATCACTCTTCCCATGCAGCGAGGCAGGAAAGGACAGATTGGGAGAGACCTTCATTTTTATTCCTACTTTATATGAATGAATTCCAGTTGTATAAGAGATGGAAGCGACGGCTATATGTAAAATTGCTATTTATTTATGGAGTAATTCCCAAAGGGGCCAAAGAACAGGAACTTATTTTTACTTTGCGGTTTACTGGGATTTTATTCTAGTATAATAGGTTATGTAATTCGAAAAGCAATTTACCAACAAATCATTGGTTAATGCTGCCCATTCACGTCAGATTGATATAAGGGAACTTGAGCTGGTGATGATATTTTGTGCACGGGAGTCTGCTAAATACCTTAGGCCACCCCTCCAATGCATTAGAGTTCTAATGTCAATTAATTTGTGCTCCCATGAAATGCATACGTAGTAGTGTTGACTATCATATTAAAAGTGTTTATGGTTGACCAAAGGACTGCAGAAAAACTTACTTAGTTACTTGAGCTCAAGGAAAAAAGGAAACCGCTAAAGGGGTTGTCTGGGAATTTGTTGTTTTTTTCTTTTGATGACCAGTGGGTTCCGCCACTCGAAATCCCCACCGATCAGCTGATTCCTGGCACTACTTTCAATGTGATCAGTACTGGAAGCCAACAGTGCTAAAATTATTGCAGTGGCCCAGTTTGGTACTGCAGGCACAACTCCTATTAAGCCTTTCCAATCCACTGTCTGACCTCTGAAGACATTATGATTTAAGACTGTACAGCTCCGATGTTGGAAGGCACCTGTCGGGGTTCTCTTACTGTATATTGCCAGCCTCTCTGCTGTTGGGGCCTGTACAACGTGTTCCCTCATGCTTTAGCCAGCATATACCGCTGTTGTATAATGGCAGAAAAAGATTAAGCCCCCTAGGAAAACTAGGATACAAATTGGATTGGAAAGGGTTAAATTCAATGGGAGCTGCGTCTATAATACCAACCTTGACTCTGCACTAACAGCATGATCTTCTTCCTGTGCTGTCGGTGCTGACAGCGGCACCCGAAATCAGCTGACTGGTGGGTATCCCAAGCGGCAGACCCTACGATCATCTATTGATGACCTATTTGAGGATAGGTCATCAATAGAAAGAACGCCCAACGTTCCAGACAACTCCTTTAAATCTTCAGCTTTGCTATATATGTAAGCAGCACCAGGGGTGCCTGTCCCCCTTTCCTCTATTAGAATGTAGCTGGATGTGCATGTAAATTGGCAATTCAGGAGTCATAATTGCACAATTGATGCATAATTGTAGATATTTGTAGGAGAAATGTAGTACAGAACCAACATTTGGTTCATTATATTGGAATTTCGAATTGATCTCAGAGCTGTTATAATATAGATCTATAGAAGTGTTTAACATATATTGCCTTGCTAAACACAATTCCTTATTAAACTGATTTGAAATAAGTTTGTTGCATATATTTCATAAGTAGGCCAAGTTCCTGTTTTAGCAGGTGCGGCTCTGGTTCTTGTGTGTAGACATCTAGCTTGTGATTGGCTTCTTTTTGGCATATACTGGAAAACATATTTGTCAAGTGTTCATTGTGAGGTTATAAGATAATTCACTTGTGCTGATATCACTTATTTTATCAAGATGTGGTTGGCAAGGTCAGACATGTTATGTACATAGATAGATATACATGTCTAGAATTTGTCTGTACAAGGGTCATTGGAAGTTCTGCAGTCAGTGTGTTACTTTAGTTTAGACCATGTCCCAATGTTATTTAAGGTCATACTACTCAATTATTAGTGACTAAGTCAAGGTCTCAAAGAGATGTGAGCCCTATTGTGATTGGATAACAATATATAGAATATAGAAATACAATATTGCTAGGCTTTATAAGAGCTTCAGTAAATCCTGTATTCACAAAGCTAGAATGAATGTACTGTATATAGGTTATGCTAACATGCAGTTACAATACGTTTTTGTGTAGATAGCGGAAAAAAGCAGCTGCTTTTTTGGAGCTGCTCGAATGGCAAACTATCAGTCCAATTGCTCTTCGGTTAGGTTACAAGTAACTTTATTAGAGTTACTTTGGGTTTCCTCAGGTACCTAAAGAAGACTTTAACCCTTTCCAATCCACTGTCTGATGTCTGAAGACATTATGATTTAAGGTTGTACAGCTCCGATGTTGGAAGACGTCTGTCGGGGTTCTCTTACTGTATATTACCAGCATCTCTGCTGTCGGAGCCTATCCAACATGTCACCTTATGCAGTACTGCCCTTAGCCAGCAGATAGCGCCGTTGTATAATGGCAGAAAAAGAGTAAGCCCCCTAGGAAAACCAGGATACAATTTGGATTGGAAAGGGTTAATCCAAGACGGAAATACATAGTAACTCCAATAAAGTCAATTGTAATCCAGCCAAAGAGAAACTGAATACTCTGCCATCAAAACACTGTTGACAACCAACTGTTTTTCCACTATTTACACGTTTCCACCGCTTTAGGAGTCTTCGGAGAAGATCATCCCAGTCACCAGCCAGGCTTGCAGCTAACACCCCTGGATTGTCTTCACATGATTGATGCCAAACCCCATGTGGAGTTGTGCCCAAGCTTACAACAACCTCTACGGTTGCTAACCTGAATTTTTCTTTTTTCTGAACAACGTATCCAAAAATCACGGACAGCCAACATTTTTTTTTTATAGACAACTTAAAATATCATAGTGAATGCTAAAGAATAAAATAATACATGTTTATGGGTCAAAATACTGATATGAATAAATTACCAGCATTTACTGTGAACTGTAAAATGATAATAATTGCAGTCATAATGACCTGTACCAACAGCCTTATAGAAAAAAGTCATGGACACATACAATTTATTTGCACGGACACTGGAAAAAGTGCCCTATTTTTACAGACTGTCGAGGTATGTCTAGGTGATTGGCAAGCCTAAAACCCGATCAGGTGAGAGTGCTTCCCTTATTTTTCTTCATTCGTTTTTTCTTTTTTTCTATTCTAATTTTAGCTTTGTATCCATTTTTTCAATTTTTCCATTGGGAATGCTTTGTATATGTCACCTGACCTGCCTAGTAGCTGGCGCCAGCCTACTAAAACCACTTGCCTAATTAAAGAGCAAAAAACCCACAAGACCCAGTTCCTATTTTCTGCTCCAAGAAATATTAATAACTTTATCCCATCATTTTGGCTCTGTCCATATCTACATTGTTGCTTCCATTATCAATGGAATGCCGTATTTAGCCTATAAAATGATTTAAGGCCCACTTAGACACAACGATCATCGCTCAAAAGATGTCTTTTAAGCGATAATTGTTGTGTCATTTACATCGCAAGATGATCGCTCAAACGTTGAGCGATCACCTTGCCCTTCAGTGGATGCAGAAGACAAGCAGGGAGGGGAGGCGTTTGTTTTCTGCATCCAGCTGTTCCCTGCTGGGAGCGCCCGGCTGTCATGCAGCTGAGCGCTGCGAGTGAAGGATGCAGAGAACAAGCAGTGGGCTGCTTATTCTCTGCATCCAGCTGTTCCCCGCTGGGAGCTTCCGGCTGTTATACAGCCGAGCGCTCCGAGCGGAGGATTCATTAGACAAGCGGGGTATCCCCGCTTGTCTTCTGCATCCAGCTGCTCTCTGCATGGAGCGCCCGGCTGTTATACAGCCGAGCGCTCTGAGCGGAGTATGGAGAATAGAGCTGGACCGCCTGTGATCAGGGAGCAGGATACAGCTGAAACAATAGTATTAGCTGTATCCCGCTGTGAATACCTGATAAGGCTCATCGTTGTCTTTGAGCGACGGCATAACGAAAACTGCAGGATGTCAGTGCAGTTACACACAACGATTATCGCTCAAAAGACGGATTTTGAACGAATTTTGAGCAATAATCGTTGTGTCTAAATGGGCCTTTAGGCACGAGTGCTGTCCAACAATGAGCATGTTGGTCAGCACTGGTACAATAACATTTACACGGGCAGATTATCTGTAATGTGGGGACTAATGATATTTGTATGGTCATTCTTCCCCACAGAGCTGTCATTGATCGGTTGCACATCCTCCCATTTACAAGGGTAGATATGTAGTCAACAAGCGAGCATTTTTATTTTCACATAAATTAGCTGATCGACTAACGATCAAAGACTTGCATGTTCGTTGGGTGATCATTTTAAAAGGCAGGTTGATTGGGCAAAAAAAATCATTGTTACCCAATTAACAGACCATGTAAAAGGCCCTAAAATAAGAACAAGGGATTATACATTCTCATGTATGTGTAACAGTAACTAGCAGGGTTATAGGTGACAACTGGACTGTAACGTCTTTACCTTTTTACCTATGTAGCCTGTTTATCTACGTGGTTACATATAAATCATTACAGTTTTCCAATGGCGAACCCATGTGTTTCTCTGCCCTGTAGTTACCTCTGTTACAATGATTTTGATCACAGATTATACTGTACTGGCATACCGGCTCAATCCAGATGTAATCTCACTATTGCATAAATGATGATATCCATATCAAGCGTCTAAAACTTGCAAATAAAAACAAAAATATGTAATATTTTATAGATGATATGCTAAAACTTGTTGCAGGATCATAAACTCCCTTATGTATCTGATAAGAATACCGAGGCGCCCGTTAATCCACTTCGCAGCATGGAAGAAGTACATGTTCTATGGGACTTTGGAAGCAGTGTTCCTAAGCTTATTATATATTTACTGACTATGAATAATGTAGAACTGTACATGTAAGGGCATTTATTCTAACAGCTCTTGGTAAATGTCATTGAGTGCCCTGGTAACATTCCAAGTCTTAAAGGGGTTTTCCAGTTGTAAACTATTAATGGTCTGTCCTTGACCATCAATAGTAGATCGGCAGGGGCCCATTATCCTGCAACCTCCGCTGATCATCTATGCGTCAGGACGGTATGCTCATACACCTAGGTCATTTCTGCAGGAAGCAGACAGCTCCATTCCTACTACAGTGGCCAATCTTGGTATTACAAGCAAAGTTCCTATTCACATCAATGGGAACTTTGCCTGTAATACCAAGCCTTGTAACTGTAGTGGGAATGGAGCTGTCTGCTTCCTGCAGAAATCAGCTCAGTGCATAATTGCACTGGCCCAGAGTACAGCTGATCAGTGAGATTTTTGTACAGACCATTCGCTGATCTACTACAGATGACTTGTCCTGCAGATAGGCCATCAATGGTTTACAGCTGTATAATTTAATTGTTGATCTTTTTGTACATTCTCAATAATTGCTAGGATTGTTCACAAATAAATTGTATCATTATTTGCATAATTAGACTTAAGAATTATATACCAACCATAGCGTGACATATTATGTCCTCGAGCAGCTGGAAAACTGTTAAAAATGAAGATGTTGTTCTAAATTGACAACACATTCAACGTGTGCAATTCTAAATCTACCCCATGGTTAAAAGGGTTTTCCAGGGAGAATACTGCTGATGACTTATCCTCAGGATACGTCATTAATAGTTGAACCGGAACCCGACCGATCAGCTGAGCGGGCGCATGTTGTCAGCACCGCTAATACAGTTCATCCGCCTAAATTGGCAGATTATGACCAGGGAACTGTGTAAGGAGCTGAAAATCTGCTTCAGTGTGTTGGAAAAGATCATCTACCAATTCACGTATGGTGACAGCTGTACATGGCCGTCCAGAAAGTGGCTGGTCTCTCTCATTGCTGTTGCCACCGCTGAGGCCAACCAACTAAGGGTACTAAAATCCACTGTCTGTCCTCAGGAAATGTTCAGCAAGCATCAATGAATGCCAATGGCTGCAATTTTTTTCCGAATGTATGAATTCAATTACACACATTTGCTTTATATGCACTTACATATCATAAGCCATTTTGTTAGACTGTCCCTCTGCGGCCATCTGTCACATGGTAATAAAATGTACCAGAATGATGGAAAAGTTCAAACTGTATGGCCATACCACCAACATCCGCTTCTGATGTCGTGTACCAACATACTAAGATAGGAGACATTAGTTTCAGAGTGATCCTCGTATCACTGCACTACTTCCCTCTGTTTTATGTTAGGGCTCCTTCAGAAGACCGTAATTGTGTGCGTATTTGCAAGCCTAAAATATACATGCACAATGCTCAGAGAATAGAACCTCGTGATGTCAATGGGTTCACCCCCATTACTATATGTTTTGCTCATGCATTTTGTGCGCGTGAAAATGAAATAGGACCTGCTCTATTATCCCGCGTATTTGCCTACCATGGGAGGTACGGTATGTGCACTCAATGTGCAATACACAGTGCAATTCAGTAAAAAGAGAACACATCCAGACCTCGTTAGGCTAAATAGCTTTTTAACCCTTTCCAATCCAATTTGTATTCTGGATTTCCTAAGGGGCTTACCCTTTTTCTGCTGTTATACAACGGCGCTATATGCTGGCTAAAGCCTGTACTGCATGAGGTGACACGTTGGATAGGCTCCAACAGCACCGTGGCTGGCAATATACAGTAAGAGAACCCTGACGGACGTCTTCCAACATCGGAGCTGTACAACCTTAAATCATAATGTCTTCAGACGTCAGACAGTGGATTGGAGAGGGTTAAATCCCAGCATGGGTGTCATGCATGCATATGAACAGGTCCCGCGTGCGCAAAAAGTGCAGTACTACGCGCCGATACGTGCACAAATCTACTTCATCAAACCTCGTTCACTGCCCAAATACTAAAGCGCATATGGTCATGTGAAGGAGCCCTTAGAGAGTTGCATAAGTAGAAAATTTTCTACTAGCAGATAAGTCCTGAGCCTTTTAATGGCAGTGGATTGGTCGGTCCCCTGACAATAGTACTGCTTGTACTGCCCTGAGGGCAGCCATACCTGTCACAACATCTGTTGAGAGTTTTGCTGGATGTTTGGCAGAACTTTTTAGGAAGCTTTAAACTAGCAAATATTCATCTTCATGAAAAACTGTCAAGTAACACTTTTCAATATGGTGTAAATCTGAAGTGGAAAAGATCCCTTGCACAATATATTAGCTACTTAAATGTTCTATAATAAAAGACAAAAAGTCCCCCCCCACCACCACCCCAACCAGCTGTTTGTAGCTGTCAAACAAAAGTAATTGAACAGGATCAGCTTGATTTCCTGAGGAACTGAGTCCAGCGCCAGATTGCATCTTCAGCAAATTTCCTCGTTATTGGAAACTACTGTATATATTAGTATCATTTCAGAAAAAGTTTAGCCGAAGAGTGAGAGGAATGATACATATCTATACAGTGGGTAACGGTAAAGGTATCTATAAATGAACACTTGTCTCATTGACAATGACAGCTGGTGAGGCATATGCTGGTGCTAAGGCCTCTCTAATGCCGGCAGCACATTGACCGGTGGTGCAATGGCAGTAATTGCTGTCATTCTCTATATTTGTAGAAAAATAAAGCATTGGTAGTACTGTATAGAGAAACACTTATTAACACCTTGATACATAGTCTACTTTTTTATGAATCATCATGCCGCCTCTATTCGAGGCATTTTATGTATAGTTACAATAGATTGCATTTGTTGTGTTGCACACAGTTAGACATTTAATAGTTATAACATAGTATGTCAGGCCGAAAAAAAGACATATGTCCATCCAGTTCAGCCTATTACCCTCCAATGTTGTATATAATAGGTCTGTGTTATCAGCCAGAACCTCCAGTGATAGGAGTATTGGAACATGGGCAAGAAACGTTCTCTCTCCAAGTTGTAGAAAAAGTTACTGGACATTATCCAAACTCCATGGTATTTTGTATCCCTCTTGGGAATCTAAGGCTATGGGATTTACAAGAAAGAAAATACAATTGTTTCTTCTTTATCCCATTACTGTTGGTCTCTCATGGCTTTTCCCAAGCAGTGTTACATTGGAAGCCATCAACATATTTGAGGTTTTCAGATTTATGAAGCTGTAACATCATTAGGGATGCTTTACATTCTTACCAAGTGTTCTCCAAAGAATGTTTTTCAGTTTGGAAGCAATTATAGAACTGATAGAACATTTGTCTATACACTTATTTACAAGGACGTTGGAGAGATATTGCAGGATACTCCTGGAAATTGCCGTCACAGATGTGGCAATGCTTACTGGTGGTAAACATGTCTTGTTAACCCTTTAAGGACCAGGCTGTTTTGTACCTTAAGGACCAGACACTTTTTTGGGATTTTGGGGGATTTTGCCCATGTGGTGGTTTTACTCCCCTATTTTGTTTCCTTTAGCTACCGCTTTTTAGTTTTTTTGGGGGTAAAAAGTTAAAAAATTATTTTTTTTTTTACATTTATAGTTATTTGTTTTTAATTAGTATATTTATGCTAAAATAAAGTATGGAAATTGTTTCCTCTATTTATTTCAAACTTTTGATATATAATATGTATGGTTTTGGTTTACAGGGCGCATACGGCGACGGTTTTGGTTGGCTTTGGGTCATTTTTTATGTATATATTGTTGTTTTATTCTGTAATTTTTATTTACTTCTGTATGTAATTATGTTTTTTACCATCTATGTTCCCCATGACATCATGTAAGACCTCTAAGGGACATTCACTTGTTTTTTTGTTGTTTTTTTTTAGCGCTGCGGAATATGTTGGTGCTATACAAATAAATATTATTATTATTTGTTTTTATTTGACACTTTTCCACTGAAGCTGGGGCATCCATAGGAGCCCCAGTTACAGGGGAAAACAACCCCTTTAGTGACATTAGTCACTGGCAGAGCTGATCAGGGTCTTCTGGGACTTTGTAGCTCTGCTGTAGCAGGGAATCCCCGCAGTCACGTGACCCCCGGGCTCCCGTAGTGAAAGTTACACTTTTACTTTCTAGTACACAGCGCTTGGGGAAGAAAAAAGGCAGAAAGGGTTAAAAACTTCTTCTTTGGGTTATCAGCTGTCACTAACAGCTGACAACCCCGTCCTGCCTCTGATTGATTGCAGAGCAGGAGGCGGGGTTTTAAGCCCAGGACCACACACCATATATTTACCGCCCTTGGTCCTTAATAGGTTAAAAAACAAATCAGCTCAAGGACAGGGCTATATTATGGCTCTGTGTTAGCTCCAAGTCACCCCTATGGCGTTGGGACTGGATCATGGTGGCAGGAGAATTGAACATCTTTTAAAATGTGATTATATTGCAGTGCTTAATTGAGAACTGTCTGTACTCCGAGACAATAGGGGAACTAAGACATCCAGAATACCAAATAAGATACATTTTAAACTTTGAATTCCTATTAAAGGGGTTTTCAGGGATTTAAAAAAATGTCAGTGGCTCAGAAATGTATAAAAATTTTTTTTTAAATGTATACTCACCTGCTCTTATTCAGCACTAGAGCCCCGGTACCCACTGCTCAAAATCCGTAAGAAGCTGTAAGAACCCATAAGAAACCCGTTCAGTTGGCCACATGCTGTTCATTTTGCACGTGAATGCTCGTTTAATAAAAGACTTCAGCAGCCGTGAAAGAATCATTGATGAAGCCTGTGATTGGCTGAGCACCATATGACTGCTCATCGACTTCTTCCAGGTTCTAAGCGGTGGACATCAGGGCTCCAGTGGTGGATGGGGCACCACTGGAGTAGGTGACATTTTTTACGTTTTGGAAAAGCCTTTACAAGTTATGGTGAAGTTTTTGTTTCACAGTTTTGTGCCCTACCTAAACCTATGCTCATTTGCCTAAATGGTCAGTCAATCCCTGGTTTATGACAATTTTTTGTTTGGTTTTCTGCTTAATTTGAGCCTAGAAAGCCTCTAAGAAAACTATTAGAAAGTACAAATTAATATTTCACATGAAGACTTAAATCACTGTTTCCCAACCAGGGTCCCCAGGATTTCAGGAGTACCTTGGAATCTGATCAGGGGGCACCAAGAAGAAGGCAGTAACAAGACCTGTCACTTTAAATATATCACATTCAATGTAGCATCCTTACACCTTACTTCTTTGAAGCAGAAATAGGAGTAGGGGATCCCTGAAAGCGGGAACCTTTTTCAGTGGTTTCCCCACAGTAATAAGTTTGTGAATCACTGACCTAAATAAATGTAAAAATGTACATAATGATACATGTAAATGTACTTTTATATACTTCAGTAAATTCTCTGCTCTCAACCTTCAACAATAATCTTTCATTTCTGGCTTAGCACATTATGAAGAAAGGCAAAAAACTGTCCTGAGACTATAGACATAGGAGTAGGATTTTATACCACTCATTTTGTAATTGGCAGGAGGTTTATGGGAAGTATTGCCAAATCTACCAGAAATGTTCATATATTGCAGCTAAACCCTGTACAAGTCAGACATCTGCCCCCTTCTCAAGTACCACTCCGTGTCCATGCAAGTGCTGATCTTCTCACATACCTCATATTTCATTCTTGCCTGAGTAAACAGCAAATACCTGCTGACAAAAGACTCCAAATACTGGAGCAGTTTACATTCAGAATCCAATAAGGATCTATCAGCAGTATTTATACAAAGAATAAAAAGAATATATTTATATTATACGGTATATAGTTATAACTCTAAGGCTATGTTTTTGCTATTGCGGAGCTAAATCTGTTGGTGCCAGAGAAGTATCTTGTAGTCTGGTGACAGTTTTGACAATGCAAAGGGATGGGGCGCTGTATCTATAAAATTAAAAGGTCACTCCGGTGAGTTTTTTTTATTCATTATGTAGCTATCCCCCAGTATATATAAGTGGGCGAGTGTTACCTTGGTTAGTTATTTCTTTCTGTTTGAAACTTTCTCCTCAGATGGTCATGTGATATCAGTTCTGACCAGCTCAGATCTACTTAGGTTTATATGTGAAGTTTTCAGTGAATTTCTCAGTTTGTGTCATGCTGTTCTATGAACCTACCACAGAAACTGCCGAGAGAGAGAAAAAGGCACTTCTGTCACAGTTACTGATGATGATCACACAGCTCCTGTCACACAGTTGTAATAGAGGAGATCACAACTCATCCTCCTGACTGTATACTTAACAGCGTAATGTGTTATCGCTAGAATGGCCCTTTAACCTCTTCAGTGGCAGGTTTATTATTAAGTTAACACTGCAATAAAAACCCCGGAAGATTTCAGATGACAGCTCAGTGCTCTGCACATTTCAGCACTAGAGCTGTCTACAGAAATCTTCCAGGGTTTAACTGCATGGCCAGTGCAGCAAGCCCCGGAGATTTTCTGGGCGTGCCATTAAAGTGGTTAAAGGGGTTGTATTAAAATCTAAAATTATCCTCTATCTCCTTTCTACAAATTAGGGGATAACTTTATGATTGGTAGGGTCTAACAAATGGTAACCCAACCGATCGTGAGAATGAGGGTCTTGACGGTTCCCGCATGAATGAATCTACAGTCACACATGCATGATGTCTCTCCATTCATTTTAAGGACTGCTGGCAATTGCTGAGTGCCCAGCAATCTCTTGCACTGTCACTGAAGTTAATGGGATTGCAGGGTGCATGTGCGACCACCATTTCATTTATGTAGAGACCATTGGGCTAAAGGCAGCAATTTTTGAAGTAGCACTACATTAAAGAATTGGCACTTAAAAATTTATTTCATCTAGCTTACCAGTCATAACCTGGTGAATTCAGCCCAATATAGAACTGTAGCACATTTTTGTCTTCCTACACGGAGGTAGCATGGGTGGTGCCGCTTAAGAAATAGGCAACGTCTCCAAAACACCCCCAACCTACAGTATTGCCCTAACCTAGTCATGACTAGCTTACATGATTAGTTCACATCAACAGGAAACATGTAACAGTGCCAGCTATAGTGCCCCCATATCATGACATCATGGCATATAAAATACGGATGGCTACAGTGTGAAAATAGGGTTACTACTAGTTTGCCACCAAAATAGTTACAGCTAGAGGGCCCCATTTAATGTGCAAGCCTGAGCAACCCTTCTCTTATTAGGGTCAAGTGGATGGGTAGCAACTGTTACGATGCCATGGGTGGGTTGATGGCAGCAGTGCCCAACATTTATCCTGCTGCCTGCACAGTAGGAAGTGCGAACATGGGCATGCACAAATATACTGCTGTGCAGGCAGCAGGGACCAAACTCTACTCCCTGCTGGCATCACTACATAACCAATGAACCAGAGGTAATTCAGGAGTTGAGGAAATTTTCATAGGCATGTATGTGGTAGCAGCACTTTTGTCACAGCACAATGCAGTAACCGTTTCTCTACAGACAGTAGTTCTAATTGGAATTTATTCTTCAAACTTTTAAATTAGGGTGCTTTGGCACGGAATGATTATGGTTAAAAAAAAAAAAAAAAATTGCTGGATTGTTCGAATTTGAAAGCTAACGATCGAACAATGAACGATAATTTGTTCGCTTAGCGTTTATCATTCATTTCAAGCGAGCATGAAAATCATTGTTGGCTCATTTGCTAATCGCTCAGTTTAAATCCCGATCAGTCGTGCTCATTCACTGGTACAGTGAGCAAACAAGCGGACAATTTATCTGCCTCTATGAACATACTGCACAAGCTAACGAGCGAACTCTGACATCGATGTAAAAGCACCCTTAGCAAGATTGTTAATCACAAGCCCTGGAGTTGGGAGTGAAACAAACAAACCTCATCTGGCCTTCAGGGAACTGGATCACAAGAAAAGGTGATATGTGAGATGAATACAAGCAGGCAAGTCAGCGCAGGTGGGCTCAACGACTGGAATGCACTTGCAGAGATGGACAAGTCTCATAGTGCTAAGCATTGTATCTCAGTTGTTAAAAGCTGGAACAACAATCAAGTATTATAAAAGGCTACTCGGGTAAAGTTCAAACCGCTTACAGTTACCAAATTGGCAACTTCTAAATTTCAATATTGAGAGTCCACATGTAAAGTATATTAATGAAGAAAGTACCAAAAAGAATGTGTACTATAAAGAGGTGTCCCTAAAAGGAGTTGTTGGAATCAAATGAAACTTTCTAGGTGTGAGTGTAACATTGATATGAGTAAGTGGTTACAATATCAGAGCAAAAGTATACTCTATTATACCACCCCTAGCTTGGATACAAGATGTGATACGAACTGGCATGGAGACATACAGGTTCTGTATGGTATCCTGACGCATATCGGTATAGATTTGCTGTTACTGAGCCTCTAGATCAAACAAACTCGTAGGCTGTAAAAGTTGACATCCCAGATGGTCCAATACATGTTCTATTGGTGATAAATCTGGTGACCAGGCAAGCCACGGAAGTATGACAACATTGTGGAGGCTTCCTGTAACACCCTTACTGTAAAATGCCCACTTGGAAGCCGTGCCATGAGAGGAACACATGTGGCTGCAGGATATTCTGATCATATCGCTGAGCTGTCATTGTTCCTCAGACTACTACTAGGGATGACTGACTGTCGTTTGTGATAGCCCCCAAGACTACCACACCAGCAGTGCGGGCAGTGTGCCGCTCCACAGCAAAGGCAGGATTGAGGCACTCACCACTAATTCTCCAGACACAAACATGGCCATTGTCAGTGCCAAAAAGAAACCTGGATTTGTTACTGAAAACAACCCGGTTCCACTCTGTAGCAGTTCAGATTAATCATTCATGATACCACTGCAAACGGAGGTGATGATGGGTGGGTGTCAAAGGCAGTACACATGTCCTTCAGAAAAGTATCTGGAAATGGTTCAGACACAAGGACCTGTAACAATTGTGCCACCTGTCTCTGGATCGCAGATAACAGTTGGAGCTGCTTGTGCTTGTCAGACAATTAGCTGATTCTCTCTACTGGTGATCTGTTGGGGGTGGCTTGAGTCCAGTCGCCTTGTGTCTGTGCCCTAATTCACTGGTCCCAACATCTCCTGGCAGTCTGGTCAGAACGGCATAGGTGGCCGGTAATTCATCCAGCTGCTCATACTCCAACAACATGCTCCTCTCAAACTGTTAACTGGGCAAAATCTCTATGATTGCATAGTAGAGGCGTCTAGTGGTCAACAAGCTCCACACAAGCAGAAAAAGAGGTCACTACACACAAGTAGCCTCTGAGAGCCTTTTTATAGGCCGAGGGTGAAACGACTTTTAGGGCCTCAAGTGGCAAGATCATTCATCTAATCATGCTACAGCTCTAATAATTTCCATATCTGCCTGAGATGTAACTGCATGATGAGTTTTGCAGCAAAACAACAACTTCTTCTAGGTGCTTGCCTCTTTTTTTACAAAGAGTGTATTCATATCTTTGGTTGAGGTTTAGTGCCTATATCAGCTTTATAAGCCTAATTGCAAAGTGACTGTTCTACAACTTATGATCTGCTGCGTTTGCACCCCTCAGGCCTTGGTACAATCACATGCTGTGGTTTCACTGTATTTTTGCCACAAGAGTACAGCGTTACAGTGTAAAAAATATGATTTTAAGAAATCCTTAATCACAGAGTGAAATATAAGAAAAGCTAATTTTGGGGAGACATTGAAAATATTTGAAAACTTCCCCATGGTCTGCTTGTATGTCCAATGGGGAAATCCCAAAGCAGTGATAACTTTTCTTATTGTTGTACTTCTATGTGGTTTACTATAAAATCAGTTCTAGGAAAATCCTTCATAGAAAATCACAATTATAGCAAAACCTCTTCAAACCCCCCCCCCCATTGCTGAGCCACGTGAATGTACCCTAACACATGACAAGTTTTGTTATGCTTTTTTATGGGATTGTTCTTTAGTTGGCTGAAAAGTGCTCTGCGGCATCCAGATGTTACTATGTACTTTTTGTTTGATGTTTTTATAGCCTTATTTTTTTCCTGCATCAAAAAGGAGAGAAAGAACACTGTAAAAAAGGGGAAAAAAACTGAAAACAGGCTTTAATGAATTGATTTACTGCATCGTGAGGGAAGAACGGATTTTCAGTGAGCAAAATGTTGCTCTCCTTGTGTATACACGATGAAAATGTCACAATGAAAATTTATCTCCTGTTTTCCATTGTTTTCACGAAGACAACATTTTTCTACCAAAAAGGGCATTGTGACATTATTGCAGTCAAAACGTAAACAAGAAGGTCAGATTTGCTGACTTGCCTTTCTTATTTAGCAAAGACATTAAATACTGTATGTATGATGGCTGTCAAGAGTCGGAACATGAAGCTCTGGTTACACATAGACTTTGTATAGCAGCGAAGTGCCCTGATAGTAGCGGTCTAAAGCAATACATTGAATTATTGTATGCAACAAAATATGTTTTTTTATGGCAAAAAGAATAAACATATATGATGAAAAAAACTAATGGGATCCAACCCAAGTCACATACTGTAGGTACATTTTGCCAGGCAAGAATGTTTGTGCTTAAGGTCTTTTTGCACAGAGTAATTTGCTCTTGTAGACGATTGCCAATAAATGATATCAGTGCTTTTCTACCAGACCTATGCAGAGCCCGATTCAGACTGTATTAGGAGATAAATGAGTGTATTATGAGCTGTACTATTAGCCTAAATGGCACAAAACATTTCTGTGGCATTTAGTTGTTATAGTCTAAGGTTGGTTTCACATCTGTGCTGGGGATTCCGCTTTTTTGCTCCATTCAGGGAGCAGGAAAGGGAAATCCATGCATCCGAATAGCTTTTTCTTTGGAACAGAACAGTACCAGATGGACCCCATTGATAATAAAGGGGTCTGTCACCTTTCTGCCCAGCTGGCCGGCTTTTACGCCGGATCTGTAACGAAACCTCTGGTTGAAGGTTGATACGCAGTTATGAATCTGCCTTATTTATAAGTTGAAAGTGCCCCCAGCACCCCTCGCCCTCTCTCTATCAGCAACTGATAGAAACTAAAGATGAGCGAACACCAAAATGTTCGGGTTCGCGTTATTCGAAACGAACTTCCCGCGATGTTCGGGTGTTCGTTTCGAATAACGAACCCCATTGAAGTCAATGGGCGACCGGAACATTTTTGTATTTCGCCAATGCTCGCTAAGGTTTTCATGTGTGAAAATCTTGGCAATTCAAGAAAATGATGGGAACGACACAGCAAGTTCTCCTCTGCCACAGCTGTAACAGCTGTGGCAGAGAAGAACGATGTTAGCCCATTGAATTCAATGGAGCCGTCAATACAGCCGACTCCACTGAATGCAATGGACTGCCGGCGATCGCGGGATGAATTGTCGGAAAGGGGTTAAATATATAAGCCCTTTCCTGCAATTCATCCAGAAATGTGTAAAAATAAAAAATATATATATACTCACCTGGTGCCGACAGACGGAGTTCAGCGCGGCAGGCTGCAGTTCTCCTGAACTGCTCTGAACAGCTGTGAGTACTATTCAGCAGCCGGGGATTTAAAATCCCCGCCTGCTGAATAAGATGCCTCTGAATGGTCACAGCCTGACCAATCAGAGGCCAGCCCTCACTCACACCCATTCATGAATTCATGAATGGGTGAGTGAGGGCTGCCTCTGATTGGCTCAGGGGCAGGAGAGCTGCCCCTGAGCCAATCAGAGGCAGCCCTCACTCACCCATTCATGAATGGGTGTGAGTGAGGGCTGGCCTCTGATTGGTCAGGCTGTGACCATTCAGAGGCATCTTATTCAGCAGGCGGGGATTTTAAATCCCCGGCTGCTGAATACTACTCACAGCTGTTCAGAGCAGTTCAGGAGAACTGCAGCCTGCCGCGCTGAACTCCGTCTGTCGGCACCAGGTGAGTATATATATATTTTTTATTTTTACACATTTCTGGATGAATTGCAGGAAAGGGCTTATATATTTAACCCCTTTCCGACAATTCATCCCGCGATCGCCGGCAGCCCATTGCATTCAGTGGAGTCGGCTGTATTGCCGGTTCCATTGAATTCAATGGGCAAACATCGTTCTTCTCTGTCACAGCTGTTACAGCTGTGGAAGAGAAGAAGGATTTGTCTTCTATATGTTCTCAATGGGGTTGGCGCTGCTGCCGCCGGCCCCATTGAGCGCATATAGAAATGATTTCTCAGGGAAGAAAGTTAAAGTAACCCGAACATCCGAACATCGTGTGGTGTTCGTTACGAATAACGAACATCCCGAACACCCTAATATTCGCCCGAGCATCAAGCTCGGACGAGTACGTTCGCTCATCTCTAATAGAAACCTTTTATAATTATACATACATGCAGGGGAGTACCTATAGGGGATGCAGGAGATGCGGTTGCACCTGGGCCCAGGAGCCTTAGAGGTACTAGAAGGCCTCTCTTCTCCATATAGGGAGCCTAGTAGTATGAATAAAGCATTATAGTTGGGGGGCCCTGTTACAGATTTTGCATTGGGATCCTGAACCTTGAAGCTATGCCTCTGGTATGGGTACAGATGGAGGTAGGGGGCCCAGCTGAACTTTTGCACCCAGGCCCCTGAGGCTTTAGTTACGCCCCTGGATGAACGGCAGCCCGTCAGTCACTGGTAAGAGGATTGGGGGGGGACAGGCAGATAGTTTCTTTCATAATAAGACTGAACTCATGGTTATAGCTATAGTGAAATGATAAAATATTTTTTATGCTGTTTGGGCTAATGGTTGAACTAACCTGTCCTCCTAATATTTTGTCCATATTCAGGTAAAATATCCATTTTAACTTTAGCGTTTGAGCTGAAAACCGTTTTTATTAATAACCAAAAATGGAAATCGTGATGGAAAACTAAATCTTGTGTATTCCATATAACAGCATTCTACATCTGCTCCCCTATCACACAGAGGGGAAGATTTATCAATATAGCTAAGTACAAAGCATTATTAAACTGAGTGATACTTGTGACATTTATTAAAAGGCCTCAAGATGGAACATGATAAATATCTCTAATATTCCAGCTCTTCTCCAAGAGGCACAAGCTAATGATGAACATGTGCTGCATTTTTGTCAAACACAATTTTGTCTCTGGACCTTGATAAAACCACCATCTAGCCACTCCCAACCACACTCTTGCCACGTCACTCCAGAGCAGTGTTCCCCAACTCCAGTCCTCAGGACCCCCACAGGTCATGTTTTTAGAATTTCCTCAGTCTTACACAGGTGATGTAATTATTGTCAGTGCCTCAGACATTGACACAGGTATTCTTACTATAGGATATTCTGAAAACATGACCTGTTGGTGGGTGCTGAGGACTGGAGTTGGCAAACATTGCTCTGGAGTATGATCACACATCGGGGAGTAAATGTAAACCAAATACTGCATTCAGATTTTGTTGCAGATATTCATCGTGGACTTACACACATTGCATTACAATGAATGAAACCCACAGTAAATGTCCATCAATTTTCCACAAAAAATTGTCCATGTCAATTTTCTGCTGCTGATTTTTTCCGCTGTGATTGAATGTGGTTTGTTAACAGAATCCTGCTCCCAGTACCTGGCAGACAGCTGATTTTCCTATTGGGTGGCCGGGCATTTTCCCTGCAACGCAGCTGCAGGAGAAATGTAATATTACAGGACAGCCATTCACATGAATGTCCATCCTGTAAAAAAACAGACAGCGAAAGGTCTGCCCTAATAGGGCATATGAACAGGAGATGCCATCTTGGTGCAACAACCTAATGCTCATCTACTAGCTTGTGTTCGTCTCATAATTTCTGTAATATACTTGGGGGAGAGCTACTTTCACAGGGGGACTTCCATGCACTCAGAGGCTGCAGGTTGACAGATTTGCAGACATTGATCTCAGTTTCTGCCTCTCCTGGGTGTGTTTGTGTACACACATTATATTGGGTTTACTCACCATTTGATCAGAATGCCTGATCCTGGGAGAATAGAGAGGCAATACTGCCTACCTGCTCATTGGACCACATACTGCAATGCAGCAAGAGAAGCCATGGCAAGGAAGTACAGGGCAGTGAACTACTGTCAGAATGCAAAACTGGCTACATGTCCTCTACACGAAAGTGGATTGCAAATTACCTGAAAATCTGAATTTACAGACATGAAACAGTGTGCAAACTGCAGCAAATAAGAGGGTAGGGAGAACCTGGTATATTTAAAATAACTTGTTGGAAACTCATGTACGCTTTAAATGAGTACATTCTGACTTTTTAGGTCCACCACTAGGGAGAGTTTAAGACGTTATGGAAGAAAGACTTATTATTGAGTTCAATAGAAGATGTATAAACCCGTAATTTGTAAGCTTCTCTAATGCAACCAGACAGAGTTACGTTATGTAACTCTATGGCTGTTTGAAGGGATTTGTAGATCCATTACAGAAAACAGGGTGCAAACTCCTATATAAAATATGTTCTAAAGTTCATCAACAGAGAACTTTCCATCAATTTAGATGGAAAACAGAACAATAGCTACACTTTTAGATTTACAATTGCAACACATTAATAAATCTGCCCAAGCGAATGGGGCAGAGCTGCAATATCACATACAAACCACAGACAAGTGTAGAGCTGTTTCTGGGGCCTGGGCAATCTCTTTAAAGAGCATTTCTACCTGTTCTGCAAAACAACTCCAAACATGCTAATTACTTTGAACTTCCATAACATTTGGAAAACTGAAATGCCTATTCAGATGTTGAGGGTCCTAGAATGTAAATGCTAGTGGTTAAATGCTAGAGTTCATTTCATTAGATATTCATTTCATGTCTATAGTCATCTTAAAGGCACTTGAACGTATTGATTTGAACCAACCACAACAATCATTACATTAATCGTAGTAGGTCTCTTCTGCTATAAGAGTGTGTCAGAAAGACTTGGCATAAATAACCACATTATTGTATTCAGTGACATCTACACTGGTGAGATAATCTGGGATTTTGTGACATTTCAAAGAGCATCAGGAGGGAAAGAAGGTGTATGTTTATTTAGGGGATTATAATAGTATAGAGAAGAATACAGTGATATCCTTTTGACTGGTGTGAAGAATGTTGAAGGGCTTGTAAAACTGCCTGAAGGTAGACATTTAAACTAGCCACACAGTAGAGATTTAGTCTTGTGTCACAAATGACATATTTATATGCACCATGGGGAATTCTCAAATATGGCTTCCTCAACTCAATAGAAGTCCTCGCCACAGAGCGAGGAAGATACTGTTCTGTAAGTTGTCTTCAATTTACCATCCTAATAAGTTATGGTAGTGCCGTTCAGTAAGGGCCAATTCACATCAGCAATAGAGGTTCCGTTCAGAGCATCTATAGCTGAATTCCATTAAAAAACAAGATAAAATAGCGCTACAGGAAGTGTTATTTCAATCTGTAATATATCAGGCAGCTGGCCGAAGACCAAATTGACCCCATTATAGTCAATGGGGTCTGTTTGGTCACTGGGTACTATTTTCTTGCTCTGATAACAGAACAGTAAAACAGAGCACGTAGCACTAGTCTAAACTAGCCCTAAAAGCCCATTTAGACACAATGATTATCGCTCAAAATTCGCTCAAAAGACATCTTTTGAGCGATAATCGTTGTGTGCATTTACACGGCAAGATGATCGCTCAAAAGTCGCTCAAATGGCAGTTTGAGTGACAGTTTTGAGCGTTTACTTTGCGTGTGTTTAAATGAAGGCTTACGCTGTATGCAGAAGACAAGTGGGACCGCTATCTTCTGCATATAGTTGTTGTCTTCTCGGAGTGCACAGCTGGTATACAGCTGAGCGCTCCAAGCGGGGTTTGCAGAAGACAGCTGGAGCGCTGTCTTCTGCATACTCTTGCTGTGTTCTTGGAGCGCTCAGCTGGTATACAGCTGAGTGCTCCAAGCAGGGTATGCAGAACCCAGCTGGAGCGCTGTCTTCTGCATACTCCTCCTGTGTTCACGGAGCACTCACCTGGTATACAGCTGAGCGCTCTGAGCGGGGTATACAGAAGACAGCTAAAGTGCTGTCTTCTGCATACTTTTGCTGTGTTCTCTGGGTGGGAGCACAGCTGAAACAATAGTATCAGTGGTATCCCGCCCAGAGAACTTAGCCGTTGTCCTGCTAAAACTCATCGTTGTCTTTCAGCTTGCTGAAAGACATCGATGAGCGAATCATTAACTTAAACTGCGCGATGGCTGCATGTTTAGACCCAACGAATCTCGCTCAAAAGACGGCTTTGAGTGAATTTTAAGCGAGAATCGTTGGGTCTACATAGGCCTTAAGTCCATCTTTTCTGACATACTGGAATAACCAGAGGTTGATTAGAAAGTGGCTAGCTGAAATCTTCATATATTTGATATATCATTATTGGAACTGGTGATAAAAGAACTTTGGTATTATGAAACACAACTACGTGAGAAATTTAATTGCAGTATCAACCATAGTTCATATGTAATAAAACTCATGTGGGCATCTGGATGACTCATGTGGGCATCTGGAGATACTTTAAAAAGCCATATTGATGTGATTGCAGTGTGCAGGTAAAGGCTTCCATATGAGCTTTTGTATACATACATGGCCAAACTTATCTATAGTTTTCTGTAGTTTCTTTGAGTCTAGAATTTCAATGTAGCCAAAAGCAATCAAAGCAGAAGAATTCATCCTGAACATATACACTTAACACAAGTGTTTCCATGAAAAGAGAATCCTCCTATGTCTTAGTCTGGTAGGATGATTTAGATCTGAGATCTCACACATCTGAGAATTGAATTATGTCCAGGTCACCATTGATGCAGAGATGTGAAGTGTTGCATCAAGCATTACTGTCTGGCAGGTTGATAGTAAAGTATAAAGGATTTCAGACCTCTGCTTCACAAGTTGCACTGAGCAATATTTGAAGTGTAGTTCCAGGAACACAACAGGATATGTGCCACAGATATATTCTAGACATGTTTAGAGAAAATCCTGCATCAGAGCTGTTCTTTCTTAACTGTATTTGAGTGAAGCAGTTCAAGGACTAATGAGATCCGTTCCTTCCTCCAGACCCTGCTGTTTGGCCAATATACTGAGAATATTCTGGTAAATTCTTACTGCTTCCCCATGTACAACTACACAGATACTCGTATAAATCACGTACCGTAATCCGAAGGAGCTGTGTCCTAAATTCAGTCACATTAAGAAGATGCAAATCTGAAAATGATAACATAAAACTATATTAGTACTGGTGAATGCAGATCCTGAAATAGTGTCAAAATGTATTCTCTACTGAATCTTCTATTACAGAGCTATGTAAAACACAACCAACCATAGTTCTCTATGTATAATACATTTGTGAAAAAAAAACCAATCCTGCCCCTAGAAGGAATTGTCGTTTTGCTGCAAAACTCAGCATGCAGTTACATCTCAGGCAGATATGCAAATGATTAGAGTTAAGACGTGATTTAGATGAATGCTCTTGCCACCTGAGGCCCTAAAAGTGTTTCCACCCATAGCCTATAAAAAGGCTCTCAGAGCCTACTTGTGTGTAATGGACTTCTTTTTTCAGTTGTGTAGTGCTTGTTGACCAGTAGACGTCTCTATGATGCAATCAGAGAGTTTGCCCAGTTAACAGATTTTGAGAAGGGGTGCATTATTGGAAGGTGAGGAGCTGGATGGTCATATTGACAAATTGTCCACCAACTAGTCCATTCTGACCAGACTGTTAGGAGGTGGTGGGACCAGTGGATGTGTGAGGGCACACATCTATGAGACAAACATGAGCAGCTCCAACTGTTTCATTGACCACCATCCCGAGACAGGTGGCACCATTGTTGCAGGCTCCTATACCTATTGGAATGATTTGAAGGCACTTTGCTGAAGGATATTTGGTCTCACGAAACCCATTACGTGTACAGCCTTTAACACCCATCAATCATTACCTCTGTTTGCAGTGCTGGCACTAACGACAGCCATATTTTTGTTCAGAAACCTCGGGGTGAGCGCCTCAATCCTCCCTTTGCTGTTGGAGCAGCCCACAGCCCCCACTGCTGGTGTGATAGTCTGGGGGGCTATTACATTTGACAGTTGGTCCTCCTAAGTAGTGGTATGAGGGACAATGACTGCTCAGCGAAATGTTCAGGACATCCTGCAGCCACATGTGTTCCTCTCATGGCAGCTTCCAAGAGGCATCTTCCAGCAAGATAATGCTCGGTCATACACAGCAAGGGTGTCACAGGAGCCTCCACAACATTGTCACACTTCTGTGGCCTCCAGTCACCAAATTCAACATTAATAGAACATGTATGGAACTATCTGAAATGCCCCCTTAGACAGTCTACGAGTTTGCATGATCTAGAGGCTCAGATATAGCAAATGTGGACTGATATGCCTTAGCATACCATACAGAACCTGTATACTTCCTGTATCAAATCTTCCATCCAAACTAGAAGCGGCCCAGCAGGATACTAGAGCCTCCATTTAAGTGTTCAGCTCTCCTTTTGCTCTGATATTGTAATCACTGATATCAATGTTACAATCTCACATACAGTATAAATGTTCATTCAATTCTGACAACTCCATCTAGCTGCTTATTATCTTTTTGGATCACAGTCCTTAGTTTTTAGCTTCATAGTTGCTTAAGAAAAAACATTTTTCTGGTATTAAACAATTCAACCAGCAATAAAATACAGTATAACAGAATCAGTTTAAAGTTGGGGCAGTGTTAAGACTTAGCACTGTCTAGTAGTCTGGGACAGTAATCTGCACTGTGAGGCCTGAAAAGGGGAATTAATCTCTTGCTCATCTCCTAAACTGATCTGCAGGCCTGCGCTCTATCAGGCTGCCGGTCACATTATACAACTAGGCTATGAAGCTAGGAATTTTCATAAGCTCTACAAAGTGGAGCGATAACAAACAAGCCCTGTACGGAAATGTTATCTTTATAAACTTCACCCATTCATCTTGCCTACAGTCTGCAGAAAGAACTTATTGTTGCTTTGTTTTAATAAAAACACTGTAGTAAGTCATGGACAACTATTATGTAGGACCCAACAAGTACATTATCCTATTAGTATGACTGGACAATACTCTGGGTGACTTTCTGTAGCCTAATGACCAGTGAGGCATTGGTCACACTACTCTTCGGCTTTGCACTCGATTTATACATTCAGAAGTGCTTTTTTTCCGGGGACACAAAGCCAACCAGAATGCTCAAATAACAATGCCAACCCAATGACCCATAACCTGGACAGTCACAGTGCTCTCACAACAGAACTAGTCAAAGAGACTGGGACAAGGCAGATGGTAGAGAAAAGTGTAGGAGCAACTGTATCTGACATTTGGATTCTGGTTGTTGCACAAGCCAGTGAGGCTAGAACCTTTACATTTCAAGAACTGCATTTTTTACATTCAGTCAATCAATCCAATAGGTTTATGGAATTTAAGAAAAATAGAAGAAAGTGTTAGCAGTAATTTTGGTGGTATAGATTTAAGAAACATAGTACTGTACTTATAAATAAAGGATGGGGAAAACAAGATATGGAAATAAAGTAAACTTGGGCTTCCAGCAAATGGTAGAATAAAGGAACCTAAAGTGCTCATAAAAAATGCCTGTAAAAATGCAAAACAATGCAGTCTAAGGATAAATGTAAAAAATCTCCAGACCAAGATAAGCAAGTAGATTGAGTGTGCAGCCAATCACATAATACCTGTAGCTAGAGTTAATGAACACTCCTATAATTGCCTGTCATCTTACATGTTCTGTGTCATGGCAGGCTTTCATATAGCCTTCTGTATTCTGCTGCCAGCCTTCTGCTTTTATGAAGCGTAGCTCAACACCCCCACTACATTTTATTCCAATGCACTGGCTCTTTAAATCGGACTAATTTACAAATGGTTTTTACAGCAGAATTCTGTCAGAATACAACACACTTTTCTTTTGTGACAGCAACCCCCGGAGAAAGCAATTACTTCCGTCAGATGAAGAAATACAAGCAGATACCCATTTGCTATGTAATTGAAAACTGAGTTTGTGAACAGCATATATGGCAAGATGCATTCTAAGACTTCAGTCTGAAGCATGGGCAATACAATGGGAAATTAAAAAGTTATAAGTGGAAATTGCTAATGAAAAAAGTTAATTATCTACAGATTTACAATTTGCCTTATTTCTACACTGTTGAAAAACCTACCTCTTCGAAACATTAAAACAGCAAATTAGCGGCAGAAAAACATCCCCTGGTCCATCTATTGTGCCTTTATATTATTTCCATCTTAGTTCTCTCTTAGGATAGATTTATACTTATCCAGGCAGCTTGAATTCATTTATTGCTGATTTTCCAACCACATCTGTTGGAAGTTTGTTCCAAGCATCTACTACACTTTTATTAAAATAATATTTGCTGATGTTGCTTCTGTTCTCCCCCCAACTAACCTCAGATTGTGCCCCCTTGTTCTAGTGTTCAGACTCTTAATAAATACACTTCCCTCCTCAGCCTTATTTATACATTTAACATATGTAAAGATTTCAATCATGTCTCCTTTCCTTTCTTTCCTTCAGACTATACAAATAAAGTGTCTTATTTACTAATACTGTCTAAAAGTTTAGACTAGACTGTCTTAAAATACCGCAGATTTATCACAGTAGCTCACCTGAAGGATAAATATGTCGAATTTTAAGACTATTTTCACCAGAAAACTGTTGAATTTTCAATAATAATCAAGCTACTAAATTCTTTAAGCCTTTCCTGATAGTTTTGTTCTTGAGATCTTCCACTATTTTTGAAACCGTCTTTGGACTCCTATTTTATCAATGTCTTTGTGTAGATGAGGTCTTCAGAACTGAACACAGTATTCCACATGTGGTCTCCTCAGAGCTCTATATAGCGGGATCACAATCTCTCTCTTTCCACTGGTTATACTTATAGCTATGCAGCCTAACATTCTACTTGCTTTCCCTGCTGTCTGACCTCACTGAGGCTGTCAGTAATCAGAACCCCTAAATCCTTCTCTTCTGAAGTGCTAGATGACACAGAGCAGCCATTACGATACTTGGTCTGAAGATTCCTTCTCCTCAAGTGCATTATTTTACATTTGCAGATATTGAACTGCAGTTTCCATTGTTTTGACCATATAGGCCTCATGTCCACGGCATGCACAGATTCCGCATGCGGATTTCCGCAGCAGAAGATCTGCGAGTCAGTGTGGAAATGATTTTTAAATGTTTGCTGGCGATCGTGGATGCGTTTTCTTTTTCGTGTGTATGTATGCGGATGCACTGTGGTTTGTTCGCTTTGAATTGCGGATGCATTGTGGATTGCTCGCTTCCATAGAGATCAATGGAGCCCATTCGAGAGGAATCCGCGGAGAAATGGAGCATGCTGCAATTTCTTTTCCGCACAAAAAATATGCAAAATAAATCCAAATGCATGCATGGAGGTGCCGATGCTCCATGCTTTACTATGGGAAGCTTGAACTGCGGATCTTCTGCGCCGGTGCTGATCGCGGATTCCGCAAATCAAATCTGCCCGTGGACATGAGGCCTTATCCAGTAAGGTTTAACTCTTTCTCCCTGTTCAAGACCTCACCAGAAGTATCAACCCTATTGAACACTTTTGTGTCATCAGTAAACTAACAAACCTTTCCCGGTTGCACCTTCTCCTATGTAACTTATGAATATACTAAATACAGTAGGACCCAGGACAGACCCTTGTGGTCACCACTTGTAACTCGCCCCTATTCTGAATACACTATGTTAGCAACAACACTTTCATACCTACTGTATCTTTTATGGAAGGTAGTTAAGTTGGCTAGATGGGTCTAGTATCGCACATTGTATTAGTTCTGTAGTCATGCCTATCCTAAACTTTTCAGTCCAACATTCTGTACATACCCACTATAAATATTTATAGCATATTTATAATATTTTGAGGTCTAGCTACTGGAACCCATACTAGGCCTGCAAATTCAGTTTCCCAGTGGAGATTTTACCATGTAGAAGAATAATGAAGACATAGTCACTTATGAAGCCACCATGCATGTGCAGTCACCTCTCCGCCATAACATGCAAACCCCATTTTCAGAATTGTGGAGATTCCGTAAATGCAATACATGTCTCTAGTGGAATGAACCTCATAGACAACAGAGCAATGTCTTCCTCTAAATTGTAGTCACTGAAGAATGCATACTGTACTATTTACGAGTGCACAGAGTATTAACACCAGAAGAAATATTATATGTACTACATAATATATAAGATGAAAAGGAGAAGCCTCCACTGAACCTTGGCCATTATTAGGTGTGTACTTCACGTCTTGAAAAACTCCCAATGTTTGTTATATAGGGATCAATGATCTGTGATAATTGTAAACTTTACTAACACCTGGTATTATCTTGTCACCATTGATTCATTAGTCAAACAAATGACAGGGACAAAGTGCACACCCATGTTATATAGAAAATACTTGATTGTACAAATGTATATATCTATGTTGGAGTAACATTTTAACATATAAAACCATTGCAAAGCCGTGTACAGAGTTTCTTATTACAACCTGAGCCCCCGGATGCATCCGCCGTGCAGAAGAAAGAAGATCCGGCTGTGACGGAGAAGACCCGCACGGCAGCCAGACAGGTCAGAAAATGTCTTTTTAGGCCTCATGACTGTGGGCATGGGTGGAAAACACTTCGGGATTCCACACTTGGAATCCGTGTGTGTCCGTGGACATGAGGCCTAACAAACAGAGAAGTCCTCAGTTGTATAAGACCTGATATATCACTGTAGGACAAGATGACCAGACTCAGACTCACGTATTTTGGCCATGTAATCCGAGCAGAGTTGCTAGAAAAATCTGTAACAGATCAGTGGCAAAAGAAGACCTGGCTGCCAAAGAACACAACGGCTGATACAGTCAGAGTGGATACTGGCATGGATATCACACAACTGAAAGAAGCAGCGCAAAACTGAAAAACATGGAGGGAGCTCGCCTTTAGGGTCGCCAATGGTCGTGAACGACTAAACGTCCAACCACAACAACATATGCTGCCTTTGTACAACACCACATTCTCCTGAGGAGTATATCCTTGGTGCACAATGGACCGGTTTTTTTTTCCAGAAAGGGTCTGCGTAAGGGTATATGCACACTGACAAAAAAAAAGTTTTGTCCAAAATTTTTGGGCACAACTTGCATTGGACAGCACTTGGGACATCCCGTCCGATGTGCTGAACACAACACATTGACTTGTGCTATTCTCGCTCGAAAATCGGACAGGAATAGGACATGCAGTGTTTTTTTTTAACTCGGATTGTGAGTCTGAGTAAAAGGAAGCTGATGGGCATATACTTATTCATGTGAATGGCTGCTATTTCCATCCCATTTTAGGACCAGTTTCTCGGTCTGAAAATCGGACGGAAAACACATCTTTGTGCATGTGCCCTGAGAAGAAGCTCCCTGATGAGGTACATTATGGGCCCCTGGATTTCCATGGTGCCATTTTACGGTCTATAAAGTACAGATCCATTATATAATCAGGTGCACGAGGCTTAACTTTCTAAATTTAGCACATAAACATTTTACTTCATTTTTTCCGGTAACTGTGCACCTGCAAAAACTTATCTGCGTAGAGTAATTGATACCGTGCAAGAATAATGTAGGAGGCTGGAGCAGTTTGTAAGGAGTGTCAAGCAGTATTAATCTGGCATGCAAGTGACAACATCAGCAGGTCTAGAGTAGCCAAATAACAAGCAGAGTTCAAGGTAGGGAGAGGCCGAAAAAGATCAATAAATAAACTAAGGGCTTGTCCACACAGCTACAAAGGAGTTCCCTTAGTTTTGTTCTGACAGAGCTGCTATATGAATTATGGACAATTGGACAGAAGGATACATACTTATTGCTTATTAAATAGCACAAACTTATTCCACAGCTCTGTTCCTTGAATGTATTATGCATGAATAGTATATGAATGGTGACAATCTCTGTACAGTGCTGCAGGATGTGATAGGCTATGTAACCAAAGAGAATTAAAGGGCCACTATGCCAGTGATTTTTTTCCCATTCATTATGTAGTTATCCCCTCTGTATATGTAAGTGGACTACTATTACCTTGGTTAGTTATTCCTTTCTAATAGGAACTTCTGTCCACCTTTTAATCAGATGATCATGTGATCTCAATTCTTACCAGCTGAGGTCTACTTGGTGTGATATATTCAATTTCTAGGTTAAGGCAGTAACGTTGGGGACAGAGGCCCCATATAGTGGAGGCCGCACATGACGCGGGGGGGCAGACAACTTAAGCAGTAAGGGAAGGTAAGGGTTAATGAAAGTTAGGGGGTTTGGTAGAATGTTCTGGGAGGTAAGGTAAGGGTTAACGAAAGTTAGGGTGTATAGTAGAATGTTCTGGAATCAGGGGGGGAAGATAGTGATTGGTAGAAAGGGTAGAAGGCGGGGGGATATATAAGTAGGGGGTTAGAGGCAGCGCCATCTTTTCCAGAGAAATTTGCGTGTCCCACCCTCCCGCCCGTATGATTTGGTGAGAAGGTGTGGGGGATCTTGTTTGTCATGGCAGCTTGGCGGGTGGGGGGTCCTTGGAGTAGTTGGAAATCGTGGGGGGGGGGGGGGAGTTGGGTGGGCATGGGCTCACCTGTTTAGACTCCCTCCTTAGGTATTAAGATGGTGTCTGGTGCGATTACTTGGGCTGTGGAGGGGGCAGTAGACTCCCTCCGCCTTAAGTGACGGTAGTGGTAGCCACCCAATGGGCGGCCTGTTGCCCTTGAGCCTGTATGCCGGCTGTGGGGCGAAGTTCTGGTTTTAAGGTATTGTCGCACCAGAGTTTGTAACTCCAAGGACTCCCCCCTCGTGCGTTGGTATAATCTTGTGTGTTTTTGTTATATATTTGTTTGTTAATAAACTGGCTGCTGTGGCCAATTTAGCCAAAAATAAGTCTATGTGTGATTTTTGGGGGTGAAGGGGGGTAGATGGCTACAGCAAAAGGGCGTTCTGCCCTCCCCGGGTCAAGTCAATTTTTCTCAGTCTGTGTGATGCTGTTACATGGAACCTACAACAGAAACTGTCTAGAGGGAGACACATGCACTCCTGTCACAGTTATTGATGATACCACAGCTCCTGTCACACAGTTATCATCCTCATGCTCCTCACTTCATACTTGTGCAAAATGTGTTTCCGCTGGAGTGGCTCTTTAAAGGGGCTGTATTAAAATATAACATTATCCTGTATTTACAGATTAGCGGATAACTTAATGATCAATAGTGTATGACCAACTGGACCCCTGCAGATTCCGAGCATGGGGGTCTTGATTAAACCTGTATAAATAAAGCGGTGGTCACACATGCAAGATGCCTCACTGACCAAGTATGAATGCCTAGCAATCTCTGGTACTGTCACTGAAATTAATGAGATGGCAGGTGCATGTGCCACGACTCTTTCATTAAGGCAGAGATCATTGGGCTAAAGGTAGCAATTCATTTAGGTGAATATATAAGGTAATGATAAATAAACTGTGCTCCCAGCAGGCACAAATGGTATAGCCTCAGCTAATGCTGTGCTGATGCATCAGCATATATAGGTGTAAAATACACTCACACATTATTACCATCCTTTTGGAAGATATGCATTCCGATCAATACTAAACTGAGGCCCAAAATAAAATACTTTTTAAGTTTAAATTATATTTTTTTATATTTTAAAAAGTTATCTACATTCAATCATCTGGAATATAATCTGGTGATATTCTAGAGTATCTGCCAGTTCTATTCTGGAACCGACTGCTGGACTACTATATACTAAGGTTAATACTTTAGAGGGGTTGTGCTAACATGCTCAACCCATTTCAGAATGTGGCGCCTGGGGTGATCACCTGATTGCCCCAAGTCCCACTCCTGGCACCCCACAGCAAACAATGGATTTTACCGGCTGATGATACATTTCAACATAGTTATTGGAATGCCCAGCCTGCCACTGCAGGGGAGATATAGTATTACAGGATAAACATTCACACCAATGGCTATCCTATAATTACAAGGATAGCACATGGTCCACCTGGATGGAAGCCACTCTTACAATGTGCTCTCTTTTCCTGCGGTAGAGCGGAGTCCTAAGTGGGGGAGCCAGTCTATGAAGTTCAAATGTGTAATAAGGCATATGGGCACGGGATGCCATCTTACCACAGCCCTTTTAATGTAAAGATAAGACGGTTGAATGAGAATAAATGTTTGGTGAAAGTATGTGGGTGGTTTCTTAATAGGTCAAAATGATAATGAATGGAATTTCCGTATCTGGAAATTTCCTGCCTCTCCTATGACTTGTCCATATGTTAGTTGCCTCATTAAAAAAAGATAGAACTGAGTCACTGAGGACGTCACAATTTCCTCCCTGTAGTATCATCCTCTGTAAACACTCTCAGGCGTGCACCCTGTATAGGAGGATGGTGAGTCAGCATGCATCATGAAAACTTTTACTTTCAGCGGTGTTTCAACATGCTTACCTTGTGACAGGTATTAACTTTTCATCCCTATGTATTTAGCATTTGGTTTCAGAAGGAATTTATATACTACGGGGGAAATTTACTAAGACTGGCATTTTATATGCCAGTCTTAAAACACAGTACATTGCATTAGGCACATGCTTCAATAAATTGGGCACATCTTTGTCTGTCCGTGTGCCAGAAATTTAAATCTATACGGACTCGCGCTATCATTTATGCCAATTTCTTGCGCTAATCCTAATAAATCTGTCAGGCCATGGGAGGCACTGCCCTCCTGTTAAAACCTGCCCATTTTATCATCACTTGCTTGTCAAAGTCCACAGTGAGAGAGATAACATTTTTGAATATAGAAGTTCATGACAAAGTTTCATGGTCTAACTTTTCAACAATTAACAAAATCGCTTATTTCTTTTTTAACATTACAGAAATAAAATTTGATTTACACATGAAGATAAAACTAAAATCCACTTTTGAAAATTATAATATCTAGCCTTATTATGGCATATGTATGGCCATTTTTGAACCACAATGTAACGCTTTATTGGTGCCTGCAATGTGCCTGTCTGATTAATTCTGTGTCTCAATCTTTGAATCAGAATCCTTCAAGACTCCTGCTATGTACTACTACAGTAGCATAATGTATGAAGGACACTGCGTATCTTTGCTTTTTAAGTCCATTTTGAAAAAAAACACTTTATTTGATGGTTAATCTTCTCAAAGGGGTATTCCAGTAATATACAGTTATCCCCTGCCCCCTTGATAGAGTTGCAAATGAATGGAGTGGCAGAGTGCATAATTGGTCACCACTCCATTTATTTCAGAAGGAGCATTGGAGATAGCCGAGTGCTTGAACTTGCTTATCTTCAGCGTTCCCATTGAAATGACTGGAGTGGTGGTGGAGCATGTGGGCTGCTAATCAATTCATTTGTCAGTGTCTCAGGGTTACCAGGACCCCCATTCTGACGACTGGTGGGGATCCCAGCGGTTAGAACTCCACTAATCTAGTTATCCCGCTTTATACCACCGTAATACATTTTTAATTTTCTAGTTACAAGTACTATATGTAGTTTTTGGAAACTCTTTGCTTTCATTGTTAAGGAAATGCTTCATCAAAACGTCATGTTATTTAAATAAAACTATTTTACTAACATATTTACAAATATTTTAGCACAGTTTTTTATCACTAGCTACAAGAAAAATCTTACACGAATATGGCAGATTTCACAGTGACCACTAGAGCAGTCACAATAGGTTGATGCTTCCTGTAGCTTACTAGCTTTGCTGTATAGACTGAGAGAGAAGGAGCAGAGTCATGTCATTATCATTACAGGGTAGATGAGTTTACCATCACTGCCTGAAGAGTGTAATAATCTAAGACATTGTTCTAGCAATTGATTACTAATCTTGTCAGCTGCCATAAAGAGTACACAGCCTGCTGTACTGTCTAGGTAGACAATAAAGGAAGGCAGTGTGTATCTCCAATATCTCAACCACTAAGGAAAATATTAGGATAAAAAGCTACAACTTAAAAAAATAAAACACAATGTTTCTCTTTTACACATCTAATCAATAACACTAAAATCACATACATAATGCATTACCTTTACAACACAAATGCTTATTGCCAGAATACTATTTGACCAATTTATTGAGTCTAAACAGATGTATGTGAGGTCTCTGCAGCTCTTTGCTATGGAATCATAGGCACTCCATGTGCCACTACAGTATAGCTGTAGAGTATTATATTACAGGGATAAGTTATCAATAGTTGATCACCAGGGATCCGACACTCAGGATCCCCAGGGAACAGGTGATCATTTGGCTCTGCTGCACTACGAGTCACCTATTAAGGTGGGTTTACACAGGACGAGTGTTGGGCAAACAATGCCCGACACTCATCCTTGTGTGTCCTTGCTCCCGTGCTCCTGCACAGGAGCTAGTAGCCGTGGCTTGTAAACACAGCAGCCAGCAGGGGGCGGGGCGGCTGCAGGAGATTTCTCTCCCCATGCTCCCCCGCCCCTCTCCATTAAGATAACACAGTGGCCGTTCAATACTGAACAGCCGCTATTTACACTGAATGATGAGCGATCAGCTCATCGTCCATCGTCTATGCAGCATAAAGAGAGGGGGCAGGGGAGCGAGACGAGAGAAATCTCCTGCAGCCTCCCCGCTGAGAGCTAATGATACTAACCCCTGCGCAGGTGCATGGGAGCTAGTATGTGTTAGGGATGAGTGTCGGGCAATGTTTGCCCGACAGTCGTCCCGTCTAAAAAAGGGCCTTTACACTTCTGGCTCTGCATAGGGGTTGCAGTAGAAAGTCTCAAAGACTACTTCACTCCCATTGTGAAGTCACCTCTGAGACTTTCTGCTCCGATCCAGATGATGACATCTGGCCGCATTGCACTGACAGCAGGCCAGATGATCAGCTGATCACTGGGAATTCCGAGCGACAGATCCTTGGTGATCAACTATCGATGACCTATCCTGAAGATAGATCATCAATAGTATTTTCCAGAAAACTTCTTTAAGCTGACTTTACATGCATTGTCTTTTCATATGATACAACCACTTTTAAATCTATTGACGTAGTGTTAAAGAAGTTCTCCAGGACTTTTTATTCTTGATGACCTATCCTCAAGATAAGTCATCAACACCTGATTGGCAGGATCCACCATTCAGGATCCTCTTGATCAGCTAATCATCTATTCCACTGTCAGTATGGACAGTGCTGGAAGCAGATAGATTTGGTACTACATGCACAGCTCCCATCCTGTGAATAGGTCATCAATAGTAAAAGTCGCTTTGACTGGCAGTTTTCAGTGTGATCCCAATTGAAAGTGATTGCACATACAAAAAATATTAGTATGCATTAGATGTGATTGCACAGTTGTAATTATTTTAAATGGTAGAAGCGCAATGTGAAAAATAACTATCATTACACAGATCAATATGTTTAAACACTTGCTAAACTATCATTTAGGAGATGTATTTTCATTCCCAAAAAATCTCATTGAATATAATCACTTTGAAAATTCGTAGTGTTCAAAACTAGTCTAGGAGAGAATTGTATTGAGAGGGAGTGAATGGGGGCTGTGTTTGCTCATATGCAGGCGTCTTCTTAAGAACCAAATTTCAAATATGCTATAGTATGACAATGGAACACATTCAATGCTGAGCTGTGTATGTAAAACTATATCTTCACTCTAAGACCTTTATATGTAAGATCAGTACGGCTAGTAAGCCGTATTTACATCAAGAAATATGCATTATGCAGATCCTTGAAATAGATTGTAGTTGAATCATAGTTATTTCTTGGCCAAAAACTAGTTATTTTTCACCAAAGCTTATTTATCTGCAAAACCAAGTTATTTCTCTGCACAGTGTATTTTCATCTTTTTATACATGTACAATTATATACTCTTCAGGTGGACATGTGTAACTGATGAGTGCTCAAGCCTCACAACATAGCCCCCCTTCTCACATTACACGGATGAATGGAGACCTTAAGTGACTGTGACTTCAAATCTCTATTACCCAGGGGCCCTAATTTAGTTGTTGCACGCTCACCATGAAATCCCTGGTCCCAGCTTTGAATCTAAGCCAACAAAAGCACTTTGTTATTCCTTTATCTTTCACTCAGGGGTTTGGCAGTGTCCCAGACATTACTTTCCAAGTCTTTTCCTGCACAAATTTCTCTCTGTACTTTGCAGGCAGTGTGGAAGATCTGGGGAAAGAAAGCTTTCCTCATAAAGTCTGATTTCGGCATTGCATTACATGATGACTAGTGGGCAAGGAGGATTATGACAATAGTAGGGGGGTGTTTGTCTACTTGCGATTTAGTTTCCTGGAACTCCAAAGCGATTGGGAAATATGGGGGGTTTTCACAAGGAGGGGGTAATGTTATACAGTTGTGAAATACAATGCGTGAACCATTACAAATTGCTTTTATGTTACTATAAACATTAAACAACCATTCACTTCCTGTGTGAAAACAATCATAGAAAAGACTTAAAGTGTTATTCTGCATTATTTCAGCACTTGCATTGCCTACATAGTAATTATGGGATCAACTACAGCATTTATGTTCTAAGTTTCCAGTAATGACTATACATTATGAAACGTAGAAAAAATCTTTTGATGAGTTCAGTAAACTTTCAGACTGACGGTATACATTTCTATAAGAAATCTTTCCTTACACCGGGGGTTTCCGATAGTATTTGCATAGGGGAAACTTTGAAAAGAAATCTTACTTCCATATGAAGCGCACCAGAGTGGCAAATTAGGGTCAGAGTAGCTGTTATGGTATAACTCCCACCTGGCTACACTATAGTGGAATGCGAGGGGGTTGATGGCCAGGGCTGGTCTTTGCTCCCTGGTGTGATGTCTAGTGTAGTGTCCCCCAGTGGAAGAGAACCCAAGGAGTAAGGTAGTGTACAGGATAACTCAGTTTTATTCAGCATCCAGGTGATAGAGAGTCAAAGTCCATTACAGTCCCAGTCTCCAAAATCCCATCCTGAAGGTGATGGCTGGAAGTGCTGCCGCCTCTCTGCATAATCTATACTGCTGATCTGAGTTTTTCACATCGGCCTCAGAAGCATTCTCAACCTGCACTATGCATCTTTTATCCTCCATGCATCAGATCCAGAAAAAGGCTGTGTGGAACTGTGAAGATTTGTCCCCTAAACCAGCTGAAATATCACTTTTCACTACACTTCTATCTGTTCCTCTTTCTTCTAAAAATTCTGCAACATTACATGCCTATATAGCTTTTCCTACCCCCAGCAGTTTAGGACTGATTGGCTGAGAGCTAGGAGGCTAATAAGGCTGAATCACTGGGGCTGTTCTGTTTCTTCTGAACAAAACTCTTATTATCTTCAAACCACCAGCTTAAAGTCTGGATATTAATACAGTATATATATCACACAATGAATGTTAAGCCATTACAGTATATAGCATAATTAAAGCATCATCCTTACAATGAATAGCACAATCAAAGGCATACATTTAAAAACACCCTCTTTTCACAGAACTATATTATCATTATATAGTTGCCATTCTGAGTCACCACACATGGACCCCATATTTCCATACTCTGCTCAAAGAAGGAATAAAGCATTCTATAATCTATTTTCTGGCTATGATTAAGGATGTGACCTCGGGGCTCCACGCATCCTGCATCCTAAAATTTGTCTCTTTGGCCTTGCAGAGGACACTCCGGCCAACACAACAGCATGTACTCTCCACAAATGACTGTTCTTTTTCGCTAAAAAGTGATATTGCTCAACTGTGTGATTGTTCTCAGTAAGAGAAACCAAGTAATCATGTACATATGATACCTTGTAGATATGATGCCCTCTCATCCTGTCTCTTCTATTTATCTAGTGCAAATTAAGTTCACCATGTCTGTACCCTCCCATGTGATAATGTGTATATCTTTTACTATAAATACATCTATAGATTTGTTCCATTATCCCTGAAGATCCCTAAGTAGGTTTGGAAGCTCACTATAACATGTATTTTTGTTAGCCATTGAAAGGTATCATATCTACAAGATTACTTGGTTTATCTTACTGCGAACAATCACACATTGCTCTAGTGGCTAACACGGTACCAAACTCTTCTCGTATTGCTCAACTGGAAACACATAAAAAGCCCTACTACAGCTGCCTGACAGCATGAAGTAAATGGGGTCATCCCTCTCCATGAACTGACATAAATGGCCCGAGGTTGCCCCATCAAATTTGCTAGGATATGGGGTCGATGGGTTGACTGCCTTAATACTGCATTAGGCATATCTGACTAACTCCTCTGCCCCAAGGAAATTTGAAGGCTTCTCCTTTCTCACTCTTCGCTATGCGCGAGGATACCGGTTGTTACCTGTGATGACAGTCATGTTGGGGGTAAAGTTCTTATTTTTCTATTTAGTTATTACAATTTCCCGGGTTGGGAATCTCGAATTCTGTTTTGGGGGTTTGGGGGGTAAAAGAAAATAAAAGGGTATTTGCAACTATAAAGGACAGAAAGAGTTCAAGAGTTCTGATGACTGAAATTTATGAAATACTGCTTTCTTTCCTTTTCATATTTGTATTGTATTGTATGAAAATAACCAATAAACGTTCCTTTAAGAACCAAACTAGGCCATGTCCTTTTTTTTAAAGATGAGCTATTACCACCCTGACCCTCTTTAATATGAAGAACTGTTCGCCTCTGGAAAAATAATTTACTTTCTAAATATGACTTATTAAAAAATGTAACAAAAAGCATTTTATAACTGACAAGTATAGATGTAGTAAAGTTAACTTGGCTTTTCTTTAACCTTTCTTATGATAACTTTCTGAGCCACAGTTTGTTTACCCAATAGTTTTACAATGGCTTTACAATGGATTTTATTATATTAAGATAATGATAGCTTTTCAATGGTTTAATATAAGATAACTTGTGGCAGAAAGTTATCACTGGGAAGTTAAATTTCGTATGCTACATTGGTATACTATGCAAATAATCCAACTCCCATCAGGGTCAGGTCTGACCTACCATGCAAGGATATCCTGGCATGCCCACCCCTCTAACCCTGTGGTGGCATACAACTTATAAACTATGAAATCTTTCTAGTTATCATGAAATCTCTCAGTTCTCTCTGAAAGATCTCTGTCTACAGTGTTTATATAGCAGTTATCCATGAAGATATGAGTATACACTGATAAAGGCTATATAAATACTCTAGACTGTTTTAGTCAGAGCTTTAAAATGTAGTGGCTCTCATGCTGTATGCCTCCGGTGGGGAAGGTTATGGTCGTACCACCGGGCCAAGAGCTCAGCTATTCAGCCCCGAAGTGCGGACATGAGACATGTGAGCATAAATAAAGTGCTTGCCAGGGGCAAAGCACTTTTTTTGTTTTTTTTTACATTTTTCTCGAGCTATATTCAGAAGATGATTTTTTTCCTGGTGGTTAATGGTTTTTGAAATAAAACAGTCAGAATGGTGATAGAACACAGTGTTTTTCTTTTTTTATTTCATTGATGTTTCTGTGTGAGGAATAGTTTTTATGATAAGAACCCTGGTTTACAACCTTGACCTGTCCAAGTGGGATACAGTCTTTGCTGCAGGTTTCCCATTCTGTAGTGGGAAACCTGAATCATTTATGGAGATCAAAGCAGAACTTTCAAAGCTTCCCTACATGATGGAAAACAATATCTTTTTCTGATCTTAATACATTAGTAGGTGTTTTTGGGATGCTTTAAAAAAAATTGCTAGACTGACAAAGAAAGAATAAAACTCTGTAAAACTCTTTTCACTTCATACATTTCTCACAATCAGTGTGTGATGAAGATTTCACACAGAATTAGCACATTAATTCCTCCACAGACACGCATCCTACTGACAATAAATTATGGAAATAAAGCTATTCAAATGTTCAAAATGGAATCCTGATTATATTATGCTTGCATCTAAAAGTACATTTACATGGAAGAATTTCCCTAACCAAGATATATATATATATATATATATATATATATATATATATATATATGCTCTGTGAACCCCTGAAATCATTGCAAATTTATACTGATGTTTAGAACCATTAAAAAACAGTATATGACCGCTTTCAAAAAAGGAGCTAAATATAAATCTATGTACCTATTCACAAGGATGTATTTTTGACGGCCATTTTTTTTAAAAAGCAGCATGACCTATTTTTTCTGGTTTTGCCTCTGTTTTGCTATTATTTTCTATTTGGCAAATACGGATCAGTATTTGCCCAGTAGAAAATAAAATATACAGAAGCAAATACTGATGACATATGGTTGTAATGTCATGTGAAACATGTCCGTAATTCCTGAGCATATATATTTTTTTAAGTTATTGCGCCCAGAGGTTCTGAGGCCAAAACTTACCACTTTGCTCTCTACAAAAGATTGGGACACTGTCATGCATCATACTGGTATAAACATGCTTAACCACTTAAGGACAAAGCCTTTTTTTTCATTTTTGTTTTTTCCTTCCCACCTTTAAAAAATCATAACTATTTTATTTATCTATTAACATAGCTGTTTGAGGGCTTGTTTTTGTTGGAAAAGTTGCATATTTTTTAGCGGGGAAACTGGTCCCTTTCTATCTCTCCCAGTTTTGCATAATAACTAGAGAGGCGAGAGCATACTCGCTAAGGACAATTGCTCGAGCGAGCATTGTCCTTAGCGAGTACCTGCCCGCTCGGAAGAAAAGGTTCAGGTGCCGGCGGGGGGCAAGGAGCAGCAGGGGAGAGCAGGGGGGAACGGAGGGGAGATCTCTCTCTCCCTCTCTCCCCCCCCCCCTGCTCCCCCCTGCTCACTCCTGCAACTCACCGCTCATCCACGCCGGCACCCGAACCTTTTGTTCTGAGCGGGCAGGTACTCGCTAAGGACAATACTCGCTCGAGCAATTGTCCTTAGCGAGTATGCTCGCTCATCTCTAGTAATAACCTGCAACTGAGATCAGCACACAAGGAAAATAAAATTCCATCCAAAAATATGAATGAGACCATTTTTGTCATGTACGTTCACTAATATTATGGACTGTGCCAGTTCAACTCTATTCACAAAAGTCATGTCCCAAAAAAGCATTCAAGAGCAACCAAGAAGTGTAGAAACCACAGGTTTTTGAGAGAAACAGCAATCTAACCCTTCAGATGGGACATTTGAGATGTTTGCAAACCCTGCCCCAATAGCCAAGTCTATCAACAATACTCAAGTTTAACTTTTTGGCGGGGAGTCTGGTCCCTTTCTATCTGTCTCAGACGTTATTTTTTCAGATGTTAGTTCTCGCTTTTCCGAGATCAACTTGGATTCACCAATTTCTATATCAGGCATGCTCAAAATTACAACTTTTTAGAAGATTTTTCGTATATAATCCATAATATCCCCCGCTATTAAATCTAATCCCCACATATCACATCCGTCAGAATCCAAAACCACTCAGACAACACAATAATTCAGCCCCTTGAGCCAAAAACAAACAACGTGTTGAAGGAAAATAAAAAGAGTAGAAGATGTACTAGAGGAAGAAGAAAAAGAAAAGGAAACTCCTCCAAATCCAAAACAAAACAAGACTGTATCACGAGTGAGACCGTAAAGATTTTCAACTTATCCAAACTCTCATAACAACTGAGATGCGTTTACTTGAAAAATGTTCATCATTTTGCCCAACTAGGAAGATCAACGAATTCGATTTCTTTATCGATTGCAACAACTTTGTGAGAAATCTAGGCATTTTATCTTCAAGAAACTGCCAAACGACACTGACCCCCAAATTTTACCCCCGCCTGAGACCACCTCTACTCCAGGAAATGGTGAAATAACTCTGTCTCAAACAACCACCCTAAAACCTAGGTCTCTACTCTCTTTGCACAAACTAAATCAAAAACTAATTTGAATATAACTGTCCAACATAATATAACAATAGATGGATGATCTGCCTTGACAGAATTGACTGAAAATAGCGAAATAGTTATTTGAAGTGCTGATTAGCGAGATGGAACAGTCTTGCAGGAGCGTGATGATTATATGAAGGAAGCATACCATATATTGTTAGACACTATTATATCCATCTTACAAAGGATCCAACTCTGGAAACCTCTGAGCAGTTTCAGACCTTCATCAAAAAAGCCTTTGAAGATGAAATAATTTTAACACAAGAAATGGAATTTTTTAGTTGTCCAAAATCCTAGAATGCCCATATTTTACCACCTGCTGAAAGTGCACAAAAACTTTGAGAATCCTCCTGGTAGGCCAATCTCAGGTATAAATAGCATTACTTGCAATATTTCAAATTACATTAATGCCATGTAATCAAAATAATTATATTCTGGATAGTATTGTATTAATTTTGAAGTACAACTTTTTCAGCTATATAACTCAAAACTATATCTTCAGACCCTTGGTACAGCTATGTGAACGAAATTCATCCCAAGCTTTGCAAATGTTGGCTCATTTGAGGCTGAGTGTATCACATCTGACCACCCTTGGAAAAGTAAGATCATTTTATACAAGATACATAGATGACATTCTGTTTATCTGGAATGAGTTGCCTGAGGAATTTACTTACTGATACTTGATCATGAAGGAGATGAAATTGCAACAACTATTATGCTGCAAAAAAGTTGACAGAAATAGTATTTTAAATTACAGCAGTGAACACTACAAAAGTGGCTCACATCCTATTATGTTTTAATACTTTCCTACTTTAACATCAGTAAATAATCATAAGGCCATTGAAAGAATTTTTATTAGAATTAGTATAAATCAGGAAAAAGATGTAGATCCTGCACTCACAGGAGTCTATTGCATATGTAACTATTACTTCTAGGGCAGGTCCCAATCCTTGAGACCTCTCTAAAGTGTCCAATGGCAGGAGAGAGAGGGAAGATTCCACAGGTCTTCCACTAAAGAGATTTATTTTTTTATTTTTGCTTATATTCTAACTCATCTTTTTATCCCTGAGTGCTACCCCTAAATATTGTTTTCTTATATTAGAATTAGTCCTCTTTTATTTTGTTCTTTACAGCTTTTACTTTTATTATGATGCTTTGTAGTCATTTCGGTTGGAATGCCTATTTTGTATCTTTTTTTCCTGTACTCTCCACCACTTTGTTTTGAATGTACGCGCACCACTTGGATATTTCTGCTATTCCTTGATGGTGTCCTGTTACTATGGGAACTGCCAGCGTATGCGTTCCTCACACCCGGCGCTCCAGACTCTCTCTAAATTTGTTCTTTACATCCTTTACTTTTATTATGATGCTTTGTAGTCATTTCGGTTGAAATGCCTATTTTGTATCTTTTTTTCCTGTACTCTCCACCACTTTGTTTTGAATGTACGCGCACCACTTGGATATGTCTGCTATTCCTTGATGGTGTCCTGTTACTATGGGGGCTGCCCACGTATGCGTTCCTCACACCCGGCGCTCTAGACTCTCTCTATGAAAGCATGCTGCCTGCGCCCGCACACTGATACCCCCTGTCATCTGGCAGTTAAATACTGGGCTCAGCCCACTTTTTTCTTTGTGCAACTCAGTTACTTTACGAGCCCCTTCCCGCTGACCACTAATGCTGAATTTAATATTATCCTGTTTATCTTCTACTCCAATTAGTTTCCAACATTTATTTACACTTTAGCTCATACACTTCTTTTAACTTTAAACACCCTTCTCAATTAGGTTTATTTTTCAATTTTTATTGGCCACTTGGTTTCAGAACACTAGTCATTATTCTCCCATAGGCATGGCAATGGGCTGGCTTTCTTTACTGTGACTACATGACATTAAATCTTTGTTTGGATGTACGTTTATTATCACTTTCTTTGTTGAATTCATGCAGCTAATTTTTTAAGTTAAGGCCTAGTGCACACGGACGTATTATCACTGCAGAATTCGTGGCCAGACACCTGCCACAAATTCTGCAGCAATGTCCGTCCATAAACATGCCAGGTTAAAAGATTCTTCCCTGCCCACGAGCAGAAATCCACTGTGATTTTCTGCTTTCAGGGAAGGATCGCAGCACGCTCTATTTTGTATGGAAAAATCGCACAAATGGCTTCCATTGCAGTCAATGGAAGCCGTCCGATCCGCGGCAATTCCAAAATGTCAATTTTGAAATCGCCGTAAATTTGCGTCATCACCGGCGCGACAGCAGCGTCATGCCCTGCATTGTATATGCGCGCCGACGTGCCAGCCGAGACACTCGCTGCAGATCCGGACAGGTGAGCATAGGGTCTCTGGGGGGCACCAGTCTGATTCCGCTTCGATATTTGCCAATCCAAGCTTTTGTTAACTGAATTTTCTTTTTTCATTTTTATTTGTATTTTATTTTTCTTCTTTTTAGTTCTATCACCTATAGCAGGGGTCCCCAACTCCAGTCCTCAGGGACCACCAACAGGTCATGTTTTCAGTATATCCTATAGCAAGAACACCTGTGGCAATGTCTGAGGCACTGGCAATAATGACATCACCTGTGCAACACTGAGGAAATCCTGAAAACATGACCTGTTGGCGGTCCCTGAGGACTGGAGTTGGGGAACACTGACCTATAGGATATATAGTCTACTGTGCAGTTGTTTGAAAAAGAGGCTCTTCGACTTGAAATGTGTTACAATATTGTTTACAAATTAAGCTTTTCTCACCATTTACCTTCTCTATGCCTATGCCTCATATGGTTTGCGCCGATGGCCTAGAATCTTTTGCTTCCTTCACTGTATTGAAGTCAATGGGTCGATAAACTGTTTGTTTTCACCCTGTTGCAAACATGAACTGTACGTGGACAAAATATTTGGATGTGTGAATTAGGCCTAAGAGTACTATTTTTTTTTTCATTGTTTTTTTTTGCTTTTGCATTGAACAATATCATTACGCACTTTGTTAGCATCTCTTGTAGAGGAGAGACCTTTATGATGTACATACGCCATAATTGGGCAAATTGAACATAGTTATTTTTAGGAGTCAACTCCTTTTAATTTTATTAACCTTCCACTGCTATTGATAAAAATACAAGGAAACAACTTTTCCTTGGCCTTCACTTGAACCACAGAGGTCCAGGTCACAAAATGTGGCCAAATTACAGCTGTCTGAATGAGTCCAAATTTATACCATCTGTACAGATACGATAATTTGCTAGAACAGCAGTCTTTAACCTGTTTCTCCCCAACAGCTGTGGCTAGTTCCATGCAACGAAGAGGAAATTCTGACTACAGACTTGAGATCCAAAGTTCTCCGGCAGTCACTGATGACAACTTCTAACATATCTATGATATTCATGTGACTGTGACATAACAAATATAAGCAAAAAAGATAGAATGGAGCAATGACAAAAAGTTTTGCACAACTGACATGCATGTAATGTTCATATAACAGTTACAAAGTGATGCTGTTGTATGAGTTGCGCGAATGTAGAAATTGGAGCTAGAAGTCTGTGTGCAGCCCTAACCTAATAGAGAATGAGCCATCCATAAATTATGCAAACATCCAATTGCTTTAATTAGGGTATCTCATGGCAGGCTTTAATTATGTTGTGTAATAAACTAGCAGAGTAGTTTTGCATCCGGTTTCCAGTGAAAATCAGTTTAATCTTTCATTATAGAATAAATAAAAAGCAATATATCGATAAAGAAAGCAGCAAATGAGGAAAGATGAGGAAGATGGATGTCAGGCTTAATGAGAAACCGCAGATATTTTCTGCAGTTATTTTAATTAATCCCATCTTACAGTACAGACTACAACACATATCATTTCACTTACATGTGGGCTTCCACTCAGTAATAGTTACTTTTGGTTGTGCCACAGATCACATGCATCAGACTTGAGCTTGAGCGATCACGGAGCTAGAGTCTGTGGAGTTCCTATATATGAGTTACTCTCCACGTTAGTAAAACATTATATTATTGTAGAAGTGGTAGTGGAACTCATGCACACAGACATAGTTCTGTAAGGAACCATTCACTGGGGACGGAATATACTGCACCACAATCCGCATGCTAACTGTGGATTGTCATGCAAAATTGCAGGCAGGATTTTGCTATTTTCAATTCCGCATCAAAATCCACACATTAGCAGTCCAAATGTCATGTCCGTGCAGCACACGAGCACTAAGCTCAGCCCGGACGCAGGGTGATGATAACCACGACTGTAGAGATCGACTATTGCACTGAAACACAGTGTGCACCACAACCGAAGTAAGTAACCCAGAGGTAGGCCCATGCGACACCAGAGTACAACACTCCACATGGAGACAGGGAACGTACGTACGGTAGCAGATAGCCGCATACCACGCTATGCGGAATGGTAGCACCACTCCAGGGAGGGGGAAGAAAGCCTGGTCCTAACCTAGCAGGCAGGGTGATGGGTTCCTGCCTAAAGCTGGGACGTCGCCTTGATGAAAGGCAGCCCAGTGGTCTTCTTTCTAGGCCCTGATTATCCCTATAGGAACCCCTGGAGAAATGCACTGACACGCAAGGCAAAACAGAAATGGAAAGCAACAAAACCAACTGAAAAGGGACCAGCAGCTACTTATCTGCAGGTTGTGAAACACCCAGCACAGCAGAGCTCCAAACTCCAAGTTCTCCACTGTGGAACGGAATAAGCAGCACTGGTCACCAGGAGGGGTGAGAATATATAGCCCCTCTGCACCTGAACACTGGTAGAATGAATAGAAAACCACACCTCCAGCCTACTGCCAGGCATGGCTAATCCAGCATGCATCCATGCAGCAAAGAAATCTGCACATGGTGCATTAACCCTTAACGTGATTAACAAGACCACAGGTCTTTGGCCTGTGTTGAGGCCACCATGCCACAACGTTGTCGTGACTAACAGGCCGCAACAGCAAATTTTGGGGCTGAATATTCCGTAGGATGACATATTCTGCAATGTTGTTTTGGAATATTCCATCCTGTGTGAAAGATCCCTCAGCCTCTGAGCTGTACATAGCTGTAATACAGCACACAGAATGAATGGCCACTTTAATAGAGTCCCCCATCTAGTAAGGGGTTGGACCTACTTTGGCCATCAGAACGGCAGCAATTCATAGATCCCACTAGGTGTTAATATTGTTCTACAGGAATATTGGCCAATGCCAGCAGAATAGCTTCTTACAGTTGGTGCAAATTAGATGGAGGTACTGATATTGTCTGAACCATTGACAGGAAGGGTTCATTGATTCATGTTGCTCGCACCAAATTCTGACCTCCTATCAGCACAGTGCAACAGAAATTCATCTGACCATGTGAGGCTTTTCACTACTGAGTCATCCAATTTTTGCACTCCTTTGCCCACGGAAGTCTTGCTTTTCTGGTTGTTTTGGACAGCAATGGCACTTGAACTGGTTTTCTATTGTTATAGCCGATCTGTGATAAGGAACAAGGTGTTGGACCTACTAGTCGGAGCACCAGCATCGTATTTGGTTGTAGTCAGCTTGACTACGTACCATATATTTGTTGGAATAATTCTTAACATCCTCCTGTGACCCCTTTCATTGATGAATTATTTACACCAACAGGACCCACTTTCACCAGATGTTGTTCTTCAACAACACCATTCTTGGTATATTCTCCATACGCTTATACTTGTATGAGAAAACCCCACAAGGTTGGCAGTTTTTGGAAACCTGGCTCCAGCTAGTCTAGCTCCGATGACCGGGCCTCGTTTGAAGTCACTCAAATCTCTCTGTTTTCCCATTCTAATGTGTATTCACACTGAAACTGATCCACGGAAAACTTCCTCACTTGATTTTATGCTGCTCTCCGAAGTCACGGCTCTAATTTCCTTGCAGAGAAGTTCTAATCGTGATGCACAGGTGTTTATAATAAAATGACCTTTCAGGGTAGACTGCTATAGGGCTTTACTATATTGTCTCCAATTTCATACAGGGCACATGGCTGTCTGATGTTATGCTCCATCAAACACCATAATATGGATCTATTCTCACCTAGAAGCATTGCTTCCAGAACCAAAAATTTTAGTAATATGAAGAGAGTCACCATATGGAGGCAGCTAGAGTTCCTGCAGCTCGGCCACATATATGACACCTAATGAAAAATATCTGTATACAGCAGTAAACACTATGCTAGGTATTTATGGCAAAAAGGAAGGCCCCAACATATTATAATAATAATGGCTACAACCCCATATGATCTTGCAGGCCAGGTGAATATATGCACCTCTTACAGCTGAATACTTTTTTGGAAATTCCCTTTTCTGGCTTTTCCAGTTCCTGCAGAACACAAATTATGTCCTTGGAAACTTCTGCAAAGCAATAGAATGAGCGCAGCGAGGCGGAATGCTTACGATTTACAGCCCGGTACTGATGCAAGCACAAATTATCTCGCTTCCAATGTGAAATTTTCCAAACTGTTTAATGGGAAGAAAGATTGCATTTAAACAGAAGTGTGTAATATTAGCATCTTCTATCCGTACTTCCCTGTCACCATTTACTGATTCCTGAGCTCCTGTTTCCTTGGATACTAGGAAGTACAGATATTACTGGCACCGGGTGGCGGCTGAAATCACATATCTGTGGATAAGTACAAGGCATTTGCCAGTGTGTGATGATGATAAGAAAGTCCTTCTACCAATTCTCTGCAAAGTATTCCCTGCCCCTTGTTGTGTCAATCTACCTGTAAGATTAGGAAAAGTGACCAGCTTGGGGACAATGGAGTGAGTCTGCCCCGGCGCCAATACGTTATATCTAACTCATATGCTATGTAAATGAAGGCAGCATTGACGGTAGGTTTAGTGTCCCTTTAAATGGCCTCTAAAATGCTGGTAAAATATTTGCAGAAACGGCAATAATCTCAGTGCCCAATAAGTGACTTATCATTAATAATGCGGCTGGCACCGATTAGGTTTGCTTCAGAGGACTGTAAGGGAAGCCACATTTTAGCATCCATATTAGCAGTACCCTGGCGGCCTTCAGTTCCGCTGAAATGAAGATAGAGCATATTGTGGCCGTAGTATACGCTCTACAATCTGACTGTTATATAGGTGGTTTCACACATAATGTTTTGCATTAAAACATCACTTTTTTGCACTGCTTTTTGTGTGTTTTTTATGTCAAAAACACTGTAGCCAGTTGTTGACTGGAATAGGGTAATATTGAATGCACTACAGTGTTTTTATCAGCTATGCTTTTCTTCACTTGTCTTGTGCTCTCTAGTTCTCTGACATTTTTTTCCACATGCAGCATGCTCTAGGTGTTTTTTTTAAAGCCATTTTAAGGAGTTTTTCGCCCAAAAACATCCATTGGTGTTTTGTCCCTGCATAAAAAAGCAAGTATAAATGTATTTTCACATTAATAATCATGTGATTTAAGGAGGGTTCCATGAATCCCATGATCTTTAACGTAAAAAAAAAACATTTTAAAAAAAGACACAACAAAAAACAAAAGGTACTAAAACACTCTATTTTGCAAGTGTGCCGAAAAACAATAAAAAAACACCAGAAAAAATGTATAGAAATATGTTGGCATATTTACATTTTTCTCCAGCCTATAGTTGTCTGAAAATAGTCATAGGGCACATTTTCCCGTGCTGAATGAGATCGGTCTTGTGCTGGGTGGCCAATCTTCATTCTGCAGAATCGTACAAATTTTACCACAAATTACTGTGATTTAGGACTCAGTCACACGCCATTTTTACGTATGTATATACGCATGTAAAAACGTTCGCACTACTCGCATAAAAAAAACGCATGACCATGTTTATTGCAACCCATATGTTCTATCTTTTGTAGGTGCAATTTTTTTTTGGACGAACACAGTACGAACGTTTTTACGCGCGTATATATGCGCGTAAAAACGCCCGTGTGACTGAGCCCTCACTGTAGTTCTAAAAACTTGAAAGTATTGCAAAGGTGCAGCAATTCGCAGATAGGGCTTAGTCACACGGGCGCCGATGCGCCTGTGTGACTGAGCCCTTACTGCAGGAAGACGGCCGCACTTCAGGACGGACGACTCCCCGCAGCACCGAAGAAAGAACACATGACCGGCAATGAAGCCGGTCACATGTTCTTTCTTCCGGCGCTGCAGAGAGACGTCCGTCCTGAAGTGCGGCCGTCTTCTACCTGCAGTAACACGGGCGCCGATGCGCCCGTATGACTATGCCCTTAAACACACACAGGACAACTGCATTGGAGTGTTATCTAGTAGCTCCGATGCCGGCCATACACATCAGGAAACAAAGATTTTGCTTTGGGGAAAAGAAGATTTGGGCATGTTGGAGGTGTTTGACAGCCATTAGTTATCCTTTCCCTCAGCTGATGTAAATGGTGGTATGTGGAGTCCTTGGACTTAGAAAGTATAACATTTAACAGCAGAAAAATCCTTTTTCATCAAGCCCTTCTCCAGCTACGATTTATTATAGTTCCCTTTCCTAGATACATTAGCGCTAATTTTACACAAAGTCAATTGACCTATACATATGGGCCTCAAGTATGAAAAAATAATTCAAGAAAAAGTATTAAAGGGGTTGTCCCGCGAAAGCAAGTGGGTCTATACACTTCTGTATGGCCATATTAATGCACTTTGTAATGTACATTGTGCATTAATTATGAGCCATACAGAAGTTATAAGAAATTTTTCACTTACCTGCTCCGTTGCTAGCGTCCTCGTTTCCATGGAGCCGCCTAATTTTCAGCGTCTAATCGCCCGATTAGACGCGCTTGCGCAGTCCGGGTCTTCTTCTTTTCTGAATGGGGCCGCTCGTGCCGGAGAGCGGCTCCTTGTAGCTCCGCCCCGTCATGTGCCGATTCCAGCCAATCAGGAGGCTGGAATCGGCAATGGACCGCACAGAAGCCCTGCGGTCCACCGAGAGAGAAGATCCCGGCGGCCATCTTCAGCAGGTAAGTAAGAAGTCACCAGAGCGCGGGGATTCAGGTAAGCACTGTCCGGTTTTCTTTTTTAACCCCTGCATCGGGGTTGTCTCGCGCCGAACGGGGGGGGGGGGGGGGGGGGGTTGAAAAAAAATAACCGTTTCGGCGCGGGACAACCCCTTTAACATTGATTACAGCAGCCAATCAGATTGCAACTTTATTTTTCAGACTTACTGCCAATGTGAACGGTTTATTTTTACGACCGATTTTATACATTAGTTCTTGTATGATATGTAGACTAGTATCTGTTTTTGGTGGCACAATGCACCACTTACTAATATGGTATAATATAGTGAAAGAGTTGGTCACAGGTCCTAAACCAGCAGAGCTGTGTGCTTACAGGACCTGTGATGATGTCACCGTCACCAAGGCTCTGAGCTCCGCCCCTGATCATATGATGGTGACATCATCACTTCATGAGCTCATAAAAGTGCTCTTTCAGGAGCAAGGTGCACATTTAAGGTGCTATTACATGGGATGACCTGTCGGGCGCAACATGCCCAACAGGTTGTCCCACTGATAATCCTTTACTTTTACACAGGCATGACTATCTCTAGGGAATGGAGGTGAAGTGGCCCGGGGATCGTTCTGGCCCACTTCTTCTGCAATCACAGTTGTTCATAATTGAATGACTGTCTGTTTACACGGACCAATTCATCGCTCAGTTTTCTGTATGCAGAAAGTAAATGACGAACAAGAAGCAAATGTGTTCTTGTCCAGTCGGTGCATTAATTTACACTGAATGATAATCGTTCAGATTTTCATGGTATCACAGGAATTGGAATGATTATTGGCCGATATAAAAGCACCTTTAAGTTCAGGCACTTAACCAATTCAGCCACTTTCTTTTAAATGGGTTGTCCAGTTGTAAAGTATAGATAGTTTACCATCTGGGATCCCCACTGATCAGCTGTTCTCTGGGCTGATGCTCTCATGCCCAGAGCTGCTTTCTGCAGAAATCAGACAGCTCCATTCCCACTGCAGTGGCCAGGCTTGGCAATACATGCAAAGTTGCCAGCCACTTTAGTGGGGACTTTGCCTGCAATACCAAACCAGGCCACTGCAGTGGAAACAGAACTGTCTGCTTCCTGCAGAAAGCAGCTCAGTACACCAGCCCAGTGAACTGTTGATTGGCGGAGATCCTGGGCTGGAGAACCATATTGATCTACAATTGATGATAGATCCTGCAGATAGACCATCAACACTTTACAACTGGATAACTAATTTAAAGCCTCTTTAACGCATTGAATTTTGTCTTGTATTTGAATGCAGATTCTGAACCCAAATCCACAGTGAAATCCACATCATTTTAGTATTCTTCTGATTACTCTGAAAATCCATATCATGCTTTACATGGCACATTTTTTTTCACAAGCGGATTCTGAAATCGATATATCAATTCGTTGCATGGTCTCTTCACAAAAAACGAAGATTTGCCTCACTGACAGGGGCAATGAATCAGTGTGCGGATCTACATCAAAGTCTGCAGTAGAACTTTTTTTCCGGCATATATGCTAAACATTCACAACACATTAAGTACGAGCCTAGTCCTACCAGTAGGCCTACAGGGAATTTCAATTATCAGCATAATACATAATGTGTTCTGAAAGCTTATATGTATGCAGTCCACTGATGGAGAATCGAGGTTTGCATGGCAAAGCCAGGGAATTTGTAATTACTCAGAAGTCCTGCAGGTTATTACAAGAATTCCCCCAGTGCTACACATAGGTAATCCAATAATGTTTTATATTGGGAAATTGCTATTTATGTAGTATTCTGTTATATTTGAAATTGACTCTAAAAGATGAACTGCACTTTAATATGGTATCTTCACCATCTTGCATCCTTGATATAATCTACTCAATCGCTAAGTGGGAAGTAATGAACGGTTTCATCCTATCCAACTTCCGCAATCAATGCATTTCTGTTATCCAACTTAAAAAGAAAATCTTTATCAAACTTATTTCAGATAATTCGACAAACAGAGCAATTTTCTGCTTCAGCAGGTAATTATCTCCATACAGCTGTCCAGTCCCCCAGCAGAGAACAATGTACGGTGAAGAGACTTGCTAATGAAACAGCTCCTTTGCTGAAGTTTAGGTAATGAGATACTCTGTATGTGTCTCATGGAAACTGCTTGACAAAGCTACAAAACCAGATGTGTTAGTCACAAAGAAGATAACAATGCTGCAGCAAAATATTCACTGACCTTAATTAGAGTTCATCATACAAGTTTTCTATCCAAAAATTATCTTTTCTTGCTTCTTCAGCTATCATGGGGAGTAGAAGACTTTCTGTTCTTGCTCATTATTTTTGTTCAATTAAAGTGTGGATCATAACAACTGCAAGGCACTGCTATAAATGACCAAGTCATAGGTATTAATGTTGACACATAGACATTATTACAACAATTCTAGTCATTTAAAGCAATTGTGTTCCATCCGAGCCGGACACCAATAACGTCTCATCCAGATTGGATGTAATAGTAGTCGAAAAGGACAGATATACACTCCATTTGAAAACTCAGAGAACAAAACTATTAATAATGAAATTAAACAATGGAGAAAGGCAATTCTCATCCTATCAGACTAACGTGGAAAAACCCTGCCTTCAAGCGGAACGATTGTCCTGACAAGGGCGGCCCAACGTCTGGTACGTTGGAGCTACCTAGACTGTTCCTAGATGGAAAAGAGGTGAATACGGACAGATGCAAATAACAATTATCACAAAAAAAGCACTAGCTAGCAGATAGAAATATCATCACAAAATAAAATTAAGACAGGGACTTATCTGGCAGAGATGACACCAAGAGGACTCAGACCGGACCAAAATTCCACCTTACAAAGGAATAACTAGTGCCCTCTGAGAGGAGGGGCCGGAATTTATATACTGCAATAAAGTTTGATTGGCCAGTGGGGAATTGGTTTTCCTTGCCGACCAATAAAACCCCACACAGCAGATTGGTGTTTACACGTCAGCACCTAATGACAGGGAGCATGTGCTGATGCCCCGGTCAGTTGAGCCGAGGTGATGTGGCCTTTTGTGTTAAACCCGCTGCACCGTCACAAATTGTAGCTATAATTATCCAGTGTTAAAGCACAAAACAATCAACAATGCATGATAAAAGTATGATAAATCATTGATCATTTGTGAAAACAACCCAAAATGACCTGTTTGCTGGGGGTCTCAGGAGCCAGAATAGATATTTTGATCACTGCAGTCATTTAAAAGGATTAGCCCATCAACAACATTCAACGCCTATCTGCATGATAGGTGATAAATATATTATCACTGGGTGTTCAACTGCTGAGATCCCCAACAATCAAGAGAACAAGGCTTCCACGTCTCCTGTTTGAATAGAGCTCTGCACTCATCTATCTCAGTAAGCCCAATAGACAGTGAATAAAGCAGTAGTGTGCATGTATGACCACCGTTATGTCACAGGGACCCCCGTTGTTATGATCATTGTACAAGTCAGACCTCCAATAATAATATGTGTATCCTCTATCAGATAGTTGATAAATGTTGTTCTTGCGCCAATCGATCAAGTCACGGCAGTGATCAGCTAATCTGATCCCACTCCCAGCACCTTTGGCAAACAGTTCATTTTCTAGTATTACATTGTACAATTAGTTACCAATGTACAGTATGCTTAAAGTAGTCAGAGAAGGGATGTGGCCATTTTTGTTTGTCTCAGGAGTATATGTTCACTTTAAGGCAAATATTGGCTTAACGAACGTTCATCTAAATGTTCATTTCCGACTATTGGTATGTGTGAATATAGACTATATGCCCTCAAATGGCCAACAAATGAACAAACGCTCATTTGTTGGCTGATTGGCTGCCATATAAATTCATGTTTGTCAGCGGCATGTCTTTCTGTGTAAACAGGCGCTGTGCTGCTGAAAAATATGGAAATGAACAACTCTACGAATGATCACAAGCAGTAAACGTTGTAGTTTACTGAAAGGCCACAGTAGTAAATGCTCATGTGGCCTTTCATTTCGGTGATTTTTGTCAAGTATCAAGTCTTTTAAAACGTGCATCAACTTTCTTGTTATACTGTTGATCGACACTCGTATGGCCAATCACTTTGCCCTTCTGAAAAGACCCTTAGAAGTACCAATAAAAACTCCTTCTAGCCTTAGGCTTTCCATTCATTTTGAAAGTGATTGCATTCTGAGGGAAAAGGACTACAAAACACAGTAAGGTATGTAATCTTTAAATAAAAAAATAGTACCTCTACAAGAAACACTGAGAATTGGACTGGAAACACTCCTTACCACCAATAAATGTACTCGAAAGACCAGACCAGAGTCAAGATGTCTTCGATAGGAATGGTCTTGTACGAGTCAGACTAATGAATATAAATATCTGACTGGTTGCCACAGGTTGCAGGTCATTTATGATAAATTCATAACATCTTATTAAATGAGGCAGTCTCCAATCACCCAATATTTCATTGCAGTACACTCTTACGGTAACTATCAGTCATTTGATGACCATTAGGTCTGATCACGTACAATTAGCATCATCTGTAGGAGGACAGCCTTTTAACTGAGAGGCATAGCAGAAGCCCAAGTGTTTATAATAGTCTAATGATCCTGGCGTAATGGAAAGAGCACTAGAAGACACAAATCACATCCCTGCATGTCCTCTCAGCCACAAAGTTACAAATGTCCGTAGATGTGCCCAGAAGCCTGACGTGCAGGGAATTTAACTCCTACTCTGCTTTGTTTCTTGTTACAAACCCCAACTTTTGGTGATTGTGAGGCTCATACACTGCAGTTTTGTTACAAATTTAGCATTTTTTCTTGCCAAAACCAAGAAGTGCTATGCGGAGAAAAAGTAAAAAGGAAAGAATTTTATGCACTTCTTTACTTTTTACATAAAACTTGGTTCTGGTTTTAAACTGTATAAAAGCCTGCACAAAAACTGCAGTGTGTGAAGAACAAAATTATCAGAATCACACTTCATGGAGCTTATTCAACAGCATACAGAGTCTCCACCATTCCATGCCATGGAGCTGTAATCATTTTATGCACTTTTGTATGGTTACTTGTCACAGAGCAATATGATGAAAGTTGTCACTTCTGTACAATCCTGTCAGCATTACCAACAAACAGGTTCAGAGGTCGATTTCAGGGATAGGCTAAAGGATGGGTAAAGCACAATGGGTAACTAAGTTGCTAGATGTGTGAAAATATACAATGGGTTGTGATATAAATGGAAATAAGTTCTAGATTTTTTCCCTGGATTTGCCTTAATTGATTCTAACAACAGAAGGAGCACCTACCCTGAAAAGGGCGACCCCACGGCTACAACCTAACTAGATTTCTTAATGTTCCCTAGATGTATTATGGAGGAAAGGGGAAGAACAATGACAAAGGAAGACAGATAATACTTATAAAAATAAGCCAAGGATGGAAAGAAACAAAGGTTCCTGAGAAAAACTGACAGTAGAAATCCAAAGTCTAATAACAGAATGTGAAAAGAAGTTTAAAAATGCCCTAAGGCAAAGTTATATTAAACCACGCAAGACCAGTATACAAGTGTATAACAAAAGTATTGACAACCTGCGGAGCCAGATTAAATACCCCAAATAAACCACTGATAGGCTAGCTGAGATGATAAAAAGTGCAGCCAGTTAATCAGTTGAAAACAGAAGGGAGACATCCAGCGCTAAATGCCACAGTGCATGCGACAGCAGGTGCATCACTTGGTCCAACGCTGACATCACGACATCACACTGCACCTGTGCATGCACCTTAAGCCTGTCAGAGCAGTGACAAAAGTATGACATCACTGAATGGCTGTAATTGGTTAGATCGAGCACTGGCTCTGATTGGCTGGCGCTCAATCCAATCACAGCACTCGCTTGCCGGAGGAGGGGTAATTCAAAACCCTGTTACCAGAAAGAAGAGAATCCTTGGTCAGGCTGACACGACAACCTGCCGCAGCGTTAGAGACCAGCGAGAGAACCCGCACACCACAGATCAGGTGAGTTCACCCCCCCCCCCCGAAAATAAGACACTGTGCCTTAATTGGGGCAAAATTTTATATAAAATAGTGTCTTACTTTCAGTGAAACACTGTATATTTAGACAGTGGCATAACTTGAAGGTATTAAACTGAGTACAAAAAGTATACTTGGGGCATGAGCCACTTTTAGGAGGTGCTAACTGATAATTACCCAGTGACCCCTTTTCTTTGAAGGCTCCCAGAACTTTGCCATGCAGAAGCAACCTGAGACTCGAGAACTTAGATCTTCAATTTCCATTCCTATGCCTTTATATACTATTTGCTGATATTTCTGACTTTCTTCATTTATAAAACACTACGAAAATTACAAAACACTCTGTGGAAATGCTGCTCTTTAGAAGAGACTGCAATATACAAGTGAGAATAATGTTTAAATGTCTCAAACAGCAATGTACATAGAAAAATTCTCTATCCTAAATCCCTTCAATATCTTGCATTGCAGACAGACAGACTAAAATAAATCTGACCTATAACCAGAAAAATATGATTCCACTCTAGATATAATGATGGAAGCATCAAGCTTAACCTACATGCTTGGGGTTATACGGGTGCTGAACATGTAGTGACCTGAGGATTAAACATGATCAATAAAGTCTAATCCATACAAGTTTCTAAAAAACATAAACTTTAGAACTACCTTTCATAGTGAAGCTAAAGCCTTTAAAATTCCTAATCATCATTTTTTGGGGTTCTTGGTTCTTCACCTAGGTACCCAGACGCCATCTGACCCACTATAGCAGCCACATATAGTAGATATAGTTATGGATCCGGCTGACGTCTATGGAGGAGCAGAAATGGCCACAACTTCCTTACATGTCAAAGAGAACTTGTGTGGCCATCTCTTCTTGGCTAGATAGGATTGTCGAATGCCCATCAGGGTACCCCATTTCCCTGAGAGTTGGGCTCCTTGAGGTGAGCAGTATAAATATTGACTGCCAGGGCATAACTAGAAAATGCCCTGCCACAAAGCAAACTTTTGAAAGCCACGGCTCCCAGTCTTTGCGAACATGTACAGTTTCATTAGCATGATCACATTGCAGCAACCTATATGAGAAAAACAGGTTCTCTTGAACCTGTAGGACCACAAATAGCTAGATTATAAGAACCAGCCTGGGCTGGGAGGATTGGTGATCGAGGGTTCCTAGGCCTCTAATATGGGGCACACACCCAGTGCCCCATATACTCTCCCTATAGTCTAGCTCTAGTATGCCATCTACTTCTTAAAACAGTAGTATACAATCTGAACCATGAACTACAGTAGGTGCCCTATGAATAGTGGCTAACTCAAAAGCACTTGACCTTTCTCTGTCCTTAATGGTGATATCATCGAATGGAGTTCTTTTAACCTAGGGAGAACACCAGTCCGGAATAGGAGAATTTTCCATTTACGTGATCTGCAGAGTATTTTACATTAATCTGAATCAGAATGATAGAGAAGTCTGTAAAACAATTTGTAAATGATTAACGTAGATTAAGACAATAATCTATAAAAAGTAATTATGGCATTCTTTATAGAAAGGGATGGTTAAAATTAATGGTTATTTGGAAGTTCATAACTGCGCCAGGCAAACAAAATTACAAGAAATATGTGTGTTCTAAAGTTTGTGGCTGTGAATACTGCTGTAAGAAAAGCAAGATCTCATTAACATTTCAGTTCGAGATTTACTACAGGGATATCCATTCTAAGCCTTGAAACTTTTCTAAAATGACAGCACTAATGGAGAAACCACACAAAAAAACCTGATGGAAACTTATTGCAATTCTAACAAGTCTTTCAAGTCTGGCTCTTTTGTCTTTTTGATCATTTTAAAGCCATTCTCTTATTTCTGCAGAAACAGATGTTCATCCAGATTGAGAAGCATTTTAGCTGGCTGATGTTCAATAAGAAATCATTATCGATAAGTCATTAAAAAATAAAGATGGCCCTCAAGCTATATGGGGAATACTCTACTCATCTGTGTTATCCGCGCCTAAAAAATGAGATGTAATTAGATATCTCTAGTTCTGCAATAATAACAGCCTCGGTGAGTACAGCAAGCGATAAGACATTTATAAGTGGCATTCAGTGTAGGGTAGCTATGCTTGGCATGTTTGGGTAGTTGCCAACTATACATCTACCATAGATTTGCAACTGTGTTGACCAGTAACTCATTAACAATGACTGAAATGACAATTATCTGTATAAATCTATAGTTAAGCCAACTAATTCTTGTGCTTCAAACATTAAGTTATGATGCTTATAGCTTAAGCGAATTGAAGTTTGGGGAAGCTCTTTTCACCTGGTCAACCGTCCTTGCGGTGTTCATTGACAAAGTCAACTCATATGCAGCCATCTTGACTCTTTTCAGAAGGGAGAGCACTGGCATTCCCATTCATCCCTATGAGAGTGTGCGCACCTAGCCTTCTGAATAGAGTCAAGGTTGCTGTGCACATGCTGATTTGCTAATGAACACAGAAAAAATAGGGGATCAGTTCGCTATGAAAAGAGGCTCCCCGGACTTCAAATCACCTAAACTATAAGCACCATAACTTAGTTTATGGTGCCTATAGTTGATGACAGGTTCCATTTAATATAAATTTTCCACAGTCAAGTAAAGACTCAAACCAATTTAAGACACTCAGTATATTTATCTATGCTTGCAAATCTGTACTCAGTATATACATAGGAATAGAGATGAGCGAGCACAAAAATGCTCGGGTGCTCGTTACTCGAGACGAACTTTTCGCGATGCTCGAGGGTTCGTTTCGAGTAACGAACCCCATTGAAGTCAATGGGCGACTCGAGCATTTTTGTATATCGCCGATGCTCGCTAAGGTTTTCATTTGTAAAAATCTGGGCAATTCAAGAAAGTGATGGGAACGACACAGTAACGGATAGGGCAGGCGAGGGGCTACATGTTGGGCTGCATCTCAAGTTCCCAGGTCCCACTATTAAGCCACAATAGCGGCAAGAGTGCCCCCCCCCCAACAATTTTTAATTCTGAAAAACCCTCATTAGAAATGCATACCTTAGCTAAGCACCACACTACCTCCAACAAAGCACAATCACTGCCTGCATGACACTCCGCTGCCACTTCTCCTGGGTTACATGCTGCCCAACCCCCCCGCACGACCCAGTGTCCACAGCGCACACCAAAGTGTCCCTGCGCAGCCTTCAGCTGCCCTCATGCCACACGCTGGCCTCATAGCCACACCACCCTCATGTCTATTTATAAGTGCATCTGCCATGAGGAGGAACCGCAGGCACACACTGCAGAGGGTTGGCACGGCCAGGCAGCGACCCTCTTTAAAAGGGGCGGGGCGATAGCCCATAATGCTGTACAGAAGCAATGAGAAATCCAATCCTGTGCCACCTCCATCAGGAGCTGCACACGTGGGCATAGCAATGGGGAACCCATGTGCCACACACTATTCATTCTGTCAAGGTGTCTGCATGCCCCAGTCAGACCGGGGTTTTTTATAAATAGTCACAGGCAGGTACAACTCCGCAATGGGAATTCCGTGTGCACCCACAGCATGGGTGGCTCCCTGGAACCCACCGGCTGTACGTAAATGTATTCCATTGCAGTGCCCATCACAGCTGAGGTAACGTCCGATTAAATGCAGGTGGTCTTCGGCCCACACTGCATGCCCCAGTCAGACTGGGGTTCTTTAGAAGTGGACACATGGAGCTACAACTCCGTGTGGACTGACAGCATGGGTGGGTCCCAGGAAGCCACCGGCGGTACATAAATATATCCCATTGCAGTGCCCATCAAAGCTGAGGTAACGTCCGATTAAATGCAGGTGGGCTTCGGCCCAAACTGCATGCCCCAGTCTGACCGGGGTTCTTTAGAATTGGACACATGGAGCTACAACTCCGTGTGGACCGACAGCATGGGTGGGTCCCAGGAAGCCACCGGCGGTACATAAATATATCCCATTGCATTGCCCATCACAGCTGAGGTAATGTCAGGTTTAATGCAGGTGTGCTTCGGCCCACACTGCATGCCCCAGTCAGACTGGGGTTCTTTAGAAGTGGACACATGGAGTTACAACTCCGTGTGGACCGACAGCATGGGTGGCTCCCTGGAACCCACCGGCGGTACATAAATATATCCCATTGCAGTGCCCATCACAGCTGAGGTAACGTCAGCTTTTATGCAGGTGGGCTTCGGCCCACACTGCATGCCCCAATCAGACTGGGGTTCTTTAGAAGTGGACACATGGAGTTACAACTCCGTGTGGACCGACAGCATGGGTGGCTCCCTGGAACCCACCGGCGGTACATAAATATATCCCATTGCAGTGCCCATCACAGCTGAGGTAATGTCCGATTAAATGCAGGTGGGCTTTGGCCCACACTGCATGCCCCAGTCAGACTGGGGTTCTTTAGAAGTGGACACATGGAGTTACAACTCCGTGTGGACCCACGGCATGGGTGGCTCCCTGGAACCCACCGGCGGTACATAAATATATCCCATTGCAGTGCCCATCACAGCTGAAGTAACGTCAGCTTTAATGCAGGTGGGCTTCGGCCCACACTGCATGCCCTAGTCAGACTGGGGTTCTTTAGAAGTGGACACATGGAGTTACAACTCCGTGTGGACCGACAGCATGGGTGGCTCCCTGGAACCCACCGGCGGAACATAAATATATCCCATTGCAGTGCCCATCACAGCTGAGGTAACGTCCGATTAAATGCAGGTGGGCTTCGGCCCACACTGCATGCCCCAGTCAGACTGGGGTTCTTTAGAAGTGGACACATGGAGTTACAACTCCGTGTGGACCCACGGCATGGGTGGCTCCCTGGAACCCACCGGCGGTACATAAATATATCCCATTGCAGTGCCCATCACAGCTGAGGTAACGTCAGCTTTAATGCAGGTGGGCTTCGGCCCACACTGCATGCCCCAGTCAGAGTGGGGTTCTTTAGAAGTGGACACATGGAGTTACAACTCCGTGTGGACCGACAGCATGGGTGGGTCCCAGGAAGGCACCGGCGGTACATAAATATATCCCATTGCAGTGCCCATCACAGCTGAGGTAACATCAGGTTTAATGCAGGTGGGCTTCGGCCCACACTGCATGCCCCAGTCAGACTGGGGTTCTTTAGAAGTGGACGCATGGAGCTACAACTCCCTGTGGACCAACAGCATGGGTGGGTCCCAGGAAGCCACCGGCGGTACATAAATATATCCCATTGCAGTGCCCATCACAGCTGAGGTAACGTCAGCTTTAATGCAGGTGGGCTAAAAATTAGTAGGATTACACTGTAGGCAAGGGCCCAAAAAATTGGTGTACCAACAGTACTAATGTACTTCAGAAAAATTGCCCATGCCCAACCAAGAGGGCGGGTGAATCCCATTAATCGCTTTGGTTAATGTGGCTTAATTTGTAACTAGGCCTGTAGGCAGCCCAATCCAAATAAAAATTGGTTCAGGTGCAAGTTTCAACGCTTTATTGAATTGAGAATTGAAACGTATAAACATTGTTTACAAAAGTTATATGACTGAGCCTTGTGGGCCTAAGAAAAATTGCCCGTTCGGCGTTATTACGTGAGGTTTCAGGAGGAAGAGCAGGAGGAGGAGGATGAATATAATACACAGATTGATGAAGCTAAAAGGTCCCAGTTTTTGATGGTGATAGAGAACGATGCTTCCATCCGCGGGTGCAGCCTATGTATTGTTTAGGGTGCAGCCTATGTATCGCTGCTGTCCGCTGGTGGAGAAGAGAACTCTGGGGAAATCCAGGCTTTGTTCATCTTTATGATTGTAAGCCTGTCGGCACTGTCAGTTGACAGGCGGGTACGCTTATCCGTGATGATTCCCCCAGCCGCACTAAACACCCTCTCTGACAAGACACTAGCCGCAGGACAAGCAAGCACCTCCAGGACATACAGCGCGAGTTCAGGCCACGTGTCCAGCTTAGACACCCAGTAGTTGTAGGGGACAGAGGCGTCACGGAGGACGGTCGTGCGATCGGCTACGTACTCCCTCACCATCCTTTTATAGTGCTCCCGCCGACTCAGCCTTGACTGGGGAGCGGTGACACAGTCTTGCTGGGGAGCCATAAAGCTGTCAAAGGCCTTAGAGAGTGTTCCCCTGCCTGTGCTGTACATGTTGCCTGATCTCCGCGCCTCCCCTGCTACCTGGCCCTCGGAACTGCACCTTCGGCCACTAGCGCTGTCGGATGGGAATTTTACCATCAGTTTGTCCGCCAGGGTCCTGTGGTATAGCATCACTCTCGAACCCCTTTCCTCTTCGGGTATGAGAGTGGAAAGGTTCTCCTTATACTGTGGGTCGAGCAGTGTGTACACCCAGTAATCCGTAGTGGCCAGAATGCGTGTAATGCGAGGGTCACGAGAAAGGCATCCTAACATGAAGTCAGCCATGTGTGCCAGGGTACCTGTACGCAACACATGGCTGTCCTCACTCGGAAGATCACTTTCAGGATCCTCCTCCTCCTCCTCCTCAGGCCATACACGCTGAAAGGATGACAGGCAAGCAGAATGGGTACCATCAGCAGTGGGCCAAGCTGTCTCTTCCCCCTCCTCCTCCTCCTCCTCAACGCGCTGAGATATAGACATGAGGGTGCTCTGACTATCGAGCGACATACTGTCTTCCCCGCCTCCGTTTCCGAGCGCAATGCGTCTGCCTTTATGCTTTGCAGGGAACTTCTCAAGAGGCATAGCAGAGGAATGGTGACGCTAATGATTGCAGCATCGACGCTCACCATCTGGGTAGACTCCTCAAAGTTTCCAAGAACCTGGCAGATGTCTGCCAACCAGGCCCACTCTTCTGTAAAAAATTGAGGAGGCTGACTCCCACTACGCCGCCCATGTTGGAGTTGGTATTCCACTATAGCTCTACGCTGCTCATAGAGCCTGGCCAACATGTGGAGCGTAGAGTTCCACAGTGTGGGCACGTCGCACAGCAGTTGGTGCACTGGCAGATTAAACCGATGTTGCAGGGTCCGCAGGGTGGCAGCGTACGTGTGCCGCTTCTCTCCTAAGCTGAGTAGTTTCAGCACGGCCTGCTGACGCTTGGCCACCGCTGTGCTGCCACGCCGCGCGACACCGACTGCTGGCGACGTGCTGCTGCTGACACATCTTGATTGCGAGACAGAGGTTGCGTAGGAGGAGGAGGAGGGTGGTTTAGTGGAGGAAGCATACACCGCCGCAAATACCAGCACCGAGCTGGGGCACGCAATTCTGGGGGTGGGTAGGACGTGAGCGGTCCCAGGCTCTGACTCGGTCCCAGCCTCCACTAAATTCACCCAATGTGCCGTCAGGGAGATATAGTGGCCCTGCCCGCCTGTGCTTGTCCACGTGTCCATTGTTAAGTGGACCTTGGCAGTAACCGCGTTGGTGAGGGCGCGTACAATGTTGCGGGAGACGTGGTCGTGCAGGGCTGGGATGGCACACCACCATCGCGTGGTGCTCGTCTCGAGTAACGAGCATCTCGAACACCCTAATACTCGAACGAGTATCAAGCTCGGACGAGTACGTTCGCTCATCTCTACATAGGAATAAAACCCATGTGCTGAACTTGACTTTAACACATTTTAAATTTTTCTTTCCGAGGGACGAATGGTTTTCCAAATGTCACATATGTTATTTACCATGTAACTTGGGCCTAGATCTCGGTTGCTCGTAGAGCTCATGAGCAGACCAGTATGCCATGGTAAAACTTAGAACAATTGAACTGTGTAATGAAACACAATACATAAAGTTAAAACACACATACGAGATGGGGTTTGTTTTTCGTTCCAGAAAGAGCACTACTCTTGTCTATGGACTTTGTCTGGGATTGCATCTAATCTAGAGATGAGCGAACAAGCTCGTTTAGAGCAATTACTCGATCGAGCATCGCTTTTTTCGAGTAACTACCTAATCGGGCGAAAAGATTCGGGGGGCGCCGGGGGTGAGCGGGGGGTTGCGGCGGGGAATGGGGGGGAAAGAGAGAGCTTCCCCCTGTTCCCCCCTGCTACCACCCGCTTCACCCTGGCGCCCCCCGAATCTTTTCGCCCGAGTAGGCAGTTACTCGAAAAAAGCGATGCTCAATCAAGTAATTGTCCTAAACGAGCATGCTCGCTCATCTCTAATCTCATCCCAATAAATGAGGTCCCTATGTAAGGTATAATGAGTGTTTTTACATTTGTTTATTTTATGGTAGAATCTCTCTGTAAAATCCCCAATTTGCAATGGTGTGCGGCAAGGCTAATGATTGACAGATGTGTGTGTGGAAAGGGCCTGTAGCAGAGAATCCCTATTTGAGGAAGAGTTGAGGTGATTGTGGTGAGTGGAAGTGCAGGAGGAGTAAAGAGAGATAAGATTCTCCCATGCGTGATTTGAGAAGTTGGTGGATCACATGAAGGAGAGGAGATATATGCTGCCGGTGGTCCGTGCGTGTAAGCCGACACAGACACTGGGGAAGAACTGTGTAAAGGCCATCACAGTGAGAGGGGTGAAAAATGGTAAGTCGGCTCAGCGAGACTGGTGTGAGTTGTTTATGTTCAAAAGTATTTTTTTGAAGTATTTTGCAAGATACAACGTACAACATTATCTTTTCATGTCGCGCTTGGATACATTTTTCGCGCTGTTCATAACTTATGGTAATTTAACTGAAATTAAAGTAGAACATATATTGTTTATCTGTTATCATTTTACACAATAAATACCTCCTTAAACTTCAACACTGTCCTCCAGCTGAATTTATCTTCATATCTAACGTTGCTACTTAAGTCATTTGAACTGCCAACATTATAACTGCATAAACATACTTATGTTCTGTTATCCGGCTTCCACCCCGCCCCAGGTATAACCAGGACATGATGGTCGTCGGATCCCTATACAACTTTTGATAGTATTGATTATGAACTGATCATATGGTGTATTGGGGAGATAGGAGAGAAGAAGAGAACAAAAAAGAAGAAAGAAGAGAAAGAAGGAAGAGTACAGGGGGGTAAATAAAACCTCTTTATACCTCAGATCTCGGTGCGCCCATTAATCCCTAAGTTATTTATCGGTCGGGCGATTCGCCCCTCTGCCACCACCCATCGAAGTCTACTGACCTTCGGAAAGTCAGCCATGGTTCCCAAATCGCGTGATATGATGTATATTTCTTATCGTCGCATGCTCTCAACTCCTCCATATGACTAATCTTATCAAGCGCTGTCACCCAGATAAGTCTGGAGGGTGGGGTTTGCGATCTCCAAAGACGAGGAATTGATACCCTTGTCGCTAGTATGGTGTGAGTTGTTTACCTTGCCGATGGAGATATTGATTGTGTCATGATCACCGCAGAAACTGTGCATGTAACAATGCAGCATCAGAAACAATCCTCTCTAGCATCCCGCATCATTCCTTACCACCCTTGCATCCGACTGTTCCATCAAAAGTATAAGGCCGTCAAGTAGAGGATAGGGCAAGTAGACATTTGTGAGTCACAAAGGGGAGAGTCTTGCCGATGCTGATGTTCCAACCTGCTAAGTGTGTATCTGTGCCTTGGCACCCCTGACCCTGAGTCCCACCTTAGTACTTAGTGCCCAGAGAGCTCTGCCCGTCGTGATATCAATACCAACCCCTACACAGGGTCCAAGCCTACAGGGAGTTTTATCCTATTATGCACTGCCAGCAATCCTTACACTGCGTGACACCCTTGCCTCACCCTCTCTATTCACCTGATCTCACTTCAGGTGACTTTTTAAGACTTTCTTGAGTTAAAAGAGACCTCAAAGGTAAACGTTTTGCTGATGTTGAAGAGGTGAAACAAAAAAACGGCACAAGTACTAAAGACATAAATAATGACAAGTTTAAAAAATGCTTTGGAGAGTACTTTGAAGAAGACTGAAGTTTCAAAATGTACAAAAAATAGATTATTTTTAATAAATTAATTCCTGTTTCATTTGGGTACCCCCCCCCCCCCCTCATATATTGCAGAAAGCAGGGAAGTTTATCTTTTAGGCTCCGGTTATGTGGCAGCCTACATCATAGACAGCTTCTGTTAGAAACCTCTCTGATCCAGCTCCGGCTGCACACAACATTGCTGCAATACAGTAGTTGGACAACAGCCACAGTTGAAAACTGTCAACCTACACTGTCCCTGTGACCTTGTGTCTTCTCTGCATTGCACCTGCTAAGATAAGGGCTGCAATACAATGCATTGTTAGTGGGGATATGGCTGTTTTTCTTGTCTGAGACCAATCAAATAATAGTAATAGTAGTCATCTGTTTGGGCGACTCATAAGGTATGCCCAAATTATCCCCAAACGGTGTGCAATATATCTGTTACAGGCAATGAGTGAAAAGCAGGCATTGTACAGAATGTGTAAAATTTTTAGGCAAAGTATGAAATGTGTGTTTTTTATTTAAAGATGCTATATATTTTCCCTAGGCCTTGTATAGAATACCTAAGCATTAAATAAAATGGCTAGTATTTTTTAGGTGAAGTATGAAAAGAGAGTCATGAGATGGCCTTTATTGATAAAAAGACGAATATGAAAATGCAACAAGACATACAAAACTAAAGTACAGAAAAAGAAAAGACAAAAAAATAGTATTGACCTAGCCTGTGTCTCCGAGTCCTGCAGTGGCGGTCAGTGAGCCCTCCTCTGTCTCTCTCTCTTAAAGAGTTGGATGGGTCCTGACTCCTGCCCTAACAATCCCTGGCACCAGATGTGGCACCACCGGAGATACAAGTCCCTGTATTGGCAGTGCAGGTGGCAGCGCGTACTGAATGAGGGGAGCCGAAGAGGACCTGCATCCCCACACCATGCTGACAGATGGAGAGCCAGACCTCTTGAGCCATACATGCAGGCTTTGTGGTTTCTCAAGTCTGGACTGTCTGTCAGCATCCATGCAGTAGAGGAGCGAGACAGCAATGGCTTAGGTTGGCTCTGTCAGTGGTGGCTGACTGCAGGACTGTACCAGTGTACCTTGAAGGAGGATAAGGGTTGGATCGTGGGACATTGGAAGAAGATGATGTGGGTGATAATGTGAAGTATGGAATCATATTATTTGGTGTAGGGGAAAATGGGGTGTCCAGGAGGGTTCCAGTCCACCTCTGGCAGAAGTATTTTAGACCTTGCCGGTTCACCTTTTGGCATTGCAGAAGGTGAATAATCTAATTATTGTATTATGTTCTGGATGTAGAGACAAAGTCCTGTGTGTTTAATTACATTGTATGCAAAAAAAATCAAAATCTGCTATATAGCATCAGACAGTACTTTATCTATATATTTCTATAGATTCATTTACATGACCGTAGACCTTGAAAGCAACTCAGGCGTCACCAGAAATTTACATTAACCACTTTTGCAATGAACAGGTTAATTGTAAAGCCTTTCATGCTAGATTATCAAAGTTCCAGAGGGGCTCTGCAATTATCCATAAAATTAAGGAGTAATTTAGTGACATTTAATTTTCATTGCAATATTTAATTCTTGTTTATACTGCTCTCTGTCTGTATGGTTTCTATCATGCAACTCTGCCAAGAAACACACTGGATTTAATCTGTTTTCAGAAAGCCAGCGCAGTTACCAATTTAATACAGTTGGGCTAAACATTTTATTTAAAAATGACAACACGAAATTAATAGTTATTTCATACAAACAGAAAAAGGCATTTGTGATCCAAACAAAGCTCCACTTAGATGAGGGTATTTGCATGATGCGCTATCAAACCTCTACAAAAAGGAGCAATTCTACCAAAGAAATATGCCTTCACAATGGTCAGGAGGGATCTTTGTGTTCCTTGATCATCAGCCAAAGGGCTTCAGCAGGAGAAAGTATGTGCAAATACGCTCGCCGCAGTGGAGCGTGTTTGCGCAGGAACAAGGGTTGTCCGCGGGGTCATACCCTTGCCCTTGATTTTTTTTAACCTGCCATAGACTTCTATGGCAGCTTTCTGCGTAACACACTAAAAATAGGGCAGGTCCTATCTTTTCTCACGTACAAATCCTGTTTATTGGAACAAACCCATTGAAATCAATTTGGTTCACTTTGTCACGTTTTGCAGGCATGAGTTTTGCATTCGTCAAAAATGTGTGCAAACATGGTTGTCAAAAATTTACGCAAACACATTTGTCTGCTTAAGCCCTAAGGGCTAATGCTTACGCCCGGATTTCCGAAATCCGTGGCGTTACACCGCAGCTATCAGGTTCTATTGAACCTAATAGTGCAATGTTCATGCTATGGAATTCCACCGCAGAATTCCGCAGCATGAAAAAACCTGCGGCATGTTATATTTGCCGTGGGAATACGCGGCCGACTTCCATTGTAGTCAATGGAAGCCGGCCGTCATGCTATACTTCTGATGTAGCACAGCGGAAGAATAGCGTGAATATGCTTCCCCGCCCACCGCTGGCCGCGCCATATAACACTGCCGGCGCGTCATGTAGGACTCGCACAGTGGATTCGGAGGTGAGTATGAGGTATTTGGGGGGGAGCCATGACGGACTCCGCTGCTGTATTCTGCTGGCAGAGTCTGTCACGGCTGTGGGCATGAGGCCTAAGTGATAGTAATCGCAGGGGGAACTGTTTAAAGGGACAGCTACAGGCTTCTCCTGAGATAATCCCTGTTAGGTAGAGATGAGCGAGCACCAAAATGCTCGGGTGCTTGTTACTTGAGTCGAACTTTCCGCGATGCTCGAGGGTTCGTTTCGAGTAACGAACCCCATTGAAGTCAATGGGCGACCCGAGCATTTTTGTATATCGCCGATGCTCGCTATGGTTTTCATTTGTGAAAATCTGGGCAATTCAAGAAAGTGATGGGAACGACACAGCAACGGATAGGGCAGGCGAGGGGCTACATGTTGGGCTGCATCTAAAGTTCCCAGGTCCCACTATTAAGCCACAATAGCGGCAAGAGTGCCCCCCCCCCAACAATTTTTACTTCTGAAAGACCCTCATTAGCAATGCATACCTTAGCTAAGCACCACACTACCTGCACAATCACTGCCTGCATGACACTCTGCTGCCACTTCTCCTGGGTAACATGCTGCCCAACCCCCCCCCCCCCGCACGACCCAGTGTCCACAGCGCACACCAAAGTGTCCCTGCACAGCCTTCAGCTGCCCTCACGCCGCACGCTTGCCTCTTAGCCACACCACCCTCATGTCTATTTATAAGTGCGTCTGCCATGAGGAGGAACCGCAGGCACACACTGCAGAGGGTTGGCAAGGTCAGGCAGCGACCCTCTTTAAAAGGGGCGGGGCGATAGCCCACAATGCTGTACAGAAGCAATGAGAAATCCAATCCTGTGCTACCTTCATCAGGAGCTGCACACATGGGCATAGCAATGGGGAACCCATGTGCCACACACTATTCATTCTGTCAAGGTGTCGCATAGCTCAATCCACACTGAAAGGGGAAAGCCGTCTGTGCTCTGCCCCCTACCCAAGTCAGTCAGTGTCTTTGTGCTAGACAGGTCAAACACCACGATGGGAGCTAAGATTGCACCAACAGCATAGGTGGGTCCTAGGAAACCCAAGACATGAACCAAAAATTGATCTGACCGGCCAAACATGGCAGACTTGCACCGCACCCACGACATAGGCCTCGGCCCACAGCTTCAGCAATCCTAGGCAGGAAGCGGACTTTCACTGCACCCAGGACATAGGCCTCTGCACAAACCCTCAGCAATCGCGGGCCTACAGCGGACTCCAATGCTAGCGTAGCTGTGCACATCTCATTAGCGCTGTATTGCTCCTGCAGTTTGTCCCAATGCAGTGCCCCGGATAGTAGAGCTACCGTCAGATTAAATGCAGGTGGGCTTCGGCCCACACTGCATGCCCCAGCCAGACCGGGGTTCTTTATAAATAGTCACAGGCAGGTACAACTCCGCAATGGGAATTCCGTGTGCACCGACAGCATGAGTGGCTCCCTGTAACCCACCGGCGGTACATAAACAAATCCCATTGCAGTGCCCAGCACAGCTGAGGTAACGTCAGGTTTAATGCAGGTGGGCTTCGGCCCACACTGCATGCCCCAGTCAGACTGGGGTTCTTTATAAGTAGACACATGCAGTTACAACTCCGTGTGGACCGACAGCATGGGTGGGTCCCAGGAAGCCACCGGCAGTACATAAATATATCCCATTGCATTGCCCAGCACAGCTGAGGTAACGTCAGGTGTAATGCAGGTGGGCTTCGGCCCACACTGCATGCCCTAGTCAGACTGGGGTTCTTTATAAGTAGACACATGCAGTTACAACTCCGTGAGGACTAACAGCATGGGTGGCTCCCTGGAACCCACCGGCGGTACATAAATAAATCCCATTGCAGTGCCCAGCACACCTGAGGTAACGTCAGGTTTAATGCAGGTGGGCTTCGGCCCACACTGCATGCCCCAGTCAGACTGGGGTTCTTTATAAGTAGACACATGCAGTTACAACTCCGTGTGGACCGACAGCATGGGTGGGTCCCAGGAAGCCACCAGCGGTACATAAATATATCCCATTGCATTGCCCAGCACAGCTGAGGTAACGTCCGATTAAATGCAGGTGGGCTTCGACCCACACTGCATGCCCCAGTCAGACAGGTGTTCTTTATAAGTAGACACATGCAGTTACAACTCCATGTGGACCCACAGCATAGGTGGGTCCCAGGAAGTCACCGGCGGTACATAAATATATCCCATTGCATTGCCCAGCACAGCTGAGGTAACGTCAAGTGTAATGCAGGTGGGCTTCGGCCCACACTGCATGCCCCAGTCTGACCGGGGTTTTTAATACATAGACACTGCAGGTACAAATCCCTAATGTGAAGTCCCTGTGGACCCACAGCATGGGTGGCTCCCTGGAACCCATCGGCGGTACATAAATGTATCCCATTGCAGTGCCCTGCTCAGCGGAGCTAACGTCACATACAATACAGGTGTGCTTCGGCCCACAGTGCATGCCCCAGTCAGAGTGGTAATATGTACCTTAACAGTAACCGCGTTGGTGGGAATGTGGTGGCGACTGCGGACCTAGTAGCGCGGTTTTATTTAGTTGGTTTTCAGAATGTGGCCAGGATTAAGTGGGCCATGGCGGGGGGATGGTGGGGGGGGCTCTCTTGTTGTGTCGGTAAAGGTGAAATTCTTGGACTGCCACCAGACGGACCAATGCAAAGGTATTTGGCAAGATTGTTTTCATTGTTGGAGGAGGAGGGGGATGTTTTTGAGGCACTACGTGTCCTCTCCACATGTCCGTGGTTATATGCACCTTAACAGTAACCGCGTTGGTGGGAAATGGCCTCGCCACCATCATGTCTTTGGGAAGCCTCCGTTTCCACACCCCAGTGACATAGCATTAGCAGCGTTATAGGCAGAGCCCAGAATTAGTAACATTTCAGTGGTAGCATTAGGGACAGGCCCCAGTAACATATCACTAGCAGCATTATAGGGGGAGCACAGTATTAGTTCCATTTCAGTAGTAGCAGCAGTCCAGACAGGCCCCAGTAACAATTCCGAAGCAGCAGTATAGGGGGAGCACAGTATTAGTTCCATTTCAGTAGTAGTAGCAGTCAAGAAAGGCCCCAGTAACAATTCTGAAGCAGCAGTATAGGGGGAGCACAGTATTAGTTCCATTTCAGTAGTAGTAGCAGTCAAGACAGGCCCCAGTAACAATTCCGAAGCAGCAGTATAGGGGGAGCACAGTATTAGTTCCATTTCAGTAGTAGCACTGCAGAGGCAGGAAACAATTATGCGCAAGGCTGGATATTAATTCACCAACTACTACCCCCAGCAGAGACGCTGTAAACGGAAGGCACTGACAGGCAGGCCAAATCTTGTATATTTTTTAACTTTGTGGGAACAACCACACTGTCTGTGATATGCACTGTATTTCGCTTGCCCTGTTGGAGGCTGACTTCGCGTACGTAACGCACTGCAGAGGCAGGAAACAATTATGCGTAAGGCTGGGTATTAATTCACGAACTACTACCCCCAGCAGAGACGCTGTAAACGGAAGGCAGTGACAGGCAGGCCAAATCTTGTATATTTTTTAACTTTGTGGGAACAACCACACTGCCTATATAGCGAGTATACCTCTTTCACCTTTCCCACTGTCCCTGCCTCACCAGTACTGCCCCTATACTCTGTAAAATGACTGCAGACTGAGGACACTATGGTCTGCACGCCCGATATACAAAAAAAAAAAATTGTGCAACACTGCTCCCAGCAGCCTCCACAGTACTGCACACGGTCAGATGTGGCCCTAAGAAGGACCGTTGGGGTTCTTGAAGACTAAAATAACACCTAACACTGTCCTATAGCAGCATCAGCATCAGCAGCACTTTCCCTGATCTCTGTCAGCATGCATCTGTGGCGAGCCGCGGACGGGCAGATTTTAATACTCGGGTGACACCTGATCTCCCCAGCCACTCACTGCAGAGGGGTGGTATAGGGCTGGAACGTCACAGGAGGAAGTTGTAATGCCTTCCATGTCTTTCTATTGGCCAGAAAAGCGCGCAAATTTCTCAGAGAAGAAAGTGAAAGTAACTCGAACATCGCGTGGTACTCGTCTCGAGTAACGAGCATCTCGAACACCCTAATACTCGAACGAGCATCAAGCTCGGACAAGTACGCTTGCCCATCTCTACTGTTAGGGCATACCTGATGTTCTAACAGCTACCTGTGCGTTTTACATGCCACTAAATCTATATGATATATAATAATGCATATATAATTTCAGCAATATTCCCGCATAATCGCAGTCATAGTGCTCGCATAATGTCATTTATACAGTACTCAATGCCTAGATAGTGCCTGTCATAATAACAATTCAATTATAATGCTAATCACACTGCTCACGTAAATCGCCTCCATAATGTAATAAGAAGATTAAGTAAGTGTTCTTGAGGAGAGTCCACATACTGTGCTACATGTGTGTGATGTGGATGGAATACAAAACTAATAAATAGGATAAAAGGGACAGAATTAGAATACAGCAAATGCTATTTGTGGCTTCTTATACTTATTATGATATTGACTATGTATTATAATAGTATAATGTTGAAAGACAATAAAGATTTAAATTAACTTACCATGGGAATGACTTCTTTTATACAGTAGAAATACAATGTGGGGGATTTACTAAGCAAAATGTGCCAGAATTGTAGCACATATTGCACCAAAGTAGAGGCATATGCTATTTTTTTCAAAAGAGTGTAGAATAAAGGGTGAATGGTTAGCTAAAAGAGTCATAAAATGTGCCAACTAGACACAAGATGACAGAACTGGACTTCACCTATGGCAGTCAATTTTCCTGGTCACTAACAGTGTCTCCCCATATTCAGTTGCTCTCAGGACTAAATTTTGTAACAATTGCACAGTCAAATGAGCAATAATTTGATATCAACACTAGTACATTGAGAAAATGCAAGAATAGGATGACACTGGTAATATAATCAGGTAATGGCACAAACAGGTTATGGCAGTCAGATAATGGAACAGACAAATGATAGTGATGGTAGTCAAAAAACGAAGCAGATGCATAATGGTGAACAGATAGTAACAAACTGACAATAACTTACTCTAACTTTCATTTTTCCTAAGTCTTTATCTAGTCTTTTTCTGATGCTGACCCTAACATCAAACACCACTGTCCCTACATTTCTCTAAATATATCCCTAATGGAAATCTTATCTAAAAAAAACTGACCCAGACAAACAATGAGAAGGTGCTAAGTCCCAGAGACAAAACAACCAAACTGAACAGAGGTGAACAGATGTGAGACAATAGACCAATACACACAGAGAAAAAGCAAGTGACAAACTACCAAATACCATGAATATCCAGGTGCAAGTATCTGTTTGCACCTGGATATTCATCGATCTAATTAGTGAAAGGTCTGGTATTCTTTTATTCCCTTTTATTTCGTAACTGATTCCTTGTATGCATGTTCTTTCTATATTATCCTTTTGTAACTTTTTATAAGAGTTGCACCTTTTTGTATTAAAGCTTAAAACTTTAAGAAGTTCAGTCCTTGTTGCTCTGTAACAATCAGTAGTGCCTGATAGAGTGTTAACTTTTACTACTGGAGTGCAATGAGTATCCCGATATGTTACCAAAGCTTGGACATCTGACCTGCCTTACAATAAAATTGTGGCAGCATGTACTTTGAGGCATGTAAGACTGTGTTGAGGTGTAATCTATGCTCCATCTTGCAATGAGTGCAGGATTGAGGGACTGGAAGTAGATCACCCCTTGCAGTAGTACCCATATCACATGCTGAGAAGGCTCACGTTCTATGACAAATTGGTGGCAGTAGTGAGATCTGCCGCTGGGGTTCCTTGACAATAAGTATCAATAGTTGATAGGTGATCTGTAGGTAAAACCAGCTTTACATGATCCCTACACTGATTCATTGTGAATCTGTACATCCCAGAGTAGCTGTACAGAAGAGCCCTGATCCTGGCTGGAATGATAAGCCTTTAGAAGCTGGATCATCACACCATTTATTGAAAGACATATTATTTTTGGATCATCCCACACACAGCATTATATTAATCTTCTTGAACTTCCTTGACCGAGAATAATTGGCTCTTTTCTCACTTCTTATTTTTCAAGCAATAAAATCCACATAAATATCTTTCAGATTCTTAATAATCCAAAGCAAACATGGAGAATGAAAAATAAAGGAAGGGCAGAGTTCCGGCCAGGAGCAACACAACATCAAGTTCTTTCCAGAATGGGAATAAAAGAAAATGAACAACATTGTAGTAAGTAGGAAATGTAATATTTTCCCTACTACCATTCACATACTGTGGATATTTTCATGGTAAACTACTTGGTCAAGAGTCTTTATTTTCAACTGTGTGGCTACCAGAGGTATAGCAAATTCTAAACATATTGTCCTTTTATAGCAGTTTTAGTCAAACCTTTATATGAATTTTCCCACTGCAAGAAGTGATAGGGCCACTGTGCAAGAGAATTGCTTAAGGGACCTTTCACACCGGACGGAATTACACCGCAGGACACACTCAAATCCGCAGCTGCAGATTTCCACCCTAAAATTTGTAGGTCTAACTGTGGATTTTGATGTGAAATTGCAGGCAGGGTTTCAACCATATGGAATTCCGCATCAAGATCCACAAGTAGCCTGCAGCTTGCAGTGCATCGTGCGGCCTATTCCATCTGGTGTGAAAGTTCCCTAAGGGGTTGTCTGGTAGCCGGGCAACATTCCCCCTATAGCACCCACTGTGCTATAATGACAGAAGGAGTAGTACCTACTAGAGATGAGCGAACGTACTCGGTAAGGCCGATTTCGCAATCGAGCGCCGCGATTTTCGAGTACTTCACTACTCGGGTGAAAAGTACTCGGGGGCGCTGTGGGGCTGGGGGAGGCGTGGTGGGAGCAGAACAGGTGGGAGCTCTCTCTCTCTCCCTCTCCCCCCCACTCCCCTCTGCAACCCCCCGCTCACCCACAGCGCCCCTGAGTACTTTTCACCCGAGTAGTGAAGTACTCGAAAATCGCGGTGCTCGATTGCGAAATCGGCCTTACCGAGTACGTTCGCTCATCTCTAGTACCTACCCATCCTCTACTCCCACAATCCAGCATTGCAACCCCGCCGTGGTTATGATGTTTGTCGTGACAGATGATTTCACGGAAAGTCACCTGACTGCTTCATCTAATCAGGGGCTGCAGCATCACTGCCCAATCCCCAAGCGTCAGCACTCACATCATGGGTGCCATGATGCCTGGAGTTCAGAATGGAGATGGCTGCAGCAATTAGGTTACTTATATTATCTGCCACAACACTAGGACCATGGCGGGCTGCAACACTGGATTGCAACAGCAGATGATGGGTAATTATGTCTACTTTTGTTATTTTAGCACAGTGAGTCCTATAGGGAAAATGTTGTCCAGTAATTGGACAACCCTTTTAAGGGACCTTTTCAGGATTTGTGGGAGTCAAGGAGATTAGACCCCAGGGATTAGGGAAAACTCTTCCTAGTAAACGTTCGTAATTCACATTGTTTCTCTCTGTGCTCAGATTGTGTAATCCAGAAACACTACTTTAGTTTCTTTTGTGCCACTAGACTATATAAATTGCTCAAAGGCATAAAATATAGGTGGCCCAGCCCCCAAGCAAAGCATATAATCACTATGCTAAACTTTCTAAACTGTGACAAGCCATTGGCAACATCCTTTCATGTCAACTTTTGAAAGTGTTTGCCAACAAAGTAAAGTGTGCTAAAGCACATGGAAGCCACTTTTTAGCTTGCCCTTTGACGGGTGTAGCTATAGGTATCGGGTGTGTTTGGTTACAGTTCACAGTGACTTTATGCTTCCACTGTCTACAGAAATGAAGCAGATTGTTATTCATACCTCTGTGACATTCAACCCCTTTTATATGTTGACTGACACCACCACACTCTTAACTACCTGTTACCCCCTTTCCATTTGCAGCACTTTAGTATACAGAATTATTCATTTGCAGCATTTCTGGAGGTCACATACCTGTGTAGATCCTCATACCCATAATAATGAGGACAAGACCCACCTGGAATGGACCACCTCTCCAAATGGGCCCCATAACAGTCGTATGAGCCGCCACTGTGTTAGTACACCTATACTATGATGCTACAGGTGAGCTTTTTAGTGCCTGATCAAGGTTCAGAAAATATATCAGAGGATCTGTTGAGAACCATCAACTGACATAAATGCTCTCATATTCTACAAATATCAGATCTATCCAGCCAATTGTGTCTGTTACAAATATGTTACATGTCCACAGAGATTGAGTCATTTATATGGCTTTTTATGTTTGTAATTAATTGCTGGTGCGTTATTTTGGAAGTATATGTATATAAGAACATGTGTGTAGATGGATGGCTGGCAACTGTTGACATGAAGGTGCATGGTAGGAAACAGACTGCTCAGACATGTAAAGAATGTGAGTCAAGTCATGAATTTGTGTTAATGATGGCCATTGACCACTTATTCTGGTCACTTACCAACAGGTGGCTAAGCAAAGGAAATTCTTACACTCAGGGGGTATGACATTTTTAAAAAGGTCACTTCACTGTTCTCTATCTAAAACAGCAACCTGATCATGTGAAACACCAATAATGTCTTTCATTGTCTAAACATTCTATTACTCAGTCATTATAGGTAATAATTAAGGTTTGCAGATATATGGTTAAGAGCTCTGCGATTTTCAGATGCCCGCATCGCCAAAAAGCACATGACCAAGAGAAAGCCGCGATCAAGTCACGGCAAAATCTCATGTTTTTTCACCTATTAGATGGCTGGGTGCGGCGTATATACGCCGCAGCCTAGAATTCTGTTGGCCGAGGGGAGAGAGTTTGGCAATGCTAAACTCTCTCCCCCTCACTTTACTAGCTGATCGTGGTAATAGGAGCTCCCATAAAAGCTTACGGGAACTGCCTGCAAAAGGGAGAGGGAGGGAGTTTAGCAGCGCGAGCCGCTGCTAAAGTCCCTCCCCCTCCCCTTGCCGGCAGCTCCCATAGGCTTCAGTGGGAGCTACCGGGTGATCACAGCCAAAAGATAGTAGAAAACCTATCTTTTCCATCTGTGTATAAAAGAATCTGTCCAGATTTGGCAGCATATGTGCTATCTTTTCCGTCTGGCTTATTTTACACACCGGAATATTGTCCATCTGAATGAATGCATTGGAATCCAGTACTTCAGAAGGTCACAGTTTCCGGCCGACGTTTTAGCGCGGCAAAATAGCATTTGTTGTTCCCTTTAAACACTGATCTTTAGGCTGGGATCACATGGGGGAAACGCAGCTTCAAAATCTGCGGTCTTTTAACCCAGGAGGAGAGTGGCCGCCGCAGAAACGGGCAAAGAATTGACATACCGCATCTTTAAATTCCATGCGGCATGTCAATTTCAGCGCAACTTGGCCACAACGGATCGGCTGCAGCATGTTGACGAGATTTTTGCAAATCCCGTCCACTTTGCTGCTTTATCCCGGGATAAAGAGCCGCAGGCAGAATTTCCATGCAGAAGGTCTGCACGGAACCCCCCCCTGCATAATAGGCCCAGTGGGAACCCAGCCTTAGTGCTTCACATTCACTTATACAGCAAATGTGAAACATTGAACGATACGGAACAATTCTTGTTGAATGAGTCAAGGATGAATCTGCCTTTCTAAACAGGTTGCACGTGACCGAATGCGCAAGCGATGACGTCAATAATGTCCTCGATGACGAGAAGCATTCAATGTAAAAGCAGCCTAAGTGTACGGCAAATTATCGGCAACATTTGTGCAAAAAGTCTTTTTGCGATCTTCTCAGATAGTTTAATATGGGTTTAAAAAATGTGTACTTGACATTTTTTGCTTTGGGTGAACTTGGTGGAGGCTGGGACCGAGTCTGAGCCTGGGACCACTCATGTCCTACCCACACCCAGAATAGCGGGTCCTACTTCGATGCTGGTATCTGCGGTGTTTTATGCCACCTCCTCCAAACCCTCCCCCTCCTCCTCCTCCGCCACGTCTACCTCTCAATTAAGAAGTGTGAGCATGTCACACAAAATGCAGACCAACTACAAACAAGGTGGTGTGCAGTTGGCCCAAATGGTCTAAAGGGGGAAACCAAAAATGGCACCACAATGGAAGGCGTATTTTGATCTTTTCTCTGAGGTCCTCTCCGTTCTAGGTATGGCACTGCTCACTGATATTTTATATTACTGCTATTGTGTTATGAACAGAACAAATACGGAATAAAATATTTTTTGAGTTAAATCCGTGTTTATTTCATGATGTAGAATCCAGTGGTGCATGGTTCTCAGACATAAGAGGCCTAGATACACCAACTCAGCAGAAACGTGTCCGTGGAAATGATCATTGCAGCTACAGTTTACAGCGCCAGGAATATGCAGCTGTAGGAGGAGGATAAATGTTGGGTTCATACAGAAGTTAAATTCTGGGCATATAAACATTCCCAGCAGTAATAATCCTTTAAAAACCATTTAGTACTTTGGAAATTTCAATATAATACAGTATGAATTCATCAAGAAGAATATCAGTCATCTGTTTTAAAACACTAAATTAAATATAATTTCTAATGCAGATTTTACTTATTAAAACCTTTTTGCGGAAAAGAGTACTTGCCTAAGGTGAGGGCTATACTGCAACTTTGGGTACAAGAAGTCTCTGTACCCAGTGATTGCAAGACATTCATGCACACTGGATTTCTTGCAGTCATCAGGTCACAGAAACTTGTTTGCCATAAAATGACCATATTGACACCCATTTCTTTGCAATGTTGCATGGTAACTTCACTTTTCACAAGCTTTTTACATGTTAGAGACACATGTATAAAGTTTTGATCAGTGGGTGGACCGCTCGAATGAGGGGTCTGCGGCACTTGCACAAGTGCTGTGCGCCTTTGGCTGGCTTAGATGGTTTTAGGCTCTTCCCGGCAGCTGAAGACAGCCACATAGATGTCATCTGCTGCGATGATCTATGTGCTTTATTTACCTGATGTAAGAACGATCTCAACATGTTCTGCTTGATAGGCAGGGACCTCAGCAGCAGGATCCTCACTGATGAAAACTTTTCAGACATGTCAAAAGTTTGTGAAAAGTGCAGCTACTCTTTAAGTTAGTGGGGAAAAGCCTTGGATGGGTTTGCTTTTAATATAATTATCTCCACATTGGTGCCATTATCTAATTACACTTCTGCAGAGAACTGATTTTCTTCGCTCTTCGTCTACTGAAAAGCTTAATATATAAGGCCATTTAAAACCACTTAACCAGATAAGTAACAGATGAGCAAATGATGTGCAAACTACCAATACCAAATGCGTGGTTACATCTGAATACATAATTATAAGTCAGAATAATGAAATGGTGCATGTTAAAAAAAACACGTCAAAGATGATGTGCTGTTATGTTCTCTTGGGAGTTCATAGCCAGCGCTGAGACATCAGCATACTGTACATATTATTCACATACGCTGATAGCCACAGGCATATGTCAGCCTGCAGGGCATAATACAATAAGGTAAAATAGATACAGGCAGTGATTGTTGGGTCAATATAATGATGGCTCCAGTTTTAAAGGGAACCTAGCATCAGAAAATGATAACGGGTTCATTATACTATATATATATATATATATATATATATATATACACACACACCACTGTTTATTCTCCCTGTGCTACAACATCACTGTGGGCATTATCCTTGTATTATAATACTGCTACAACATCACTGTTTGCACTAGGTTGCTTTCAACGAGTGTATTTTTGCTCCATATGAGGTCCATCTTGAGGGGACCACAATGCAAAGCTAATGTAAATCTATAGGGCTGATCACATGGCCGTATTTTTTATGTTTTTTTAAATCCAGCATGGTCTAATTTTGGCGTATTTGTATTCTTTTCTATTGGGTAGACACTAGTAATGAGCGAGCATACTCGCTAAGGGCAATTGCTCGAGCGAGCATTGCCCTTAGCGAGTACCTGCCCGCTCGAGAGAAAAGGTTCAGCTGCCGGCGGCGGGCAGGGAGCAGCGGAGGAGAGCGGCAAGGAACGGAGGGGAGATCTCTCTCTTCCCTCCCTCTCCCCCCCCCCACTCCCCCCTGCTCACTGCCGCAACTCCCCTGTCACCTTCGCCGGCAGCCGAACCTTTTCTCTCGAGCGGGCAGGTACTCGCTAAGGGCAATGCTCGATCGAGTAATTGCCCTTAGCGAGTATGCTCGCTCATTTCTAGTAGACACAGATCAGTATTTGCTAAATAGAAAATAATAAAAATTCGCAAACGCAAATTAAAAAATGATGACCTAAGCATGTAATGTCTTTTGAAACATGCCCATAAGGCGGATTCTTATTGCGGATGTGTTTTAATACGCTTGTCTGAAACCAGCCTTATCCTTGTATTATGATAGTGTTTGTTATCCCAGTACTGCGAACCTCAGGTATTAGACGGGACAACACTATGCTCATCTAATATAAGAGACTACATGGCACTCACTACTTATCACAATGCAGATGCAATTTTTATATTCTTCCTATTCACACGATGTGCGATTTTCACTTGTGTAAAAAAGGCATGTGAAAATCAGATGTGCAGCGATGCCATGTGTTTTTCGAACAAAATACACCGCAATTGCAGGTAAAATCACATGTAGAGAGCGTGATATCCGTCCACGTTACTTGGACCGATATTGTGCTCGCCCGTGTAAAAATGGCCTGAGAGACAGTGCTTGAAGTGTGGCTGAACTCACAAATCTGTCTTTCATTGCACATCTGTAAGGCCAGGCTCACACGAGCCGGTCGCTTAGCGACGACGCGGGTACTCACAGCCCATATGTACCTGTACCCTCACTCACTTTTCCATCATTTGAGGTACATACGCTACGGCTTTTCCGCTCGCTGTCCATGCGCGTAGCAGTTATCTACCGCTCCCCAGGTGCTCCTCGCCCCTTTTTGGACCACTTTGCTGCCTGGCTCCCCCACTTCCTATCCTGTGAAATTCCAACCCTCATCTTAGGTGATTTTACCATCCCCACTAACGACACTATCTTCCCGTCTGCCTCTCAGCTTCCCCTTGCTCTCTCTCAACTCACAGCCTCTCCCACTTACAAGGATGGCAATACTCTGGATCTGGTCTTCCTCCGTCTCTGCTCTGCTTACAACTTCACTAACTCCCCTTTTCCGCTCTCGGACCATAACCTCCTCTTTTTCTCTGTCACGCTCCTTAACATCTCTCCAGACCCACCTACCTACCGTACCTACAAGAACCTTAAGGCCATTCACACCCAGGACCTTGCTGAGTCCCTACAGTCCTCCCTGTCCCCTATCTCTCTCCTCTCCTGCCCCAACCTGACTGTCGCTCACTACAACACCGCTCTCAAACATGCCCTGGATGAAGTGGCGCCCCCCATGACCCAAGCCACCCGATGTAGGATGCGGCAACCCTGACTCACGCCTCAAACACGCTCCCATGCAGCGGTGCTCTAGAAGTGCTGAATGGCTGTGGAGGAAGTCGCAAACGTCTGCGAACTTTCTCCACTACAAATTCATGCTCAGAACCTACAACCTCGCCCTCCATCATGCCAAACAAGTCTATTTCACCTCTCTCATCTACTCACTATCGCACAACTTTAAACGGCTCTTTGATACTTTTCACTCCCTTCTCAGCCCTAAACCGCAGCCCCCTGTGACGGATCTTAGTGCTGTAGAGTTGGCTACCTACTTCAAAAAGAAAATTGATTTCCGTCAGGAAATAACTTCCCAATCCCAGACTAGCCCTGACCCTAGTCTTGCCATCACTGCATCTAGCTCCTGCTCACTGTCTGTACTTAGACCAACGACAGAGGAAGAAGTCTCCAAATTGCTCTCCTCTGCTCTAGCGCCCCCCTCCCCTCACACCTCCTCCGTTCCTTCTCCCCGGTGGTCATCTCCCATCTAACCACTATATTCAACCTCTCTCTGACCTCTGGCATCTTTCCCTCTTCTTTCAAACACGCTATCATATCCCCACTGCTAAAGAAGCCGACTCTTGACACAACTCCTTTATCTCTAAACTACTAGAACACCTAGTTTACTCCCGCCTTGTAAGCTATCTATCAGAGAACTCTCTCCTCAACCCCCTACAGTCTGGCTTCTGACCCCAGCATTCAACAGAAACTGCCCTTACAAGGGTATCCAATGACCTACTGACAGCCAAATCGAGGGGAGGTTACTCCCTACTGATCCTGCTCAACCTCTTCGCAGCATTTGACACTGTTGACCACAAACTCCTCCTCAGTATGCTTCGCTCCATCGGCCTAAAGGACACTGCTCTCTCATGGTTCTCCTCCTACCTATCTGACTACTCGTTCAGCGTCTCCTTTTCTGGCTCTACCTCTCCTCCTCTTCCCCTTGCTGTTGGCGTCCCCCAGGGCTCGGTCCTCGGCCCCCTCCTTTTCTCTATCTACACAGCCTCTGTTGGACAAACCATCAGGAGATTTGGCCTTCAATACCACCTCTATAATGACGACCCCCAGCTATACACCTCTTCCCGTGACATCTCTGCACCTTTCCTCCAAAACATCAACGACTGTCTGTCCGCTGCCTCTAACACTCTCTCTACCTAAAACTAAACCTCTCTAAAACTGACCTACTGGTATTTCCACCCCCCACTAACCGACCTCATCCTGACATCTCCATCTCAGTGTGTGGTGCCACCATAACTTCTAGACAGCATGCCCACTGCCTTGGGGTCATATTCGACTCTGATCTCTCATTTACCTCCTACATCCAATCTCTTGCCCGAACATGTCAGCTGCACCTTAAGAACATCGCAAGAATCCGCTCTTTTCTTACTGTAGACTCGCTAAAAATGCTTATTGTTGCCCCCATCCACTCTTGGCTCGATTATTGCAACGCTGATCGGCCTCCCCAGCGCTGGACTCTCCTCTCTCCAATCCATCCTGAATGCAGCACCAGGCTCATCTTCCTGTCCAGCCACTACTTGGACGCCTCTGCCCTGTGCCAGTCACTGCACTGGCTGCCTGCTAAATACAGAATTCAATTTGTATTTGTAACTCACTACCTTCATCCACAAAGCCCTCCACAGCGCAGGGCCCGCCACCCTATATTGCCTCCCTCATCTCAATCTATCACCCAGCCCGAGCTCTCCACTCTGCTAATGAAATTAGACTGCGCACCCCTCTAATTCGAACCTCTTATTCCCGCCTCCAAGACTTCTCAAGAGCAGCACCGGTCCTCTGGAATGCACTACCAAAGGATACCTGAGCAATCCAGGACTCGCAGAACTTCAGGCGTGCCCTAAAAACGCACCTCTTCAAGGAGACATACTGCATTCCCTAAACAAACCCCTCTGTACTCTGCCTGATAACATGCTCCCTGACCTACTGACTGCAATCCCTGCTAGCCATCATAAACTGCGCCTGCAGTCATACCGATTCTGCCGTCACACAGCTAAATGTCTGACCATTGTCTGTGTATAGCATCCCCCACTCTCCACCTCGCCATACCGTGCACATCTCCAGCCCCTTTACCTTATGTGTCACCCCATTACTTTGTACTTTTGTCTTTCTGTATTCCCCGTCTTTGTAAGCGCTGCGGAATATGTTGACGCTATACAAATAAAGATCATTATTATTATATGCAATGTTAATTGCGTATTGGCTGTGGGTCACACGCCTCCACTGACATCAATGGAGGCTGTCCACATGGAGTCGGCAGTAAAATAGAGCATGCTGCAATTCGTACCCACGAGTGTGAAGGAAAATTTAAAAATACATGCCTTTTAATGCCTCTGTTCTACCGCGGACCGTCCATGCAGAAGCCGATCATGGAATCCGGTCGTGTGAGACAGGCCTAATAAGCATTGCAATTAAGGTTCACTGTTTGCTTTATTTTTCTTCACAAAATATTGTCGAGAATCTTATTGAAAAAGGAAAAGTTGTCCATTTTTCCTATGCTTAAATCCAATGCCGTTCTTGGTAAACCGTTAGAGAAGACAGAACAAGATTCTCTTTGCATAACAGTCATGTGAAAGCAGCAAGATACATTAAGTCGGATTCACATAGGGCAGTTTGGTGAAATTTTTGGTTTACCCAAACTCAGAAGTTGATCCTGAAGGGGAGAAAAGATTATCTGCCACACAGAAATGTCTGAAAATCTGTTCCATGTATCTGAGTAGGGTTTGTAAAAATCCAAGTACAGCCTGTAGAAACAGTTCTATTCAGATGTAGATCTTCCACCTGTGAACATACCCCAAGGCCTTAAGGCTCTTTTACACACAACGATTATCGCTCAAAATTTGTTAAAACAATGGCTTTTAAGTGATAATAGTTGTGTGTAAATGCTACCATCAGGCACTTTTCGTTTGAACGATGATTTTTAGTTCAGCATAAAAACCATCCTTCTGATCGCATACTGGGAGCAGGAGATAACATTGTATTCTTTGTGCAACCCCTGGGAGAAAACAGCCTGCAGGCTGGGAGCTAGAGATTACATTGTTTTCTCTTAGCAGCTTGTGACTAAACAATAGAGCTAATTACAGAGCTGAGACCCCCTGCTGCTGAGTTCTACAACAGTTCCCAGAGACTTATTTGCATGCAAATGAAGTTGATAAAGTACTAATGGGCATTATTGCTCATTAGTACTTTATGCAAAATGATCGCTTAAAACAGTCATTCTCCTTACCTTTTTAACGAATTTTGAGCTATCATCTTTGCTTGTAAATGGGGCTTTAGTCACCAATTGCAGATTTGGTCAGTATTCCGCATAGGTGCTTTGAAGCAGGAGTGAATGCTAAAAAGAGGAGTAGCATAAATCTGTGCATTATACTTTTTCTGTCCTGTGGATTCAGCCCTGGTTTTAACTTACAAATAGTGTTGAGTGAACTGAACCAGTAGAACTCAGGTCAAACTTTACTAAAAGTTTGGTTATGCACAACACAGCATGCAAGAACGTTAGAAAAGTTCTACCCGAAACATGGTTCTACTGGTTGATTCGCTCAACATCCCTCCTAAACACTGGTGTACAGCACTGTGTAAGAGCCTTAGAAGCCCTGTATAACACGTTCAGAATGTTGTACAGAGCTTTTATGGCTCTTAGACAGCGTTATACACCAGTTTTAGGGATTTGGTGAACTTGCAGTTCGGTTTGAACTAGCTCGAACCAAACCAAAATTTTTTTGAAAGTTCGGTGATCCAGCTGAACTGAATTTTTCAAAAGTTCACTTATCATCTGATGCAAAATAATGACCATATCTGAAATGTGTGAACAAATGCTTGCATTTTTGTATCCAATTTTTCTCTGAGTGCCAAAAACTACGCTGTGTAATTCGGAATTAATTGGTTTACAGCCTGTTTGCCACATTTCTTGCATACAATACTATTTGTTTAGCACTTTTTATGTTTATATTTACACTGTTATATATTGTAACTAGCTGTCTTCACTTTATTTGTACATGCCAAAGTCATCTTCTTCATGGTTGCTGCTTTCTGCTTTTTCGTAAGTTTGTTTATTTGGTAAGCTTGTCAAACATCTGATGAAATCTGTCATAGTAGCCCTATATGCTGTGATTGCAGTTGGTATCAGGCACTGATGTGTATTAAAATGTGTATAAGATCAAAACGACTTCACTGCCTCACTCATAAATGTCCAAAACTGACAGTAAGTTACATTGTGTTATAAGTTCTAAGAAATGAAAGACGCCTCAGTGGGCCTACAGTATACTACAGCGCAAGCTGGCTGAATGGCCAACTACTGTCTGCTTATGCCATCTATTGCATGAGCAAAGTGCATGCTAATTCTGTGGGGCAACTCAGGACCCAAAATCTCAAACCTCCAAATAAATTGTTGTCCTCACGAAATTCCACGTCAATTCCGCCCCATGCGAACCCAGCCTAAAGGTGCCTGAAGATAACCTTAATCTAATTCCTTACATTATCATGCAAAACTGTCAACAGCATAGAGGGAACTTTCACATGGGCAGAACTGGCCACCAGAAGCCACCGCAAGCCATGGTAAATTCTGCCCCAAATCCACACGGCTCCATGCAGATTTTGATGCGGAATTAAAACTTGTGCTAATTCTACATAAAAATCGATAATGACATTTGTGGGTTTTGGTGTGAAATTCGCAGCGGTGGATTAAGGTCTGAATTTGGATGCATAATGCCGGCTTATTCTGGCCATTGTGAAATCACCCTTATTGCTAGCTTGAACTTTGCCTGATACACACTATGTATACTTTGTTGTAAGACAATCTATGGGCTTATTCAGATGAGCGTAGGCGCAACTGCGCTCGCTGGCACGGAGCGCAGTTGTGCCTAAATGAGGGCAATTTCTTCAAACCAGAGTGCAGGAGTTTGAAAAAATAAAAGCAGGAAGAGAGCTGCCGCCCAATCTTTCCCGCATGTAGCATTCACTATATGTGGAAAAGATAGGACGGGTCCTATTTTTTCTTGCCTGTATAATTAATGGGCAAAAATCCAGACAGTGAAAATGAAAACGCACTGAAATCCATTGATATTGGTGGTTTTGTTTGGTCCCGTTATGTGGCCGTGATGATCATGGTCACATAAGGGGAGAAAACAACATTCGTCTGAATCTGTCCTATGTCCGTAGATAGGCTAAGGAAAAAGTTGCAGGGAATCTGAAGTCCTTACAGTTTTCTAATCTATTTGCAGATCGCTCCTGCTGTAGATCCATAGATTCCTATTTATGCAACTTCTTCAAATATTAATATAGAGTCAGCTAAGCTTTATTAATGGTGAACCTGCCCTTTAATTAAAGTCAATAAGTCTCAATTCTGACCTTTTTGAAACGTCTTTCTCAATTAGGAACATTTCCACAGGTGCATATTACCTTGTTCAGAACCTACAATTCATGAAAATCCTTGTATGCAGAAAAATTCATAAAAATCTGTCTACAGCAGCAAAAACATAATGATAAATTGTAGGTAGGCAAGATAGTGAATCAATACGCTGTGGCAGAAAACCCCCAGGGCTTGCAGAAAGTCAATTAACATTACATTATGCCCCTTTTCCAACATAAAATTTATATATATATATATATGCAGCAAAACGAGGAAGTTATACCCGAGTTTGTCTCTTTTCAAATAAAATATTAAGATTTCATATTAAAAGCTGTGTTTTAGAGGGTCCATACTATAACTGAGCCTTCTATATAATAAATTAAGCTGAGATGTGCAGGTTTTTACAGGTTTTATGTACAGGCTTCTCCAAGATTCCCTGGTATATCAAATAACCTTGTTTGGAGACCCTTTACTTTTGGTTCACATACTCATCCCATTCATGTAAATGCAGAGGGTCCTTCAGTATACAAAACTCCTTTTTGGGCATTTTTAATTAAATTTCTTTAAAGGAGCCAATATAGATTATTCCATGTCTAAGATGTGTTCCAATAATATGCACGCAGTTGAACATGCTAACACGGCCACCTTAAGTTTCAACCAGAGAAACAAAACACGGCCCAATTTCAGCCATTCTGCATGGCTTTTTTAATTGGGTTGGATCATATTTTTTCCTGCAAGAGAGATCCCTGTTTTTAGTAGTTACTATCGCTATATATTCATTATTATAACTATATATTATAATGTTGCAAGGCTTATTAGAAGGTCAGACACTGAGCTATAAGGAAGCTGACTCCCATTAGGTGGCGCTGCAGAACCTTTGTTCCTTCCCCTATTTGCCTATCCTGTTTCCCAGAGGAGCTTGCATGGCCTATAAGTCTCCTCATGCCATGTCTCCACAAAAGAAACAGACACACTAGGGACTAGTTAGTAGTATAAATGAAGATCTTTATAGTCAGCACTTCCGCAGTTTGACATTAGTTTACGGGAAATAGTATCTTTAACTTTAAATAGAGTGCCCATTAGCCATGATGGCATTGATATAACTCAGAGGTATTCTAAATTAGGATGCATATACACTAGCATGGAGCATGTACAGCTCATTTACTATAGAGGCATAGACACTATGCAATGCCATATAGGTTTTGCCAGACTCCATGTGTATAGAGATATCTTCTAGAAGGAATATTTCCTCATATCTTCATATATGCATAGTCTAATGGAATAATATATACTTTTTCCCTTTTACCTTCATATGAAATCAAGAGACAAACAGTGGTACATTAGAGGCTCATGCATCATCATTAAATCCCAATTCCATGCAAAATAGTACAACTGTGCGCATAAGCCCTAAAAGTGACTGTTCACTTACATAATCACATTAGATAAGATGTTAAGGCAAAATAGCCTTGACTTCCATAAAATTATCATCATTTTGTTTGACCCTCTTTTCATTCTACTGTTTTATGAGAAACTTGATTTGTCTTAATGCAGCTAAGAAACTCTAAACTTTGACAGATCTTTTTTCTAAAGAAATGTAATTCGGGAATATTTCACAATGTTTGCCGTAATGACAACTAAATCTAACTTGACCGAAAGTTATTTTTCTTGTGGGATGAGACAATGTGCAAGCATATGATTCTTTAGTACTAGGTGGGCAAATCTCACATTCTTCCTACAGTCACACATTCACTACCAAATTAGTATTCCTAAAAGCATCCCACATAAAGTGTGGGCAAAGTACTAAAGAAAACTTATTTCATCATTGAAATGCAGCCCTACATCCTAAGTTCCTTCATCCTAAAATGTGCACGACAAGCATATTTAATGTAATATAATGTACGGCCTGTTGCGCTGATCTAGGGATATGGCTAAGAGCTCATGGTGAAAATGTTCTTGTCCCCTCCAAACTAGCACCAGTTATAACAAAACCAAAATCTGACCTTTTGCATTTTAATCCTACAAGTTCATTATTAAATTAGCTTGGATTCTCATCTGCACCTGGAGTTCTGCTTTCCTGCTCCATTCGGGAAGCAGGAAAAGGAAATCCCCTGGCCGAATGGAAGCGAACAGCACTGAATGGACCGCATTGACTATAATGGGGTCTATTCGCTTCCCGCTCAGCTGCCTGGCTTTTAGCTGGAAGAAAAAGCGCTGCATGCAGCACTTTTTATTCCGGTATTTTCGGAAGATGCCCCATTACTGGAGGGAAACATAATAGCAGACCTAGTCATAGAAAAAAGGTTTGTGGTTAGGCAGCATGCGGTATGCCTACAGCTAGTACAGAGCCGCAGAGGTCCTGTGTGCCTCAGAATGGCTGCCTGCACATGGCTCTAAAGTCATAAGACCACATGTAAAAGGGCATTAATGGAATTATCGAGCTGTAAATAAATGGCGGCAGCTTATGCGGTAAGATAGTTTCACATACAGTGCTTTTAAGAGAAAGGCCACAGTTTTGTGTTGCAGTTTTTTGCAGTTCTTGAGCCAAAAACAGAAATGAATTTAAAAAAAATGAAAAATATAGGAGTGGGTCTTATGGACCTTTCATATGCGATGGAATATGCCCTCCTGTGAAGTGAGTATGCAGCGCCAAAATTGGCACTACAAAAGTATGGATTTTGGTGCAGAATTGAAAATAGCAGAATCCTGCTGGCAGTTCTGCGTCAAAATTTGTGGATATTTTTGCGGGGTTCAGGAGCAACATATTCTTCAACGCTTTTGCAGAATATTCCGTCCCTTGTTAGTGATCCTTTATACTTCTCCTTCCAGCTTAATCCACTTCTATGTTTGGCTCAAAAAGTTGCATCAAAAAGTGCAGTGGCGTTTTTCCAAAAAACGTTATGAGTGAAACCTCCCTTAAGCAAAAAAGACACAGCTCATCTATTGGATCATCTACAACACCAGCTCCAAAGCTTCTGTGGTCCCTCTACCAGACTCTCTTTGCATCTACTGTATCTTACATCCATCTCTTTTTTCCTACCAATATAAGGCGTATTCTGTTCTCCCTATACCATGTGGAGGAAAGGAAATAACAACCACTTGCTCGGAGCAAGACTGCTCACTTTTAGAGCCCAACTGGGGTTTACAATGACTTTGCTTTAAATAGAGCCAAAACAATAAAATGTCACATCTGCTTTCTGGACACCTGTTTTTTTTAAAATGGTAACTGTAAAGCTCAATACACACATATTACACTATAATGCTATCTACATATTATTGACAAACCTGTTTTAGCCTGAAGGCATGTCCTCAGTAGCAAACATATAGAGAGTCTAGGCTTCATTTCTAGGCAGTTGATTGGCTAGATGTCATTCAGCTGCTCATTACTGCTTCAGTTCATGCTGTGACTTCCTGCTTGGAGAGAGGCAGTGAGCTTCTCCATTCAATATTTGGGCTTTGAACTATTCCTATGAGTGCTGTAGAGACTTCAAACTGTTTACGACTATGAGATTAAAAGATAGATTGCCGTAAAGTGGCAAAATTGTATAAGGCTGATGGTAAATCCCTGACATAAAACATGCATGAATATTTTTCTTTATTGTTTGAGAGGGTGAAGTTACATTTTTAAGTGCCCTCTGATTTCTTAAATGTACACGGTAATTACTCAAGAACTCTCTGATTACATCTTGTGTATCACAGATGTAGAAATGGTTGCAAGGCTGTTTGAAACATGTCAGCGCTTTTGTGAACTGTCGCATGTTTATTCACTTAGGAGGATGGAGTATGAAACTTGGAAGTGAAATTCAAAGGATCAATTGCATCAGAATACATGTTTAATGCATGTGTGCAGAGCTGTTCTTTTCCTGTGTTACATCCGCTGTCAGGACAATTGTGGTTCATTGTCAGTGATCCTTGACTCACAAAGTAGCTAATATTACTAGTGCATTGAACAGAGCCAAATAACGATTACTTAACCACTGGGAATGGCTATTGTACATTTGAGTATTGATTTGAGCGCACCTCTCAGCCCTCTTGTTATGCTAATGGTAAAATAAATATATTAGCATATGGCAGTTTAATGAACCCCATGAACTTTGTTCTCTAGGTTTACAGCCGATTGTATTACTAGCAAATTTAACAAAAATCTATAGTTGTATTTTCCCAATCTGCACATAATTACTAGCAGACTCCTGTTCTTCATGCTTTACAAGCAGGTGGCTTTCCGAAAAGGAAAACTGCTGCTGTTTCTAAATAAAACCAATAGTGCTGAAAGACTCAAATTCTTCACTAAATGGAATATTAGTACAAATTTACATGTTGTAGTTTTGTAGCAGAGATTTCTCCTACTGTTCCTGCATGTGAATGGGACTTGCAGAAATCCATGTGCTTACCACCAAAACAACCCAGTAGAGATGGATGGAAGTAATTGCCATTTGCAGAAACTTCGGCAAACAAATCTACCACGCATAAATATACTCTTTACCATGGATTGAAATAGCTATCAATTTAATTGAAAGGATCAAATTTAACATAGTTATATTCTTGGATGATTGGACTGATATAAATCAGCTCAAGGCTTCATGCACTCAGCCATATTAGGAAGGGGGGTTGTATGGAACCATAATAAGGTATCCATAGAGGTGCATAGGGTCCTATTGTATCTTTAAATGCTTCTAATTTTATATGGAGGCATACTGAGATTTGGATGGAGAAAGAAAATGGTGGCGTCCACCATCAAAATATAGTGATGCTCTGAGAGAATGATGAGTCTGGCAGCCACTCTTGCTTTACATGGGATGACTATTATCTGAATAATCACTTGAAAAAAACAAATGCAAATGACAGCCATTTCTTGTAAACATGGCCTCCAACAGAAACTTGAATGTTGGAGAGCTTGCAAGCAAAGTATGAGGCTTTCTAAATGCATGAGAAGGAAAACTCAATGCAAAAAAAACTGTTAAGTACAGAATTTTTTTCTGCATAGACTTTGTAACATATGTGTGCATTGATTTTTCATGTACGAAAGCTTCCATAGCCTTTAATGCAGTAGATTTTTCTGCAGTTGTGTGAAAACTCAGTTTAGCAGTAGTGTCAAGCAGGTCTGCTTCATCTGTACTAGTCAGGTTGTGTGACGAGTGATAATTTGCCCACTAGTCGTTAGATGTTTCATTTGAGCTCACCTATAAAAATAGTTGCTGGTTGAACAAAAGTTATCTGCTATAAGGTCATAGTCGTTCTTATTTGAACGACTTGTGAAAGACTTTGCATGGAGATTCACCCTACGAACGATATCTCGGTAAACGACTACTGAACAATAAGCGCTCTGTGTTACCGGTTTTTAAACAACTGTCATACTCTTCAGCTACTTTTCTGAGCAACTAACTGAACAGTAGTTGCTCAGTGTAAAACTACCCTCAGCTGCACTGACCTTTGATAATGACATATATACTGGGACAAGGCTGATCTGATGAAGCTTACTGATAGCATAGATAATAGAGAGCAACATGTGGTATTGGGGCTCAAAAAAACACTAGACACCAGGGACCGAAGCTTGCTGGAGTACTAGAGAGAGTAGAAAAGAGTAGTATTTGCAACATTTGGACAGTTTTTCCTTTGGTACCAAGAACTAGGTAGTGACATACCGTATTGCATCTCTTGGGCTTGTTCACATGGCCACATGCAAAGAACATTTCAGGTCTCCCGCAGCAGTTAATACATCACAGCCCATACGCTCTGCCAGCAGAGACCGAGTATTGGCTGTGTATGGCACTGCACATGCCTGGGAATGATGCACTCAGGGACATGCACAGAGTTGGGCTGTTCATGGAAACGCTGTCCATATGCAATGCACTGCGTATGGACAGCGTATCATACGCAGCCCATACAAAGGCTGCCTATGACACGCAGAGAAATAGAGCATGCTGCGATTTATTTCTCTTGCGTATCAATAAGCAGTGTCCACACGCAGCTGTGCATAGATCAATGAAAGTCCATTGACTCCATTCAACGTGTGCTACACACGGGAGATAACATGCGTAATACGTGGTGATAATACGTCCATGTGAATAAGCCCTTGTATTGAGAAATTATATGCAATTCCCTAATACATATAATGAGTAGATTTAACATATATTAGGGCAGTTTCAGATGAACGTGTATTTCTCCTGTTGAGTGGAAGAATGGGACAAAACAAAACCACTCATTTCAAAGGATTTCGGTGGTTTTGTCTTCACTAGCTTTTTTCTCGGATGTTAATTGATAGGACCTGCTCTATCTTCCCCTGTTTTTTTTCAAACTCTGACGCTGTGGCACAGAGTTTGAAAATCCAAAGAAAAACCTTGTTCAACTATGGTCTGTGGCACCAAGCGTAGTTGTGCCTATGGCCATCTGAAGCCCTCCCTTAAAGTGTAGGATTTACCAGAACATGCCTGTAGAACATTATGGCGGTTCCAGTGAGATCCATTCACATAATGCAGAGTGCTTTATGAGAGATTCGATGCAATTTCGGAATAACCTTTGAAGTGGCTACAAATACAGGGTTTCCACAGAATAATACATCACCTATAAATAAAAGGTATTTTCTTGTGGTTTGACCCTACAAAATATGGACATTATTTTACTAGAGAGGACACCATAGCCGTATAATGATATGAGCTAAGTGATAATATGACCTTGTGTTATTTGCTCCATACTTCTCATTTCCTGTATCTTTTCTATAACCGTGTTTAGCTCAGTAGCTTTCTTGTGTGCTGCCAAGTAGCATCTGGAGAAACAATTTGTATGTCTGGCTTTGTGAGGAAAACAATTCAATATCTCACATTTTCAGATAATTTCTTCTGCAGAGTCTCCTGGCTTGTGCACTCCAGACTGATGCTTGCTGTAGCAGGGTAGAAAATAAAGGACGGTCACGCTCATCCCCTTGACTGTTTGTAAGTTGCTTGATGATCTTGCTGCATTTTATTGACAGAGTTTATGAGGCATTCATACATGTGAGCTAGACAGAGTCTCCTTCTCAGCCAAAAATTATACAAGGCCCAGATAAGTTTTCTGAAAGCTATTTTCAATAAATAACAAGCCAGGTTTGGTAAATGATGAAACCTGTCTAGGACATTTCCTGCTCGGATAGTGTTGTGAAAAATATGCCCTTCGCTGAACTTACAACCTGACTAGTACAGATGTAGCAGACCTGTTTGACATCACTGCTAAACTGAGTTTTCATACAACTGCAGGAAAATTTACTGCAATTAAAGGCTATGGAAACCGTTGTGCATAAAAAAAAATGCATGCATACCTTATTTGCTTTTTTTGCATTGAGTTTTCTTTCTCATGCATTTAGAAAGCCCCATATTTGGCTTGCAGGCTCTCCTACATTCAAGTGTCTGGATCAGGGGTGTTCCCATCACTGATCAGCTGGTCTCTCTCATGAATCTGCACAAGCTCAGCTCTCAATCACCTCTCCTCTTTGAAAGGCTGTTTAGCATAACCACACCAACTTTGCTTGGAAAATAATACCAGTATAGAATTCAAACAATCAAAACTTATTTAATGAAAACTAATTAAAAAAAGTCTTAATTTCCAAAACACGTTGACTAAGGCCCCCTGCACACAGGCGGAAATTCTGCGGCGGGATTTCCCGGAGAATTTCCGCCCGTGCCTGCCTGCATAGGATTGCATTACAAAACGCAACACTATGCAGATGGCCGCAATTTGTCCGCTTGAAAACAAATTGCGGCATGCTCTATTTCTGTGCGGGTCTCACAGAGACCCGCACAGAAATGTCAATGAAGACCCGCCGGCTCCGCTCTGCTCTGGGCTGCAGCCGGCACATCACAGAGCTTCGGAGACGCCGGTAGTGGGTGAGCCGCAGGGCTGTGCAGGGGCACGGGTATACATCCTGCTGCAAGAATTCTTGCTGCGGGATCCAACTCGGCCGTCAGCAGGCTGCCTAAAAGAAAATGCAAAAAAGAACACATCTGTACCTCATTAGGATGAATAAACATTTAAGTCACAATGGGGGGAAGGCGGGGAGTGGGGTGTCCCACGCACATGTGTTCTGAAAGAGCAAAACGAACAGTAATACATGCCAAAATGGCGCAAATGCATTGCACTTAGAGCTTAAACAGACAGCCATGTTTTTAGATCATTTTGCGGGCATGAAAATCAAAGGGCTTATTCACACAAGCGTATATGGGTGGGCGTTCTCACGGACGACCAATATACGCTACCATGTGATGTACGGGCTCGGCATATATGCCGTTGGGTGGGGGAAGACAGCTTAGACTGTCTCCCTCTTCCCTCCCCCTTGCCGTATTACCTCCTCTCTCCTTCCCTCTGGCTGTTTGCAATGGGAGGGGGCAGGGCACCCCCTCCCCGCCACTTGTCTGCTGCCAACAATGGGCTGGGGCGCCGCTTAGCTCTGCCCTATCCCGCCCTCTGCCATTGCAAACAGCAGCAAGGGGCAGAGAGGAGAAGAGAAGGTGGAGGGAGTTTAGCAGTCACGTTGCTAAACTCCCTCCCACCTCCTTTCTCCGGCTGCTGTCATTAGCTGCCATAGGAGTCTATGGCAGCGGGCGTAGTCAGGCCAGGAAGATAGTTCCAGGACTATCCTTCCTGCCTGGCGTAAAAGTGCCTGGCCAGGCGCTTTTACGCTGCGGGAATATGCCTGTGTGATCTGATGCATCAGATGGTACAGTTTATCGGCTAGCCGTGAAAACAGTGCTGATATACGCTCATCTGAATAAGCCCGTAGGGTTTGTGTGCACGCTGTGGCACTTGTCCGCCAGAAATCGGCACCCAATGTCAGACAAGTAGCGCTCATGGGCACAATTGTTTATCTGGATTACCTGCCAGCAATTCCATTGAAGAATATGAGCGTCTGCCTAGCCTGAAATAGCTGCTTACAGGAAACAAAATATTCCATTTAAGTGCTAATTTTTGAGAGAAGTTTGCTGATTATAGTGAAATAGCTGCTTCTCATTATCAGCGTTCTGACGGATGCAGGGCCCTCGACCTTGACACTAAACAACTAAAATATAGTGCAAACGTGTTAGGCAGGTGGGGAGAAAATGCTGTAAAGTAGGAATACTTTCAAAAATAGACGTGTGAATAGTTTATTTTTGTCATTAACAAAATATGAAGTGAATGAACAAAAGAGAAATCTAAATCAAATCAATATATGGTGTGATCACGCTTCAGACCTTTCACAAAGGACAGTATTGTCTGGGGCTTTCTGAAGGTCCCTTAGGGTTTCCTTGATTCTTTGCTTATTAAGATGTGCCTAGTATAAAGCAATATAGCAACGTTGCTTTATATTGTACAAGCGATCAAACAATCGCAGGTTCAAGTCCCCTATTGGGTACTGGAAAACAAATAGGAATGAGTAAGGCCTTATTCACACGAACGTTTTATCGCGGCTATTTTGCAGCGATAAAATGTCAGCCAAAAATCGCGACCATGTGAAAGATTGGATTCCAACGCATTCGGTCAGATGGGCGATTTTCTGGTGTGTAAAATCGGCCGGATGGATTCCGGTTGGCTGCTTTTACGTGCAGCTTTGCCGGCAGCTCTTATAGGCTTGTATGGGAGCTTCTATTGCCGTGATCAGCTGGCAAAGAGAGGGGGAGAGAGTTTAGCATTGCTAAACAAAGTATTACTCACCTAGCAGCGCTGTCCGGGCTCTGCGCATCTTCTCTCCGCAATCCTGGCACTGATCTAAAGCACTTTCAAGAGGCAGGGATTTCAAGAGCTGGGGAGCCCAGACAGCGCTGCTAGGTGGGTAATGTTTTTTTTTTCCACAGCAAGGGACGATTTCCAGGGAAGGGCTTATATTTAAAGCCCTTTCCCAAAAATCACAGCGAGGGGTTGCCTGCCCCCCATTGCTTTCAACAGGTCCGCTGGCAGCAGCGCTGGCCCTATTTAAAGCAATGGGAGAACATTGCGTTCCTTTGCCACAGCTGTTGCAGGGGATTCCTTCATCTCCATGGGGAGTCCCTTTGTCACTGAACACTGTGACAATGCTGTCACAGTGTTCAGTAATGAGGAGACTCTCCGCAGGAAGTTTTTACACGCAGCACAGACCTTCCCGGGACACGGATGTCCTATCTTTTGCAGTCGCGAGTATTTTGCACCTGTAAAAGAAGGACATGTGAACACATCATAGGGAACCAATGGTTGTATTGGATACCCTTTTTTGCGCTCATAGGCGTGCGCAAAAAAACTCTCATCTGACTCTGCCCTAAAAATTGGTATCTCTGCATTCGTAGACGTCCAATTTATTAAAATATCACAACATTATTCCCATATGGTAAATGCTCTCATAAAAGAATTTGACCGCTACCTCCAAAAAAACTGAATAAAAAGCGATCAAAAAGTCATATGTACCCTAAAATGGTATACCAATAAATCTATAGGTCATTTTGCAGAAAACAAGCCCTCATGTAGCTGTGTCGCCAGAAAGGAAGGTATGATTTTTTTTGAAAGTGGAAATAGTATAACGGCAGAATGTGACCTGGACGCAGAAGCATCAATACCCCTTGGTCAGGAAAGACGTAAGCATATTGCTAACAGTCCTGTTAGTAAGATGTGCCATAACTAATTTTTAAAAAACAAATTATATAATGTAAGTAGAATAAGTATGGAAGCCTTGATGACATTTTTAGAAAGGATAACTGAATACAAAGTGGTTTCAGGTGATATTCATCTACACAACAGCAAAAAAAAGACAAAACTTTAGTTTTTCAGTAAGTTTGTCTCGAAATGGAAAAGAGATAAGTGGAAACACCTACATATTGTGCCTCCCTAGTTCTGCCTGATACCAAGAGCACAATAATACTGCAGAAACACTAAGATAATTACTTAGCAACCAGACCTCGCTACTGACACCACTGGGCAAATTACAGAAAATTGCTCTTTCTCTGCAGGAATCTCACTGTGCTCCTTTGGGACCTTCACACCGACTAGAATAATCTGCTAAAGCGTTGTAGAATTTGTCCTTCTACGGAATATTCAGCACCAAAATCCGCACTGCTAACATGCGGATTTTAATGTGGATTTGAAAATAGCAGAATCCTCCCAGCAATTCTGCATCAAAATCTGCAGTTAGCAATGCGAATTTTGGTGCGGAATTCAGGGACGGCATATTCTGCAACATTGATGCAGAATATTCTCTCCCGGGTGAAAGGTCCCTTAAGAGCACATCCTCAGTTCCTCCGCTCAGTGCCGTCTGCCATTCCAGCAGATTCTATAAGAATACCAGTTATCTGTAAGTTAAGTTTATCGAATAGCTCACACTGTTACTGGCTGCCTGCACTTACTCAGCAGATAATGCAATTGTATTAAGTTACTGGAGGGACAAGTCTTTTAGCTGCAAAATGATGTTTTTGATCATAAACTTAGCATGAATTTCTACAATAATTTGGTAAATGTGGTTGCACTAAAATTTTAGCTAAATCGGCAGTTCTTGCTCAAGCTTGAAGTTTTACTATAGAGAAAATATATTTGCAGTCATAACCGGGAGATGATAAAGTCACTAGTGAATGTGGAGGCTTCATTATTATTTTTTCATCTTGGAAACAGCAGCAATAATACAAATATTTTTAGTACACTCTAATATACTATAAAATGTGATTGCCTGACAGCCATCCCAACGATTATTGCTCCTGCAGAGGTGTAACTAGAAGATCTTGGGCTTCCTACCTACCATGTGCCATTCATAACACTGCTGACTTCTTGTGTGATAGAGGGGATTTTGGGTCCCTTACGGCTCCAGGGCCAGCAATGACTGCTACCTCTGCACACCCTATAGCCATGCCCCTGGGCTCCTGGGCAGGGCAGGCTGGAGATCGCTTCTGGACGGCTGCCTTCACTTACAGTAAACAGGCAGTTGTTTATTAATGAGCGACTGCCTGTTTACTGAAACTAATCGCAGTTTGATTTTTATGCCTGCAGAAAGTGAACGATAAACAATAAATTAATTATCATTCATCGTTCAGTTGCTGGCAGCATTTACAATGAACTATTAGAGTTCAGTTTTGCATGATCCAGTGATAAATGGAAGTCTTCAAACAAAGGCTGGACAGACATCTGTCTGGGATGATTTAGTGATTCTGCACGGAGCAGGGGGTTGGACCAGATGACCCTGGAGGTCCCTTCCAACCCTACCATCCTGTGAACCATAATGGTTCTGTGTAAAAGGGCCCTAAGATTTGGTGATAAATTGTATGGCAAGAGTCTTTTTACGCAGAATGATTATCATTCAGTTTATCGCTAGATCATGCGAAACTGAACAATATAATCGTTCAGTGTAAACACTGCCAGCGACTGAGTGACCAACAATAATTTGTTCGCTTTTGATTCAGCATTCAGTTTTATGCAGGCATAAAGCCAAATATATAAACAGGCAGTTATTTATCTATGACTGACTACCTGTTTACTGTGAATGGAGGTGTGTAACAAGAAGCAATTTACGGTGCACTCTGCCTCCATTCTTTGAACGATTATCACTCCTGTGTGAAAGCATAGAAGCGCTAATTGTTGGGACGACTGTCAAATGTTTAAGCGCCCAACAATCGTTCCATGTAAAAGGACCCCAAGATCTATTTTCTATAACGTCAGCACAATGGACTACATTTAGGCTGCCTGCACACGGGCGATTTGCAGGAGCCTCCGTATTCTGCAGCAAATCCAGCCCATAGCATGCTATAAGAATACACTATTTCCTGCCCACGAGCGGAAATCGATTGCTATTTTCTGCTTACCAGGGAGGAATCGCAGCATGCTGCGATTTTGTGTTGGCTATGCACAGCCGACTTCCATTGAAGTCAATGCAAACCATCTCTTCTGCGGACATTCTGCAATCATCACTGCAGAATGGTTGCAGGAGCCGCGTCATTGCCATAGCGACGGCGCGGTGTCCTCTGTACTGCGCATGTGCGCTTGCACTCCGGCCGGCACATTTGCAGCAGAGGAGAAGACGGCAGAGAGATAAGCAGGGGTCAACGGCTGGGTATCGGGTTGAACTCCACTGCGGAAATCCCGCATGCGGGGTCTGACCCGCCTCTGTGCAGGCGGCCTTAATATGAGTTAATGCCAAGCTCAACCACTATTACACAAAATACCACTAATGTTGCATTTCACATTCTGTAATGAATTTTACATGGTCTTCAAGTCGAAGCTGAAGGCTTTCAGGTCTTAGTTAAGTATTTTTGAGTTAGTTTAAAACTATTCTTTTATTAACCAGGTTCCTTCAGATTAATAATAAAAGCCCTTAGGTTATATCCAATGTGTATTTTCCAACTTCAGGTTTGTATATGGAAAATACGCAGCATATAACACTTTAAAGGCCAAGTGGATGAGATTGCCATGGAAAAAATCCATAAATTGACCTGTCGTACAGAGTCAATTTATGCAGCAGATTTGGGATTTTTCCCGTTCAAATGAGGGAATGAAATTCATGGCAAATCAAAACCCACGGCACATCTGTATGCGGACTTCTTGCAGATTTTCTACTATGGATAATTTGTCTTGTGAGGATGACCTTTAATGAAGCAACACGAGCTCCTGTGGACTACAGTTTATGCTCTATTCACATCTGCACCGGAGCCTCTGGCAGATTCTGTTGTATTTAACAGGAACAACAGTGGCGTTTTATGTTGTAATGACGGATATCTGAGTGGAAACTGATGGATCCCATTGTAAGTCAAAGATGGATTCAACTTCAATAGTGTTCGTCACATCATTAACAGAAACCATAAAGCAGGGGTTTAGGGGATGTCCACACTGGCCAGATTTGCCAGAGCGATCCGTCCGCACAGAAAATCCACAGCATTTACAGTAGCAGCAAAGTGGATGAGATTTTTAAAATCTAATTGACATGTTGCTGAAAAAAATCCGCTGCGGAAACTAACGTGTAGTGCAGAATTTAAATCCACAGCATGTCCATTATGGCGCTGGATTTTCGGTGAGGAATCCAACTCTTAAAATGGAGGGATAAGTTAATGGTAACAGGATGCAAAATACCTAAAAGTCTAAAAGTAGCTCTACTATTGCTGGAATGCAACTCTATATCCCCTCAGTTTTGGAAATAGGTGTAGTAATTTCTTGTTAGCCGCTAGACTTGTCCTGACTAGGAGATGGATACTGCTGTCCCTCCTAATGCCAAAGAAATACACGATGTGATGACTGATCATTGCACATATGAGAGAATATTGGCTTTAAATAATGAGAACTTACTAAGTTCTATCAAAAATGGAACCCTTGTTTACGTTACATTACAAAATAGGGCTTACTTTAAATCTATTGCCCCTCGACTCTCTGCACTCACTAGCTAATTCCAATCATGCTCCTTTGGTTTCGAAGAGTGTAGGACTTACTTAGCAATGGTTTCGGGGTCTGCTAACTAGATAGTTGCCACTTTTGGATCTGGGTCTCGATGGTCTTTCTGTCTAACTCAACCATACTTGAAACATAAATTATTTTTACTGAATTCAATGGATTACAGACTGTGTGGGATCAGATTCATAGAGGTTCATTGAGTAGGATGTGAGTCTTCATTGAAACTGGAAGACATATAATATATTAGAAAACCTGATTAATCTCTTGCTACGGAGTCTTGTATATAAAGTAGATGTCCACTGTCCTCTTTCGACATCACAGAATTTATGGCACGATAGTAGATGTCAGCACATATGAAAATAAAAGCAGGGCTTAAATTGTCAATATCTTACTTAGAAGTTGCTTACCATGTGGAATCCCAAATTGCACTGCTATTGTAACTTGGTTATACTTGTTTAAACACTCTTTTGAATTGTGTATGCTTGCTTCCAGGGTATATTGTATCTCGTGCTCTGGAGATTGTAATGTATAAATGTTCTTTACAAAAAGGTCGTTGACCTTAGAACTGTATTACGCTGATACTTAAAGATTATAAATCAATAATATGTACTGGAAATTCTAATCTGAAAAAGCCTAATAAAAATGATTTATTAAAAAATGTGGGGGCGGGTTCTGCACCAAATTCCACGTCAAAAGCAGCATCAAATGTCCAGTTTTTGACGCAGATTTTTCTCTACGGATCTGAAGTGCAATGTCCACTGTGGACGCTCCACAGCAAATCTGCCCCTTGTACACATACATTAAGAGAGGCTAAAGAAGGGACAAGTGCCTTGGGTAGTGGCTCACTGGAACTACAGGTCCCAACAGGGTAGGCCAGGAGATCCTCTGGCAAGCTCAGGCTCTGATACGATAATGGGCTTCTAACACAACTGAATTTGGAGCCAGCCACTTGCCACCACGGGCTATCTCTGTGGGAACTATGTCAAACCTGTGCACAAAACACAACAGAAAATGTTACTTTTTTGTGCTTTTTCATAGGATCATAGAATGATAGAGTTGGAAGGGACCTCCAGGGTCATCAGGTCCAACCCCCTGCTCAGTGCAGGATTTACTAAGTCATCCCAGACAGATATTTGTCCAGCCTTTGTTTGAAGACTTCCATTGAAGGAGAACTCAACACCTCCCGTGGTAACTTGTTCCACTCATTGATCACCCTCACTGTCAGAAAGTTTTTTCTAATATCTAATTTGTGTCTCCTCCCTTTCAGTTTCATCCCATTGCTTCTAGTCTTTCCTTGTACAAATGAGAATAGGGCTGATCCCTCTGCCCTGTGACAGCACTTCAGATATTTGTAGACAGCTATTAAGTCTGTCAGCCTTCTTTTTTGCAAGCTAAACATTCCCAGATCCTTTAACCGTTCCTCATAGGACATGATTTGCAGACCGCTCACCGTCTTGGTAACTCTTCTCTGAACTTGCTCCAGTTTGTCTATGTCTCTTTTTAAAGTGGGGTGCCCAAAACCCCACTTTTTTTCTTTTAGAATTTGCAAATGATTAAAATAGACCAGTGTTTGGTTACATAATAAATACTTGACATCATTATTTTCACATTTGGGAGGTTTGGAAGCCACTTGGCTATTTCTATATTCCTTGTAGACTGTTATGCTGAGTGTGACCGTGCACATAAGACCAACTATCTGCCAGAACCAAGTGACAGGGCACCTCTATACCAAGGAGAGTCACAATGGAGCAGACATGCATGGCATATAAAAGCAACATGTCATAAATATAAATAATGGGGAAAACCCCTTCCGTAAATGTTAAATCTGTTCATATAATTGTCTCATAATCCAGACCATTGTAATAATTACAGCCTGGCAAGAGCAGATTCAATAATCCCACTACACTACAGTATACACTTATCAGACAAATACTTTGTTCCCCTTTCTATTCCCATAAAATGAGTGACCTGTAATATAACTAGTAAGCATGTCACTTGGACTAGTACTAAACTCATGGTTCTAAGGGCAAAGTCCACAACAAATCTGGACTGATAGGTTTTATTGGACAATATAATAAAAGCATCACCCCTCGGGGTGCAGTAAAGTATGGCAGCTCAGTTTTAATACTGCTGTCTTACACCACTTGTTCTAGTCATTCCAATATCTACCAATTTCACATTGTTGTGTGCATGTCATAAATTTTTGAAATGCAAACTGGAGCACAAGGCTGTTGAAGCTTCAGTGTTTGTAGTCTTTATTAATAGAAGATTAATCTATTTCTGAATTTATGGAAACTGCAAAAATCGTTTTCTAAATGGCTTTAAGCAAAGCTTAGCCTCATATAGTGAATGCAGATCCAAGAGGAGCAGCAGCGGGATTCAAGAGCAGATTCTACAGGCGTGCATTTGGTGTTCAATGTAGAGAAACCACTTGTCATATCAGTTGTTTTGACCTTTTTATATTCTTCTTGTTTGATTTTTTTTTGCAAATAGCCGAAAACGTGTAAATTTGGCAAATTAACCTAAGTTGCAATGGGGGTTGAATAATTTTGATTGCAGCTGTACAAGTGTTGCAGGAAGCCAAAAGTAAACCATGAGACCCTATAGCATAACTTGAAATGGAGCCCACTCCAGCATGACCATATTCAAGGAAGTTTAGAATATGTAACTCTGATGTTTATTATTGTCCCAATTAAAAAAATAAAATAAATCTTGTTATTTGTATAGCGCCAACTTATTCCACAGTGCTTTCAGGTAACTTATTTATCCCCCCCCCCCCCCCCCACCACCATGCCAGGTACTCATTTTACTAGCCTCGGAAGGATGGAAGGCTGAGTCAACCTTGAGCCGGCTACCTGAATCATGCTGGGATTGCACTCTCAACCTTCAGGTCATGAGCGAGAGCTTAGAACTGCATTTCTGCTGCCTTAACACTCTGCGCCACATGAGGCTACCTATTTTGTCCCGCTCTCTTTTTCATCCTTTGGTTTCCATTAGAGATCTGCATTCATTTACCCATTGACCCTTTTACACCCCTCCATTATCCAGTGGGATTTCTTATTAAACATTACTTTGAAGTGGAGATATACCCACATGGCTGTTGGGCTCAATAGCAGCAGTTACTCTGGTAGTGACATCTATGAGCAGATGCTTTGAAAAAGTTTGCAGATGCCTTTTAAATTGCTACAATCACTATAGGGTTGGTGTGATAACTAGAGATGAGCGAGCGTACTCGGATAAGCACTACTCGATCGAGTAATGTGCTTTATCCGAGTATCGCTGTACTCGGGGCTAAAGATTCGGGTACCGCTGCGGCTGACAGGTGAGTCACAGCGGGGAGCAGGGGAGAGCGGGCGGGAGAGAGGGAGAGAAAGATCTTACCTCCGTTCCTCCCCGCTCTCCCCTGCAGCTCCCCGCTCCGTGCCGGCACCCGAATCTTTAGCCCCGAGTACAGCGATACTCGGATAAAGCACATTACTCGAGCGAGTAGTGCTTATCCGAGTACGCTCGCTCATCTCTAGTGATAACTCAAAAGTGTAATTGCAGACATAGACTTGATGATTATGTGGCATCTGGATATGCTGGACTATTGGGAATCTGTTCCACTGATCCAAAAATCTGTTAGGCATGTGTAAAAAGTAATCTTTGTTGTTAATTATTATTGTATTACCAAAAATGTTCAACTTGAAATCTTTTTACATTTGATTTGTGGGGTAAATCTTTACATCCAGACTCATTTTAGTGGAGTTATTTGGGGAATCACTTTTAGGGTTGGGAACCCCATACTGATCCTAATACATGAGAGAGCAAGGAGGAGTCTAATGCTAAAGACTCTACATTAGAGTCTGTGGGAAATCCGAAAATTCATTCTTACTTAGCTCTTTCAATATCCCACATTGACTTTAATGAAGAGACTGGGCACTTTTCTTGCCTGAATTGGTGGGAATTCTAGTCGTCAGTCCTCCACCAATCACACTGTAAAGGCATTCGGAAGACGCATTTAAGTCATTTAGTTAAAATACCTAGAAGTAAAAAAAGATCTTGGTTTTAAAAATTGTCGTAAAATCTCACATTACTCATATTTTTACAAATTCTCAATATGATAGTAAATGCTTTGTTATGGCTCGCCAGTTGTGTTGAATCAGGACCAAGGAGACGTCATGGCGTCTGCCCAGCCCATGTGATCCACACACTGGTGTTGGAAGCTGACCTCAGCACTTCTCAGCTGGTGTGTAGACGGATTGGTCAGCTTGGAGGCGTGTATACCAGCCGACCAATCAAGGTCTATCTGTAAACATTTATTTCGGCTCCTGATCATTGAGTATGCCAGTTATACTTCTCATCTGAAGGTGTTTTTGGTCAAGTCCTGTCCTGTTCTAATGTCAGATAAGTCTGCTTGGTATTTGGAATATTTGGGGTGTTATTACATCTATCTTCTGCTGTTTCTGCATTGGTATTACATCTGTTTCATTAAATGCTTGTCCAACATCCATACCATATATATTGTTATATATTATTGTAAACAGTAACCCTGTATCCAACTAAGGAGAGTCAGGGTCGCCCCAGGTTCCAGACGTGGGGTCGCCCTCATCAGGACGTGTGCTCCCCTTTTAGGTAGAGTCTCATCATATTAGTAAGTTAGGGTCAGATTTCCTAATCCTCCACTTCTTAAGTTCGTTATAAAATATTTTCCATTTCAATATTGAGTGTATATATCCATTCTTTTAAGCATCAACTTTCGTCTGATCCGGAGAAGGTGTTTTGCATCCAGCTCAGACATAACAGCTTTAGAGCTAAATATCAGACAATAATAAAAGCCCCTTTAACTCACAGGCAGGGATGAGTTACAGGGTCAGAGTTAGGGTAGTTATGTCAGCATGACGCTTGTAGAAATAGTAGCATATGTTTTTAAAGGACTTCTGGAATCCAATACCCCACCCTCCCTTCTTCTGGTTTTTGTTCCAGCTCTCTCCATGGTTACCGCACCTGACATGGAGAACGGCATGAGAGCCGTGGAGCAGCAGCCTTTAAATCGAGACAGCAGAAAACCCAGGAATTCCCTCCGTTCACACATATTTAATGTATCTTTATTGCAAATGATAAAGGCTTTACAGTATTAATCTTCTAATCCTGCCTTGTATACTTTTATATTCCCCCTGCATTGTATCTGTTGCAGTAAAATCAAGTCACAACATAATGAGCCAACATTAATTTGTTCATCTCTTCACACTGTTTTCATAATAAAGGGGATTCTCCCGGTCTCCACTAGGAAATCCTCCTTATATGATCTGATGGTTCAGACACCACATTGGCTTATGAAGAGTTTATCTTCCGTTTAGTCACAATGAACTGCATTAAAACAGACAAGCGTACCTTAGATTTACTAATACAAATGTCGGAATGGAGAAAAAAAAAGAGACTTGCTAAAATATGCAGAACATGAGTCATAGTAATATTATGTAATAATAGGAATATTAATAATATCAGTGCAACATCAAAGAAGATACAATATTACTTTATGGGCAGCCTTCCACAAAGGTTTATCTACAGAACTCCATCTGTGGGATTCCACTGCTCATGGTGGGAGGTGTAGCTCAGCATCACTTGGGGTACCAAAAGATGAATATCCTTAGGTTATACAATGCTATATGTCAGCTTTGCATATTTATTTTGTACACCCAGGGAGAAAAACATAATCCTTTTTATCCCCGTTGCAAATGTGCAATGTATCCAAATTGTAATCAAATGTGAGACAAATCAATAAACAACTTGAATGTAAATATGATACACATTATACATAAATTGCATTCTATCCTGTAACATTATAGCCCACTTTATCCAAGCGCATTGGAAGCGATCATGAGGAAAACGACTGTATACAGGTGCATCCTCATCACTTGCATGTATAGTAGCTGTCATGTGTTCACAGATTTACTACAACCTAAATGCAACCTGTCTGCAAAAGATGGAATTCCAGCGATTAATGCATGGACATCATATTGCATAGAGGAGATAATACGTATAAACTAGACACGGAATAATTGCATTTAAAGGAATGATAAGAGATTTTCTTACCAGGCACATGCTGCTTCATACAATAGTTGATTCCATAATTCCAGGTAAGTAGGAGGATACAGGAAGAGTGATGGAGTGGTCAGCTAACCTGCTCTACAGATGAAACCTCTTCAGCAGGTGACAGACAAGATGATTATAGGAAAAAGACAAGAGAAGATGGGTTGGGCTGCTGGTGAAATACATTACACTAAGGATGGCTTGTGTTAAACTACCAGTCTAATGGTGAAGGAGGGAGGTGGAGAGGCAGGGAGGAGGGGACAAGGGATTGTCTCTCAGTGAATCTATGTAACATGCTTTTCCTTGATGCTCCTTTGGGATTCTGAAGCATGGCAGACCCTTTCATTGCTGTAGTGATGTAGAATAGACAGCAGTGATGATCTCATGTCTACAAGAGTATCTAGTGAACCAAGAGTGAAAAAGGCAGGTTTTCTTTCCATATAGACAAGACTGTAAATGTAGAGATGTTACTGCATTACGCTGCAAATGTTTTAGGCAGGTGTGGAAATGCAAAGTAAGAATACATTCAAAAATAGGAGTGTTGATAGTTTATTTGTGTCAGTTAGCAAAATGCAAAGTGAATGAACAAAAGAAAAATTTAAATCAAATCAATATTTGGTGTAACCACTCTTTGCCCTCAAAACAGCATCAATTCTTCTAGGTACACTTGCACACAGTTTTTGAAAGAACTTGGCAGAGAGGTTGTTCCAAACATCTTGAAGAACAAAGCACAGATCTTCTATGGGAGTAGGCTTGTTCAAATCCTTCTGTCTCTTCATTGAATCTCAGAAAGACTCAATGATATTGAGATCAGGGCTCCAAGGGACATATCATCACTTTCAAGACTCCCTGTTCTTCTTTAAGAGGAAGATAGTTCTTAATGACATTGCATATATATTTGGGGTTGTCCTGCTGCAGAATAAATTATGAGCCAATCAGACACCTCTTTGATGGTTTTGCATAATGCATAAGTATATGCTTGTATTTCTCAGCATTGGACACCATTAATCCTGACCAAATCCCCTAGTGCATTTGCAGAAATGCAGCCATAAACTTGTAAGGAACTTCCACCATGCTTCACTGCTGCCTGCAGACACTCAGTATTGTACTTCTCTCCGGCTCTTCAGTGAACAAACTGCCTTCTGTTGCAGAGAAATATTTAATTTTGACTAATCAGCCCAGAGCACCTGCTGCCATTTTTCTTATAGTGGCCCAGCAGGTACTACAGAACACTCAGAGGACACTTGTCCTGTCCCACCTGTCTGGATGCCATCCCTGGATCCAGAAGGTACCGTCTGTGGGATAGACCCTGTGTCTCCCCTTCTGCTCTAAGCATAGAGCTCAATCCTGATGTCAGTTGGTCTCCCATTGGCTGACAGTCAGGTTCAATCTTACTGGTGCAGAGCCCAAGTGCGGGAAGCAGATATACAAGTCCCTATGCAAGAGTGTGGGAGGAGAGAGGTTATAAAAGGAAGTGATGCAGAGTAGTTACGCAGACTCAGCCAGGAGCGATTGAGGAGAGGTTGCAGTTTCCGTAGTCGGCGAGGAGGAGTATTCCAGCAGTTATCGTTTTCCAAGGTAGAGTGTGGTGATCAAACCTGCTCCCTTGGCATCTACAGCAGAGAACACAGAAAATCCTTTCAAAGGTCCATCTTCATCTAACAGTGAGTTATAGCAACCTGGTGAAGTTAAAGCCAGGATTAGTCTTACAGCCACTTGTCCCTCTGCTTCATCAAATCCTACAGTTTAATCCAACTCAATTGTTCATCTGAATTCAATAGTTGGGGAAATTGTTAAATCAAATCTTTAGGAATATGAAAGAAAGCGTTGAAGTTAAAGTATCATCTAATCAGTATTACTGCATTCTTGAATATCCGTTACAAGTATATTTTCTAAAGTTAACTCGGTTAATTGTTGCAAAATTCCAAAGTTAGTAAATCTGCTCACTCTCAGATCGCTAAACTAAACTGGACTGGTCTCTGTTATTTCTGCATCATCATCATCCAGAGTGTCCAACTAGAGTGTGGCGTCACCGTGACAAGGTTTAGGCCTTTGGCCGTACCTACAGTAAGTTCGTTTAGGGCGTTACATTCTGAACCCAAGTTCTTATGTTTTTGGACATAGTTGAGTCACTTGGCCTTGTCTCTACGTCAGAGGTATGGCTTTTTGGCTGCAATTCTTCCATGAAGAACACTTCTTGCCAAAACTCTCTGAAAAGTAGATGGGTGTACCTGAGTCCCACTCGTTTCTTCCAGTTCAGAGCTGATGGCACTGCTGGACATCTCAAGATTTCAATAGGAAGTAAGCAAGATGTGTCTTTCATCTGTTGCAGTAGGTTTCTTTGACTGACCAATGCATTTACGATCCTCAACGTTGCCCTCTTCTTTGCGCTTTTTCAAATGAGCTTGAACAGCACATCTTGAAACCTCAGTAACATCTCAAAGACAGTGTGGATAAAGGGAATTAGAAGACAGAGATAAAAGAAAGAGCGCCTCTCACTGGGCAAAGGGAGAAGAAAAAGAGAAGGCGAAGACAAAACTGTAATGATAGGAAGCTATAAGTCAACAGACAGTGAATTGGAGTCCCATAGAGTCCAGGTGGATTAAAATGTATCTACAGTGTTACGCAATAAGGTAAGGTAAAGTCCCCTGGTGCAAGCACTGATTCCTGGGGTGACGTCACATCATGACGTTTTCTTGGCAGACTGCTTTTTGCGGGGTGGTTTGCCGTTGCCTTCCCCAGTCATCTTTTTACCCCCCAGCAAGCTGGGTACTCATCTACCGACCTCAAATGATGGAAGGTTGAGTCAAGCTTAAGCCAGCTATCTGAACCATGCGGGGATTGAACCGTGAGCGGCAGCTTAGGACTGCATTTCTGCTGCCTTAACACTCTGCTCCACAAAGAGGTGAAGTATTCCATTTGATGAATACCCTTGATACGGGTATAAACATCCATAGTGGTAGTCTTTTATGCAATACTTTCTGACATGTATCTATAAACATTTTTGATCCCTATAAACCATGCTTTCTGAGCCACACCGTGGGACCCAGAGAGATGTACCCAGGTGGCACTGTAGGCTAGCAGGCACTGTTAGTATAGCACAGGGACTTTACTGGCTGGCTAACAGCAAAGATGTTCTCAAGAGTAAATCTAATCCTGAATTGCTTATGTAATATCTTAAACAGTTCCACATTACAGCTTGACATTCATCCAATGAAGGCATAAGCTCAAATTAAAACTTTATAGTAACTAGTGGTTTTTCACTTAAATCATATTGATTGGCATTATAAGGGCACATTTGGATTTTGTTTCATTCCCCAGACACCTCCATGCTAACTACCTCTTAGCTGTCATGCACAGTTATTCCAGGTGCACAGATGAGTACAACAATGCCCTACAGGTCTGTATTAGGCATTTTTTGTGCCATTATGTGGTGTCTCTGTGTGGCACTAGAATCCTCCCTAAAAGTAGTGCTTATAGGGGAGAACACCTTAACCACTTAAGTGATGCATTTTTTAGTCATTTACGGGATAAAAAATTTCACTTTTTTATTAGCAATTTTAATTCTATGATTTTTTCTGAACTTGGGAGTGTAATGTTTTAAAAAATATTTAGTATAGTTTAGGAGATATGATGCTACAGCCACCATGACCATTGAAAGCAATGGGATGCAGGCAACCCCAGCAGTGATTTTTGGGGAAGGGCTTGAAATATAAGCCTTTCCCTAAAAATCATCCCTAGCTTGTGTAAAAAATATATATCTCCATCGCTGTCCGGGTCTGGTAGGTCTTGCCTCTTGTCTCCCTGCACTGCTCTGAGGAACTTTCAGCCAGCAGGGATTTAAAATCAGACAGTAAGTTATTTACTGTCTCATAGCTACTGAAATCACATCTACACTGCTCAGTACTCTTGTATATTGTTGTCCACAATGTTGTTACTTATGAGGTTGTGCTAGAGAGAGATAGAGAAGAAGAGATCCTGTGCGCTTATGTCTCCAGTGTATGGGAGACATCCTAGCAGTCAGCCTCTACCCATCCACTCAGGGAAAACTGAGAATTGCAAATAGAGCATGCAGAGGGCAAAAGTGCTGAAAAATGTAGGATACAAGTCATATAATTGTCAGAAATACCTCTACTCCTCTTGTACATATGACAGCTTATTCTGAAATCGCAACCTGCAAAAATGTCCTTAAATGGTGCATAATCAATTTCAGAAGATTCATTAGCACCAGAACCATTAATTGGGAACTGCATGGGAAGGGTTACCATGGACAAGTGGCTATGCACAAGCCCCACCTGACAGCAGTGAATGCACAGAGAAGCCTGCAATGGTGCTTGGAGCGTCCTTCTTGGACTGTTAATGATTAGAAGAAAGTGTTGTAGAAAGTGGAATCACAAAACACCATCTTACAATCCGATGGCTGCACTTGGGTGTGGCAGCTGCTTGGAAAGTGGTTTCTATGTCAAGTTAGGTGGAGGTTCTGTTATGCTGTTGGGGTGTTTCAGCTAGGAAGGACTAGGGCAATTGGTTATAGTGAAGTCCACCATCAAGGCCAGTGTGTACAGAGACATTTTGAATAATGTGGCATTACCTACCTGTGGTAATACTTTGATTTAACTCCATGTCTCTACCAACAAGAACAAACACCATGTCATACAGCACACAGTGTTGAGCCTTGGTTTAACCCCTTAGTGACCAAGCCTGTTTGCGCCCTAATGACCAGGCCAAATTTTGCAAATCTGACATGTGTCACTTTAACATGGAAAAACACCAGAATGGTTTTGCATATCCAAGCGATTCTGACATTGTTTTTTCACCACATGTTGTACTTCATTTAGGCGGAAAAAATAGACCGATAGAATTTGTATTTATTTATAAAAAGCGCCAAAATTGGGAAAATTTTGAAAAATCGTCATTTTTTCACATTTCTAACTGCAATATCTTAAATATGTGCAAACATAATATAGAAATTTTTGCTAAGATTTATATTTCCACCCGTTTACTTTATTTTGGGTGTACATTGGAAAAACTTTCGTTTTTTTTTAACCATTTAGGAGACGTACAAATTTAACATTACTTTTTAGCATTTTGAGGAACACTATGTTTTCCTATACCAAGCCAAGATTGGAAAGGCTCATGAGTGTCAGAATAATAGATACCCCCCCCCCAAATGACCCCATTTTAAAAACTACACCCCTTAGTGTATTCACTGAGGGGTGTCATGAGTATTTTGACCCACAGTTTTTTTTCAGGAATAAATTCAATTTAGAGGAGAAAAAGTAAAATTTCATATTTTTGCAAATCTGTCATTTTAAAGACATATTTTTTTCCTATAGTTTACATGAAAATCAGGATTTACACACCAAAATGGATACCCCTATTTCTCCCGTGTTCAGAAATATACCCATTGTGGCCCTATTGTTATATCTGAGTCCACAACGGGGCCCAAAATGAAAGAAGTAGTCAGTGTCTTTCAAAACAGAAATTTTGCTTGAAGTCCTTTTAGGCCCCATAGCACACATGTAGAGTTCTTGAGCGCCCAAAACCATAGAAAACCCCCACAAATGACCCCATTTTGAAAACTAGACCACTTAAGGAATTTATCTAGGGGTGTACTGCATATTTTGACCCCACAGTTTTTGAATGAATTCAAACCAAGCAAAAGGAAAAAATTGTGATTTTCGTTTTTTCGGCAATTCTGTCATTTTAAAAACAGCTTTTTTTGTACAGCACACATATGAATGAAGACTTGCACCCAAAAATGGATACCCCTGTTTGTCCCGTGTTCAGAGACATACCCATTGTGGTCCTAATCTTATGTCTGGATACACAACGGAGCCCAAAATGAAAGGAGAGACCGGTGGTTTTCGGAACACAAATTTTGCTTGAAGTCCTTTTAGGCCCCATTGCCCACTTGTAGAGTTCTTGAGTGCCCAAAACCATAGAGAACCCCCACAAATGACCCCATTTTGAAAACTATACTCCTTAACGAATTTATCTAGGGGTGTACTGCGTATTTTGACCCCACATTTTGTGAATAAATTCAAGCAAAGCAAAAGGAAAAAAAATTGGATTTTTGTTTTTTTGGCAATTCTGTCATTTTAAAAACAGCTTTTTTTGTACAGCAAACATATGAAAGAAACACTTGCACCCCAAAATGGATACCCCTGTTTGTGCTGTTTTCAGAAATATACCCATTGTGGCCCTAATCTTATGTCCGCATGCACAACGGGGCCCAAAATGAAAGGAGTAATCGGTGGCTTTCAGAACATAGATTTTGCTTGAAGTCCTTTTAGGCCCCATTGCCCACTTGTAGAGTTCTTGAGCACCCGAAACCATATAGAACCCCCACAAATTACCCCATTTTGAAAATTAGACTCCTTAACGAATTTATCTAGGGGTGTACTGCATATTTCGACCCCACAGTTTTTGAATAAATTCAAGCAAAGCAAAAGGAAAAAATTAGGATTTTTGTTTTTTTGGCAATTCTGTCATTTTAAAAACAGCTTTTTTTGTACAGCGTACACATGAATGAAGACTTACACCCTAAAATGGATACCCCTGTTTGTACTGTTTTCGGAAACATACCCATTGTGGCTCTAATATTATGTCCGCATGCACAATGGGGCCCAAAATGAAAGGAGTAATCGGTGCCTTTCAGAACATAGATTTTGCTTGAAGTCCTTTTAGGCACCATTGTCCACTTGTAGAGTTTTTGAGCGGCCAAAACCATAGAGTACCCCCACAAATGACCCCATTTTGAAAACTAAACCCCTTATCGAATTTATTTAGGGGTGTACTGTGTATTTTAACCCTACAATTTTTGAATAGATCTAAGCAAAGCAGTAGGAAAAAATTACGATTTTCATTTTTTGAGCTATTGTGTCAATTTAAAAACAGGCTTTTTTGTACAGCACACATATAAATGAAGACTTTCACCCCAAAATGGATACCCCTGTTTGTCCCGTGTTCAGAAACATACCCATTGTGGCCCTAATAGACTTACAGGACCCATGGCTAGGCCTACAATGAACGGAATACCCGTTGGATTTCAGGGTACCACTGAATAAATTTCAGGCCCCATTGCCCACTTGTAGAGCCATTGAGTGGCCAAAACTATGAAGAACCCCCTCAAATGACCCCATTTTGAAAACTAGACGCCTTAACGAATTCATCTAGGGGTGTACTGCGTATTTTGACCCCACAGTATTTGAATGAATCTAAGCAAAGAAGAAGAAAAAAGTTACGATTTTCAATTTTTTTGGCAATCTTTTCAATTTAAAAACTGTTTTTTTGTACAGTGTACATAGGAATGAAGACGTTCACCCCCAAATGGATACCCCCGTTTGTCCCGAGTTCAGAAACATACCCATTGTGGCCCTAATCTACTTACAGGACGCATGGCAAGGCCTATAAAGGACGGAACACCCGTTGGATTTTAGGGCACAACTGAATAACTCCCAGGCCCCATTGCTTATTTGTACGGAATAAAAATTGATTCCCTAAAAATCCCCCCCCCCCCCCCCCCCACACACACACACACTCAGCGCCCTTTTTGGCGTTCACAAATCTTAGATAAAAGTAATAATGTGAACTGTGTAGTATTTCCGAAGACAGGGGTAATTACGCAGGCTGGTTGGAATGGGCCCACGGGGCAATAAAACCGTGTATCCCCCCCTCCTCTCATGCTTTTTGGGGGTATTTCGTGACCTCAGTAGCGGGTATGGGGTGTAAAAAGTGGTGTTCCGTGAGTCTTCGTAAGCTTGATGAGGTGCGGCGGTCTCACACAGAAGGCGCTCAACAAGGTGCTCCTGGAACTGCATGAAGGCGAGCGTTCCCAGGGCTTCTTGTAAATTATGTATTACAGGTAGCGGTCTGAATAACGCCGGGCTCACATGGGTGCAGGCGGAATCCGCTTGCGGAGGCCCGCAGCGGATCCCATCTGTGAGCCCGGCTGTGACCCTGCGTACGGCCACGTAATGTACTGCGCATAACTGCGTACTCACACAGGCGGTCATGCGCAGTACACCTTTTTTGTTGTTCGCATTTCCCGCACCGTCGCTTAGCGATGGCACAGGTACCCGCAACCCGTATACAATGTAGTTGCGTATGGGCTGCGGGTATATCCATGACCATGGAGCACAATAGGCTCTATGTTGCGGATATCCGCGGTAAAATAGAACCTGCTGCGTTCTCTTTTCTGTGAGTGGATTACACAATTCCAATCCAAATGGGAGCGGAATTGTGTAATCCAATGCGATTGATCTGCGTATTACCGCGGATCAGACGCATGCGGAATCCGTAATTCCTATCCGGTCATGTGAGACCGGCCAAAGGTAGATCGCTACCTTTCTATCACGTGACTGGGGAACGCTCAACAAGGCCACCCGTCACTGCTCCAGGCTATCGGCGACCGTTGGTCGCTAGGAGTAAGAAGATTTTACGTTTCCTGGGCTCCCCGATTCCTGCGCATGTGTCCGGCTTTTTGCCGGCAATCGCATGTGCAGAATTCGGGAAGGTCCACGGAGGAGGATCGCGTCGGGGTTCAAATACGCAGGCCTCTGGTAATAAGTTTCATCTCCTCTCACCGATCGCATCAGTGAGGGGAGATGAAACTTCAAATTTTTTTTTTACTTTTACGTGATCGCCATTATTGGATAATGGCGAACACGTGACCAGGAACCGCTCACCGCGGCCCCCCGTGAAATCTCCATGCTCTTGGCTACGTTTTGTAGCCAGGAGAAGGGAGAATTTACAGTAAATTATCCTGGCAATCCACAGCTTTTGCGCATGCGTCTGCCATTTTGGCGACGGGCGCGTGCGCAGAAGCTGTGGTAAGGTCCGCGGATAAATCCGGGGGCCTTAGGTACGTACTTTCATCCTCCCTTACGGATATGATCCATGAGGGGAGATGAAACGTACGCTTTTTAAACTTTTTAAAAACTTTTTAAAACTTTTTTTTACTTTTTTACACTTTTTTTTTACTTTACATGATCACTGTCATCCATTGGATGACAGTGATCATGTCCCCGGTATAATCTCTCTGCTCCTAGCTACACATGGCAGCCAGGAGCAGAGGGATTTTAAATTTCCCGGGGCTCGAGCCCCTCTGTGCACGCGCCCGATGTCAATCATCGGGCGCGCATGCGCAGACGGGGATTCGGGTCCCGGGACATCGGGACACCGCTGAGGACTGGGGGTGAGTATTTTCACCTCCCCTCATGGATCCGATCCATGAGGGGAGGTGAAACTGACTTTTTAAAAACTTTTTTTTAACTTTTTCGCGATCGCAGCTGACATCTCCTGCCTCCCGGCTACCTACAGGAGCCGGGAGCCAGGAGATTTTAAATCTCCCGCGCCGCCGGGCCTTCTGCGCATGCGGCTGACGTAATGCCGCCTGGCGCGCATGCGCAGAAGACCGGCTTCGGGGCCCGCAGTGGCAGGAGAGCGGGGAGCAGCGTGCCGGACCTCGGTGAGTAATTTCAGCTGCTCCGATGGATCCGATCCATCAGGGCAGCTGAATCTTTAACTTTTTTTGTACTTTTGTTTACTTTTTTGCGCCGATCGCAATGCCGGGGGGGGGGGGGGGGTCCGAACAGCCCGGGATGACAGCTCCATGCTGTCAGCTACCTGCGGACACCGACAGCATGGAGCTGTCACGTCCACAGCCCGAGGGGCTTTATTCTCTGCAGGATACGTGTTTTTATGTCCTCAGAGAATAAAGCCCACTTCGGGAGGACGTAAAAAGACTATGGGCTGGTCGTTAAGGGGTTAAGGAGTAGAACGTCTACAATCTGCAAACTTCATTGGCCAGCTGAGAGTCCGGATCTCAATCCCATCGAGCATCTTTGGGACAAACTACAATGCCATATCTATGCACCCCCAACACACCCATCATTCCCGCCTCACTATCTGAAGCTCTCCTCGAGGAATGGAGGCAAATCCCTTCACACAGCTATCGGAATTTGGTGGAAAGCATGCCTAGAAAGGTTACTGAAGTCATTAAGGCCAAAGCTAGTCTAACACCGTATTGGAAAAATGTGAATAAAACTAAAATCGAATTTTTCGTCAACGTAGTGTACCTAAATATAAGGGAAAGTTATAGGGCCATCCTTGTCAGGGTGATTTGAATGGAGTTTTTTGCATTTTTGCATCATTTGCATTTTAAACCTATTATAATAAAACATATGTTTTAAAACCTGTATTTTTCCAATGACTGCTATCTAGATTTCAAGTTTATATTGTATAGAGAAGGTGGATTCTATACTTCTCCTGTCATATTTGGATTTCAACAAACATTGCAGAACAATAAATACTAGTATAATACAATAATATAGTAGCAATAATACAATATACTATAGCTAGAAAATATGCAAACATTTAAGAAGCACAGAAGCAATAATAACCCTTCATACGATATACTTCATGTCAGTAATCTCCTTGAGGGGAATTGTGGATGATGGCTTTGCCTGTGTTAGCCACCTTTTACAGAAATGGATGAGCAGAAAGAGTAATTTACATTCAGTTGCAGAGCAAATACAATTACACTGTCAATCACTGTTTCAACATTAGTTGGGCTATACTATTATTCCTGGATACCTCACTTAAGGAAATATATGAACTGAAGTCTTGAAGTGCAAATAATGTAGGCTCAGAAACAGTGCCGGGCTACTAATAACATGAGTCCGTGTTTGCTTTTATACAAAAGATAAAAAAGGAACCCCTGAGACTGTCCCTTATCTCATTGAACCACACTGTTTAGATATATCAAATCTCTACTATAGCAGAAGCGTCAGTTCTTCCCTAAAACAATAAGAATGGTGTATTTGGCTCAAATACACATCAAACAGGAGTGTTATTAGGTTTTGCAAAAGCTTAAACTGACAACTGTATTCAAGTTGTCACCCTTTTTACTTTGTTCGTACAGACTGAGTATCTCTGTAAAGGGACCCTAGTATCTGGCTCAGGGTTTCCCCGGTGATCTGGAACGATCCTGGTAGTACGGAGGTTCCAGGGTTAGCTGACGTAGGGTTCGGGATCCGAGATGTATGCTTTCAGTAACAAATTTTAATTAAACGTGTAAAGAAAACAGTTAAACAGTTTAAGTCCTGTTCCGAGGTGATTCATGACTTTGTACCGGTTGGCTTTTACAGAGGCTCTGCATTACTGGTCTTGTGTTAAAAGTCTAGAACCCACTTGTTGGGTTTCTTAAAATCCTTACCTGGTAACTAGGGTTTTAATCTAAGTCCTCTTTTTCTTATGTAATGAGTTTCTCAAAAGTCCTTACCCAGTAATATAGTCTCTGACAGCTCTGTATCACCTTAATGTTGTTGGTCAGAAGGGAGGAGGAGTACAAGGAGGCAGAAGTCTCTTCAATGCTTATATGCAGCTCAGCGTGTATTCAAAAGAAATGTCTGTCCCACTGAGGAGCTCATGCCCATAGGGCTAATTCTGCACATTGCAGATTTTCTCACACCATGGAGTATTCCTGGCTCCTCACTCCATAGTATGGCTGCACAGACTCATGGGGAGTATCCCCAGCTGTCCACACTGCAGAATAGCTGCACAGACTCAGAGGAACATTCTCAGAGCCCCACACTGCAGCACAGCTGCACATACTAACTACTTACTGTCTCTTCTTCCTGCATAGCTCTGTTCCTTTTTCACAGATCACTGTCACACCAATACATCAAGATAGTCAGCAACAACTATACCTTCTTTATATTTCCACTATAAGTAAACAAATGCTGTGTAGTGTAATCCTGCAATCTCATACTTTCTTCCATTTGTCCCTACTTTGGGCTAACATTCATTTGGTAGATTATGGTTCTTTTATATGGGCAGATAATCTGTGCAACTGACAACTGACCGATAATGAGTTGGTCAGTGCTCGTTACCATCGTGTACACGGGTAGATTATCTGCTATATGGAGACGACCGATTGTTAACATGATTGTTCTGCTCTATACAGCTATCACTGATAGCTTGCAGGTGTACCTATTTACATGTGCAGTTGAGCAGAGAGTATTTTTATGCTCGCATAAATTAGCCAATTAGCTGACTAACAAGCATTTGCTCATTTGTTGGTTGATCATTGGTTCCTTTATGAGGCCTGATTGTTGTTCACATGAGCATTGGGAGGAGCATGTAGGCTAGTAATTGGCAAGCGTAAAAGAACCATTAGCTACAAGCAGAAGACAGATTAAAGGGAATATGACTGCAGAATACAGATACAGTCTGCATGGAGTTTAATTTTATCACATATGGACTGAGATAATATTAAAAGTTTGCTTGTGAAGGTAGACAAAGCCTTTAAACATATTTATGACTCCCTAGGAAAGACGTTAGTGAATCAATGTGCTCCAGAGACGAAACCATTGCCTATTTTTTTAATGCACAGTACAGTCATTACTTTTTATTCACAGCTTTGGTCAAATAACAAATAAACAATAGCAAATTACCAAAGTCAACAAGGATTACCAAGGATAGGGAACACCAGGTAAAACTACTAGCTATTAACACCTCTCCCTATCATCTACAAAAGAAGAAGACCAAGAACCTACCTGAGCAGGGAAATCGCCCCAATAGGAGGCGGCCCAGCGGTCTTTGGATCTGGGCCCTTGCTGCCCCTAGGAACACACACATCCAGGCTAGGACGTATACACATGCCGCCAGTGACAGGGACAACTGGACAGAATAAGAAGACACATAGAGTCAAAATCACAACATGCAGCAGCCAATACGCAAACACTAGTAGCAGATATCAATGCTATAAATGCTAGGTATTTGTTGACATTTTGGCCAAAATATGGAAGCTAGCGGGCCACATCATGGCTCCCGGCAATACCTCTAGTCCCTACACTAACCAGGAGTCCAACAACATATCCAAACAAAACCACAAGACACAAACCTTTCTTGCAGCCACCACACATAGAAATCCTCCCACTGACACGTCGCATAAGAGTTAACGTACGGACCTAGTGCAGACACCAGGCAATCAGCAGGAGAAGGGAATACTAATACATATAGTGTCATACTCAGGAAAAAGTCAGAACAACATAAAGACAACATAATGCATAACATAACATATGAACACCACTCAGAAGTCATGCATGCCATCAATACAACCAAAGCAGCATGGAGCCACCACACCCACCATACAAAGGGAAGGGGTGCCAGGCATCACCAACCTGGCATACAAGGACCACCGTGGCTGGCATCATCAGCATGCACCATACACAAGAACATCCGATGTTTGGAAGCCGCACGTGCAAAGGGATAAGGAGAAACCTGCGGGTGAATGCACCTGTGCAGTCACCGTATCACACACTACTCGATGCATGCACCCCAGAACTCAAGGAGGAGAGGGACAGCAGGTGTCCAAACCATCTTCAGGGAAGATGGGGGAATATGCTCCAGCAAACGCATGCAAAGACACCACATTCTGAGCAAACACTAGAAACAAACGCAACAGTCGAGGGACAAACAGACACACCTAACCGCCTGTAACATAGATGTGTCACTAACATAATGACCAGCCTTACCATTTGTATCAGACAGCTGGGGTGTGTACCTATGTTTTATTCCCTCTCCTACCTGACACGTTTGCATCTGCACTAAGCCCATATGGATAAGTCCTATGCGGTGTTGTGTCAGTAGGGAGGGTTGGAGGGTTGCCATCTTTTCCCCTCTGGCCTTGTGAACTTTTCTTTGCAGACTACTATGACTGAGGCCATTTGTGTAAGGCGCAGAGGTCCTGATTAGAGGCGCACACTAGGTTACTCCCTCTGGTATGTTATTCATGCGTTTGCTGTCAGGCTCGTAGAAGAAGTCCTGTATGACCTGTATCTGTTGGAGGAGGGGCTAATTTTTTATGCCATAAGGGTCCAGAGGCCCCTTTTTTTTACATGGGAGGTACTGTTAGGTTGTGCTGCTGGGATATGTTGTTCTATGGATTTCCAGGAATAAAGCTTCACAGGTGGGGGTTAATTGAGCTGGTTGGGTGTGGTGTTAAGCCAGCCAGCCAGCCAATCTCCACTGGTCTGTTGCATATAAATCCCAGCTTTTCTTGCCAGAGAATGTTGGTCATTTTACTCATTTTATCTTGTTTATGCATTCTGTGTTAATCCTACTCTGATCTATGTTATGCATGTCTGGTCTGTAGTGTGTCTCTCAACTTCCCTGAGAACGGTCTAGACAACTGTAGTTCCCGTCTGCATCTTGTGCAGGCCCCCTCTTTTCTTCCCTTTTACAGGTGCGGCCTCCAGACGTTTGATGTCTTATGTGTGTGTCAGGTGGGTGATACCTGACACTGTTCCCTGTATGTCAGTACGGTGTCTGACTCTTTTCCCTTGGTGTGAGGACACTTGCACTAGCAATGGTTTATCTGTATGCATGTGAGCTTTGAGTAGGGTTTCTCTGTCACCCTAGGGTTTTACGTTTATGCATGATGTGTGGTGCGTGTCTGTGCAGGTGTGGGACTTGTGTGTGAACAGTGTTGTGTTCATTGGATCTGTAAAGGTGCCAGACAAGGTGTGTGAACAGTCCTGTTCTATCTTGTGTGCAAGTCCCTGGGGTGTTGGTGTGAACAGCAACATTTAAGTGTCTGTATAGTTTTCCAGACACCAGGTGTGAACATTTCTGTTCTGTGAGTTGGTGTGAACTGCATCCTTTCCTGCTGTGGATTGTTTGCCATCCAGGGATAAGTAGGTCCCTAGGTTCCAGCGCAGGGTCGTCCTTATTGGGATGATCACCCTGCTTGCATGCAGGTTGTCATGTGGTGGTTGTCATGTTAGAGTAGGGATATGTTATATCTGCCCATGAGTTCAGTACGCAGTCTTACCTATGGTGTTCAGTGTGTATTGTGTGTGTGTTTATGGCATTTGTAAGAACGCCGCCCTGCTTCCGTGCTCAGACTTGGTGCCCTGGTGGTGCACGGACATAACACCCACATAAAAATAACTCACACAAAAATGGGGCCTAATTACCCATCTACAACATATAGTAGCATCTATCTCGCTACTTTCTTATATATATTCCTTAAAGTAATACCTAGCTAGTGTGTCACATAGCATTTTGTGTCCTTGAAAATGTATATACAGTATATTACCCCATGCAGTGCCCCTATAGTAGTCTTCATGTAGATATAACACACAGTACTGTCATACTGTATTCCTGCCAGACAGTAATGTCCAGATAATATCTGTCGAAGTTACTTAGGTATAGTACACAATATTTTCTTTCCCCCCTATAAAATTTTTCCCCAATCTTAAATGAGGAAAATTAGGCTACTATTGTAACTATCCTTTGTAAACAGCCATATAATTCGGTTTGAAGTATCAGCTAAGAACACTGTACACTGTGTGCTTTTTACCTGCATGGTTGAGGGTGCGGAGTTTTCCCATTATTTATAGCTACACAGTGTACTGTAATAAATCGAGTAAAACAATGTAGAAGTTGATGGCAGATCTCTTTAATTACATACATTACATTTTTCTCATTGTTTCCTTTAGAGAGTGCTTTGCTGGGCTTTGGTTGTTTGGACATCAGGTCTTTTTTAATTTATTTCCTACATCGCTACCTAAATGCACAAATTTGATTTTTACTGCACCAAATAAAAGCTGTGATACCCAGTTAATGAGGTTGAGGTCGATATGTGCTTAGGTTTTGTATTCTGTGACCCAGACTCCAGCAGAAAACAAATAAACAGGGTCAATAACTTTGTTCTCAAGTAGTGATAAGGGAACTTTTGAAAAGTTAGGTTTGGCTGGTTTGCCAAACTTTACCAAAAAGTTCAGTTCGGTCCGAATTAGTTCAAACTGAACTGAAAGCTCAACAAACCTCCTAAGGCTGTTGTGTAAAGCTATCTAAGAGCTATAAAAGCCTGCATATCATTATATAGGACTTTTATGGCTCTTCGACAATGTTATATATCAGTGTTCAGGACTAGTTCTTGAGTAAACCAAACCAGTAGAATCCTGTTCTGGGTAATACCTTGCTAAAAGTTTGGTTCAGGTTCTTACAAAACTGAACATTCAGAAAAGGTCAACATGAAAAAGACTTCTACTGATTTGGTTTTCTCAACACTAGTCTCAAGGTTAATTATTAGGCAGGAGCCAACTACACAGTCATGTTTTGTCTCTGCTATATGAGAGCAAGGAAGTGGCAAAGTATAAAGCTTGAAGAAGCTGCTAAGAGCAGCTGCTTATTGGCTGCTACAAGATGACAGAGAGGCATGTAGGGTTGAAGGGGTTATTCATCATAATTGTTAGTCACATTCCTCAGCTCAGTGGACTGATTTAGTATTTGTCTCTCTGCTGGGACTTTAAAAAGTAACTGCACTTTTTCAGAAACTTTTGACATGTCAGAGACATATTAAAAGTTTTGATCAGTGAGGGGGTTCTTCTGCTGAGACCTCTGCCAATCACTAAAATGAGGGGTCTGTAGCGATCACCCCAGTGCTATGCCCCATTGATCGTCTTCACTGCTTTTGGCTCCTCCCGACAGCTAAATATGGCCGCATAGATGTCATCTGCTGTGATGTTATTCGTCTGGCATAAGGATGATTTCAACACATTCTGCTTGAGATATTGCCTGTAATCATTCACATTGCCTGTAATGAAGAAAAATCAATGTGTTAACATGAAAATGAATAAAGCTATGTTGAAATGAAGCATATCATTGTTTTTCTTGTGAAATCTTCTTCCATTTTTTAATACATCACACATCTACCTTTCCAATGGAAAAAGTAAAGTTGAATTCAAAATGGCCGTCATTTTGGTGACAAGTTCTAACAAGTTTTCCCCTTCCTTATAGCTTGTATGTAAAACTGGATCATCAGCTGCCAAACCATTTTCATTCTATATGGGTGTTTTAACACTTTGGAGATACCCTGTATTTTAATATGCAGAGAAAGAGAGAAAAAAAGGGGGGAAAAAGCAGGCCGCGCTTAGTCGGTATAATGGAAGCAACTCACATGTAAGCAAGGCATCTATTAGGGTGCCATGTGTATAAACATGTTATACAGGTAAATCACCTACTACCGGTAGTTTACGGGGACTCCTTCATGGGTCCTCCCTGCAACATGCCACAGCGATGAAAGATGGAAATTGTTCCCCCACAAGGACGTATCAAAGGTTCTGTTTAATCGAGAACATTTCAATCGCACATAAGGTATACAGCAACGCGTTTCAGCCTGTAGTAGGCACTTTTCAAGCTTAAATTAACTCGAACAAACAAGGTATGTATATGGAATATATGGTTTATATATATATATATATATATATATACCTTGTTTGTTTGGGTTATTTTAAGCTTGAAAAAGGCCTACTACAGGCTGAAACGCGTTGCTGTATACCTTATGTGCGATTGAAATGTTATCGATTAAACAGTACCTTTGATCTGTCCTTGTGGAGGAACAATTTCCATCTTTCATCACTGTGGCACGTTGCAGGGGTGACCCATGGAGGAGTCCCCCTATACTGGTAAGTGACTTACCAATATCACATGTTTATACACACGGCATCCTAATTGATACTTTGCCTACATGTGAGTTGCTTCCATTATACTGACTGAGTGCGATCTGCTTTTATTTCTTTCTCTCTTTCTCTGCATAACTCCCTGGAACGCCATCTGGGTCTTCTGGTGTTTTGGCTGACTGCTCTCCATATACGCTGTGGATTTTGGCTGTATTTGGAGCACCTCACCACCTCATTTATCGTTTTGGAGCGCTGCCCTTCACCCTGTTCTGTATTTTTATATGTTATGGCACTCATTACGAAGACATTTACCATTGATCTGAATTATCTACTAGCATTTATCATGTTCAATATACAATACTGAGAGGTCTGCACATTTTATTCAATGCCCTCTATATTTGCAATTTCTTTTTTATGGCATCTGCTGTTTGATGATCTTTTAGTTTCTCCCTAGAATGTCCATATTACGCTTCCATATTGCACGATGCAGAAGTTGAGTTTACAAATTAAAATTGCAGCATTTGCAGTGCGGTGCACATTTGCCCTCCAGTAATCAGTATACACTTTGCATCGTATCTAGGACACATATTAAGGCCAGATTTACATGGGCAAGGGTGATATTGGTCTGAGAAACTTGGACAAATATGGCACTCTTAGGGCTTCTTCACATGTCCATATGCACAACTATGCTCACCGCTACAGAACATAGTAGTGCATGAATGTTGTTTTTTTTTCTCGGAGTATTCAAAATCTGCGCTATTGTGCACGAGTTTGAAAAAAACAGTGGGACGGTAGGTCCTGCCCTATCTTTTCCGCACGTAGTATCAATACATGCAATTCCTATTTTTTCTTGTTCGCACTATTAACGGGTGAGAATACCGCTAGTGAAAACGAAACCATTGAAATCAATAGTTCCATCCTGTAATGTAGCCGGGATTATAACGGCCGCATAATGGGACTAAACCACGCCCATCTGAAGAAGCCCTTAAACCCATAATTTCTTTGTGACGCGATCTGTTTTTGTGAGAGAATTACATCACATTGAGGCACATTCGATTCTTAAGCCTCTTTTTCATGCCCGTGAAAATCGCTGTTTTTTTTAATAAAAAAAATTTAAAAATTGCATCACATTTACAAGAAACCTGCATGTACATGTGAGTTTTATGCGAGCGCGGTGCAATTTTTAACTCGTCCATAGCAAATAATGGGCAAGTTTACTGCGATATCATAGAAAAGGGCATGCTGCCATTTTTCTGTTTTACAGCATTACTGCCAGAGGAAAGACACCCATGTAAATTAGGCCATTGGAAAAAATGGCTTAATACATCACATGAGTTCTGTGCCTTGCGCAAATGTACAGAACGCATGTAATTTTCTCGCCCAAGTAAATAAGCCATAAGACAGACTTCGGCAGACACAAGCAGTGATACAGTAAATACATTATATTAGTGTAAGCCAATTTTACATCATGAAGTCCTGCTTTTCCATTTGTGCAAGATATAAAACCTTTTAGAATACGAGGACAGGAACTGTCGTGATGAATCAGGTGACTTCAAAAGTGTTACTTGCAAGCGAAATGTATTGCTAAGCGGATGAAGAATGACACGAGATGATCTGTAATAATAGACTGGGTAATAAAACGCAGACAACTCCTCGACTCCAACATATTGAGCATTTCAGATATATTTTGGGGTAATTTATTTAAAAGTGGCATCAATATACTGGCGAAGAGTCAGATGCCACTTAATTTACGGATGTTTTATGTTTCACTTATGTAGGACACTTATTAGAACTTTACCGAACTGGCTGTCATGTTCCCGGGAGAGGCACGGAATACTCGGCATAGTTGTCATAGTAACTAGTTTTACTTTTACATAGTGTATTATACAGAGAATACCGCACTGACACAAAGGTCATATTGGTGCAAGAAACAGCAATTTATATTAAAGGAAAGCTACGGATAATGAGCGTGATTATAGCAGTAAAAACAGAAAAATGTACCAATGTTGGCAGCATCATCATACTGCTTCTGTAAAGCACGGCGCACAACTATAGGAATGTAGCCCAAAGTGGCTGCCCAGAACAGCGTGCAATTAAAAAAAAATGAGCACGTCATATCATGAGATGTTCCGGATAACAAGTATAAAGTTTTCAGCATTTTCAGCATGGTTGTTACATACTTGAATAGTAAAGGCAGTTATAGAAGAGGTTGTCACAGCTGATATTGATGGGGAAGCTGAATGGGACCAATTATATTCCCTGCAGAGGATATGTAATAATGGATGGCACTTGTTTGGGTGGCCATGTGATACATGGAAGTGTATAATGAGGGAGCAGTTTTTTTTCCATTACTTCTCAACTGAGGGTCAGATGGTAGAGCTGAATAATGGACCCAGCTCTATGACATCCAAATGCCCTATTGGGAGTATATTGAAAAGATTATCTAGATGCTGCATCCTGTATAAATATGTTTTATTCTTTAAATAAGTGAAATATTATTGAATCAAAGTGTAAGGAGATGATATTGTGGTTGTATTTTATACATACAATTAATATATAGAGAAGCAGGTATGATCTAAATGTTGCAATGCACAAGGGAAGATAAAACCTACCTTAATTTTAGTGCATAGATACAATACTAACGTGTTTCCTCGAAAATAAAACCTACCCCCAAAATAATCCTACACTGATTTTGGGGGATTTTCGGGGAGGCTTGAAATATAAGCCCTACCCCAAAAATAAGCCCTAACTTGCCCCACCCCCCAAAAAAAGGGATACATTACCTAGCAAGCTCAATCCATGCCCCTCCCGCTGCTCTCCGGAGCTTCACCGCGCTTCTTGCAGTTCTCAGCTGCCGACAGAAGATCACTTCCTATTACGGGATTCATAAATCCAACCTCCAAAAAGCGATGGCTCTGATTGGTTCTCGAGTGCTGCTCAGCCGAGCAACGCAACTCCCACTAATGAGCGGGAATGAACTAATGAGCCTTTGTGAATTGGTGTGTATGCATAGATTAGCAGCTGCATCACTGGTGGGTAATTTGTGGGAAGAACAATAGCACATGCGCAGGGTACTGACAGTGATGAAGCTGCTGATGTATGCACATACACTGGGCTGCAAAGGCTTCTGGGTTGTGTACATGACACCAGTGGAAGTTGAGGAAATTTAGCAGCTCGGGTGTATGACCATCTAGCGTAACATCCTTTTAAGGGCTTGAACAGTAATAATAATAATCTTTATTTGTATAGCGCCAACTTATTCCGCATGTGCTAATACACTTGCTGCTGCAGAGCGTATCAGCATATGAACCAGTGGTTTTTTCGACTCTTTAAACTCTGCGCTCTTGTGCGTGAGTTTGAAAAAAAAGTCAGAAGATAGGTCCGTGCATGTAGAAAAACTAAGTGTGAGAAAAATAGGGCAAGTCCTATCTTTTCTCACGTGTAGTATTAGGGCACCTACCCACTTGCGTTGCCGATTTTCACGCGTGAAAAACGCGGCGTTTTCGTGCGTTTTTTGGGCGTTTTCCGCGGCGTTTTTTGCGCGTTTTTTGCAGCCCTCCATTGACAATCATGGGTGCATTAAGAGAAAAATAAGGACACATATGCAACTGACAGTTCCTATGTGAAAAAACCCCACAAAACGGAAAAAAAACCCCAGATGGACAAGAACACATTCTATACTAATTGCTCTTGAGAAAAAACGCAAAACATCACAGGAAAAAAAATCACAAGTGGGTAGGCGCCCTTAGTGCGCAAGAATCCTGCTAGTAAAAACTAAACCACGGCCGCAAAAAGGGGCAAAATCACAGTCATCTAAAGAAGCCCTAAGGCTGGGTTCCCACGGGACGGAAATCTCACGGAATGTCCGCAGCGGGTCTGCACGGAAATTCCACAAGATTTCCGTAGCAGAAAGGCTGCTTCAAAACCCGCGTCATTTGGCGCAGGTTTGAAGTGGCTTTTCCGTCTGTATTTTGCTGCATGAATCTCTCCCCATAGAGAGAAGAGAGCGCGCAGCAGAAACAGCGATACAATTGACATGTTGCAGATTTATATTTCGCGTTGCAAGTCAATTTCCGCACGGCTTGTCCACAGCAGACTGTCGGCAGCATGTAAACAAGATTTTTGCAAATCTCATCCACTTTGTTGCATAGTCTCAGGTGTAAAAATGCCTGCGGAATTTCCGTACGGGAAGTCTTCATGGAAATTCCGCCTCGTGTGAACCCGGCCTAGGGAGTTAAAGAAGCAAACATATGCGTAAATATGCTCGCAGAAACGGAGCGTATTTGCGCATGAACTAGGTTTGGAGATGGCCCTAAACCGGCTGATATGCGCATGTCAGTGCATACTAATGAAATTTTTGCGCTGGAAATGCCTGTTCACACAAGTGCGTGTTACTCCCTTATCATGGAATATAATGGGTCGGTTACCTTTTTTTTCCTGCGTTGTATGCACAGTAACTCCATTCCGCTCCCTTTTTTAAGCTGCCATAGACTTTTATGGCAGATTTCTGCATAACACGGACCTATCTTTTTTCGCACACAAATTTTGCGCACAAGAGACACGTTTGTGAGAACAAATCCATTGAAATCAGTGGCTCTGCTTCATCATGTTTTTCAGGGGAATTTCCCGAGTGCAAAAACCTCCACAAACACATTTGTCTGTTTAAGCCCTGACCGACATCCTTTTAATGGTAAGTGTATTAGAAAAATGTTAGTGACAGCTTGATAAATACCACTTATGGGTTTCGGATAACCCCTTTAAGAGTTAAGCTTTAAAGGGGTTGTCCAATTTTAAATACTGTAGTGCAAAATTTTAATTTAATGGAGGGAGGTTCTTCACTTGGGACCTTCATGATTTAGGCAGAGCAGAGTAGCTACAAAAAGTGTCTTTCTCTGAAGCACCTTAAGCATCTGTTCATTACATGTACAGCCCATTGATTTCAATAGACTACATGTAATGCTTCATTTATTGGTGCTGCAAGGCAACTGAATACATGCTGCTTGATTCTCCCACAAATTGCAGATGATCACTGAGGGGCACAACAGCAGGCAACAGTTTGATCAGCTAATTTTCAGGGTACATATCTAACAAAAAGAATAGCCCAAAATAGAAAGCAGCCTTTAAAAAAAGGTTTTTCAGAACTAAAAAAATATATAATGGGCAGGAAATGTAATAAGCAGAAAAATAATCTATGCTCACCTCCCTAATTAGCCCCATTGACCCTTGATCCAGCACACTCCTTTTCCGGAAAAAGGTGCAGCAGTCACATGCAGCTCATTGTACAAGTGGCCACTCAACCAATCGAGAGAGAGAGAGAGAGAGAGAGAGAGAGAGAGAGAGAGAGAGTCAGTCAATGGGGTTCGTTACTCGAATAGAGCTCTCGAATTTTACGAAAAGCTCGACTCCAATAACGGGGACCTGAGCATTTGGGTGCTCGCTCATCTCTAGCACCCAACTGTTGAAGCCAGAGAGCAGTGCCTTATACTATGACTAGTACATGATCACTGCAGCTTGTTCCGTGACCAGAATGTCAGAGACTAAGGCTCCTGCATTGGACCGGGGCCATTCAAGAAGGTGAGTATGGCTTATTTTTCTATTTTATTACATTCCCTGACCATTTTGTTGTCCCTAAAAACCCTTTCATTCCATCTGTGTTCCATCTCTATTGCATTCATACAGATCAATGCAGTTCAGGAAGCTCTACCATAACTGTGCACATGGTGGGTTAATCTGGGCTCATCTGGTTCATTTAGCAAATAAGTATTCATTTCAGGTAGCAAAAGCAATTGAGCTCTTTGAGTACTGTTGAGAACACACGAAATGTACGCACAAATGTTCACAGAGAACAGGTCATGGACGCTGCATTTTCACTTTCATTCGTCACAGGTTCACATACAGGAGCATTCCAAAATGTTACTAAACAAAAGTGCAAAACACATCAGACACGAGCCTTATGTATTAAAATCGAAAACCTAAATCCAATGTGGGTTATGTTACAAGTAACAGCTAGAGTTCACTGAAGAGCATTTCAAGTGATGATATTCTAAATTTTTTTTAATTGTTGGAAAAATGTTTTTTTAGACATTTTTTCATTAAAGGAATTTTCGAAATAAAGATTTACGTGACAAATAAGTAATTTAGATAAATGGATTGTAGATCAGATCAAAGTCTTGGGAAAAATATAACCGTGCAATTTGCGTATGCTAAATCATAGGGTTTTCCGCAAATGACGCAGCTCTTCACAAAAAAAGTCCATGGCACGTTTTGTGGATGCTTAGGCCTCGTTCACACGGGCGACAAAGTCGTGCGATTTTTTAGCATTGCTACAAATCGCACGTATGAGAAGCCCATGCTTTCCTATGGGTTCCTTCACACATGTGATGTTTTGTAGCATGCGACAACCCGACACAAAAACCTCGCAGGTCCGGCAATATGCCCGCGACTCGTGAGGTTTTGTAGCCCATGTTTCCCTATGGAGCCTTCCTTCTGTTGCATCGCATCGCATGAAAATGCAGTTGCGATGCAACTTTGACAGTAGGAAATCCAACAGTCAAAGCTATAATCTAAGCCAGGGGTGTCAAACTTATTTTCACTGAGGGCCACATCAGGCTTATGGTGACCTTCAAACGGTTGATTGTAATTGTAAGACAGTATAGTAAGGGTCTGTTCACACAAGCGTATTTGCGTACATACTATGCAGTGAATAGAAGCCATTGATTTCAGTGACTCCATTCACATGATGTATATTGTCACACCGCTTGACCTATTTTGTTGCGTACTACGCACCCCAATAGGCCATTGAAGTGAATGGGCCACCGAAAGGCGCGGTGAATGCGCAGGAAACCTGTGTATTCACTGCAGATTTGCGCACCCTTTCAGTGGGCCCATGTGCGTTCTTTTTTGTGTGCCCAAATATGCAGGCATAAGCAATTTTCGATTGCACAAATACGCAGCGTATTTGTGTGATCGAAATACGATTACGCAAATGTGAACAAGTCCTTATAGTGACCCCTATAGTGGTCGCTGTAGTAATAGTGACCCCCTATAGTGCTTGCAGTAGTAATAGTCACCCCTATAGTGGTCGCAGTAGTAATAGTGACTGATAGTAGCCCCAGTAAAAATAGTGACTCTCATTGCCACAGTGGCCAAATTAGTAATAGCAACCCCCACAGTGGCCCTCAGTAGTAATAGCAATCCCCACAGTGGCCCCAGTAGTAATAGCGACCCCCACAGTGGCCCCAGTAGTAATAGTGACCCTCACAGTGGCTCCAGTAGTAACAGGGTAACCCACAGTGGCCCCAGGGGTAACAGGGTACCCCACAGTGGCCCCAGTAGTAATAGCGACCCCCACAGTAATAATATTATCCCCTCAGTGGTAATAACCCCACAGTAATATTATCCCCCTCAGTAATATTAACCCCCCTCAATAATAATATTAACCCCATAGCAATATTAACCTCCACAGTAATATTAACGCCCTTCAGTAATATTAACCCTCCCAGTAACATTAATCCCCCTCAGTAATAATATTATCTCTGTCAGTAATATTAACCCCTTGGCAATATTAACCCCCCTCAGTAATATTAACCCCCCTCAGAAACATTACCCCCGCCTCAGAAATATTACCCTCTCCCCTCAGAAATATTAAGCCCCCCTCAGTAATAATAGCCCCCCCTTCAGTAATAATAGTCCCCCCCACCCCATATACTTACCTCCTCCTTGCTGTTAGCGCCGCTCCCCCTTTGCTCGCGCTGAGCCCGGCTGCACACTGACGTCAGAGTGTGCGCCAGGATCAGCGCTAACAGCGTGATTACCAGCGGGGAGATGCCTGCAACCTGCTGGTAATCGCTTCAGTGGTGAGCGGCCGCTGGCATGCTGCGGGCCACATAAAATGAGGCAAGAGGCCGGATTCGGCCTGCAAGCCTTGTGTTTAACACGTGATCTAAGCCATTGCTGCAGAAAAAAATAAAAAAAACACATGCATCACCTTACAAGCGCTCTCCGCCACAGCAACTTCTCCCCAGGGTCATGTCACTGTTTCTCTTCATCATTGTTACGTGTGCTGCTGGGATCTGTAGTTCTAAGCTTCCTAGCAGCACAGCCCTCACAGGGTTAATTGATTGACCTGACTGGGTGTGGTACTTCCTGCTAGCCAATCTCCTGGGTCTGTGCTCACATATAAACCCAGCTCCTCATAAGTCTCTGGTGTTCAGGGTGAGCAGTCATGAATCCTTGTCTATAAAGTTTGCTGTGTGATCTGTGTCTTGCTGGTTCATGTCCATTTGTTCGTTTATATTCTGTCAGTTTTGTGTAAGCTTGCTGTGTGAGCTGCTATCTGTGTCCTGTCCTGTTGCAGCATTCTGTGTGAACTCTGTCCGATTCTACTGGACTCCTGGTTAGTGTAGGGACTAGCGGTATAACCAGGAGTCGTGAAGTTTGGCCCGCTCGCTTCCACGTTTTGTACAAAATGTCAACCAATACCTGGTATTTAGAATCAGCTTCCTATCTGTTACTAGTGGTTGCTTTTTGGCTGCTGTGTTCTGTGTATTCTGGCTCTGTGTGTCCTGTTGTTCAGTCCCTGTCATGTGTCATGTGAATGCATCCTGTTCTGGTGCGTGGCTCCTAGCATCAGCTAGGGCCCAGTTCCGAAGACCGCTGGGCCGCCCTCTTATTGGGGCGATGTCCCCGCTTAGGTAGGGCCACTGTCATTCCCCTTGTAGCACAGGGTCAGTTGCTTGAAACCCGTGTGACCCGTGTGCAACCTGTGTGCGTGCATCCCTTCCATTCCTCTTTTGGCACGATCATCTGGGTCCCATGCTAAGAGTGCCCACACATCGTAACAATCATCTTCTGGCCAGGGATTGAAAAATCCCTGCCTCCTGGAAGCGCTGGCCCTGATTGGCTAATGCTTAGCCAATCACAGCCAGCGCTCGATGAATGGCTGTGATGCACGAAATCCCAATATGTTTGGCTACTTGAAATATAAAGACTAATAATAATATTGCATGCAGGTTTTTTTCTGCAGTGTGCAGATGAGATTTGATAAAATCTCAATCCCTTTGTTGCTGTAAAAGTTTAGCTTTTGTGTTGGCGCATTTCAAGAGCGTTAGCATTTTTATTTTTCCATCGACTGAGCTCTATGTGGGCTTGTTTTTTACAGAATAAGCTGTAATCTTTATTTATTTTATATTTGAGAACATATAACATTTTGATCACTTTCTATTCTATTTTTCTAGAGGCAAGATTAACAAAATCTGCAATTGGTTTTTCATTTATTTATTTTTTTAATGGCGTTCACAATGTGCTATAATTAATATGTTAAATTAATTCTGCAGGGCAGTATGATTACGTCAATACCAAGTTTATATACCCTTTTTTTTTTTTCAACCTTTCTTCTCTAAAAAAAAATGTACTTTTTCTATCACTCCTAACATTTTTCTTTTCTTGTCAACGGTGCTTTTTGAGGACTTTTTTTTAGAGGGACAAGTTGTACTTTTTAGTGGTATGGCAGAAAACAAACCACACATTTCCATTTATTTTATTGCTTCATTAATCATGTTTAATCATTATTTTATACATGATTAAACATTATAATGGCACCTTGTGTGGCGCAGTGTTAAGTCCTAAGCTCTCACTCACGACACAAAGGTTGCGGGTTCAATCCCCATGTGGTTCAGGTAGCCGGCTCAAGGTTCACTCAGCCTTGCATCCTTCTGAGGTCAGTAAAATGAGTACCCAGCTTGGTGGGGGGTAAAAGATGACAATGGCAAACCACCCCACAAAAACAGTCTGCCAAGAAAATGTCACAGTGTGTTGTCACCATAGTAGTCAGTCATGACTCGGTGCTTGCACCAGGGAACTTTACCTTACCTTTGGTGGAAATGCAGGGTATGTAAGGGTAGTTTCAAATCTGTGACTGGGTTTCCACTTTCCTGCTCTGTTTAGGGTTTTGCAAAGGGAAATCCTATAGCAGAACACAGAACAGAACCAGGAAACTTTTTTTCAGGTATTGTGAGCCAACCAGAGGTTCCAATGCAGATGTGAAACCGGCCTAACTGGTACTTTTACATCACATCAGGAAAAGAGAATTTATTATCGCACATAACGCATATAAAACATAATTGCATTTTAAATTTCCAATAAAATTGAGTAAACGATTTAGAATATTTTTATTGCTATGATTTATTTATTATAATGTAGTAGAGCAGTGTATTTTATTACAGTATATTATTCATCTGATGATGTGAGAGTTTATTGTCATAACCAACTGTAAGAAAGGTAGTGCTAAAGAATATGTGAATTTTAGGAGTATTCTACCATAGAAATGTATATTTATTTGTACCGATCCCTGTTCTCAGCATCCTTGACTTGGATCCTAGAGGTGGGAACTGCATCTATCAGACATTTTTGGCAAATCCTTAAAACATGCCATAGATATCGCTGCACACACAAGTATAAACCTATGCATGGTCATCTCATTTCCCTCCTTGAGCCATCGCCAAAGTTGATTATCCATGCACTCCTCTGCTTGATGAAAGGTCTATTGTACCCACAGAATTGTTATTTCGAATTGCACCATTAGTGTTTCTGTGAATCGGAATAAAATAACTACAACCATAACCGATGTGTTGTTCCATTACTCTGTTGTTCTACATATTTGGATGGAAATTGATCAGTCTACTGGCAAAATACACCTATGCATCCTATGGCTGGGTACATATCATCAATGTGTCTGATAGAAGTAGCCTTTGACATGAAGTCAGACAAAAAAAAAAATCACAAAAGAGTTGGCACAGCATTACACTGGTGGCATACATGGAAACTGATTAGGCAATGTACAGTGTATGAAAATCTCAGAAAATACTGTACAGGGATTGGACTGGGGTAAAATTATTTCCTCCGCTGATGTCCTCTGCAGACTGTTTGGGACATCTGGAAGAATGATAGTCTGGAGAAGAAAAGGTGAGCGCTACCAATAAGTCCTCTGTCATGTTAACAATGAAGTGTCCTGAGACCATTCATATGTTAGGTTGCTTTTCATCCAAGGTAGTGAGCTCACTCACAATTTCGCCTAAGAACACTGCCATGAATAAAGAATATCTAAGCCTCCTCCAAGAGCAACTTTTCCCAACCATCCAGGAGCAATCTGGTGATGGACAATGCTTTTCCAGCATGATCTAGCGGCATGTCATGAGGCAAAAGTGATAACTAAGAGGCTCGCTGTACAAAACACTAAAATTTTGCGGCCATGGACCAGAAACTCCACAGATCTCAATCCCATTAAGATCCTGAGGTCAGTTCTCAAAAAGTGGGTGGGCAAACAAAACCACAGAAATTGTAAATAACTCCAAGCACTGATTAGGTAAGAATTGGTTGCCATCGGTCAGGGTTTGTCCCAGAAGCTGATATCCTGCATGCCAGAGCGAATTGCAGAAGTCAGGAAAAAATGGGTAAATATTAAGTCTTTACCTAAACTTTATGCATTTATCAATATAAGTTTAAAGAGTACCTGCACTTTCAGTCTACAGCTCTCATGCTCTATGTGCCGTTTTCGGCTCCTCCTGGCAGCTGAAGACAGCCCTCTATAACTTCATATAGTGCTTATATTTCGCTATTAGGCCATCTTCAGGTGCTGGGAGGAGCCGGAAATGGCAAACGGAGCAGGAACGCTGCAGACTGAAAGTGCAGATACTCCTTAAGGCCTTAGTCAGACGGGCGTTTTTAGCCGTGATTTGCGCATGCGCATGCGTCCGGCGATTTTATAAAACCATTGCTTTGCAATGGTATCGGACACATGAGCGCTTTTTATGCGCTCGTCTGATAAATTATAGAACAAAAAATCGCAGATCGCACCTATCTGCGATCTGCGATTCCTGTTCTCTTCTCTATATGCGCTCAATGGGGCCGGCGGCAGCAGCGCCGACCCCATTGAGAACATAAAGAAGACAAATCATTCTTCACAGTCCTGACCAATCAGAGGCAGGTTTCACTCACACACCCATTCATGAATTCATGAATGGGTGAGTGACTGCTGCCTCTCAGCGCTGAGCCAATCAGGGGCAGGTCTGACTCACATCCATTCATGAATTCATGAATGGGTGTGAGTGAGACATGCCTCTGATTGGCTCAGTGCTGAGCCAATCAGGGGGCAGGTCTGACTCACACCCCCTTCACACCCACTGCAGGATGGCCGCGCGGAGCTCCGGCTGCCGGGAGAAGGTGAGTACATATATATTTTTTATTTTTACACATTTTAGGATGAATTGCAGGGAAGGGCTTATATATTTAAGCCCTTCCTGACAATTCAACCCGGGCTTGCCCACAGCGCATTGCTTTAGATGGAGCCGGCTCTATTGCCGTCTCCATTGAATGCAATGCGCTGGGCAGCTCCGGCCCGTTTCTAATGAAACGCGGCTAGGAGCAGATTTTCGGGCAATTTGCGGGCGACTTGCGCGCACCGGTCACGCGATTTGCGGATGTGCATCCGTCATGCGATCCGCAAATTGCGCAAAAAAACGCCCGTCTGACTAAGGCCTAAAAATGTATGAAATGCTTATAATTGAACTTCAGTATACCATAAAAACATCTGACTAAAAGATCTAAAAAACACCGAAACAGCCATCCTTGTTAAAACCAAAATTTATGTCAGTCTCAAAACTTTGGCCACCACTGCACAATTGGAATTCTGGTTAGCTAGTTGAGAGGGTAATGTTTCAACTTGTGGAGAAAATTACAAGAGTTTAGTGAGTCTATTTTCAATCTCAACCAGAAGATATTTCCAAACTTGGCTTCTGCCTTATATGGCTTGGGCTTTTTCTTGCTGATAGGTTAAACTAGATGGACTTATGTTATTGCCTAACGGTAAGGCACTGAGATACACAAGTAAAATATCTATCACAATGCCACAAAGAACCTTGAAGGCAAATGTTAGCTTTTCTTCCATAGGGGCTAACAGCAAATAGAGTCACATCAATCTGCTAAGAATAAGAAGAGAAAGGAGATAAGAAAAAAGGGAGAGCAGGAAAAGAGGGTTCATGGTGAGCAAATTGTGTCAGTCAGGCATGTGATTTTCTCCATAATTTTCTTATACTCTGTGGAGTCCTGATAGATGATCCAGCAGTTCCAAGTTCTATGGAACCTATCTTGTATATTGTATATTGTTGCCATGTAATCCATCACCCACATCACTTCTTGTACTTTGTTGAACCACAGTCTTATGGTCAGTTGTTTTCTATGATACTATAGGACAGGAGGACTATTTTTTGTAAGACAAGATGAGTATATCATAGGGATACAGGAAGAACAGGGCTGAAGAGGCTGCTAATGCATCTCACTTCTCTCACTAAGAATATTGTAAGTGTGAGAGAGAGCATGTCGCAGCACCCTGAAAGAGACACATTCAAATTGAGACTTATGTTGTAAGAATTCTCCGAGAGGCTGTAGAGAGTTATAAAAGTGTGAGAGCTGGGTCACCTGCCATGAGGATAGAGGACATGATTATATATATGCATCACAACAGAGTGGAAGGATATTTCACGCAAAAGTGATCTAGGAATGAACAGGCTTTACATTGATTGACTGACAGCTATTGATAAAATGGACAATTGTCTAGGCCTGAGAAGAATGCAAGATTACTTAAGGCCCATTTAGACACAATGATTATCGCTCAAAATTCAGTCAAAAAACATCCTTTTAGTAATAATCCTTGTGTGTAACTGCACTGACATCATGCAGTTTTCGTTAAGCAGTCGTTGATCGTTGTCTTTCAGAAAGCTGAAAGACAGCAATCAGCCTTATCAGGAATTCACAGTGGGATACAGCTGATACTATTGTTTCAGCTGTATCCCGCTTCCTGAACACAGGTGGGGTATGAAAAGTACAGCGGTCCAGCTGTGTTCTGCATACGCCTCTCGGAGCACTTGGCTGTTTAACAGCCAGGGGCTCCGAGCAGAGAACAGATGGATGCAGAAGACAAGCAGCCCGCTTGTCTTCTGCATCCCCCGCTCGGAGTGCCAAGTGATCCCTCAACGTTTGAGTGACATCTTTTGAGCAATAATTGTTGTGTCTAAATGGGCCTTTAGTATAGGATACAGGGAGAGGGATGTGGCAAAATGTCATTGTAGGGGAATATGTCCGTTGGTGCTTTTAGTGTCAGAGAAATGGTATAGTGAACCAGAAGATAATGTGGAGGCCTATATTGGACATACACTATATGGACATACACTATTTGGACACTGCAGAAAATCAGCAAATATGCAAATACTGAGTTTGCCGAACAGTAAGCTGAGAAGGGCATGGGTAAAATAAAAAGCTGCTCATCTTGTAAAAACCATTCATCCGATCGAGCGCTTGTGGGACAAACTGGAGCGACGAGTACAACACCGCCACCCACGCCCAACTTCACAACTATCTCTTCTCACAGCCTGGCATGAGGAATGCCGAGCTATTCCTGCCCAGACTTACAGAGAACTTGTGGAAAGTATGCCTCAGCGTGCTGCCGCTGTAATACAAGCAAAAGGAGGGCCGACACGTTACTAAATAGAATAATATAGCACTTTTTCTGAAAAACATGCAGTGTCCAAATACTTTTGTCCATATAGTGTATGTGAAGGTGATTAAAGGGGTTGTCCCGTGGCAAAATTGTAAATTTTTTCTCTGCCCAGTCCCCCTCCTAAAGCAAACATGATAATCTACGCGTGGAAAGCGATTTTAAAGAGAGTTTCTACTCACCATTAGATCATTTCATGAAGTTATAAAAATTCTTCTTCCAAGATGGCCGCCGTCATTTCCCAAGGTGCACTGCTGGTCTTCTCCCATGGTGCACTGCGGGTCTTCTCCCATGGTGCACCGTGGATGTTCTTCTCCATTGGCTGATCGGCACCATGTGACGGGGGTGGAGCTACGCGATGACGCTGAGAAGGGGAAGGAGCCAGGACACAGCTCGTGAGCAAGGACCTTCCAGAAGGGGATTCCTGTCTGCGCAAGCGCGACTGTTCTGGTGACCAGAGAAGCAGTTTGCTCGTCGCCATGGAGACGGGGACGCCAGCACTAGGAAGGGGTAAGTGTATAACTTCTGTATGGCCAATATTTAATGCACGATGTATATTACAAAGTGCATTAATATGGCCATACAGAAGTGCATAACCCCACTTGCTGTCGCGGGACAACCCCTTTAAGGGAAAATGCTTGTTTAACTTATATCCATTGTTTAAGGTCTCAGTGCCTACAACAGTCCACAATATGTTAAAGAAAAGCAGCATTATAGAAAGATCTAATGTTGGGCAAATCGAGGCCATCTGCAGACTTGGGTCAGCTCAGTAGAGTTCTAGCAGGATTATTTAAATTTTGCGAATAGACCAAGGTGAAGAAAAATCACTGTGTTCATCAGAAGGAGCCATTAATTTTTAGTACTGTAATCAAAAGGATTATTGTTAAAAGAGTTGTATAGCTGTAAACTATTGATAGACTATCCTAAAGATAGATCATCAATACTAGATCCGCGGACCCCGACTGATCAGGTTTTCTTCGAGCTGACGCGCTTCTGCACTGAGCTGATTTCTACAAGAAGCAGATATCTGCAGTCATCCAGGTTGGTATTGCAGGCCACGTTCCCATTGAAATGAGAAGGAACTATCAGAGGTTGATCCAGGGATTATTCTGACTGCCTTTATGGAGTCAGTAAGGAATTTTTCCCTTGAAAGAGCTAATAGGCTTCTGCCTCTTGGGGTTTTTGCCTTCCTCTGGATCAACAGGGAGGTTAAAACAGGCTGAACTAGATGGACATTGTCTTCATTTGGCCTAACACACAATGCTACTATGTATCTGTGCCCTAATAAAGTGTTATCAAGTGTTCAGTATTTAATCTATAGGTTCATATACGTAGAAAGATTTCTAGTGTTTAGCAAAGCTTTAGGGCAGTAAAAGACGATAAAACAAACTTGAAGGCTCTTGACATCACAAACTTGACATTACAATTGCAATGAACATTATGTATTAACGAGTAAAGGAATCACTAGGCCCGTTTGAGCGAATCATTTCTCAGGAAGTAATTGCTCATTTTAATTATGGACAGTGAAGGGGGAAAGAGATGACAGAGGCTGCTGTGCATGAGATCAGGAGAAACTCATGCAAACAGATAACATCATAAATTTTGGAGATCTCAAATACCAGCATCTTTCTAAATCATTTAGCACAAGTTATGCCAAGAAAGAAAAAATGTTATGATATTCTAGAAGTCACCATATCCATCAGAGAAAACAGAGAGCAAGTACAGACTCTGTCAGCCTGGACTGTATCTCTAAAATTAGACATTCCTCTACGCCAGAAGCGTGAGTAGGCCTCAATTATAGTTTTAAGCAACCGTGAAAATAAACTAGATCTGCTCCTTCATCTTGACCCTATCTTCAGTATATAAAACTTTGTTTTAAGCATTCACAAAAGAATACATAAAGATGGATACATGCGGCAGAAGTCATTGGGCTTTTACATAACGTACCTGCCAATTATTTATATCAAATAAAGAATTGCAAAACTATATTTTTTTTTTGCCCAAAATAAGCTAATCTTTCACCCTGAATAATACTTACCCAGGCTCTGCAGTGCTAGGATATCTGTGCTCCACTCTATGTGGTTTGTGACTCAGGTTTTATGAAACAATCAGTTGTTGTATTAAAGGGGTTGTCCCGCGCCGAAACGGGTTTTTTTTTTTTCAATAGCCCGTTCGGCGCGAGACAAACCCGATGCATGTTATAAAAAAAAAACTGTCCAGTACTTAGCCGAATCCCCGCGCTCCGGCGACTTCTTACTTACCTTAGTAAGATGGCCGCTGGGATCTTCACCCACGATGCACCGTGGGTCTTCTCCCATGGTGCACCGTGGGCTCTGTGCACTCCATTGCCGATTCCAGCCTCCTGATTGGCTGGAATCGGCACACGTGACGGGGCGGAGCTACAAGGAGCAGCTCTCCGGCACGAGCGGCCCCATTCGGAAGGGAGATGACCGGACTGCGCAAGCGCGTCTAATCGGGCGATTAGACGCTGAAATTAGACGGCACCATGGAGACGGGGACGCTAGCAACGGAACAGGTAAGTGAATAACTTCTGTATGGCTCATAATTAATGCACAGTGTACATTACAAAGTGCATTAATATGGCCATACAGAAGTGTATAACCCCACTTGCTTTCGCGGGACAACCCCTTTAAGTGTAGAATTAAACTTTATTCTCCATCAGCATTGGCGAATAGCACCCATAAAATACCATCAACAAGTTAGTAATAATAACGCTATGCTGTGATCAAATGCTGTAACCGTATAGTGCAGAGGCGTAACTTGAAGCTCCCGGGCCCCAATGCAAAACCTGTAACGGGGCCCCCAACTATAATGCTTTACTCATAGTACTGGGCTCCTTATGTACAGAAGAGAGGCCTCATAGGCCCCCTAAGGCTCCTGGGCCCGGGTGCAACCGCATCCCCTGCACCCTCTATAGTTACGCCCCTGCTATAGCGCCCAAATCATAGTACAGCCATACATTTGATCATCTAGTAGTATCACCAATGGCCATATAAGAGAAGCATACCTAATCTATCTATAATATAGAGTCAGCTCTAGTTCCCATGTAAAAACATAATCCATAGTATCTGCAATGCATTTGGAAAGTCTCCAGGCCCCTTCGCTTTCTTTACATTTTGTTATGTTGTGCCCTTGTGTAGATTTAGAAAAAAAAAAGTTTCCCCCATCATTCAGCACACAATACCCCATAATGACAAAGGGAAAACAGAATGTGAGAAATCTTTGTATATTTAAAAAAAAAATTAAAAACTAGCATTTTCATTTACATAAGTATTCAGACACTTTGGTATGACACTTGAAATGTAGCTTTTGTGATCTTCTTTGAGATGTTTCTACGCCTTGATTGGAGTCATCTGTAGTAAATTCAGTTGACTGGACATCATTTTAAAAGATGAAAGAAGGAGAAAAAGTAATGTAACTAACCCAAATGGAGGTAGGTCCGGTAGGAATGGGTTTAATCTTGGTTGGATGCCTTGATGGTGTAATGGCATCACACAGCACACAGGGGCACAGTGCTTAAACTAGTTCAAACATAAATAACTTAGGAGCTGCTATAATAACTGTACAGCCATCATCTGTAGCAATGCACCAACAGTGTACACTCCTTTTGTCCTACGCCCTTACAACAGTGAGAAATGACATGTGATGATTATAAACTGCTCCCATGTAACATGCTCTTTTATCGCAGTTCTACCCTGGAAAAAAGATGCAGAAAGAAGATAATCTTAGCAATATTCATATGTAATTCGAAATGATGCAGTAATTATTAGATGGGCTTTTTTTCTATTTTGATCTGCTTTAGCTCTCACAATTCAAAAAGGGAAAAACTCTACAAATACAAAGCTCTATCTGTTGAAAAAAATGAAAGAATAACTATAATTCAGAGAACATAACAAAAACATGCTTTTAGCCACCATATGCCAAATGCAGCTAAGACGTTCGTACTCATTAGCCCCTGAAGCAGATGTTCAGGGTTTAAAGGGTTAAAGGCACCTGGTATAATTAGACATAGGCCATCCTAGCTGCAATGTCATGTCCATGTCATGTGGTGAGTAAATGAAAGGGTCTATAAAAAGTTGCTACAAACTCATTAGAGGAGCAGTGTTGTAGCTGTATGCGTTGCGCATGCGGAACTGCTGCTCCATTCCATCTTCACGTCATTGTGGGTCGGAGCAGTGAGTCTGGGACCCCTGTTCTCGGAATCAATAGGGGCCTTAGCTGTGAGACCCCCATCGAGCAGACTAGGTGATAAAAATGTACTTTGGGATAACCTGCTTAAGGACCAGCCGCTAGCGGGCAACAGGTTTTACTTGGATGTATGCTTTCAAATGCTGCAGGAAAATTGCGGGTGGCACTTCCTGTATTCCAGCTAGGTTGTGTCTGTTCTCTGTAGGTGCCAATATATTCATGCCAGCCCTTTATATAGGATTGCTTATCCTATATGCTATCATAGTCTATTTAAGAGTCCATTTTCTTTTCCAAATTCATATGCTTCTCTTCTCAATAGTACTTTATTGGATTCTTTAAAATTACAGAGCAGAGAAGGTTTAGCTGCTAATATTATGGCAGTAAATAACTATTCTATATGAACTTTAGCTGTATATGGACAGCGCAATTCTCTATAATAAAATGGTACCCCATAGATATTTATGAGGGTTTGATCGCTTCCTAGTTCTCCAACAAGACTTTGAGGGGAATTTACTAAAAACTGATGATCTTATGCCAGTCTTCAGTAACAGTGTGCTGTATTAAGATGCAACAAATTTATTAAGTGGTGTTGGAATAATCACTTAATTCAGGTGATACTCAAGGGGTATCGTAGCCTTATTAATCAGATATGCCAGATTGTATATACAATGCTTCGGAGCAGAATACAGCATGAAATAGACAATTGGCATTTCAAGCTTCACTTCCTCCTCTGAAGCTCTTTATAGAGTAAAAGGTATAGAAAAACACTGTAGCACAAGCTGATCATGAGCAGACATCACCTGGTTGTCATCCAATCTGTTACGTTCATCCTGGACTGCCAACAGGAACCTGAGATGAGGGCACCCAGATCAGACGCTAAAACTAGAAATACAGGTGGCTAGATGCAGGCAGAACAGAAGAGTTAGGTTATGAGGTTACGGGCACTCAGAACCCTTCAGACTAAACCCACCTCACAGCGGAGCACTCGTCCCGAAAAGGACAACCCCACTTTCTTTCACGAGGACGGGGTTTTTCATTTGAACGAGCCAACGATGTATCTGCCAGTATAAACAGACTGCCGGAGTGAACGACCTAGTGATGACATCATTCATTCATTCAAATGATAAATCGGCTTGTCTAAAAGGACTCTTGCATGAACGCAGACTTTTGGTAACTTCTGTTTTTGACTGCTTTTACGAGTCAATTATAAACTATAATAAAGCTGAAATAAAATACTGTGTAAAACACTATTACAGATTACTCTTACAGTGGTATATAAAAAGCAGAGGCATAACATGAAGCTGCTGGATCCCAGTGCTGGTTTCTTATGTGGGAAAGAGAGACGTTATGGGACGCTTAGGCTGCATTCACACAGGGTGGATTTGCCACGGAAATTCCGAGTGGAATTTCGCCGCGGCAAATCCGCCTGCGGCCGCTCATCTTGCGATTAGCCAGCCATGTGGACGAGATTTCTCAGAAATCTCGTCCACACGGGACGGCCAATCCACTGTGGTAAGTCCGGCTGAACCCGCGGCTGCAGAAGATGCAGCATGTCCTATTTTTTTTTCTTTCCGCCGCGGCCGCGCTCTCCTCTATGGGAGCACCGGCCGCAGCGGAAGAGCGAGCGGCCGGGCCGCTTCAAAGCCGCCATGGGTTTTTCCGCGGCGGTTCTCCCGGCGGAAATCTCGCGGTTTTGGCTGCGGCCAAACCGCGGGATTTCCGACGGGAATCCGCCTAGTGGGAATCCAGCCTTAAGGTTTTAGTGCCCAAGTGCAACTGCACCCCATGTATCCACTATAGTTAGCATAGAATGCATCATTGTAACTATCCAATATCATAAAGATATATATATGTATATAAAAAACTATATATTAAAATACGTCTGCAGTTGGTATACAAATAAATTTAATGTGCGCAAAGGTAGCAATCAGCTCAACATACTATATATAGAAAGCCATCCAGTGATTGGCTTGTTCCTCAAGCTTCAGCCAATAGCTCCTTAGCACTAAACAGATTTAAAAAGTGGGTGCAGCTTTGGTAATCATTGGCAGCCATTGCTATAATGCCTATAATATACAGCGCGGATGTCAGTGTTCTGTGCCAATTACACTACAAGGAGTATATGAAACATTGGCATTAGAGAGCGACTGCTTAATAAATACAGCACCTGGTACGTTACCTGCATTAACTTCACCTATTTTTTCTGTAAATAATTTATTCCCATTTAAAGTCTTTAATTTTCATATCAAATTAAGTTTGGGTGGCAATCCGAAAACTGAAACCACGTAATATGTGTGATGGGAAAAGCCAATATTAGAGTTTGGTACAAATCTGCTATTCAGTGTGTAGTGTGTTATGGATGTAACTAACTGCTACACAGTAAACCCATATTGTAAATGTGGCATGCGTAGATAAGGGGCACATGGAAGCAATATAGGCAGCATCCATATATATACACATGTGGATCAAAACTGCCACCTGGTTTCAGATTGTGACGCTCGTCTGTAGGACCTGAGAGAGAAGCAGAGACCACAGAATGCGTTGTTGACAATTCCTTGGAGAGACCTATGACAAAATTAACAAGAGAATCATTTCCCAAACTTGGCTACTGTGGCATTTATCCTCCGGAGAAAAAGAAAAACTAATGGAAGACACTCAATTCAAGATTTGCCCGTTTCCTTCATTGCCCATGGATCTACTTTCCCACTACTCCGTGGACGGTAGGGTGTGTGAAAAGTCTGGAATATACCCAAAGCAGACATGATGTATTGCATTATTTCACCTGTGACATTTGTACCTTTGTTTGACTCAATCACTTCCGGTACCCCATATCTGCGGATTACCTCATTCATGAGCTTCTGTACGGTTACCTGCTTATTTACTTTGGTAACAGGGTAGGTCTCCAACCTGAAAAGAAATCAACAACAAGCACATATTCATACTTCCCAACAAGTGGGAGCTGAATGTAGCCAATTTGCAATCCCTGAAATGGGTAGAGTGGTCTAGGCAAGCGTTATGTGGCAAATTTACTTCTGCCCTGTTGCTTACGGCAAAGATCATGCAAAATTGGACAAATGATGATGCAGCAGCTACAGAAAACCCAGGGGCCACCTGTCCTCGTTCAAGCGTCGACATCATTGCTGCTTTGATAGGTGTGTCTTTCCGTGCATCAGCTGGGCCATCATGGGGCACAGGGACCGTGGTGGGCAAGTGCTGTTGACTGTTTGCCATATGCCGTCCCATTTCTGCTGCTCCCATATTTAGTCCATTTGTCTTTTTCTTTCTTGCTGGCTTGTAACTGTAAAGTCTTTAGCATATCAAAGTCCAAAGTTTTTATCAAAGTCCAAGTTCATATCAAAGTCCAAGGTTTAGTCAAAGTCCAAAGTTATTGTTAAATTCTTCTTTTCTTCTTTTCTTCCATGGCTTGAGGGCCGCTGCCTTTGCTTTGTGGTCTGTGATGGCATTGCCTCTTGTCTCTCTGGTGTAGGAATTGGTGTGAGCTCTCCACTTTGTCAGATAGAAGTAAGTAGGGCCTCCGTGAGACTCTGCACCGCTGCACCATTTTTAATTGGCTGTCCTGCTGAGGTAACAAGCTGTCTGGCCTTCCATGTTGGGCCGTAATCATGAGCTATGCCAAATGCATACCGGGAGTCAGTGTAAAAGGTTGCCATCTTACCTTCTACCACTCTACACGCCCCAGTGAGGGCCTTCAGTACCGCTTCTTGTCCTGAAACATGCGGAGGCATTCTGCTTTTAGGACATCTTGTTGTGTATATCCGATGTGGAGTCATCCATCGCCTTGGTACCATCTATAAAAAAACAACTCAAAATATGCATTGTTAGCAAGGGACTTCAGTAACCTTTATTATGGCCACCTGTTCTGGCAACATGATGGCTTCCATTAGTAAACTTACAGCTTTTCTATTCTTGATGGAGGAAACACAAAAGGCTTAGTGATGCATTGAGGTAACTATTTGGGTCAGGAGTACATAAAAAAGTAAATCATCAACATATTACAAGAGGGTGGTGCCCTCGGGAATTGGCCAGGCGTCTAATACCAGCTTCATGCATCTGGTAAACTGGTTGTGGGCTATTCTGTGCCCCTTATGGCAGCACTGTCCAACAGTGTTGCTTTCCTCTGAAAATAAATGCAAACAAATACTGACAGTCTGGCTGGCCCTTTAAACTCTCTCTCTTTAACGGGGAACAAAAGGGGTATTGGCTGGGAAGACACATTTCTTTAAGGGCTTTAAGTTAACATAAAGAAGAGACAGTGTCTGCAATTGCATCTTCCTGGACATGTGCCAGGGGGTACTGACGGACCAAGGGGGCTAAGAGCTTGTTCCTCTGCGTGCGTAAGAGTGAGGACAGGGAGAGGTGTCGCTTGGTCTGCTGCCATCCGACAGAAGGTCGGGTGACTTTCAGACCCGGGGTGTATACGAGCCTCACCGGACAGATGAAGTTTGATACAACATCCCAAGGGTCCCATCACGTCAATTCTCAATATGCTTTCAGGACCTTCCAGCACAAGGAAGCGCGTGCGGCCTCGTGACCCTTTAAACATTACCTCAAGCGGTTCAGTTTCTGCCAGCTGAATTGGCTCTTCTGAAACCCCTTGCACCGATTACCGCTAGACAATCAGGCTGGTATTCTATTTCAAATAGATCATAACCTTGTTGCAAGAAGGAAAAAGAAAAATTTTAAAAAAATTTAAAAATAGCTGACCTGCAATACCTAGATCACCTATATCTTCCCTCCCCCCCTTTGAACTAGGGTACTTAATTGGAAGAGTAACCGAGTTCAAGGTAGTAGCAACAGTGAGAAGAATGACAAGAGCACATTGTAGCTGGATTTAACGGGCCAGAAATAAGTGCTTGGGTTGCACTGCGTGTATATGCTCCAGATGTCATGGGGGGGGGGGGGTGAGGACCACTAGGGGGGGTTAGTTCAATACCAACTCCGAAGATTTGTTAACCATTGCCTGTACTGCTGCCACCGCACAAACACATGAGGGAGCTGCTTCAGAGGTGAGAGAGAAAAGAATAATTGAAAGACAGTCATAGAGTGGTTGCCTGAGAGAGGAAACCGAGTAGAACCATGGGTGGCAGTATGAAACAAGGCCCAGAAAGGTGCGGAGTTTGGCAACACATATAGGTACAGGCATGGCCTGGAGAACAGCCTTTTGTTCCTATGTCAGATGTCCAGTTCCTAGGCCTAAACAATGACCCAAGAGATTTTGCAGGACTGGAGTTTGTCTTTAGAGGCTTTACAGCCATTTTCTGCAAGAAAAATTAACAGTGAAATTGTGGCCTGTTGGCAGACTTCCAAATTATCAGCACACAGCACCTACATGCGGTAGATGTCTGGCTGACCCTTCAGCGTCTTTTCTGGACTGGAAAAAGAGGGGTGTTTGTTGGAGCAGTTAGTTTACAAGACTCCTCTGAACCAGCACCTGAGGTCTCAACCCATACCGATCCATCCGGTGAGAATTTGATGGATGCAGATAAGGCCTGTAAGATATCAGTGCCAATAACAGAGACATGAATATTCTACAAACATCTATCCACATTGAAAATTTACAGTCTGCATATGCAGGGGGGAGGAGGGGAAATTGTATCCCCAGTCAATATCTGCATCACACATCCTACATTCATCATAGTCTGAACAGGGGTCATTACCTCTCATCCATCCATGCGGTCAAGTCTGTCTCTCTCATTCAAATGTTAGTAAGAGTTCACACAGGACGTAACGCGTATGATGCAACTGTCCTTATCTTGCAAACAAATGCATTCAATCACTACCACCTCTCCCTGGAATCAGTCAAACTTTAACTGTTTCTAATACTAGAGATGTACACCAGATTCCACAACAACCACTTTGTAAAACTAATATTTTCCCATTAAAGGAACACACATTTAGCAATTATACACACGTCCGACCAGTCACAGAACTGACATTTACACAAAGAACAGCAAAAACAGTAAGATTCACTGGATTCATTACGGGTTCTATTCTGTTCAAGCAAACTTATTATTGTCCAGTGTTCTCCGCTCTAATCTTTAGCCTTGAGAGTTAGATGAAGAGAAAAACAAAGGGAAGGGGGGAGATTGGAGACAAGGGGGAGGACCTGCTCCGGACTAGCTGCGGCTTCTCATAGATCAAGCATTAACCCTCTCCTTCGTTCTGTAAGCTTTTCTACTGCCGTCTGCGATCCTAGCGCCTATAGTGACCTTTCTTCTCAGCAGTATCTGACTTATGAGGAATGGACAACACGTACAGCAATGACACAATGTTGGGGCATTAAGACATACAGGACAAACAGCACGGTGGTTAATTGTCACATAATTGTCTGCAGACTCTGCATGAACTTGCTTCATGTCATAGGGGGACACAGACTAGAGGATTCCCTTTCTCCTCCATTTTCCCCCTTGCAAAGTGGAAAAGATTTTTCCAGCAACAACTACATTCATGGGAAATTTTAAGCACAGACCTACTTGGGATGGGGGTGCAAAACACAGACTGCAGAACAGATAATCGGGAGGAGGCTATTTGCAGGCGGGATGAGGGGACTTGAACGTTTCTATGCAAAATTCAGAAAAAGGCACTCGTCATTGCAGTGCAAAGAATTGGTATGCCAGGTAAAAACATACATAGATGGGAGATGAGAAGCCAGCTCATTTCTGCTGCGGAGCTAAGATGACATCTGAGGGGTAACTGAAGGTATTGTTGCAACAGATGCTAAAATGGCCGTTGGGCCATGGCTGGCACTGAAATGGCCACCGAAGGTGTGGCCTGACTGGGCGATGGTGACGGGAGGGTCCAGGAATACTACATACTAGAGACGTATCAAGATATACCGACTGGTATTGGCCCCAATAAAAACACGGCCATCTAGGGGCAGGACAAAAAGGGAGAAAAACATCGTCCATGACACGGCCGGGGCGGTGCCCTCAGATGGTGAAGAAGGGCTGCCTTCCTTTGTCTTCAACTCAAAGCATACGAATAATCGCCATCTTGAAACTGCAATTATCTTACTTCAACTTTACATTACTTATTGACTCTACATACTACCAACTGGGTATGCCTAGCCCTATGCTCAATGACACATTGGGAAGTATATCTCTAAGTGCCTGAGCCTTTTGCTCAGTGACTATACCAACAGTTTCACATAACTTCTTGACTTTCTTCACATACTCCTTCCCTCCTCTACATGACACCAAGTGGACAGGATCAAACAGACCACTGTCAGGTACCTTAATTTAAACATGTTCCGAAACTAAACTCTGAGCCGTCTCTCAACCGGGAGTCCGAAGCCGTATGCTCAATCACGTAATCACAATTGTCACGTCTGATGCCGTTTGCTCAATCACTCCCTGAGAAGTATGCTCAAGCTCGAAGCCGTCTCTCAATCGGGATCTGCAGTCCCTGAGAAGTATGCTCCATAATACAATTTATAACGTCCTAAAAGATTCTGTCCCCTGGTGTCATAGACCACCCAAGACCTGAGGTAAACTTCTTTACCGATGACAACTATGATGTCAAACATCAAACATCCGACTGACCTAGGAGTCTGTCAATCAACTGAGCCAAAACAGACCAACGGCAGACATCATATGATAAATATGACACTTACCGGGCTGTGTGTGAGGTTGATCAGTCCTCTGGTTTGGCACAGTGGATATATGTCCTCCCAGTCCGATGTCGTCGTCCGATGAGTGACACAAGAGTCAATCAGTAAATCCTGCCGACTACGCCAACTGTTAAGGACCGTTACACATTAACCTTTCAAGCCTTGGGTTCCAAATTAGTTTGTACCTGGATGCATCAGGGAGGCCAAAAACTATATGATTTATAGTAATTAGCTCCCACAGATACGTAGAGATGAGCCGCGGCAAGTATACAGCCCACTCTGCTTAAGGCGCGTACACTGAGCGTTTATTGACTGAGTATAGTTCTAATACAGGAAAGGAATACGTCATTAGTCATGGGGTTAATCTTATTGGGTTAGAAAAACATCAAGAATTGTGCTTTGTTAAAACAATCAGCGCAGTGAGAAGAAATATGTGAAATGTCCTTCAAATGATTATTCCTCCCTTGTGAGTTTGGATGGTCGCAGCATCTTATTAGCACGATTCGTTCTTTTCCCAGAGCTCAGGCGTGGGGGAGTCTCTTCTGATAATGATTTTTTTCAGGCTTGGCTCTCGGAAGAATAAAAACAAATCATTAGACATTGCACCGAATATCCTGCTGTAAAGTTATTTCTGCTTGAATTATTGTTTCACTACGCACAAGCTTATTTACATCTTGTAATGCTTCATTTTGTATCTAGCGGCCATTTTGAGACAGATTCTTCCATTTTATGGACCTGTACCTTCTCAGTGTCACCTCATGCAGTACTGGCTTTAGCCAGCATATAGTGCTGTTGTATAAGAGCAGCAAAAGCGTAAGCCCCCCAGGAAAACCAGGATACAAATTGGATTGGAAAGGGTTAAGAGGTTACCCATACATTAATTAAACCATAAATCAATTAACCATAAACCGAAATACCTATTCAAATTTCATTAGGAATAAAAACATCATACCATAGATAAATATTACATATAGTTTAAACCATGTGAACAGCAATCGCTAAGTGACTAAACCCCACAAACCAGTTAAGAACCAACATTGCCCACCCCAATTAAACTGCAGCCTTTTCAATTATAGAATTCAGACCCAAATGAAAGATATCTAAGCCAACCTCAGACAGGTGAACCAAGTCACTCCTATAGAGGCCAAACTCTCCAAGTCCCAATGCCAGAAAGAAAAAAACACCAACTACTGGCAAAAATTTCTCCATTTCCCTATTCACCCATTTCTGTTTTGTTTTCAAAACACGGACTAAGAACATTTCCAAATTATTTGCAGGACAATTTCTGAAAAAACTAAACACGAAACATGTATTTTATATGCAGAAAATCCCTTTTTATTTAATCTAATAAATCTTAGGTTCTTAACTTCTCCACATCATTTCCTCCCACATGAATTATCAATAAATCAAGACTTGGAAGAAATCCCATCTTCCCCCTCAATAAAGGAACCACCTGCTTCTACCTCAATCCCCTAAATCCTAACCAATTCACATTAACTCGCTTGGGATCAAAAAAACGAATTCTCCGAATAACAACAACTAGATGCCCTCTTCTAGGCCCAAAAACTAACTGAATGGCCAAAAATCCATTCATAAAATGGCTTGTTACCAGTAAAATAAATGAAATATTCAATCACTATAATTGGCCTAATGTACAATCTATTTGAATCCTATCTTCCCAGTCTTTTAATTACTGACTCATCAGGACCTAATCTAGCTGCCTCTGTATCTGTGCCTATACGAAAAGAGTGAAAAGTAAACAAAAATTGTGACAAGTTCAAGATCTCAAAACAACTCTTCAATATGTCGCCATCCAAATGCACTAAAAATGAACCATTATTCCTACCTGGTATCCAGAAACTGCCTTGACTGGACATAAATCAGAGCCAAGAAAACTACCAATTTTTAACCAAGAACCGTTACCCAACTGCTACACCAAGGGATCAGGCACCTGAACATCATTAAACAATAGGTTTGATTCCTCTCTTTTATTTGGGGAAACTAACTTGCCTATACAAAAAGTGTCAAAAAATGCCAATAAAAATGCAATTCTGAACAATAAAATTTCCTAACCTGAATAAAAAGAATTGGCCCAGGAATCAATGATCTTACCCAAAAGATCCAATATGATAGGTCTGTAGCCACCTGGACCCGACTAGCACTTCTTGAAACCTTTCATCAACTGCTTCACCTGAAAGTAATTATTAACAGGCCTACAACTTGCAAACTTTAAAAAGAATGAAATGCGAGACAGAGGGGTAAAAATAACTAAAAAACGAACACTTTGCTGAATTAAGAAACACATATGCTAACACAACTGACAAATCAGCTGCAAAAGGTCCTACCTCAGTCATCCCACAGAAGTCAAACCATTTTTTACAGATACAGAGTAATTCGCCCAAGTTTGTGCCGTCAATGAGTTCTTGACACACTCTGAAATTACTCCCAAATCAACTTCCACAGCTCCCCTGGGTAAGGAGTTCCCACTCAATTCAATTGAGGAGCCAGCAGGAAAAATCTGTCCCACTGCACATAAAAAAAATAAAGAACAAAAGGATAAAGATAAAAAATCAACAATATTATTACTTTTACCACAGATATGTTTTTAAAACAAATATTCAGATTCAACCATAAGGGCTTTTACCCACTAGCATTATTTTTAACGCTGCGATAGCGCTTTCATTTTTTCAGTGGGACTTTCTAATGTTAAAATCGCATCGCACAAAAATCGCAAGTTTGTGTGATGCGATTTTAACATTAGAAAGTCCCAATGACATTTGCATTAAAAAAAAGCAGCGATATTGTCGAGTTAAAAAATCGCTAGTGGGTAACAGCCCTAAAACTGAAAATATTAACTACCATTTCACAGCAGGAGGACAAAGCAATTGACTGCAAACAATAGTCCTTTGTTGTCCAAATAAATACTAATTCTTTTATTTGCCAATAATGGATCCTAAATAGTCAATGACACAATTACTCAGCCAACCACCTACTATTAAAATAACTTCCATACCCTATCGAGCCAGAAGTATCAGTGAACAAGCCCAAAGCTGCATCTGACACAAAATTCACCTGCCACACATTCCTACCATTAAAATTAGACAAACTGTCAATAAGACTTTCTAATGTTAAAAACGCATCGCACAAAAATTGCGAAGCACCAACTTGCGATGCGTTTTTAACATTAGAAAGTCCCATTGACAATCGCTTGAAAAAAACGCAGTGATATCGCAGTGTTAAAAAAAAACGCAAGTGGGTGTGAGCCCTCAATGTAGTTTTTTTTTTTACAAGATAACATCTTTCTAATGAAAACTATATCATTGAAACAATTTTCTTTTCTGCTCACCGAAATTCCATCAAATTAGTATCAATGCATATGCCTAAAAAATTTGAAACAATGACATGGAAAAAATAATCTTCTCTTTAGCCAATGGTATACCAAACTGCTCACAATCAGCAAATATAATTAAATCTTACACCTGATACACTTTTATAACTACCAAATGAAGAAAAGACGAAAACAATTCAAAATAAAAACACGATAAAGAGAACTCCATTGAAAAACAGCAAAATAGAACTCATCACTAAATTGAAATCCCAAAGAATTAAAACCAACAGGATTCACCCACCGATAACAGATGGAAAGCAGATTTGATATCAGCCTTCGTGAGTAATGCATTTGTAGTGTACAGAAGTTAATGTGCACATGTGCTCGGGAAGTTTCTGGATGGTCTATGTAGTCTTGTGTTTCTATATTTTTCCACTGTCTTCTATGTGTATGAATATGATGTGTATTACATCTTTTCAGCACTGAATGAGTTACTGTCTGGGTTATGTCTGGGAAAGTATCTATTTGTAAGTCATGTGACCTTGTTATATATATGTGGGTGCAAGGTGTGTGAGAAGAATCTTTTTGTTTTGTTTTTGGGCTGTTTCCTTGGAGAGAGAAAAGAGCCTAGACTGTACTCAGATCCTTTTAATTTGAGTACAAAAAGATGGAAGAGGCTGAGCAGATATCCTATTGATGCCGCGAACCCCTTTTTCTCTTATCCCCTCTTTTGATGGAGTACAAGTGGAGTTTGCCCGCCATGCAGTGTGAGGTGAAAAGGTTGCAAAGATCCACGAGAGTGGACCGGTAGAGTGTTGGTAGAGTTTCCCAAGAGTCGGTGTCTGGGACCAGGGAACCACAGTTAACTAGGCCTCTGTAAGTCACCCTGTTTTTCCCGTGTTTCCTTCCTGTTGCTTTATGTGTTCTGAACCCTCAATATTTTGACGGAGCATGTAAAGAGGACTGTTGTAAACTGTTCATTCAAGTTTCTCAGCAAATGGCTTCACCAACCGTTCACGGTTTGGCCTTTTGAATTCTACCCCGTATGTGGATGCTTATTTATTCCCCGGAGAGATCACCATGGAGGAAGGAGCAGTGGCGTCACGAGTGACAAGAAGGACTAAGGTAATCCACTTGTGGGTTTCCCTATTTAATATAGTCTGCTGCTAAATTTTGGTTAAATGACTCATCATATTGGAAGCAAGTAAGGGTGGTTGTACATTTGCATTGGGGATTCCGCTTCTCTCCTCCATTCGGGGAGTAGGAAAGGTAAATCCCCGTGGCCGAATAGTTCTGTTTTTGAACAGAATTGAACAGCGCCAGACGGACTCTATTGACTATAATGGGGTCCGCCCCCGGTTTCCGTCCAGTTGCCTGGCTTTTGGAAGGAAGAAAAAGTGCTGTCTGCAGCACTTTTTCTTCTAGTATTTTTGGCCAGTTCTGTGATGGAACTTCCTTCCGGAGGTTCCGAAGTAGATGTAAAACCACCAAAATTACAGTATGCCTCTGAAGCATTATCTACATGCTGAAATAGTCCACAACATAACTCAGGATATTTTTCACCCAAAACAGCACCATAAATCGATAAAACCTGCAGGAAGTTACAAAAAGATCTAGGAGCAGACCAGATATCTTCCTATCATCATCACTTTTATCTTCAGCTTTCTTGTCAGACTTCACAACAGCATCCCTGGAAAAAAGACAATAGTGACAAAAGATCAACATACTCCTTGTGCCTGATTTTCTCTTTAACAATGATAAATGAAGTCCTAACAGAGAAATCTCACAACCAAGTGTCTCTTTTACAAAAGTTTCAGCAAAACCCATTCCTTTTTCAACAACAGACCTATTCAACACAATTGACTCATCATCCTTATTGACAACAGTACTAGTAGACCAAACACTAGCCGGAGAATACTGTTACTGCTATGAGACCAATTAATAAATGCTTTCATAAATGCATTAAATAAAACAACATTAGCATTAAATACATTAGAGTTAACTCCAGAGGAGCTCTCACCCATATCATGTATGAACTGCAATGCATGAGCAACTTCTCAGCTCCTCTCAACCACTGCTGGAGGGAAGACCACAATACTGCACACTGTGATTCTATGGGGGGCCGCCTGCACGTTCCTATTTCTGATGCTCCTTTCCAATAATTGCTAATAACTGCAGGGGCAGCTTTAATCATAGTATAGTTGCCTTGGCAACCCAGCTACCCTGTCTGATGATGCCCAATTTCACATTCTCCTGGGAAATGCCAGAAGGTAGTGACATTTTCAAATGCTTTTTGACCATTGACAATTTTCCCAAATATGGTCAGCAGAGTGTTTAGTTACTTAATCAATCAATCAATCAACATTGCAGTGAATTTACCATATTAGCTGCTATGAGGCCAATGGGGCCACAGAGGGGAACAGTTATTTTGTGAGGCCACCAAGGATGCACTATAATTTTCAGATCCACAGAGGTTATATTACCATTATGTAGAGCCAAGTAGGCATTATTACTTAGTGAGGCCAAGGACAGGTGGTCTTAGCCCTGGTAAAGGAGAAAAATGGAAATAGATGGCAATCAGAGTTGTCACCTGTGATCAATTTGAAAATGTTTTTTTAAACAAAGAAGGAGAAATGCTAAATAAAAGGTTGTTTCCTTAAGGATTTTTATGTGTTTTTTACTATTCGTATTGGGGTTTTTTAAAACATTATTTATGTTACTGTAGGGAAACCATGATCCGTACTTGTGGGTTATCTGTCACCACTTTTTTAATTAATATCGCAAATGTTTCACCAATACAGCTGAGAAAAAAGCTCTTTAATTTCTCCAAAACATAAACATTTTGAATATTATTCAGGTGGTATAAATGTGGCAGTAGTCTGCAAGATAACGTCCAATATAATAAAAAAGTGGTGACAGATAACCCACAAGTACCCCGCGATCCTATGATTACATTAATAATACATTGCAGTGCTTTTGTACTGCATTGCATTATCTCTGTTGATAGTGATACAGACCATCACAGATGCCCTTGTGTAGCATCTGGTTTCCATGGCAACCCATCCACCCTCTGCGATTACACGTTGGAGAGCAGATGCCATCACAGAGGGAGTGCCCTCCTACTGTGAACCCTTTGTGTACCACAATCAACAATGATTGAGGCATGTAAGGGGTTAACAGCAGGGATCAATGTTTTCACTGATCCCCGCTGTTGCAATGGAAGGCCCAGCTAGCTCCCACTGCGGATAGTGCAGGCTCAGCTTTTGAGCTCGCGATCGTCCATAGGGTGTAAATCTGTGCCCATTCGTGGGAACTACTTCCCACACAGTGCATACATTTACATTCTTGGTGAAAAGGGGTTAATTTTCTGGGACCCTTATTAATAGCAATCATGTAATATATTTTGAAAAAAAATGGGGTCCTATAGGTGAAGAACACATTCTTTAAGGACATCACCACTGAACAACTACCATCTTGAAACACAAAACTATGTAAGTGCAGAAAAGCAGTCTGAATATATGTTGGCAGGATTGTTTTTGTTGGAGCAATAGCTTCATCCCATGAAATATTTTTCCTAAATTTAACTATAATCCTAAATTTTTCCAAAGATTAATTTCCTGGAATCCCATTAATAGCAGTCATGCTATAAAAGTATGAAGAAAATGGGGTTTTATATGTAAAAACCACAATGAACAAAGACAGAGCAAAGTGTTTAATTTCTTGGGACCCCGTTAATATTAATCATGCTACAAATTGTGAGGCGACCACCAACATCACTATTGACCTCTCACCCCTTACACACATTATAACGTATACAGCACCAGATATCCACAGTATATTCACACACTACTTAGAATATACAACGAACCGCTGTCCCACAGTTCCCCATTTTCCTCCAGTGCACACAGTAGGGGTGTGAGAAGACTCCTAGGAGGTGAGTGAGGAGACTTATAAGGCCATGCATGCTCCTCTGCGTAATTTATGCTAATAGGGAAGATGGAGCAATACCTCTGCAACGCCACCTATTGGATGGCAGCATTCCTTCAAATCAATGTACAACTTTTTAACAAGTCTGTAAAACAATGTTTGGGAATAGGAAACCAAGCCAAAAAAACATGCACAGACAGCTGTTTTGGGGTGTTTGACCCTTATCAGTGTGCAGTAGTTTTATGGCTTTGCTGGTGAGAGGCCTGTGACATGGGGCTAGAGGGGTTTTGTCTCTCTTTAAAGAGAGCACCCAAAAAGTGTGTGGAGACACCTAGGGAGTTGGTGGGGGAGTTTCTGGCTTGGTTTCCTACTCCCAATTTTTGTTTTACAGACTTAGGCGGCCTGCACATGGGCGGAAATCCCGCAGCGGGACTTCCCGCCGAATTTCTGCTGCTAAAAAGCCTGCATAGGATTGCGTTAACAAACGCAGTCCTATGCAGCTGACCGCGGTTTGGCCGCACGCAATCTCGCGCGGCAAACAAACCGCGGCATGTCCTATTTCTGTGCAGGGCTCACAGAGTCCCGCACAGAAATGTCACTCACCCAGCCGCCAGCTTCGGTCTGCGCATGTGCCGGCTGCCCGGCAGCCGGCACATGAAAGAGCCGGTGCTGCGGGTCACGGGTGAGTACGCGCTGGTCCCTGTAGGCGCTCAGGTCGGGTCCCGCGGCAAGAATCCTCGCCGCCGGATCCGACCCGCCCGTCTGCAGGCGGCCTTATTAAAGAGACGAACATTGATTTGAAGGAATGTTGCCATCCAAAAGGTGGCGCTGCAGAGGTACTGTTCCATCTTCCTTATTTGCTATTTTTGCTTGCATCGCCAACGAGAGTAGGACATGCAATGTCCACTGTTCTTGACGCTTAGATAGCACACAAACATTTGTTTGTATGCTGTCCGATGCCCATTACACCCAAGAATCTTGAGTGCAGCTTGTATGCAGAAGTGTGAATTAGCCCTAAGCCAATAATGTTATATCCTGGAAAACCCCTTTAAGTAATTGCAGAATTTGGACTTAGGGAACTGTCGCCAACTATAAACACCAGGGAAGTGGAGTCCAGGGAACCTCTTTGCATACTTATCTGGTCTCCCATTCCTCTGGTGTCCCATGACAAAGTCACAGTTCGCACACCAGCTGGGCTCTTTTCAGAAGGCTATGTGCATGCATACTCCCATAGAGAAGATTTCTCCAGAGAATACCACAGGAACGAGCGACCGGGTGGGTCCCTTGGCTCCATGTCAGCTAAACCATACACATCATAACTTAGTTTATGATGCTTATGACTGATGACAGGTTCCCTTTAAGTTCCGATGCTTCCCAATCACTTCCCCATGTGTCAAATCTTGACAAAAATGATTTTACCTATGTTTTAGCAACTATTAAACTTTGCCTGCATCTGTATCAGGATTTTTCCTACACTTTTCAGCAGAAGAAATAAACACATTATACATGGCAGGGCATCACTCTCATCTGCTGAAATGAGGCCTACAGGGCTACTTTAAATCAGTGGTGGTCACAGATATAGTTGGTTTATTTTACATTGTGCAGCTGCTTGGATAAAAACTTGTCTTCCCAAAGCCTCTGCACCTAATGAGGAGGTTTAGATGGAAGCGCCGTGGAGTCATCCATCCTTAGAATTAGCACAGGCAGGGGAATAAATTAAGCCGAAGCTCGGCAGTGTGGAGCTCGAGAGATGAAAGAAATATTGCCCAGCTTTTAAAAAAGGAAAATGGTACATAACAAACTGAATGTAGAATTGAATTGCATGCACGCATATTGTAAAAACCTAGACACCGTTTTTCCAATTTTACATGCTTTTTTTCCCCTTTGGTCTTGAGTCTTCAAGTTGTATGATGTTCAGATGTTCGGCTCAGACCCAACCGCCGGGGTGCCGGTAGGCCCTTGAGCTAGGAGTAGGCTCTGCCCCCTACAAATGCAACTGCATACAAGCGCATCCTGTGCTACCTTAGGCCTCGGTCAGACGGGCGTTTTTTGCCGCGATTTGCGGATCGCATGACGGATGCACATCCGCAAATCGCGTGACCGGGGCAGACGATTCGCCGAAAAATCTGCAGCTAGCAGCGTTTTCGGTGAAAAGGCCCCAATCAAAGGAGCGCTGTCCAACCCATTGCAATTCAATGGAGCCGGCAATACAGCCGGCTCCATTGAAAGCAATGGGCTGGCAGTGAGCGCGGGATGAATTTTCGGGAAGGGCTTAAAAATATAAGCCCTTCCCTGAAAATCATCCAAAAATGTGTAAAAATAAAAAAAATATATATACTCACCTTGTCCCTGCAGCTGGAGTTTAGCTGCGGCCAGCCGGCAGTTCTCCTGAACTGCTCTGTGTAGTATTCAGCAGGCGGGGATTTAAAATCCCCGCCTGCTGAATGGGCTGCCTCTGATTGGTCACAGCCCTCACCAATCAGAGGCAGCTCTCACTCACCCATGAGTGAGTGCTGCCTCTGATTGGCTCAGCGCAAGGACCAATCAGGGGCAGCTCTCAGCTATTGAATGACAGCCGGTCATTCAATAGCTGCCGGTGAAAGGGCAGTTTCAGGCAGCCATAGGCGCAACTACGTAGTTGCGCCTGAACAAGGTTTTTTTTAACCTCACCAGCTTTTCAAACTCCGTGCCATAGCGCAGGAATTAAAAAAAAAATAGCAGGAAGATAGGTCCTGCCCCATCTTTCCCGCACATAGTGTTAAATAGGGCAAGTCCTATCTTTTCTAGCCCATACAATAATTGGACGAGAATAAATAATGGGCGAGAAATCCATTGAAATCACTGGTTTCCTTTTGTCCCGTTATGCGGCTGTGATTATAAGGGGTGAAAAACATGTTCATCTAGAACTGCCCAAATGCTGTGTTTTATACTTAGCATTTTACCATACATTCGTGTGAGCCCAGCATTAGGGTGGTTTCAGATGAATGTGTTTTTCTCCTATTATGTGGCCGCGATAATCACGGATGTATAACGGGACAAAACCAAACCACTGATTTCAATGGATTTCTGAGGTTTTGTTTTCACTAGCTCTCTTCTCGACCATTAAATACTACAGCCAAGAAAAGATAGGACCTGCCCTATCTTTCCGGTATGTAGTGAATACTATGTGTGGTAAAGATCGGGCAGCACCTGTTTTCCCATGGTTCTCTTCAAACTCCTGTACTATGGCGCGGAGTTTAAACGGCCTACAAAGTGGAATAGTTTCCCTCGTTCAGGCGCAATTGCGTTCAGTGTAGTTGCGCCTATTGCTGTCTGAATCCGCCCTTACTATATAAAATCTGAACATCAATCGTTTCTTCTGTTACAAAAAAATGGGAAAAATCTGTATTTAAAATTTAAAAAATGTTATTTTAATCCATAAAACAGACAGACCCCCGGCCAATCACACTTGCGCATTTCAAACCTGCCGGTTCTTACTCATACCATGGAGACAAAGTGGCAATAGGAGGAAATTTAAAAACATAAGTGGCCAATAGGAAGCTTGCTCATCACAAGAATACAAAACACATCTTTAAATACATAAAATAGTCCTGCTTGTAGAAAAACAATCTAATGAGTGACTCATTAATAAATATACAGTACAATAGATCATTTCTTAAATTGAGACCAGAAGGACTTTTTGTGTTTAAAAGCAGAATCCAGAAAGCTTTTCTTTTGTAGAGTAAATGTTGCCAGTAATCGCCTCTTGCCGGATACGTAACCCTTTCTGTCCCAAAGAACGTAAAGCCTCCTTTTTGTTTTATGTTTCTTCTTTTACATAGAGACTGCAGTCTAAAAACCACAAAGATGAATACTGCAAGGAGCATATAGTCTCAGCCCAGCCATTAAGGGCAGCATGAGGTGGCAGTCTAAGAACAAAAACGCAACCTCTACTAAATAAATTACAATGTCATTTATAGAACTCTATTTATATACTCCTGTTACAACGGTGTCATAACAGAACTTCAGAAATTTAGTATGCATGATGTATTTGTTGCAACGCTCCGGCAAGTGGGTTCGGGGTGACGCCCCAATGTCAGGCCCAACCCTTGTGATCGCAGCACATACACCCTGCAATTCGGCGCTAGGCACTAATGTGTGCGCATCTATTTGCTGGTGTGGGTTGAGATTAGCTGGCAGGGAGATGGTTTCCCCACACAGCCAATGAACTTCTATTGTAGTGCAATTATTCTAGCCTCTCCTCTCTTAGGGCACTGGTTATTCCTCTGCATGGTGGAGTTCTGGTCTGGTCTGCGTCCACCTGCTGTCACCTCACTGTTAGATAAGTCTCTGGTGTATATAAATATTAATTGGTGTTCAAATATCTGCTTGCTAGTGCTGTTTTGACTATTGTCATTTACATTTATCAATTGTCACGATTTTGACCACCTAGGGATTCTGGACGTGGGGTTGCCTAGCCAGGCTATCACCCTACTTTTACGCAGGATTTTGCCGTATTAGTATGATAGCATGAGATTTCCCTTTCTCTTATGTTTAGTTGCATTATTAGTTTTCATATAATGTGTATATCCATCTTTTTGGACAACTATTATATCTGATATGGACGAGGTGCTTTGGCGTCCGGCTCAGAGGTAACAATATTCCTGTGTAGAGGAATGTACAAGGTTCAAAAACGTCTGAATGGATATGTTGTAGAACACTGGCAGAGATTTACTATGAGAATTGTAGAATTCTGTGCAGGACATACATAGCGGGGTATTTATGAAGGCATTTGCATTATTGTGGTGTCAAATAGTTGCAAATTTTAGGGCAGACACACCTGCACAAAACTTTTGGAACTGTTTGCTCTTCTTCTGCCATTCTTCTTTTTTCAAAAATTAAAAGTTGTGGGTCCAGCGCAGCCCAACAAATGTACTATAATTTACACCAGAAACAGGTCTAAACAAATAGTTCAAGTTTATGCCAGATCATAGCTGATTTGGCACTCCATAGAACTGATGGTGCATGTGTCTATTAATATTCATATGAAATGCAGATCTTAGGTAAATGTGCACCAACATCATTTATGTTTAGACACATGTACCATTTTTAGAAATCTGGTGCACTGACAAAGACAATATAGACCAATTAATAATTATTAATCATTTATTTAAAAAAAATCATTTTTAACTTAGAACATAAAAATAAGATTACTGAAAATTTACATTTCTAACATTCTAACATTATGTCTCACATATATTAATATTGGACTATTCTGTAGAACTCCTTTGCAGTAGATTTTTGGTGTTTATCCTGCAACAAATTGATCACATTTTAAATTCTATTTGTTAAAATGTTTGCATTTTACACTGGAGAAGGAAAGCTTTTAGAATAGTTTTGTGGCTTACATTTTACACCAACCTGCTGGTGTCATTTAGATACATATTTTGTGCTCAAAAATAACATAGCCTTTAACCACATCCATTTTGTTAAAATTAATCACATTAATCCCATCTTTAATGGGGTTTTCCAGCTCTTAAAAACTGATGGTCATCAATATCTGATTGGTAGGGGTCCACTGGCTGGGATCCCATTTGATCGAATGTTTGCCAGTCAAGCTGTCACCCTATAGAAAGCAGGTAGCTCCATAAATTATGCTATGGTATTGTAGGCACAGCTCCCATTCACTTTAGTGGGACCTATACCTAAAATATCATACAGGGCCCCAGCTGATTGGCCAGGGTTCTAAACAGCATGGATCAGCTATTAACAACCTATCCTGTGGGTGGGTCGATAATTTATAAGAGCTGGCAAAGCTCTTTGATTCTTTTTGTTGCAAATGCCCAGCATTTCTTTTTTACTAAAAATATGCACGAAGCTTGATATACTGTATGTGGAGCTATAACTTTATGAATACCTGATCAATTATTTATATGGCACCAAAGTATATTCTAAACACCGATAGGGTCTATATGTAAGTGAGTAATTATTTGAGGATCTTTGGGGTTTTGAAAAGTTATTTTTAGCAAAAAAGGTTGATCCTTCTCCATTTATGCTTTTTGTTAAACAAACACAATGTCAGGGATTGAACCCAGAACCTCTTGTACTCCAGTTGGCAGCTGTCCCTGCTGAACCATCCAGCCTTCTAGACAGCTTCCTTGCTGGACCTTAGCCTGATCCCCATATCCCTGATCCAGTTCCCAGTCTTGGCTTTGCCCTGCTCCTGAATAGACTTCCTATATAAACCTGGCCCCTCCACTGCACCATTGCAATATTAGTGCACCTCACAGCCCATAGTCAAGCTCCACTATCTGCCTGCCCCTCTCCAATCAAACTGAGACTTACTGTTACCGACCTCTGGCATTCCTCCTGACAACGTTACCTGCTTCCTCCCTTGGACTGCGAACTGAGACCTACTGTTACTAACCCCTGGCATTCCTGCTGACAACGTTACCTGCTTACTCACTTGTACTGCGAACTCTGATCCCCTATTACCAACTCCTGGCTGTCCGCTGACTACGCTGTTGGTCTACACAGGCTACAACACCGAAGGCTCCAACCAAGAACCATATTGGTTACACAGAACATGATACTTTGTTCCTACAAGTGATGAGCTCTATTAGAGGTTATCATTGGCCAATTATCTCCCTACTGTGTACCTACTGAATTAAAAAAAAACACTTGGCTTATTCGAATTTACATGTTTATGGTGAAGTAGGGCACAACAGATTTTCGCCAAGTGAGTCTCAAATGTATGACCAGCTGAAAGGGACACTTTTCCAATATATTTAGCAGCATCTTGGTTCTTCGAAGTGCGCAGATGGCAGCGGAGAATGCAGCATCAGATGAGGCAGTCCGGAAGTATAATCAACTGTAAGGCAAGTTCTTGACAATTGGAACACTCTCTAGTACTACATCTCCCAGTCTTATTTGCATATTTTGGTGGGAGATGTAGTTAAATATACTGTGATAGTGCTCCCGTATCCGAGAAGATTTGGGTATCCTTTCTGCCTTCAAAGCAAACAATCACTCAGTGCTCTGATGCAATGTATATGATATACTGTGCCCGGACTCTGCAGTATCCCATGATCTACATCTCCAGTAATGGGTGTCTGGATACGAAAACTGCACTGTACATTATATTTTATTGTAGGCCTTGTTATTTATGGACTGTGTGCAGTGGATGACTTGTCCCTATCACTCTTTCATGCCCTGTGTCTGATCATCAAGGCCCAGACTCTCTTGATATATTGCATAGCATTGGCAGCTTTCCAGTACAAGACCGTGTTGAAAAACATTTCTGAAGTGTGAACGCTCTTTACATGACCTCCAGGCGTAGATATGTAAAGGCAAAACACACAGCGGAGCAATTAATAGCTTATACTCCCCATTTGCTGGGAATGTAGCAATGTAAATACAGAATGCCACAGAAAAAACATTTTTTACTGTTCGCTGTGACTGCTGGCTAAACTACCACTATATATATCTTATATGATAAAAGGGTTTTCACAGCACGCTCTGCCACTCATTTCCAACAAATCTATAAATCCTAGTGTGAGCTTCCTGAAGAGGGCTTCTTAGTATGAGATACCACTGGATAAATTATAACTTTTAAACTCCACATTTGCCAGATTGTTTCCTAAGTTATATGAACCAACTGGAAAAAAAAAAGTTCATTTAGCCAACCTCGTAAATGCAATAAAAGTCCAGACCTTGAAAGGTGCTAATTATATGCTCTGAATTATCAGGCGGTCAGTAAATAAAACTATAGCAGCTTCAATAACTGTGTTTATTAATTAGTGGGGACTAATTAAAGGTTTTTGTCAAGAGTAATTTATTAATAACCTATTCTCAGAATAGTAGTTGATCGTCAGGGGTCCGTCGCTTGGGATGCCTGCCGATTCGCTGATTGAAGAGGCTGCCATGCCTGGTTGGACACTGCGAAGGGACAAAAGGTTTCAATAATGACTTGTGAAAGACCCTATGAACCTTTCATGTAGCTGGCAAATCAAGTTCATAAGCTAGCGTATTTACTACCCGCGTGATGACAAAGGGACCCACGTAACGTGGTGCCAGTTTCAACAATGGAACCTTCAATTTGAGATTTCTAGAAGACAAATATACCTTCTGTCCCATCCTATATGGTTCAGATACTGACAGATTCCTCCCACTACGCAACTGCATATGAGCCCCCGTTGCTTCCAGGTTCTTCTGTACTTCTTTCCATACCCCCTGCAGTGCATCTGTGGCGACATCAGCTGCAGGACAGGCAGATGGAGTAGAAATAGCTGTAAGAAAGCGAGGCTGCTGACCATATACGCAACGGAATGGAGATACCCCAGTGGAGGAACAAGTACGGTTGTTTTTTTTTTTTTTAAAGCTTGTTTTTATTGAATCAGGACAAACTTTGACATTTCAGATGCATTTGCTGTTTTGACTTCACAGATAAAATTGTCGTCCTAATTCACTTTTACATAACATTTTTATATAACTGGGAAAGTTGGGGAGGGGTATGAGGGGTCAGGGAGTCGAAACGAAAGGAAGGGAAGGAAAGGCACTCACAAAAATAAAACAAAACAAGACAAAACAAAAAAAAAAAAAAAAAAAAAAAAAAAAAAAAAGGGGGGTGGGTGGGAGAGGAGGGGGGGGGGTCGGTCTGGCAAGAAGGGACGGGGGGGGGGGGGGGGGAGGGGAGAGAACATTTGCATTAAACCAAACTTTTGACCCAATTGGTATTTATACACTTAGTCTTTTGAACTTCGTGCTGGAGATCTTCGAAAGGTATGGAGACCCCGCGCGGCCACGGCACGACCAGTGATTCACCCTATATTGGTGTGTCCCCCACTGCCGCCTGCCCCTGGAACCAATAGGTGTGGTGAAAGCAATTTTTTAGTTTTTCTTTTACTCTCTGTGGCATTAATTGGATGAAACTTCCCCATGTTTCGAAGAAAGTTTGTACCATTTTCTCCTTGAATAATGAAGTTTCCGCCCAGTCCATTTGAAATAGGAATGCGAGTTTTTCCAGGAACAGTCTGAATGGGGGGCCTGTTGGTTGCACCCAGGTCTGCAAGATGGCTTTTAGGCCTGCTGCTGCTATGAAATGTAGTAACTTTCTTACTCCCCTTGCACAATGATATGTCTTGGGGTCTAGATATCCAAATATTGCCCACGCTGGTTCTTGTGGGCAGAAGTTTGTCAGGTGTGTTGTAGTGTATTCGCATATTCGGGACCAGAAGTTTTTTATCAGTGGGCATGTCCACAGGCTGTGGTATAGATTAGTGTTTGGTTCCCGGCATTTGAAGCAGTTTGGGGTGTCGTAAATTCCCATGTAAAATCCCTTAATTGGGGTGAGGTATGATCTATGGACTATCTGTAGTCTCATCTCCAAAAACCTGGCTGATGGCAGGCATTTGTGGGCTGACACTAGGGATTCCTTAATTAATGTAGGTGTGAGGTCTGGGTTGTCCAGAGCCCATTTCCCAACCCCTGGATCAATGTCCTCTTCTTCCCTCATGTTCCTTATTGCTCTGTATATTTTTGATATCATTCCCCGTGCTCCCGTTTTCTTGGAGATCCAAGTGTTTCCTGCCTGTGTCCAGTCATGTTCCTGGAACTGCGGTGTAAGGCCTGTGATGTAGTGTCTGACCTGTAAGTATGAGAACAGTGGAATAGGGATTTCGGGGTATTTTTGTTTTATTTCTGCATGAGTTAGGATTCTTCTTTCCTTTTTGTGCAGTAATTTATCTATTGAGTCCAACCCGTGCGCCTTCCATTCAAAAAAGATGTTGTGGGGTTTTCCGTCCTGAAAATTGGGGTTATTTATGAATGTCAAGTATGGGGATATGTGTGGTGACGTTTGACTGTCTCTACGTAGTTTATTCCATGCTTTCCACGCTGCTAATATCAGGGGGTTATGTTTAATTTGCTTTGGCAGTTCTGTGTATGGTTGGTGGAGTATATTTTGTAATTGTGTTGGCTTAGCCATTGTTTGTTCGAGTGTCATGTTTGTAAAGTGCGACTTGGAATAAATCCAGTCATGGATAAATCTCGCTTGTGCTGCTAGGTTATAGTCCCTTATATTTGGTAGGTTGGTGCCGCCGTTGTCCTTATGTTTATGTAGGGTTTTAAGGGCAATGCGTGGTCTTCCCCCTCCCCAGATAAATTTTCTATATAGGTAGTTGATCTTCTTTATGTCTTTCAGTTTTAGAAATATGGGGAGTGAATGCAGGATATATAGTAATCGCGGGAATTCTACCATTTTTAAGAGGTTGATTCTCCCCAGAAAGGAGACCGTGAAGTTCTTCCATACATTTAGGGTCGTTTCTAGTTTTTTGACATATGGTTCAATATTTGTGTTGTAGAGTGCAGAAGGGTTTTTTGTGAGTTGAATCCCTAAATATTGTATGGAATGTTTTTCCCATTTGAATGGGTGTTGGTTTGCCCATGTGGGTTTCGCTGGTCCTCTAAGTAGCAGTGCTTCTGTTTTGTCCAGATTCAGGGTGTAGCCTGAGAGTTTGCCTATTCTTTCTATTTCCCGTAATAGGGGTGATAGTGTTTCCCTAGGGTTGTTGACTATGAGTAAGAGGTCGTCGGCAAATGCTTCTACCTTTATCCTCGTTTCTCCGTAGCACGCCCCTGTGTAAAGCGTGGTGTGTGTTAGGAATCTGAGTAGTGGGTCAATTGATATGTTAAACAGTAATGGTGAAAGGGGGCAGCCCTGTCGAGCTCCTCTGAAAAGGTCGATGTGGGGGGTATTGTGGCCATTGACTGTGAGGATTGTGGTGGCGTTTGTTTGTGTTGTGTTAATATAGTTTGCAAAGGTCTGTCCAAACCCTCTTTTTTTCAGCAGTACGTTTAGGAATGGCCAGGCCATTTTGTCAAAAGCTTTCTCAGCGTCTAGGCTGAGGAGCATTGTTATGGGGTTTTCAGGGTTTTGTGCTGCCACAGTTGCCGCTATGGCGGCCCTGATGTTTTTTAGGGCACTACGTCCTTGCGTGAAGCCTTTTTGCGATGTATCTAGTATGGACGGTAGGATGGTTTGAAGTCTGTCTGCTAGTATTTTGGATAAGAATTTATAGTCGCAGTTTAGTAGTGCGATCGGTCTGTATGATCGCGGGTCAGTCGGGTCTTTATTTTGTTTGGGGAGTAGAATTGTTCTGGAAGTGCCAAAGTCCTCTATTTGGGTATCTTCCATGTATATTGCATTGTATAGTTGGGTCAGCACTGGTACTATGTCTGTTGTTAGTATTTTATAATATTCTGTTGTGAGACCATCCGGTCCCGGCGTCTTTCCCCCTGCTGCCGCTGCGATTACGTCCCGAACCTCCTCCTCTCGTATGTCTGCATTCAGTACTGTTTTTTGTTCCTCTGTGAGTCTCGGCAAGCTCATAGTTTCTAGAAAATTGTGGATGTCCTGTATGTTTGCTGGTTCTGCCCGGTATAGGTTTTCAAAATATTCGTATAGTGTTTGGGTTATCTCTTCCTGTTTTGTCATCAGGGTATTATCGTTGGTGCCCCTCAGGGTTAATATTGGTTTATGTGGCTGTCTTTGTTTGGTTAGGTTTGCCAACAGTCGCCCCGTCTTGTTGCCCCACCTATAAAATTTATTTTTTGTTAGTTGTGTTTGCCAATGTGCATGTGTGTGTACGAATTCATTTAGCAGGTGTTTTGCTGTGAGGAATATTTGATATGAGTTATCATCTTGAGCGTCTATGTGTTCTTTTTGTGTTGTCAAGAGAGAGCTGTGTAAGGCCTCAAATTCTGTTTGGAATTTTTTCCTTTTGTGGGACACGTAGCTTATGATGTGACCTCTCATCACTGCCTTCGAGGCCTGCCAGAAGAGTGCTATGTTGTCTATGTGTTCGCTGTTGTCGTCTGCGTAGTTATTCCAGTGTAGTTTTATGTATTCTCTAAAGTCTTCCGATTCCCGTAGGTAGGAGGGGAAGCGCCACAGCCGTGACAGCCTCCGAGAGGGGACCAGTTGTAACGTTGTTGCGATCGGTGCGTGATCGCTTAGTGATATCGGATGGATTATAGATTGCCGGTGGCAATCAAATATTTTGTTCGATATTAGGAAAAAGTCTATCCGAGAAAACGAGTGATGGGCGTTGGAGCAGCATGTATATTCTCTGCTGGTTGGGTTTGAAAGTCGCCACGGGTCGCACACGTGAAGTTGGTCTATTAGTGTGATTAGCGCTTGTGTGGTTGGGGTTGGTTGGGTGGAAGGTCCTGTTCTGTCAAGTGAGTCGTCTTGTATGCCATTAAAGTCTCCCCCCAGGATTATGTGGTCGTTTAGGTAGGGTTGTAGCTGTTCAGTTAATGTTGCATAGAATTTTGGTTGGTCTGTATTGGGGGCGTATATGTTCACCAGGCAATATGTTTGTGAGTCTATGCTGACCCTCAGCACCAGGAATCTCCCTTGTGGGTCTGCTATGGTTTGTATCATCGTGTGGGGTATGTTTTTCCTTATTAGGATGGCTACTCCTCGTGATGCTGATGTATGTGAGGCTGTGTAACATGTTTCTATCCACGGTGCTCTCAGCTCGCCCCTTCCCCCCTTTTTCCAATGTGTTTCCTGCAGGAATACAATGTCTGGTTTGTGTCTCTTCAAGTGTGTTAGTACTTTTTTTCGCTTAATAGGTGTGTTAAGACCATCTACATTCCAGGATAGAATTTGTAGTGTTTTGGGTGTGTGGTATTCTGTAGTCTCTGGGTCTATAGGCATGTTAATGTTTGTGTTTTGGTCATATTTACCGTTGTGAGTGCCTTTCTGTCGTCGCGTCCCCCGGTCCCAGCGAGCCGTGGGTGCAACTGAATAGTGGTCGTGCCGTGTCGGCGGGGCCTTTCGATCTCCCTGTTGGGTTCCCTCCTAGCATTCAAATGGGTCATAGTGAAAAACATAGAAAAACTTATATAAACATAAAACATGTATGCAGTCTTTTCTTTTGCATTAGTGCTGCCACATCCGCATTATTTGGATCAGGGTCGTGTTGGGGGATCAGGGACCCAGTTCCCTTTTTCTTTCTGTCTCATCCTCGTCCGTCTTCTTCTTCCAGTTGTAGGTGTCTCCTTGCGTCTTCCGGATTGTTAAATATCAGAGTTCTATTGCCTTCTTGAACCCGAAGTTTTGCGGGATACAGCAGTTGGAAACGTGTGTTTTGTTCGTGTAGGGCTTGACAAATTGGGGTGAATAATTTGCGTTTTTGAGAAACTGCAGCTGAGAAGTCCTGAAATATGAGAATTTTCATTCCTTGAATTATCAGTTCTTTTCGTCGTCTGTAGGCCTGTATAACCTCCTCTTTCGTTGCCCAATGCATGTATTTGGCTATTACTGGTCGTGGTCGGGTTCTGTTGTTGCGTCCGTCTCCTGGTGGGCCAACTCTGTGGGCCCTTTCAATTATTAAGGGGTCATTTGGCATGTTGAGTTGGAGGGCTTGTGGTAGGTCTGTGGTTAGATATGTTAAGAGTTGGGCGTTGGTTACCGATTCCGGGATTCCCACAAAGCGCAGATTATTGCGTCGATGTCTGTTCTCTAGGTCGTCTATTTTTTCCCGGAGTGCTTCGGTTTCCAATCGGTTTCTTTGTAATGAGGCTTCTAAGGTGGCTATGGATTGGTCTGTGTTTTGGGACTTTGCTTCCAACTCTGTCAGTCTTTGGGTATTGTCCGTAATTTGCGATAGAGCTGAGTTTATAGATTTGTGCAGTGTCTCTAGTCTGTTGTCAAATAATGGTAGTAATATTTTTGAGACCTCTTGTGCCACCATTGTGGCCTGTGTCATTTCTGCACTGTTATCCATCGGTGATGCAGTGGTTTGTGGAGGTGGAGTTTCAGGGTTTTGGTCCGATGTTGTTGTAGCTCGGGGTGAGGCGTTTCTTGGGGAGGGTATGGGTTGTTGAGTGTTCTTGCTCTCTTTTTCTTTTGTATTTTTTGTCGGTCTGTTTTTCTGCTTTCCCCCTGTGTTTGATTTGTCTGTATCTATCTGGCGTGCTGCTCGCGTTGTAGTGTTTGAATTGCGTTCGTTTAGATATTTGTCCATATTTCGGTTTTCAGTTCTGGTGGGTATGCAGACTTTGTGTACAAGGAGCTGCTATTTCCCTGTATCCAAATTCGCTTTTGTTGTGTTGCTGATTTTTTCGGTGCGGATGCGGCTTCTCGTTTAGTTATTATTCTTGCATTTTTGTTTGAGTGGTTCTATTGTGTTTTTCTGGTGGATTTTGTTCTTGTTATGTTTACTTCTGTCTCCTTTCTCGCCTCCACTCTATTCTGCAAGGTTGGGGGGTCTCTGTTTTGCAGGTGTTTTTCTCCTCCAGTTCGTTTTCTTCCCCTTTTCTGCCTCCCCCCCCCCTCTTGGGGTACTCTCCTTTTCTTTAGGTGTGTTACCCTTCTGTGTTCCTCCTTGCTTTTTCTCCCCCTCCCCTCAGGCCTTGTTTATGCCTTTGTTGTTTTCTTGGGGCACTGCCCAGGGCCACGGCCGGGTGGGGTTTGTTTACTGTTCGTGCGGGGGCTTTTATATGGCTTTTGTTTTCCCCTTACTGTTTTTCCTGTGGCCTGTTTCTAGGGTGGTGTGTGGGTGGGGGCTACCCAGTATTCTGTGGGGGGGTTCTATGTCCTTCCCTTTACTTGCTGGTTCGCTGATGCAACCTTCAGGGCCCCGTGCCGCAGCCCCTGGGTCTCGTCGGGTCGCGGCCCACCGATAGCCCTCTCCCCGTCGGGGCCGATGATTCGGGCGCCGCCGGGCCGCGGCGCGCTTTAATCAGAGAGGCCGGTCTCCCAAGCGCCGCTCCTGCGGCCTCCGTAGTGGGCGGGGCTTATCGCGGGTGTCGCAGCCAGGAATTTAGGCCGCGGCTTCTGGTGCTGCTAGGCCGCGGCGCTCCGGCCGCTCCGCGGGTGACCGCAGCGCTCTGGAGAGACTCCCCGGGTTGCCCGGATACCTTAGGGGGTTCCACCCCTCGCGCCGCTCTGCTTGCCGGTTGTCGCGGCCGGGGGGCCGGATCGCGGCTCCCGCCTCCGTTTGGCCTCCGCTTCTCCGCCCTCACCCCGTAGGCTTGTGGTTCCCAGCGGGTCTTCCGGGCTCCCCCCGGGGTCCCTCTCGATCTTCTCCGACCGGGGGATTTCTCGGCCCTCACGACCGGAAGTCTAGGCCGCGGTCTCGGGTGCCTCCCAGGCCGCGGCACTTCGGGGGGTCCTCGGCGTGTCTCAGGCGGCGGTTGGTGATCCGGCTGGTCCCTCCGCGGGTAAGATCTCGGTGCGCCGCGGGCCCCGCGTCTTCTTTCTCCTCCCGCCCGTGTCCCGTTTGGCGGTTACTTGAGTCGCGTTGCGGGGTCTCCCGGGGACTTCCTGGGTGTCTTTTAGATGTGGGGGGCTTCTGCCTCGCAAGCAGGGGAGGTGTTCGTCCCCGGCAGCTGCTTTTGTGGGACACCAGAGGGTCCCGGTGGCTCTGGGATGCTGTGTCTGCAGGAGCTCTGTAGGACACGTCCTGCTCCCTCTGTGTCTTGGGCGGAAGTCAAGTACGGTTGTTTAGCGCAAACTCTGCCAGTGGCAGGAATTCTGCCCACTGATGAGCCTTTTTGCTAGCAAACAACCGTAAATATTGCACTAAATCCTGGTTCTTCCACTCAGTCTGAACATTAGTTTGCGGGTGGAATGCTGATGTGGGGGGTCTCAACGGCGACCAGTGCTGATGTTGCCTGAGTTCAAATTTAAAGGAAAGTTATAGCACATGCTCGAGGAGAACCAGAAGAAGCCACTATACACACAGCTCAGTGGATCAAATGAGTTCTAGTTTATTTGGAGAAACACACAGCTTATATAGGCCGTTGCCCGCGCAGGGTGCAACTTTGAAGAATTACTTAATCAGGTGACTGAAACAGAATATTTAGCACATTTCATTCTTGGGAAACCAACGTATCTTAGAAAGGAAACACATCTGCTGTGGTTTGGGTGCATCTGACCACAAACTGTTAGTAAGCCCGCCACAAACGGTCAGTAGGCCCGCCACAAACTGTCAGTACGGAAACTTATCACTACCTAGTTCGTTATCTGGTGCAAGGTCCGGACTAAAATGAGGAACTTCTCATGTTAGGTTACTCGGAAACAAAATTAAATTAAATTAACCCTATCAATCCCCCATTTGGACATCAGAGCCACCATTATCTCCTGGTTCTGTCACCCGTTGGATTCGGCTCCAGCCGGATCCCCAGGTAGGAATGGTGCACTCTATGTCCATCTAGGGTATCAAGATATTTAAATGGGTGCAGAAAATCGGCTTTCAGTACATTTAGCTACGCATGAAATTATTACCTTTATTGCAATATATATACATAAGATTATCATTACCACTTGTAATATACTTTGTTGAATTCCCATGAACCAACCTCCTAACCCCGAGAACCAATTGGCAGGGTTAAGAAAACTAAACCATCCCTGATCTTTATCTTGTTTTATGCTGGCAGCTATTTTCAATATACCTTTTGACATATGATTCTATATCCAAGTTCTATTAGCAACTTCCGAATGTTTTCCATATTTTTCATTTCCATAATAAATTACAATACAAGCAGATAATCTAATGTCACATTTATTACACTGTTCCCTATATTTTCATTTGCTATCAACATAAAACCAATCTTGTCAAATCTGGGCTTGAAAAACAAAAAATTCAAAAAAACGGTTAGACGTTGAATACAAATGTCTCTTCCTGTAAAATTGTTTCTTCTTCTCTTGATCTTCTTTAGATCCTAAACCTATAGGATCTCCGATGCAGGGAAGCAGGGGGATTATTGTGCCCTCGCTGCTTTCCCTGGTTAGCCAAAGAACAGACCCTAAGTAGGAATCTGTCCCCGCCCATTACATTGGTATCAAACAATCTTCTCCATTCTCCATATCCAGAAGTATCCACAGCTGACTATAGAGCCCCTTTATTCCAATGTTGCAGATGCCCTCTCTACACCATTTTGTTGCCCAAGGTCTTTAGGGAGGAGCTGTGAGGCTTAGCTCTCCTTTGACATCATCAGCTGGTGGTCAGCATTCTGCAGAACATCTGAGGTTCACTCCGATGACAGTGTAGCAGCAGTCAGGCACACTTGTCAGTTCTTCAGGCTCAGTTAGATAGTCTCAGCGTATGGACAGATGCAGCATGCACTTAGAGAAGATGAAATTTCAAACCACAATTGCAAAAGTCCAAATGTCCTGGTGGAAATGACTCAGTTCATAAATGTTCTCAGTCCCAAATAAACTTGATGCAGAATAAATAAGTCTATGGCAAATCGAACAAAACAAAATCACAATCCGGGGTCCTGTGTGCTTTTCTTCACCCCTTCATAAAAATAGATGAAACAAAAATCTGTAGGTCAAATTTATCAATAAAACAATCTCTGCCCAGAGGGACCGCAGTAATGTTCTGTTGTAGCAAATGAATATTTCAGATATCCCTAATCTTTCTACATTTCATCACAAATACCTTCTACATACAGTAGACATAAAACTCAAGAATTTTACTATGTAAACAAACAATATAATATCAAATATTGCAAATCAATCAAGTTTACAATACAATAATCTTAGATTGATCAATATCATTATCAGTACAGTTACTTATTTTTCACATGTTATCAAACACTGCAGACCAAGTTAAGCAAATTTTATAACCCAATATTCCTAGATTTGTCATGATCCTCTTCATTAGTAGTTATGTATTTACCACATCCCATTCCTAGATTTGTCATGATCCTCTTCATTAGTAGTTACGTATTTACCACATCCCATTCCTAGATTTGTAAGAACACGTTTCCGTAATTAAGATTGTCATGCAATATACATTCACATAATTTTTCCACAAAACAGAACCCAAATAGATATTCTATTAGTCCATCTCATGTCAATAAATTTGTACATAGTAATATCCCAGCACACAGTCACAATTATGTGTATCTCACACTTATTAGGGTCCCAATCAACTCCCGCCTTGGCCACCACAGTATGAACCTTTTTCTTATTTACTCTATCATTCCCCTTGCTCTCCAGTGACTGCCCCTGCGTGTGTGCTTTAACCTTTATTATGGCCACCTGTTCTGGCAACATGATGGCCTGCATTAATCTACTTACTGATACACCATTCTTAATGGGCTTGCCTTGTGCCGTGAGAAAGCTCCTGGACCGCCAGATGGGTCCATAATTGTGTGCAGTACCAAAGACGTACCTGGAATCAGTGTAGATGTTAGCAGTGGTACCTTTGTACAGGCCTCAGTTAGAGCACAGAGCTCAGCCTCCTGCGCTGACATGTATGGCGGCAGTGGTTTTTGTACAAGCATCTCATTCAGTGTGACTACTTCAAAACCTGTTACAAACCTTCCTTCGTCAGTCAGGTATCTAGATCCATCCACAAACATTTCAAGGTGGGGGTTTAGGAGAGGTTTGTCAGTGACATGTGCGAACCCAGCTGTCTCCTGCTCCATGAGTGCTGCACAATCAGGCTTGTGTTCTGCGTCAAAGGCCTCCTCATCATCAGTCAGAGAATTTGCAAAAAGCTGGTTCCCTGACCTTACTCCCCCATTTGAATCAGTGTCACCTAATGGTAATAAGGTGGCCGGATTCAAAGTGGTGCAACGTTGAAATGAGACATTGGATGAAGAGTGTACTGCAAGTTCCATTTTGATCTGTCTAGCAAGGGACAGATGTCTACGGCTTACCTGTGTCAGGATACCATGTATGTCATGTGGGGTGTAGATCACCATGGTGTGATCTAAGACAACGTCAGAACTTTTGTCTAGTAGCGCCTGAACTGCTAGAATCGCTCGGACGCATGATGGTGACCCTCTAGCCACCGCATCAAGATGGGCACTGTAGTATGCTACAGGTCGCTTTTTGCCACCATGCATTTGTGTCAGTACAGCGGTGGCGTGTCCCGCCATCTCAGTGACGTACATTTGGGAAGGTTTGTCATAGTCTGGCAGCCCCAGTGCCGGTGCACTGGTTATCTGTGCTTTCAGCTGATGGAAGGCTGACTTGGCCTGTGGGGTCAGGTCAAATGGCTGTGAACCCAAACAGTCGTACAGAGGCTGCATGGTCATGGAGGCAGAGCGTATCCATGGCCGACCGCATGAAACCATGCCTCAGGCCTCAGTTAGAGCACGGAGCTCAGCCTCCTGCGCTGACATGTATGGCGGCAGTGGTTTTTGTACAAGCATCTCATTCAGTGTGACTACTTCAAAACCTGTTACAAACCTTCCTTCGTCAGTCAGGTATCTAGATCCATCCACAAACATTTCAAGGTGGGGGTTTAGGAGAGGTTTGTCAGTGACATGTGCGAACCCAGCTGTCTCCTGCTCCATGAGTGCTGCACAATCAGGCTTGTGTTCTGCGTCAAAGGCTTCCTCATCATCAGTCAGAGAATTTGCAAAAAGCTGGTCCCCTGACCTTACTCCCCCATTTGAATCAGTGTCACCTAATGGTAATAAGGTGGCCGGATTCAAAGTGGTGCAACGTTGAAATGAGACATTGGATGAAGAGTGTACTGCAAGTTCCATTTTGATCTGTCTAGCAAGGGACAGATGTCTACGGCTTACCTGTGTCAGGATACCATGTATGTCATGTGGGGTGTAGATCACCATGGTGTGATCTAAGACAACGTCAGAACTTTTGTCTAGTAGCGCCTGAACTGCTAGAATCGCTCGGACGCATGATGGTGACCCTCTAGCCACCGCATCAAGATGGGCACTGTAGTATGCTACAGGTCGCTTTTTGCCACCATGCATTTGTGTCAGTACAGCGGTGGCGTGTCCCGCCATCTCAGTGATGTACATTTGGGAAGGTTTGTCATAGTCTGGCAGCCCCAGTGCCGGTGCACTGGTTATCTGTGCTTTCAGCTGATGGAAGGCTGACTTGGCCTGTGGGGTCAGGTCAAATGGCTGTGAACCCAAACAGTCGTACAGAGGCTGCATGGTCATGGAGGCAGAGCGTATCCATGGCCGACCGCATGAAACCAGTCCCAAAAAGGTACGCAACTGGGCATGGGAGGTGGGAAGTTGCATGTCACTTACCACCTTCGTGCATTCCGGCGTCAGGTGTTTAGTGCCTGGATCGAGGCAGTGGCCCAGGAACACTACGTGAGATTTGCAGAACTGAAGTTTCTCTTTGCTGACTTTGCAGCCATTCTACTCTGATGGGGGAAACACAAAGGCTTAGTGATGCATTGAGGTAACTATTTGGGTCAGGAGTACATAAAAGTAAATTATCAACATATTACAAGAGGGCGGTGCCCTCGGGAATTGGCCAGGCGTCTAATACCAGCTTCATGCATCTGGTGAACTGGTTTTGGGCTATTCTGTGCCCCTTGTGGCAGCACTGTCCAACAGTACTGCTTTCCTCTGAAAGTAAATGCAAACAAATACTGACAGTCTGTCGAGGTCCGTCTGTCTGGTAGCCCAAAGGCTCGAACGAACGACACTAAGAGCTTGTTCTTCTGCGTGCGTAAGAGTGAGAACAGGGAGAGGTGTCGCTAGGTCTACTGCCATCCGACAGAAGGTCGGGTGACTTTCAGACCCGGGGTGTATACAAGCCTCACCGGACGGGTGAAGTTTGATACAAGATCCCAAGGGTCCCATCACATCGATTCCCAATATGCTTTCAGGACTTTCCAGCACAAGGAAGCGCGTGAGGCATCGCGACCCTTTAGCGTCTTTTCTGTACTGGAAAAAGAAACAAAAGTTAGGGAGAGCGCCATCACAAAAATGAAAAAATTAATAACTAAATCGGATTCTACTTACCGGGTGTCAGGCGGGGCAACAAACATAAGTTTGTGTCCCACCTGCACCGGGAATCCCAGTTCACCTTTAGAGGGTTTCTTTGCCGATGGGTGGAGTTTTATCCAGAAGAGCTAGTACTAGAGAATCTAATAGTTCTACTCAGCTGATCTAGAGAGCAGCAGCTCGAAAAGTGCCCCAAAAAGTTTCAGTGAACAAATTGGGAAATAGACAATAATACAAAAAGAAAAAAATTTTTCAATTCACTGCGCTACACTCCCAACCCAAACCGTCCAAGCTTGATAAAGGCGTCAGTGGACGCAGAAACGCGTTGCTTTTAATATATCTGTCATGTGGAATATGGGGAATAAGATTATAGCTTACTATTGACGTATGTTTTTAGTAGCTTATTCCCACAGGACGGTTTGGGTTGGGAGTGTAGCGCAGTGAATTGAAAAGTTTTTTTCTTTTTGTATTATTACTGGAAAAAGAGGGGTGTTTGCTGGAGAATGTATCTCACGCAAATGCCCCATCGGAACCAAGTCTCCCACTTCTTCCCCAATCAGCATTTTTCTTGTGGGAAACTAAAGGGATACTGTTTGACCCAGGGGTGTGTATCCTGGCTTCAGATTTACCATCATAGGGGGTATATTCAATTTCCCTATGTCTGTCTTGGAGGTGGCTTACTATTTGTCAGGACCTGTGGAAAGCTGAGTTTCTGCAGTAGCTATCAAGACAAATACATGAGCCGGATCTACCAAGGGAGCAGTTAGTTTACAAAACTTTTCTGAACTGTCACCTGAGGTCTCAACCCGTACCGATCCATCTGGTGAGAATTTGATGGATGCAGATAAGGCTTGTAAGATATCAGTACAAATAACAGTGATATAAATTACAAGGCAGAATAATCCACAAACATCTATGCACATTGGAATATTATATTCTTTAAGCAAATTCATTATTAATGTGTTCCTGCCTGCAATGTCTCATCAAATTTGAGAAAAAAAAACTTTTCCTAACTGCCCAAGCTTCTCACCCCCCCCCCCCCTTTCAGAGAAGAGAAGGATGAAACATTACGTACTTTTACATCATCTAGCTCCACCCCTTCGATGCTGGTCGTTTGTATATCTCTCCTACAGAACATTCTCTCAGAGACAGTGCAGTACTAACAGCATTTAGCAGTGATACAGACGTCCAACCAATCACAGAACTGACATTTACCCAGAAAGCAAAAATATATATATATATATCTTAAAATCCCTATATGTTTTCTATTTTTAAGACCGTATAATTCACGTAATTCATTACAAGTTTCTTATTTCATCAGCGTTTGTCTTCCTTTCTATGACACTGAATTTTATCTCTCTATAAAACAGAACAATAGCTAAGATATTAATAAGCAACTAAAACATTCAGACTTTAAACAGCATTAATCATTAGTAATTATAAGAGGTATATTTCTCTGAGGATACGAATAGTTAAACACATAGAAAAGAAAACCTGCTAAGTGCTTCTAACAGCGCAACATTTTCCGCACTTTTAACCCTTGTATTCTTAAAAGCCCCCATAGATGTGAGTGGGGTATAACTTTCTTACACTTTCTTACACTTTGTTGTAGAAGACTAAGATGTACAACAAAGATTAGATTACATAACATCAGACATACAAGACAAACAATATTGGTTATTTGTCACATAATTGTCCACAGATTCTTCATGAACTTGCTTTTTGTCACAGAGGAACACAAACTATAAGAGGATTCCCTTTCTCTGATATCTTTCATGTGTTTTTCTCGTCCCTTTTTAAGTCCTATCTGTCTATATATTTTATACGCTTGTCTGCAATCGTCTCCCCCTTCCCTCTCTTTAATTATCTCTATAGGGGTCAGATAAGCTTTAGACTGTTCAGACCCCATTTTGATTTGTCACACAGACATTATTATTTATTTATTTATTTTTTTGGTATATTTCTCAATCACGAAGGTAATTTATTTCCCACTATTCATCACTAAGTATACAGGACCTTATTTCACACAGTTACACTAAGGACACTTAGTCCCTGGTCCTGGAATAGTTTTACGGAACTACTACAGCAATCACTTAGACTACTTAGGGATTCAGGGGAGACCAGACCTCTCCTCTAAGGGAACTTCTGGTAATATTATAACAGATTCAGTAAAAGCAAATTATGGCTAAAATGACACAGACTATCAACGTACAGATTTCAACAATTACTACAGGCAACATGGCAATATACACACAAGGGTTCTTCCGTCTAGCACGGTTACTAAGAACACCGTAAAATTACAGGCAGAAGCATCCTATATAACATGCAGCGACTCACCTCCTGTCAACACGGGACTGAATGAAGTCAGGGGAGCCCAGAGCTGGAGTGGTGAGTCAAGGGCTTACCTTACACCGGTGTTTTGTGGATCTGGGGTCCCATGGCCTCTGGTCCGGTTGGTCGGCAGGTAGGGTCGTCAGGTATCGGCTGCAGGTAAGGAGTTAGCTTCTGCCCCACGTTGGGCGCCAAGTAAACTGTGGGGGGTCTCAACGGCGACCAGTGCTGATGTTGCTTGAGTTCAAATTTAAAGGAAAGTTATAGCACATGCTCGAGGAGAACCAGAAGAAGCCACTATACACACAGCTCAGTGGATCAAATGAGTTCTGGTTTATTTGGAGAAACACACAGCTTATATAGGCCGTTGCCCGCGCAGGGTGCAACTTTGAAGAATTACTTAATCAGGTGACTGAAACAGAATATTTAGCACATTTCATTCTTGGGAAACCAACGTATCTTAGAAAGGAAACACATCTGCTGTGGTTCGGGTGCATCTGACCACAAACTGTTAGTAATCCCGCCACAAACGGTCAGTAGGCCCGCCACAAACTGTCAGTACGGAAACTTATCACTACCTAGTTCGTTATCTGGTGCAAGGTCCGGACTAAAATGAGGAACTTCTCATGTTAGGTTACTCGGAAACAAAATTAAATTAAATTAACCCTATCACTGACGAGAAGGAAAGCGACGTTCCCACTTTCCTACAGAAGGCTCGCTAGAATTGTGCAACAAACTGAACACCGCGATCAGATACAATGTTCTCGGGAACCCCATGTAGATGAATGATTTCTTTTACAAAAATCTTGGCAAACTCTATAGCAGAAGGTAGCTTCTTTAGTGCCACAAAATGCGCAATTTTTGAGAAGTGGTCCACAACAACCAGGATCGTGGTCAATTTCTGAGACTCAGGCAGATCGGTGATAAAATCTACCAATAAATGCGACCACGGATGAGAAGGCACCGGTAACGGTCTCAGAGGCCCCTCCGGACGACGCCGACGACTTTTACTGCGTGCACAGACAGAGCATCCCTTAACAAAGTTGCGGATCTCCCGAGACATGCCTGGCCACCAGTAGTGTCTAGAACAAAGATCCAGAGTCCCTTGAACCCCCGGATGACCTGCGAGAACAGATGAGTGAGACTCTTCAATGACCCTGAGATGCAAAGTCTCTGGCACAAACCATCTGCCCTCCGGCACCACCGAGGGAGCGTTCTGCTGACAACTCCATAGACAAGGAACAAGATCAGATTCTACAGCTGCCACCACCACCCCAGGTGCCAAGATATTCTCGGGAGCCACTGTTTCACTTTCCGGTGAACCGAAACTCCGTGGGAGAGCGTCCACCTTCACGTTCCTCTCCCCTGGAATATATGTAACGGCGAAGTTAAACCTGGCGCAAAACAACGCCCACCTGGCCTGACGAGCTGTGAGTCTCTAAGCATTGGCGAGATATACCAAGTTTTTATGATCAGTATACACGGTAATGGGATGCCTTGCGCCCTCAAGATGGTGGCCCCACTCTTCTAGAGACCACTTAATCGCCAACAACTCACGATTACCCACGACGTAGTTACGTTCCACCGAACTGAACTTCCGCAAGAAGAACGCACATGGGCTATACCCAGATCTCCCGCTGATCTCCTGAGACAGTACAGCCCCCGCCCCTACCTCAGACACATCGACCTCAATGAAGAACGGTCGCTGCACGTCAGGCTGTAAACGCCCAGGCAGCAGCAAACGCCCTCTTGAGACGACTAAAAACCTCTAGGGCCTCTGGGGACCATCTTACTAAGTCGGCCCCCTTCTTGATAAGATCAGTCAGGGGTTATGCAATAACAGAATAATTCTTAATGAATTTACGGTAAAAATTTGTGAAACCTAAAAACCCCTGGAGAGCTTTCAGGTTATCTGGTCTGACCCATTGGGAGATTGCTGCCACTTTATCAGACTCCATCTGAATCTCAGTGGGTGAAATCACAAAACCCAGTAAAGACACTTGTTTAGTGCCAAAATTACATTTCTCCAAAAGTTGGTACTTACGCAAACGGGTCAGAACTAGCCTTAGGTGCCGCACATGAGAATCCCAGTCTGGGGAGTACACCAGAATGTCATAGGGATATATGACCAAGAATACCCCCAGGTAGTCGTGGAAGACCGCATTCATAAAACCCTGAAACACAGCGGGAGCATTACAAAGTCCGAAGGGCATGACCAGACATTCAGGGAATATGTGTCGCCAGATTAAACGTTGGTGATTGCTAAAGGGTTATTAAAGAGGAAAGACTCACAGCAATTAGCTCGAGCGCTGCACCGGCGTCTTGCTAAGAAAGCCTTTTAACTGTTTGCAATCCATTTTTAGATTCAGGGTTTCCTAGGGGGCTTTCTCTTTCTGCCATTATACAATGGCACCATCTGCTGGCTAGAGCCAGTACTGTGGTATGGGACATGCTGGAGAGGCCCCCTGACAATAGAGTGGCCAGTAATATACAGTAAGAATACCCTGCCGGACGTCTTCTGACATCAGAGCTGTACAGCCTTCAATCAGAATGTCTTCAGACGTCAGACAGTGGATTGGAAAGGGTTAAACAGATGACATAAGTAAAATAATATCACTGTAAATCATATGATGCTCCAAAGTGATTTAAACTAGAATCCTTTTGGTTTGCCTTTTATGAAGTGCAGTCATTAATAGTAGCTCATATGATGGTTAAGGGGTCCATATACCTTAGAGCGTTATGCACTCGTTTGTCTAATAGTTATTCCTTCCAAAGCCCCCACGCTTGGTTCGGGCTAGGGTACATGTGGTCTCAATTTCTCAATGAGGAGAAGAGAGTTAACTGTTGCCAGCATGCTAAAATCCAATATGCCCGACCCTTCTTTCTCCTGACACCTGCCATCAAAAGAGAGTCAGCACACGCCCATAGACATTACCTAGTCAACTGGTCCTGTCAAAATCGGCAGGTATGGTCAACAATGTACATGGCAACCTTTACACTGTTGCCATAACATGCTGGATCACATGAGTGCATATGAACTCTTGCATGTTTTCTTGAGCAATCGAAATTTTGAAGCAGCTACAGTATATATTCAAAAACAACTCAAATCAATAGAAATTATATTTTTAGGTAAATTCTAGTTGGTAATTTTGTAAATAGATTGCATTATTTACCTTTCATCAGTTACAGTTTGTATTATAGTCTGGAATTGCATTCAGATTTCTTCTCAACTCTCTCACCATTCCTTGTAGGCTTGATGTCTGCACAGAGCTTGTTGGTGTTCTTTATGCAGTCTTTATGCAATGTACAGTAATCTGAGGCATGAAAAACTAACTATTCCACTGCATGATAGGAACTCAACATAGCAGCATTGGTACATGATTGATGACAGGCTTGCTGACTGTTTTCAGTGGCAAACAGCAGAACTGTGAATGTAGCTTGGCAGGGTAATGCAGTTTTTATGTAGATTATTTACTATATTTGTATAATGCATGGATCCATGAGTGACTTACTCTTTCTCAATGGCACATAGTAAGACCATTTTTAATTTCGTCTTTACATCCCGTTTGGACACCACCGTGAACCTTGCTTGAACATTTCGATATTTTCAGGATTTTTTTATGTGCATCATGGTGTATGTTCTACATGTCGTGGATTTTGTACGTATTTTTTTCCATCTAGCGACCTCTGTATTTTATATATAGTGTGTTTTCCCGAAAATAAGTCATTGTCTTATATTATTTTTTGCCCCAAAAGAGGCAGTGTTAATATTTTCAGGGGGGGGGGGGGCCCTTATACTCACTTGGTCCACGGTGTCCCGATGGTCCCCGGCAGCGCTGCGGCAAAGTTGACTGTGATTGGCTGCTGGCGCTTGATTAGCGAATCACAGCGCTCACTTTGCTGGAGGCGAGGTATTCAAAGCCCCGTCACCAGCAAAGTTGAGATGGCAGACAGGAAGGACTCTGAAGTTTGCCGCAGCGCTGCCGGGGAGCATCAGGATGCTGCAGACCAGGTGAGTGTTGTTTTTTTGGGGGGAGAGGGAACAGGTTATCTGGGTCCTATTTTCGGGGGAGGCCTTATTTTCCCAAAAACCTGGTAGGTCTTACTATCGGGGTAGGACCTACTTTCAGGGAAACAGGGTATGTAGATTAGCAGATATTGTATTGCTTTTATGAGATTTTTCAGGGAAATACTATTGATGACGTATCCTTAGGATTGATTGGCGGACCCCAGACAATCAATAGTTGATTGGCTGGGTCCGCCGTTCCGGACCCCGATCGATCATCTGATAGGGTATCTGCTGTGATTGCTGCTACACACAAGGGTACGGAGTGAAAGCCACTGTTCCAACCGCTGTGTACTGGCTGGGGCTTGTTACTGCAGGCACAGTTCTCATTAAAATCAATGAGAAAGTGGGTGCTCAATCAGCTGATCGTCCGAGATCCAGAGCAGTGGACCCCAGCCAATCAACAATTGATGACCTACCCTGACGATAGGTCATCAATAGTATGAATACTCCTTTAACCCTTTCCAATCCACTGTCTGACGTCTAAAGACATTCTGATTGAAGGCTGTACAGTTTCCGATATCGGATGACATCCAGCAGGGTATTCTTACTGTATATTACTGGCCGCTCTGTTGTCGGGGGCCTCTCCAGCATGACCAATACCACAGTACTGGCTCTAGCCAGCAGGTGGCGCTATTGTATAATGGCAGAAAGAGAAAACCACCTAGGAACCCCTAAATCCAAAATTGGATTGCAAAGGGTTAAAGCTGCATCAATTCACGCTCACATGGAATCCATGTGTCTTAAAAAATGTAGTCAACTACATTTAAAAGAAGTACATATACCAGCATACATCTTACAAATATATGCCAAAAATATACTTTTTTGTATGCACCTGGTTAGTAGAATTCTTTGGGTATGCTAGAGGTAGAACACAGGGAAATTTCCCAATGTATGCACCAAACATAGAACCTAAATATGATGTGAACAGAGCCTAAGGCAAATCTTAGTAGACATGATGGATAAGTGTGAAGAGAATTCACTAAGTTAAACTATACAGAATTATGGGGTTTGATTCTTAATAATGGGGTATCTACTTATGATGCTGGGTAATACCAACCAGGACATATGAGCCTGGTGCTTGATTACCATCTCCTTTACCTCTTCATGAAAATTAGGAGATCCCTCCATCCTTTGTTTGCTAACAATAGGGGCTCTAAGGTTAAAAGAGTCAGTCACATGTTCTCAACACCCAATAGCAAATGGTAAGGAACCAATCTTGAAAGTTCTCTTTCTCCAGGGGCCCCATAGCAGCCACATTAGTGACTTCTATGTTATATAGGCCCTTCATCACTATAAGGCCGGCTTCACACAAGCACAAGATTTGTGCACACATGAGCACTGGATATTTGCGGAATGAGCAAAGCATTATTGCATGCACATCAGTGTATTCTACCATACTTTTTGCACCCGCAAGGTATGGTCAAGCAAAGACGCAATGATTGAAATGGCAAATTAGTCTTAATGAGTTTAAGATGTGTTCTTTTTTTCTGTGCAATTCCACAGTGTTTCACACATCTCCTTACGCTCCCCCATTGACGTCTATGGAGACCTTTGGTGCACAAATACACAGAAAAATAAAGCATATTCTATTTTATTTTTTGCTTGACTGAAAGGCACCCGCAAAATTCAGAAATCTGCATATCGCACGCTCAGATTTTGCATATATAAATGTGCCTGTGTTAAGAGGGCTTTGAGGGAGGGCCAAGGACATTGATAACTAATAAAGGCCCAAGAGTGAAATTGATCAATACTAAAAAAATACTAATGAGAGCAGTAGGACAGGAATGGAAAAACGTTAAACCTTTACAATCTACGTTTATTTCTAAAACCTCTGAAAATTGGTACCTGTAGCTTTTTTAGAGTACAAAGTTTTGTTCATGGCTGCCACAAAGTAATTTTTCTCTAGTCTTCTGCTTGATATCATCATTTACGCTTTGAATGTGTTTGGAAAAGCATGTGATCAGAAGGCGAGAATGAGAGAACTATTGTACTTTCATGTAGCTTTAATAAAGATATGGTCTCAGGCTGTTCTCTGCATTGATCAAATCCCCAGGCTCCCTGTTTATGCAGCTTCACAGGAAGAACAGTTGAACTTCATGTATTTAAAAGAGATAATAAGGATGGATTTGTGTACTCAGGCAACTCTATTCAGAAATTTCATGTTTGAGGGCACTTGTTGAAAGGCTATGCCTCTGGAAAAAAACATTGAAGATTAATCCATTGCACAGTAGTTTAAGCAATGACTAAAGCAGCAGCTATTGCTGCAGCAATAATTTAGATGATCATTTTACCGATTGGTGTATCGGTGATGGTCATAAGTTGAACGTATATTAGTCATGCTTTCAAGGGGTTGTCTAAATAAAAATTTTTTTTGTTCCCCATTCTAAAACATTATAACATTGCCCAGTGGCATACAAAGAAGAGATGGTGCCCCATAGCAAAAACTTAAAAAGGCCCCCCACTATGGTACCATCCAGGACAGGAAGACCTGGTGTCTGCTTCCAGCTCCATTCCCTTTAAAATAACCCTTTGGCCAGTTCTACGCCTCCTTGTTTGATATCAACTCTGACAGCGGCATCTAAATGCTCTGATCGATGTTCTGGGGTCTCGAATGGTGTCGTGTGGTTGTCATGGCAGCTGGGGGGCCTTCTGAAAGCCCTCAGGGCTACCATTGCAGATTGCTAATCAAACCATGCCTGTGGCAGGGCTTGATAGACAGCCTGTCAGATCGCAGTATAATATAATGCTATGGTGTTACATCATACTGCTGAAGCGATCAAAGCATTGCAAGTGCTTGTCCCCAATGGGGACTAAAAAAAATGGAAAAATCTGTTTAAAAAAATTGAATTATTTAAAAAAAAAAATGACAGCTGAGAGCTGCCCCTGATTGGTCCCTGCGCTGAGCCAATCAGAGGTAGCACTCACTCACCCATTCATGAATTCATGAATGGGTAAGTGAGAGCTGCCTCGGATTGGTGAGGCTGTGACCAATCAGAGGCAGCTCATTCAGCAGGCAGGGATTTTAAATCCCCGGCTGCTGAATACTACTCAGAGCGGTTCTGAACTTTCGGCCGCGGCTGAACTTCGTCTGCTGGGACCAGGTGAGTATATATATATTTTTTTGTTTTTACACATTTCTGGATGAATTGCAGGGAAGAGCTTATATTTTTAAGCCCTTCCCGAAAATTCATTGTGCGATCGCCGGCAGCCCATTGCTTTCAATGTGGCCGGCTGTATTGCCGGCTCCATTAATTTCAATGGGCAAACATCATTCTTCTCTGCCACAGCTGTTACAGCTGTGGCAGAGGAGAATGATTTGTCTACTATATGTTCTCAATGGGGTCGGCGCTTGGTGTATCGGTGATGGTCATAAGTTGAACGTATATTAGTCATGCTTTCAAGGGGTTGTCTAAATAAATTTTTTTGTTCCCCATTCTAAAACATTATAAAATTGCCCAGTGGCATACAAAGAAGAGATGGTGCCCCATAGCAAAAACTTAAAAAGGTCCCCCACTATGGTGCCATCCAGGACAGGAAGACCTAGTGTCTGTTTCCAGCTCCATTCCCTTTAAAATAACCCTTTGGCCAGTTCTACGCCTCCTTGTTTGATAACAATGCAGTTCCTCTTTGGAGTATAGCCCTGCATATGTTATCTATATCTAAGGGATGGTACAATCAGAGCTGGGGTCCCCTCTCTCCAAGTGGCCCATAGCAGTCACATGGTCTGCCTCTATGCTACGTATGCCCTTGAAATAATGCATATTACTACCCTTTGTATTGACCGTTATCACTTGAGGGTGCACAACTATTACTGTAGGTACGTGTTCTTAAAGGGACTGTTCGAAATAAAAGGGGGTATCCAAAAGAAACAGGAATCTTCTTCTGGTGGGTGGGGTGTTAAAAGCACTTGTAAAAAAAATATGGGAGTGAGATAGCTCTGTGTGGGCAGGTGTGTTGTCAGGATGGCAGAAGCAGTCACCTATTTTGTGTGCACAGCGCTGAATGTTAATGAAGTTTTGCAGAAAACAACATAACACCCATGCCTCACCCTTCGTATTCACCCCATCTTGCTCCATGATACTTTTTTTACAATTGCTTTCAGCAGTGGAAAACAAAACTAAATTTCCCAGCTGTATGCTGTTAAATCAGCCATCACAAAACAGGTGAAAAACCAAAAACTTGTTGAAAAAAAGAAATCACTGGAGCCAAACACAACCTTCCCCAACATTGTTGGCTGGTCTCCGAAGAGTTCCGCAGACATTCACCTAGTAACAGAACCCTGTACTAGTAATGCTCCAACCACGAGAAGGTTCCTGTTTCTTTTGGGTACCCCCTCGTATCTTTATATATATACAGTGATTTCAGCTTTTAGGGTGCCTACCCACTAGCGTTTTTTTTCCCTGCGAAATTCGCAGCCTTTTTTTCTCTGCAGAGGTCTATGGGACTTGTAATGTTAAAATCGCGATCGCGCAAAATCGCGATTTTGCGGTAAATTGCGATTTTGCGCGATCGCGATTTTAACATTACAAGTCCCATAGACCCCTGCAGAGAAAAAAATGCTGCGAATTTCGCAGGGAAAAAAAACGCTAGTGGGTGGGCGCCCTAAGTTGAATGTTCCCATTGTTTATAATTCTGAGTGTACAAGTTATTCTCAATATTATCATTCATTATCCAGGTTTTAGTAAAGTATTGTTTTTGTTATGAACCTGCATGAAGCCTTTTCATAAACGGCGTCATATTCCACATATGTCGCAGGTCCACACTTTTTTTTTCCATTTAAAACCGAACCAAAAAAAAAGCCTACATGGACCTGCAGTTTTGGAAAGTGTTTTTACTGGAATTTTACATGGCATTTTAAAATTATGTATTTTTGCATAAGCACTTTTGATGTGTTTTTAAAGCATATTAAAAAGCCTATTGAAGTTTATGGAAAAAAAAACATATCTAGAGCATGCTACATTTTGAAAAAATTGCCACTGACCACAAAAGTGCCAAAAAATGATGACAGGCCAAAATACACTTCTATGGATGAACAGCAAATATCTCGCCGCAGATGCAGAATTCAGCAAAAATCAGACAACATCGCTTAGACTGCTTTTTCTACAACATGTTTGGAGAGCATTTAATGTACTCAAACAGGTCATATGCTCCAACGCCATTTGTCTTAATGTCCTAAAGCCTTGGGAAATTTACTGCTAGGACCCTCCAAACTAATAAAATTAAAAAATACCTTTTATTAAATTCCTTTAAAAGAAGAACAAAACAAATACAAACAAATAAGGGGAAGATTAGGATTAAGAAGGCCACTAGTGACTAGTGACCAAACAGGTTGGAGTCGTATAATAGGACTCAACCTTAAAAAACGACAGCAACCGCCACTTCTGAAATATGAACAATGGGAAATCGAGTCATGTGATGAAGCTCAATTGATGTACAACATTGATCATAGATCCAGAAAAGTGATCAAATAAAGTAGAATCACTCTAAATCTGGTATCCTAATGTGCGTTCTATAGTGGGAAGGACTTGCACATAAGGAGTTTGCTCTTAAAGCAAAAATGCGCGTTACCCGCGTCCTAAAGCCTTAAAGAAAACTCTCAACGGCAGGGGTGGCTCCTTTGCATTGTATAACAAAAGTATTTTACACCCTGATGATGTTATTCTATATTGTTATTCTCATATACACATGAGCACTAAAATCATGTTCAAATAAGGATTTCACAGGGAAAGCAGGAACAAACTACCCTGCAATGCAGAGGCGTAACTTGAAGCTCCCAGCCCCCGATGCAAAACCTGTAACAGGGATCCCAACTATAATGCATTACTCATAGTAATGGGTTCCCTATATGGAGAAGAGAGGCCTTATGGGCCCCCTAAGGCTCCTGGGCCCGGGTGCAACCGCATCCCCTGCATCCTCTATAGTTACGCCCCTGCTGCAATGCAAATGAAAGACTTTACAAAAATCCATTCCTATGCAGCGGAAGAAAATTGTCCAAAAATTAATATTCATCCTACATTTGTAATGCTTACATGTTTTCTGTTCGCATCAACTCATTTTAGATATTTCCAGTTCGAATCTCTGCACATTCAGCAGTAAAGAGGATTTCCTACCAACGAGGGCCAAATTTAATTATAATTGGCCACATAATCCTTAACCATTTTCCAAAGCAGCTTGAATAATTCAAGGCAGCCAAGCCGCAACCATTAATGCAATATTTCTGTGGCGATGAGATAATCAGTACATATTCCCAGAAATATAGGTTTATAGCTTGAATAACTTTAAAAATATGAAACATACTATATCAATGTGTTTATTTCATAATAAAACCTCCCCGAATTTTAATATAAACTGTATACATGGAGGCTATAAACAATAAGGAGCCTTACTTCTAGTGTATCGCTGTCCATGCCAACATAGCGATACAGTCTCCAAAATGTACCTTAAGTTTTTTACAGAATAGCTAATGTTTATTTTTCAATTTGCAAATGTTATTCTTCTTATTTATTTTATTTGTTGCCATTAGAGCTACAACATATTCCATTCGATACTCTGAATAGACCTGGGAGAACTAAAGAGTACATGGTGGACTAAGTAGGAATTATGGAAACCAGCTGTCGCGGCTTGTCGGTCGTGATGGCGTCGTGGCATGTTGGCCACGATGCTGGAACAGACCAATCACCCTGTTACTGTGCAGGACACTGGTTGACACACGTGGTGCGGGGGCTGTGGGCTGCTATCAGTATCTGTATGCTGATATTCTCCCTGTGAATCCTATCTTTGAGAGAGGGTTTTGGGTGTGGTTCCTTCTCTGTGCTACCCATCAGCAGGTGAAGAGGCTTTATCTTCCTACCCCTCCTTTGTCCATTGCTGGTAATTCAGTTCTGTTGGTGGTCTGGCGAGAGCAGGTTGGAGCCTCTATTCTGAAAGAGAGCCTTTTCCATACATGTAACATCAATCAATACTGAAGCAGCATCTGGGGTACGTGACTTCACAAACAGTGTGATATTCTCATAAAAGTTCCTTTTTATTGCCACAACCTTGCATATAAAACAGCGACGTTTCAACTGAACGCAGTCAGTCTTTATCAAGCCAATGATTGACACACTACATATAACACACTTTAAAATAAAACTGATTCATGCCCCCACCAATCACAGACTAAAAAAATCAACAGACAAATTATCACCAGGTGAAGACCATCCAGATGGGTAGGCCTCCGATCCATCCCAGCTGTAGCTTACTGTCGTCAGGGGTCCATCAGAAGTATATTGAGCGTTTTCTCATTTCCAGCGTCTAGGGTAATACAAGTCGCATGCGCCGCCTCAAAAGGGTATTCACTGCGCAGGCGCGTGATCCCTCAACTTCCCGCAATAGTAACATTGCAGTAACTGTCGGAACGCGAACACCCATATCAGCCAGTTAAGATTCAGAGTTATTGACTCAGTACTAGAGATAAGCGAGCACCAAAATGCTCGGGTGCTCATTACTCGAGTTGAACTTCCCGCGATACTCGAGGGTTTGTTTCGAGTAACGAACCCCATTGAAGTCAATAGGCGACTCGAGCCTTTTTGTATATCGCCGATGCTCGCTAAGGTTTTCATTTGTGAAAATCTGGGAAATTCAAGAAAGTGATGGGAACGACACAGAAACGGATAGGGCAGGCGAGGGGCTACATGTTGGGCTGCATCTCAAGTTCCCAGGTCCCACTATTAAGCCACAATAGCGGCAAGAGTGGGCCCCCCCCCCCAACAATTTTTACTTCTGAAAAACCCTCATTAGCAAGGCATACCTTAGCTAAGCACCACACTGCCTCCAACAAAGCACAATCACTGCCTGCATGACACTCCGCTGCCACTTCTCCTGGGTTACATGCTGCCCAACCCCCCCGCACGACCCAGTGTCCACAGCGCACACCAAAGTGTCCCTGCGCAGCCTTCAGCTGCCCTCATGCCACACGCTGGCCTCATAGCCACACCACCCTCATGTCTATTTATAAGTGCGTCTGCCATGAGGAGGAACCAGAGGCACACACTGCAGAGGGTTGGCAGGGCCAGGCAGCGACCCTCTTTAAAAGGGGTGGGGCGATAGCCCACAATGCTGTACAGAAGCAATAAGAACTCCAATCCTGTGCCACCTCCGTCAGGAGCTGCAAACGTGGGCATAGGAATGGGGAATCCATGTGCCACACAGTATTCATTCTGTCAAGGTGTCGCATAGCTCAATCCACACTGCAAGGGGAAAGCCGTCAGCGCTCTGCCCCCTACCCAAGTCAGTCAGTGCCTTTGTGCCAGACAGGTCAAACACCGCAATGGGAACTAAGTTTGCACCAACAGCATAGGTGGGTCCTAGGAAACCCAAGACATGAACAAAAAATTGATCTGAGCGGCCAAACATGGCAGACTTGCACCGCGCCCACGGCATAGGCCTTGGCCCACAGATTCAGCAATCCTAGGCTGGAAGCGGACTTTCACTGCACCCAGGACATAGGCCTCTGCACAAACCCTCAGCAATCGCGTGCCTACAGTGCTAGCGTAGCTGTGCATGTCTCATCAGCGCTGTATTGCTCCTGTAGTTTGTCCCAATGCAGTGCCCCGGACAGTAGAGCTAACGTCAGATTAAATACAGGTGGGCTTCGGCCCACAGTGCATGCCCCAGTCAGACTGGTAATATGTACCTTAACAGTAACCGCGTTGGTAGGAATGTGGTCGCGACTGCGGACCTAGTAGCGCGGTTTTATTTAGTTGGTTTTTGGAATATGGCCAGGATTAAGTGGGCCGTGGTGGGGGGATGGTGGGGGGGCTCTCTTGTTGTGTCGTTAAAGGTGAAATTCTTGGACTGCCACCAGATGGACCAATGCTAAGGTATCTGCCAAGAATGTTTTCATTGTTGGAGGAGGAGGGGGATGTTTTTGAGGCACTATGTGTCCTCTCCACGTGTCCGTGGTTATATGCACCTTAACAGTAACCGCGTTGGTGGGAAATGGCCTCGCCACCATCATGTCTTTGGGAAGCCTCTGTTTCCACACCCCAGTGACATAGCATTAGCAGCGGTATAGGCAGAGCCCTGAATTAGTAACATTTCAGCGGTAGCATTAGGGACAGGCCCAAGTAACATATCACTAGCAGCAGTATAGGGGGAGCACAGCATTAGTTTCCTTTCAGTAGTAGTAGCAGTCAAGACAGGCCCCAGTAACATATCACTAGCAGCAGTATAGGGGGAGCACAGTCTTAGTACCATTTCAGTAGTAGTAGCAGTCAAAACAGGCCCCAGTAACGATTCCGAAGCAGCAGTATAGGGGGAGCACAGTCTTAGTTTCATTTCAGTAGCAGTAGCAGTCAAGACAGGCCACAGTAACATTCCCGTTGCAGCAGTTTAGGGAGATAACAATCTCTTTCACATTTCAGTAGTTGCAGTATAGACAAGGCCCCAGTTACATTTATGTAGCAAAAGTGTAGGCCAACCCCACACACCTTGCTGTACCATGAGTGTAGGCGAAGCCCATAAAAGTTACTAGGATTACACTGTAGGCGAGGGCCCAAAAAAATTGGTGTACCAACAGTACTAATGTACCTCAGAAAAATTGCCCATGCCCAACCAAGAGGGCAGGTGAAACCCATTAATCGCTTTGGTTACTGTGGCTTAATTTGTAACTAGGCCTGGAGGCAGCCCAGTTAAAATAAAAATTGGTTCAGGTTAAAGTTTCAACGCTTTAATAAGAATTGAAACGTATAAACATTGTTTACAAAAGTAATATGACTGAGCCTTGTGGGCCTAAGAAAAATTGCCCATTCGGTGTGATTACGTGATGTTTCAGGAGGAGGAGCAGGAGGAGGAGGATGAATATAATACACAGATTGATGAAGCTAAAAGGTCCCCGTTTTTTATGGTGATAGAGAACGATGCTTCCATCCGCGGGTGCTGCCTACGTATTGTTTAGGTACTGCTGCTGTCCGCTGGTGGAGAAGAGAAGTCTGGGGAAATCCAGGCTTTGTTCATCTTTATGAGTGTAAGCCTGTCGGCACTGTCAGTTGACAGGCGGGTACGCTTATCTGTGATGATTCCCCCAGTCACACTAAACACCCTCTCCGACAAAACGCTAGCCGCAGGGCAAGCAAGCACCTCCAGGGCATACAGCGCGAGTTCAGGCCACGTGTCCAGCTTCAACACCCAGTAGTTGTAGGGAGCAGAGGCATCACGGAGGATGGTCGTGCGATCGGCTACGTACTCCCTCACCATCCTTTTACAGTGCTCCCACCGACTCAGCCTTGACTGGGGAGCGGTGACACAGTCTTGCTGGGGAGCCATAAAGCTGGCAAAGGCCTTGGAGAGTGTTCCCCTGCCTGCACTGTACATGCTGCCTGATCTCCGCGCCTCCCCTGCTACCTGGCCTTCGGAACTGCGCCTTCTGCCACTAGCGCTGTCGGATGGGAATTTTACCATCAGTTTGTCCACCAGGGTCCTGTGTTATAGCATCATTCTCGAACCTCTTTCCTTTTCGGGTATGAGAGTGGAAAGGTTCTCTTTATACCGTGGGTCGAGCAGTGTGTACACCCAGTAATCCGTAGTGACCAGAATGCGTGTAACGTGAGGGTCACGAGAAAGGCATCCTAACATGAAGTCAGCCATGTGCGCCAGGGTACCTGTACGCGACACATGGCTGTCCTCACTAGGAAGATCACTTTCAGGATCCTCCTCCTCCTCCTCAGGCCATACACGCTGAAAGGATGACAGGCAAGCAGCACGGGTACCCTCAGCAGTGGGCCCGCCTGTCTCTTCCCCCTCCTCCTCATGCTCCTCCCCCTCCTCCTTCTCCAAAACACGCTGAGATATAGACAGGAGGGTGCTCTGACTATCCAGCGACATACTGTCTTCCCCCGCCTCCGTTTCCGAGCGCAAAGCATCTGCCTTTATGCTTTGCAGGGAACTTCTCAAGAGGCATAGCAGAGGAATGGTGACGCTAATGATTGCAGCATCGCCGCTCACCATCTGGGTAGACTCCTCAAAGTTTCCAAGGACCTGGCAGATGTCTGCCAACCAGGCCCACTCTTCTGTAAAGAATTGAGGAGGCTGACTCCCACTACGCCGCCCATGTTAGAGTTGGTATTCCACTATAGCTCTACACTGCTCATAGAGCCTGGCCAACATGCGGAGCGTAGCATTCCACCGTGTGGGCACGTCGCACAGCAGTCGGTGCACTGGCAGATTAAACCGATGTTGCAGGGTCCGCAGGGTGGCAGCATCCGTGTTGGACTTGCGGAAATGTGCGCTGAGCCAGCGCACCTTTCCGAGCAGGTCTGACAAGCGTGGATAGCTTTTCAGAAAGCGCTGAACCACCAAATTAAAGACGTGGGCCAGGTATGGCACGTGCGTGAGGCTGCCGAGCTGCAGAGCTGCCACCAGGTTACGGCCGTTGTCACACACAACCATGCCCGGTTGGAGGCTCAGCGGCGCAAGCCAGCGGTCGGTCTGCTCTGTCAGACCCTGCAGCAGTTCGTGGGCCGTGTGCCTCTTCTCTCCTAAGCTGAGTAGTTTCAGCACGGCCTGCTGACGCTTGCCCACCGACTGCTGGCGACGTGCTGCTGACACATCTTGATTGCGAGACAGAGGTTGCGTAGGAGGAGGAGGAGGGTGGTTTAGTGGAGGAAGCATACACCGCCGGAGATACCAGCACTGAGCTGGGGCCCGCAATTCTGGGGTGAGTAGGACGTGAGCGGTCCCAGGCTCTGACTCGGTCCCAGCCTCCACTAAATTCACCCAATGTGCCGTCAGGGAGATATAGTGGCCCTGCCCGCCTGTGCTTGTCCACGTGTCCGTTGTTAAGTGGACCTTGGCAGTAACCGCGTTGGTGAGGGCGCGTAGAATGTTGCGGGAGACGTGGTCGTGCAGGGCTGGGACGGCACATCGGGAAAAGTAGTGGAGAATGGGAACCGAGTAGTGCGGGGCCGCTGCCGCCATCATGTTTTTGAAAGCCTCCGTTTCCACAAGCCTATACGGCAGCATCTCCAGGCTGATCAATTTGGCTATGTGCACGTTTAACGCTTGAGTGTGCGGGTGCGTGGCGGCGTACTTGCGCTTGCGCTCAAACAGTTGCGCTAGCGATGGCTGGACGCTTCGCTGACAGACATTGCTGGATGGGGCCGAGGACAGCGGAGGTGAGAGTGTGGGTGCAGGCCGGGAGACGGTCGTGCCTGTGTCCTGAGAGGGGGGTTGGATCTCAGTGGCAGGTTGGGGCACAGGGGGAGAGGCAGTGGTGCAAACCGGTGGCGGTGAACGGCCTTCGTCCCACCTTGTGGGGTGCTTGGCCATCATATGCCTGCGCATGCTGGTGGTGGTGAGGCTGGTCTTGGTGGCTCCCTGGCTGATCTTGCACACCACAGTTCGTTGGTCGTCTGCACTCTCAGTGAAAAACTGCCACACCTTTGAGCACCTCGGCCTCTGCAGGGTGGCATGGCGCGAGGGGGCGCTTTGGGAAACAGTTGGTGGATTATTCGGTCTGGCCCTGCCTCTACCCCTGGCCACCGCACTGCCTCTTCCAACCTGCCCTGCTGCTGCACTTGCCTCCCCCTCTGAAGACCTGTCCTCAGTAGGCTTAGCAAACCAGGTGGGGTCAGTCACCTCATCGTCCAGCAGCTCTTCCTCCGAATCCTCTGTGCGCTCCTCCCTCGGACTTACTGAAATCACTGCTACCTCACTGATAGACAACTGTGTCTCATCGTCATCGTCCTCCTCACCCACTGAAAGCTCTTGAGACAGTTGCCGGAAGTCCCCAGCCTCATCCCCTGGACCCCGGAAACTTTCCAAAGGTTGGGCATCGGTCACGACAAACTCCTCCGGTGGGAGAGGAACCATTGCTGCCCATTCTGGGCAGGGGCCCGAGAACAGTTCCTGGGAGTCTGCCTGCTCCTCAGAATGTGTCATTGTAATGGAGTGAGGAGGCTGGGAGGAAGGAGGAGCAGCAGCCAGAGGATTCAGAGTTGCAGCTGTGGACGGCGTAGAAGACTGGGTGGTCGATAGATTGCTGGATGCACTTTCTGCCATCCACGACAGGACCTGCTCACACTGCTCAGTTTCTAATAAAGGTCTACCGCGTGGACCCATTAATTGTGAGATGAATCTGGGGACCCCAGAAACTTGCCTCTCTCCTAATCCCGCAGCAGTCGGCTGCGATACACCTGGACCAGGAGCTCGGCCTGTGCCCACACCCTGACTTGGGCCTCCGCGTCCTCGCCCCCGTCCACATCCTATAGGCCTACCCCTACCCCTCAGCATGGTGTATTACGAGTAGAGCAGAAACAGAACGCTGTAATTAAATGTACCGCTTATTGGCCTGTGGTTGGAGGCTGACTTCGCTTACGGAATGCATAGCAGAGCCAGGAAACAGTTATGCGCAAGCCTGTAGTGAGACCTATGTGCGTATGACTGAGCTACTGGAATTCACAGGGCAGAACCAGTCAAGTGGCCAAAAGCCAGTGGTAGGCCTTAAGTATTTTGCTTCAATTTTTTAAAATGGTGAGGTGAAAAACCAGACAGACACCGTATGCAGCGTATATATGTATACTCTTTCCCTCTGGCGGGATGACGGCGATCATGTAACGGACACAGCAGAGCCAGGAAACAATTATGCGCAAGGCTGGGTATTAATCAGCGACTACTACCCCCAGCACACACGCCGTAAACTGAAGATGGTCACAGGCAGGCCAAATATAGTATTTTTTTTCCACTTTTTGGGAAAAAGCCCACTGCCTGTGATATAGCCTGGATTTGGATTTCCCTGTTGGAGGATGACTGTGGTTACTGAAAGCACAGTGCAGCCAGGAAACAATTATGCGCAAGGCTGGGTATTAATCAGCGACTACTACCCCCAGCACACACGCCGTAAACTGAAGACGGTCACAGGCAGGCCAAATATAGTATTTTTTTCCACTTTTCAGGAAAAAGCCCACTGCCTGTGATATAGCCTGGATTTGGATTTCCCTGTTGGAGGATGACTGTGGTTACTGAAAGCACAGTGCAGCCAGGAAAGAATTATGCGCAAGGCTGGGTATTAATCAGCGACTACTACCCCCAGCACACACGCCGTAAACTAAAGACGGTCACTGCCAGGCCAAATATAGTATTTTTTTCCACTTTTTGGGAAAAAGCCCACTGCCTGTGATATAGCCTGGATTTGGATTTCCCTGTTGGAGGATGACTGTGGTTACTGAAAGCACAGTGCAGCCAGGAAACAATTATGCGCAAGACTGGGTATTAATCAGCGACTACTACCCCCAGCACACACGCCGTAAACTGAAGACGGTCACAGGCAGGCCAAATATAGTATTTTTTTCCACTTTTTGGGGAAAAGCCCACTGCCTGTGATATAGCCTGGATTTGGATTTCCCTGTTGGAGGATGACTAAGGTTACAGTGCAGCCAGGAAACAATTATGCGCAAGGCTGGGTATTAATCAGCGACTACTACCCCCAGCACACACGCCGTAAACTGAAGACGGTCACAGGCAGGCCAAATATAGTATTTTTTTCCACTTTTCAGGAAAAAGCCCACTGCCTGTGATATAGCCTGGATTTGGATTTCCCTGTTGGAGGATGACTGTGGTTACTGAAAGCACAGTGCAGCCAGGAAAGAATTATGCGCAAGGCTGGGTATTAATCAGCGACTACTACCCCCAGCACACACGCCGTAAACTAAAGACGGTCACTGCCAGGCCAAATATAGTATTTTTTTCCACTTTTTGGGAAAAAGCCCACTGCCTGTGATATAGCCTGGATTTGGATTTCCCTGTTGGAGGATGACTGTGGTTACTGAAAGCACAGTGCAGCCAGGAAACAATTATGCGCAAGACTGGGTATTAATCAGCGACTACTACCCCCAGCACACACGCCGTAAACTGAAGACGGTCACAGGCAGGCCAAATATAGTATTTTTTTCCACTTTTTGGGAAAAAGCCCACTGCCTATATAGCCAGTATACCTCTTTCCCTGTACCACTGTCCCTGCCTCACCAATACAGCCCCTATACTCTGTAAAATGACTGCAGACTGAGGACGCTATGGTCTGCACGCCCGATATACAAAAAAAAAAATTGTGCAACACCGATAAAAGCAGCCTCAACAGTACTGCACACGGTCAGATGTGGCCCTAAGAAGGACCGTTGGGGTTATTGAAGACGAATATAACACCCAACACTCTTCCTATAGCAGCTACAGCAAGACAGCACTTTCCCTGATCTCTCTCAGCGTGCATCTGTGGCGAGCCGCGGGCGGGGCAGATTTAAATACTCGGGTGTCATCTGATCTCCCCAGCCACTCACTGCAGGGGGGTGGGATAGGGCTGGAATGTCACAGGAGGAAGTTGTAATGCCTTACCTGTGTTTCTATTGGCCAGAAAAGCGCGCAAATTTCTCAGGGAAGGAAATGTAATGGAGTCGAGCACCACGTGGTGCTCGTCTCGAGTAACGAGCATCTCGAACACCCTAATACTCGAACGAGCATCAAGCTCGGACGAGTATGCTCGCTCATCTCTACTCAGTACCCATTAACTTCAGGGGTGGTGATCGAGGGTTGAGTACAACCCTCTATTGTATACGTTATACGTATACGTACTATCTCAATGGTTTACTATAAATGTTATAACGTATACAATAGAGGGTTATACTCAACATTTAACCCCCTAGGGTGGATGGTATCCAGAGTGTAAATCCACCTTGCTTCCAGTAGCTTTAGCTGCCTTTGATTTTTCCACCACTTAGATGACATGGTGGTCAATATTGACCATGACATCATAGTACCATAGTATGTTAGGTAAAAAATATGTCCATTCAATTCAGCCTATTACCCCTAATGTTGATCCAGAGTAAGAAAAAAAAAACTATGCGGTAGTAGCCAATTTTTGTTCTTTAAGGAGAAAAGAAATCCTACCTAACTGCAATCTGGTAATCAGAATAAATCCTTGAATCAAGAACCCTTCTGAAGTAACCAAGGGGTTAAACTGCTGAGATCAGATCTTTCTCAGATGCTACACTGGAAACCCTACTGGTAGAGATCAGTGGACTTTCTATGATCGCATGTTCAGAACTTCTTCACTGTGACATAATAGTACATCCAGATGTGCCAACTACTTTGGTATCTTGGCGTATAATTGCGTGGAAGGAATTAACATGGTTCTCTTTGCATAATATGCTACACTAGATTGGTAGAAATTTTTTGAAGTGGATGGTCTATAATATGTTAAATCAATTTTGATTACGCTTTTCTATCCAGTGTAAAAGATAGACAGGGATATAAACTAAAGAGGTCTCTCATATTGAATCAACCCTTTGGTTCTGTCCTGATCCTGTCCTATTTTCCCTTCCTATGCTGCTTTTGGCATAGAAGACCCAGGACAAAGCCCAACCTGGATAGAAGAGGGCAGAATTAAAAAACCCTAATGTAAATGAGATTCAGAGATTGGTCTATTAGATAAAAATGTCCAAAAAAAATATTTGATGAGCTATTGCCTAAAAGGTAGACAAATGAAACCCTTTTCACAGCCATTTACAGGGTACATTACCATTAGATAGGCATAGGTCATATAATAATATTGTCTTTATATCATAGGAATACATATTTCACATCCCAGCTTTTCCTAACAGTGTATGCCAGCCTTTGGAAAAATAAATACTACTACACCAATGTATGCCTGAAATAACATTCACTATTCATATTCAAATATTTCATTGGACTGATACAGAAGAATACATTCTCAAGTTATGAGATGCCACACAATTAAAGATTAGCTTCATGTTTCAAACCAGCTCTTTCATTGCCAGAGGCAGAGCTGCAAGTATGTTTAGAGATTGGCACAAAGTGCAGAACGGAAATTGCTGAGCCTGACGAAGCATTAATCAGATTCTATACATGCTGGGGATTAGTTGCAAGTCGGTGACACACTGTCAAATGTATCGTCAAGATTCATAGGGTCAGAATGGATCATTGGACGAATACGTAAAAAAATGAGCGATGTAACAAAATCGTTATGCGGGTTATATATCAAAGATTCTGCCCTATGAACAGCTAAGTGATTCATTGCTCAAACGATATTTCAACAATTTGTGACTTGCATTTGATCTCAGACTGTCGTGGGAATCCTAAATCTAGTTCTAAATGTTTATGAAAGTTGTAGATGTTTTATGCAGATCTGTACTTAAACTTTGTTAGTCTATCCCATCCAATGTTTGATTGGTGGGGCTTTGACCAGTTTATACCCCAGAGAATCCTTTTAAAGGGGTTATCCCATAATAATGTTGATACCAAAAGTAATTTGCAGTGTTTTAAGCATATACATTTTTTCTCATCTTTTTTGCTTCCCTTTGCGAAGAGCTTCAAAATGTTCCCTGTGGAATAATAACAATTGGAACAATGGGAAACTCTGATCTTTTATAGACTTTCCCTATGAATCAATTCATATTATACTTCTAGAGAATGTGTAACTTTTGCCTGGCCTAGATACTGTTTACCAAGGAAGCTTTCTGATCTCACAGTAGCTGATTCATGTTCTATGTGTTATAGACATGTGCAAAATACATGGAGTTTCCTCTTTGGATTCAAGATGTTCATGTCATATGAGGGTTGAATAGTATGCTGCATGCAGGCAAATTGTAAAGAAAGTCAATTTATTATGTTATATTTGTATAATAAGGTACCATGACTAATACATTGTTTAAATCCACTTTTTAGTGGCACCAGCAACTTTATTCTATCTGAGAAAAATGAACCATTGGAATCTGCAGCTGCCAGGTTTACTGATTCCAGGGGATAGATCATTCATTTTTGGGTTTGCAGGTGTGCTGGGGTTCAATGTAGTGATTGATATACTGCAGCATCCAAGGAGCAGGCCCACAGCCGAGGAGATAGCGGCGGCCTTGTCACGAGGCGCTACCACCTCCTCCCCTGGGGGTAGCACGGGACCTGACCAAGTTACTGCTGGGGGAGTTTCACAGGGGAAACCTAGTCCGCGGTTTACCTTAAGTCCTTGTCACTCGTGACGCCACCATTCCGTCCTCTACGGTAAATCCAGAAGTTGGAAAATAAAAAGTCCACATGTACAGGGATAACGTGGTGTGACAGGGCGGATTCACAGGATGACAGACAAGCCCACAGATCCATTTATCTGTGGGGTTCTACCCTTGGCCACTCTCTTTCTCTCTCGAGCTCTCTACCGGTCAACACTCAGATTTAGAAGTGGCACTCAGAGCTGCATGGTGGCTCCTCTCACTCTCTCAGTCCTCCATATTAACAGCAAGGAGGCCTGGGTGGATTGGGCCCAGGGCACACATCAGGCCATCAATCAGCCTCTTCCATCCTGGGGATCCTCGTAGGACGAGGCACAGTTTCTCCTACTCACTAGAACGCTCTGTCTTTCTCAGAGTCCTGCTCTTGCAAGACTCAGAAGCAAACTCATTTCACTCCAAACTCTCTTTTGCAAGAAGACCCACTCTCTCTTAGCATCTCTGCAAACACATATATGACACACGATCATGTGACACACAACAAGATACATTTTCCAGACATGACCCAGACATTAACCTATTCAGTGCTGCAGAGGTGCAATACACATCAAATTCACACACATAGAAGACACTGACAATACTTATAGAGGGGCCCCATTAACTCTGGACCACTACAATACAACCACTGCCAGCACCAGGCAAACCTGAAAAGATATAAGGGGGTCTAAAGTGGTCTAGGTAAGCATGTTCTGTGATTGACCAATCAATCACAGGGACCCCACTGTGACTCTGCTACCCAAAAGAGTTTTTATTTTTACAGTGAATACATTTTTTAATACCCCTTATTAAACTTTATTTTTTAACCACTTAGATGACACAGCAGTCAGTTTTGATCACGACATCTAAGCGTTAAAGAGCTGAGATCAGAGGTTTCCTTGTATCTAGCTCTAAACATAGGATACCTGTTCAAAATAGTTTGTCACCTCCTGTTATAATGTACTATATTAATGATGGTAACTTCTCTTTTGCATGTTTGATTAGTTACACAAATCTTTTTTTCTAGCAACCATTTTCTACAATACAGTGATAACTAATTATACAGTAAAACATTATGTACATAAACAATAGCGATGTCTAAATTTTACTAAAAATATGAGTATATTTGTTGAATTTGTGTGTGTGGGAGGGAGAGTTTAATCTGTTTATCTTTTGGGCTATATCTTCTTCTAAATATATCATATTTTACAGATAGTACAACATGTTATTGTTCTGAATATTTACTAATAGCATAGTATAACCGTTATTACTTTTGGGAGATTTTAATAATGTTTTACATCCTAACTGGGATAGATCAAGATAGGTCAAGTGATCTTCTTACAATTTATGGTCTCTATCTTAAATAGACACCCTGAAGTACTAGCTTTTTCATCTTACTCTAGCGCATATAGCACTATGTCTTGCATAATGAATGAACAGCTATTGAATAAGGTACACTGTCACGGATGGGAGAGGGAGGACCCTGACCGATCCTGCCTCGATCACTGATTTGTCACAGATCGACTGTTCCGAGCGCCTCACCTCTCTGACCACGTGTCATGGCCGAGCCTAGATCGATCACTCTAGTGAGATTGTAAGTGTGGAGTTGCTAGACTACAGGTGGATTTGTAACCAGCTTTTGGTCAGACTGAAAGCACAAATCACCCCCTGATCTGGCCTAATGTACTCCAGTGCTCTACAATGCCGTGCACATACACACGCTGCCACCACCAGCTGTTTAGGGAAGCTGGAACTCAGACTATGAATTATGAATACAATCTTCGGAGTTTATGGTTTGTTTTAAAACGGAGAAGGCTTGACTAATAAATTGCAGATTGATTCTAAAAAACTAGCAGTGCAGATTATATATATATATATATACATATATATACACACACACACACACAGAATAAAACAAGGAGAAAAATAAACAAAAGATACCTGATTTGGGATCCTGATTCATGTGGATCATATTTCTGGTCATGATTTTATCTATTCAGTGATATCAAGCATGACATGTAAATTCTAACCAGGTATGTGGATACGCCAGATTGAGTGACACTGAGCTCGTATCGCAATATGGGTAGATGTGTTTTATTAAGGTGGTCCTCTCAATTCCAAAAATATAACTTATATTGGGATAGGACCTTTGCACAACTAAAAACTATTAAATGATTCTCAGATTAATCTGGCTTTCGGTGACAGGGAGTCTGTGGGAAGCCTCACTGGCATGGGAGGTCAATTAACATCTACCTGTCACTGGCTAATTTTATTGCCATCATGATCAAAAGACTTTCTTGAGGCCCAAAGCATATCAGAGGCCTCTCAAATATGAGGGAGGGAGGGGAGATTAAAACATTGAATTTGTCTTTCCCAGTATCCCGAGCAACAAGTTGCTATGGATAGTTAGGGGACATTTTATCAATATCTCAATACTACATACAAAAAAATGGAAAATCGTCGCTGTTAGAGATGAGCAAACACACTCGTCCAAGCTTGATGCTCGTTCGAGTATTAGGGTACTCGAGATGCTCTTTACTCGAGACGACCACCACACGGTACTCGAGTCAATTGCATTTCCTTCCCCACATGTTTAGCGCCATTTTCTAGAATAAACATGCGGGGAAGGCATTACCACTTCCTGCTGTGACCTGCCAGCCCTCTGCCCGCCAACAACAGTGAGTGGCTGGGCCGATCAGGTGACTGCCGAGTACTTAAAATGGTCCCGCCCCTGGCTCGCCTCAGACACATGCTGGCAGAGGTTAGGGAAAGTGCTGCTGCTGATCTAGGGACAGTGTTAAAGTAAGATCCTGTCGTCAAGAACCCCAACGGTCCTTTTTAGGGCTACTCCTCATAGTGTGCATTACTGTTGTAGCTGGCTGGGAGCAGTAATGCACCAATTTTAGTAGTTCAGCCCATCTAGGGCTGTGCAGGCCATTTCAGCTATACTGTTCTGTGTGTGCAGTGCCGTAGGTAGAGTGTAGGGACAAAGCTACTTATATAGGGAAAGTTTTACAGTCCTCCTGATCCTTTGTACAAGAACCCCAACGGTCCTTCTTAGGGCTACATCTCACCGTGTTCATTATAGTTGTGGCTGGCTGGGAGCAGTAGTGCACCAACTTTTGTATTATGCATCTAGGCCTGTTCCCAGCCTTTCAGTTATAGCGTTCGCAGCCTGCAGTGCCGTACAACCAGCTCTCACCTTGAAACTGCACTCTAACATTTCCTAGCCTACTGCAAACTACTTCAGTTATACTGTTCTGTGTGTGCAGTGCATAAGGCAGATTGTAGGGACATAGCTACTTATATAGGGAAAGTTTTACAGTCCTCCTGATCCTCTGTACAAGAACCCCAACGGTCCTTCTTAGGGCTACATCTCACCATGTGCATTATAGTTGTGGCTGGCTCGGAGCAGTGGTGCACCAATTTTTGCATTACGCATCTAGGCCTGTTCCCAGCCTTTCAGTTATAGCGTTCTCAGCCTGCAGTGCATTACACCACACCGAGGTAATTTAACACCAAACTATTTCAGCTCTGCCACTGTGCAGAGCGTCTCTCAATACCCTTTCCTTGAGGGGGGATTGAGATATCCACAGTTACCAGCACTATCCACAGGCTTTAGAGTCTTCTCCCACTCCATACAGCCTTTCTTATCTACAAGTCTCTGTGAGCGGTAAATTACCCCTAGGTATCAGCGCAAGACAGCGGGTTAATTTTTTCAAGTCACAGCATAGAGCCTCCGCTATCTACAAGTCTCTGTGTGCGGTGAATTAGCCACAGTTTTCAGCGCTGTACAGTGGGATAATTTATTTGGGCCCTGCTCTATTCTTAATCGCCACGATGAGGAGTAGGCGTAAGGGTCGAGGACGCGGACGTGGGCATCAAAGTGAGGGTGTGGGCACAGGCCGAGTTTCTGGGTGTGGTGAATCACAGCTGGCTGCTGAGGGATTAGGAGAGAGGCAAGTTTCTGGCCTCCCCAGCTTCATATCACAATTTGCGGGTCCGCATGGTAGACCTTTATTACAAACAGAGCAGTGCAAGCAGCTCGTGTCGTGGATGGCAGAAAACGCGTACAGCAATGTATCGACCACCCAGTCTTCTATGCAGTCTACTACTCCCGGCCTAGGGACTGCAACTCTGAATCCTCTGGCTTCTCCTCCTTCCTCCCAGCCTCCTCACTCCATGAAAATGACATATTCTGAGCAGGCAGACTACCAGGAACTGTTTTCAGGTCCCTGCCCTGAGTGGGAAAAAATGGTTCCTCTCGCACCTGAGGAGTTTGTCGTGACTGATGCCCAACCTTTGGAAAGTTCCCGGAGTCCGGGTGATGAGGCTGGGGACTTCCGGCAACTGTCTCAAGAGCTTTCAGTGGGTATGGAGGACGATGACGATGAGACACAGTTGTCTATCAGTCAGGTAGTAGTAATTTCAGTAAGTCCGAGGGAGGAGCGCACAGAGGACTCGGAGGAAGAGCAGCTGGACGATGAGGTTACTGACCCCACCTGGTTTGCTAAGCCTACTGAGGACAGGTCTTCAGAGGGGGAGGCAAGTGCAGCAGCAGGGCAGGTTGGAAGAGGCAGTGCGGTGGCCAGGGGTAGAAGCAGGGCCAGACCGAATAATCCACCAACTGTTTCCCAAAGCGCCCCCTCGCGCCATGCCACCCTGCAGAGGCCGAGGTGCTCAAAGGTCTGGCAGTTTTTCACTGAGAGTGCAGACGACCGACGAACTGTAGTGTGCAAGGTTTGTCGCGCCAAGATCTGCCGGGGAGCCACCACCACCAGCCTCACCACCACCAGCATGCTCAGGCATATGATGGCCAAGCACCCCACAAGGTGGGACGAAGGCCGTTCACCGCCTCCGGTTTGCACCACTGCCTCTCCCCCTGTGCCCCAACCTGCCACTGAGATCCAACCCCCCTCTCAGGACACAGGCACGACCGTCTCCCGGCCTGCACCCACACGCTCACCTCCACTGCCCTCGGCCCCATCCAGCAATGTCTCTCAGCGCAGCGTCCAGCCGTCACTAGCGCAACTGTTTGAGCGCAAGCGCAAGTTCGCCGCCAGGCACCCGCACGCTCAAGCGTTAAACGTGCACATAGCCAAATTGATCAGCCTGGAGATGCTGCCGTATAGGCTTGTGGAAACGGAAGCTTTCAAAAACATGATGGCGGTGGCGGCCCCGCGCTACTCGGTTCCCAGTCGCCACTACTTTTCCCGATGTGCCGTCCCAGCCCTGCACGACCACGTCTCCCGCAACATTGTACGCGCCCTCACCAACGCGGTTACTGCCAAGGTCCACTTAACAACGGACACGTGGACAAGCACAGGCGGACTACCAGGAACTGTTTTCAGGTCCCTGCCCTGAGTGGGAAAAAACGGTTCCTCTCTCACCTTAGGAATTTGTCTTGACCGATGCCCAACCTTTGGAAAGTTCCCGCAGTACGGGTCATGAGGCTGGGGACTTACGGCAACTGTCTCAAGAGCTTTTTGTGGATGAGGATGATGAGACACAGTTGTCTGTCAGTGAGGTAGTAGTAAGGGCAGTAAGTCCGAGGGAGGAGCGCACAGAGGAGTCCGAGGAAATGCTGAATGATGAGGTGACTGACCCCACCTGGTTTGCTAAGCCTACCGAGGACAGGGCTTCAGAGGGAGGGGGGCAAGTGCAGCAGCAGGACAGGTTGGAAGAGGCAGTGGAGTGGCCATGGGTAGAGGCAGGGCCAGAGCGAAGAATCCCCCAACTGTTTCCCAAAGCACCCCCTCGTGGCAAGCCTCTGTGCAGAGGGCTAGGTGTTCAAAGGTGTGGATGTTTTTTAGTGATTTCGCGGATGACCAACGAACAGTGGTGTGCAACCTGTGTCGCACCAAGATTAGCCAGGGAGCCACCACTACCAGCCTGACCACCACCAGCATGCGCAGGCATATGATGGCCAAGCACCCCACAAGGTGGGACGAAGGACATTCACCGCCTCCGGGTCACACCACTGTCTCTTCCCCTGTGCCACAACCTTGCACACTGATCCAATCCCCCTCCCAGGACACAGGCATGAGCGCCTACTGGCCTGCACCCACACCCTCACTTCCACCGTCCTCCACTCCATCCAGCAATGTCTCTCAGCACAGCATTCAGCTGTCTCAGCTGTCACTAACACAAGCGTTGGAGCGAAAGCGAAAATACGCCGCCACCCACCCGCATGCACAAGCTTTAAATGTGCACATTGCCAAATTAATCAGCCTGGAGATGCTGCCATAGAGGCTTGTGGAAACGGAGGCTTTCAAAAGCATGATGGTGGCAGAGGTCCCACGCTACTCGGTCCCCAATCACCATTATTTTTCCCGGTGTGCCGTACCCGCCCTACACCAGCAGTCTCCTGCAACATAAATCATGCCCTCACCAACGCGGTTACTGGGAAGGTCCACTTAACCATGGACACGTGGACAAGTACTGGCAGGCAGGGCCACTATATCTCCCTGATGGCACATTGGGTGAACTTGGTGGAGGCTGGCACCGAGTCAGAGCCAGGGACTGCCACGTCCTACCCAGACCCAGAATAGCGGGTCCTACCTTGGTGCTGGTACTGCAGCGTTTTATGCCACCTCCTTCAAGCACTCCCCCTCCACCACGTCTACCTCTCAATTAAGAAGTGTGAGCACATCGCCAGAAATCGGTAACACGCGGCACGGCAGCAAAGCGGTGGGTAAGCGTCAGCAAGCCGTGCTGAAACTAATCATCTTAGGTGACAAGAGGCACATGGCCCCGAGCTGTTGCAGGGTCTGACAGAGCAGACCAACCTCTGGCTTTTGCCGCTGAGCCTCCACCTGGGCATGGTCGTGTGTGACAACGGTCGTAACCTGGTGGCGGCTCTGCAACTCGGCAGCCTCACACACGTGCCATGCCTGGCCCACGTCTTCAATCTGGTGGTTCAGCGGTTTCTGAAAAACTTCCCCCACTTGTCTGACCTGCTTGGCAAGGTGCGCCGCTTCCGTGTACATTTCCGCAAGCCCACCACGGATGCTGCAACCCTGATGACCCTGCAACGTCGGTTTCAGCTGCCAGAGAACGGACTGCTGTGTGACATGCGCACACGCTGGAATTCTATTTTGCACATGTTGGCCAGGCTGTACGAGCAGCATAGAGCAAATAGTGGAATACCAGCTGCAACATGGGCGGCGGAGTGGTAGTCAGCCACCGCAATTCTTTACTGAGGAGTGGGCATGGATGGCAGATATCTGCCAGGTCCTCGGAAACTTTGAGGAGTCTGCCCAGATGGTGAGCGGAGATGCGGCCATCATTAGCGTTACTATCCAGCTGCTTTGCCTGCTGAGAAGTTCGCTGCAAAGCATAAAGGCCGACACTTTGCGGTTGGAACAGGAGACGGGGGATGACAGCATGTCGCTTGATAGCCTGACCACCCTCATGTCTATATTTCAGCGTGTTTTGGAGGGGGAGGAGGGGGAGGAGGAGGAGGGGGAAGAGACAGCTGGCCACACTGCAAAGGGGACCCATGCTGCTTGCCTCTCATCTGTTCAGCGTGCATGGGCTGAAGAAGAGGAGGAGGGGGATCCTGAAAGTCATTCTTCTAGTGAGGACAGCGATGTGTTGCATACTAGGACCCTGGCACACATGGCTGACTTCATGTTAGGCTGCCTTTCCCCTTGACCCTTGCATTAGACGCATTCTGGCCAACACGGATTACTGGGTGTACACCCTTCTAGACCCACGGTATAAGGAGAACCTTTCCACTCTCATTCCCGAAGAGGAAAGGGGTACGAGAGTGATGCAATACCACAGGGCCCTGGTGGAAAAAGTGATGCTAAAGTTCCCATCTGACAGCGCTAGTGGCAGAAGATGCAGTTCCGAGGGCCAACTAGCAGGGGAGGCGCGGGGATCAGGCAGCATGTCCAGCGCAGACAGGGGAACACTCTCCAAGGCCTTTGCCAGCTTTATGGCTCCCCAGCAAGGCTGTGTCACCACTCCCCAGTCAAGGCTGAGTCGGAGGGAGCACTGTAAAAAGATGGTGAGGAAGTACGTAGCTGATCGTACCACAGTCCTTTGTGATGCCTCTGCTCCATACAACTATTTGGTGTCAAAGCTGGACACATGGCACGAACTTGCGCTGTACGCCCTGGAGGTGCTGGTCTGCCCTGCCACTAGTGTCTTGTCAGTGAGGGTGTTTAGTGCAGCTGGGGGAATCATCACGGATAAGCGTACCCGCCTGTCAACTGCCAGTGCCGACATGCTTACACTCATAAAGATGAACAAAGGCTGGATTTCTCCACACTTCTCTTCTCCACCGGCGGAAAGCAGTGGAACCTAATGATTCTTTTTGCTGCAACAGGAGAAAAATGCAACCTCTATCACCACAGAAAAGGGGGAATTAGCTTAGTTAATCACCCTCGGATATTATTACTCCTCCTCCTCCTCCTCCTAAAACAGCATGTTATCACGCTGAACTGCCAATTTTTCTGTGGCCCAAAAGGCTCTGTTTAAAAGTTTTTTACAATTTTTTAAAAGCATTTAGACTTTAACAGAAACCATTTTTTTCCACAGGGCTGCCTCCAGGCTCTGTTACAAATTAAGCAACAGTGAGCTATATCTTTAAAAAATGTTTATGGGTTTCACCTGCCCTCGCCGTTGAGCAATTTTTCAGGGGTACACTTGTACTCTTGGTACACCAATTTTTCAGGCCCTTGCCTATACTGTTATCTAACTAATTTTTCCGGCCTTCGCCTACACTCTTGGTAACCAAATTTTTTCAGGTGTTCGCCTATACTCTTGGTACACCAATGTTTCAGGGGTTCGCCTACACTCTTGCTACAGAAATGTTACAGGGGTCCGCCTATACACTTGGTACTGAAAGGTTTGAGGGGTTCACCTATACTCTTGCTACAGAAATGTTACAGGGGTCTGCCTATACTCTTGCTACAGAAATGTTACAGGGGTCCGCCTATACTCTTGCTACAGAAATGTTACAGGGGTTCGCCTATACTTTTGCTACAGAAATGTTACAGGGGTCTGCCTATACTCTTGCTACATAAATGTTACTAGGGTCTGCCTATACTCTTGCTACAGAAATGTTACAGGGGTCCGCCTATACTCTTGCTACATAAATGTTACTGGGGTCCGCCTATACTCTTGCTACAGAAATGTTACTGGGGTCCGTCTATACTTTTGCTACAGAAATGTTACAGGGGTCTGCCCATACTCTTGCTACAGAAATGCTACAGGGGTCCGCCTATACTCTTGCTACAGAAATGTTACAGGGGTTCGCCTATACTTTTGCTACAGAAATGTTACAGGGGTCCGCCTATACTCTTGCTACAGAAATGTTACTAGGGTCTGCCTATACTCTTGCTACAGAAATGTTACAGGGGTCTGCCTATACTCTTGCTACAGAAATGTTACTGGGGTCCACCTATACTCTTGCTACAGAAATGTTACTGGGGTCCGCCTATACTCTTGCTACAGAAATGTTACTAGGGTCCGCCTATACTCTTGCTACAGAAATGTTACAGGGGTCCGCCTATACTCTTGCTACATAAATGTTACTGGGGTCCACCTATACTCTTGCTACAGAAATGTTACTGGGGTCTGCCTATACTCTTGCTACAGAAATGTTACTGGGGTCCGCCTATACTCTTGCTACAGAAATGTTACTGGGGTCCGCCTTTACTCTTGCTAAAGAAATGTTACTAGGGTCCGCCTATACTCTTGTTACAGAAATGTTACAGATCTGGATTCCACTATTAGTTTATATTGCTATTACACGACATATAAAGGAATATTTTACACCTAATATTTGTTCAACAAATTGTGCAGTGGTCTGGGATGCTATGAAAGCCCTCCTTCGAGGTCTGATGATACAGACCATCTGTAGAGTTAAGAATCATAGCAGATATAGGAGAGGAATGCAGTAAAACGGGTGACTGAAACCTAAACAATTTTTAACAATCAGCCGACACATGTTCATAGAGCAAATTGGTTGCAAGCGGGAGAAGAATTACAATCATATATCTTTGAAATGGTTGAGAATAAAAGAGATTTCTCTCAGTAGCACTACGATCAGGAAGAGCCAGAAAGGTGGCCACTTGTTAACAACAATAGATAAGTCACAGTTGGGGGCTTTGTATGTTTCATGCAAAAAGATCTTCTCAGGAGACTTGGTGTCTGAACATCGTGAAATTCTTACAGTCTTCAAAGATTTTTATAACAATCTGTGTAAGTCTAAACTACAAATGTCTAAAGAACAAATCTTTTCATTTTTGGAGTCTATTTCTCTTCCAACTTTATCAGAAATGGATAAAAGCTTTCTGGATTCACCATTATAATTGGAGGAACTACAGAAGGCTGTTGCTCTGGGTCTGGATGGTCTTCTTGTAGGATTTATAGGACATTTGGAGATTTGCTTCTCCCAGAGCTTCTAAAGGTATTACAAAATGCTCTGATAACTGGATGCTTTCTGGATTCAATGCGAGAGTTCACTCATAGTTGTTCTTTTAGCCAGTAGATATTAAAATTATTTTAAAAGTTTTTAGCTATATATCCTTCTAAGTAATAAGCACTATTATTCATCCAGATCGAAATGGCTTTATACCTGCAAAGTCTACAGCAATAATCTGCGTAGACTGTATCTGAATCTACAGACTTTTGTTGATAACCCTGTTCAAGAGTGATTTGGTCTTCAGATACAGCCAAGGCCTTTGATAGTGTTGAGTCGAAATTTCTATGTGTAGTGTTGTTCAAGATGGGCTTTGGGGGCTCTTTCATACATACTGTAAGATTATTATATGCTTGAGCGATGGCTAAAATGTGGATTAATAATCTACTTATAGAACAGTTTGAGTCAAGCAGAGGCACACGGTGGAGTTTCCCCCCGTCTCCCCTGCTTTTCACGATTGCAATATAACCTCTTGCAATATACATATGGGAATGTCCTGGTACTAGCGGCTTCTGGCGTGGTGTTGTGGAGGATAGAATTGCTCTATATATTGATGATATACTTCTGTGTGGCAGATGCACAATCTTCACTCCATAATGCCATAGAATGTATACAGAGGTTTGGGCAATATTCCGGGTTATCTATAAATTGGTCTAAGTTGGAACTGTTACCACTAGATAAAGAGGATACAGAACTAGATCAAGAGAAGATCCCATTAAGATGCACTGATATTATCAAATACAGTACCTAGGCATGTGTCCACATCCATGTTAAACTATGAGCGATTAAATATAGAACTACTTTTACTTAAATTTAAGAAAAAATGTGTTGCCTGGTTTAAACTTCCATTAAGGTTGGGGTATCAAAATAATCTGGATGCTCCAACTGATATATGTATTGCTCAACTACCCTGTACGGACATCACAAGCTATCTTTCATCAGGTTGACAGTTTGTTTTGTGATTTCATATGGCATATGGGTAACGAAAGGATTAAATTGGAGACTCCGCAACAGAGTAAACTGGAAGGCACATTTCTGCCCAATTCATTCTTTGTATGTGATCACTTTCTGTCAACAGATCAGTTACTTGAAGTTTTAGAGGCATTTAGATTACATGGGTAATATCAATTTGGGACATACCATGGTCATCGGAGTTGTCAAAATTAGGAGGTTTTCACAGATGGAAATTTAAGGGCATAAGACGTATATCACAAATATTGGTAGAAGGTCAGCTTAAACCATTCTCGGCTTTACAAGGAAGAGTTTGATTTACTACACACCCAATTTTAGAAGTATTGGACGCTTTGTAACGTGCTTACTACTGAGGTATCTTTATCATTGGCCAGTTACCAAATTATAATTATGGGCAGAGAGGCAGAGAGATTAAAGGGTCTTATATCAAGATTATACCAATACTTGTCTGAGTTTCCTGGTCTAGTACCCATAAAAGCAAAAAAAAAAAAAAAGATTTTGGTCCTTTGGAAGATGGGCAATTATGAGAGAACTTCTCAACTTTCACTAAGTGAAGCTCATAGGATCTCACCCTTATATTTGACGGAGTAACTGATCTTCTAGAATGTATACTCGGTTATGTGGCAGATTTGCCCTCTTCAGAATAAACAAAATCGGCAGTGGATAGACTATTATGCCTGACAAATAAATCAGTGGCTCAAAAATAGAAACAAGACTCTCCTCCAACAAATAGAGAATTTATAAATAAAGTTAATTGGCTTGTGGGCATGGAAAAGTGTATACAGGTATATCTAAAAAGAGGAGTTTTAAAGAAGTTTGAAGACCTAGATTGACAACTATGGATTAGCCTCTACTGTGTTAGTATGAAACAGAATATTGTCACTCCTCCAATAAAACTAGAAGTAAAGATGCTTAACCCTTTCCAATCCAATTTGTATCCTGGTTTTCCTAGGGGGCTTACTCTTTTTCTGCCGGTATACAATGGCGCTATATGCTGGCTAAAGCCAGTACTGCATCAGGTGACATGTTGGATAGGCTGGCAATATACAGTAAGAGAACCCCGACGGATGTCTTTCAACATCGGAGCTGTACAACCTTAAATCATAATGTCTTCAGACGTCAGACAGTGGATTGACAATAGTTAATATAAGTCTATGTAAATATTTTTTTTTTTCATTTTTATACTACTGTTTAATGGAGAATATATACTGATCCATATATTGTGATGTACTTTATTTCTTTCCTCTTTGTAAGATTGGTAAGTTGTGTTCAGGACAGGTTAACTTGTATTTTAGATTTCATGATTTGGTGTATTTATTAAAATTACATTAAACATATTTGATTAAAAAACATATATAACCTCTCTTCTTGTACTGTGGCATAGCAATTTCTTACCAAGCACAAAAGGCTGTAGTCACCAAGGAACTGATTCAATAAGGTATGTTAGATAGTATATACTGATATTGGTTACAGCATCTGGACAGGTCAATACTTATTGATGCAGAAATGCAATAGTTTTTTTTATTATTATAAAAAAGAAAGTATAATCCAGCCTTCCATTATTTGGCTAGTCTGTTTCTTTTGTACTTGTTTCTTCATTTTGACTGAAGACCAAACATGGAAGATTGAGTATTTAAAAAAACAGACTATTCTTTTTAGATACATGGTAATAGTTGGACTAGGCACGGCAGACCCCACCCAATCTCCACAATGTCTCCCAGCAGGGAAACAAGGCTGAAAAAAGTTACAGCTATCCGCCTATTAATTTGTTTCCTACAAAATAAAGGAATAAGTGGTGCCAGCAAGGGCAGACATATATAATATGGAGGTAACCAACTCCCCTGACTACAAGGGACGCAGAGCTGCAGCACCTTGGCCCTGCTGTCTGATACATGTTAATTGCCCCTTTGCCTCATCATATCAATAGTGTCATTGACACATCATAGTTGGGAGGCTCCATTACAAGCTTTGCATTGGGACCCTGGAGCTTTAAGTTACAGCCCATGAGTAGAGCCACTTAGCCCCATTCCCTTTTTCTCTAAACTATGTGAACTTGGAAATAACTCTTCTTCTCCACAGTAAAAATTGGGTTGGAAACAGCACTAGATTTATCCAACCTTCTTTCTGTCCAGAGATATAGCATGAAGGGGCCAACAACTTCTGACTTATTAAAAGCATGTGGTAGTTTGACCCTGCATCAGCAGAAGCTCCATTTTGGCTTTTGCTATTGGCCCCTTCTCAGTTCCACGTACATCCCCAGATCCCAGAGGGTGTCTGGCAGCTGCTTCTCTAGTCAGTTGCTGACAAGATAATTCAAAGATGGCAACCAATATGGTGGCATATACTGCTGTCGCTTTGCTAAAGTGGCTGTCACAATGTAATTTATTTCCTGTTGCTTATATGGCACCAACATATTAGAAAGTGTTGTACAGGGACTAGTCCCCTTCCCAACAGGGCTCACAATTTATAGTCTTTCATACAGTTTCATAGTTGGGTAATTAACCTATCAGTGTATTTTTGGAGTACGACTTCATGCCCACGACCGAGACGGATTCCGACTGCGAAATCTTGCAGCGGAATTAGACCTGGTGCCAAGTCAGAGACACATACTCACCTGTCCGGATCCACCGTGAATGTCTCGTCCGGCGATGATGCGGATCCGCGGTAGTGTCAAATGAACATTTTGAAAACGCCACGGATCAGGCGGCTTCCATTGACTGCAATAGAAGCTGTCCATGCGATTTCCCGCACTGAGTACAGCATGTTGCGATTTTCCCCTGCGAGCAGAAAATCGCAATTGATTTCCGCTCATAGGCGTGGAAGAATCTTTTAACATAGCATGGTATGGACGAACATTGCTGAGTAATTCGCGGTGGGCGTCTGGCCGCAAATTCCGCAGCAAAAACCCGTCTGTGGGCATTTGGCCTAATTGAGCAAACTGACAAATTAGGTGTAAATACAAACCCTATCCAGATGTTGTCAAATTTGAATTTAGGACCTTATTGCTGTAAGGCAGCAATACTAACCACTGATCCAAAGGTTTGATGAACTAGAAATACGGCAATATTTCTGTAAGACAAAATATTGTAATTAATATTGCAAATATCAACCCTTATGAATACAAAATTCTATGTATTTCTATTATTTTTATAGTGCAGACATTTTATACTGTTATAAAAATGCAAAATGTCACCTTTAATGACAAATTCTGATTTGGTGGTTGATATTCTGAAATGCTCCCAAATATCATTTTGCTAATAATGCCTATTATACACATTTGTCTTATTAAATACCTCTAGCTACAAGTTTTAATATATGATATCATTAAAGTGAACTCTACTAAATAGGACATTTTCATGGTCTCATTATTGGTAATATGTCATAAAGCGGCTATAGAAGTTTAATAAATGAACCAGCAGATACATTTAATGAACAAGTGGATTCTAGGTAACCCATTAATATCAATATATGACTAAAAGCACAATATAAAATCTACACTGGTTGTTTCAGTTAATATGGTAGAAGATAGAAATGACCAAGTATGATTTATGCAGCAACTTGGACGCTCTCCAGGGATTATTAAACTGAATTAACCTATTCATAGCCTGAATAGATGGAGTCCATTATGGTAACTAGACAGAATGTAAAACAAAGCTATTTCTTCATTGTATTGCTAGAATAATCTCCATTTACAGTACATTTATCTTATAATACTGTAGTTATACTTCTGCACAATGAATAACATTGCGGTGCAAAGTAATACGTCTAGACAACAGTATAGGCTAGGAGCACCTCCAAAACTACCCTTTGAAGTTAACATGCACACTCAATTAGTTAAAACGTATATTGATCACAATACAGGTAGGATAGTATATAGTATAACACATATAAAGCTCATGTTCAAGAGCCTTCTGTACAAATTAAATTACAGGCATTAGCTGGTGAAAGTAATTTAATGTTTATGGGGATTTAGATAAAGCCTACTGTATCTCTTACATCACCCCAAAGTAGTCAACTTCTTAGTAGTCAACATCACCTTATATTCTTTCCTGTACATGCCTGTGTTGCCCGGCATGCTTTCACCCTGAAGCCATGTGACATGATTTCTTGTTGTTCTCAGTAAGAGAAAACAAGTAATCTTGTAGATATGATACCATTCAATGGCTAACAAAAATACATGATATTACAGCAAGCTTTCAGACCTCACAGGGTTCTTCCTCAGGCAATAATGGAACAGATCTAAATATGTATTTATATAAAAACATATACACATGATCAGATAGGAGAGCACAAACATGGTGTGCTTAATTTGCACTTGAAATGAATTTCAAAACAGGATAAGAGGGCACAGATATGATGTGATTAATAGCACTTAGATAAATGCCAGGAAGGAATGAGCATAACAGTAAATACTTAATGAGTTCAGTGACTAGCAATGTAAAAGTCTTATGGTCTCTGAATTGATGTTAAGGGGTCAACAGGCCAGCGTGTTACCTCTGTTCTGGGTTTCACATAATCTCCACTGATGTAAAAAAAAACCTCTGAGATTCATTCCGTTTCTGATAGTATCAAAGGTGGTTATAAACTTATATTCCCAAAAATCTTCTGTGACGTTGGGATTTAAAATTGCCTTTAAGTATAATAACAGGTTAAATTATTGCTCTTTCTATCTGCATACAACATCTTGCGAACTTCCATTTAGGGACAGACTAGGCCCTCTAGGTTCTTGACCAAGGCTAGAAGCAATCACCCTGTTTCTAGGCAGGGTCTGCCACACTAAGATTGGTTAGGAATAGTGTTCCCATTCCTGCATTTCTGTTACTGTTACTTGCCCTATTTTCTGTTTCCCACATTTAGGTGATATTATATAGGTCTATATTTGTCTATTGCAGATATTAATTACATCTTGGTCTGATGTGTTGGTGGCGTCCATAGAGGGCGCCATACTTGCACCTTGCACAAACATAACAGAGGTAACTAATGCAAGTCAATGCAGTTCCTATGTATTATGTAACAGACAACATTTCTGTGTCCATAACTGTACATGTAGCTAATTGTACTAAGATTAAATAGGCAGGAAGTCTGTTGGTTACTAAGCAAATGTGAAAGATTACAATCTGCAGAATATGCTAAGGAGACGCTGCAAGAAAAACTTGTTTATTTATTGAATAAATTAAAGCAGTTTTCTCATGGAGAGAACCACTTATTAAAAAGAAGCTTGCATGCTAATAAACTAATCACCTTGATTCTAGCTTCATTAACCCCCAATGATCAGCTGGTATTGAAGAGGGAAGTTGCACCAACCTCACATTTCCCCTGCAGCTGTTGTCAATGTAAATCATGGTTATGCCAGGTCTTCCAAGTTGGGATCTAATTTTACAGAACAGCTCTTCATTTTGGCTAAAGGACCTTGCTCTATGACTTAATCCCACAATTGGGCATGTGGAAAAGGTGAGATGCATACTCTTTAATTATGGGTTAAAACTAAGAGGATGCTTACTCAACTAGTTGCACAGGGTGGGCCACGGAAAAGTAGGCCAGCACTAAACTCTTATGAAAGCTGTCTAAAGGAAAATCTTTTTGCCCACAACAACCAATCACAGCTTAGCTTTCATTTCTTATACTGCAGACGTAAAGTGAAAGCTGCACTGTAATTGGTTGCTTTCAACAAAGACAGATTTAGAAAGGTTTCATAAGAGTGTGGAGCCAGGCTACTTATATCCGTGGTCCACCCTGAATATAAGGCTATATCACAATGCACTTGGGCAGTAAAGTTGAGGCATACATTAATTAATACATAAATTAAAAAATCACACTGTCAAAAGATATGTAAATGTATGCCTTTGTAGTTACATACATCTGCCCTTATATTAGTGCTTTTATTATAAAAAAAAAGTATGCAGTACCTTAATGTATACATTTATTTTTTTATGTACAGAATAGGTGATTCTAAATATTTATACAATATGTGTTATTAGTAGAGATGGGCGAGCATACTTGCTAAGGGCAATTACTCGAGCGAGCATTGTCCTTAGCGAGTACCTGCGCGCTCGGAAGAAAAGATTCAGGTGCTGGCGGGGGGCGGGAAGCGGCGGGGGAGAACGGAGGGGAGATCTCTCCCCCCCCCCACCCACTCCACCCTGCTCACTCCCGCAACTCACCACTCACCCGCGCCGCCACCCAAATCTTTTCTTCCGAGCGGGCAGGTACTCGCTAAGGACAATGCTCGCTCGAGTAATTGCCCTTAGCGAGTATGCTCGCTCATCTCTAGTTATTAGCCTATTCTGTACATTTTCCTTGAAAACTCCTCCCGTTTACAGAACACCCATTCCCCACCGAACCTGGTGCACTGTCAGGAGCTCTGTGCACTCTGGCAGGGAACTGAAAGGGGGAGAAGTCATCTGCAACATAGAACAGCTTCTCCTTGACAGTGCGCTGCTGGGGACAAAGCCCTGGGTACACAGCCGCCAAGACCAGCAGTGAGTTAAAACACCAGCACAGGAGGACAGAGCAGGAGGCAGGAAGTAAAAGGTTAAAAATTAGAGATGAGCGAACGCGTTCGTCCGAGCTTGATATTCGTGCGAATATTAGGGTGTTCGGGATGTTCGTTATTCGTAACGAACACCATGCGGTGTTCTGGTTACTTTCACTTCCTTCCCTGAGACGTTAGCGCGCTTTTCTGGCCAATTGAAAGACAGGGAAGGCATTACAACTTCCCCCTGCAACGTTTAAGCCCTATACCACCCCCCTGCTGTGAGTGGCTGGCGAGATCAGGTGTTCGCCTAATATAAAAGTCGGCCCCTCCCGCGGCTCGCCTCAGATGCGGTGTGAGTTAGATGAGGGACAGTGCTGTTTATACCGGAGCTGCTGTAGGGAAAGAATTGGTAGTTAGTGTAGGCTTCAAGACCCCCCAAAGGTCCTTATTAGGGCCACTGATAGCTGTGTGTTGGCTGCTGTTAGCAGTGGCATTTTTTTTTTCTCAAAATCGGCTCTGCAGAGCGTTGCACCTGGCATTAGGGACAGAAGTGCTGCATAGGCAGGGAGAGTGTTAGGAGTGAGTGTAGCCTTCAAGAACCTCAACGGTCCTTTCTAGGGCCATATTTATCCGTGTGCAGTACTGTCCAGGCTGCTGTTAGCTGTGCTGCATTTTTTTTGGGCTTCTCAAAATCGCCTCTGCAGAGCATTCCACCCTCCATTGATACTGCAGGGAAAGAATTGTATAGGCAGGGCCACAACACAGTTATTATTCATAGAATATACGCAGTGCTGCCTTTTGGTGGAAAAACAAGTGAAAACAAATCTATTTGTCCAGCCTCTGTCCGTCCTTACGGGCGGTGGACACGTGTGAGCTGCGTGAAAAACATTGCTAAATCATACGCACCCAGCTACGCTTTACTGCTGGCTTCGCCATTTGCTTTCCTTAATTGGGAAAAAAAATACCTGCTCTGCCAGAGTTATAATAACTCTGCTACCCTCACGTTCTGTGACACATTAGCAGGGACACAGCACAGTTATTAAACTTCTCATGTTCATTGAATATACGCAGTGCTGCCTTTTGGTGGAAAAACAAGTGAAAACAAATCTATTTGTCCAGCCTCTGTCCGTCCTTACGGGCGGTGGACACGTGTGAGCTGCGTGAAAAACATTGCTAAATCATACGCACCCAGCTACGCTTTACTGCTGGCTTCGCCATTTGCTTTCCTTAATTGGGAAAAAAAATACCTGCTCTGCCAGAGTTATAATAACTCTGCTACCCTCACGTTCTGTGACACATTAGCAGGGACACAGCACAGTTATTAAACTTCTCATGTTCATTGAATATACGCAGTGCTGCCTTTTGGTGGAAAAACAAGTGGAAACAAATCTATTTGTCCAGCCTCTGTCCGTCCTTACGGGCGGTGGACACGTGTGAGCTGCGTGAAAAACATTGCTAAATCATACGCACCCAGCTACGCTTTACTGCTGGCTTCGCCATTTGCTTTCCTTAATTGGGAAAAAAAATACCTGCTCTGCCAGAGTTATAATAACTCTGCTACCCTCACGTTCTGTGACACATTAGCAGGGACACAGCACAGTTATTAAACTTCTCATGTTCATTGAATATACGCAGTGCTGCCTTTTGGTGGAAAAACAAGTGGAAACAAATCTATTTGTCCAGCCTCTGTCCGTCCTTACGGGCGGTGGACACGTGTGAGCTGCGTGAAAAACATTGCTAAATCATACGCACCCAGCTACGCTTTACTGCTGCCTTCGCCATTTGCTTTCCTTAATTGGGAAAAAAAATACCTGCTCTGCCAGAGTTATAATAACTCTGCTACCCTCACGTTCTGTGACACATTAGCAGGGACACAGCACAGTTATTAAACTTCTCATGTTCATTGAATATACGCAGTGCTGCCTTTTGGTGGAAAAACAAGTGGAAACAAATCTATTTGTCCAGCCTCTGTCCGTCCTTACGGGCGGTGGACACGTGTGAGCTGCGTGAAAAACATTGCTAAATCATACGCACCCAGCTACGCTTTACTGCTGGCTTCGCCATTTGCTTTCCTTAATTGGGAAAAAAAATACCTGCTCTGCCAGAGTTATAATAACTCTGCTACCCTCACGTTCTGTGACACATTAGCAGGGACACAGCACAGTTATTAAACTTCTCATGTTCATTGAATATACGCAGTGCTGCCTTTTGGTGGAAAAACAAGTGGAAACAAATCTATTTGTCCAGCCTCTGTCCGTCCTTACGGGCGGTGGACACGTGTGAGCTGCGTGAAAAACATTGCTAAATCATACGCACCCAGCTACGCTTTACTGCTGGCTTCGCCATTTGCTTTCCTTAATTGGGAAAAAAAATACCTGCTCTGCCAGAGTTATAATAACTCTGCTACCCTCACGTTCTGTGACACATTAGCAGGGACACAGCACAGTTATTAAACTTAGATTATTCATTCACTAGAGGCAGTGGGGCCTTTCGTTTTCCAAAAAGGGAAAAAATTATATTTGGCCTGCAGTCTTGCGCCAATTTATTTCCTGCCTGTGAAATCAAATCACTGGTAATACTGCATGCTGAGGGGTAGGGGTAGGCCTAGAGGACGTGGACGCGGCCGAGGACGCGGAGGGCCAAGTCAGGGTGTGGGCACAGGCCGAGCTCCTGATCCCGGTGTGTCGCAGCCGACTGCTGCGCGATTAGGAGAGAGGCACGTTTCTGGCGTCCCCACATTCATCGCCCAATTAATGGGTCCACGCGGGAGACGGTTATTAGAAAATGAGCAGTGTGAGCAGGTCCTGACCTGGATGGCAGAAAGTGCTTCGAGCAACCTATCGTCAACACGCAGTTCTGCGCCGTCCACTGCTGCAAATCCGAATCCTCTGTCTGCTGCTCCTCCTTCCTCCCAGCCTCCTCACTCCACTACAATGACACCTGCTCAGGAGCGGGAACACTCCCAGGAACTGTTCTCGGGCCCCTGCTTAGATTGGGCAGCAGCGGTTCCTCTCCCACCAGAGGAGTTTATCGTCACTGATGCCCAACCATTCGAAAGTTCCCGGGGTCCGAGGGAAGAGGCTGGGGACTTCCGCCAACTGTCTCAACAACTTTCTGTGGGTGAGGAGGACGATGACGATCAGACACAGTTGTCTTGCAGTGAGGTAGTAGTAAGGGCAGTAAGTCCAAGGGAGCAGCGCACAGAGGATTCGGAGGAAGAGCAGCAGGACGATGAGGTGACTGACCCCACCTGGTGTGCAACGCTTACTCAGGAGGACAGGTCTTCAGAGGGGGAGTCAAGGGCATCAGCAGGGCAGGTTGCAAGAGGCAGTGCGGTGGCCAGGGCCAGGGGTAGAGGCAGGGCCAGACCGAATAATCCACCAAGTGTTTCCCAAAGCGCCCCCTCGCGCCATGCCACTCTGCAGAGGCCGAGGTGCTCTAAGGTCTGGCAGTTTTTCACAGAGACGCCTGACGACCGACGAACAGTGGTGTGCAACCTTTGTTGCGCAAAGCTCAGCCGGGGAGCCAACACCAACAGCCTCACCACCACCACCATGCGCAGACATATGATGGCCAAGCACCCCACAAGGTGGGACGAAGGCCGTTCACCGCCTCCGGTTTGCACCCCTGCCTCTCCCCCTGTGCCCCAACCTGCCACTGAGATGCAACCCCCCCCTCAGGACACAGGCACTACCGCCTCATGGCCTGCACCCACACCCTCATCTCCGCTGTCCTCGGCCCCATCCAGCAGTGTAGTTCAGCGCACCGTTCAGCCGTCGCTTGCGCAAGTGTTCGAGCGCAAGCGCAAGTACGCCGCCACGCACCCGCACGCTCAAACGTTAACCGTCCGCATAGCAAAATTCATCAGCCTTGAGATGCTGCCGTATAGGGTTGTGGAAACTGAGTCCTTCAAAAGTATCATGGAGGCGGCGGCCCCGCGCTACTCAGTTCCCAGTCGCCACTACTTTTCCCGATGTGCCGTCCCAGCCCTGCACGACCACGTCTCCTGCAACATTGTGCGCGCCCTCACCAACGCGGTTACTGCCACGGTCCACTTAACTACGGACACGTGGACAAGCACAGGCGGGCAGGGCCACTACATCTCCCTGACGGCACATTGGGTGAATTTAGTGGAGGCTGGGAGAGAGTCAGAGCCCGGGACCGCTCACGTCCTACCCACCCCCAGAATTGCGGGCCCCAGCTCGGTGGTGGTATCTGCGGAGGTGTATGCTTCCTCCACTAAAGCACCCTCCTCCTCCTCCTCCTCCTCTGTCTCGCAATCAAGATGTGTTAGCAGCAGCATGTCGCCAGCAGTCGGTGTCGTGCGGTGTGGCAGCACAGCGGTGGGCAAGCGTCAGCAGGCCGTGCTGAAACTACTCAGCTTAGGCGATAAGAGGCACACGGCCCACGAACTGCTGCAGGGTCTGACACAGCAGACCGACCGCTGGCTTGCGCCGCTGAGCCTCCAACCGGGCATGGTCGTGTGTGACAACGGCCGTAACCTGGTGGCGGCTCTGCAGCTCGGCAGCCTCACGCACGTGCCATGCCTGGCCCACGTCTTTAATTTGGTGGTTCAGCGCTTTCTGAAAAGCTACCCACGCTTGTCAGACCTGCTTGTAAAGGCGCGCCGGCTCTGCGCACATTTCCGCAAGTCCCACACGGACGCTGCCACCCTGCGCACCCTGCAACATCACTTTAAGCTGCCAGTGCACCGACTGCTGTGCGACGTGCCCACACGGTGGAACTCTACGCTCCACATGTTGGCCAGGCTCTATGAACAACGTAGAGCTATAGTCGAATACCAACTCCAACATGGGCGGCGCAGTGGGAGTCAGCCTCCTCAATTCCTTTCAGAAGAGTGGGCCTGGTTGGCAGACATCTGCCATGTCCTTGGTAATTTTGAGGAGTCTACCCAGGTGGTGAGCGGCGATGCTACAATCATTAGCGTCACCATTCCTCTGCTATGCATCTTGAGAAATTCCCTGCAAACCATAAAGGCAGCTGCTTTGCGCTCGGAAACGGGGGCGGGGGAAGACAGTATGCCGCTGGATAGTCAGGGCACCCTCCTGTCTATTTCTCAGCGCGTACAGGAGGAGGAGGAGGAGCATGAGGAGGATGAGGAGGAGGGGGAAGAGACAGCTTGGGCCGCTGCTGACGGTACACCGGCTGATTGCCTGTCATCCTTTCAGCGTGTATGGCCTGAGGAGGAGGAGGAGGAGGAGGAGGATCCTGAAAGTGATCTTCCTAGTGAAGACAGCCATGTGTTGCGTACAGGTACCCTGGCACACATGGCTGACTTCATGTTAGGATGCCTTTCTCGTGACCCTCGCGTTGCACGCATTCTGGCCACTACGGATTACTGGGTGTACACACTGCTCGATCCACGGTATAAGGAGAACCTGCCCACTCTGATTCCCGAAGAGGAAAGGGGTTCGAGAGTGTTGCTATACCACAGGACCCTTGCGGACAAGCTGATGGTAAAATTCCCAGCCGACAGCGCTAGTGGCAGAAGGCGCAGTACCGAGGGCAAGGTAGCAGGGGATGTGCGTAGATCGAGCAGCATGTACATCCCAGGCAGTGCAACAGTCTTTAAGGGCCTGGCCAGCTTTATGGCTCCCCACCAAGACTGTGTCACCGCTCCCCAGTCACGGCTGAGTCGGCGGGAGCACTGTAAAAGGATGGTGAGGGAGTACGTAGCGGATCGCACGACCATCCTTGGTGACGCCTCTGCCCCCTACAACTACTGGGTGTCGAAGCTGGACATGTGGCCTGAACTAGCGCTGTATGCCCTGGAGGTGCTTGCTTGTCCTGCGGCTAGCGTGTTGTCGGAGAGGGTGTTTAGTGCGGCTGGGGGAATCATCACAGATAAGCGTAGCCGCTTGTCAACCGACAGTGCCGACAGGCTAACACTCATCAAGATGAACAAAGGCTGGATTTCCCCAGACTTCTGTTCTCCACCAGCGGACAGCAGCGATACGTAAGCAATACGTAGGCTGCACCCGCGGATGGAAGCTACGTTCTCTCTCACCATCCAAAACGGGGACATTTCTGCTTCATCAATCTGTGTCTAATATTCCTCCTCCTCCTCCTCCTGCTCCTCCTCCTGAAACCTCACGTAATCACGCTGAACGGGCAATTTTTCTTAGGGCCACAAGGCTCACTCAAATAATTTTTCAGAACAATTTTTATAAGTTTCAATGCGCTTAAAAGCATTGGAACTTTAACTTGAACCAATTTTTCGTTACACTGGGCTGCCTCCAGGCCTAGTTACCACTTAAGCCACATTAACCAAAGCGATTAATGGGTTTCACCTGCCCTCTTGGCTGGCCATGGCCAATTTTTGGGATGTACATTAGTACTGTTGATACAGCAATTTTTGTGGGCCTTCGCCTACAGTGTAATCAAATTAATTTTTAGGCCACCTGCATTACAGCTGACGTTACCTCAGCTGTGTTGGGCAATGCCATGGGATATTTTTGTGTACCGCCGGTGGGTTCCAGGGAGCCACCCATGCTGTAGGTGCACACTGAGTTTTTAATACATCTGTACACTTCTAAAGAACCCGTCTGACTGGGGCATGCAGTGTGGGCCGAAGCCCACCTGTATTACGCACGACATTACTACCTCAGCTGTGTTGGGCAATGCAATGGGATATTTCTATGTACCGCCGGTGGCTTCCTGGCACCCACCCAGGCAGTGGGTCCACAGGGAGTTTAACCTACATGTGTCCACTTGTAAAGAACCCCAGTCTGACTGGGGCATGCAGTGTGGGCCGAAGCCCACCTGCATTAAGCCCGACATTACTACCTCAGCTGTGTTGGGCAATGCAATGGGATATTTTTGTGTACCGCCGGTGGGTTCCAGGGAGCCACCCATGCTGTAGGTGCACACTGAGTTTTTAATACATCTGTACACTTCTAAAGAACCCGTCTGACTGGGGCATGCAGTGTGGGCCGAAGCCCACCTGTATTACGCACGACATTACTACCTCAGCTGTGTTGGGCAATGCAATGGGATATTTCTATGTACCGCCGGTGGCTTCCTGGCACCCACCCAGGCAGTGGGTCCACAGGGAGTTTAACCTACATGTGTCCACTTGTAAAGAACCCCAGTCTGACTGGGGCATGCAGTGTGGGCCGAAACCCACCTGCATTAACCCTTTCCAGTCCACTGTGTGACCTGTGAAGACATTAGGGTTTAAGGCTGTACAGCTCCGTTGTTGGTAGACGTCCGTCGGGGTTCTCTTACTGTATATTGCCAGCCTCTCTGCTGTCGGAGCCTATCCTACGTGTCAGCTCATGCAGTACTGGCTTTAGCCAGCATATAGCGCCGTTGTATAACAGCAGAAAAAGAGTAAGCCCCCTAGGAAAACCATATACAAATTGGATTGGAAAGGGTTAAGCACAACATTACTACCTCAGCTGTGTTGGGCAATGCAATGGGATATTTCTATGTACCGCCGGTGGCTTCCTGGCACCCACCCATGCTGTAGGTGCACACGGAGTTTTTACTACATCTGTACACTTATAAAGAACCCCAGTCAGACTGGGGCATGCAGTGTGGGCCGAAGCCCACCTGCATTAAGCACGACATTACTACCTCAGCTGTGTTGGGCAATGCAATGGGATATTTCTGTGTACCGCCGGTGGGTTCCAGGGAGCCACCCATGCTGTGGGTCGACAGGGACTTCACAATAGGGAGTTGTACCTGCCTGTGTCTATGAATTAAAAAGCCCGGTCTGACTGGGGCATGCAGACACCTTGACAGAATGAATAGTGTGTGGCACATAGGTTCCCCATTGCTATGCCCACGTGTGCAGCTCCTGATGGCGGTGGCACAGGATTCTATTTCTCATTGCTTCTGTACAGCATTGTGGGCTATCGCTCCGCCACTTTTAAAGAGGGTCGCTGCCTAGCCGTGCCAACCTCTGCAGTGTGTGCCTGCGGTCCCTCGTCATGGCAGACGCAATTCTAAATAGACATGAGTGTGGTGTGGCATGAGGGCAGCTGAAGGCTGCGCAGGGACACTTTGGTGTGCGCTGTGGGGGGGAGGGGGTGCGGTTGGGCAGCATGTAACCCAGGAGAAGTGGCAGTGGTGTGTCATGCAGGCAGTGATTGTGCTTTGTTGGAGGTAGTGTGGTGCTTAGCAAAGGTATGCCATGCTAATGAGGGCTTTTCAGAAGTAAAAGTTGTTGGGAGGGGGGGGGGCCCACTCTTGCCGGTATTGTGGCTTAATAGTGGGACCTGTGAACTTGAGATGCAGCCCAACACGTAGACCCTCGCCTGCCCTATCCGTCACTGTGTCATTCCCATCACTTTCCTGAATTGCCCAGATTTTCACACATGAAAACCTTAGCGAGCATCGGCGAAATACAAAAATGTTCTGGTCGCCCATTGACTTCAATGGGGTTCGTTGTTCGAAACGAACCCTCGAGCATCACGGGAAGTTCGTTCCGAATAACGAACACCCGAACATTTTGGTGTTCGCTCATCTCTATTAAAAATGTATGAAATACCAAACATTAAACATTTATTTAATATAGTGTGTAATGGGAACAGCTGTGTCTGCAGATGTACACTAGTGAGAACAGTGTAGACAGCTGGAGCACCCTCTACTACTGCTATGCAGCTAGGTGACTATGGCTTTCCCTAGCAACTGCCTAGCAATGTCTTCTCCCAGCTGCATAACAAAAAAACAAGTTTTTAAGGCAAACTGTACACAATAGGCTTATAAAACATATTCCTAAAATGCTTAGATTCGCCTATTCTGTACAAAAAAAATTATTAAATGATGGTGGTTACACTTTAATAGCCTTAGTAGGTGTGGTAACTATAGTAGGACAGTTTTGATATACCTGAACAAAAGAAGCCAATGTATACATTACAGTATTTGGCTACATAGGTTTTTGACACATGCTGTTGAAAGAAGTATGATAACAGTCAAACATATTTTTCTATGATACGTGTCTCTTTCTCCAATGAAGTGCCGAAACACTGTGCGCCTTCACCACTGCTTAATCTGCACCACGGTTACCTTTTTGCATATTTACACTGTTATGTCTATGGTACGTGTCTCTTGCCAAGATTGAATACTGGCAATATTTTGTGCATCTTTGGTGCACCCTCCCTCATGTAGTATTATTCCCCCCCTTCTATGTCCAGTTTAAGTGTGGAGGTGTTGTTTATGTAAGTGAGCCATAAAACCTCCAGGTAGGTCACTGGCTAGTTGCTTAATGAATCTAACTAAACTCGTCCCTCCTAGCTGTTGCCTGTTGCTTGGTTATAAACGTAGTTTCCATTCACTGACACGCATGTGGCTGTTCCCTGTTATAACGTGTGGCCGGGATCAAGTGTAACTTTTATGCGTTTATCATGGCCGTTCAACAGGGCAAGAAACAGGTATGCCGCATAAATTGTCTTACGACCCTGCACTTTCTGACCATCACTACTACTGTAGTCTCTATTCTTATCTTTAGGCCTCATGTCCACTAGAAAAATACGATCCGCGTGGATTTCTGCTGCGGATTTCCACGGCGGATGCACTGCGGGTTAATTAGATTTTTATTGTTTGCGGGAGATCATAAGCAATGAGTTCAATGGAGCCCATCAGTGCGTGATCCGCAGTAAAATGGAGAATGCTGCGGTTTTTTTCTGCGCGTAAAATCCGCAAATCGAATTAAATCATATCCGCGGGTGTTAAATTCAATTTAATTGATCGTGGATGGCCAATGATTCCCTATGGACAAATTTGACTGCAGATCTCACCCGCAGAAAAATGCGCGGATTTGTTAATTCTATTTTTATAGTGGACATGAAGCCTTATTGTTTTCTATCAAAACTACGTCCAAGGCCCACCTCTGGTGCATTCTATCCATATCAATCCCTTTGTCCTTTCTTCACCCATGCACAGTTCGCACACACTCTTCACTTTCCTAAAACACCTCAATCTCCCTGAAGCCACAGTGAAACATAATTATCGCCTTCAGAAATTCCCTACCCACCTGCTCACCCTCGCTATCCTGCTGTTACTAGCAGCAAGGGACGTTTCTCCCTGGCCCACCCTCTAGTGCCCCGAACTATTACTCCCCACCTGCCCAACTGAGACACCCTTCTAGCCCAACCACTAGTCCATATCCTCCCCGGTCTCCTTTCAATGTGCACTCTGGAATTGCCAGTCAGGATGCAACAAACTCCCCACCATCTATGACTTTTTCACTGCTAAATCCCTAAATCTACTAGCTCTCACGGAAACGGGGATGCTGTATTGTCTAACAATGGCCTGCAGTTCTCCCATACCCCGAGACCAGAAGACAGTTGAGGTGGAGGAGTAGGTGCTCTTCTCTCCCTGCAATGCACCTTCCACCTTATCACTCCGGTACCCTCACTCACTTTCGCATCATTCGAGGTACATGCCCTACAACCACTGTCCCTTCGAGTACCGGTTATCCACCGCCCCCAGGTGCTCTTCGCCTGTTTCTGGACCACTTTGCCGCCTGGCTCCCCCACTTCCTCTCCTGTGAAATCCCAAACCTCTTCCTAGGAGACTTTAACAGACCCACAAACGACCCAATCTCCCCATCTGCCTCTAAGCTGCCGCTCACCTCCTCCCCTGGTCTCACAACTCACAGCCTCTCCCACTCACAGGGATGGCAATATTCTTGATCTGGTCTTTCTCTGTCTCTGCTCTGCTTCCAACTTCACTATCTCCCCTCTCCCGCTCTCGGACTTTAATCTCCCCCTTTCTCTCTCAAGCTTCCTAGTGTCTCCCCAGACCCTTCTACCTATCGTACATACAGGAACCTTCAGGCCATTCACATCCAAAACCTTGCTGAGTCCCTATAGTCCTCTCTGTCCCCTATCTCTCTCCTCTCCTGCCGCAACCTGGCTACCGCACATTACAACACCACTCACAAACATGGCCTGGATGAAGCAGCGCCCCCCCGTGACCCAAGCCACCTGATGCAGACTGTGGCAACCCTGGCTCACACCTCAAACTCGCTTCATCCAGCAGTGCTCTTGGTGTGCTGAACAGCTGTGGAGAAAGTCTCAAAAGTCCGCAGACTTTCTCCATTTCAAATTCATGCTCAGAACCTACAACATAGCCCTCCACGATGCCAAACAAGTCTACTTCCCCTCTCTCGTCTCCTCACTATCTCACAACCCTAAACGACTCCTTGACACTTTCCACTCCCTTCTCAGCCCAAAATTGCAGCTCCCAGTGACGGGCTGAAGAGCTGGCTGCTTACTTCAAAAAGAAAATTTATGACATCCAGCAAGAAATAACCTCCCAAGCCCAGACTAGCCCTGACTCTTGTCTCGTCAGTACTGCATGTAGCTCCTGCTTACTCTCTGTACTCAGAGCAACAACAGAGGAAGAAGCCTCCAGATTTCTTTTACTCTGCTCGCCCCACCACCTGCACTACCAACCCTCTTCCCTCACACCTCCTCCGGTCCCTCTGCCTGGTGGTCATCTCTCACCTTACCACTATATTCAATCTTTCTCTGACCTCTGGCATCTTCCCCTCCTCTTTCAAACACATTATTATATCCCCACTGGCCACTGCTAAAGAAACCAACTCTTGACTCGACTGATGCTGCCAACTACCGACCCATCTCCAACCTTTACTTCATCTCCAAACTATTGGAATGCCTCGTTTACTCCCGCCTAATAAGCTGTCTCTCAGAAAACTCTCTTCATGAACCCCTACAGTCTGGGTTCCACCCCCTACACTTGACAGAAACCGCCTTGCTCCAAAAACGCACCTCTTCAGGGATGCATACCATATCCCCTAAACCCAACCCCTCTGTACTCTGCCTGATAACATGCTCCCTGTCCTACCGAGAGCAATTCCTGCTAGTCTTAATTAACTGGCACCTGGAGTCATACGGATTCAGCCACTAAATGGCCCACTTTGACCATTGTCTATATGTATAGCATCTCTCGCGCTCCATCTCGCCATACCGTGCACATCTCCAGCCCCTTTACCATTTGTATCACGCCATTATCTGTTGCATGTAAGCTTGTTGGAGTAGGACTCTCAGCCCTACTGTTTCCATCAATTGATTACTTCATGTAACCGTGGTTTTGTTTTTATATCCCCTGTCCTGTAAGCACTGCGGAATATGTTAGCGCTATATAAATAAGAATAATTATTATTATATGTATGGGAACATTGTCATATCCATTAAGAAATGTTCCCAGCATATATAGCAAGTGTAAATGTACATCCCAAACATGAGGTGAGTACAATTTAACGGGGTTGCTCCAAGGTGACAACCACTGTTCATATGTGCTATTAGGGCAAATGAAAGTCATAGAGCTGGGGCCCCTGCTATAGGCCCTCCTATATGAGCTAGAACAGTGGCTAGCAAACTTGCTTGTTCTAACAAACTTCAGCCATAGTTGTGTTATAGGATGGCCATTCATCTGAATGTCCATCATGAAATACTACATTTCCACTGCAGTGGCCACTGAAGAGAAAATGCCTAGCTGGCTAGGACTTTCCCTGACAAAACCAGCTGTTTGCTGGGAATATCGTGAGCGGGATCTAGGGTAATCAGCCCTAAGGATCGCAATCTGAAAGAGGTTGTTTCTGATGGCATGATCTCTTTAAGGCTGTCCATAACAAATATGTGTTATTTGGGCATGGTATAACATTGTTATTTAAGCACTGATAGCATTATTCTTTAAACATGGAGTAACATTATTATTAAGTATAGTTTATCATTTTTATTTGGGTATGGTTTCATATTAATATTTGTGCACAGCATAGAATTATTTTTGGCATTATTATCTGGCCATGGAATTGCAATATCATTAGTTGAGTGCAATGTATAATTATTGAATTGACATAGCATCATTATTTTGTCCTGGATCATTGCATAACATTATTATTCTAGCACAGCATGGCGCATTATCTGGTCCTGTAGCCACACACACATTATATATATATCTCACATACATACAGTGTTGAAGAATTAGCTTGGGATCGCCCAGGATATGCTCTACAAGTCACATCTTTAACGCAAGCAGTCTGAATACAGGTCATCCAAACTCCTGCGCAGATTCCGCAATTCAAATTCGCCCGTGGACATGAAGCCTAAAATAAGGTGCAAATGACCAGAGCCCTCAGCTATATAGGGTCTAGAGAACTCTAAATTGAGGCATAAAGGACCTCATCCTAGTTTTTCTTAGAATTAGCTAATCCTTTTTTTCTTTTTTTTTCAGGTAATTCCTAACGATATAACCATTGAGTTGGATATTACTGTTTTCATTGCTGTATTATAGACTAAACAAACCAGTTTTTTTCTAAGCATGGCAAGAGTTTAGTCTTGGTTATATAGTCTTGTTTTGCTTTATAGTGAAATTTACATAGGGGTTCATGACATTTTACAGTTATAAAACCCAACAAATAAATGTAGTATAAGGACCGCATCGCAATTCATTTCATTTTCAGTCATACTATGGGATATCACCGGGTGCAGGTTGGTTAAGAGACAGAGCGCACACTGCAGTAAATAAAAACAAGATGCTACTTGGCTGCTGAATTAGGCCTCCTGCCCACGGACGGTTATTTGCTGCAGACTCCGCGGCGGGCATCTGCAGATCCGTAGCAAATAGCACCCATAGCATGCTATGGGGAATCGATTCTTCCTCCACACTTGCAGTTTCCGCAAGTGAAGGAGAAATCGCAGTATGCTCCATTTTTTTCGTGGATTCCACACGGAAGGCTTCCATTGAAGTCAATGGAAGCCGTCCAATCCGTGGCCCTTCTGCAATGACAGCAGTAGTTAAAAAAAAAAAATCTTCACTGCGCATGTCCGACGGCTCGCTGTGCGGACCATCCACAGCACAGATAAAAAAATGGAAAGTACCAGGTACGCACGGACACCACTGCTCCCAGGGCCAGATTCTGCATGAGGAATCTGACTCTGCTGTGTGCAGGAGCCCTTAGTGGTATACAGCCACTCTAAATTGGTACACAGTTTGAGAACGTTGAATAATCGTTTCGGCTTGCCAATCCTGGCAGAATCAAGTTCCATTTCTTTACTATGCAATAAACTCTTTATTCTTGCACAGTCTATCTATATCAATACTATCTCAGCTTGTTGGCCCTCGCAGAATCCATCTCAGTTTTTTTTACTCAGTAGTGGATTCTTTGCCCAACCATACTGCTATGGCAGGCTAACAAGTGAATGAAGAAATATCAGACTCTTAGGCCACTCTCACACAGGATGCTTTTTACTGTGATTAGCATGGTGTCCTGAACACCGCATTAACCGCGGTGCAATGCCACCATTCATTTCAATTGGGCCTTGCAGACCAGCGCTCGATAGTGCCATTTCAAGATGATGGAACAATACCTCCACACTGCCACCTATTGGAAGGCAGCATTCCTTCAAGTCAATGTTAGACTCTTTATACAAGCATGGAGTCTAACATTGGCTTTTATTTCAATTCCCAGTCACTGTTACAAGGCATTATTAAGAGTCTAACATTGACTTGAAGGAATGCTGCCTTCCGATAGGTGGCACTGTGGAGGTATTGTTCCATCTCTATTATTTGCATATTAACCAGAGGAGCATGAATGGCTTTTAAAGTCTCCTCACTCACCTTCTAGGTGCTCTCCCTAAGGAGAAAAGATAGCGTTTCTGATCCAAATAATCACCTACAGTACTTTAACCAGTATAACATTTTCATTTAACCTCTAAACTTGAGCATATTTCCCATTAAACATATGCATCTGTGTCACTCTGACTAAATTATTGCATTGTTATAACTTAACATTAAAGGGGTTTTCCAAGTTGTAAGGACCCTGGACAACATCCCCTTCCCATGCATTAAAATAACAGACAGTGATATACTCACCTCTAATAACCCGCCAGGGTTATTACAACTCGGACAACTCCCTAAATAAATTGAGTCACATATCTAACTAAGCCTTAGGAAGTGCAACATTTGTCATAGCATTTGTCTAACTTTACTAGGTTAACTTTTTCCATCCCCCTTACAACATGGCTGCATTGAAAATCAAAATCAAATATCTGCAATTCAAGCACATTGTAAAAACACATTTCGCTGGTACTAGTCTCTAATTGATGTCAAAACAATGAGACATTGCTCACCTGTATTAAGCTCATGTCACAGCATGCAACTGACACTCCTGATTTCTAGAGAATCTGTCCAAGACTCAAAGTACTACTTTTGTTGTTAATTTATGATATTGGCGCTTATCCATTTCATTGTCTGCAGAAACACTCTGTACTTCAAGGGGTTGATGGCTTCTTTAGAACACCTGAAGGTGCTCTTGTTCTGTAACAAGTCTACAATTAGAATAACATAAAATTGAGTTGGGAACCAATTAATTATATAAGTAGGCTAGAATAACAATAATGGGTCTTTTTTTTCAGCAACAGCACCAATAATGTGCCATGGGACATGATGGATCAGCCCTCCACGCGGTTCTGTTTTGTACTGCTTCTTTCTGTTCAATCACTTGCATGTTGGTGTCGGCTTTGATAGTATTAATCCAGCTTGTTCTTTGGCAGCCAGGTGTTCTCCGAGCATTCTCGATGTTCCTAATGAATTAGCTCACATTACATGGCTGAAGTATGAGAGTCTCTGTTTTGTAATTTTGCCCTCCTATGAAAATTTTGGTTTGATGTGGTCTAGGACTGTTTAGTTTGTGATCTTGGCGGTCCAAGGAATTTGTAGGAGCTTCCTCCAGCAACAAAGTTCGAAGGCGACAATCTACTACCGGTTCCTTTTCTTCAGTATCCAACTTACGCAACTTTATGTTGGTACTGGGAAGATGATTGCATTGACTATCCAGCATTTGGTTGCAATGACAACCTGACAGATTAGGGTGAACTATCTCCCAGTCTGAGTATTTCCACCAGACGGTGTGATTTCCCCTACTGTTAAGGTCCGCCGTGTTGGAAAAGGTTCTGTTTAGGTGGAAAGGCCTGCTGAGTAGTGCAGGTGAGGCAGTGAAAGACTTGTTGACCAGTGAAGGGTGGATAATGGAAGTGACCTATAGGTTGAATTGGCAAGGTGGCCATTGGGTTCCAGTAATCTGCCAGCAAGCTCAGTCGGTATGTGTCTACCATTCCAAGTACTCTGAGTGAACAGCAACCGCCATACTTTCTATGCTGCAACTGCCAAGAGTGTACTTGTTTTAGAGAAACTATAATCACTATGTTTGAGACTTATTATAACCACTAAGCCAGTTGCCTCTTGTAGTAAAAGATACATTGAAGACATCTGTTTCACTACTTTTCTTCCTGAGCCATGCAATAAAAGCCTGAAGCCCAGATCCACCCAAAGGCCTTGACGTGGGGTGGTGCTACCTGTGGCTGGTTCCTGTACCTTAATTACTCTGTGGACTTTCACACACAATACTCAACTTTAACGCTCCTTTTAAAAAACTAAATTCAAAAATATTTTTGTTATTGGCAGTTTAAAAAATGACACAGCTATTCAAACTGTATGTTGCCTGCTTTGGTTTTAATGACCCTTACACATCTGCCCCACTAAATGTGCATGTGCGTGTATTTTTTTACTTCTCTGTAAGGCAGTTTTTGCAATTACAACATTTTAAATTTTCATGTTTTGCTGATGGAGGTTGATGTTTTTACATCAATAGATCACAGCAGCCTAAATACTCTCCTTACCCTGCAATAGTTTAGATCCAAGTGTAAATGGTAATTTCACAGCTGTATTTCCCTTGTTGTTTAAGCAGTTTTTAGTGTCAAAGCAAAAAAGAATTACAAACAGAACGTAAATGAGTTGGCGATTGTTCTGCGTAGATCTGAATAGACAAGGTGCATTTCAATTCTCAGATCTAACTTGTATCACACATAAAAAATGAATAACTAAAAAAACTAAGTCAGTACTTTGACAATGGGCAGATGTGGACACCTTGGATATGTAATCACATTAATAGAATTGCAGAAATTTCCAAAATGGTTCTTAGCTCGGTGTCAAAAATCTATAGAATATTATGCTTTAACGGTAGCTTTACACATTATATATAAATCAGTTGAACCTGCTGACTTTGTTGTGACCAGCCAATCATTTAATGGGCAACATAGCCTCCTAAAGGTACCTTTACACAGGCCGATCGTCACCTGAGTAATTGCTCAAATGAGTGATTATGGGCGACTGTTGGGCACTGAGCGAGAAGTCATTCAATAGTTGCTAGTCGTTGTGTTGCAGTGAGCGACTTATTGCTCTATCAGAGTAAACAGGAGTCAATCAATCTCTAAATGGCTTCCTATGGGAAGTAAATGGAGGCGAGAAACCGGAAAGATCTGAATGACTATCGCTCCTGTGTGAAAGTAAGGAGCGATAGTTGCTGAAACGGCTGTTGGGTGCTTATGTGCCTGACAGTCATGTCATTTAAAGGTACCTTGACTCTCTTGATGGCAAATGTTAGGGAGATAAAGACTGGATTGTTACATTTTAACTGCCCAATCCTTTTCTCGTTGAAAGATAAGCTGCTGCTAAATATGTATGGCAACTGCTTTCTGCTCTCACTACATACAAAACACATACATGCTGAACTGAGCTGAGCACGCATGTATATGAGCGATGCGGAGGGTCTTAGGAGAGATAAATGTTAGCTGAACTAGTGTTTGGCCAACAGCTGTTTTACAGCCGTCCCAGTATTAATTACTTTTACACAGGAGTGAACATTGCTCAGGGGATGAATGTGGTTTGGGCTGGGGATCACTCTGGGCGCCCATCACCATTCACAGTAAACAGGCAGTCATTCATAGATGAATGACTGCCTGTTTACACAGGCTGATCATTGTTTGATTTTTATGCCTACATGATCCAAACGAAGAACGAATTATCATTCGTTGTACAGATCATTCAGGCATTTACACCGAAACATTATCATTCAGATCACCGCGATCCAATGAGAATCTGAACCATAATCGTTCAGTGTAAAATGGCACTTAGTCATTGCTGCAATGTATTATCTGTATTCTATGTACAGTACGCTGATTATATTAGCTATCTCTTCCTGTACATTCCTACTCAATACTCAGTTTTTAAGGGAATTTCACACATTTATCACATATCCACAGGAGATTAAATGGAATGGTGGCCATGCATATCACTGACTATATCCATTCAAGGATTTAACAGTTAAAGAAACAGCTGATCCAGCTTGCTCTCTAGGTTCCTATGAGCTGCAACCATGTGTTATTATCCTTCCTGTCTTGTCAGCTGTCTGTAGGCGTAATCCTTCATGGGTTTTTGACCTTGTCATTTAACTGGGTAAGTTTATATCTCTTTGCAGGGTTTAAGGATGAAGAACAGGAATTAATTTAGATCCTGGTGTCAAGGTCTGCAAATCTTTTTATGCACATAGGTATGAAAAATATCATTACAAGGGATTGTACAAAAAGCCATTAAAGGGGTTTGGCTCATTACAAGCAACCACCGTAATCTGAGAGTCATTTTGGCGGTCATTTGATTGTCAGGAGATGATGCAACAGGCTTCTCATTTGCCCTTCAGCAGATGGTCGTCCAAGTACAGTGGTACCTTTGGATGCAAGCGCATCAGCTTGTGATTTTTTTGACTTGCGAGCAGGCACTCTTCTGAATTTTTGCTCTGATTTATGAGCAAAAACTAGGGGTACGAGCCTGCTTGCAAGTCAAAACCTCACAGGCTGAGGCTCGGGAGGGGGGTCTATACTCACCTATCACCGGCGTTTCGTCCTTGTGATGGTCTGCGGCACTGAATGACATCATTGAATGGCTGTGATTGGTTAACCCAGCGCCGGCTTTCATTGGCTGGCGCGACGCTGAGTTAGCCAATCAGAGCATTAGCTCGCTGGAGGCGGGGCATTCAAGCCCCGCTTCCAGAAAGCAATAGAGGAGGGTGTGCCAGCCTGCAGCAGCACCGCGGATCATCATGGAACGCTGGTAGGTGAGTATTGATTTTTTTTTTTACTTGTAGTTAGTTTCCCCATTGAAATGCATTTCAATGGGGAAAAATGCTTTGACATACATGTTTTTCGGCTTTAGAGCTCCATCTCGGAACGGATTAAACTCGCATGTCAAGGCACCACTGTGCATGAATGTCTGAAATCCAGCAAAGAGGGTTCTGTTGAAAAGTAGTGGCTGTAGTCTCTGGCTCATGGAGGGGTATGAGCAAGGCACCCCCTATAAGATGTCCTTATGTCAGAATATGGGGCAATCGGGGGCGTGGCCTGATGCAGCGGAGGAAAGTCGTGTGAAGGCTAGCTCCGCTCTAACAAACCCTCAAAAAGCGACTTCTAGCGACTTCAGCCCTGTTGGATCGTGCAGAGGAGCTACTCACACCCGGTAGAAGAAATGCCGAAGAGAAGAAACTCCAAAACTCCACTTACCAAGGTGTCAGACTTCTTCTCCTCTCGGAGCTCGGTGAGGCCACAGCGGAGCACCCAAGATGGCGCCGCTCCGATCACACGCTCCGGAGCCAGCGGAGAAGTGCGGCAATCTCCTGCACACCTTTCGGAGGGAGCGAGCCAGCAAGCTGTCAGCAGGGAGAAAACGCGGAGGAGACACCCGAAAGATCTCCTTCAAGAGGGGGTGAGTGAGGAAAATGAAACACCGCACACCATAGCAGCAGGCTCATCCAAGATGGCGTCGAGTTGCTCTCAGTCCCCATCTATTTCCCTACTCTCCTCCCCCTCCACTAGCCCTGAAAAGCAGAGACCTTGCCTTTCTCCTTCTCCAAATACATGTCAGCAAAAATTACAGTTTGGAGAAGAGCTTTTATTGAATGTTCCATCCTCTGACGCACCAGCATCAGAGGACTTTATTAAGAACATGATACTAGCCCTACATAGCTCTTTGCAAAGAGACATCCAAGCCCTGTCAACTTCAGCCAATAAGTCTTTACATGAGTTAGAAGTTCGGACTGACCATGTAGAAACGAAAATGGGCGAAATTACTGCATCACACAATAGCCTGATTGATGCCCACTACACGGTAGAAGAAGAAGTAGAAGCTATTAAAAATAAGTTGGCTGACTTGGAAGACAGGAGCAGGAGGAACAATTTAAAGATAAGGGGCATCCCCGAAAGTGTCCCTCAAGCAGAATTAAAACAGTTCTTCGTCAAACTAATAAAGTCAATTCTACCCAATGCTAATGATCAGGACTGTATAATTGATAGAATTCATAGGCTAGCTAAACCAAGCTTTTTGCCGGATTCCGTACCAAGAGATGTGATCGCTAGGCTACATTTCTACCATATAAAAGAGGAACTGATGCTAGCAGTCAGACAAAGTCATTCTCTACCACCTGCTTATGCCAACATAAGTCTATTTGCGGATTTGTCGCAATCTACAATAAAAGCCAGGAGAGCTCTTTCGCAAATAACAACTTCCCTACGTACCGCGAACATTCCTTATAAGTGGGGCTTCCCAACAAAAATATTAATTCACAGAAATAATGCTATGCATGTCATTTCCTCCCCGGAAGCAGGAGAAAAGATTCAGAATATGGGGCAATCCTTTTAACTGCATTTCCCTTTTTGATATTCAACAACTCAGTATAACAACTTCCTCCTGCCAGTCCTTACAGTTCTCTTGACAAGTGCGTATAACTCATTAGTCATGGATATTTTAATTGCTAGGAGCATGGGAGCAGTAACCTATACAGTAGGGTTTGATATTACAAAGCTGTTACCGGAAATGTTGAGCACATCTGAGTCACCATTCATTTACACTGCCTGTCCCTTCACCTTTTCCCACCTCAATCTACCTATTCTTCTTCCAGGTGTGTGAACCAGTGAGCTCATCGTGATTAAACATTAACTATTGTCTGCTACAAAATCTCAGATTTCAGGCTTTGAAAACTCACTATAGCAGAAACTTTTTACAAACACAAGGTTGTCCAGTGGAGAATGCTATAGACCTCAGAAACCACACAGAGACTTGCTCTTTGTAATCTAATAGCCATATTGATCTGGAATATGGCAACAAAGGCTTCCATGTCAGTGGTTTTATAGGCATTGTAAGCACTACAAATGCTCTGCGATCTAACTGTTCCCACAGACGCACAAAGCTTAAAACCCTGAATGCTGAATATTAATCAAACATGAAAGACTGTTCACTTACTAACCTGTAAAAAGCTCATGTCACGCCAATTGTACCCTTTCGTTGAAAGCGATTTAATAATTTCATTGTTGCTTTTACATTCTTACTTTGCTTGTTTATGCAGCCGAAAATCATTTATATGATAATATAGGTGCATTACACAAAATCTTTATGGAAATGCACATTAAATACTGTACCAATCTTCAAGCTATGCTTAGAAATCTACCAGGAAAAGTAAATATTTTCTTAGGAAAATGCTGCAGAAATAATAATATTATCTTGTTTCTTGTCAGTGGTGAAAAACAGTGTATTTATAAACTGTAATTGACCTTTTTTTGTAAGACAAACTTTTAAGTCCTTCATAGATAGTATTGGATATGAAAAGATCAGGACAGCGCTCCACTGAATGGAATACAAAAAGCAATGGAACATGGAATTAAACGGGACTTACCCGGTAACCAGTGGAGTTCCTGGAAGGTAAGCCCACTAGTGCCTCCACATCCCAGCCTGTAGAAATTATTGATGAGACTTCTCAGTCTTTCCCTCAATCCTGAAGAATCAGGAGAGCTGCCTGTTGTTTGTGTCCTCCAACGAAGACCCAATGCACAAATAGCCGAAGAAGAACAGGAAAACGGCTCCCAGCGCTCCCGGCAGTCTGTCCTCGGGAGCGCTGGGTGACTTTTTCCTGTTCTTCTTCGGCTACTCATAGATAGTATTGAATATGAAAGATGGCATATCATTGCGCTTAAAGGGAATCTGTCACAATAAACATGCATTGCTATCAGTTGACAGCATATTATAAAGCAGGAGGAGCTCAGAAGATTCATATATAACTTTGTGGGAAATTATTTAGTATAACTTGTATTTTATTCATTAAAATCTCTGCTCATTCTATACTTAGGAGTCCAGTGAGTGGTCCTAATTAGCGATTGATAGCATCATCTGTAAAGGCCCATTTACACGCAAAGATAATCATTCAAAAGATAGATTTTGAGCGGTTGTTTTGCTTAAATTTCTAATGGACACTAATATCTATCAGTAGCTTATCACCTTCATTTACATGTAAATCAGCCTCCGGGAGCAGTATGCAGAGAACAGCAGATGGTCTATTCTCTGTATTCAGCCCCTTTATTCTGCCATGGGCTGCTGTGTGTTACCATACAGCGCGGCACGGGGTCCCGCGGTCGGCGCGCGTCGCTCCGGCGTCGGCTCCGGCGGCCTGGAGCCCTGTGTCGAGGTTATCCCAGCGGCTTGGGGCGGCTGGTGGGCGGCGGCATGGGCGTGTCCGCCCGTAGGGTGCCGCCCGCACTCCTCCGTTCTTCTTATACAGCAGGGGGTGGAGTTGCCTCCTCCCACTCTCCGCCCCTGCGCGGAACCTTGTGGTTAAAAGACTGGCAGTGAAGTGAGCTCACTGCCAGTTATTGGTTCTGCATGCACCTAGCCAGTCTCTCTGCGGTTATCCTCAGCCAGTCCCTAGTTGCCGGTCAGCTCCTTCTGTTTCCCTATTGTTCTGTTTGTTCTTGTTAGTTCGTTTAGCCTCTAGTCTAGTCTGGCCCAGTCAGCACTAGTTGCTATCCAGCATCCTTCCAGTTTTCCTGTGAGCTCCATCTCCAGCCTTGTCAGTTTTGTTGGTCTGATCCATCTGCCTCCCCTGTCGGCACTCTGTTCCCCCCATTAGGTAGCTTTCTTCTTGTCAGCCGCCAGGTCCCTAGCCAGGGCAGGGACCGCCGTCCAGTTGTCCGCCTGGGGTTAGCCAGGGCCGAGGCAAGTAGGCAGGGACAGTGGGGTGCGGGAAGATCAGGGCACCCCACTTGGCGCTCGGGGGGCAGAGTGCCGTAACACTGTGGGCTTTCTGCTGAATACAATGTAATCAGCTGCTCCCGTGGAGAATACAGCACCATGAACAGCAAACACAGCATGCGGTCTGTGCTATCTTCTCTCCGGCTGAGCGATGGATTTTATGCTCACCTAAAAATTATCGTTCGGCCAAAGAGTGAAAGATGGCAGCATTTACACACATCTATTATCGCTCAAACAATGGCTTAAGTGTACAAAGAAAGATAGCTATTAATCACTGAGTAGGACCGTCCACTGGACTCCTAAGTATAAAACGAGCAGAGATTTAAACTGATAAGCTACAAGTTATACTGAATTATTTCAAAATGATATATGTGAACCTTCCCAGCTCCTCCTGCTCTATAACATGCTGCCCATATACTAGACTGCGTGTTCAACATGACAGCTTCCCCTTAAATGTCGATAGTTATGTTTTCATTTAAAAATCATTAGCCCTCATAAATATAAATGACTATGTGAATACATAAATAAATTATAGTTTGTAGGATGTGTGCACATTATACAGGGTGGAGCGCGGTAATTTGCTAATTTGGGAGTGAAATAAAAAAATAATGAACTTGTAAAAACTTTATTTTATATTTTATTTACATTGAACAGTAGTGGAATTTACAAATTATTTGGTTTTAAATATTGTATCTGGCAAATGTTGACCTTCGCTATCCACACACTGCTGCATACGTTTTCTGAAGTTCTCATGCACTCTTTCAAGCATGTCGACTGGTATTCTGGTAATCTCAGCGTCAATATTGTTCCTTAGGTCTTCCAGGGTGTTGGGACGGTTGCAATACACCTTAGACTTCAGGTAACCCCAAAGGAAAAAATCGCATGGGGCTAAGTCTGGTGAGCGTGCCGGCCAGTTAAGATCACCCCTCAGAGAGATAAGCCGTTCAGGAAACGTTTGCCTCAAAATATTCATGGTAACTCTCGCTGTGTGTGCAGTGGCACCATCTTGTTGAAACCATGTATCCTCTAATTGCATTGCCTCGAGTGCTGGCTGGAAAAAAATCCTACAGTATAGTTAAGTAACGTTCGGAATTCACAGTTGCCGGAAAAAAGTAAGGGCCAATGATGCCTACTCGTGATAAGGCGCACCACACAGTGACGCGGTCCGAATGCAGAGGTCTCTGGTGAACTTCTCTGGGGTTTGTATCGCTCCAGTACCGCATGTTTTGTTTGTTTACACACCCACTGAGGTGAAAATGTGCCTCATCAGAAAAGAACACAATTGCGTCACGAGGTATGGTTGCAAGCATGTCTTCACAAGATGTTCGTCGTGAAACATAATCCCGTGCTGACAATTGTTGGACCACGCACATTTTATACGGGTGAAAATTCAGTTCACTATGAAGAATCCGGTGGAGAGAACGTCTTGAAATTCCACTACTGTTCAATGTAAATAAAATATAAAATAACGTTTTTACAAGTTCATTATTTTTTTATTTCACTCCCAAATTAGCAAATTACCGCGCTCCACCCTGTATAAATGACCTGACTCACTGCAGGGGTTGGTTCTGAATTTCTGATTAAGCAGCTCCCATCATGTCCCTGGCACCTTCTCATAAGCCTCGATGGCATACTAGGTCATCTTGTTATCTTAAGATTTTGTGGCTCTGACTAAAAAAGGCGCTCTCTATAGCATTTATATAGAAGTTATCAATATAACTATATGTCAATAACTGTCACGTCAGACTAATCTAATTTCCCTCTATGACAGACTCACTGGTTTGATCAGGGAAATGCGATGGATATAGTATATCTTGACTTTAGTAAAGCATTTGACAAAGTATCTCATACCATACTTATTGAAAACATGACCAAATATGGGATTGACAAGGCAACTGTTAGGTGGACACACAACTGAGTGATCGTACTCTAAGAGTGGTCATAAATGGCTGCACATCCAAGGGGAAGAATGTATCAAGTGAGGTACCACAAGGCTCTTTCCTAGGCCCAGTGTTGGTCAACATTTTTATTAATTATCTGGATGAGGGAATTGATGGGAAACTGATCAAATTTGATGACGACACAAAGCTAGGAGGGATAGCTAACACTAGAGAAAAAAGAGAAAGAGGAATCAAAAAGATGTAGACAAGCTCAAACAATAGGTGGCAACTAACAGAATGGTATTTAATGGGGATAATGCAAAGTCCTACATCTGGGCTGGAAAAATGAAAAAAGCACATACAGAATAGGAGGAATTGGGCTAAGCAGCACATGTGAAAACGTCTTGGGTATACTAATAGACTGAACATGTGATGCAGAAAAGGCAATCACATTTCTGTGATGTAATATGAAAAACATAGAGTCTAGATTACATAAGGTAATTATCCACCTCTACTCTTCCTTAGTCAGATCTCATCTGGAATACTGTGTCCAGTTCTGGACACCCTAACTTAAAAAAGACATAGACAAACTGGAGCAAGTTCAGAGAAGAGCTACCAAGATAGTGAGCGGTCTGCAAATCATGTCCTATGAGGAACGGTTAAAGGATCTGGGAATGTTTAGCTTGCAGAAGAGAAGGCTGAGAGGAGACTTAATAGCTGTCTACAAATATCTGAAGGGCTGTGACAGTGCAGAGGGATCAGCCCTATTCTCATTGGCACAAGGAAAGACTAGAAGCAATGGGATGAAACTGAAAGGGAGGAGACACAAATTAGATATTAGAAAAAACTTTCTGACAGTGAGGGTAATCAATGAGTGGAACAGGTTACCACGGGAGGTGGTGAGTTCTCTTTCAATGGAAGTCTTCAAACAAAGGCTGGACAAATATCTGTCTGGGATGATTCATACAGATTCTTATGGCCCTTTTACATGAGCCAACAGTCGTTTAAACCACCTCACAAGCGCTGATGTCACCGCTAAGATTGTCAACGCTTGTGCAGAGCATTTAGACTGGCCTCTCGTTTAGCACTTTACCTTCTATGTGGAGCGCTAAGCGGGAAGCGTTTATATGCAATGAGAATCCAGCAATATTTTTTTTGCTGACTAAAAGTCAGTGATAAAGAACAGCGAACCAATAGTGAGTGATTTTTTTGCGTTTACACTAAACAGTTATTGCTCAAATTTGTTCCTTTTAACGAATTTTGAGCGAGAATCGTTTCATGTAAATGGGCCATTACATTATTTGCGTAGCCCACTGCAGTCTCTTTGCCTACACAAACGACATAGGTGCACTATGTTATATACGTAGAGAGCTGTAAGGTGTAAGTTATATATGTGTGTATATTAGAGATGAGCGAGCACCAAAATGCTCGGGTGCTCGTTACTCGGGATGAAATTTTCGCGATGCTCGAGGGTTCGTTTCGAGTAACGAACCCCATTGAAGTCAATGGGCGACCCGAGCATTTTTGTATATCGCCGATGTTCGCTAAGGTTTTCGTTTGTGAAAATCTGGGCAATTCAACAAAGTGATGGGAACGACACAGCAACGGATAGGGCAGGCGAGGGGCTACATGTTGGGCTGCATCTCAAGTTCCCATGTCCCACTATTAAGCCACAATAGCGGCAAGAGTGCCCCCCCCCCCCGCACTGTCAGCGTAAAAATCGTTCTCCTCTGCCATAGCTGTAACAGCTGTGGCAGAGAAGAACGATGTTTGCCCATTGAATTCAATGGAGCCAGCAATACAGCAGGTTTCACTGAAAGCAATGGGCTGCCGGCGATCGCGGGATGAATTGTCGGGAAGGGCTTAAATATATAAGCCCTTCCCTACCATTCATCCAGAAATGTGTTACAATAAAAATATATACCGGCGTATAAGGCGACGGGGCGTATAAGACGACCCCCCAACTGTCACCTTATACGCCGGCAATACAGTGGAGCAAAGAATAAAAATCATTACTCACTTCTTCTGACGTTCTGCGGTGCTCCTGCAGGCTGTCGCTCCCTCCTGGTCCACGGCAGAGCATTGCTTTCTGGACGCAGGGCTTGAAATCCCCGCCTCCATAGCCTTAAGAAGGACCGTTGGGGTTCTTGAAACCTAAAATACTCCTAACGGTCTCCCTATAGCAGCTCCACCAAGATACCACTTTCCCTGAACTAATGTCAGAATGCATCTGTGGCGAGCCGCGGGAGGGGCAGATTTTAATACTCGGGTGACACCTAATCTCGCCAGCCACTCACTGCAGGGGGGTGGTATAGGGCTTGAACGTTGCAGGGGGAAGTTGTAATGCCTTCCCTGTCTTTCTATTGGCCAGAAATGCGTGCAAATTTCTCAGGGAAGAAAATGAAAGTAACCCGAACACCGCGTGGTACTCGTTACGAGTAACGAGCATCTCGAACACCCTAATACTCGAACGAGTATCAAGCTCGGACGAGTATGCTCGCTCATCTCTAGTGTATATATATATATTTATATATATATATATGAGTGTGTATATATATAATGTGTGTGTGTGTGTGTGTGTATATATATATATATATATATATATATATATATATATATATACACTAATTGTTAAAAAAAAAAAAGAAATAAAGCACATAGAAGCAATTGTTGGACATGAATGAAACTTTCTATGTATAATTACAACATTTATATAAGTAATAGAGATGAGCGAACGTACTCGTCCGAGCTTGATACTCGTTCGAGTATTAGGGTGTTCGAGATGCTCGTTACTCGAGACGAGTACCACGCGATGTTCGAGTTACTTTCACTTTCATCTCTGAGACGTTAGCGCGCTTTTCTGGCCAATAGAAAGACAGGGAAGGCATTACAACTTCCCCCTGCGACGTTCAAGCCCTATACCACATTTGGGAAAAAAAATCTATTTGAGCTGCCTGTGACCGTCCTCAGTGTACTGGGTCTCTGCTGGGGGTAGTTGTCCTAATTCATACGCAGCCAGCTAAGTGTTACAGCAGGCTTGCGCAAAATTCTTTCCTGCCTCTGTGTTGCCTCTTACATCACCGCTGTATTCCTGTCCACAAGTGTACTGGGTCTCTGCTGGGGGTAGTTGTCCTAATTCATACGCAGCCAGCTAAGTGTTACAGCACGCTTGCGCAAAATTCTTTCCTGCCTCTGTCTTGCCTCTTACATCACCGCTGTATTCCTGTCCACAAGTGTACTGGGTCTCTGCTGGGGGTAGTTGTCCTAATTCATACGCAGCCAGCTAAGTGTTACAGCAGGCTTGCGCAAAATTCTTTCCTGCCTCTGTCTTGCCTCTTACATCACCGCTGTATTCCTGTCCACAAGTGTACTGGGTCTCTGCTGGGGGTAGTTGTCCTAATTTATACGCAGCCAGCTAAGTGTTACAGCAGGCTTGCGCAAAATTCTTTCCTGCCTCTGTGTTGCCTCTTACATCACCGCTGTATTCCTGTCCACAGTGAAACAGTCTGCAGTAATTTTACATTGTCCAGGGCCTGTAGTGGTGAGGTAGGGACAGAAGACATATTTAGTGTATATAGGCAGTGGACCTTTCCAAAAACATTTGGGAAAAAAAATCTATTTGGGCTGCCTGTGACCGTCCTCTGTGTACTGGGTCTCTGCTGGGGGTAGTTGTCCTAATTCATACGCAGCCAGCTAAGTGTTACAGCAGGCTTACGCAAAATTCTTTCCTGCCTCTGTGTTGCCTCTTACATCACCGCTGTATTCCTGTCAACAGTGAAACAGTCTGCAGTAATTTTACATTGTCCAGGGCCAGTAGTGGTGAGGCAGGGACAGAAGACATATTTAGTGTATATAGGCAGTGGGCCTTTCCAAAAACATTTGGGAAAAAAAATCTATTTGGGCTGCCTGTGACCGTCCTCTGTGTACTGGGTCTCTGCTGGGGGTAGTTGTCCTAATTCATACGCAGCCAGCTAAGTGTTACAGCAGGCTTGCGGCAAAATTCTTTCCTGCCTCTGCTGTGCGTTCCCTAAGCGAAGTCAGCCTCCAACCACAGGCCAATAAGCGGCACATTTAATTACAGCGTTCTGTTTCTGCAGTACTGGTAATACACCATGCTGAGGGGTAGGGGTAGGCCTAGAGGACGTGGACGCGGGCGAGGACGCGGAGGCCCAAGTCAGGGTGTGGGCACAGGCCGAGCTCCTGATCCAGGTGTATCGCAGCCGACTGCTGCGGGATTAGGAGAGAGGCACATTTCTGGCGTCCCTACATTCATCTCACAATTAATGGGTCCACGCGGTAGACCTTTATTAGAAAATGAGCAGTGTGAGCAAGTCCTGTCGTGGATGGCAGAAAGTGCATCCAGCAATCTATCGACCACCCAGAGTTCTGCGCCGTCCACTGCTGCAACTCTGAATCCTCTGGCTGCCGCTTCTCCTTCCTCCCAGCCTCCTCACTCCATTACAATAACACATTCTGAGGAGCAGGCAGACTCCCAGGAACTGTTCCCGGGCCCCTGCCCAGAATGGCCAGCAATGGTTCCTCTCCCACCGGAGGAGTTTGTCATGACCGATGCCCAACCTTTGGAAAGTTCCCGGGGTCCGGGGGATGAGGCTGGGGACTTCCGGCAACTGTCTCAAGAGCTTTCAGTGGGTGAGGAGGACGATGACGATGAGACACAGTTGTCTATCACTCAGGTAGTAGTAATTGGAGCAAGTCCGAGGGAGGAGCGCATAGAGGATTCGGAGGAAGAGCAGCAGGACGATGAGGTGACTGACCCCACCTGGTTTGCTACGCCTACTGAGGACAGGTCTTCAGAGGGGGAGGCAAGTGCAGCAGCTGGGCAGGTTGGAAGAGGCAGTGCGGTGGCCAGAGGTAGAGGCAGGGCCAGACCGAATAATCCACCAACTGTTTCCCAAAGCGCCCCCTCGCGCCATGCCACCCTGCAGAGGCCGAGGTGTTCAAAGGTCTGGCAGTTTTTCACTGAGAGTGCAGACGACCAACGAACAGTGGTGTGCAACCTTTGTCGCGCCAAGATCAGCCGGGGAGCCACCACCACCAGCCTCACCACCACCAGCATGCGCAGACATATGATGGCCAAGCACCCCACAAGGTGGGACGAAGGCCGTTCACCGCCTCCGGTTTGCACCGCTGCCTCTCCCCCTGTGCCCCAACCTGCCACTGACATCCAACCCCCCTCTCAGGACACAGGCACTACCGTCTCCTGGCCTGCACCCACACCCTCACCTCCGCTGTGCTCGGCCCCATCCACCAATGTCTCTCAGCGCACCGTCCAGCCGTCGCTAGCGCAAGTGTTGGAGCGCAAGCGCAAGTACGCCGCCACGCACCCGCACGCTCAAGCGTTAAACGTGCACATAGCCAAATTTATCAGCCTGGAGATGCTGCCGTATAGGGTTGTGGAAACAGAGGCTTTCAAAGGTATGATGGCGGCGGCGGCCCCGCGCTACTCAGTTCCCAGTCGCCACTACTTTTCCCGATGTGCCATCCCAGCCCTGCGCGACCACGTCTCCCGCAACATTGTACGCGCCCTCACCAACGCGGTTACTGCCACTTAACAACGGACACGTGGACAAGCACAGGCGGGCAGGGCCACTATATCTCCCTGACGGCACATTGGGTGAATTTAGTGGAGGCTGGGACAGAGTCAGAGCCTGGGACCGCTCACGTCCTACCCACCCCCAGAATTGCGGGCCCCAGCTCGGTGGTGGTATCTGTGGCAGTGTATGCTTCCTCCACTAAACCACCCTCCTCCTCCTCCTCCTACGCAACCTCTGTCTCGCAATCAAGATGTGTCAGCAGCAGCACGTCGCCAGCAGTCGTTGTGTCACGCGGTGTGGCAGCACAGCGGTGGGCAAGCGTCAGCAGGCCGTGCTGAAACTACTCAGCTTAGCAGAGAAGAGGCACACGACCCACGAACTGCTGCAGGGTCTGACAGAGCAGACCGACCGCTGGCTTGCGTCGCTGAGCCTCCAACCGGGCATGGTCGTGTGTGACAACGGCCGTAACCTGGTGGAGGCTCTGCAGCTCGGCAGCCTCACGCATGTGGCATGCCTGGCCCACGTCTTTAATTTGGTGGTTCAGCGCTTTCTGAAAAGCTACCCACGCTTGTCAGACCTGCTCGGAAAGGTGCGCCGGCTCTGCGCACATTTCCGCAAGTCCCACACGGACGCTGCCACCCTGCGCACCCTGCAACATCGGTTTCATCTGCCAGTGCACCGACTGCTGTGCGACGTGCCCACACGATGGAACTCTACGCTCCACATGTTGGCCAGGCTCTATGAGCAGCGTAGAGCTATAGTGGAATACCAACTCCAACATGGGCGGCGCAGTGGGAGTCAGCCTCCTCAATTCTTTACAGAAGAGTGGGCCTGGTTGGCAGACATCTGCCAGGTCCTTGGAAACTTTGAGGAGTCTACCCAGATGGTGACCGGCGATGCTGCAATCATTAGCGTCACCATTCCTCTGCTATGCCTCTTGAGAAGTTCCCTGCAAAGCATAAAGGCAGACGCTTTGCGCTCGGAAACAGAGGCGGGGGAAGACAGTATGTTGCTGGATAGTCAGAGCACCCTCCTGTCTATATCTCAGCTCGTTGAGGAGGAGGAGCATGAGGAGGAGGGGGAAGAGACAGCTTGGCCCAATGCTGAGGGTACCCATGCCGCTTGCCTGTCATCCTTTCAGCGTGTATGGCCTGAGGAGGAGGAGGAGGATCCTGAAAGTGATCTTCCTAGTGCGGACAGCCATGTGTTGCATACAGGTACCCTGGCACACATGGCTGAATTCATGTTAGGATGCCTTTCTCGTGACCCTCGCGTTACACGCATTCTGGCCACTACGGATTACTGGGTGTACACACTGCTCGACTCACGGTATAAGGAGAACCTTTCCACTCTCATACCCGGAGAGGAAAGGGGTTCGAGAGTGATGCTATACCACAGGACCCTGGCGGACAAGCTGATGGTAAAATTCCCATCCGACAGCGCTAGTGGCCAAAGGCGCAGTTCCGAGGGCCAGGTAGCAGGGGAGGCGCGGAGATCAGGCAGCATGTACAGCACAGGCAGGGGAACACTCTCTAAGCCCTTTGACAGCTTTCTGGCTCCCCAGCAAGACTGTGTCACCGCTCCCCAGTCAAGGCTGAGTCGGCAGGAGCACTGTAAAAGGATGGTGAGGGAGTACGTAGCCGATCGCACGACTGTCCTCCGTGATGCCTCTGCCCCCTACAACTACTGGGTGTCGAAGCTGGACATGTGGCCTGAACTCGCGCTGTATGCCCTGGAGGTACTTGCTTGTCCTGCGGCTAGCGTCTTGTCAGAGAGGGTGTTTAGTGCGGCTGGGGGAATCATCATGGATAAGCGTACCCGCCTGTCAACCGACAGTGCCGACAGGCTTACACTCATCAAGATGAACAAAGCCTGGATTTCCCCAGACTTCTCTTCTCCACCAGCGGACAGCAGCGATACCTAAACAATACGTAGGCTGCACCAGCAGATGGAAGCATTGTTCTCTATCACTATCAAAAACGTGGACCTTTTAGCTTCATCAATCTGTGTCTAATATTCATCCTCCTCCTCCTGCTCCTCCTCCTGAAACCTGACGTAATCACGCCGAACGGGCAATTTTTCTTAGGCCCACAAGGCTCGGTCATATAATTTTTGTAAACAATTTTTATACGTTTCAATGCTCATTAAAGTGTTGAAACTTTCACCTGAACCAATTTTTATTTTAACTGGGCTGCCTCCAGGCCTAGTTAAAAATTAAGCCACATTAACCAAAGCGATTAATGGGTTTCACCTGCCCTCTTGGTTGGGCATGGGCAATTTTTCTGACGTACATTAGTACTGTTGGTACACCAATTTTTGGGGCCCTCGCCTACAGTGTAATCCAATTATGTTTTGCCCACCTGCATTAAAGCTGACATTACATCAGCTGTGCTGGGCACTGCAATGGGATATATTTATGTACCGCCGGTGGGTTCCAGGGAGCCACCCATGCTGTGGGTCCACAGGGAGTTGTAACTGCATGTGTCTACTTCTAAAGAACCCCAGTCTGACTGGGGCATGCAGTGTGGGCCGAAGCCCACCTGCATTAAACATGACATTACCTCAGCTCTGATGGGCGTTGTACCTGCCTGTGTCTATGAATTTAAAACCCTGGTCAGGTTGGGGCATGCAGTGTGGGCCGAAGCCCACCTGCATTTAATCTGACGTTAGCTCTGCTGTCCAGGGCACTGCAATGGGATACATTTATGTACAGCCGGTGGGTTCCAGGGAGCCACCCATGCTGTGGGTCCACAGGGAGTTGTAACTGCATGTGTCTACTTCTAAAGAACCCCAGTCTGACTGGGGCATGCAGTGTGGGCCGAAGCCCACCTGCATTAAACATGACATTACCTCAGCTCTGATGGGCGTTGTACCTGCCTGTGTCTATGAATTTAAAACCCTGGTCAGGTTGGGGCATGCAGTGTGGGCCGAAGCCCACCTGCATTTAATCTGACGTTAGCTCTGCTGTCCAGGGCACTGCAATGGGATACATTTATGTACAGCCGGTGGGTTCCAGGGACCCACCCATGCTGTGGGTGCACACGGAATTCCCATTGCGGAGTTGTACCTGCCTGTGACTATTTATAAAAAAACGCGGTCTGACTGGGGCATGCAGACACCTTGACAGAATGAATAGTGTGTTTCACATAGGTTCCCCATTGCTATGCCCACGTGTGCAGCTCCTGATGGCGGTGGCACAGGATTATATTTCTCATTGCTTCTGTACAGCATTGTGGGCTATCGCCCCGCCCCTTTTAAAGAGGGTCGCTGCTTAGCCGTGCCAACCCTCTGCAGTGTGTGCCTGCGGTTCCTCCTCATGGCAGACGCACTTATAAATAGACATGAGGGTGGTGTGGCATGAGTGCAGCTGAAGGCTGCGCAGGGACACTTTGGTGTGCGCTGTGGACACTGCGTCATGCGGGGGGGGGGGGGGGGGGTTGGGCAGCATGTAACCCAGGAGAAGTGGCAGCGGAGTGTCATGCAGGCAGTGATTGTGCTTTGTTGGAGGTAGTGTGGTGCTTAGCTAAGGTATGCATTGCTAATGAGGGCTTTTCAGAAGTAAAAGTTGTTGGGAGGGGGGGGGGCACTCTTGCCGCTATTGTGGCTTAATAGTGGGACCTGGGAACTTGAGATGCAGCCCAACATGTAGCCCCTCGCCTGCCCTATCCGTTGCTGTGTCGTTCCCATCACTTTCTTAAATTGCCCAGATTTTCACAAATGAAAACCTTAGCGAGTATTGGCGATATACAAAAATGCTCGGGTCGCCCATTGACTTCAATGGGGTTCGTTACTCGAAACGAACCCTCGAGCATCGCGATAATTTCGTCCCGAGTAACGAGCACCCGAGCATTTTGGTGCTCGCTCATCTCTAATAAGTAAGCAATCACAATATCAGAGCAAAAGGATCATTTATTACGGAAAACTGAACAGTTGAAGAGAGGCTCTAGTATCTGTTGTACCGCCTCTAGCTTGGATACAAGATGTGATATGGGCTGGCATGGAGGTTCTAGTACCCTGTTGTACCGCCTTTAGCTTGGATACAAGATGTGATATGGGTGGGCATGGAGGTTCTAGTACCCTGTTGTACTGCCTGTAGCTTGGATACAAGATGTGATATGGGCGACCATAGAGGCTCTAGTACCCTGTTGTACCGCCTCTAGCTTGGATGAAAGATGTGATACGAGCGGTTATAGAGGCACACAGGTTTCATATGCTATACTGTGGCAAATTGCTTCATATTTGCTGTAACTGAGCCTCTAGATCGTGCAAACTCATAGGCTGTACAAGTTGGCATATATGAAGCTAAGCCAAAATAGCGCTGCCTGGCATGCTTCAACATGGTGCCTGTGGGTGCCTGAACTCTCCTACTTCTGCCTCCCCTCCCTGGTCGTGGCTCTGGAATGGAGGGGACAGGGCATGAAATCACAGCCGTCAACTGTTCTGACAGTGGCTGCATATTGCTCGACAGTGTATGGGCGAGCATTGTGCAGTGCTAACCCCTTACATGGCAATTGCATTATTATTGCATTATTATATAGAGAACTAAGCTGCTGTATCAAAGTCTGATATCTTTGGTGGGGTCTGGTGCTGTATTTATATTATGAGCTTGGTTCTGGTACTGCATGTATTGAGGTTAGTTTCAATGCTGTATTTATGTTACAGAGGTAAACAGCTTAAAGGGGGTTTCCAGGGCTAATACTATTGATGACCTATGCTCATGATAGGCCATCAATTGTTGATCGGCTAGAATCCGTCGCTTGAGACACCAACCGATCAGCTGATTATGAGCCCACTAACAGCGCTGCAATTACACAGGGGTCAGAGCTGAAGCAGTGAAAGTCTCTGCTCTGACTTCTGTGTAGTGGCCAGCGAGGCACAGCTCGTGTTGATTTCAAAGATAGCTGAGCACTGTCAGCAGGTGCTCAATCAGCTGATCGGTTTGGGGTCCCGAGTGACGAACGACAGCCAATCAACTATTGATGACCTAACCTGAACATAGGTCATTAGTAGTACTCTCCCTGGAAAACCCCTTTAAGAATGGGCCAGTGTTGTGTAACTGCCTCCCTGCCTAAAACATAGCATAGCATATTATTTTATCCCAGCCCCTAAAACCCCTTTACTGTAAGCCTTGAGAGGTCCTCATCCTGGGTCCTAGAAATCTGAAATCATATGATGGACCTCAATATTGCAAGGAGCTGCCAGCATTAAAGGAATTGTCCAAGTTATGGAAAAAAAATTATGGAGGGAGCAATTTGTGCGAACAGCCCAGGACTATGTTGTACTTAATTCGCCACTGGTGTTTAATGTGTGTAATGTGTATGTATGTGTGGGTAAATGAGGCTGTAGTGTGGTTTACAAGAGTCTACCTAATTATGCTAATTTTATAACTCATTTACATATTTCTGAATGTGATTTGTGAGAAAGACTGTGCCTGGAGCCACCACACACAAGCCTGTTTAATTGTTTTACATCACGGGCCGGCGGCTCAGAAGCTGAGCTTTTCATGGATATTCGAGAACAATACCATTTGCAGACTAGTACAACAGATCAATAGTTGCGGTTGGCAGAATATGAATGTTCATATACTTTGATATAATCCACTCATAATAAGTGGAAAGCAGTTCTATCAGGCTTTCCATCTAGCAGTTGGTGAACTGATAACCTATCTCTTTGAACAGGCTCCGTTTTGAGGTGTGACTTGTGAATTTGAAAGGATTTACAGGAATTTTAATCTGTTCCATTTTTTTTTCATTTGTAAATGATATCCTTTCTCCAGGGACGACTCGTAGGAAGTAATATCTGTTCCTGTACGGAAATCAGAATCTGTCAGGGTTGCCAAACGGGTCTTAAGAGCATTTCCTGAACCTGTTTGGCCGTAACATTACAAGTGAGTGTTTTATAGAGGCTCAGTGGGAGAGCTGTGATTACAGACCCCTGGGGGTAGTTACCCAGTTACCAGACAAGGCTATTGTCAAGTGGGAAAATGTTACATTTTAACTATCGCCATGAATGCATTCGTCATACGTTGTATCTGCCAAGAAGAACATAACAGCATGACATTTACTGATTTCCTATACCCGATTGACCAAAAAGATCTCCAGATGATAAACATGTAGAACCATAAAAAGGAGGATTGGGCTATGGTGGAATAGCTACCTTAACAGTATGATGATAAATATATTACATTTCCTTTTTTATATGCAGTTTGGCCTCATGCACACAGTATAGCCATCTGCACAGAGCTTGTATGGAGGTGCATAGAGCCTCTGCATATGGTGACTCCATATGGCTCTAAAAGAGGAACATGGGAAATTGCTTTTTGATGGAATCTTCCATGCTTCATATAGTTGTTGCTATTTCCCATGTAACTGCAATTGTGTTGCCCCTAGGTGTATGCTTAATTGACAAAGTCATTACATAGATCGCTTATACAAAAGGAGAAACATCTTTAAAAAATTATGCCCAGCTTAAATTAATCCCCCTACAGTTTACCAAGAGCAGAGCTCCTTCTGCAAGGAAAGAACATTACAGTTTTGGACAAATTGAACTTAAAAAATAAGTACGGGTAAAATAAATCTTGTTATTCCGCAGTGCTTTCAGGTAATTTATTTATTTATTAACCCCTTCCCCAGGGGTACTCATTTTACTGACCTCAGAAGGATGGAAGGCTTCCTAAACCAAGTGGGGATTGAACTGACAACCTTCAGGTCATGAGTGAGAGCTTAGGACTGCATTTCTGCTGCCTTAGCACTCTGTGCCACATGTGGCTCTACTTGTTCTAACAGCTGTAGCTCTGGTTCTCTCGGTGTATATTTGTGTGGTTTTTTTTTCCAGAAAACAACTTAAAAGATGAGCACTTGCTCATCTAACCACTCTTCTATGCAGTTTAATCCCACACATGCCACAGTCATTGCTGACTGCAACATCTAGGCATTTTTCAAGTAAAAATGTCAAAATAGCTATTTTCTGTTCCTTCCACTTCCCCAAATCAGGAATGACAAGTAGTAAAAAAGTTATTTACACCTGAAAATGAATCATAGAATGGTAGAGTTGGAAGGGACCTCCAGGGTCATCGGCTCTAAATGTTACCAATTAGAATTGCAAGTCGTCCTGCAATAAACAAGCCCCCACTGCTGAAGCACAAAAGTGGAAATGACTTATTGGTTCTTAAGATTAGTTTTGGCACTAAGGAGTTAAGGCCCATCTACACGGAGCAATGATTGCTCAAATATCGCTAAAAAGCGATCATTTGAGCGATAATCGTTGCGTCTAAATGCGCGCCCATTGTGCACTGCTAGCTGATCGTTAAATTCAGGTCAACCTAAAAATCGTCCATCAGCCTTATCAGCAGTTCTCCACAGGGAGTGCTGATAGCATGGTTTCCCATAGGAGAACAAAGGATCTGAATGCAGATAAGAGCCCTCGGGCTATTAACTGCTTTCAGCTAATGCTTCATTTGCACACTTAATTGCTCCTAAGTAGCTGAGTAGCTATTAAAATGTTTATGCAAAATGATAGCTCAAAGCTGTCACTCAAACTGTTGTTTGAGTGATCTTTCAGTGATCATCGGCCCGTGTAAATGGGCCTTTAAAAATACACAACAGCATTGCGGAATATGCCGCCCATGAATTCGGCAACAAAATGCGCATGGCTAACTGCGGACTTTGATGTAGAATTGCGATCAGGATTCTGCTATTTTCAATTCCGCACCAAAATCCACACGTTGCTGTACGGATTTTGGGGCTGAATATTTAACAGGAGGGCATATTTCACAACACTGTTGTGGAATATTCCGTCTTTTGTGAAAGGTCCCTTAGGGGATTATGGACAATAAGGAATGCAAGATTTTTTTAAATGACCTTCTATTATCTTTCTTGTTAGATAGATGTTGATAGATTGATGCTCTTTTTCTGTTTTGCATTGAAAACCTAACAGGAAAAAGCGTGAAAGTCAATCCAGGGACAATTACTTGGTTTACTGAGAATACCCCCTGAGAATATAGATAATTTGCACCTCCATCTCAAAGTCAAGGGATAGTTACTTCTTAGTAGGACAGCAATGTGCAAGCTGTGAATGGTAAAACAAAAAGCTGATAATGAATAATTGGCAGATGTCAATTTTGTTTGGAAGTTTCATAGGGAACATTAAGAAACACTGTTCTCTTGTACCGAGAGAAATTGCTCCCAGGTTTAAGGAGACCCCTTTCCATATGTAATCCATCAACTAAATTAGTAGTAGTTGCCTCAATGGTGTAGGTTGGGCATGGGCATAACTACACTTATAGCAGCTGCTTTGCAGCCCAGATGCTCTAAGGCCCACTCAAATGCAGGAATGACAGTATTTTTATGGGTTAAGAAAACTCATTGGTAATGTTCTGCTGTCTGACTCTACTATGTGTGTTATTCTTTGTCAAGAAAATCTGAAATATAATACTACCCATGCTTTGGTAGATGCTCGAGTAGTTGCATTACGGCAGTTCTGTTTGCTGGCACAAGTGGGGAAGGGGCAGTATTAATTATCAAGAAGGGGGACCATGGCTTTATTTTCTATGGGCACCTATGACCTCTAGTTACTCCCTGGAGCTTGGATGTCCTGAGACAAACACTATTGTGCCCCTCCAATTAATACCTCAAGTCTGCTCATGGGCTAATCCACCTCTCTCAGAGAATTCAGTTCAAAATATTTCCAGTGCCATACAAGGCCGTTCACAACCTGTCCCCTCCATACATCTCTTGCCGAATGTAAGAGGGGGTAGGTGGGCTTTGACATTTTGCCAGTTAATGTGTTTTTCTGTTTAGGAAAGCTGTAAGATATATAGGACATAATATATTTTGTTAGTTATGTTGTAACGTTCACTTTATTGTGTCTCTAGGTGCTGGACATACGGCATGTGAATGCAAGGAGGAGAGGCCTTGAGAGAGATAGTGATGTAGCATAAAATGGCACTGAGATATAAAAAGTCTACACATGCAGCAGAAGAGTGACTCAGCAAAGAGTAGAAAGACACCAGAGCAATGGTGTAGTGGAGTCAAAAGCACTAAACAGTTGTTCCTGTAAGCTACCAGCAAAAGAAGCGTTTAATAAGAAGCATCAAAACCTTGGTTGAGCATCCATGTGCCGACAAACCAGCATATAGTACTTACTCCCAAAATGTATTTGAAAGGGACTTAGCCTAAGGGGTTAACATTGCCAAAAATTGAACCAGAATTGCCATAGCAAAACAGAGCATTCTCACTGGACTCTGACTGATTGGACAATGCCCTGATATAAAAAGGGGTAATTCTAGCTACATAGTGAGCTGTGTTGATGCCAAAGGGAAGGCTAAGAGAGATGCTGCGCACAAGGCCAGAAGGCAGAAGGGCAAGAAAAGCTGTAACTGCCCTGGACCTAGGAGGGCCCATCAGTGACAGTGGGGAGATGGAGTGGAGCACAGAGTAGGTCTCCTGACCTTGGACAATGCTGCAGAAGGAAGCGGGTTGATAGAAGGTGTGACTTTCGCAAAATGAACCGTAAGTGAGGCCAGCCTCAGTACAGATGCTAGGTTTGTACACCAATGGGGACAAATTCCAAATTAGCCAGCAGGCTTGTACTAAGGAGAGGGGACTTTGAGAGATGTTTGTAAGTGCTGAAGTTCTTTATTCATGGACAGAGATACTTGGAAAGAGAAAATAGAAAACAACCTCATTGGTGAAGGAAGGTTAACCCACAAAGAGAACTATGTATTCCATAATTTGTATTCCTCTGAGACAGTACCATTATTAATTGAGTCTTATTGATATTGCTCTCAAGTTATTACTGTTTCTACAAAATTGTTCACAAGATATTACTATTCCCATGTTTTAATTAGCAGTAGATACTCAAAGGTAAAAGTGCAATTCATTACCATTCCATTGTTCCTTCTTATTTCTGTGTTCTCAAATAAATACTGGATGCTTTGGTTACTCTATCTGGTGGATCCAGCTGAGGATGGAAAAGCTGGGAGTGGGGGCGCAGGCCCTTTACGACTGCACGTACATGCACTCTATGGAGTGCACTCTAGGAAAAAGACATGTCATACGAGGATGCTGTATTCACCACATCTGACAGTAGGCAGAAGACGGGGGCCACAACTGCCAAACAGCAGAGGTGGAAGTAGCTAGTAGCCACAGTCACCGAGTGTGACAATCTTACCTGGAGTTTCATGGAGAGTTGCCAACCTTTCAGAAAGTTCATAAAATATGGCCCCTTTTTGCAGTGTCAGTGAAAAAAAAATAGATGTGCCAGTAATTTTTTTCTAGGCTGGTGATGCTTCAACAGGTTATTATGACTGTCATTATTATAATTTTACAGCATGCAGTAAATATTGGTAATGCGTTTATCAGATCTACAAATGTATCACCTATAATCTTTATTAATCATTACAGTTTTCTAATGTGTCTGTAAAAAATGTTGTTTGTCCATAATTTTTGGATAAGTTGTGCAGGAAAATGAAAAATCCAAACTTTGGTTTCATCAAAATATTGAGAGGATTATATACAAGGCACTTTGCTTTTCAACATTTTTGTTGCGTTTCTGAGGTCAGTCGCATTTTTTTAAAAACACAGTATGCTCCAGCTACAGTGTGACATTCTTCTCTGGCATATATTCACATTGCCTGCCCCATAGGAATCACAAGTAAAAATGCATGTACAAAATGTTGCTAAAATAAAAAATGCTTTAAAAAAACGCTTGCAATGCATGTTGTTTTTTACAAGCATTTTAATCCCTTAAAGGGGTTGTCTCGCGAAAGCAAGTGGGGTTATACACTTCTGTATGGCCATAGTAATGCACTTTGTAATATACATCGTGCATTAAATATGAGCCATACAGAAGTTATTCACTTACCTGCTCCGTTGCTAGCGTCCACGTCTCCATGGCTCCGTCTAATTTCGCTGTCTGCTTGATTTTTTAGACGCGCTTGCGCAGAAGGGTCTTCTTCTTCTGGTTCGTCCGGGCACGAGCGGCGTTCTGGCTCCGCCCCTTCTACGCATCATCGTGTAGCTCCGCCCCATCACGTGTGCCGATTCCAGCCAATCAGGAGGCTGGAATCGGCAATGGAACGCACAGAGCCCATGGTGCACCATGGGAGAAGACCCGCGGTGCACCATGGGAGAAAACCGCAGTGCATCCTTGGGAAAAGAACCTGCGGCCATCTTTGGGAAACGTTTTATAAGTTGATGAAACACAAGAACTGTGAGTAGAAACCTGCTTTAAAAGCCATTTACACTGGTGCATAGTAATGTATGCTTAAGAAGGGGGACTGGGCCAAAAAAAAAATCACTGTTGCCTCGAGACAACCCCTTTAAGTACCAGAGTGTTTCAGTGCTAAAGGACCAGATGCATGTTCTGGTTTTATGGTCGTATTTTTTTTTCCATGGGCTACCAAAATTATCTTTGCTGCGTTTTTTTTTCCCTGTGAGCTATAGGGATGTTTTTAATACCTTTCTTTACAGATTTTTTTTAATTGGAGCTAGTGTATACAAAATGTAAAAAAATTATTTTTTAATTTATAGTTCTTTATTTTTAAAATTAGTATGCTAACACTAAAAGAAAGTATAGCAATGGGTTCCCTATTTTGTTTTGGACGTATTGATATATAACTTGTATGGTCTTGGATTACAGGGCAGATATGGTGACAGTTCAGGTTGGCATCGGTGGTTGCTTTTTTTTTCATATATATTTGTATTTTATTCTATAATATTTTTTTGTTATTTTTATACACTTTTTTAACACCTATGTTCCCCATGACATTATATAAGACCCCTGGGGGACATTCACAATGTCATTTTTTTCTTATTTAACAGTTTTCTACAGTAACTGGAGCATCCATAGTAGCTTCAGTCACAGGGGAAAACATGTCACCTCTATGATGACATTAGTCACTGGCTGAGCTGAGCTGGGCATGCCAAGACCCAGCAGCTTTGTATGCCAGGAGTCGACCGCAATCACCTGATTGCCGGGTCCAATACAAGAAACGGTGCTGCTGCTTCCTCTACTCTCTACATAGTACTCATTGACTGCTATGTAGGCTGGAAAAGAGAAGACTAAAGTGCTTACAAACTGCTTCTGTCTTCTCCTTGAGGTCTCCAACTGTCTCTGACAGCCGAGCAGCTGACCTGCTCCTACTAGATTGCAGAAGCTTTAAAGTCATGCTGTATATTTACATGGTATAGGTTTAAAGTCCATGACCAAGAACTGTAAATGTACAGTGCTTGGTCCAAATCTGTTTAAAACATTGAAAACATAGTGTGTGTCAAGAATTACTAATTATGTTACTGGGCAGTTAAGGGTTTTAGACCACCAACTAATTTTTTACCAATTGTTTTTAGTTTAATACGTTGGAAAATGCTTTTTATCCCTTTTTTCAGTAATTCATTTTTTTCTACTATGTTTACTGTTTTTTATAAAAGTGAAGCAATTTGAAAACTTGCTTTGAAGAAAATACTATACAATTTTATACTACAGAGTATTAAGTGAAAAAAAGGCAATAGCTATTTTTATAACCATAGTTGGTTTTATTGTGGTGTTGAATGGTTCTCCTGGAACCACAACTGTTATGTAAAGTTCTAAACCAACATGTTCATAAACCTCTGTGTACGCACTGGGGCCTTACACACACCTCTGTGCACCATAGGAGGTATATTAAAAAAAGTCAGTACTTTAAATAGCTACTACTAATTTTAGTGTTAGAGTCCCAGAGAGCCCCTTTGACTGAACCGTACCCTTATTAAACCAACAGTTTTCTTTTATGATTAGTCTTAATTAAACGCAATCAAGAATGACTGTTTCTACCCATTAAAGTAGTCTATAAGGCCCTTTGCAGATTGTGCCTGAATCTTTTGCCCATGGTTTACATTGGGAAGATTTCCTGACATATACCTCCAAAGGAAAGCTCCTATGTATAGCCATGGGGTGCCATTATAAAGAAATGTTTACCATGCAGTCAATTTTTCTTCCATTGGCCCTCTTTATAGATAAGTTCAGTCTGTTGTACTTTGCTGTACAGTTGAAGAAAAAGGTATGCCAACATATACCACCCCAACAGAGGCTAAAAGGACACTCAGTTGAATGGAGCCCTATGGGTACCATGATATACTACATACAGGGAAGCTTTTACCCAATTTATGCCAATCATCAGCACAGGGCATCAGGGTGCTTAGACATGTATTGAATGCCAATGTCTTTTTTAATATGTGTTTTTAGCTCCATGTCCTCTACAGGTAATTGTCCACATGACACAAAGATGATGCTGTTTGACACTTGTAAAAGCATCCCAAGTTGCAAAATGTCTGGGACGGGATTAAACGGGTTTGGCAGGACTTCAGCATATAAGAAAATGTATCATGGTACAGTATACTATATGAAAAGAATGACAACTGTAGATTTGAAACAAAAGTACTTACCATAGTATGTCTGTTCTGGAAGCTTCTGTGTATTTCCTATGCAGGATGACTGATGAATATGGTCCTCGCCATGACCAGCAAGGTGCAATCATGACAAGCACATACACGGCACTGTTATAACTTGAGCCCTGCTGTCGTGCACACAACTGTGTATGAGAGAGTGTGCATGAGTACAGTATATGTCTGTGAATATAATATTTTATAATCATGATTGAGATGGCTATGTGTAGTAATTGCCCAACATTGACAATAGGAGGCGCACAGTATCAGGGAGGAAAGAGGCGAATGAATAAAACATTTCTCATGTGAGACAATTCAGGTAAAATTCTGCATAGAACAGTGTTGGAGAATTTCCCAGGTAGAATAAACAAATGTTTGCCTGTACTTATATGGTTTGATTCTTAAAGGAGATGTCCCGCGCCGAAACGGGTTTTTTTTTTTTTCAACCCCCCCCCCCGTTCGGCGCGAGACAACCCCGATGCAGGGAAGTAAAGGAAGCTTACCGGAGCGCTTACCTTAATCCCCGCGCTCCGGTGACTTCAATACTTACCGCTGAAGATGGCCGCCGGGATCCTCTGTCTTCGTGGACCGCAGCTCTTCTGTGCAGTCCACTGCCGATTCCAGCCTCCTGATTGGCTGGAATCGGCACGTGACGGGGCGGAGCTACACGGAGCCGCTCTCTGGCACGAGCGGCTCCATAGAAGACTACAGAAGACCCGGACTGCGCAAGCGCGGCTAATTTGGCCATCGGAGGCCGAAAATTAGTCGGCACCATGGAGACGAGGACGCCAGCAACGGAGCAGGTAAGTATAAAACTTTTGATAACTTCTGTATGGCTCATAATTAATGCACAATGTATATTACAAAGTGCATTATTATGGCCATACAGAAGTGTATAGACCCACTTGCTGCCTCGGGACAACCCCTTTAACAGCACAATCATACATACATGCATATGGATGAAAGACAATAGGGGGAATGGACTAGGCCTTTGGGTTACATTTTGCGGTGGAAAATAGTTGGCAAATTTTAGTGGATAACATATTTGTGCAAAAAATTGTGTTTTTTGTGTTTTGTTTTGGTTATATCCAGCTTACCACTTTTGGGTAAAAAGAACTTAGCGGGAGGAGGCCCAAGGGATTTCATATATAGCGTACCCTAGAAAATTGCATAGAATAAACGCAAACTTACACCAGCCCTGACATAGACTTTTCTGGCCAAAGATGCTCTAAATTTATTAAGAATCATGTGTTGATTTTTGGTACACTTACTTGTTGCTAAAGACTGGCATAAGATCACCAGTGTTCAGTAGATTTCCCCCCAAATTTTCAATAAATGATACACATTGTGGGAGATGCAGCAATGTATACACACCAATCTTGGGTATAATGACATTAAAAGATATGATGCTTGGGTCAAATGCCATATTTATGAAGTTCCTGTCCCACATTTCCAGCATATATGAATGGGTGAGCAGTGTTCTTTGGATAAATAAGGTCCATGCTACACTGGAGAAGATCATATCAGTAGCATGGTGTGTTAGTATTAAAGAATCTACCCTCTTACAAATCACTCGTTGTGGTTTGGATTAGGGTGCCCGCACGAACTGCAGATGATCCTCTGTAACCACATGCATATCATTACTAATTACCTAGACTTGGCAATTCCAAGTGCAGCCTGATAATTAGAGGTGATCAGCATGTGGTGACTGTGATTCATCCTCAATGTGTACTGGCACCCTTAAGGCCGCTCTCACACTAGGCGTCGGTAAAACGCAGAGTTTTATGGCAATTTTAATCGGCTTTTTCGAGTGCTGGTTACAGAGTTCAACAGCGTTTTTTAATGCACCCTATGATTTTGATGGGTGATGAGGTGTGTCAAACGCAAAAACGCACAAATATAGAGCGAGACAGTGCTAGAAAATCATGGCGTTAAAAAAGCTGGTCTGCGAGGCCTTATTGAAATCAATGGTGGTGCTGTACTGTGGGTAGCGTGGCATTCGGGATGCCGTGCCAATTGTGGTAAAAACGGTGTGTGAGAGTCGCCTTAGGCGTTTTCCTGGCCGGTCAATATATATATCCAGCTGAGGCTTAGAAGCTCGTGAACCGGTGCACAAATCTAATGTTTGTGTGCCCGTTCACATGGCGTGGGGCTGATGCATATGCACCGAGCTCACCGTGCCGTCATCCATTTCCCCTCAGCCCGTCCCGCCTTACCCCATTGAAGGCTATGGACAAGGGGTGGAGAGGGCGGTAGCTTAGGTCTGCCCACATCCCGCCCCTTGTCTATAGTCATCAATGGTAGGAGGCGGGATGGCGCTTAACTCTGCTCTCCGTTCTACAGAATGAGCGGGGAGGAGACAGGAGGTGATCCTGCATGGGAGGGAGGGAAAGGAGAGCAGAGGGAGGGAGTTTAGCAGCCACGCTGCTAAACTCCCTCCCACCTCCGGCCGCTGCCATGAGCTCCTATGGCCTTGCCAGGTGCTTTTACATCTCAGTAATACGCCCATGGAATCCAATGCATCAGATCATAGTGCATATTGGCCGGCTGTGAAAAAGGCCGGCCGATATACGCTTGTGTAAAAGAAGCCTGAGGGTGCTGTTATATGAGCGCTAGCGGCTAATGGCAATTAGCCCTACTAACAAGCTGTAATGCTGCTAATTGCTGGGTGGCACTGGCACTCAAAACTCTAAGGAAAACATCTTATACAAAAAGTCAAAGTGTAAGCCCTTGACTTTTGGCTCCTTCACACAGGCATATTTGCGCACGTAAATTTTATGTGCACAAAATGTAGAACCGATTAGAACCCATTGATCTTAATGTGTTCGTTCCCATTTCTGCAATTTGCATGCAACCCCCCCCCCCCCCCCCACAGCATGCTCTGCTTTTCTGCACATTTGCGCAGCAAAGGTCCTTACAGAAGTCAATGGGGCTGCGTAAATACATACGCAATACACAAGTTGATCGGTGATACGCTGCATAATTCTGCTGGAAAAAGAACACATCTGGAACTAATTAGCCATTTCAACCGCTGCGTCTTGTTTGCAATGCGCAAATGAAGATGCCGTGCGGGTGGTAAAAGTACAGTAAAATACACCGATAGGCACGCAAAAATGTATTGATCGTTCCACCCTTATAGTTGTTCTTTTCCAGCATTCACATTAACAATTTATTGTTATGAATGCTTGGAAACTATGATCATTGACCAAAGTAGGAAATGATGTTCAGGATGGAAGGACCGCACCTTATTTACACATCTGTTTTTAAGTAAACTTTCGACATTATGTATAAAACGAAGAAAAATAGTGGCTGTTCTTGTAGTTGTTGTTGCTGCAGACTTGACAACCAATTCCAATTTCCTAAATTTCCTAAATGATAATATAATCTGAATTGTTCATAAGTGGAATACCAATAATCTTCTAGAGTCTCCTGCACAGTGGTAAGTAATGACAGAACAAACCTGGAAGAAATAAACCTACATGTGTATTTAATATGCAATCATTGATTTAGCCAACTAAGAGTTTTACATTAGAAGAGTTATTTCAGGAGGACAGAATGTTATGTAGAATCATCATGTACAAACAGAACTGGAGCTGTGCACATATAATAAAGCGATGGGTAAAAAATAATCTCACAGTTTTCTTCCAGCTGCAAAAACACCAAGTTATATCTGGGCTCGAACTCAGATGGTAACTGGAAGCAGGTGTGTGCGGCTCCGGGAGGAGAAGCTCCCATATGTTTGTGGTTGACATGTCCCACATCAGCGGGGCTCAGTGGATGAGCTTGGTGTTGTTTGATCTTGCACAATTAGAGGGCTGGAAGAACCACTGGTTGGCAGCAGGAACTGAAGTATAATTCACATTGGTTACTGTACTTCTTATTATAAAAGTGGGATTCCTAGTTAAGCGCCATATATAATTCTAGGCTGCAATAATTATTGTAAAATATGGAACCATATGGGAGGTGGCACGGTGGTTAGCAATGTTGTCCTGGGGTCATGAGGTCGCATGCAACCAGAAAAACGTGTAGAATGTACTCTTTGTGTAAACATCTATCTAAAGATGTGCGTATAAAAATACGGATGAAACGCAAAGGCTCAAGATGTATTTCTTTTTACAATTTGCCTTTGATTCCATATTTTCTTATCTTTTTTTCTGAGCTGTGTGTTTTTCATCTATGTTTAACAATTTTTGTATTATGGCAGAAAATGGATAATAGGAAACACATATGGACATGTGAGCTATGCAAGCATAGAACATATGTTGATGAATTCAACAAAAATACTACATCCAGATCTACATACTACATACAGATCCGTTGAAACATCCTGCATATTCCAAAAATTCCATGTGCGTACAAAAAATGTGTTGAAGGGCTTATTCACACAGACGTATTTGCGCACTAAAAAATTGCACACACAATATGCAGAAAATGGAGCCCATTGATTTCAAAGCTCTAAATAGGGGTCACAGTAAAATCGTGGCATTAATGCAGTTCCGTGAAGGAGTCTACATTCTTGAGATTGTCATAAAATGTTTCTCTCCGTGGGAAAATATTGAGGTTCTACATGAATTGTGACTTTACCGCAACTCTAGTTTGAACAGAACAAAACTTAGCACAACACATTATACCCAACAACCTGTTAAAGTTGAGAGCTCTTCCAGGGCTATACAGACTTCCATGCAGCAGTCCAGAACTGCGCCACTCCTTAGGGATGCTTGGGGTTGTAATTCCTTCTCAGGCCGAAGACCAGGGCAGAGGACAGCCATCCTTCAAATCCAGCGTCTATGGAAATGCTTGACACTCTAGCCAGACCCAACTTTAGCTACAGTTCCTCCAGTCCTACACAGTAGACATCTATAGTATTCCAACCGCAGAGCACAAGAGCACACACATGGGCCCGCCCAACAAATCTCTTCAGACCAGCCTGCATCTGGTGGACCTGTCCCTCTAAACATGTGACCAAAGGTAAACTGAGCAAGAAACATTGCATAAAATCATAACTGGCAGTTAACTGTTTAGACTGCCCAGTACTTGCAAGAATGTGTGGTTAGCATAAAACGTGACAAACAATGTAACAACAAATGATGGCGCAACATTTAGCAGCCCTAATCATGGTGATTAAGACCTAAAAAGTCCATAACACAACAAATACTAACACAGTTCAGTTGGATTTACTCACTAGTCATTTTGTTTCGGCTCACCTAAAAAATAATCACTAGTTAATCAAAAGCCATCTGATAAATTCACAGTCGTTCATACTTAAATGACTTGCGAACATGGAGATCCACTCAATCATTGCTCTGTGTAAAAGCAAACGACTGTTGTACATACGCTTCAGCGGTTTTTCTGAGCGACTGCGTGAATGATAGTTACTCAAAGTAGAGGTACCTTAAAGGAGATGTCTCGAGGAAGCAGTGAATTTTTTTTTTTGCCCAGTCCCCCTAATTAAACATACATAACTAATTACCCCTGTAAATGACTTTCCTAGCTGGTTTCTACTTACCGTTCCAGCGTTTCAGCAACTTATAAAACTTTTTCCCAAGATGGCCACCAGCTCTTTTCGCATCGCTTGCTGTAGCCCGACGTGCGCACTCCCGAGACGCTACCAGCTGTGTCTCCATGGCAACCAGACGCCCCGCAGCCGCCGACCGGACCCCTGGAGTGAACACGGTTGACCTGTCACCCACCGCCAGGCAGAAGGTAACCGGCGCAGCCCCCCCCCCATCACAGCGGCAGCCCCCCCGGCCCAGCGCTAGTTCCCCCGGCGCAGCGACAGCCCCCCCCCCCGGCGCAGCGACAGCCCCCCCCGGTGCAGCGACAGCCCCCCCCCCCCCCCCCCGGCCCAGCGCTAGTTCCCCCGACGCAGCGACAGCCCCCCCCATCGCAGCGACAGCCCCCCCATCGCAGCGGCAGCCCCCCCCGGCGCAGCCCGGCGCAGCGGCAGCCTCCCCGGCCCATCACTTACCAGGACAGCTGGACGGCGGGACAGCTGGGCGGCTTCTCCGGACAGCTCGGCAGCTCTGCACCTTCCTCTAACAGAGGAAGGTACAGAATGGCCGCTCCAGCGCGCTCCCGAGCAGTGACAGCTCGTCTGCGCATGCGCAGAAGAGCTGTAGCGGGGAGCACACTGAAGCGGCTCATGCTGAAAGGAGAAGACCGGACTGCGCAAGCGCGTCTAAAAAAGCAAGCTGCCAGCGAATTTAGACGGAACCATGGAGACGAGGACGCTAGCAACGGAGCAGGTAAGTGAATAACTTCTGTATGGCTCATATTTAATGCACGATGTATATTACAAAGTGCATTAATATGGCCATACGGAAGTGTATAACCCCACTTGGTTTCGCGAGACCACCCCTTTAAGTGCCTTGGGTCTAGTGGCTGTTCTTGTGCTTTGCACTTATTAATTTAATACTTAGGTTTTCTTTGCACCTAGTGGTTTGGTACTCCAGTCATTGCCACTCAGTGCTGACTTACTTGCATGCTATCTTCAGCCTTCTCACCTTTCATTTATTGTCACTTTTTATATCTTCTTTCTTGCATTATTAGAACACTTTACATTGTTGCTCACTAGAAATACTGTCCTGCTTTCTGTTTTTCTATTTTTTTCCCCTTTGTAGATGTGAGGTAATAAGAGATCAGTGGATAGATGGATTACATTATGCTTCCTGTCATTTGCATCCAACTAACCCCGCCTACAGCCTAAATCCAAAACATTCAGGACTTTCAGTTAAAGTTGCTTATGTTTTAAAACATATTTTAAGCCTTTAGAGGGATTAAGCTGCTTTTATATCTGCGCAAGGGGGTTCTGTTTTACTGCTCTGTTCGGGCAGCAGGAAAGGGGAATCCACTAGCCACATGGGTCCAGCTTATGATGGAACTGAACAGCGACAAACAGACCCCATTAACTATGATGCAGACCGTTCGGTTTCCGCTCAGCTGGCTGACATTTTACTGGGAAAAAAACACTTTTAATTCTTGTATGTTGTGCCAGATCTGCGATGGAACCTCTGAGAAGGAGAGCAGCAGCAGTTCCACCACTACCATCAGCAACCGTACCTTGAGGGCAGAGTGTGCTCCTCATGGAAACATGAGAACTGCAGCTCTGTATTTCCATATTGACATATTAAACACCTGGGTGGGAAGTAGTAGTAGGAAACATGGTGGAAGCAGGAGAAGGAGGAAAGCTCCACAACCACCACCAGCAACAGCACCTTGTGGTCTTTAATATAAATCTATGCTCAGTTATATGTAATTAAAAAGTGCTTTCTAATCAGTGGAATCTGCCATGGGGGTGCAGAAGGGCAGTGAAATCCATGCTTGGTTCATTCTTATAAATGTCAGGCAATCCACATGGTCTCTGGACATGTCTCCCAGCTGTGCTGAACACCCTTTCTGATAGACTTGCAGCGGGGCAGGCAGGCACCTCTACCGCATGTTGGGCAAGCCCTGGCCACTCATCCAGCTTAGAAACACAGAAGTCAAAGGAGCCAACGCTATGTCTGAGTACATCCACATGGGAGCTGACGTACACATGGACCATCATGGATAAGTGTTGTCTGTGACTATCAGTCCTATCCTGTGTTGTTTCAGGCAGCAATGGGCTGAAAAAAACTATGCCACACCTCTGTTAGACTTCCCTTGCCACAGGTGGTGGTGCTGTCACTGCGGTTGCTTCCTGCTTGTCTGTCATTAGCTGCAGGGCTGTGATTAGAGATGAGCAAGTATACTCGCTAAGGCACATTACTCGAGTGAGTAGTGCCTTAGCCGAGTATCTCCCCACTCGTCTCTAAAGATTTGGGGGCCGGCGCAGGTGACAGGTGAGTTGCAGCGGGGAGCAGGGGGAGAGAGGGAGAGAGAGATCTCCCCTCCGTTCCTCCCCACTCTCCCCCACCGCCCCCCGCCCCCCGCCAGCACCCGAATCTTTAGAGACGAGCGGGGAGATACTCGGCTAAGGCACTACTCGCTCGAGTAATGTGCCTTAGCGAGTATACTCGCTCATCTCTAGCTGTGATCCATTGCGGATGTATCCCTGTGGTCGTGGGGAAATGCTGTGCCCAAGTTGCTTAACAGTCTGTCCCTATAGTGATGAATTTTGAGGTTCCTCTCCACTGCCAGAATGAGATTTGTTATTTTGGCTTTGTAGTGGAGAGAACTGCAGTATTCCCCAAGCCAATGCATATTTTGTCTGTCTGCTTTGCTTTTATACACATTGACAGCAACAGAAATAAACCCTCTCCCACTGTACAGACTACATTTTGTATAGACATATAAATGTTATGCAGGTCCTTTCTCTGCTCCCTCCAATAGAACTCAGTTTAAGTTCTTTGCTAGTATACAAGCTTTTACACCAGCAGCAATATATCCTCTGTAGAATATCTGTCCCCAACAACAGAACAGATGTAGGCATATAAACATGATGCAACTTCTCTGTCCTGTGCTCAACTGTAAAATGGCCAATGGTTGCACTGTGTCTATATAATATATGACACTGCTGCCCATATACAAGATTGAGGACACATATGGTGACATCAGCAAGGCATCCTGGCTGCTGATTGGCTGGATGCTGACCTCTGTAGTAGACATAATGGGAAATTACATTTTCCTAAGGTTTTCGCCAAAAATCAGTTCCAGCTGACCTGATTCAGTTTTGCAAAAATCGGGCTGATTTTATTACCGGCCGACCAAGATGAGTTAAACTAATTTCAACAATAGTCCCATAGTCCTCTGCTTTGTGTGTAGGGGCTGGCTATTTGTCTCAGTTCAAAAGCTGAGTCTTCATTTCGCTGCCTATCTAGTTGGTTTATCCAGCTTAAATTGTAGTGTTGTACCATTCTGGATAGTATCTACAACACTACAGAGATTTATGTTATTGCAAGTACAGAGACAATGCAAATCCAACTTCTGCATAATTTACAAACAAGTTATACATTTTTCTTGCGGTTTTGCTACTGTTTTTGCAGTTTTTTTTTATTTTTAATAGAGTAAGATAATTTCATATAAATGAAAAATTCAAAAAAATCACAGTGAAAAAATGCAGTAAAAATGGAGCGTGTAAATACTGCCCCGCTGATATATTTTCTTGTAGCAACTTTATCATTCCATCAGCAAGAGAGAACTTTTTTCCAGAAGATGTAAAATATGCAAAGTCATGCACTTTGTATTTAACCAATGACTGCAAATTGCACATTATAAAAGTAGTTGGATGACTCCTTTTTTGGAAACATCTGCTGAAGGAACAGAGAATTAGATTACCGAGGTTCAAAGTCAAAGCTATATAGAGGATAGATAACATTGCTTAATTATATAAGTGTCATTGGCACAACTTTATCAATATTCATGGACAAACAAACATCTAGGCACACATAACCAAATACAGGTGTACCAAACACAGAGAAAGAAAGAGAGATGAGTACCCCATAAAATGTTGACAGTGAGCTTTTTAGTTATTTTGATACTGAAAGGGGTTTTCCGGAACATAAAAAAAAGTTAAAAGAGCTTAGAATGAAAAGAAATTGAATACTCACCTATCCCGATGACTTTCCTCTAGCACTGCAGCCCTGGTGCCCATCACATTGAACTCAGAAGAAGCAGCAGGTGGTCACGTGCCCCTCATTGACAACATGACCACTCACCAGTCACCAGGATTCAGTGGGGATTCTTCTATGGCCACTGAAGACTGTGCTTGGTGAGCGGTCATGTGCATAATAAATGGCACGTGACCGCCCGCCATTTCTTCTGGGTTCCATACGCTGGACAGGGATCCGCCAGGATAAATGATAATTCAATTTATTTTAATTTTAAGCCCTTTTAACTTTTTTCAACGGCTCAGAAACCCATTTAAGGCTTAGTACTGTATAGTTTCCTTACGAGCTCATTAACCCCTTAGTAACCAAGCCTATTTGCGCCTCTATGACGAGGCCAAATTTTGTAAATCTGACGTGTGTCACGTTAACATAGAATAACTCCATAAAGGTTTTGCAAACCTAAGTAATTCTGACATTGTTGACAATAGACGGATAGAATTTGTGTATATTTATTAAAGTGCCAAAATTAGGATTTTTTTTTGTTGTTTTCATATTTTCAACTGCAATATGTCAAATATGTGCAAACGTATTATACACCTTTTTGATAAGATTAGAGATGAGCGAACGTACTCGGTAAAGCACTACTCGTCCAAGTAATGTGCTTTATCCGAGTACCTCCCCGCTCGTCCTGAAAGATTCGGGGAGCGCCGCGGCTGACAGGTGAGTTGCGGCGGGGAGCAGGGGAGAGCGGACGGGAGAGAAGGAGAGAGATCTCCCCTCCGTTCCTCCCCGCTCTCCCCTGCAGCTCCCCGCTCCGCGGCGCTCCCCGAATCTTTCAGGATGAGCGGGGAGGTACTCGGATAAAGCACATTACTCGGACGAGTAGTGCTTTACCGAGTACGTTCGCTCATCTCTAGATAAGATATATATTTCCATCTGTTTACTTTATTCTGGAAGCACATTTTAAAAACTAATAAAAATGTAATATTAATTATTAAAATTACAACATTTTGTTTTCCTACACTGAGCCAAGATTGCAAAGGCTCATAGGTGTCAGAATGATAGATAGCCCACAAATGACCATTTTAAAAAATACACATCTTAATGTATTCACTGAGGGGTGTCATGAGTATTTTGACCCCACAGTTTTTTTTCAGGAGTTAATGCAGTTTAGAGGAGAAAAAATAACATTTCATATTTTTGCAATTATGTCATTTTAGGCAGTTTTTTTAAAATGAAAATAAGGATTTGCACCTGTTTTGGTGTATGTATGCAAGCATGAGGTTCTGGGTGGGATTCCCCTATGTCCATAGGTGTGGATGTTTAGGCTATGTCCTCTTTAGGTCTATGTATGCAAGCATGAGGTTTTGGGTGGGATTCCACTATGGCCATGAGTGTGGATGTTTAAGCTAAGTCCTCTTTCGGTGTATGTATGCAAGCATGAGGTTCTGGGTGGGATTCCCCTTTGTCTGCAGATGTTCAGGTATCTGGTGTGAATTGTGTCCTATGTTGAAATTCCTTGTGTCTGTAGAGATGCCTGTTGTATGTTATTTCCTATGTTGGTGTTACTGTCTGTTCATATCTAGGTTGAGACAGGTGTCCCTAAGTTCCAGCATGGAGTTGTCCTTATTGGGATGATCACCTCACTTGTAGTCAGGGTTCCCATTCCTGGGTTTAGTTGCCTTGTTAGAGTAGGGACTCACAAGACAACAAGGTCCCTTGATGCGTGCTTGTGAGCTTATGTGCGTTGACCAAAATACTAACCTTGTACTTATTTGTATTCCCAGCTGTTTGTTGTGTTCATACTATTTGTAGGTATTTGGCCGCCTGGTGTTGGTGTAGGGTCTATTCCCCTGTTTTACCTGCACGTGAACATAACACCAGACCTGGGTTTCCAAAAACACCACAAGTGAAACCAAGGCCTGAAGAGCGGAATCGCCCTCATCGTCTCTTTTCTATTCACTGTATGATAAGAACATCTTTCCTGCATTAATAAAATATAGAAGAATCTCTAGAGAATTTGTCTTCATTCCTCCCACATACAGTACAAGATGTTTGGTTGAAATCGATACCAGGGAGAGTCAAAATAAGAGGTAGAGAGGCTGCGGGTATATTTTACTGGAGGATTATTTCACTAATGATTTTTTAAGATCACGGTTTAGGATATTTAATTAAGTTGTTTTCCACTGACCTGCAAGCATTTATCTGCTGTAATTAGAGTAACTTTATAGCTTCTTGTGGGACCCACACATTAAGCTTTCATAAACAGTATTGCAATGGCTCCCAGAGCATGCTGGGGGTTGTAGTTCCAGCAGCAGGGTCACAGGTAATTGACTTTTACAGTATGGAATGCCCAGGAAAACCTTTCCCCATTATATGATCTTGTACCTAACATCTTTCACATGAAGCTATAATAAAGCCTGTATACAAGTTTATTCTCCAATTACATTCCGTAGACCTTTTATTTCCCCTTTTCCTATATATATTTTTTCACTGCCATTGACTTGTAGTGCTCAAGTCTTGGGTTTGAATCAGACTGATGGCATCTGCATGGAGTTTACTACTACAATCTACTTGCCGGGTTATAAGAAGTGCAGCATTTCTTGTTGCAAACTTTGATGTTAACTAAAATCCACTTGTGTTAGATGCAGATTATAAAGCAGCTCCCAGAAAAATCTTCACCTTTGGTCCATTTATATTTGACGTCAGGTAAGTAGATTTGCACTTATAGGTATTCTGTCATCAGAAATTTACATTAGAACACTCACTGGACATAACTGTGTTAAAAAGAGATCAATGTCAGATCAAAAACGTAATTGTATTTTTGCCGCTCTGTATGCTAATGACCCGTCTCGAGTCACAGAGGCTGAGGGAGCCCCGAGTCACTGCGACTGGTCCTTTATTCACGCCCACTCCACGCCTTGGCTGCCTCAACTGCCTCAGCTGGGCATAGAAATGTGCACTGAGGTTGAGGTGTGCACAACGTTCAGTTGTACCAGCGTATGCACAATGTGCACACCTCAACCTCAGTGCGCACTTTAGCCTAGCCATGACCTGAGGTGATGTCGTCAGTAGGAGGAGATATCTAAAGTTAAGAGGGACCATGAATGAAGGACAGGACGCAGATACTTAGAGCTCTAGTGGCTCACCTCCGTGACACGAGGCAGGTCATTAGCATACAGGGCACCGGAAAACAAAAAGTTTTCAACCTAACTGATATTCATAATTTTTTAAATCACATATGTCCAGGGAGTGTTTCATGGGCCTGATAACGCAATGCTGGAAACTTTTTTTTTAAATAATTCTATTTTTATTTTTATTAGATGGAAATTTTTAATGCAAAATTCTGATGACAGAATCCCTTTAATATGTTACTGAAGGTTTTCTTCTTGAATTAAGTCGCCATTCCTTCAGTTACACCATATGACGGCACTCGGACTCCCTGAATCAAATAGCCTTTTCATGAATCTCATAAGCATACATGGAGTGACTTCCAGTCCACGTGAAGAGATGGCTTGATTCTGAATTTGGTCCTATGGTACAACTGAAGGAACAGAAATGAAGCTGATAATTCAAGAAGAAAGCAAATCAGTAAGAAAATATAACTACAAATCTATTTGCCAGATAAAAATTACAAACAGACCCAAAAATTAAGACTTTTGGGAAGATTTTATGTAGTAAAAATTGCAAAATTGTAAGGACTTACACAGTGAACTAGCATGACAGTGGCCTTAAGTTGGGCAAATACATTGATAGCATACGAGGTGTTGTAGAGACTACACATAGGGGAGTCATCAGCTTCAAATGGTTCAAACAAATCATCACAACTATGCAGAGATTCTGGAGATGTTGTCATCCTCTGACTGTACATAGAAGGAGATATACAGAGAAAGTGGAATTGGAATGAATTGGAGCAATCAGCTGGAACAGTGGCCCTGGATTAGAGATGAGCGAACGTACTCGTCCGAGCTTGATATTCGTGCGAATATTAGGGTGTTCGGGATGCTCGTTACTCGTAACGAGTACCACGCGGTGTTCCGGTTACTTTCAGTTTCCTCTCTGAGACGTTAGCGCGCTTTTCTGGCCAATTGAAAGACAGGGAAGGCATTACAACTTCCCCCTGTGATGTTCAAGCCCTATACCACCCCCCTGCTGTGAGTGGCTGGGGCGATCAGATGTCACCCAAGTATAAAAGTCGGCCCCTCCCGCGGCTCGCCACACATGCCTTGTGAGTTAGCTGAGGGAAAGTACTATCGTGCTGGTGCTGCTGTAGGGAGAGCGTTAGGAGTCAGTGTAGGCTTCAAGAACCCCAAAGGTCCTTCTTAGGGCCACATCTACCTGTGTGCAGGCTGCTGCTAGCAGTGTTTTTTTTTTTTTTTTCAGTCCTAAGGTCTCCGTGTACGTGTGTGCTGCGTCGACAACGTACAAAAATCAGACGCAACCAGCTACGGTTTACTGCAGGCTTGCGCCATTGTCTTTCCTGACTGGCAAATACCTGCTCTGCTAGAGTTAATAACTCTGCTACACTAAAGTTGTGTGTCACTTTTCCAGGGCCACACCACAGTTATTAAACGTATTGTTCATTGAATATCCGCAGTGGGGCCCTCCCTTTGCAAAAAAGCGAATTCAATTAATTATATTTGGCCTGCCTGTGTCAGTCCTAAGGTCTCCGGGTACGTGTGTGCTGCGTGGAGAACGTACAAAAATCAGACGCAACCAGCTACGGTTTACTGCAGGCTTGCGCCATTGTCTTTCCTAACTGGCAAATACCTGCTCTGCTAGAGTTAATAACTCTGCTACACTAAAGTTGTGTGTCACTTTTTCAGGGCCACACTACAGTTCTAAAAGTTATTGTTCATTGAATATACGCAGTGGGTCCTTCCCTTTGCAAAAAAGGAAAAGAAATTGTATTTGGCCTGCCTGTGTCAGTCCTAAGGTCTCCGTGTACGTGTGTGCTGCGTGGACAACGTACAAAAATCAGACGCAACCAGCTACGGTTTACTGCAGGCTTGCGCCATTGTCTTTCCTGACTGGCAAATACCTGCTCTGCCAGAGTTAATAACTCTGCTACACTAAAGTTGTGACACTTTTTCAGGGCCACACCACAGTTATTAAACGTATTGTTCATTGAATATCCGCAGTGGGGCCCTCCCTTTGCAAAAAAGCGAATTCAATTAATTATATTTGGCCTGCCTGTGTCAGTCCTAAGGTCTCCGTGTACGTGTGTGCTGCGTGGAGAACGTACAAAAATCAGACGCAACCAGCTACGGTTTACTGCAGGCTTGCGCCATTGTCTTTCCTGACTGGCAAATACCTGCTCTGCCAGAGTTAATAACTCTGCTACACTAAAGTTGTGTGTCACTTTTTCAGGGCCACACTACAGTTCTAAAAGTTATTGTTCATTGAATATACGCAGTGGGTCCTTCCCTTTGCAAAAAAGGAAAAGAAATGATATTTGGCCTGCCTGTGTCAGTCCTAAGGTCTCCGTGTACGTGTGTGCTGCGTGGAGAACGTACAAAAATCAGACGCAACCAGCTACGGTTTACTGCAGTCTTGCGCAATTGTCTTTCCTGACTGGGAAATCAAATCACTGGTAATACAGCATGCTGAGGGGTAGGGGTAGGCCTAGAGGATGTGGACGCGGCCGAGGACGCGGAGGGCCAAGTGAGGGTGTGGGCACAGGCCGAGCCAGTGCGGTGGCCAGGGGTAGAGGCAGGGCCAGACCGAATAATCCACCAACTGTTTCCCAAAGCGCCCCCTCGCGCCATGCCACCCTGCACAGGTCAAGGTGCTCTACGGTGTGGCAGTTTTTCACAGAGACGCCTGAAGACCGACGAACAGTGGTGTGCAACCTTTGTCGCGCCAAGATCAGCTGGGGAGGCACCACCAACAGCATGCGCAGGCATATGATGGCCAAGCACCCCACAAGGTGGGACGATGCCCGTTCAACGCCTCGTGTTTGCACCACTGCCTCTCCCCCTGTGCCCCTAGCTGCCACTGAGATCCAACCCCCCTCTGAGGACACAGGCACTACCGTCTCCTGGCCTGCACCCACACCCTCACCTCTGCTGTGCTCGGCCCCATCCACCAATGTCTCTCAGCGCACCGTCCAGCCATCGCTAGTGCAAGTGTTGGAGTGCAAGCGCAAGTACGCCGCCACAAACCCGCACGCTCAAGCGTTAAACGTGCACATAGCCATATTTATCAGCCTGGAGATGCTGCCGTATAGAGTTGTGGAAACGGAGGCTTTCAAAAGCATGATGGCGGCGGCTGCCCCGCGCTACTCGGTTCCCAGTCGCCACTACTTTTCCCGATGTGCCGTCCCAGGCCTGCACGACCACGTCTCCCGCAACATTGTACGCGCCCTCACCAACGCGGTTACTGCCAAGGTCCACTTAACAATGGACACGTGGACAAGCACAGGCGGGCAGTGCCACTATATCTCCCTGACGGCACATTGGGTGAATTTAGTGGAGGCTGGGACAGAGTCAGAGCCTGGGACCGCTCACGTCCTACCCACCCCCAGAATTGCGGGCCACAGCTCGGTGGTGGTATCTGCGGCGGTGTATGCTTCCTCCACTAAAGCACCTTCCTCCTCCTCCTCCTCCAACGCAACCTCTGTCTCGCAATCAAGATGTGTCAGCAGTACGTCGCCAGCAGTCGGTGTCACGCGGCGTGGCAGCACAGCGGTGGGCAAGCGTCAGCAGGCCGTGCTGAAACTACTCAGCTTAGGAGATAGGAGGCACACAGCCCACGAACTGCTGCAGGTCAGAGCAGACCGACCGTTGGCTTGCGCCGCTGAGCCTCCAACCGGGCATGGTCGTGTGTGACAACGGCCGTAAGCTGGTGGCGGCTCTGCAGCTCGGCAGCCTCACGCACGTGCCATGCCTGGCCCATGTCTTTAATTTGGTGGTTCAGCGCTTTCTGAAAAGCTACCCACGCTTGTCAGACCTGCTCGGAAAGGTGCGCCAGCTCTGCGCACATTTCCGCAAATCCCACACGCACGCTGCCACCCTGCGGACACTGCAACATAGGTTTAATCTGCCAGTGCACCGACTGCTGTGCGACGTGCCCACACAGTGGAACTCTACGCTCCACATGTTGGCCAGACTCTATGAGCAGCGTAGAGCTATAGTGGAATACCAACTTCAACTTGCGCGGCGCAGTGGGAGTCAGCCTCCTCAATTATTTACAGAAGAGTGGCCCTGGTTGGCAGCCATCTGTCAGGTCCTTGGAACATTTGAGGAGTCTACCCAGGTGGTGAGCGGCGATGCTGCAATCATTAGCGTCACCATTCCTCTGCTATGCATCTTGAGAAGTTCCCTGCAAAGCATAAAGGCAGACGCTTTGCGCTCGGAAACAGAGCCGGGGGAAGACAGTATGTCGCTGGATAGTCAGAGCACCCGCCTGTCTATATCTCAGCGCGTTGAGGAGGAGGAGCATGAGGAGGATGAGGAGGAGGGGGAAGAGACAGCTTGGCCCACTGCTGAGGGTACAGATGCTGCTGGGCTGTCATCCTTTCAGCGTGTATGGCCTGAGGAGGAAGAAGAGGAGGAGGATCCTGAAAGTGATCTTCCTAGTGAGGACAGCCATGTGTTGCGTACAGGTACTCTGGCACACATGGCGGACTTCATGTTAGGATGCCTTTCTCGTGACCCTCGCGTTACACGCATTCTGGCCACTACAGATTACTGGGTGTACACATTGCTCGACCCAAGGTATAAGGAGAACTTTTCCACTCTGATTCCCGAAGAGGAAAGGGGTTCGAGAGTGATGCTATACCACAGGGCGCTGGTGGACAAACTGATGGTAAACTTCCCATCCGACAGCGCTAGTGGCAGAAGGCGCAGTTCCGAAGGCCAGGTAGCAGGGGAGGCGCAGAGATCAGGCAGCATGTACAGCGCAGGTAGGGGAACATTCTCCAAGGCCTTTGCCAGCATTATGGCTCCCCAGCAAGACTGTGTCACCGCTCCCCAGTCAAGGCTGAGTCGGCGGGAGCACTGTAAAAGGATGGTGAGGGAGTACATAGCCGATCGCACGACCGTCCTCCGTGACGCCTCTGCCCCCTACAACTACTGGGTGTCGAAGCTGGACACGTGGCCTGAACTCGCGCTGTATGCCCTGGAGGTGCTTGCTTGTCCTGCGGCTAGTGTCTTGTCAGAGAGTGTGTTTAGTGTGGCTGGGGGAATCATCACGGATAAGCGTACCCACCTGTCAACCGACAGTGCCGACAGGCTAATACTCATCAAGATGAACAAAGCCTGGATTTCCCCAGACTTCTCTTCTCCACCAGCGGACAGCAGCGATACGTAAGCAATACGTAGGCTGCACCCGCGGATGGAAGCTACGTTCTCTCTCACCATCCAAAACGGGGACATTTCTGCTTCATCAATCTGTGTCTAATATTCCTCCTCCTCCTCCTGCTCCTCCTCCTGAAACCTCACGTAATCACGCTGAACGGGCAATTTTTCTTAGGGCCACAAGGCTCACTCATATAATTTTTCTAAACAATTTTAATATGTTTCAATGCTCTTAAAAGCGTTGAAACTTTAACTTGAACCAATTTTTCGTTAAACTGGGCTGCCTCCAGGCCTAGTTACCACTTAAGCCACATTAACCAAAGCGACTAATGGGTTTCACCTGCCCTCTTGGTTGGCCATGGCCAATTTTTTGGATGTACATTAGTACTGTTGATAACGCAATTTTTGTGGGCCCTCGCCTACAGTGTAATCAAATGAATTTTTAGCCCACCTGCATTACAGCTGATGTTACATCCGCTGTGTTGGGCAATGCAATGGGATATTTTTATGTACCGCCGGTGGGTTCCAGGGAGCCACCCATGCTGTAGGTGCACACGGAGTTTAACCTACATCTGTCCACTTGTAAAGAACCCCAGTCTGACTGAGGCATGCAGTGTGGGCCGAAGCCCACCTGTATTAAGCATGACATTACTACCTCAGCTGTGTTGGGCAATGCAATGGGATATTTCTATGTACCGCCGGTGGCTTCCTGGCACCCACCCATGCTGTGGGTCCACAGGGAATTATAAATGCATCTGTTTCCACTTGTAAAGAACCCCAGTCTGACTGGGGCATGCAGTGTGGGCCGAAGCCCACCTGCATTAAGCACGACATTACTACCTCAGCTGTGTTGGGCAATGCAATGGGATATTTCTATGTACCGCCAGTGGCTTCCTGGCACCCACCCATGCTGTGGGTCCACAGGGAATTATAAATGCATCTGTTTCCACTTGTAAAGAACCCCAGTCTGACTGGGGCATGCAGTGTGGGCCGAAGCCCACCTGCATTAAGCACGACATTACTACCTCAGCTGTGTTGGGCAATGCAATGGGATATTTCTATGTACCGCCGGTGGCTTCCTGGCACCCACCCATGCTGTGGGTCCACAGGGAATTATAAATGCATCTGTTTCCACTTGTAAAGAACCCCAGTCTGACTGGGGCATGCAGTGTGGGCCGAAGCCCACCTGCATTAAACATGACATTACTACCTCAGCTGTGATGGGCAATGCAATGGGATATTTTTATGTTCCGCCGGTGGGTTCCAGGGAGCCACCCATGCTGTAGGTGCACACGGAGTTTAACCTACATCTGTCCACTTGTAAAGAACCCCAGTCTGACTGGGGCATGCAGTGTGGGCTGAAGCCCACCTGCATTAAGCACGACATTACTACCTCAGCTGTGTTGGGCAATGCAATGGGATATTTCTATGTACCGCCGGTGGCTTCCTGGCACCCACCCATGCTGTGGGTCCACAGGGAATTATAAATGCATCTGTTTCCACTTGTAAAGAACCCCAGTCTGACTGGGGCATGCAGTGTGGGCCGAAGCCCACCTGCATTAAACATGACATTACTACCTCAGCTGTGATGGGCAATGCAATGGGATATTTTTATGTTCCGCCGGTGGGTTCCAGGGAGCCACCCATGTTGTCGGTCCACAGGGACTTCACAATAGGGAGTTGTACCTGCCTGTGTCTATGAATTAAAAACCGCGGTCTGACTAGGGCATGCAGACACCTTGACAGAATGAATAGTGTGTGGCACATAGGTTCCCCATTGCTATGCCCACGTGTGCAGCTCCTAATGGCGGTGGCACAGGATTATATTTCTCATTGCTTCTGTACAGCATTGTGGGCTATCGCCCCGCCCCTTTTAAAGAGGGTCGCTGCCTAGCCGTGCCAACCCTCTGCAGTGTGTGCCTGCGGTTCCTCCTCATGGCGGACACACTTCTAAATAGACATGAGTGTGGCGTGGCATGAGGGCAGCTGAAGGCTGCGCAGGGACACTTTGGTGTGCGCTGTGGGGGGGAGGGGGGGCGGTTGGGCAGCATGTAAGCCAGGAGAAGTGGCAGTGGAGTGTCATGCAGGCAGTGATTGTGCTTTGTTGGAGGTAGTGTGGTGCTTAGCTAAGGTATGCCATGCTAATGAGGGCTTTTCAGAAGTAAAAGTTTTTGGGAGGGGGGGGCCCCACTCTTGCCGCTATTGTGGCTTAATAGTGGGACCTGTGAACTTGAGATGCAGCCCAACATGTAGCCCCTCGCCTGCCCTGTCCATTGCTGTGTCGTTCCCATCACTTTCTTGAATTGCCCAGATTTTCACACAAGGAAACCTTAGCGAGCATCAGCGAAATACAAAAATGCTCGGGTCGCCCATTGACTTCAATGGGGTTCGTTATTCGAAACGAACCCTCGAGCATCGCGAAAAGTTCGTTCCGAGTAACGAGCACCCGAGCATTTTGGTGCTCGCTCATCTCTACCCTGGATCATTACTCTTCCACCTCTTCATATTAGCTCATCGGTATCAGAAAAACTGATCTTGTTGTTTGCAGCAACCAAATATCTGAACTCTGATTGCTATGGATATAAAGGGCACTTTGATAGGGTGGTACATGAGCCCCATAGAACAGCAGGTACAAACATGTATAATATGAACAACCAGACTGGGACAGAACATTTCTTGGGAGCGGTGGGTTTGGGTGGGAAGGTGATCAGTTTGCAGTCTTTGTAGATTGGTCTGCACGGATTCTGTAGACTTGTTGCGTCGATGACGATCTCTGATGAGAAATCACTTTTAAAATTGCTGACTCCAACAACCATCAGAATAAAGGGCTCCAGGTAGTCATCACAGAAAAGCAGAGATTCCTGAGAATGTGTCATCATGTTGCTGTCAGGAGCTACACACAAATTATGCACAATATAAAGTCCATTATCTGCTCTTCAAAGAGTGATTGCAGCTCCAGAGTAGATACATACATTGATAGAAAAGAGCTGAATTCACTGAGCACACCAACGTGTTGTGTGATTAAGGATAGGGCCACATGCAGATCGCAAAAAAATCCAGCCTTGGAGGATAATTTTTTGCAAGTTATAGGCCGCAAGAACTTGTGAGTTGTGCCGAAACCCCATTGACATTAATGACAATGGAAGTGGAAGGGTTACACGGCGATCTTTGGTCATGTGACTTATGCCATTGTGTAACCCTAGCCTTAATATGAAAAACTTGCTTAGCTCTGCTACGTCTCTACACAACAATCAAGTTTTTGTATCCCTGGGGGTTATGGCGACTTATTACCTATAAGAGAGAACAAAAAGTCTTTACAACCCCCATATCTGACCGCAGCCTATTGTGTGTGTATAAAGGCTAGGCCTCCAGTGACCATCTATAATGTATGCATGCATGGATATACTCACATACCCAGGAGGACCCAACTGTTGACTGCTGAGCACACAGCAATTCCCACCTGCCAAGCAAGTAAAGTACTTTTACACAGATTGTCCAATAATTGGGCCATGTAAGAAGTACAACAATCAACAAACAAGTGAACGCTCATTTGTTGGCTGATCGCTGACATTCAGCAAGCATAGCACTTCTCACTGGTCACCTGTACATCTTCATGTGTGAGCGAAGAAATGCACACATGGTCTGTGAGAACGAACAATTAAACTAATGATCATCTCCATACCAGTAAAACTCAGCTTGTGTAAAACTCAAGTATATGAATGTTGATCAACCTGCTTAGGGATTGGCACTTGTTAGACCAGGTCAAGAATTAGTCCAATGTAAAAGGACTCCAACCATCTAGGATTGGCAAAACCAGTTAGTCGGACATTACTAAGGAACCAATGTAAGGCTGCATTCCCACGAACGTATATCGGCTCGGTTTTCACGCCGAGCCTATATAAGTTGTTCTCCTTTGCAGGGGGGGAGGATGGAAGAGCCAGGAGTAGGAATTGAGCTCCCGCCCCCTCTCTGCCTCCTCTCCGCCCCTCTGCACTATTTGCAATGGGGAGAGGCGGGCCGGGGGTGGGGCTAATTCTCCACACTTAGCCACGCCCATGGCCCGCCTCTCCCCATTGCAAATAGTGCAGAGGGGCGGAGAGGAGGCAGAGAGGGGGCGGGAGCTCAGTTCCTGCTCCTGGCTCTTCCATCCTCCCCCCCCCCTGCACACGAGGACAAAGTATATAGGCTTGGCGTGAAAACTGAGCCGATATACGTTCGTCTGAATGCAGCCTTGATGACTATTAGGCAGAAAGGTGCCATTGGATCTGTGCATTTAATGATAAGTATACTATATATACCCTCAGTAATGAGGGTTAGGTATCTCACCTTGTGCTTAAGTTCAATTTAGGTTCAGATGAGATCATCCTAACAAGATCCCTGATTATCTGCTCCGGTAACAGCTGGCCCGACGACGGTATCCGATTGGCTTGCACAGAAATGGAGGGAAGAAGAGGAGCAAAATTGATGGCCTATTAACAGCAGCTGATTGGCTGGGTGAAAAACTGTGGGATGGAGCTGTTCTATAAGAACCCTAAAGATCAGTGATACAGCAGCAGTTTAAAAATCCAAGTCAAAGTTCCCCCCATCGTCCCTTGCCTTCGGTTTACATCGTCACGGTATTTGATTAAGAGGGTGGTTTGGATGGTATTAATTGATTGGTTGGGATGGGGACTTGAGTTGATAGGACTAAGTCTTCATTTAATTTATTACAAAGTTGATGGTGGTATAGGGGCTGGAGTTGGTAGGACGACACAAATAACTTTAAGTTATATTGTTACTTGTGTCGTGTGACCAAGTATTGGTTTGAAGTACTACATGGAGATTGATGATATTGGTTTATAGGAGGAAAACTCCCCAACTGAACCCTTTAATTAAACACTGCAGCAGTTAGTTTAATTGTATGTCAATAACGAATAGGATCCCATGAGAATCAAAGAGTTTTTGTATCAATCTGGATATGCAGTACATGGACTGAAAGTTATGATTGTGAAAAACTGTGTGGTACTCTAATGTACCTTCGAAGGGTGATCATTTTGCTTCTGCCCCTCCAAATAGAGACCTTGAGAAAAATGTGATCATTCTTTTTGGAGATTCTTTAGCCCCCACTGCATCTTTGTGATGAGTTGTTGAAAGATGTTTGGTAATGTTTCCCTTGCTACTATGTGTGACCAAAAATCGTTACACAATGGATATCATAGTCACTCTTTGTCCTGGCCCTTTCAATTAATGGAAATTTGGCTTACAACTGTGTACTAAATTTGGATTAATATGGCATGTTCACACTGTGGCACAGTATAGTATCTTGAATAAAACACTCACTTAATCTGCAATAGCAAATCAAAGTCTGTTTAAGGGTATGTTAACGTGTGGCGGACATGCTGCAGAATGTCCACAGCGGATAATTCAGCAGCCAATTACACAGCATTTCCACATCCAAAAACAACCAAAATCTGTACCATTGGTGTGGATTTTCACTGGAAATTAACTGCGGGTACTACGCCCCCTCACCTCCTCCGAAGATTTCCTGCTGTCAGCGCTCCCCGGCGTATGGTTCCCAGTGGCCTCACCTTACCAATGGAACCACAACTGACCAGGCCACTGGGAACCAGAAGCTGTGAAGCGCTGATAGCAGGAAGCCTTCATAGGAGGCGAGGGGAGATCCGTATAGTATGAAATCAGTCAAAATCTGCACCAATGGTATGGATTTTGACTGTTTTTTGGATGCGGAATTTGCTGTGTAAATTTCCGCTGCTGACACCCTGCATTTCCACCATATGTAAACATACCTTAAGTCAGCTTGAGGTATGCTGCCACGTGTAGTGTCCTCAATAGTTATAGTGTCCCCTATATCAACCCCAGCACTAATAGTGACCACCCACAGTGGCCTCAATAGTTATAGTGTCCCCTATATTGGTCCCAGTAGTAATAGTGACCCGCTTCCACAGTGGCCTTAATAGTTATAGTGTCCCCTATATCGACAACAGTAGTAATAGTGACTCCCACAGTAGTCCCAGTAGTAATAGTGCTCCCCCTAAGACCGATATACTTACCTCCTCTTTGTCTTCAAAGTGCTACTGCTCCTCTAATCGGCACTGCTGCGGATGGAAGTGTGTGTGCCTGGATTCCTCTTCTTTCTCCTCTCCTCCTATGGAACTAAGGAGGAGAGGTCATGGGAGGAGGAACCCAGGTGCACACACTGCCGTCAGTATGTGCACCTCTAGCAGTGCCACTGAGTGATTACCAGCGGAGGACCCATGGCACCACAGCTGGTAATCCCTTTCACGGTGACCACTCATTCCGAAAGTGTGACACAAATCCCAAAAGCAGGACAAAAGCAGGACAAAAGCGCGGCAAAGGGTCCCAAAGTGGGATTTACCTGCCTAAATCGGGACATCTGGTCACCTTACATTAAAGCAAACCAAAGATGGCCACACCAGATTCTCAGACTACCTCGTACACACTGCTAATATACATTAGTCTAAGATACTACACCTGCTTTGATTAGCCAGTGTTGACCACATGAGCAGTACTGGCCAATCAGAGCAGCCAATAGTGTCTTAGACTACCGATGCATACTAATACACAATGTACATCAGGTAATCAGAAAAGTGCTATCCTTGTTTTTTCAGGCCCAGAGGGTCACTTTAAAGCCACTGAAATGTTGTAATGACTTGCTTAGAGACCTCTGCTTGTTGATTGGTCATTATGTTGTATATGATATACTGGATTGAAGGTTCTGGAACTCCTGATTAAATCATCTGCATAAGTACCACAGAGGAGGTTTTCAAGGATCTGACAGCCCTTTTAGAAGAGTAAATAAAAAATTGACAATGAGTTTACATTTCAGTACATTCCACTTCCATTTTCTAGTACATAGGGGGCCAACTGGTCCTCTTTAACGGTTATTTTTAAAAAAGAGGCCTCAATGATAACTTTCAGTATCAAGTGTGGTATCAATCAATGAAGAAAGAACAAGTCAGTTTCCCTCTCTGGGTCAGTTCTCACATATCTGTTCTTGGAATGTCCAGCTACATTTTCCAGCCCTCCCGCCAATCTTCTGCAAGATACATGAGTGCATCAGAATATGTTTAATATGGGAAGTTTTATTATTTTAACAGCATTAATGCAATAATTATTAAAACAGCATTAATCCAAAAGTCTGCAAAGATAATTTATATGTAGCAGAAACATAAATCAATATTCATATGTGGAATCACTTATCAGCTGTTTCCTCCAAGAGCTCTATAGATGTGTAGGTGGAGGAAATGAGTCAGCAGCTGCATAGAATAGAGTTTGGAAAGTTACAAGAAATCCGATTTTTATTGAGCATTGTGTCCCCTGGAAAAGGGATTACAAATGAATCTAGCTAGAAAACATAAATAGTTAATTATAATATTGGTTATATACTGTGAGGCTGCGCCCCATACAATTACTGGAGATTTAATGTTATATGATACTTATTTAATAAGTGCCTGTGTAATGTTTCCTAGTGTGCTACAGTCCTAGACAGGATTATTGCCCAACCCGTGTTGAATCTTCCTCCCCTGAGATTCACAAAGTGAATGTCTCCTAAAATGTTGACAGAAAAGATATCAGACTTTAAAGGGAACCTGTCAGCACTTTGAGCCCCATAAACTATGACTTCTCAGGGCATGGCGCTGGATGGGGAGACTCGGTGAGTATAACAAGCAGCTCCCCAGACTCCCCGTTCCCTCACCTTTGAGCCCCATAACATAGTTTATGAATAGAGATGAGCGAGTATACTCGCTAAAGGCAATTGCTCGAGCGAGCATTGCCTTTAGCGAGTATCTCCCCCGCTCGAGACTGCAGGTTCGGGTGCCGGCGCGGGAGAGCGGTGAGTAGCGGCAGTCAGCAGGAGGGAGCGGGGGGAAGAGAGGGAGAGAGAGATCTCCCCTCCGTTCCGCCCCGCTCTCCCCCGCAGCTCTGTGCCCGCTGCCGGCACCCGAACCTGCAGTCTCGAGCGGGGGAGATACTCGCTAAAGGCAATGCTCGCTCGAGCAATTGCCTTTAGCGAGTATACTGGCTCATCTATATTTATGAACGTTTCCATAAATACACTCACAGCAGCGTATTTAAGATGTGAAGAGCCACATAATCAGACTGTTGCGTGCATCATATTACTGAAATATTTGCGCACACAGGGCGAGTTCACAAACACGCGTGGCACTTCCTTTCTGTGAAATTGATTGGCCTTTAAAACCTCAAAAAGTTCAGCTATCTTCTTTTCCTGCATTTGCGCAGTGTCACACCCTTTCCCTTGCGTATTTGCGCACCTGCTGTAGATTTCTATGGGGCCTTTGCTGCACACAATACAGAAAAATAGAGCAGGTCCTATTTTTTCACGCATGCATGAAATGTGCAGGCAAAACACACTTATGAGAATAAGCCTATTTAAATTAATGGGTTCTATTCTCTATGTTTACCGTGCACTGATTTTGCGTGAGCAAAAATGTGTGCAAACTCGCTCATGTGAAGGAGCCCTTAAGGTCCCATTGGAAACAATGGGTGAGGTGTTCATAGGAAATGCTAAAATAAAGAACATGCTGCGATTTTTATCCTCGCTGCAAGAGAGAAAAAATTGCTCATGTGAATCATGAGTTGTCGCCAGTGTGAATGTAGCCTTACGTGCAGAAATTGCCACTGAAAACTCACTATGGATTTTCCATGTAACCATAACCACAGTCCAGATTCAGCTGGGCTTATGCCCATTTACACGCATATTTGTGTGACAGACAATGCGTTTTTTGCATGAGCCTCTCTGTTTGTTCCTGCACATTTGCACATGCGAAAGAAACACTCAACCAGGGTCCCAACCATTGAAAAGGCCAATTAGTGTAATTAGTTTCATATTTTCTATTTCCCTCTGCAAACGCGCAGAAAAATAGAACTTGAATTTGTTTTTGCACAATGGAGTTACGCATGCTGGGCCTTAATGTCTACACAGATCTTGCATACTGATTTGCATACTTACAAGTCTTTATACCTGCTATTGTACACTTAGGATCTATTCACACTCAACATGCAGTGCACATTTGATGCACGCACCAGGAAATGCCGCCAGCGCATACATTAAACAAGTCCATGAACTTTTACGGGCCCAACAGATGTTAACAGAGTGTCCTGTTGGCATCTGCCAGGCTGATCTACATTTTGCTTAGCTTGATTGAAAACCGCAGCCTTCGCTTTCCCGTGCAGCTGCTCGACAACAAGAAAAGTAAGCACAAGGTATATATATACATATATATATATATATATATATATATATATATATACATATATATATATATATATATAAATACACACACACACACATATATATATGTGTATATGTATATATGTCCCTTACAATGTGTACAGTTGCATACGTGCAGGATATATTTTTAGTATATACAGTGGTTTACGTTTTCCACTGCAAGGTAGTGTGAAAACACCCTAATTTGAGATAGGGAAAGCTATGTTCCTCAGAATGCAGTGCAGCAAAGAGCATTGAAAAAAAATCGAAGTTCAGTTAGAGCTGTGCCTGTGAATAAGCTTTCTGCTGGTACCAATAGCAACATGAGGAAGCTGAAAGCGTCTATGGACTATAGTAAAGGCCGGATCAATGCAACTATTCACAAAGTTGCTAAACTTTTCACACTTAATATTTAGGTATAATTTAAGCAACATGATGTAATTTCATGTTCAAAGGTGAACAAATGCCTAAATAGCTGTATTTTAGATGGGACAATCAGGGAAATCATACTTAAAGCCTTCAGTATTTTTCCACTAATGAGTGCTGCAAACATTATCTCTTTATCATTCCTCAGAAGAGGGCTTTGTTGCGGAGTACCTAATTACTGGATCATTAGCTGCATGAAAATATTGAGCTGCTAAACAACTGAGAAAGTTTTTAACAAGGCAGCGATTCAGCTGTTACAGTAGGTTTCTTACACATGAAGAGTTGACAGTCTGAGGAGCTGAAACAAACTGGGGTAGATTTTTCTAGATAGAAGATTAGGGTGACTAATTAGCTTTGATATCGACTGTCTTACGTCACAGACACTGCTGGCAGCGTACAGAAAGCGGAGGATTTCTGCAGAGTTGTGATGTGGCTCGTTTTTTATGTAGCTGTTATTTATATAGCACCGTCAGGTTAGCTGGCGATTTACATGGCACAATAATTGGGGTAATACATTGTTACAATTACAGAAGACAATGTGCTACAGACGCAGGAAAGCTGGGCTCACAAGATACATTGGGAAGGAGGCCTACACATACGAGATCATAGCCTGTAAATGTAGTTGGACACAATTGCTTTTTCAATAATTTTTTTATTGGATTTTACAGTAAACAATAAAGAATAAAAAAGTTGACATATTTGTTGTGTTAGAATACAATTTTTTAAACACTAGGAATAACGCCTAGGCGGAGCCTTTTACATTCCTTAATGTCATGTTGTCTCTCATTCCGTAGAAGGGCCATCATCACTGCCCCACCATTACTTCCAGTCCTGGTTGCCAAAGGGAAGAAGGCTGCAGTCAAGACCAAGAGCTGAATTGTAAATTTCCTGACATTTTAAAGGGGTATTTACTAGAGATGAGCGAACGTACTCGTCCGAGCTTGATACTCGTTCGAGTATTAGCGTGTTCGAGATGCTCGTTACTCGTAACGAGCACCACGCGATGTTCGGGTTACTTTCACTTTCATCTCTGAGACGTTAGCGCTCTTTTCTGGCCAATAGAAAGACAGGGAAGGCATTACAACTTCCCCCTGCGATGTTCAAGCCCTATACCACCCCCCTGCAGTGAGTGGCTGGCGAGATCAGGTGTCACCCGAGTACATAAATCGGCCCCTCCCGCGGCTCGCCACAGATGCATTCTGACAGAGATCAGGGAAAGTGCTGCTGCTATAGGGAGAGCGTTAGGAGTTATTTTAGGCTTCAAGAACCCCAACGGTCCTTCTTAGGGCCACATCTGACCGTGTGCAGTACTGTTGAGGCTGCTTTTAGCAGTGTTGCACAATTTTTTTTTTTGTATATCGGCCATGCAGAGCATTGCGTCCGCAGTCTGCAGTCATTGTACAGAGTATAGGGGCAGTACTGGTGAGGCAGGGAAAGAGATATTCAGGCTATATAGGCAGTGGGCTTTTTCCAAAAAATTGATCGCCGTCATCCCGCCAGAGGGAAACAGTATACATAATATTATACGCTGCCTACAGTATCTATCTGCTGGGGGTTGTAGTCCTAATTAATACGCAGCTAAGCGTTACAGCACGCTTGCGCAAAATTGTTTCCTGGATCTGCTGTCTCTGTTACATGATCGCCGTCATCCCGCCAGAGGGAAAGAGTATACATAATATTATACGCTGCCTACAGTATCTATCTGCTGGGGGTTGTAGTCCTAATTAATATGCAGCTAAGCGTTACAGCAGGCTTGCGCAAAATTGTTTCCTGGATCTGCTGTCTCTGTTACATGATCGCCGTCATCCCGCCAGAGGGAAAGAGTATACATAATATTATACGCTGCCTACAGTATCTGTCTGCTGTATCAGCTCAGCATTTAAAAAAAATAGAAGCAAAATACTTAAGGCGTACCACTGGCCTTTGGCCCCTTGACTGCTTCTGCGCTGTGAATTCCACTAGCTCAGTCATACGCACCTATGTCTCACTACAGGCGTACGCAAAATTGTTTCCTGGCTCTGCTGTGCGTTCCGTAAGGGAAGTCAGCCTCCAACCACAGGCCAATAAGCGGCACATTTAATTACAGCGTTCTGTTTCTGCACTACTGGTAATACAGCATGCTGAGGGGTAGGGGTAGGCCTAGAGGACGTGGACGAGGGCGAGGACGCGGAGGCGCAAGTCAGGGTGTGGGCACAGGCCGAGCTCCTGATCCAGGTGTATCGCAGCCGACTGCTGCGGGATTAGGAGAGAGGCACGTTTCTGGCGTCCCCACATTCATCTCACAATTAATGGGTCCACGCGGTAGACCTTTATTAGAAAATGAGCAGTGTGAGCAGGTCCTGTCGTGGATGGCAGAAAGTGCATCCAGCAATCTATCGACCACCCAGAGTTCTGCGCCGTCCACTGCTGCAACTCTGAATCCTCTGGCTGCTGCTCCTCCTTCCTCCAAGCCTCCTCACTCCATTACAATGACACATTCTGAGGAGCAGGCAGACTCCCAGGAACTGTTCCCGGGCCCCTGCCCAGAATGGCCAGCAATGGTTCCTCTCCCACTGGAGGAGTTTGTCGTGACCGATGCCCAACCTTTGGAAAGTTCCCGGGGTCCGGGGGATGAGGCTGGGGACTTCCAGCAACTGTCTCAAGAGCTTTCAGTGGGTGAGGAGGACGATGACGATGAGACACAGTTGTCTATCACTCAGGTAGTAGTAATTGGAGTACGTCCGAGGGAGGAGCGCACAGAGGATTCGGAGGAAGAGCAGCAGGACGATGAGGTGACTGACCCCACCTGGTTTGCTACGCCTACTGAGGACAGGTCTTCAGAGGGGGAGGCAAGTGCAGCAGCAGGGCAGGTTGGAAGAGGCAGTGCGGTGGCCAGGGGTAGAGGCAGGGCCAGACCGAATAATCCACCAACTATTTCCCAAAGCGCCCCCTCGCGCCATGCCCCCCTGCAGAGGCCGAGGTGCTCAAAGGTCTGGCAGTTTTTCACTGAGAGTGCAGACGACCGACGAACAGTGGTGAGCAACCTTTGTCGCGCCAAGATCAGCCGGGGAGCCACCACCACCAGCCTCACCACCACCAGCATGCGCAGACATATGATGGCCAAGCACCCCACAAGGTGGGACGAAGGCCGTTCGCCGCCTCCGGTTTGCACCACTGCCTCTCCCCCTGTGCCCCAACCTGCCACTGAGATCCAACCCCCCTCTGAGGACACAGGCACTACCGTCTCCTGGCCTGCACCCACACCCTCACCTCTGCTGTGCTCGGCCCCATCCACCAATGTCTCTCAGCGCACCGTCCAGCCATCGCTAGTGCAAGTGTTGGAGTGCAAGCGCAAGTACGCCGCCACAAACCCGCACGCTCAAGCGTTAAACGTGCACATAGCCATATTTATCAGCCTGGAGATGCTGCCGTATAGAGTTGTGGAAACGGAGGCTTTCAAAGGTATGATGGCGGCGGCGGCCCCGCGCTACTCAGTTCCCAGTCACCACTACTTTTCCCGATGTGCCGTCCCAGCCCTGCACGACCACGTCTCCCGCAACATTGTACGCGCCCTCACCAACGCAGTTACTGGCAAGGTCCACTTAACAACGGACACGTGGACAAGCACAGGCGGGCAGGGCCACTATATCTCCCTGACGGCACATTGGGTGAATTTAGTGGAGGCTGGGACAGAGTCAGAGCCTGGGACCGCTCACGTCCTATCCACCCCCAGAATTGCGGGCCCCAGCTTGGTGGTGGTATCTGCGGCGGTGTATGCTTCCTCCACTAAACCACCCTCCTCCTCCTCCTCCTACGCAACCTCAGTCTCGCAATCAAGATGTGTCAGCAGCAGCACGTCGCCAGCAGTCGGTGTAGCGCGGCACGGCAGCACAGCGGTGGGGAAGCGTCAGCAGGCCGTGCTTAAACTACTCAGCTTAGGAGAGAAGAGGCACACGGCCCACGAACTGCTGCAGGGTCTGACAGAGCAGACCGACCGCTGGCTTGCACCGCTGAGCCTCCAACCGGGCATGGTCGTGTGTGACAACGGCCGTAACCTGGTGGCGGCTCTGCAGCTCGGCAGCCTCACGCACGTGCCATGCCTGGCCCACATCTTTAATTTGGTGGTTCAGCGCTTTCTGAAAAGCTACCCACACTTGTCAGACCTGCTCGGAAAGGTGCGCCGGCTCTGCGCACATTTCCGCAAGTCCCACACGGACGCTGCCACCCTGCGCACCCTGCAACATCGGTTTCATCTGCCAGTGCACCGACTGCTGTGCGACGTGCCCACACGGTGGAACTCTACGCTCCACATGTTGACCAGGCTCTATGAGCAGCGTAGAGCTATAGTGGAATACCAACTCCAACATGGGCGGCGCAGTGGGAGTCAGCCTCCTCAATTCTTTACAGAAGAGTGGGCCTGGTTGGCAGACATCTGCCAGGTCCTTGGAAACTTTGAGGAGTCTACCCAGATGGTGAGCGGCGATGCTGCAATCATTAGTGTCACCATTCCTCTGCTATGCCTCTTGAGAAATTCCCTGCAAAGCATAAAGGCAGACGCTTTGCGCTCGGAAACAGAGGCGGGGGAAGACAGTATGTCGCTGGATAGTCAGAGCACCCTCCTGTCTATATCTCAGCGCGTTGAGGAGGAGGAGGAGGAGCATGAGGAGGATGAGGAGGAGGGGGAAGAGAGAGCTTGGCCCACTGCTGAGGGTACCCATGCTGCTTGCCTGTCATCCTTTCAGCGTGTATGGCCTGAGGAGGAGGAGGAGGATCCTGAAAGTGATCTTCCTAGTGAGGACAGCCATGTGTTGCGTACAGGTACCCTGGCACACATGGCTGACTTCATGTTAGGATGCCTTTCTCGTGACCCTCGCGTTACTCGCATTCTGGCCACTACGGATTACTGGGTGTACACACTGCTCGACCCACGGTATAAGGAGAACCTTTCCACTCTCATACCCGAAGAGGAAAGGGGTTCGAGAGTGATGCTATACCACAGGACCCTGGTGGACAAACTGATGGTAAAATTCCCATCCGACAGCGCTAGTGGCCGAAGGCACAGTTCCGAGGGCCAGGTAGCAGGGGAGGCGCAGAGATCAGGCAGCATGTACAGCACAGGCAGGGGAACACTCTCTAAGTCCTTTGACAGCTTTCTGGCTCCCCAGCAAGACTGTGTTACCACTCCCCAGTCAAGGCGGGAGCACTGTAAAAGGATGGTGAGGGAGTACGTAGCCGATCGCACGACCGTCCTCCGTGACGCCTCTGCCCCCTACAACTACTGGGTGTCGAAGCTGGACACGTGGCCTGAACTCGCGCTGTATGCCCTGGAGGTGCTTACTTGTCCTGCGGCTAGCGTCTTGTCAGAGAGGGTGTTTAGTGCGGCTGGGGGAATCATCACGGATAAGCGTACCCGCCTGTCAACCGACAGTGCCGACAGGCTTACACTCATCAAGATGAACAAAGCCTGTATTTCCCCAGACTTCTCTTCTCCACCAGCGGACAGCAGCGATACCTAAACAATACGTAGGCTGCACCCGCGGATGGAAGCATTGTTCTCTATCACCATCAAAAACGTGGACCTTTTAGCTTCATCAATCTGTGTATAATATTCATCCTCCTCTTCCTGCTCCTCCTCCTGAAACCTGACGTAATCATGCCGAACGGGCAATTTTTCTTAGGCCAACAAGGCTCAGTCATATAATTTTTGTAAACAATTTTTATACGTTTCAATGCTCATTAAAGCGTTGAAACTTTCACCTGAACCAATTTTTATTTTAACTGGGCTGCCTCCAGGCCTAGTTACAAATTAAGCCACATTAACCAAAGCGATTAATGGGTTTCACCTGCCCTCTTGGTTGGGCATGGGCAATTTTTCTGACGTACATTAGTACTGTTGGTACACCAAGTTTTTGGGGCCTACAGTGTAATCCAATTAATTTTTTGACCACCTGCATTAAAGCTGACGTTACATCAGCTGTGTTGGGCACTGCAATGGGATATATTTATGTACCGCCGGTGCGTTCCAGGGAGCCACCCATGCTGTGGGTCCACAGGGAGTTGTAACTGCATGTGTCTACTTCTAAAGAACCCCAGTCTGACTGGGGCATGCAGTGTGGGCCGAAGCCCACTTGCATTTAACATGACATTACCTCAGCTGTGATGGGCAATGCAATGGGATATATTTATGTACCGCCGGTGGCTTCCTGGCACCCACCCATGCTGTCGGTCCACACGGAGTTGTAACTGCATGTGTCCACTTCTAAAGAACCCCAGTGTGACTGGGGCATGCAGTGTGGGCCGAAGCCCACCTGCATTTAATCGGACGTTACCTCAGCTGTGATGGGCACTGCAATGGGATACATTTATGTACAGCCGGTGGGTTCCAGGGAGCCACCCATGCTGTGGGTGAACACGGAATTCCCATTGCGGAGTTGTACCTGCCTGTGACTATTTATAAAAAACCGCGGTCAGACTGGGGCATGCAGACACCTTGACAGAATGAATAGTGTGTGGCACATAGGTTCCCCATTGCTATGCCCACGTGTGCAGCTCCTGATGGCGGTGGCACAGGATTATATTTCTCATTGCTTCTGTACAGCATTGTGGGCTATCGCCCCGCCCCTTTTAAAGAGGGTCGCTGCCTAGCCGTGCCAACCCTCTGCAGTGTGTGCCTGCGGTTCCTCCTCATGGCAGACGCACTCATAAGTAGACATGAGGGTGGTGTGGCATGAGGGCAGCTGAAGGCTGCGCAGGGACAATTTGGTGTGCGCTGTGGACACTGGGTCGTGCAGGGGGGGGGGTTGGGCAATATGTAACCCAGGAGAAGTGGCAGCGGAGTGTCATGCAGGCAGTGATTGTGCTTTGTTGGAGGTAGTGTGGTGCTTAGCTAAGGTATGCATTGCTAATGAGGGCTTTTCAGAAGTAAAAGTTGTTGGGGGGGGGCCCACTCTTGCCGCTATTGTGGCTTAATAGTGGGACCTGGGAACTTGAGATGCAGCCCAACATGTAGCCCCTCGCCTGCCCTATCCGTTGCTGTGTCGTTCCCATCACTTTCTTGAATTGCCCAGATTTTCCCAATGAAAACCTTAGCGGAGCATAGGTCCCATACAAAAATGCTAGGGTTGCCCATTGACTTCAATGGGGTTCGTTACTCGAGCCATAAGTGTAATAGGAACTATTGTTCCCATTGATTTCAGTGAGAGTAAAGCTGTCTATAACATTATCGGCCCTGACCACCAATAACGATATCTGTCCCACTGCACTGATAGCGGGCCAGACAATTAGCTGATCGCTGGGGTTCCCGAGTGGTGGACCCCCACAATCAACTATTGATGACCTATCCTGAGGATAGGTCATCGATAGTAAAAATCCTAGAATACCTATTCAATGGGCCTTACAATAAAGATGGAAAGTCCACTACTTTAACAAACGATAATCATGCATACAACCATTACCTTCCATCTCCTCGGTTCAGGTCATTACTTGTCATTTATTTTAATGTGTGATGTTATACAGTATTTTATGAGTTGTGTGTGTGTTTTGCTTTTGATAGCACTATGACCTAAATCACTCTCTCCATAAGCTTCTCTGTCAGACACAAAGCCGTAGAGGATGTAAGACGAAAATGAATTGATGGATTTCCATGTTACTTTTATCACCTTGTTACATGATCGCACTTCTTGTTTTCTATCACATGCATGGCTGATGATTCTCACAGTGTGATATCATGTCCTGTAGCCTCAGAGTACACAGTGATTGTACTTTTCGCAGGTCTTCTTACATGTCTATTTTAGTAGGAACTTGTATTCCCCTTGAAATACCATCTCTTGACGATCTTTTTTTTTATAACACTGCATTGTACTGCTTCTCTGTTCTTCTTCCAGGGAAAGTTTGATTAAGCTGACTACTTTTGGCTACCATCCCCCTTTTCAATGGGGTAATTCTCTCTACACAATGCAATCAGTGCTGACAAGGACAGGGTGAGATGTAGCCTTTAGGTCAGTGGTGGCATGTAGACCTCAGATTACTGACCAGTAGCTCTTGATGTTGGGCCACCAGTTTGTTCTCTTGCTGGTTTCTACCCAAAAATGGGAAGACTGCTTTTCTGTAGTTTCTTGTTTTCCTGTAGTGAATTGGGAGCGTCAGTCATTTTTATTAGCTGGTGAGGGTCTCGCACACTGCCTGTAAGACAATATACACAGGTATATATACAGAAAGTATGGCGGTAAGTACATATGGCTACTGTGACTATTATAGGAGTTCAGGAGCATATGAACAGTGGGTATGAAAAAAATTTGCAGCAGCAGGACGTGGACTGGACAAGAACTCCACCATGCAGAGGACTAACCAGTACCTGTTGACAGGAGGGGCCAGAATAAATACACTACTGTAATAGTTGATTAGCTGGCTGAGGATACATCTCCACGCTAGCCAATCAAATCCCACACCAGCTGTAAGCTTTTCTACTATTTACCAATTTAGGAACAACCACTCCTCTTTTTTCTTTACTCCTACTGTATGTTCACCCTGTAGGGTCATTTGTTCTCACACTGTACATGCAGTATTTTTTTGCTGAGACCTGTGTGTCTTTCTTTACATAGTGTGCATGTTTTATACTTGTTAGTCAATAAAAAAGAAAGCATTAAAAAAATCACAAGCAGACAGTAGTTTAGGGCTAATGCCCATGGCAGAAATCCGCGGCGTTATCCCGCGTTATCTATTGAGCCGCATAGCTGTCTGCATTTCAATGTTCAAGAAATCGCGTTATGCTCTAATTGCTGTGGGGAAATCATCATGTGATACGTCTGCTGTGAGCACAGCAGAAGTATCGTGTGATTATGCGTCACCACCCACCGCCGGCCGCATCATCGCCCACTGCCAACGCTTCATGCACCATACTGCGCATACGCGCCAGCTCGCCAGACGGGACTCATGCGGCGGATCTGGAGAAGTGAGTATGGGGTCTTTGGGGGGCGCCATGTCGGACTCCACTGCGATATTCCACTTGCAACACGGCTGTGCGCATGAGGCCTTACTTGTTAGCACCCAACGCCAAATGACAGCACACATGTGCGGACATCACAATCCCATGGGCAGAGTTGTGGTTGTAACATTAGCCTGCATCACTCTCTATGTTGTGGCCACCACACAGTGACACTGAGGCTCTAGAAAAAGTAGATTCCATATTGAAATCCCATAGATCCCATACTGAAAAAAGTTTGACTATTGCTATTCAAAGACTTAGGATCCCAAAGATTTTGTCCAATGTAAAATGTACTATAGTGTCTTGTTTTATAAATGTGTGATCCAAGTTCTAAGTGATTCTTCTCAGTAAGAGAAACCAAGTAATCTTGTAGATATGATACCTTTTAATGGCTAACAAAAATACATGATGTTATAGCAAGCTTTCAAACCAACGCAGGGTTCTTCCTCAGGCGTAAACCCTGGAAGAACCCTGAGTAGGTTCAAAAGCTCGCTATAACATCAGGTATTTTTGTTAGCCATTAAAAGGTATCATATCTACAAGATTACTTGGTTTCTCTTACTGAGAACAATTACATTGGCCTCTACTGGCTAACACGGTCCAAACTTTTTGTGTTTTACCAAGTTCTAAGCACACATATGTAAAGGGGTTGTCCAGTTGTAAACTATTGATGGCCTATCTTGAGGATACTTTTTCAATAGTAGATCAGCAAGAGTCTGTCACCTGAGACCCTCGCCAATCAGCTATTCACCGGGCCAGTGTGCTTTTGCACTGTGCTGTTTTCTGCAGGAAGCATGCATCTTTGTTCCCAATATAGTGACCAAATTTGGTATACCTAGTCTGGCCACCGCAGTGAGAACAGAGCTGCCTGGTTTCTGTAGAAATCAGCTGAGTGCATGTACACACTGGCCCAGTGATCAGTAGGGGCCTTGGGCAGCAGACCCCCGCTGATCTACTATTGATGTCCTAACCCAAGGGTAGGCCATTAGTACTTTACAAAGTACACTGAGGACAGCTTCATACGAGCATATGCGCATGCTTCAGCACATCGTATTTGCATTATAAACGAAGTAGATTTGAGCAAGTATCAGTGCATTTAAATGTACATTTTGCGCACGCAGGGTACGTTTATTTGCGCTCAGCAGACAAACACCCCTGATTTACATGGCTATATATCCTAATTAGGTCCAGATGTGTCCGTTTTTTCAAGGAATTGCACAGAGTATTGCGCATTTCCACGAGCATTGAGTGCGCATTTGTGCACCCCCCCATAGACTTCTTTGGTGCCAAATGCGTACAAAATATTTTTTTGCGTGCATGAGAAATGTGCGTGCAAAAAAAGGAAATGTGAACGAACCCATTTTCTATTTTCTGAGAATTGCAGAGACAATTTTTGCATGTACAAATACTCCTGCGTGAAGGAGAACTGACTTGTATATGCGCAATGCAAAAACCGAAAGGAAATACATTTCATTGTGTCTAAACTTGTAAGTGAACTTCATGGATTTAGTTACATTGGATGTTGCCTCTTGTGTGTGTCCATGACCAACACTAACAAAATATGCTGGAATTCAAGTACTGCTAAAGCTGAAGAGTAGACTGTTGCTTGAATGCACAAGAAAACTAGACATGGACTGCAGATCAAGTTTGCTTTCCTTTCAAGTAACACAATGTCAGTGTGTTTTATTTGGAAATAAATCCTTCCCATTTACCATATGCTTGCACTCGTTTCCATGGAACTTCCTGTGAGAATCCTCAGCAGGATGCAAGCTCTCATTCAATCACCGCTTGCTAATAACGCCTAGTAATATTGGAGAGCAGCAGCTGAATGTAATAAGGCAGGCAGTGGACAAGCAATGATAAATGTGTTACATAAACAATCAGGACTGCAAATGCTGAAAGTTTGTTTTCTAAACAATGAAACTTTTCTTCCTCATATTTAGTTGTCCTCTCTTCCTCCTGACACGTATTGATGTTCCTCTCCAATTACGTTATTTTAGTTGGCCGTGGCACAATTTTAGAGGAACCAAAATAAATGATTATAATCCCGTCTAGATTGCTTCCTTCATTAACGTTAGTATCCTTCATTAATGCTCTTCTCCTAGTAAAGATAAAACGTCTCGGATTGATTCCTCAATTGGACTTGTGCAATGACACTGTAAGACAGAAAACATATTACAGAAGCTATTTTTAATGTAGGTTAGAAAACTGAACAAGTGACTTTATGGTTTTGTATGGTAAGTTTTTTACTTTTCTATTAAAGTGTTTTTCATACATGGAAATGTGTTATGGGAAAAGGACAGCCAATTTCATAGAGAAGCAGCCGCAACAATAGCTACATATATAGTACATACTTTGCTCACATAATGCCAGACAGTGACGAAATAAATATTGCCAGAGAACTAGTAAGTCCAATGTTCCGACAATGTCACAAAATGGCCAGATAAATAGTACATGTTGTTCCCAGACCTCACAGTGCCTAACTAAATAATAGTTCCAATGCTCTGACAATGCCACACAATTCCCACGTAAATAGTACAGTACATACTGTTCCCAAACAAGTTCCCATAGTGCACTGATGGTGTCATATAGTGCCCAGACCAATATTTCATACTGTCATGGCACAGTCAGAACATGTACGAGGTCTGGTGAGAAGTCACAGCATCAATGCCGGACTACATAATGCGCATGCTCAGTGCCATTTGGTGCTGGGTGCTCATGGAGTAACATCTCACTTCTGCAAGTAGACTTATTGGCTGGCTGAGTTGTCTCTCACCCCAGCCAGCCTATCCACAACAATCCTCAGCCATTTATATTGACTTCTCTGAGTAGAGGATGCCAGTTATACACTTGTGCTAGTCTGTATTCCTGTCTAGGTGTGGATTGGAAACTTATATTAGTTTAGTTAATGAGTAGAGATGAGCGAACACCAAAATGCTCGGGTGTTCGTTATTCAAAACGAATTTCCCGCGATGTTCGAGGGTTCGTTTCGAATAACGAACCCCATTGAAGTCAATGGGCGACCGGAGCATTTTTGTATTTCGCCGATGCTCGCTAAGGTTTTCATGTGTGAAAATCTGGGCAATTCAAGAAAGTGATGGGAACGACACAGCAACGGATAGGGCAGGCGAGGGGCTACATGTTGGGCTGCATCTCAAGTTCACAGGTCCCACTATTAAGCCACAATACCGGCAAGAGTGGGCCCCCCCCCTCCCAACAACTTTTACTTCTAAAAAGCCCTCATTAGCATGGCATATATTTGCTAAGCACCACACTACCTCCAACAAAGCACAATCACTGCCTGCATGACACTCCACTGACACTTCTCCTGGGTTACATGCTGCCCAACCGCCCCCCCCCCCCCTCCCCCCCACAGCGCACACCAAAGTGTCCCTGCGCAGCCTTCAGCTGCCCTCATGCCACACCACCCTCATGTCTATTTAGAAGTGCGTCTGCCATGACGAGGGACCGCAGGCACACACTGCAGAGGTTGGCACGGCTAGGCAGCGACCCTCTTTAAAAGTGGCGGGGCGATAGCCCACAATGCTGTACAGAAGCAATGAGAAATAGAATCCTGTGCCACCGCCATCAGGAGCTGCACACGTGGGCATAGCAATGGGGAACCTATGTGCCACACACTATTCATTCTGTCAAGGTGTCTGCATGCCCCAGTCAGACCGCGGTTTTTAATTCATAGACACAGGCAGGTACAACTCCCTATTGTGAAGTCCCTGTGGACCCACAGCATGGGTGGCTCCCTGGAACCCACCGGCGGTACACAAAAATATCCCATTGCATTGCCCAACACAGCTGAGGTAGTAATGTCGTGCATAATACAGGTGGGCTTCGGCCCACACTGTATGCCCCAGTCAGACTGGGGTTCTTTACAAGTGGAAACAGATGCATTTATAATTCCCTGTGGACCCACAGCATGGGTGGGTGCCAGGAAGCCACCGGCGGTACACAGAAATATCCCATTGCATTGCCCAACACAGCTGAGGTAGTAATGTCGTGCTTAATGCAGGTGGGCTTCGGCCCACACTGCATGCCCCAGTCAGACTGGGGTTCTTTTCAAGTGTACAGATGTAGTAAAAACTCCGTGTGCGCCTACAGCATGGGTGGCTCCCTGGAACCCACCGGCGGTACACAAAAATATCCCATTGCATTGCCCAACACAGCTGAGGTAGTAATGTCGTGCTTAATGCAGGTGGGCTTCGGCCCACACTGCATGCCCCCGTCTGACTGGGGTTCTTTTCAAGTGTACAGATGTAGTAAAAACAGATGTGTGCACCTACAGCATGGGTGGGTGCCAGGAAGCCACCGGCGGTACATAGAAATATCCCATTGCATTGCCCAACACAGCTGAGGTAACGTCAGCTGTAATGCAGGTGGGCTAAAAATTCATTTGATTACACTGTAGGCGAGTGCCCACAAAAATTGCTGTATCAACAGTACTAATGTACATCCAAAAAATTGGCCATGGCCAGCCAAGAGGGCAGGTGAAACCCATTAATCGCTTTGGTTAATGTGGCTTAAGTGGTACCTAGGCCTGGAGGCAGCCCAGTGTAACGAAAAATTGGTTCAAGTTAAAGTTCCAACGCTTTTAAGCGCATTGAAACTTTTAAAAATTGTTCAGAAAAATTATTTGAGTGAGCCTTGTGGCCCTAAGAAAAATTGCCCGTTCAGCGTGATTACGTGAGGTTTCAGGAGGAGGAGCAGGAGGAGGAGGAGGAATATTAGACACAGATTGATGAAGCAGAAATGTCCCCGTTTTGGATGGTGAGAGAGAACGTAGCTTCCATCCACGGGTGCAGCCTACGTATTGCTTACGTATCCTTGCTGTCCGCTGGTGGAGAAGAGAAGTCTGGCGAAATCCAGGCTTTGTTCATCTTGATGAGTGTTAGCCTGTCGGCACTGTCGGTTGACAAGCGGCTACGCTTATCTGTGATGATTCCCCCAGCCGCACTAAACACCCTCTCCGACAAGACGCTAGCCGCAGGACAAGCAAGCACCTCCAGGGCATACAGCACTAGTTCAGGCCACGTGTCCAGCTTCGACACCCAGTAGTTGTAGGTGGCAGAGGCGTCACGGAGGACGGTCGTGCGATCGGCTACGTACTCCCTCACCATCCTTTTACAGTGCTCCCGCCGACTCAGCCTTGACTGGGGAGCGGTGACACAGTCTTGGTGGGGAGCCATAAAGCTGTCCAGGCCCTTAAAGACTGTTGCACTGCCTGGGATGTACATGCTGCTCGATCTCCGCACCTCCCCTGCTACCTTGCCCTCGGTACTGCGCCTTCTGCCACTAGCGCTGTCGGCTGGGAATTTTACCATCAACTTGTCCGCAAGGGTCCTGTGGTATAGCAACACTCTCGAACGCCTTTCCTCTTCGGGAATGAGAGTGGGCAGGTTCTCCTTATAGCGTGGGTCGAGCAGTGTGTACACCCAGTAATCCGTTGTGGCCAGAATGCGTGCAACGCGAGGGTCACGAGAAAGGCATCCTAACATGAAGTCAGCCATGTGTGCCAGGGTACCTGTACGCAACACATGGCTGTCTTCACTAGGAAGATCACTTTCAGGATCCTCCTCCTCCTCCTCCTCCTCAGGCCATACACGCTGAAAGGATGACAGGCAATCAGCCGGTGTACCGTCAGCAGCGGGCCAAGCTGTCTCTTCCCCCTCCTCCTCATCCTCCTCATGCTCCTCCTCCTCCTCCTGTACGCGCTGAGAAATAGACAGGAGGGTGCTCTGACTATCCAGCGACATACTGTCTTCCACCGCCCCCGTTTCCGAGCGCAAAGCAGCTGCCTTTATGCTTTGCAGGGAATTTCTCAAGATGCATAGCAGAGGAATGGTGACGCTAATGATTGCAGCATCGCCGCTCACCACCTGGGTAGACTCCTCAAAATTACCAAGGACATGGCAGATGTCTGCCAACCAGGCCCACTCTTCTGAAAAGAATTGAGGAGGCTGACTCCCACTGCGCCGCCCATGTTGGAGTTGGAATTCGACTATAGCTCTACGCTGTTCATAGAGCCTGGCCAACATGTGGAGCGTAGAGTTCCACCGTGTGGGAACGTCGCACAGCAGTCGGTGCACTGGCAGCTTAAAGCGATGTTGCAGGGTGCGCAGGGTGGCAGCGTCCGTGTGGGACTTGCGGAAATGTGCGCAGAGCCGGCGCGCCTTTACGAGCAGGTCTGACAAGCGTGGGTAGCTTTTCAGAAAGCGCTGAACCACCAAATTAAAGACGTGGGCCAGGCATGGCACGTGCGTGAGGCTGCCGAGCTGCAGAGCCGCCACCAGCTTACGGCCGTTGTCACACACGACCATGCCCGGTTGGAGGCTCAGCGGCGCAAGCCAGCGGTCGGTCTGCTGTGTCAGACCCTGCAGCAGTTCGTGGGCCGTGTGCCTCTTATCTCCTAAGCTGAGTAGTTTCAGCACGGCCTGCTGACGCTTGCCCACCGCTGTGCTGCCACACCGCGCGACACCGACTGCTGGCGACATGCTGCTGCTAACACATCTTGATTGCGAGACAGAGGTTGCAAAGGAGGAGGAGGAGGAGGGTGCTTTAGTGGAGGAAGCATACACCTCCGCAGATACCACCACCGAGCTGGGGCCCGCAATTCTGGGGGTGGGTAGGACGTGAGCGGTCCCAGGCTCTGACTCTGTCCCAGCCTCCACTAAATTCACCCAATGTGCCGTCAGGGAGATGTAGTGGCCCTGCCCGCCTGTGCTTGTCCATGTGTCCGTTAATAAGTGGACCGTGGCAGTAACCGCGTTGATGAGGGCGCGTACAATGTTGCGGGAGACGTGGTCGTGCAGGGCTGGGACGGCACATCGGGAAAAGTAGTGGCGACTGGGAACTGAGTAGCGCGGGGCCGCCGCCTCCATGATACTTTTGAAGGACTCCGTTTCCACAACCCTATACGGCAGCATCTCCAGGCTGATGAATTTTGCTATGCGGACGGTTAACGTTTGAGCGTGCGGGTGTGTGGCGGCGTACTTGCGCTTGCGCTCCAACAGTTGCGCAAGCGACGGCTGGACGGTGCGCTGAACTACACTGGTGGATGGGGCCGAGGACAGCGGAGGTGAGGGTGTGGGTGCAGGCCATGAGGCGGTAGTGCCCGTGTCCTGAGAGGGGGGTTGCATCTCAGTGGCAGGTTGGGGCACAGGGGGAGAGGCAGGGGTGCAAACCGGAGGCGGTGAACGGCCTTCGTCCCACCTTGTGGGGTGCTTGGCCATCATATGTCTGCGCATGCTGGTGGTGGTGAGGCTGTTGGTGTTGGCTCCCCGGCTGAGCTTTGCGCGACAAAGGTTGCACACCACTGTTCGTCGGTCGTCAGGCGTCTCTGTGAAAAACTGCCAGACCTTAGAGCACCTCGGCCTCTGCAGGGTGGCATGGCGCGAGGGTGCGCTTTGGGAAACAGTTGGTGGATTATTCGGTCTGGCCCTGCCTCTACCCCTGGCCACCGCACTGCCTCTTGCAACCTGCCCTGCTGATGCCCTTGCCTCCCCCTCTGAAGACCTGTCCTGAGTAGGCATTGCACACCAGGTGGGGTCAGTCACCTCATCGTCCTGCTGCTCTTCCTCCGAATCCTCTGTGCGCTGCTCCCTTGGACTTACTGCCCTTACTACTACCTCACTGCAAGACAACTGTGTCTCATCGTCATCGTCCTCCTCACCCACAGAAACTTCTTGAGACAGTTGGCGGAAGTCCCCAGCCTCTTCCCCCGGACCCCGGGAACTTTCGAATGGTTGGGCATCAGTGACGATAAACTCCTCTGGTGGGAGAGGAACCACTCCTGCCCAATCTAAGCAGGGGCCCGAGAACAGTTCCTGGGAGTGTTCCCGCTCCTGAGCAGGTGTCATTGTAGTGGAGTGAGGAGGCTGGGAGGAAGGAGGAGCAGCAGACAGAGGATTCGGATTTGCAGCAGTGGACGGCGCAGAACTGCGGGTGGACGATAGGTTGCTCGAAGCACTTTCTGCCATCCAGGACAGGACCTGCTCACACTGCTCATTTTCTAATAACCGTCTCCCGCGTGGACCCATTAATTGGGCGATGAATGTGGGGACGCCAGAAACGTGCCTCTCTCCTAATCGCACAGCAGTCGGCTGCGACACACCTGGATCAGGAGCTCAGCCTGTGCCCACACCCTGACTTGGCCCTCCGCGTCCCCTCGGCCGCGTCCACGTCCTCTAGGCCTACCCCTACCCCTCAGCATGCTGTATTACCAGTGATTTGATTTCACAGGCAGGAAATAAATTGGCGCAAGACTGCAGGCCAAATATAATTTTTTCCCTTTTTTGAAAACGAAAGGCCCCACTGCCTCTAGTGAATGAATAATCTAAGTTTAATAACTGTGCTGTGTCCCTGCTAATGTGTCACAGAACTTGAGGGTAGCAGAGTTATTAACTCTGGCAGAGCAGGTATTTTTTTCCCAATTAAGGAAAGCAAATGGCGAAGCCAGCAGTAAACCGTAGCTGGGTGCGTCTGATTTTTTAACGTTGTACACGCAGCTCACACGTGTCCACAGCCCTTAGGACGGACAGAGGCAGGACAAATAGATTTTGTTTCCCTTTTTTTACACCAAAAGGACCCACTGCGTATATTCAATGAACATGAGAGGTTTAATAACTGTGCTGTGTCCCTGCTAATGTGTCACAGAACTTGAGGGTAGCAGAGTTATTAACTCTGGCAGAGCAGGTATTTTTTTCCCAATTAAGGAAAGCAAATGGCGAAGCCAGCAGTAAACCGTAGCTGGGTGCGTCTGATTTTTTAACGTTGTACACGCAGCTCACACGTGTCCACAGCCCTTAGGACGGACAGAGGCAGGACAAATAGATTTTGTTTCCCTTTTTTTACACCAAAAGGACCCACTGCGTATATTCAATGAATAATAACTGTGTTGTGGCCCTGCCTACACAATTCTTTCCCTGTAGTATCAATGGAGGGTGCAATGCTCTGCAGAGGCGATTTTGAGAAAAAAAAAAATGCAGCACAGCTAACAGCAGCCAGCACAGTACTGCACACGGTTAAATATGGCCCTAGAAAGGACCGTTGAGGTTCTTGAAGGCTACACTCACTCCTAACACTCTCCCTGCCTATCCAACACTTCTGTCCCTAATGCCGGGTGCAACGCTCTGCAGAGGCGATTTTGAGAAGAAAAAAAAAAAGGCACTGCTAACAGCAGCCAACACACAGGTATTACTGGCCCTAATAAGGACCTTTGGGGTTCTTGAAGCCTATACTAACTGCTATTTCTCTCCCTACAGCAGCTCCGGTACCAGCAGCACTGTCCCTCATCTAACTCACAAGGCATCTGAGGCGAGCCGCGGGAGGGGCCGACTTTTATATTCGGGTGACATCTGATCTTCCCAGCCACTCACAGCAGGGGGGTGGTATAGGGCTTGAACGTCACAGGGGGAAGTTGTAATGCCTTCCCTGTCTTTCAATTGGCCAGAAAAGCACGCTAACGTCTCAGGGAAGGAAGTGAAAGTAACAGGAACACCGCATGGTGTTCATTACGAGTAACGAACATCCCGAACACCCTAATATTCGCACGAATATCAAGCTCGGACGAATACGTTCGCTCATCTCTATTAATGAGTTAAGTTATTGCTTGTTTACTTATCTCTTTGTATGGTCTATTGCTATTGTGCCTACTGTGAAGTGTACCTGGTGTGCTTTTGTGTCTATCCCATTTGGTCAATTCCTTGTTCTTGTGTCTCTCTCCTATTCCATCTAGGATCATTACTAGGAAGCCCGAGTTCCTTACATGGTGTTGCCCTTTTCTTAGATTTGGCCACTTTAAGACCAGTGATAGGTCTCGACCTGTCTCGTCTTTTGTCTTAACGTGCCAATCGTCTTTCTGTCCTTCTCAATCCTTATAGTTTCTGAATCAACATAGTCAGATATGTGTAGTGTTCTACTGGTGCTGGATAGGAGCCACCAATGTAGTAGCCTTGCAGGTTACTAGAGATTAGTCAAGATAGCCCGGAGTTATTAACGGAAGTCTCGGTTTGCAGTACAAATGGATAAGGTGGGTAACGTAGTAAGATGAAAAGCCAGGAGTCAGCAATGGGAAGTCTCAGTTTGCAGTACAGTGGGATGAGGCGGGAAATGTGGTCAGATGGAAAGGCAGAAGTCGGTATCAGGAGGTTTTGTCAAAATAGCAGAGGAAAAGGCAGAAGTGGAGCTGATCAGTGCTGTGGAGCAGAATAATCATGCACTAGAGGAGTGTCAGGGTCAGGCTTTTATAGTGAGCCTGATTAGAAGCAGGGCAGGACCAAGTCAGGGAGGCAGGAACTATAAAACACAGGATCATGGAACAAGGCTAGGTTCAGCAGGATTCTTTGTCCAGCAAGCTGGATAGCTCAGCAGTGAGAGCTACTGACTGGACTACAGGAGGTCCCTGGTTCAATTTCTGACAACATGACATATACATGAGTCTAGGTTCAACACGCAATGACGCCAGCTGAATGCTAAAAGGCAAAACCTGACTCTATCCTTACAATACGGCTGAATAGTAAAACAAGTGGATATTGCATGAAACAGAAGCATCTACACATAGAGACTCATTATTAGATGACAGGGGCAGAGGGTGATGATGTAACTGGATGATGAGGATGAAAATGAAAAAACTCGCAATGGAAACTGGAGCAGAAGATATGGAACTAAAATAACAACCAGAAAAATATTGTCCCTAATGCTAGCTGTTATTATGTCTTTCCACATACTCTTTCTGATAGAAAAGAGAAATCAGCAGCACTCCATGAATGTTAATAGCAAAGGATGGAATCTCTAAAGTAAACCTAAAGTTACATATAGATAAATTAACTACAGCACACCTTTCAAGCTTGACAAAGACTCATGTATGATTTGACATGTTGCTATGTTTGATAACGAAAGAAAACTTACTTTTATATTTACTGCAAGAAAGGAGTCATACAGTTCATTTATCTAATCTTCAACTTGGTACTATTCCTCAACATCAGATACCACTGACCCTAAATAGTTCTCAATCATCCCTACTGTCGTCCCTGTCTGAAGCACTATCCCTGAGGATAAGAGGGCACTAAGACCCAAATAAGGCTCAAAGATGAAATATGAACCATTGCAAACAGAAACAGACAAGATAACTGTGTATTCACACAGGGCAATTTAAATGAAATGAAAACTGCATTGCAAAAAAATGTGTGCGTCTTTGCCACGACTTTTCTGCAATTGCAGTTTTATACTGCAAACATGGCAAAACCATAGTAAAAACTGACATGCTTTTACCAATATGGTTTTAATGCGTTTTTTACCACATCCAAAATGTCCCATGTGAATACAATGACAAACCGCACAATAATAAACACTAACTGGCCTTGGAATAACCACAAAACCTCGCCGGCTCATCTCCTCTCTCCTTCCCTCTGGCTATTTGCAAAAGGAGTGGACAGGGCGGGGGTGGAGCTAAGCACCCACCCCTTGCCCACAACCAGCAATGGGAAGGGGCGGAGCTAAGCTCCCATCCTGCCCCCTCCCATTGCAAACAGCCGGATGGGAGGAGAGAGGAGGAGAGAAGAGGGAGTTTAGCTATCACGCTGCTAAACTCCCTCCCACCTCCCTTCTTTGGCCGCTGTCATTGGCTCCCATAGGAGCCCTTGCAGTGGCCAACGTATTCCGGCCAGAAAGATAGTCCCAGGACTATCTTTTCGTCCTGAAAACGGCAGCCAATATACGCTCATGTGAAAAAGCCCTTAGACTGACTAATGTGGTTAGTTTATGCCCTTCAATGTGTCAGCTGTGGAAGCAGGTGTATAGCAACTGTCCCCACCACAAACTTTGAAAGTAAGAGATAACGAGGCAGCAGAAGTCCTCCTGCTGATTGTAAAACCAATTAAATACAGTGATATCTTTCCAAAAAGCCACTACTTTCAGAAGACTACCCCTTCTTTTGTTCTTGAATCAGATCAATTTTATTGAAGTTATAATTTTTATACAGTACCACATTTCTATGCAGTAATATACCCATAAGCATAATATACATAAGGCTTTTATTTTCACCGAGGCAGAAGAATCTACATATTTTCATTACGCCCTTTCACAGTGTAGACTCTAATTAAAATTTATGCTATCCTTTCATCAATTTAAATCTTTATCAGGGATAGGTGAGGGCAGATATATTATCCTCCACAATCCGCAATTTGACTGTATTTGAGGCTTGGCTAATTATACCTGTATTTTTCAGGACTACTGATGGTGATTCTTGGCTCGCCTCTCTCTCTAATGCTCTTGTCTCAAGAATTGAGCAGACATAAGATTAGCTGTGTTTATTACGCAGGACAATAAAAGGACAATAGGGGTTCATTGGTATCCCCCTTATCTATTTCTAAAGCCAGGGTGGTTCCTGATGAACTACTTGATACTGTAGGGAAACACGTTGCACAAAACCCTAAGGCTGGGTTCACATAGGACTGATTTGCTGTGGTTTTGCTGCGGTTTGCCGTTGCATATCCGCACTGCGGCAAAACCGCTGCGTTTGCAGTGCAATGCAGCACAAATGAGATTTGCCAAAAAGCTGTTCTCACAGGACAGATTTTTTCCGCACAGCCACAGTGCGGAAATGCAACTGCGGCTCAGTTTTAAAAGATGCAGCATGTTCATTCTATGGTCTTTTCCACAGCGCTTTTTTGTCCATAGACCTCTATGGACGCAGCCAAAACCGCACCAAATACGCGGCAAATACGTGGCAAAAAGTAAAAAAGCGCTGCGGAAAAAAAGGCTTATGGATTTTTCTGCACAAAAATCCGCAGCAAAATCCGCAAGCCCAAATTAACCTTTGAAGCGGTTTTGCCGCAGAAGCAGTTCTTCGCAACGGAAAAACCGAGGCAAAACCGCGGCAAATCAGCCCTGTGTGAACCCAGCCTAAGAATACTGTATACAACATTGAGTTTACTAAAGAATTTAAAGTTATCCTTGATTGGATAGCTTCCTTTATCATCTTAACCTATTAAGTCCTGACATGCACAGTTAGTAGATCTGATTGATACTGCAACTGTTACAATCACACAAATACTAGTATCTGTCCTTGTGAGTGGCCATCACATTTCTGGCGGTACTAAGCCTTTTTGTTTGTTTTTTGTCTTTGTCTGACATTCAAATGTGTGTATGTGTTGGATTCCTGTCCTCCATACTCAGGGAGGATTACGGGACCTTGCTGGTGCCCTGCATTTTAATTTTTGGTATTAATAAAGAATTACATTTTAATTAGTGTCTACACTGTAATATACATAAGACATATCATTACCCCACCCAACAGTGCATTGAAATATAATTATATTTAAATAGATCATCCCATCCCCAACAGAACCTAGTTAAACTTTTCTCCACCTTCTCTCGTCTCCCCAAGGCCCACTCCAAATCCCATAAAATTTTCTACAGTACAGCTATGCAAGCAGCATTCAATATTAGCTATCCGCTTTCCTAAAACAACCTCTTTTTGATAAATCCCCCTTTCCATAAACACAAACCCTCTTATCTTTGCAACAAAATCTCGCACTGCTGAGGGGCAGGCTGCATCCAACAGGCAGTAATCATTTTCTGTGCCCAATATAAACTTCTATGAATTCCTAAAATTTGGTTATCAATATCCAGTATATAGAGATGAGCGAGCACCAAAATGCTCGGGTGCTCGTTACTCGGGACGAAATTTTCGCGATGCTTGAGGGTTCGTTTCGAGAAACGAACCCCCTTGAAGTCAATGGGCAACCCGAGCATTTTTGTATATCGCCGATGCTCGCTAAGGTTTCCATTTCTGAAAATCTGGGCAATTCAAGAAAGTGATGGGAACGACACAGCAACGGATAGGGCAGGCGAGGGGCTACATGTTGGGCTGCATCTCAAGTTCCCAGGTCCCACTATTAAGCCACAATAGCGGCAAGAGTGGCCCCCCCCCTCCCAACAACTTTTACTTCTGAAAAGCCCTCATTAGCAATGCATACCTTAGCTAAGCACCACACTACCTCCAACAAAGCACAATCACTGCCTGCATGACACTCCGCTGCCACTTCTCCTGGGTTACATGCTGCCCCCCCCCCCCCTGCACGACCCAGTGTCCACAGCGCACACCAAATTGTCCCTGCGCAGCCTTCAGCTGGCCTCATGCCACACTACCCTCATGTCTATTTATAAGTGCGTCTGCCATGAGGAGGAACCGCAGGCACACACTGCAGAGGGTTGGCACGGCTAGGCAGCGACCCTCTTTAAAAGGGGCGGGCGATAGCCCACAATGCTGTACAGAAGCAATGAGAAATATAATCCTGTGCCACCGCCATCAGGAGCTGCACACGTGGGCATAGCAATGGGGAACCTATGTGCCACACTCTATTCATTCTGTCAAGGTGTCTGCATGCCCCAGTCAGACCGCGGTTTTTTATAAATAGTCACAGGCAGGTACAACTCCGCAATGGGAATTCCGTGTTCACCCACAGCATGGGTGGCTCCCTGGAACCCACCGGCTGTACATAAATGTATCCCATTGCAGTGCCCATCACAGCTGAGGTAACGTCCGATTAAATGCAGGTGGGCTTCGGCCCACACTGCATGCCCCAGTCAGACTGGGGTTCTTTAGAAGTGGACACATGCAGTTACAACTCTGTGTGGACCGACAGCATGGGTGGCTCCCTGGAACCCACCGGCTGTACATAAATGTATGCCATTGCAGTGCCCATCACAGCCGAAGTAATGTCAGCTTTAATGCAGGTGGGCAAAAAATTAATTGGATTACACTGTAGGCGAGGGCCCCAAAAAATTGGTGTACCAACAGTACTAATGTACGTCAGAAAAATTGCCCATGCCCAACCAAGAGGGCAGGTGAAACCCATTAATCGCTTTGGTTAATGTTGCTTAATTTGTAACTAGGCCTGGAGGCAGCCCAGTTAAAATAAAAATTGGTTCAGGTGCAAGTTTCAACGCTTTAATGAGCATTGAAACGTATAAAAATTGTTTACAAAAATTATATGACTGAGCCTTGTGGGCCTAAGAAAAATTGCCCGTTCGGCGTGATTACATGAGGTTTCAGGAGGAGGAGCAGGAGGAGGAAGATGAATATTATACACAGATTGATGAAGCTAAAAGGTCCACGTTTTTGATGGTGATAGAGAACAATGCTTCCATCCGCGGGTGCAGCCTACGTATTGTTTAGGTATCGCTGCTGTCCGCTGGTGGAGAAGAGAAGTCTGGGGAAATCCAGGCTTTGTTCATCTTGATGAGTGTAAGCCTGTCGGCACTGTCGGTTGACAGGCGGGTACGCTTATCTGTGATGATTCCCCCAGCCGCACTAAACACCCTCTCTGACAAGACGCTAGCCGCAGGACAAGCAAGCACCTCCAGGGCATACAGCGCGAGTTCAGGCCACGTGTCCAACTTTGACACCCAGTAGTTGTAGGGGGCAGAGGCGTCAAGGAGGACGGTCGTGCGATCGGCTACGTACTCCCTCACCATCCTTTTACAGTGCTCCCGCCGACTCAGCCTTGACTGGGGAGCGGTGACACAGTCTTGCTGGGGAGCCAGAAAGCTGTCAAAGGCCTTAGAGAGTGTTCCCCTGCCTGTGCTGTACATGCTGCCTGATCTCTGCGCCTCCCCTGCTACCTGGCCCTCGGAACTGCGCCTTCGGCCACTAGTGCTGTCGGATGGGAATTTTACCATCAGTTTGTCCGCCAGGGTCCTGTGGTATAGCATCACTCTCAAACCCCTTTCCTCTCCGGGTATGAGAGTGGAAAGGTTCTCCTTATACCGTGGGTCGAGCAGTGTGTACACCCAGTAATCCGTAGTGGCTAGAATGCGTGTAACGCGAGGGTCACGAGAAAGGCATCCTAACATGAAGTCAGCCATGTGTGCCAGGGTACCTGTACGCAACACATGGCTGTCCTCATTAGGAAGATCACTTTCAGGATCCTCCTCCTCCTCCTCAGGCCATACACGCTGAAAGGATGACAGGCAAGCAGCATGGGTACCCTCAGCAGTGGGCCAAGCTGTCTCTTCCCCCTCCTCCTCATCCTCCTCATGCTCCTCCTCCTCAACACGCTGAGATATAGACAGGAGGGTGCTCTGACTATCCAGCGACATACTGTCTTCCCCGCCTCTGTTTCCGAGCGCAAAGCGTCTGCCTTTATGCTTTGCAGGGAACTTCTCAAGAGGCATAGCAGAGGAATGGTGGCGCTAATGATTGCAGCATCGCCGCTCAGCATCTGGGTAGACTCCTCAAAGTTTCCAAGGACCTGGCAGATGTCTGCCAACCAGGTCCACTCTTCTGTAAAGAATTGAGGAGGCTGACTCCCATTGCGCCGCCCATGTTGGAGTTGGTATTCCACTATAGCTCTACGCTGCTCATAGAGCCTGGCCAACATGTGGAGCGTAGAGTTCCACCGTGTGGGCACGTCGCACAGTAGTCGGTGCACTGGTAGATGAAACCGATGTTGCAGGGTGCGCAGGGTGGCAGCGTCCGTGTGGGACTTGCGGAAATGTGTGCAGAGCCGGCGCACCTTTCCGAGCAGGTCTGACAAGCGTGGGTAGCTTTTCAGAAAGCGCTGAACCACCAAATTAAAGACGTGGGCCAGGCATGGCACGTGCGTGAGGCTGCCGAGCTGTAGAGCTGCCACCAGGTTACGACCGTTGTCACACACGACCATGCCCGGTTGGAGGCTCAGCGGCGCAAGCCAGCGGTCGGTCTGCTCTGTCAGACCCTGCAGCAGTTCGTGGGCCGTGTGCCTCTTCTTTCCTAAGCTGAGTAGTTTCAGCATCTCCAGGCTGATAAATTTGGCTATGTGCACGTTTAGCGCTTGAGCGTGCGGGTGCGTGGCGGCGTACTTGCGCTTGCGCTCCAACACTTGCGCTAGCGACGGCTGGACGGTGCGCTGAGAAACATTGGTGGATGGGGCCGAGCACAGCGGAGGTGAGGGTGTGGATGCAGGCCAGGAGACGGTAGTGCCTGTGTCCTGAGAGGGGGGTTGGACCTCAGTGGCAGGTTGGGGCACAGGGGGAGAGGCAGCGGTGCAAACCGGAGGCGGTGAACGGCCTTCGTCCCACCTTGTGGGGTGTTTGGCCATCATATGTCTGCGCATGCTGGTGGTGGTGGCTCCCCGGCTGATCTTGGCGCGACAAAGGTTGCACACCACTGTTCGTCGGTCGTCTGCACTCTCAGTGAAAATCTGCCAGACCTTTGAGCACCTCGGCCTCTGCAGGGGGGCATGGCGCGAGGGGGCGCTTTGGGAAACAGTTGGTGGATTATTCGGTCTGGCCCTGCCTCTACCCCTGGCCACCGCACTGCCTCTTCCAACCTGCCCTGCTGCTGCACTTGCCTCCCCCTCTGAAGACCTGTCCTCAGTAGGCGTAGCAAACCAGGTGGGGTCAGTCACCTCATCGTCCTGCTGCTCTTCCTCCGAATCCTCTGTGCGCTCCTCCCTCGGACGTACTCCAATTACTACTACCTGAGTGATAGACAACTGTGTCTCATCGTCATCATCCTCCTCACCCACTGAAAGCTCTTGAGACAGTTGCCGGAAGTCCCCAGTCTCATCCCCCGGACCCCGGGAACTTTCCAAAGGTTGGGCATCAGTCACGACAAACTCCTCCAGTGGGAGAGGATTCGGAACCATTGCTGCCCATTCTGGGCAGGGGCCCGAGAACAGTTCCTGGGAGTCTGCCTGCTCCTCAGAATGTGTCATTGTAATGGAGTGAGGAGGCTGGGAGGAAGGAGGAGCAGCAGCCAGAGGATTCAGAGTTGCAGAAGTGGACGGCGCAGAACTCTGGGTGGTCGATAGATTGCTGGATGCACTTTCTGCCATCCACGACAGGACCTGCTCACACTGCTCATTTTCTAATAAAGGTCTACCGCGTGGACCCATTAATTGTGAGATGAATGTGGGGACGCCAGAAACGTGCCTCTCTCCTAATCCCGCAGCAGTCGGCTGCGATACACCTGGATCAGGAGCTCGGCCTGTGCCCACATCCTGACTTGGGCTTCTGCGTCCTCGCCCGCGTCCACGTCCTCTAGGCCTACCCCTACCCATCAGCATGCTGTATTACCAGTAGTGCAGAAACAGAACGCTGTAATTAAATGTGCCGCTTATTGGCCTGTGGTTGGAGGCTGACTTCCCTTACGGAACGCACAGCAGATCCAGGAAACAATTTTGCGCCAGCCTGCTGTAACGCTTAGCTGCGTATTAATTAGGACTACTACCCCCAGCAGATAGATACTGTAGGCAGCGTATAATATTATGTATACTGTTTCCCTCTGGCGGGATGACGGCGCTGATGTAACAGAGACAGCAGATCCAGGAAACAATTTTGCGCAAGCCAGCTGTAACGCTTAGCTGCATATTAATTAGGACTACAACCCCCAGCAGATAGATACTGTAGGCAGCGTATAATATTATGTATACTGTTTCCCTCTGGCGGGATGACGGCGCTGATGTAACAGAGACAGCAGATCCAGGAAACAATTTTGCGCAAGCCTGCTGTAACGCTTAGCTGCGTATTAATTAGGACTACTACCCCCAGCAGATAGATACTGTAGGCAGCGTATAATATTATGTATACTGTTTCCCTCTGGCGGGATGACGGCGCTGATGTAACAGAGACAGCAGATCCAGGAAACAATTTTGCGCCAGCCTGCTGTAACGCTTAGCTGCGTATTAATTAGGACTACTACCCCCAGCAGATAGATACTGTAGGCAGCGTATAATATTATGTATACTGTTTACCTCTGGCAGGATGACGGCGCTGATGTAACAGAGACAGCAGATCCAGGAAACAATTTTGCACAAGCCTGCTGTAACGCTTAGCTGCGTATTAATTAGGACTACTACCCCCAGCAGACACGCAGTAAACTGAAGACGGTCACAGGCAGCCTAAATGTACTATTTTTCCCCACATTTTTGGAAAAAGCCCACTGCCTATATAGCCTGAATATCTCTTTCCCTGCCTCACCAGTACTGGCCCTATGCTCTGTACAATGACTGCAGACTGAGGACGCAATGCTCTGCACGGCCGATATACAAAAAAAAAAAAAAATGTGCAACACTGCAAAAAGCAACCTCCACAGTACTGCACACGGTCAGATGTGGCCCTAAGAAGGACCGTTGGGGTTCTTGAAGCCTAAAATCACTCCTAACGCTCTCCCTATAGCAGCTCCGGCATCAGCAGCACTTTCCCTGATCTCTGTCAGAATGCATCTGTGGCGAGCCGTGGGAGGGGCCAATTTATATACTCGGGTGACACCTGATCTCGCCAGCCACTCACTGCAGGGGGGTGGTATAGGGCTTGAACGTCGCAGGGGGAAGTTGTAATGCCTTCCCTGTCTTTCTATTGGCCAGAAAAGCGCGCTAACGTCTCAGAGATGAAAGTGAAAGTAACTTGAACATTGCATGGTGCTCGCCTCTAGTAACGAGCATCTCGAACACGCTAATACTCGAACGAGTATCAAACTCGGACGAGTACGTTCGCTCATCTCTACCAGTATACAAAATCTAGGATTAAGACCAATATTGACAAGACCCATTTCAAAATTCACACAATTTTACACAATACGAAACCATGTGCACTAAATCTGCACCATCCATATAACATTCCGGGCAGTCTGAGTTTAATACCCATATTGAACAACTTTGATGGTGTACGATAAACTCTATGAACTAAATATAATTGTGATACCCATTGACTTTCAGATAGAGTTATCATAGGAATCATACGGAACACTGCGACCGTAATTTATCATTATTTTTGCTCCTCATTGTTTCATGAAATGTACCATTAAAACATTTTTTTGCCATTCTGAAATACAAATTGGTTCATTTTCACAAATATCATCACATCATCTAATTAGTTACGTTCACTTTTCACTTTTTTCTTTCTAAGTGCTAATCTCAATAATATTGAGATGGTCTGCAAAATTATAGTGCTGCTTTTCCTCCTGTAATATGAAAATATAATAATAACCCTTCACTTTAGTTTCTGGAAAATCCATGAAGCTTGTCAGCGGTAATGAGCAGTAAGTGCAGAATATTAGATCAGTTCTGTTCTAAAATGTATCATCTGTAATAACTACAGTGTGTGGCCTCTATGTGCGAGCGCAGATGTTTGGGCAAAAATGCTTTATAATCATATTCCTATGAGATGTAATAAAGATGCTTCTAGATGCTATTCAGTCCATTTTACAGAATTTATAATATAGCGGATCTGCATACTCTGAATGTAAATTATTGCCTATACCGTGAGTGTGAATATAAAGTCCCATTCTGAAGAAGTAACGGTGACGAAGGCATATTTGGTGATAGTGGAGCAGCATAGAACAGCTTGTATGGAAAACAATGACTGTGGAGTCACATGTGAATATAGGATGTTGAAGCCCATACAGTAAAAAGATATTCTGTATAAGCTGGGATGCTGAAATTGATAAAAACTGCAAGATGAACCTGGTGGTATCAGTGAGATTTTCTAAAATGTCACAAAACAATTTGAACGCTTGGTCATTTATTAATACTCACCGGTATACCACAGAGCATAAACTGATGAATATTGTGCAGCTACTAACCTGCAATGTGATAACTTTCTTAGTACATAGAACAATTCCGCCAACAATTGAAGTCTCTTTGCAAGTGTTGTTCGCATTGTAGAGGTTTGATAAATATGGCGCTCATCTTTAAGGCCATTGTTTGCAATGTAGTTGTACCATAAGCCTGGAGCGATTGCATTGATGTATACGCAATATGTAAAAATAGCAAAAAATAGCAAAAAAGCAGTATGTGTGTGGGTGAATGAAGCCTGAAGCTGGGGTCAGACGGTCGTAATTCGCAGTAATAACATTGTATACTTGCTGCGTGCCACCAATCACAATACATTATTTTGGTGTGTATGCGCGAGTAATCCCTGACAAGTTAGAACGTACAATTATACTATATGAGTAAATATAGTCCCAGTATGCTTCGCCTTTCACTCCCACTCTTCCTTAACCCCTTGAGTGGCACGCCCGGAAATTTTCTGGGACGAGCTCCACTGCCCATAGTGATATACCCCGGAAGATTTCCGGGCTATGTATCACTATGGGAGCTGCAGAGCACAATGCCACAAGCTGTGACATTGTGCTCTGCCTGCACAGTCCCACAGAGAACAAAGCAAGGGCTTTGAAAAACCAGCAGAAGATATTGCCGACATGTCGGCAACCTCCTGCTTTGTTTACAAGTTGCCATAGAGACCATCGGCTTGTCAGAAGCAAGCCGATGGTCTCTGTGGCAGGGAGAGCTGGTTGTTAGCTTCAGAGGACAGCTAGGTACCAGCTCTTACAGCAGAGATCAGAGAAAACCTCCGATCTCAGCTGTGTTAACCCTTTACATGCTGCAGTCTATGTGACTGCAGCATGTAAAGGGCTGTCACTGCAGCATGTAAAGGGCTGTCACCATCGGACCCCCGGAATGTGATCAGGGGTCCTGATGGGTCCCTGTGGAAGTCCCCTAAAGGGACAAAAAAAATAAAAATTTAAAAAAAATAAAAAAAAAAAAAAGGAAAAAAATTATTAAAAAAATTTAAAAAAAACACTTGTCTCCCTTTACTTTGTAAAAAATCAAAAATACAATCACACATGTGGTATCCGTGTGCGTCGTAATGACCCAGAGAAGGAAGTTAATACATTATTTAACCCCTTAATGACATGGCCCCTTTTTTTCTTTTTTCCACATTTCTTTTTTTAGTCCCCCCTGTTTAAAAAATCACAACCTGTCCCGCAAAAAACAAGCCCTCATATGGCTATGTCAATGGAAAAATGAAAAAGTTATGGCTCTTGAGACGCAACTGCAAAATTAGTTGAAATTCAATGATTAGACCATTTTAAAAAACCTGCCCTGGTGGGCACGACAGGGTGGTAGAAAACCTGCCACTCAAGGGGTTAAAGGGGTTTCTAGGGTAATAGTATTGAGGACTATCGTTAAGATAGCTCCTCAATAGTTAATTGGCTAGGGTCTGCCACTCAGGACTCCTACCGAGCAGCTGATTGGGCACCTACTGTCAGTGCCGCAATGCACAGGTGTTAGAGCAGAAGCTGCTGCACTGACCCCCGTGTAGTGGTCGGTGCTTGTAACTGCACGCTATAGTTTCTTTAAAATTAATGGGAAAGCCGTTTTAATTTTTTTTAGATCGCTTTGGGTCCCTAATTCCCAAAACTATATTTTAGTAATTCACTATGGTGCTTGAGCGACATTTCGGCACTCAGGAACCACAGCATCTCACTTATGACATCAATGGGTCTTCTGACCGGATGATGTCTTGTAAACCAGTCACGTGGGCTTCTAATGTAGAAGGTCCGGAATATTAACAGGATGTTGTGGCCTCCTACTGTTTACCAGTGTGACCACTGCAACCAAAGTAAATAGATCGGCTAGATTGGCAGCGGGGAAGCAGCATGATGGTGGAGAGGTGAGTATAGTTGTTTTTTTATATACAAATTTATCCCCCACTCTCACCAAACTAGGTATTAATCCGAAAACCCCTTTAAGACTTAACAAACTGGTGAGTTAAAAATCATTTAAAGGGGTTGTCCCGCGGCAGCAAGTGGGTCTATACACTTCTGTATGGCCATATTAATGCACTTTGTAATGTACATTGTGCATTAATTATGAGCCATACAGAAGTTATCAAAAGTTTTATACTTACCTGCTCCGTTGCTGGCGTCCTCGTCTCCATGGTGCCGACTAATTTTCGGCCTCCGATGGCCAAATTAGCCGCGCTTGCGCAGTCCGGGTCTTCTGCTGTCTTCAATGGGGCCGCTCGTGCAGAATGCCGTCTCCGTGTAGCTCCGCCCCGTCACGTGCCGATTCCAGCCAATCAGGAGGCTGGAATCGGCAATGGACCGCACAGAAGAGCTGTGGTCCACGGAGGGAGCAGACCCCGGCGGCCATCTTCAGCAGGTGAGTATGAAGACGCCGGACCGCCGGGATTCAGGTAAGCACTCTCCGGTTTGTTTTTCTAACCCCTGAATCGGGGTTGTCTCGCGCCGAACGGGGGGGGGGGGGGGGGTGTTAAAAAAAAACCCGTTTCGGCGCGGGACAACCCCTTTAAGACCTATCCACAGGATTAACGCTAACTGATTGATTGCTGAGGATGTGACCACTGGGATTTCCTACAATCATGAGATCCAGAGTCCGCTGGGTCAATGAAGTGGCATTCCACATGAGTGACCACCACTCTATTCACTATCCATAGAGATAGCCAAGCACAACCTACGCTTATCTCTATCAATGGATGGAGCAGTGTTTTGCCATGCTCACCACCTCTTTTTTCACCAAGCTGTTTTGGGGTGGTCTGTTCTCAGGATCACAGGTGGTTTCAGCAGTTGGACCCCAGCTATCAATCATAAATGGTTTTCACAAGATAACACCCTAAAGCAACACTCCTGATAAACCTGACACATGGTGTAATGCCAAGTACCAGGCCTGAAGGGGTATGAGATGAACCCTGCTGACCTCTTGGTAACATTCCATACAGATTGAAAGAACCCCCCAGAGTCGCTGGGTGAGTAAGCTGCAGGAGGGACTGGCATGAGAGGCAGCATTACATATCTCCGTTATGTTGCGTCTCTTGTTGTCTTTCCAGACAATTGTCTTTAGGCTGCAAGGTTTTTTTTTAATCACCTCCTACCACATGACCTTTCCTCAAGAGCAGGAATCAGCGCCATGAGCATTTAAAGGTACTATACTTATTAAAGGAGGTTGTCCAGTTGAAACCTGTTGATGACTTATCCTCAGGACAGCTCATCAATACTAGATCAACAGGGGTCCATGCCTCAGAACCCTTGCCAATCAGCTGTTCACCAAGCTCATGTACTGAGCTGATTTCTGCAGGAAGCAGACAGCTCCATTGTTACTGCAGTGGCCAGACTTGGTATTTCAGGCTAAGTTTCCATCATTTCAGTGGGAACATCGCCTGCAATACCAAGCCTAGCCACTGCAATAAGACTATGCTGCAAATAGGTCATCAATGGTAAAAGTCCCAATGAACCCTTTTAAGGGCTTATTCAGACAACTGCATATCGGCCGGGTATTCACGCCTGGCCAATATACGGTGTCCCTCTCTGCAGGGGGAGGAGGCTGGAAGAGTCGGGAGCAGTGCACTGAGCTCCCGCCCCCTCTCCACCCCCTCTCCGCTCCTCAGCACTATTTGCAATTAGAGGAAGCGGGATCAGACGGAGCTAAGTTCCAAGACTTAGCTCCACTCCCGTCCCGCCCCCTACTATTGCAAATAGTGCCAAGTGGAGGAGAGGGGGTGGAGAGGAGGCGGAGAGGTGGCAGGAGCTCAGTGCACTGCTCCCGGCTCTTCCAGCCTTCTCCCCCTGCAGAGAGGGACACCATATATCAGCCAGGCGTGAATACCCGGCCGATATGCGGTCATCTGAATAAGCCCTAAGAGGCAAACTAATTATCTACCAGCCTTCTCTGACTGACTTGGTACTAATACATACTGAGAGAACTGTTTGATTTCAGCATTATATGTCATACTAATGCTGTTTAGCTAATGTTGGCCAGATTGGAAAAGATCCAGCCATTTGTGCACAAAACAGGTGGCCGGATACCTTCTAGAGTATTCTAGAGGCTGTTTGCATGCCTGGAAGGAGATAATACATGCAGTCTTTATCAGTCATGTTTGGAGACCACACGTTGCGCACTACATATATAGCCAGATTCTGCTCCCATATCAGATATTGTGCTTTCCCCTTGGTAGTATATGCAGGAGAATGGCAGTCTTGTGGAATTAAATACTGTTATCTTTATGGACAGGACATGCAGTCTCTTTTACAAGAAAGCAATCAACGGACTGAAAAAGTGCCAATATAAATTGTCTTTGGAAATGTTCATGTTCTGAGCATCATTTTGCATTTGTAATACAAGGGATTAGAGATGAGCAAGCACGCTCGGTAAAGGCAGATCCTCTCGAGTAACTGCATACCCGAGCAAATGCGGGGGGCGGTTGGGGGTATTGGGGGGAGAGTGAGAGAGATCTCCCTCCCCCGCTCCAGCTGCCTTTGATCGGACGAGTATGCAGTTACTCGAAGAGCGATGCTCACTCGAGTATCTGCCTTCACCAAGCGTGCTCACTCATCTCTACAAGTGATCATTACATGTAGTGTGGCAGAGCGGCCACTAGAGCGGCATATTAACGCCAATAGAAAGCCTAATAACAGACGTCTTGGGCAGTCTGTGTAGAAGGAAAAGGGTTTCATTGGGTTTGAGCTCACTAATGATGTTAATTAGGAACCAGCTGAAGGAGTTCAATATAACAGTGGCTTCACACGAGCGTATGCATTTTTGTATTTGTGCTATGAACGAGTCTTTTTTGCGTGCATATCAGCATATTTTACCTTACTTTTTGTGTTCACAGGGCATGTTTTTTTTGCTGATGGGACACTACCATGCCCCGATTTAAATGGCTATTTAGCCTAATTCTAGTTCTTTATTTCACAGAATTGCGCAGCGTATTGTGCATCTGTGCACCTCTCACAGACTTGTATGGGAACCTTTGGTGCGCAAATGTGCACAAAAATAGAGCAGGTCCTACTTTTTTTGCGCGCATGCAAAACGTTTAACTTGAATAGACCTATTGAAATCAATTGGTTCTATTCTCTGTGTATTGCGCACGCAAATTTTGCATGCGCAAATACACCCATGTGGAACTGCCCTAATCCTACTGTGATTGTCCTAATATGGGGTAGAGAGAGATCTCCTTAGTAACGGCCCCATTGCATTTTTACGTCCTAGCTAAGTGGGCTTTAATCCTCAGGGATGTAAAAACACGCTTCCTCTGAGGTTTAAAGCCACGTAGGCTGTGGATGTGACAGCTCCATGCTGCCGAAGCTGTCATGGGGGGCCAGGAAATCCCCTCAGTTATGTGATCGGATTCATGAGGGCAGCTGAAACTACTCACCCCCATTCTCTGCGATGTCCCGGGATGATCTGGTCCAAAAAGCTTAAGAAAAAATTGCTACTGAAGATAGCCAGGAGGCAGGAGATGTCACCAGAGACCGCATTGACCAATCCCCAGTCACGTGATCGCCGCTATCCAATGGATAACAGCAATCACGGAAAAGTTCATGAAGCTTAAATAAAGTTAGAGCTTTAGCTCCCTTCATGGATCGGATCCATGAGGGGAGGTGAAAATACTCACCTCCCTCCTCCACAATGTCCTGTGACCTTCTGGTCTTCCAGGACCCGACCTCATTCTCTGCGCATACGCTCTAGAGTTTGGGTCCTGTCACAGGGCTCTACCGTCTTCCACCTTGAGGGTAGCTTGGGACCCGTCCAAGTAGCTGAGGAACGGTCTACAAACAGGGAACTCATGGTGCTATTTACCTGAGCTTTAGGTTGTCGCGGGTGATGCCACCGTTCCCTACTCTGTGGTGAATCTAGGCCATGAAAGAACTGGTCCACACTCATGGAGTAGTTTGAATCAGCAAAGTCGGGAATGGTCGGCAGTGCCACTTTCCTTGAATACGCTTATTTACAGTCCAATAAGAAATAATCCATGGCAGCAGGATACTCAGTACAAACTTTACAAAGTGGTACGACAGGGAGGAAAATCACGGGTACACCAGGTAGTCAACAACCTCGGTTATCTGTATAGCTCTGGGCCCGACACAACTTCTCTTCTCCAGCTCCCTACTGGTCAGCACTCATGGAAAACACACACTTCACTCTGTACTGGCAGGCCACTCTTTTCCTTCTTTCCTCCAGAACCTCAGTGGTAGAAACCCACTGGTATCTCCGGGGTGTAACGAGCCCAGGGAAAGCTGAGGTTACCTCTCTCTTTCTCCCATTCCAGCCCCCACAGACTGAAGGTGTCCGTGCGGGTCTTTGGTAGCTCCACTCACTCCACCTGCTGCAGAGTCCAGAACAGAAGACACAACCTTGCACACACCTTGCATTTTTACCACCTAAATGAAGTACAATATGTGGCAAAAAACGATGTCAGAATCACTTGGATACGCTAAACCTTCAGGGAGTTTTTCAATGTTAAAGGGACATGTCAGATTTTGGGAATTTTACCCCTGTGGTGGTTTTACTGCCCTATTTTTTTTCCTTCAGCTACCAAAATTATTTCTGCTGCGCTTTTTTTCCCGTAACATATAGGGAAAATAGCCCTAATATCTTTTTCACTGACTTTTTTCCCTGTTTTTTAGTTTTATTCAGAGTAAAAAGGTAAAAAATTATTTTTCTTTTTTTAACATTTAGTTGTTTTTTTAATTGGTATATTAACGCTAAAATAAAGTATGGGAATGGTTTCCTCATTTTGTTACAGACATTTTGATATATAATGTGTACAGTCTTGTATTACAGGGCGCATACAGCAATTGTTTTGGTTGGCGCCAGCTTTGAGCTTTGGTTGGCGTCAGCTTTTCTTTCTTATATATATTTTTAAATTTTATTCTGTCATTTTTCCTTACTTATTTATGTAACTTTTTTTTATCATCTGCGTCCTCCATGATGCCATATAAAACCTCTGGGGGACATTCATATGTTTTTTTTTTTATTTGACACTTTTCCCCTGTAGTTGGGGCATCCATGGGAGCCCCAGTTACAGGAGAAAGTATCCCCGTGTAGTGACAATAGTCACAAATAGAGCTGATCAGGGTCTGTAAGGACCATGCAGCTCTGCTGTGCCAAGGGGCTCAGTCACATGACCGTCGGCTTGCATAGTGGTAGAAACACTTCCACTTTCACTTTTTAGTACATAGCGCTCAATGAGTGCTATGTACCTGGGAAAGGAGAAGACAGAAACAGTTAAAATACGCTTCTCCCTCCTCCTCCCCAGCTTCCTCGGCCCTCTTAGTCATTTGGGTGGCCCACACAGTTTGGAGAGCATTCTCCAGTACACAGCATGACAAGTGAAGGCAGTACAGTTACATGCTTTTTGATGTGCACATTGTAGTCCCAGCCTAGAGACCAGTCTCTACCTACACTTGTTGTTTAAATTCAGCCACTGCATAACCACCATAGTCATTTTCTGAAGTGTTCCCAACTGTCAGCAGCTTCCTCTCAGCTCAGGTAGCTGTCTCTTTTTACCTGCATAACTAGCCCTTTCAGAATCTGCTCCACAAACACCATTCCACCCCTTCTCTGTCAGGGGACCTGAACACTACCACTCAGAAAATTGACCAGAGTAAAGTGACCCAGGGGTGTTATCAAGTTTACGTCTTTATAAATTTGTCAGCTATAACAATTGTGTGCATTTTCTTCACATGTCCCAACAGGGTAGCCCCCTTACAATAGGCTTAGAGGTCACAGGTAAAATTTGCAGCACTACTGCAGCTTCTTCTGGAATCAGAGTATTGGGGATCAGAGCTCCTTGCTGAACCAGGGAGGCATGAGACTGGTAATTAGTGCTTAATTTTTGTTTGAAACCATTTCCTGTCCATATAATTTTTTTTACTGTTGGAAAACTCCTTTAATTGCTAACAACATAATAAAAATAATATAAATAAATAGTTTTTGGAATGGATCTCATTTTGGTAGCTTAAAAAAAAAGATTGCACCTGGTCATAAATGGATAAAAACATACTAGCTATTGTAGGGTCATACATACAGGTGATTGTTGATTTGAATTCAAAAATTGGGGGGATTATGACTTTAAATTTGTAATAAGGCTACAGTTTCAATTCTTGAAGTATCTATATACTTTGTAGAAAGATGAACAGTAAGACATACAGTGATTTATATGACTACAGAAACTTTTAGATGTCACTTGTGACTTATCCCTCAAGGATGAGATTGTAATCTTCAGCTATCTATTATGCCATCAGTCACTGTTACTCTTATCTGGACCTGGAGAGCATACTTTGTCAAATTTTCTAGTCTCTCAAACCACTTGACACCTCTACATAACATCATTTTAAAAAAAAAACAAGAAGTGTTGGTAACTTTTATATTTTAGTTACTCTGTATTATAAGGCTAATGCACACAACGAACCATATTACAGGTACTTGCAATCTCCTAGTTGTATAAATACTAGCGATGAGCGAACGTACTCGTCCGAGCTTGATATTCGTGCGAATATTAGGGTGTTCGGGATGCTCGTTACTCGTAACGAGCACCACGCGGTGTTCTGGTTACTTTCAGTTTCCTCTCTGAGACGTTAGCGCGCTTTTCTGGCCAATTGAAAGACAGGGAAGGCATTACAACTTCCCCCTGTGACGTTCAAGCCCTATACCACCCCCCTGCTGTGAGTGGCTGGGGAGATCTGATGTCACCCGAATATAAAAGTCGGCCCCTCCCGCGGCTCGCCACACATGCCTTGTGAGTTAGCTGAGGGAAAGTACTATCGTGCTGGTGCTGCTGTAGGGAGAGCGTTAGGAGTCAGTGTAGGCTTCAAGAACCCCAACGGTCCTTCTCAGGGCCACATCTACCTGTGTGCAGGCTGCTGCTAGCAGTGCTTTTTTTTGTTTTTTTTTTCTCAAAATCGGCAGTGCAGAGCATTGCACCCAGCATTAGGGACAGAAGTGGTGTATAGGCAGGGAGAGTGTTAGGAGTGAGTGTAGCCTTCAAGAACCTCAACGGTCCTTTCTAGGGCCAAATTTAAGCGTGTGCAGTACTGTGCTGGCTGCTGTTAGCAGTGTTGCATATTTTTTTTTTTCTAAAAATCGTCTGTGCAGAGCATTGCACCCTCCATTGATACTGCAGGGAAAGAATTGTGTAGGCAGGGCCACAACACAGTTATTGTTCATTGAATATACGCAGTGGGTCCTTCCCTTTGCTAAAAAGGAAAAGAAATTATATTTGGCCAGCCTGTGTCAGTCCTAAGGTCTCTGTGTTCGTGTGTGCTGCGTGGACAACGTACAAAAATCAGACGCAACCAGCTACGGTTTACTGCAGGCTTGCGCCATTGTCTTTCCTGACTGGCAAATACCTGCTCTGCTAGAGTTAATAACTCTGCTACACTATAGTTGTGTGACACTTTTTGAGGGCCACACCACAGATATTAAACTTCTTGTTCATTGAATATGCGCAGTGGGTGCTTCCCTTTGCAAAAAAGGAAAAGAAATTATATTTGGCCTGCCTGTGTCAGTCCTAAGGTCTCCGTGTACGTGTGTGCTGCGTGGACAACGTACAAAAATCAGACGCAACCAGCTACGGTTGAGTGCAGCCTTGCGCCATTGTCTTTCCTGACTGGCAAATACCTGCTCTGCTAGAGTTAATAACTCTGCTACACTATAGTTGTGTGACACATTTTGAGGGCCACACCACAGATATTAAACTTCTTGTTCATTGAATATACGCAGTGGGTGCTTCCCTTTGCAAAAAAGGAAAAGAAATTATATTTGGCCTGCAGGCTTGCGCCAATTTATTTCCTGCCTGGGAAATCAAATCACTGGTAATACAGCATGCTGAGGGGTAGGGGTAAGCCTAGAGGACGTGGACGTGGCCGAGGACGCGTAGGCCCAAGTCAGGGTGTGGGCACAGGCCGAGCTCCTGATCCAGGTGTGTCGCAGCCGACTGCTGCGCGATTAGGAGAGAGTCACGTTTCTGGCGTCCTCACATTCATCGCCCAATTAATGGGTCCACGCGGGAGACGTTTATTAGAAAATGAGCAGTGTGAGCAGGTCCTGTCCTGGATGGCAGAAAGTGCTTCGAGCAACCTATCGTCCAGCCACAGTTCTGCGCCGTCCACTGCTGCAAATCCGAATCCTCTGTCTGCTGCTCCTCCTTCCTCCCAGCCTCCTCACTCCAATACAATGACACCTGCTCAGGAGCGGGAACACTCCCAGGAACTGTTCTCGGGCCCCTGCTTAGATTGGGCAGCAGTGGTTCCTCTCCCACCAGAGGAGTTTATCGTCACTGATGCCCAACCATTCGAAAGTTCCCGGGGTCCGGGGGAAGAGGCTGGGGACTTCCGCCAACTGTCTCAAGAAGTTTCTGTGGGTGAGGAGGACGATAACGATGAGACACAGTTGTCTTGCAGTGAGGTAGTAGTAAGGGCAGTAAGTCCAAGGGAGCAGCGCACAGAGGATTCGGAGGAAGAGCAGCAGGACGATGAGGTGACTGACCCCACCTGGTGTGCAACGCCTACTCAGGACAGGTCTTCAGAGGGAGAGGCAAGGGCATCAGCAGAGCAGGTTGCAAGAGGCAGTGCGGTGGCCAGGGGTAGAGGCAGGGACAGAACGAATAATCCACCAAGTGTTTCCCAAAGCACACCCTCGCGCCATGCCACCCTGCAGAGGCCGAGGTGCTCTAAGGTCTGGCAGTTTTTCACAGAGACGCCTGACGACCGACGAACAGTGGTGTGCAACCTTTGTCGCGCCAAGATCAGCCGGGGAGCCACCACCAACAGCCTCACCACCACCACCATGCGCAGACATATGATGGCCAAGCACCCCACAAGGTGGGACGAAGGCCGTTCACCGCCTCCGGTTTGCACCGCTGCCTCTCCCCCTGTGCCCCAACCTGCCACTGAGATCCAACCTCCCTCTCAGGACACAGGCACAACCGTCTCATGGCCTGCACCCACACCCTCACCTCCGCTGTCCTCGGCCCCATCCAGCAATGTCTCGCACCGCACAGTCCAGCCGTCGCTAGCGCAAGTGTTGGAGCGCAAGCGCAAGTACGCCACCACGCACCCGCACGCTCAATCGTTAACCGTCCACATAGCCAAATTTATCAGCCTTGAGATGCTGCCGTATAGAGTTGTGGAAACGGAGTCCTTCAAAGCTATGATGGCGGCGGCGGCCCCGCGCTACTCAGTTCCCAGTCGCCACTACTTTTCCCGATGTGCCGTCCCAGCCCTGCACGACTACGTCTTCTACAACATTGTACGCGCCCTCACCAATGCGGTTAGTGGCAAGGTCCACTTAACTACGGACACGTGGACAAGCACAGGCGGGCAGGGCCACTACATCTCCCTGACGGCACATTGGGTGAATTTAGTGGAGGCTGGGACAGAGTCAGAGCCTGGGACCGCTCACGTCCTACCCACCCCCAGAATTGCGGGCCCCAGCTCGGTGGTGGTATCTGCGGCGGTGTATGCTTCTTCCACTAAAGCACCCTCCTCCTCCTCCTCAACCTCTGTCTCGCAATCTAGATGTGTCAGCAGCAGCAGGACGTCGCCAGCAGTCGGTGTCGCGCGGCGTGGCAGCACAGCGGTGGGCAAGCGTCAGCAGGCCGTGCTGAAACTACTCAGCTTAGGAGATAGGAGGCACACGGCCCAGGAATTGCTGCAGGGTCTGGCAGAGCAGACGGACCGTTGGCTTGTGCCGCTGAGCCTCCAACCGGGCATGGTCGTGTGTGACAACGGCCGTAACCTGGTGGCGGCTCTGCAGCTCGGCAGCCTCACGCACGTGCCATGCCTGGCCCACGTCTTTTGGTGGTTCAGCGCTTTCTGAAAAGCTACCCACGCTTGTCAGACCTGCTCGTAAAGGTGCGCCGGCTCTGCGCACATTTCCGCAAGTCCCACACGGACGCTGCCACCCTGCGCACCCTGCAACATCGCTTTAATCTGCCAGTGCACCGACTGCTGTGCGACGTGCCCACACGGTGGAACTCTACGCTCCACATGTTGGCTAGGCTCTATGAGCAGCGTAGAGCTATAGTGGAATACCAACTCCAACATGGGCGGCGCAGTGGGAGTCAGCCTCCTCAATTCTTTTCAGAAGAGTGGGCCTGGTTGGCAGACATCTGCCAGGTCCTTCGAAACTTTGATCAGTCTACCCAGGTGGTGAGCGGCGATGCTGCAATCATTAGCGTCACCATTCCTCTGCTATGCATCTTGAGAAGTTCCCTGCAAACCATAAAGGCAGCCGCTTTGCGCTCGGAAACAGAGCCGGGGGAAGACAGTATGTCGCTGGATAGTCAGAGCACCCTCCTGTCTATATCTCAGCGCGTTCAGGAGGAGGAGGAGGAGGATGAGGAGGATGAGGAGGAGGGGGAAGAGACAGCTTGGCCCACTGCTGACGGTACCCATGCTGCTTGCCTGTCATCATTTCAGCGTGTATGGCCTGAGGAGGAGGAGGAGGAGGAGGATCCTGAAAGTGATCTTCCTAGTGCGGACAGCCATGTGTTGCGTACAGGTACCCTGGCACACATGGCTGACTTCATGTTAGGATGCCTTTCTCGTGACCCTCGCATTCAACGCATTCTGGCCACTACGGATTACTGGGTGTACACACTGCTCGACCCACGCTATAAGGAGAACCTTCCCAGTCTCATTCCCGAAAAGGAAAGGGGTTCGAGAGTGTTGCTATACCACAGGACCCTGGCGGACAAGCTGATGGTAAAATTCCCATCCGACAGCGCTAGTGGCAGAAGGCGCAGTTCCGAGGGCCAGGTAGCAGGGGAGGTGCATAGATCGAGCAGCATGTACAGCCCAGACAGTGCAACAGTCTTTAAGGGCCTGGCCAGCTTTATGGCTCCCCAGCAAGACTGTGTCACCGCTCCCCAGTCAAGGCTGAGTCGGCGGGAGCACTGTAAAAGGATGGTGAGGGAGTACGTAGCCGATCGCACGACCATCCTCGGTGACGCCTCTGCCCCCTACAACTACTGGGTGTCGAAGCTGGACACGTGGCCTGAACTAGCGCTGTATGCCCTGGAGGTGCTTGCTTGTCCTGCGGCTAACGTCTTGTCGGAGAGGGTGTTTAGTGCGGCTGGGGGAATCATCACAGATAAGCGTACCCGCCTGTCAACCGACAGTGCCGACAGGCTAACACTCATCAAGATGAACAAAGCCTGGATTTCCCCAGACTTCTCTTCTCCACCAGCGGACAGCAGCGATACGTAAGCAATACGTATTATGCACCCGCGGATGGAAGCTACGTTCTCTCTCACCATCCAAAACGGGGACATTTCTGCTTCATCAATCTGTGTCTAATATTCCTCCTCCTCCTCCTCCTGCTCCTCCTCCTGAAACCTCAGGTAATCACGCTGAATGGGCAATTTTTCTTAGGGCCACAAGGCTCACTCATCTAATTTTTCGAAACAATTTTTATATGTTTCAATGCTCTTAAAAGCGTTGAAACTTTAACTTGAACCAATTTTTCGTTAAACTGGGCTGCCTCCAGGCCTAGTTACCACTTAAGCCACATTAACCAAAGCGATTAATGGGTTTCACCTGCCATCTTGGTTGGGCATGGCCAATTTTTACTGAGGTACATTAGTACTGTTGGTACACCAATTTTTTGGGGCCCTCACCTACAGTGTAATCATAGCAATTTGTATGTTCTTCACCTGCACTCATGGTACAGAAGTGTGTGTGGGGTTGGCCTACACTTTAGCTACATAAATGTAACTTGGGCCTTGGCTATACTGCAGCTACTGAAATGGAACGAAGACTGCGCTCCCACTATACTGCTGCTTCGGAATTGTTACTGGGGCCTGTCTTGAGTGCTACTATTGCTGACATGGAACGAAGACTGCGCTCCCGCTATAATGCTGCTAGTGATATGTTAGTGGGGCCTGTCTTGAGTGCTACTATTGCTGACATGGAACGAAGACTGCGCTCCCGCTATAATGCTGCTAGTGATATGTTAGTGGGGCCTGTCTTGAGTGCTACTATTGCTGACATGGAACGAAGACTGCGCTCCCGCTATAATGCTGCTAGTGATATGTTAGTGGGGCCTGTCCTAAATGCTACGGCTGAAATGTTACGAATTCTGGGCTCTGCCTATACCGCTGCTAATGGTATGTCTCTGGGGTGTGGAAACAGAGGCTTCCCAAAGACATGATGGCGGCGAGGCCATTTCCCACCAACGCGGTTACTGTAAAGGTGCATATAACCACGGACACGTGTAGAGGACACGTAGTGCCTCAAAAACATCCCCCTCCTCCTCCAACAGGGAAAACAAACATTCTTGGCAAATGCCTTTGCATTGGTTCGTCTGGTGGCAGTCCAAGAATTTCACCTTTACCGACACTACAAGAGAGACCCCCCACCATCCCCCCGCCACGGCCCACTTAATCCTGGCCACATTCCGAAAACCAACAAAATAAAACCGCGCTACTAGGTCCGCAGTCACCACTACATTACCACCAACGCGGTTACTGTTAAGGTGCATATAACCACGGACACGTGTAGAGGACACGTAGTGCCTCAAAAACATCCCCCTCCTCCTCCAACAGGGAAAACAAACATTCTTGGCAAATGCCTTTGCATTGGTTCGTCTGGTGGCAGTCCAAGAATTTCACCTTTACCGACACTACAAGAGAGACCCCCCACCATCCCCCCGCCACGGCCCACTTAATCCTGGCCACATTCCGAAAACCAACAAAATAAAACCGCGCTACTAGGTCCGCAGTCACCACCACATTACCACCAACGCGGTTACTGTTAAGGTACATATTACCAGTCTGACTGGGGCATGCAGAGACACCTTGACAGAATGAATAGTGTGTGACACATAGGTTCCCCATTGCTATGCCCACGTGTGCAGCTCCTGATGGCGGTGGCACAGGATTCTATTTCTCATTGCTTCTGTACAGCATTGTGGGCTATCGCCCCGTCACTTTTAAAGAGGGTCGCTGCCTAGCCGTGCCAACCTCTGCAGTGTGTGCCTGCGGTTCCTCCTCATGGCAGACGCACTTCTAAATAGACATGAGGGTGGTGAGGCATTAGGGCAGCTGAAGGCTGCGCAGGGACACTTCGGTGTGCGCTGTGGGGGGGAGGGGGGGCGGTTGGGCAGCATGTAACCCAGGAGAAGTGGCAGTGGAGTGTCATGCAGGCAGTGATTGTGCTTTGTTGGAGGTAGTGTGGTGCTTAGCTAAGGTATGCATTGCTAATGAGGGCTTTTCAGAAGTAAAAGTTTTTGGGAGGGGGGGGCCCCACTCTTGCCGCTATTGTGGCTTAATAGTGGGACCTGTGAACTTGAGATGCAGCCCAACATGTAGCCCCTCGCCTGCCCTATCTGTTGCTGTGTCGTTCCCATCACTTTCTTGAATTGCCCAGATTTTCACACAAGGAAACCTTAGCGAGCATCGGCGAAATACAAAAATGCTCGGGTCGCCCATTGACTTCAATGGGGTTCGTTACTCGAAACGAACCCTCGAGCATCGCGAAAAGTTCGTCCCGAATAACGAGCACCCGAGCATTTTGGTGCTCGCTCATCTCTAATAAATACATAAAAGAAGATTTATTTAAGCTGCTTTCACATCTGCAGCAGGGATTCCGTTTTCCTGCTACTTTCGGAATTCCCTGGTCGAATGGTTCCTTCTTATGCCGGAACCAAACAGAGGAGCACTGAACGGACCCCATTGATTATACACTATAACTGCAGCCCCCCCCAGACCTAGGAGGGTTAAAGCAGCGAGGGGAGATTAAGATGGTAGTCACAGTGGCTCTGCTGCTTCCTCTGACAAGATGGTGTAAGAGATCTGGGACTGATATAACCGCAGTTGTAAAATTATTGGCAGTTCTTATTGCGTGCTACCTGTGAAGTCGGGTAGGTGAAGATGTTAGTTTGTTGTGACGCCAGGTCACATATGGGTAGGGACCCGTTTTGAGCAAAATAATAAATACAAAAATTTGGAGAACTAAACAAAAATGGGGGTGGTAGTCCTGCAGAGTTCTTTTGGGGTAGCAGTTACACACTTGAATTGCATTTAAACAATCACAGAAAACGGCCATATGCTTACTCACTAAGGAGGACAGATAGATGTATCCTCTCACCATGCAGGTAGCAGACTTCCAGATGAGGAAACTAATGGCACCTGTGTGGGACACCGATGAGACAGCCACTCACACTGCCTCTTGATATAGAGGCGGGTGGCTGCTTGGTGTATACGATTGTTTTTATGTTTCTATATTTCCCCTTCTGTGATGTATTCTTGAATTGCATTTTCTTTAAATTGGAGTAGATTATGACAATCATTATTTGGACACAAACTCCACAAGCATCATTCACTATAAACTTAGTTAGCTAGTTCGGACTGGCAAGGGTTAACTTGTTAGTAGCTTGCTTTTGTTTCTTTCTATTGAACTTCTTCTTCTGTTCTACTTGCTGTTCAGAACAACTTGGTTCTTAGTACTCACATGTCGGGTGTTTTCCTTCCCACTGCACTGGCTTGGGAGTGAAGATGGTCTTCTTGTTCCTCCCCAGTCTTCATCCCAGGCTCCCCTGGACTAGACTCCTGGATCAGACCACAAAGTCAGGCCCTTAGGTCAGACTGAGAAGAGACCTCTAACTTCACCCATTATTCTCTTTTTTTATACTACCAAGCTAGCTACACCTGGCTAAATACTCCCCTGACTATTGCTAGGTGATCTGTACACACGGGGCTGGAGAATATTGCCAGAACATACACTACAGTGAAGAAATATGAGCAATAACATTATAATGTTTCACACTAATTAAACATCACCTTACCACCTAATTGTAACGATATGGTGGGCAGTGGGCACAGAACATGCTGGGGTACCGAACTCTGGGGTACTACATAACTAGTGGTCATAGTGTAAGCAGTTGTACTGTATCATTAGGGATGTGAACCCGGCCTTAGACCAGCATTTTATACACCTGTCTGACTAAAGATTGCATGTGAAGTGTGACAAATGTATTAAGAAGTGATAGTGTCTGTGAGTTGTCCCTAGACCACGATCTGAAATCTACGCCATCTGTGACATGACGTAGACTGCAACTATAATTTGTCATTTTCTGACATAAATTATAGTAAGCTGAACTTCACATGGGCGAGTGCAATATCGAGCCGTAAAACATAGCCCAATATTGCACGTGGGAATACTTCCCATCCCTTAAGGGTAGTATCGATGCTCTCGCTCAGCTTTTAGCCACCCCCCGGAGAATCGGCAAGTGTTTCCCATTGTTTTCAACCTTGTATCACACTCGCGTGCACCTCGCACGCTGTGCAATATTTTTTCCGGCCCCATTGAAAACAATGGGCGAGACATTTTCGAGTGAATGCCTAAAGACAGAGCATGCTGCTCATGTATATGAATTCATGAATAGGTGAGTGCTGCCTCTGATTGGCTGAGCGCAAAGACCAATCAGAGGCAGCTCTCGGCTGTCATTCAATAGCTGAGAGCTGCCTCTGATTGGTCACAATGCTCAGCCAATCAGAGGCATCCCATTCAGCAGACGGGGATTTTAAATCCCCGCCTGCTGAATACTCCTCAGGGCAGTGCATGAGAAGTGCCGACTGGACGCAGCTGAGCCCCGGCAGCTGAAGAAAGGTGAGTATGTGTTTTTTTTAATTTTTATTATCGTTTTTTCATGTTTTTAAGGAAAAGCTTATATTTAAAGCCCTTCACTGAAAAACAATTACAGGATGTCGGCAGGTGGATCTCCTACCGCAGCTGTCATCTGTGACAGCTGTGGTAGGGAATTCTTTATTCCCCGCAGGGATGAAGAATTACTTTGCTGCATCTGTCACAGATGAGACAGGTGCAGCAGGGAATTCTTTATTCCCTGCGGGGATGAAGGAAACATCTGCCGCATGCGGCATATGTGTTCTTCATCCCCGCGGGGACATGGCAGCGGCAGACAGGTACGTTTTGGGGGTTTTTTTACACTAAAATAGTTGTTTTTTCAGGGAAGGGCTTATATTTAAAGCCCTTCCCTGAAAAACAATTACGGGGAGCCGGCAGACCATTGCCTTTAATAGAGCTGCCGGCAGCAGCTGCGGCTCCATTGAAGGCAATGCATGGACCTTCATACACACGTGTTTTTGCATGAACATAGATGTGCACCTATGTACGCACAAAAACACGCTCGTGTGAAGCCACCCTAATTTGTTATTTTAGGCAGGGCCCAGCTGGGGAACGGGGTTTTGTTTTAATGTCAAAATTCCTTTAAGAGTCAGATTGGGATGATAACTGCTGACAGCAACTACTTTCAGCCAGCAATATTCGGCCTCTCCAACTACACTTCAGAGAAACGCAAGGCAAAATTAGCATTTCACCAACTTTTATTATATATATGACTACAAAGCCTCTAATTCGGGTTGGTAGGGATAATTTCAACTTGAGTTCTAGTGGTCACGGTGCAAGCAGCTGTACTGTATCATTAGGGATGCCTTTAAGTAAACCATATTGCCCTGGTGCCTGGCGAAGTTGTAATGCAAGGCTGCACATCCGTGCCGGCTCCTTCCCTGAGTGTTCCCCTCCTTTTATCAGCGAGACAGACAGGTCTTTTTCATGTGTTAAGCTCTTTTATTTCCTAACAAAAACACTGAGTGTGTAACAATGACAAAGATACGTATAGACAGCGCGTGCTGATTATATCTCCTGTCACTTTGTATCGGCGTCTAAAAATACAACAGACATTGTTTAAACATTCAAGAGTAATTTTAGTGACATCTCTAATCTGCTTCTCAGGAAATGTAATAGAAAAGTCATAGCTGTAACATAGCTGGGTGCTCCAATACTTTCACTGCAGGAAAAACTTTAGGGTCACTATTCTGTGACCACGGTGCATGAGGATGCTGCTAAAAAGAAGTTGACGATGGTTTATTCCAGTTCAAGAGTTGTTTTAATAGGACCCTAATTACAAAGAAAACCCATCACTGTTTTTGTGCACAATGCAAGAATTCTGTGATTTTAAGAAGCTTTATAATTTGCAGTATTCCACATAACAAACAGTAGAGATTGCCAGCAGCCTTTCACCACTCAGGGGCGTTACTAGGGTCTTAAATAGGGGCATAAGCCCCAAGGCATATATGTTATGCCCCCCAAAGTAAAAAAAAATCTGTACATATATAGTTATTTTATAGCATTGTTGCTGATGTACCAGAAACAACATACAGGAATTAAACATTATCTATATACTAATACTGAACAAAAAGCTCACTATACAAACACCAATGTTACCCGAAGGCCCAAATATTACCACCACACTATAACCACTACTACTGCATAGTTACTACTATTACCATAGCGCTACTGAATGAAAACTACTATAGAAATACTAATATTCCCACCATACAATAACCATATAACAGTAGATACTAGTTCTACACAGGTGCTTTTCATATAAGCGACAACAATACCTTTCTATCCAGTGATCATGGGTGACATTCATTTTTCTGCTTTATCTATTGAGCACAGACCACCATGATGACTTTCTCCAGCCACAACTTGTTTCTGAAAAGTTTGCAACACAAACATCTTTTCATTTCTCAAACACCTTTACCAACTTACACAAACTCTTCATTCTGTGCTTGTTATTACCTGCCCATATTGCTGTTCCTGTTGTGATAAGGTGCCCCCAAATACTATACTTTAGAAATAATTGTGTTCTAACTATAACTACCCCGAACAAATAATACCGCAGACAGTAGCCCTGAAAATAATAGAGCCCCATATTGTACCACAGACATTACTAGTGTATCACACAGTAGAAATATCATCTTTTATTGAAGTATTGCACCCTTTTATTGTAATAATGGCCCTTTTATTATAGTATTGACCCATTACAATTTAGTAATGCCCCCTAGAGTGTCCCAGAAAAAATAATAACCATAATAATCCCCTATCCCCTGTCTGTACAGCAGTTAGTGAGTATTGTGTTTATATTGTTAATATATAGAGATGAGCGATCGTACTCGTTTAGGGTTATTTCGCAATCGAGCATTGCTTTTTTCGAATAACTGCCTACTCGGGTGAAAAGAGTCGGGGGGCGGCATGGTGGAGCGGGGGGTAGCAGTGGGGAACAGGGGGGAGCTCTCTCTCCCCCCCCCCCCCCTCCACTCCCCTCTGCAACCCCCCGCTCACCCCCGGCGCCCCCCCAATCTTTTCGCCCGAGTAGGCAGTTACTCGAAAAAAGCGATGCTCGATTGCGAAATAACCCTAAACGAGTACGTTCGCTCATCTCTATATAAAATACTGTGCGGTATCGGCGCTGGGGAAGGGTAGCGAGGAGGCTTTATCTCCCTGTTCAACCATAGTTATGAACTGTATCACATCCTGTGGACAAGGATACAGTTGAGTCCACAAATGAAGAAGAGATGGATCAGCACTCCAGGGTTGTCTTTATAGTAAGAATGTCTTTATTCCTGTAAGATAAAAACTGCCTTGTGGATCCTTGGGCCCGGATCCTCCACAGGATCGGATCGTGCACCAGAGGCCAGGTTGTGCCTATTTGATTATTGGTCGTGCTGTTTTTCACACATCACTTTTCAAGAATACAGTTAAGAGCAGCGCTTGTATGGGGATTCGGGGCACTGGGCTAGATGTTCAGGGCATATTCCCCTGGATCTCTAGTGCTAACGATGCCCCTGCCCTAAGCATTACCACAAGGCCTGAATTAATGGGCAAATCATGTAAGATTTTATTTAACTTTTTTAATGTTTGCACTGACTAGGAGTGCACTAGGGAAGAAGCTGAGCAGGACAAATGCTTTTGTAATGGCCCGAAGTCTATATTTCTGGCCCCTCCATAATTGTCATATATGTCAGGTCTTTTGTGCAGATGCACTGTGCAAAATGTCTAGTCTCTTGGCATGTGTATTGCAAAGCTGCAGCATATGAGAGGTTAATGTCTGAAAGTGGCTGGGATATGTCTGGAAAAGTTTCGATATCTGTCTAGTCACGTGGTATGTTAGACCCTATAAATATGAGTGAGTGAGACATGTCTTTCATCATCTTCAACGGTTGAGTGTGGAGCGGAGTACTGGCCACATGGGGGTACCTTCAACCCTCATGCGGTGAAGTGATGGAGGAAGAGGAGAGGTATCCTGAAGTCCCTATCCCAGGAATCTTCATGTGAGCATGAGAACTGAGTGGAGAAAGAGAAGTCTGCCACAGTGTTCCGAGTTGAATCAAGTGAGTGTCTGTGGAGTGATCTTACTCCCATCCTCCTCTGGAGTGTTCACCTTCCAGGAGCGGTACCTTACAGATAACATGGACTGTAGGACCAGTGTCATCCTGTGTCTCCCCTTGACCTAACAGTCCTGCCTGCACTGGTGTGTATTAAGCTGTACACTGTCAAGTTACAAGAAAAGCTTTTCCAGCCCCTGTCCATTCCCAGGGACTGAGGTACTAAAGTTAATTGTGTGTGTGGACTTCCTTGATTTCTCCACCGAGGATCATACCAGTGTGTAAGGAACGGTGGCATCAAGTGTGACAAGTCTACAGTCTATCACACGTTTACAGGTAATCGCGGTCCCAGCGTTACCTGGAAGAGGCCTAGCGGTACTTGGCCCGAGGTCGCGCCCATCCCTCCTTGGAGGAGTCTGGTAAGAGCCCCCGTGACAAGTGCTAACTCTACCCTCCCAGCTCCTCAGTGTGAGCCTCCTCTCTAGGTGGCCACTAGGACACTGCACTCAGTCATGGCACTGCGGGCGCTGGCTTCTTCCAAGTCTCGGGTTCGATTCTGGGGTGACGTCTGAGTCAGATTTGGATCACATGATGAACCTGTATATTCATGTTTTATTTGGTCCTGGACATCGAGGGTCAAACCTCTCCCTGCTGCTGTTTAACTGAAGGGCTAGCTGGGATGATTGCAAAGCAGCAACTTTTTATGATATTTAAACCAGTCACAACTTGCAGAGGGCACTGGTTAAACCCCTTGTATTCTGGCCTGTCTGTACACTCTGCATACCTGTCTGTAGTCAGTTGTCAGATTGCCTGCTGTCAGTGTCCAGCACTCTGCACTCTTAATCCAGTCCTTTCATAGTCTCTGGTCCGATTCTTCAGTTCCTCTCTGACGCTGAACCTTACCATTTGCAAGCAGGTGGGTCACCCTTCTCAGGGAAACTACTCCCTTCGAGATGGGTCCGGTTGGGGAGGTTCAGGGGGTTCCACTCATTTCTGTACTTTGCTGTTCTCTCCTGTCACCTGTCCAGCCCTGGGTCTAGCAACCTGTAGTCCCTCAAATATACATCATCCTGCCTGCCCAGTGTTCAGTCCTTCATACTTATCTTCTGCATTTGTTAGCAGCCCTGAACACACATGACATGACATGCTGCTTCTAGAAAGCCTTTCAGCCATGTCAATCATCTTCAGATACAGATGGCTTTTATGGTGTCCCTTGTCATTTTTTGCAAGGAGGGAAGTGTCGTAATACAGCACCAATGACAGTGCCTAAATAATTCCGCTATACCATGCAAAGTAAAGGTTGTTGAATTATGAGCACAATCCAAAAATCTTGCAAAGTCTGAACTATGTAACACATTATTTGGAACATTAATGAAAATGAGTAGAAAATAAATGTAATAAAAAACTAGATAAGAGCCTGATTACCAGTTGCCATGGACACTACTTAAGGTTTCCATGCACTAGTTTTTCTAAATGTATCTCCATATCCTTGTAGGTATTTTTTCTGCTACAAGGAGAGGGGAAGGAATATATTTATGCAAGGAATTAGTGTATTAATGCACAGCCTAATGCAAATTTGGAGAGAAAATGCAGCCGAGCTCTCTATAGTTATGTATCTGTATACTAAATATATCAGGTACAATTCAAGGCTCAGGGAAAGAATGATCAGTCTGAAAGTTTCATAACTCATCAAACCTAAAGTATACAATTGAAATAGAATTATGAACACTAGGCCTCATGTCCATGGGGGAAAATCAGGCCCGCTACGGATTCTCCATGGAGAATCCGTAGCGGGTCCCTCCTGCCCCGCGGACATGAGGCAGTAAAATCAGAATTAACTCACTTCTCGCCCACTCCGGATCTTCCCTTCACCGCGGCTTCATCTTCTGTCCGTCGCGGCCGGATCTTCTTTCTTCGGCCCGGCGGATGCGCAGGGCACGTCGGTTACGTGCCCCGCGCATGCGCCGGCCCGAAGAAAAAAAGATCCGGCCGCGACGGAGAGAAGATAAAGCCGCGGTGAAGGGAAGATCTGGAGCAGGTGAGTAAATTCCGATTTTGGTCTCCCGCGGACCCGGACGGCTTCCATAGGCTTCAATAGAAGCCCACGGGAGCCGTCCCCGTGGGAGACCCGCATGAAAATGGAGCATGGTCCAGATTTTTTCATGCTCCATTTTTTTTTAAATCACTTTTATTGACCATCCGCGGGTATTTATCTACCCGCGGGTGGTCAATGCATCCCTATGGGATGCGGATCCGCGGGCAGGAGAAGAGTTAAAATCCGCTGCGGATTTTAATTCTTCTTTTGCCCGTGGACATGAGGCCTAAAATACAGGCGTGGAACATCTCTACGGGTGCTTTTAAACAGTATTATAATGTACAGAAAAAAAATCGCTAGATCGTCCACATATGAACAATATTCATTCAGTGTAAATGCAGTCAACGAGCAAACGATTATTTGTTCTCTTATCATTCATTGTTCATTTCATGCAAGAATGAAAATCATTATTGGCTCATTTGCTAATTAGTCGGTTTAAATACTGATCATTCAGTCGTTCTCATTCACTAGCATAGTAAATCTGAACGACTGAATGATTTACGAATGAACGAGGGAATGATTTATCTATTTGTCATTGTTAAATCGATGAACCGCTCCATGTTAAAGCACTCTAAGGCTTTATTCACACGAACACATATACGCCACATTTTTACGCCCGACCGATATATACGCGGCCATCTGAGGCATTGGTTTCCAATGCATTCCTTCACACGGGTGAACATAAGGCGCATAAAAACGCTGCACTGTAAAAAAATGGAACATAAGCAAACGAAATACGCGCCAACACTAATACGATGGCTAAAAAGATAGTTCTGGTTCTGTCTCTTGACTGATATATGCTGACAGCTCCCCCAAGACTCTTAAGGGAGCTGGAAAAAAAGGGAGGGGGAGGCAGTTTAGCAGCGTACAACGCTGCAAAAACCTTAGAGTTGCCTCTATTTACGCATTTGAAGGCATCCCGAAGATTTATTTTTTTCACTCACGGTCATGTGAATGGATGAGAAAACACTAATTATCTCTGGTCGTGATCATGGAAAATCATTCATTCATGTGAATTTACGGCACGGATGAGAGAACGTAAAAATGCATACGCTCGTGTGAAAGAGCCCTTAGGGTGGCATAAGCGTGTTTTTTGTGTGCATTTGCACAAGCACAGAAAGTAGGATCCTTTGTTTTCAATAGGTTTGTCCGCACTTTCGATGCTGCGCACCAAAAAAAAAGCAAAGCATGTAATATTTTAGTGCACATTTGCACATCGAAGGTCCCATTGGCGTTTATGTGGGGTGCACGAATGCGCATACGAAACCTGCATAATTGCCCAATTGGCCAACTGCGCAATTTCACGGGAGAACTACACAACGCGATTAATTAGGCTTACTAGCCTCTTAACTCAGGTTGCAGCTGTGTCCTGTGCCCATGTAAATGGTCGTGGTCTGCACAAAAAGTATAGTAAATTGCAGATCATCGAGTGCAATAGTGTGACATTCATGGTGCAAAAACATTGCGTTATTGCTGCCCTAAAGCTGAAAACATGGCTAAAAGTTATATAAGAAGGGTTATTAGGAGAAAATGTTATTATCTTTCCCCTAGTCATCACCTGGAGCACTGCCCGATTGTGGCACATTATCATAGTAATCATGGTTTGCTGGTGGCACAAACTGTTTTACAGCTTGCAAAGGGCTGTATTTGTCCATATGTTGTGGCAGAAGAGTAAAGTACAGATTATTCAATGTGCCAACATCCTTGGAATTATGTTTTGTGAGTTTTGAGAAAGCCCACGGTCCACTGTATGTATTGTGATTAGAGATGAGCGAGTATACTCGCTAAGGGCAATTGCTTGAGCGAGCATTGCCCTTAGCGAGTACCTGCCCGCTCGAGACAGAAGGTTCGGGTGCCCGCGCGGGGGAGCGGTGTGTAGCGGCAGTCAGCAGGGGGGGGAGAGGGAGAGAGAGATCTCCCCTCCGTTCCTCCCCGCTCTCCTTTGCTGCTCCCTGCTCGCAGCCAGCACCCAAACCTTTTGTCTCGAACGGGCAGGTACTCGCTAAGGGCAATGCTCGCTCAATCAATTGCCCTGAACGAGTATACTCACTCATCACTAATTGTGATGCTGCACAGTATGGGGGGGCTACAGACCTCATTTTTTATTCTCTTGTTTTTTTGAATACAAAACATTTTGATAAATAAGACCCTGTTAAGGCCCATTTAGACACAACGATTATCGCTCAAAAGCCGTCTTTTGAGCGATAATCATTGTGTCTAACTGCACTGACATCCTGCAGTTTTCGTTATGCTGTTGCTCATCGTTGTCTTTCAGCGTGCTAAAAGACAACGATGAGCCTTATCAGGGATTCACAGCGGAATACAGCTGATAGCATTGTTTCAGCTGTATCCCGCTCCCGGAACACAGGCAGGGTATGAAGAACAGAGGGGTCCAGCTCTGTTCTCCATACCCCGCTCAGAGCGCTTGGCTGTATAACAGCCAGGTGCTCCAAGCAGGGAACAGCTGGATGCAGAGGACAAGCGGAGACACCCCACTTGTCTTCAGCATCCTCCGCTCGGAGCGCAAGGTAATTGCTCAACGTTTGAGCGATCATCTTGTGCTGTAAATGACACGATTATCGCTGAAAAGACATCTTTTGAGCGATAATCGTTGTGTTTCAGTGGGCCTTTAATCAACACACTTACCATGCACAAGTCATGGTATTGGGCGCTGACATGTTTAATAACAAAACTGCGCTCTTATTGTTTTTTACAGTCATGTGACTAGACCTTAATTGTTCTTGCTGCAAATGCAGTGGAGTCTGACCTTTCTTGTAGCCATATTTTCTTTGCACAGCTCTAGAATGGACTGTGATCATTTTTCATTTATCCACCTTCACCAACGCATTCTACAACATTGGGGAGGTTTCACACGGCCATATGCACAACTACGTTCGCTGCTACGGAGCGCAGTTGTGCACGAACTGGTTTTTTTCCCCCTCTTAGGGCGCCTACACACTGGCGATTTTTTTTCCTTTGCGTTTTGCGTTTTTTCTCAAGAGCAATTAGTATATAATGTGTTCTTGTCCATTTGTGTTTTTTTTTTCGGTCCGTTGCAATTTTTCACATAGGAACTGTCAGTTGCATATGTGTCCTTATTTTTCTCTTAATGCACCCATGAATGTCAATGGAAATTAACGGAAAACGCGCCAAAAAGCCGCAAAAAAAAGCCGCAGAAAACGCGCCAAAAACGCGCAGAAAACGCTGCGTTTTTCTTGCACAAAAATCGGCAACGCCAGTGGGTAGGCGCCCTTAGGCCATGGACACCAGTCACAACCAGCTGCAGCTCCTCTTCGCTATTGCCAGCCATGTCTATCTTCCCATCTGCTGCATCATTCCTCTTGCCACTGCTTGGACCCATAGGGCATACATGTGCACTTAGCCTGCCTCTTAAAGTGCCAGCGCGCACCCAGCTTTCCTGTCTCCAGCCTATTTCAGTCCTACCTTCTGCCTGTTTACCGTATTGCATGAACTCTGCCTGTCCTGACCTTGACCTGTTATCTGACTTCATCCTAGCCTGATCCTTCAGTACCACATTCTGGTACCTTTTTGACCACCAGGATCAGCTGTAATGATACTACTCCTGGGGTAACGATCAAGAGGTTCCATGAAGAGAAGACCACATCCCTCAAAAAAAGAGTTAAAGGGTGAAGACCTCAGACCTCTTGGTCAAATCAGTCAATGGTACAGTAATCTTGTAGATATGATACCTTTTAATGGCTAACAAAAATACATGATGTTATAGCAGGCTTTCAGACCTACGCAGGGGTCTTCCACAGGCTATGTTCGAAAGCTCGCTATAACATCATGTATTTTTGTTGGCCATTAAAAGGTATCATATCTACAAGATTACTTGGTTTCTCTTACTGAGAACAATCACATTTTGCTCTACTGGCTAACACCGTACCAAACTTTTATCATCATACAGTGGGTTCACTCCTACTGCGTAACATACATTAGATGGACCATGTAGTCTTTTTCTGCCATTACTCTTTTATGTCTTAGTCTTCTCTTATTGTTGGAGTATACAGTATATGCATGATACATTTAAAAAATGTTTTCCTGCATTTCAGTCTTACATTTTTCACTTATCTGAAATAAAGTTGATGATAAAACTGTAGAAAAGATCTCATTTTGTAATTTCTTCCATACATTGACAATTAATTTTCCTTATTGAAATATTTTATGATAGCCAATATTTGTACAAGCTAATGCAAGTCATATGTGAAACTTGTCATCCAATATATCAACATCTCAGTTATTTAAAATGTGCACCTCTTAAGACCACACTTCTTCAAATCCTCAACTGTTTTGAGTTTTGTGGCTTTCTTCCCAAGCAGATGCCTTGGCTGTAGACTGACTCGAGTTTGCATAGAATAATATAGCCTGTTTTCTACATCATGAGCATATTATGAACTAATGATGGGTGATTCATCATGTTTCCAGATATCTCTGCTGATTGTTATGTATCCTAATAATCTGAACTGTCTACCATAACTGTACTTCCCAAATGTTGAGTATTATGAAAACATTCATGAGATCAGCTCTTCTACCCAACCATGAGTCGACATGCCTGCATTTATGAGAGATTTACAATATATTATTTAAAACTGTTTAGTTTCACATAAGATGTTGCCTGACTTTGTCAAATTGCAGTTCAGGTAAACTAATACTGGTACCAATCTATCTTAAAATGGCCATTCTTACTATGACAAGAATTCAGATAAGCCTAGTGCTTACCATCATGATAGTTGACTTCTTACCGTATGATTTGGACAAGCACTAGCCAAGAGCACTACTCGCAATGTGTAGTCAACAGTAGAAAATTCATATAAAGGTCCAATCTCTGTGGCCTTCAAATTACAGTATTGTTATTTATTTTGCCCCAAAAATAAAAAGATAAACTTCAAGCAGTATAAAACCCCTTTTGAACAAGATTCTGTTGACTGGATTGGATATCTGTCAGCCATAAACAAGCCCAGTCAGTGCAACTATAAAGATGGGGGACAATTGGATTGATAAAAGCTTGTAGACGAGATGTAATGTGCCCTGAACCTATGTAGGAAAGTGAGTAGGGCGAGGCAGGGAGAGAAGAGAAAGTGCGGGAAAGGAGCAGGAAGTGAAGAAGGAGTTAGGGAGAGTCACTGTAGGGAGGTGGACGAGAGAGGAGGTGTAATGCAGTGCTGCAACAGTTAACGTTGCCGTAGTGGAGAGTGGGAATACAAAAGCTACCAAAACAAGTGCAGACTGGAGGACAAAGCTCCGGGAACCTTGTGCAAATGAGAATAGGGCTAATCCCTCTGCACTGTGACAGCCCTTCAGATATTTGTAGACAGCTATTAAGTCTGCCCTCAGCCTTCTTTTTGCAAGCTAAACATTCCAAGATCCTTTAACCATCCCTCATAGGATGTGATTTGCAGACCGCTCATCATCTTGGTAACTCTTCTCTGAACTTTCTCCAGTTTGTCTATGTTTGTCTATGTCTTTTTTAAAGTGAGGTGCCCAGAACTGGACACAGTATTCCAGATGAGGTCTGACCGAGGAAGAGTAGAGGGGGATAATTACCTCACATGATCTAGACTCTATGCTTTTCTTAATACATCCCAGAATTGTGTTTGCCTTTTTGGCTGCTGCATCACATTGTTGACTCATGTTCAATCTATGATCTATTAGTATACCCAAGTCTTTTTCACATGTGCTGCTGCTTAGCCCAATTCTTCCCAATCTGTATGTGCTTTTTTCAGTTTTCTAGCCCAGATGTAGGACTTTGCATTTCTCCTTGTTAAATACCATTCTGTTAGTCACCGCCTGTTGGTTCAGCTTTCCTAGATCTTTTTGAATACTCTCTCTCTCTCTCTCTCTCTCTCTCTCTCTCTGCAGGACTAGCCGAAACGTGTCCAGCTCCTTGAAAACTTGTCTTTCATGATGTCTTTTCCCTGAAAATAAAGAGGATTTTCAATGTAGAAGGCTACCTACAGCTTTTTTACATTTCTCTCTCTCCTACCTAGTGTTAGCTATCCCTCCTAGCTTTGTGTCGTTGGCAAATCTGATCAGTTTCCCATCAATTCCCTCATCCAAATCATTTATAAAAATGTTGAACAACTCTGGGCCTAGGACAGAGCCTTGTGGTACCCCACTTCATACATTCTTCCACTTGGATGTGCAGCCATTTATGACCACTCTTTGAGTAGATCACTCAGCCATTTGTGAATCCACCTAACAGTTGCCTTGTCAATCCCATATTTGGCCATTTTTTTAATAAGTATGGTATGATACTTTGTCAAATGCTTTACTAAAGTCAAGATATACTATATCTACCGCATTTCCCTGATTAATCCAGTAGGTGACTTTGTCATAGAAGGAAATTAGATTTATCTGGCATGACTTGTTTATTATAAACCCATGCTGGCTCTGGTTAATTACTCCATTTTTATACAAGTACTTGCATACATGCAGTTTATTAATTTGTTCAAAGATTTTTCCCGGTATAGAAGTCAGGCTCACAGGCCTGTCATTTCCTGGATCCACCTTCTTCCCTTTTTTGAAGATAGGAACAACATTTTCCAATCTTCTGGGACTTCTCCTGTTCTCCAGGAATTTTCAAAGATTATGGCGAGTTTTTCAGCAATTACCTCTGCTGCTTCCTTTAGTATCCTAGGATGTAATTCATCTGGACCTTGAGACTTCAATTAATTTAAGTTAGCTAAGTGTTCCCTCAGAATCTCTCTGCTTACGGATAGCCTGCATTCTTTTATCCCCCAAATAGCACAGGGAAGATCTGTTGATATTACATCTACTTTCTGAGAGAAAAACGATACAAAATAGAAATTTAAAAGTTTAGCCTTCTCAACATCATCCTTAATCAATTCACCATTTTCATCTTTAAAGCATTCAATAGCATCCTTGACTTTTCTTTTGCTTTTGAAATACCCCCCAAATCCTTTTTTAATCCTTTTGGCCTCTGTTGCAAGCCTCAATTCATTATTAGCTTTAACTTTTCTGATACTTGCCCTACAGACTGCATTATATTTTTCTTTAGATATCCCCCCCTCTTTCCATTTAATAAACATATTTTCCTTTTTAACATGTGTGCAAGCTCAGTGTTCATCCATCCTGGTCTCTTTAACCCCTTATCGCTCCAGGATGTACATTTACGTCCTGCAGCGTTGGGGTATGTATGAAGAGAGATCACAGCACGACCTCTCTTCCTACAGTGCAAGCATCAGCTGTTTATTACAGCTGACACCCACAGGCAATAGCTGCAATCAGCCGTGCGGCTGATCGTGGCTATTAACCCTTTAAAAGCTGCTGTCAATTCTGACAGCGGCATTTAAATCACCCAAACGATGTTCAGGGGTCCTGTACACCCCCCACCTTCCCTGCGCGATGCGATCGCAGGGAGACATGCGGGTGTCAAGGTCCCAGGGCTGCCTGAGCAGACTGCCTATCAAGCAGTCCCCGTGGGGTGGCTTAATAGACTGCCCGTCAGATTGCAGTATGATGTAATGCTATGGCATTACATCATACTGCAGGAGCGATCAAAGCATCAATAGTCATGGTCCCCTAGGGGGGCTTAAAAAATTGTAAAAATAAGACCAGTAAAGTTTTACTAATTCTGAAAAAATAAAAGTATTAAAAGTTTAAATTATTCCCTTTTTACCATATCTATAATAAAAAAAATCTAACTCATAAAACAAAAATACATATTAGGTATCGCCGCATCCGTAAAAGTCCAATCTATCAAAGTAGTGCATTATTTACCCAGTACAGTGAACGTCGTCCAAAGAAAAAAAGAAAAAGGAACACCAGAAATGCACTTTTTCAGTCACCCTGTCTCCCAGAAAGAAGTCGTATGTATTCCGAAATGGTACCTACACAATCTACAGGACATCCCACAAAAAATGAGCCCTTGCACAATGACATCCATGGAAAATTTAAAGTTATTGTGCGCAGAAGATGGCGGCAGAAAATAATTGTAAAAAAAAGGAATGTCTTTGAAAAAAAATAAAAGTAGTACAGCAAAAAAAAACTATACAAGTTTGGTATCGTAGTAATCGTACTGACACATAGAATGAAGTTATTATGTCATTTTTGTTGCAACAAGACGCACTAAAAGATGGCGGAATGTCATTTGTTTTTTCATTTTACTCCACTTAGAATTTTAAAAAAGTTTTCAGTGCATTATATGGTACATTAAATAGCACCATTGAAAAATACAAGCCTTCCTGCAAAAAAACAAGCCCTCATACAGCGACATTGATTTATAAATAAAGTAGTTATGATTTTTTTAAAAGGGGAAAGAAAAAATGAAAATGGAAAAAATAAAAAGGACAGCGTCATTAAAGGGGTTGTCCCGCGCCGAAACGGGTTTTTTTTTTTTTAACCCCCCCCCCCCCCCCCCCCCGTTCGGCGCGAGACAACCCCGATGCAGGGGTTAAAAAAGAACACCGCACAGCGCTTACCTGAATCCCCGCGCTCCGGTGACTTCTTACTTACCGGTTGAAGATGGCCGCCGGGATCTTCTACCTCCGTGGACCGCAGCTCTTCTGTGCGGTCCATTGCCGATTCCAGCCTCCTGATTGGCTGGAATCGGCACGTGACGGGGCGGAGCTACACGGAGCTACACGGAGCCCCATTGAGAAGAGAAGAAGACCCGGACTGCGCAAGCGCGTCTAATTTGGCCATTAGACGGCGAAAATTAGACGGCAACCATGGAGACAAGGACGCCAGCAACGGAACAGGTAAGTGAATAACTTTTGATAACTTCTGTATGGCTCATAATTAATGCACAATGTACATTACAAAGTGCATTAATATGGCCATACAGAAGTGTATAGACCCACTTGCTTTCGCGGGACAACCCCTTTAAGGGGTTAAATGATTCACATTTTCCTTCTTTTAGGGATTGTTAACGATTGTGCTTTGAGAATCTCATTTCGCAATATTTCCCATCCTTGTGGGACATTTCTGTCCTTAAGAACATCCAGCTATTGGGTTCTTCCTACCCTCTTTCTGAGTTCATTAAAATCTGCCTTTCTGAAATCCAATCTTGAGGTCGGAGTTTTCTCAGCTCTTTCTGCCATCGTTATCCAAAATTCAAGGATAGCATGATCACTGCCTCCTAAGGTCCCAGCCACCCTTACTTCCTGAACCATTCACTCCTTGTTGGTAAGAATTAGGTCCAAGATAGCAGATCCCCTTGTTTTCTCTTCTATCTTTCGGAAGATAAAGTTGTCAGCAAGAGCGGATAAGAATTTGTTGTGCAGCGTCCCTTAGGGGGACCCCGGACACAGGGCGTACGTTGAGGAGCTAGAAGGGCAAGATGCTGGCTTGTTACAGTGGCACTTATCACGCTTTCTTCTGGAGGAACGCACGTAGCCTTGGCCAGGGCAGCACTGGGCCTCTTCCGGACACCCCTAGGATAGGGATGCCCAAATGGAGAACAGGGATAGCAGATGTCACAGTGGACGCCATCATTCTGTTACCCACCGGTATGACCCTCTTGGTAAATAAATGGAGCCGCAGACAGATGTAACATACTTCAGCTCCCTGGGAACAGTCAGGGCCTGGCAAAACTTTACTGGAACGGCTTCTTGCATACAAGGCACAAATGACAATGATTTGCAGTGCTGGTATTAAACAGACTTGAGAGTACCTCCACCCAGTGATCCCAGACCTCAGGATGGCCGGATGTGAAAACAAATGGGTGTACCTCTACGGCCGCGTAGGAAAAATGAAAAAAGAGTACCTCTGTGCTAGGCCTTGGAAGTGGCATCTTCTTCTTACTCACCCTCTCTCTCTCTCTTCAATTGGGGCTTACTCCTCTCTCATCTCTGGAACATACATTCCGAAGGAACCTCTCTTCTTCCTCCATTCTTCACCATATGAGGGTTGAAGGTACCCCCATGTGGTTTGCACTCTGAAGCCTCAAGAACCCAGAAGAATCTCAGAAGAATGGACTCTTTCCTGATCTCACACACTCACATTTTTAGCCTTACTCATACCACGTGACATGGCATAAATTGATACATTTACAGGCAATCCCCAGTCTTTTGCAAACACTTAAACCATCACACGCTGCAGCTGTGCAATACATATAACAGAATTAATAGACGGGTTTGCACAGCGCACCAACATAAGACATGACATGTATGACATTATGGAGGGGGCCAGGAATGTATGTACTGGGCCACTACAGTTGGATCCATAACTTTTACCTGAGAGAGATTCCCAACAAATGTCTGGATAGTTAAAATCTTCCATGATCACTATGTCATGCTTTTTTGAGAGCTTGGCCATCTGATGTAGAAGGAGTTCATCCATATCTTGTGATTGTCCCAGTGGCCTATAGTAAATGCCTACAATTGTGTCCTTTCTGTTGTTCTCTCCTTATATTCTTACCCAAACAGTTTCTACAGAACTCCCATGCTCTGAAGCTTGAATCTCTGTGGAGAGGAATGTTTTCCTAACATACAACGCAATACCTCCTTCTTATAAATAGGTTGTATCCTTCAAGCCTTGTACTCCAATCATGTGTATCATTCCACCAAGTTTTCATGATGCCTATGACATCATATTTCTCTTCCTGTGTTAGGAGCTCCAATTCTCCTTGTTTGTTTCCCATGCTCTGCGCCTTTGTGTAGAAATATTTTAGTTTGTGATCGGTGTCTCTTGCTCCTCTACTTTCCTTCTGAATTTTTTTGTCTTTGTTCTACAACCAAGCCCATCACATTTTATTGTTAACCCAAGCCAGGAATTGTATTGGGATGTACATTGAGAAATAATACATGGAAATTATTCTCTGCTTAAATAAATAAGTAGCAATATTCATGATACTTTATGGCAGCACATAAAAATGTTCTTAATTGTTCCTCACTGTGAGTAGACTGCGATGAGAAATCGTTATAAGTGCAGAAATATGTGTATTAGTCTTATGTTATTATAGTCTTTATTTATGTTGTAACTGCCTGGAGTTAATTAGTACATTAATTACGTCTTGTCATGAAAGAATCGAGATACCCTGAATAAAGAGGTAAAGTTGAAGTCGCCGCGGCTAATGTGAAATCTTTGTTCGCTGCAGTGAAATATCCATATGAGACCAGCCACAGCAATATTGAGAAGTATTAAAGCAAGAACAGAAGGTAAGAGTAGCCCAGATCCACATTGCTTCAGCAGAACCACTTTATATCAAAGGTTGATGTGGTTTTTAAAATGGAAATACTGATATATTGAAAAATGAAAATTGATCCATAATGGACATAATTCTTAAATCGGCTCATGCGCTCAGAGACTATTTTATTGAGCGATGTCATTACAAGATAGTTTCCAGCTTTCACATGTTCACTTCCTGTACATGACAGGCACAATCATACATGTAATACTGCGTTTTTACGCAGGTTACTATGCCACTGGGAGGGGAAAGAAGTTGTGACATCAACTTGCTTGACTGCATTGTTACTGCCAAAAATATGTAGTAAAAATGCAGGCAAAAGCGCACAAAAAATGCTGTAAAATGCTGCGTAAAAACTGCAGCATTTTTACAAACGCTTGTGTGAGTGTGGCCTAAGGCCAGATTCACACGACAGTATATTGCACGTGCAATACACAGTTAATACAATCCATTGATTTCAATGGAAATGCAAACCAGCTCCTCTGCACTAACTCCCACGCAAGGACTGGCTGGAAACATAACACATGCACAAGAAACGGGAAGTAGGTCCAGCATAGGATAACATTTTTTTTTCTTTATTGAAAAGTCCAGACAGACATGGAGGAACAATAAGCATGTGCCGTCTTACATGTTTCAGGCATGATTAAAGGGCAACATGCTTACCTGAAACATGTAAGACGGCACATGATTCTTGTTCCTCCATGTCTGTCTGGCTTTTTCAAAAAAGAGAAAATTTTTATACTTCGCTGTACCTACTCCCTTTTCCTGAGCATTGATTTCAATTGGTTCGTTCACAACTGCATATTTTGCGTGCGCAATTCCGTCACACGAAAAAATACTTAGCATGTTCTATTTTCCTGAACATTTGTTCAGAGAAATGAAATATGTGGACCTAAATATAATAATTAGTAGAGATGAGCGAGCACCAAAATGCTCGGGTGCTCGTTACTCGAGTCGAACTTCCCGCGATGCTCGAGGGTTCGTTTCGAGTAACGAACCCCATTAAAGTCAATCGGCGACTCGAGCATTTTTGTATATCGCCGATGCTCGCTAAGGTTTTCATTTGTAAAAATCTGGGAAATTCACAAAAGTGATGGGAACGACACAGAAACGGATAGGGCAGGCGAGGGGCTACATGTTGGGCTGCATCTCAAGTTCCCAGGTCCCACTATTAAGCCACAATAGCGGCAAGAGCGCCCCCCCCCCCCCGCACTGTCAGCATAAAGATCGTTCTCCTCTGCCACAGCTGTAACAGCTGTGGCAGAGAAGAACGATGTTGGCCCATTGAATTCAATGGAGCCGGCAATACAGCCGGCTCCATTGAAAGCAATGCGCTGCGGGCGATCGCGGGATGAATTGTCGGGAAGGGGTTAAATATATAAGCCCTTCCCTGCAATTCATCCTGAAATGTGTAAAAATAAAAAATATATATATAATCAATCACCTTTCCGCTGCAGCCAGAGTTCAGCTGCGGCCGCCGGCAGTTCTCCTGAACTGCTTCTCTATACTATTCAGCAGCCGGGGCTTTAAAATCCCCACCTGCTGAATGAGCTGCCTCTAATTGGTCACAGCCTGACCAATCAGAGGCAGGTCTCACTCACACACCCATTCATGAATTCATGAATGGGTGAGTGACTGCTGCCTCTCATTGGCTCAGCGCAGGGACCAATCTGATTGTCCCTGTCTGATCTATTTTAGTGCGTTTTAGCGATTTTTAACGCACCTCATCAGCCATGGTAATGATGGGGTGTGTTGAAAAACTTTGTTAAAGGCATTTGAAAATGCTGTAAAACGCCGCGTTTATACAGACGCCAGTGTGAGATTGGTCTAAAGCATGTTACTAAAGAGTAAAGCACCTCACAGTGTGTTACACCAAGTTATTCCAGCTTTGTCCACAATACAATGGGGTTCTAAGTCCATAAACCACATCTCTGTAATATGCAGGAAATGACCCCATATAAGTCGCAATAAAATATTTTATTTGTATGTGTTAGGACGTGCTTTACAGGTGCAAATGGGTAAAACAATACTGTCTGGTGGTGAAGTGCGGCTGGAATTTGCTGTGGGAACGCCCTAATAGTGGCGCGACGTAAGAGCATTAGAGGCGCCAGATTACATTACCCACGAGTTCCGAAAGTTCTAAATTCACCCCTTGTCCTTGTGTGGTGCAGTTGGTTAGAGCACAGCTATCAGAGTGACAGAGAGAAGACTGTAAGAAAGGCTGGAGGCATTGTGGGATGTGCCACTGAAAAGTGGTATTTAGTGAGGGCAGAGATACTTCCAGTTCTGCCAGTGGAGAACTTGAGAGGAAGTCACAGAGCGTCAGCGTGTGAACCTAGTTGCCAAAAGTGCCTTCACTACAGCCGTTCGTATTTTGCAGAATCGGAAATTAGATGCTGATTGTTGAGTTTTAACATAGTTAGCCCAAAATAAAATGTTCCAGCATGGAGTCTAAAGACCCTTTTATACTGCCAGAGGCACAAATGTTCGTCTGAATGTTTATTAGCTTGATTGTCGGGCCATTTAAAGGTACAATGACTAGCTCATAAATTAGCAAAGCTATAATATAGTATATCATTAATAGAAAACACTGATTACAAGTAGAACAATAGAATGATAACAACGGATTCCAGGTGAGACATAATAATACTACTGGTAAGTTGTAACAGCAATGTATAATATATATATTTACTGTAAAAAAACAAAACAAGCTGTGTGATACATATCTTAGGCTAAGGCAATGCATAAACAATAATATCAGCCTATGGCAAAATATACATAATGATATTAACCTAAGGCAATGCATATACTGCACAATAGTAAAAGCCTAAATCAGTGCATATATAATGTATATTCAGTTTTATTCACCTGAAACAATGAAGCTGATTTATTAATAATGGCTGGAATAAATAAATCCTAAAACTAGAGATGCTAAGCTGAAGGTTTGCCAAATATATCACTGATGAGCCCGCTGCTTAATTTGGTGCATCTTTTCACTTCTTTGTGCCATCCCTGAGGGGGTAAATTTTAAAGCATTATTTTGGGCCAAAAAAATGTCTAGCACTATTTAGAAATCAGGCGCATTTAACAACTTGACAAAGCCAGGCGCATGCTCTAAATACTAAGTATACGGCACAACGTGGCAAGCACTTCATAAGTTACTATTCCCTTTACTGTAAAATTATATTAGACAGATTTTTTTAAGAATTTTGCGTTCATTGCATTTAAGTGCAAGTCTGAAACAAGATCCAACCACATTAATAAATCTGCCCACATGTACCCTGAATGGCTGCTTCATTTGAAGCACCCTTCTATTTGCACTGGGGCTCCTTTGGCCTCTACAACTGCAGCAATTTGTAGTGGTGTCAATTCACAGGTATGAGAGAACCTGGGGTGTGCAAAGAAACATTCCCCATACCATTACTCCACCTCTACCAGCCTGAACTAGTTACACCTAACAGGAAGGGTTCATCAATTCATGCTGCTTGTGCCAAATTCTGACCCTCTTATCAAGATAATACAACAGAAATCTGGATTACTGTGACTAGGCGATGTTGTTCCACTGCTCAGTGATCCCATTTTTGCGCTCCTTCACCCACCGGAACCTTGTGGTTCGGTTTTTCTTACACAATCATGGCACTCAGGCTGTTGTTAGATGCTATAGCCATCTGTGCTAATGATTGTCAAGTTGTGCACTCAGACATGTTAGTTGGAGCACCAGCGTTGTATTCAGCTGCACTTTGCTTGACTGTACCACCTGTTCATCAGTATGAATTTTTACACCCTACTGACTCCTTTCGATGTTTCCATCCATAGGATCCTCTTTGGCTGGGTGCTCTACCTAGATCACAGCAGTCTCGGTATACAACACGCAACGCCGTTGCACGAGGAAACCCATCAAGGTTGGCAGTTTTTTTAAATACTGGCCCCCGCTAGTCTAGTTCAGATCACTTGATTGTACCATTCTAATGTGGATTCACACTGAAACTGATCCACGGCAAACTTGTTCTCTCGATTTTATGCTGATCTTCAGAGGTCACATGTCTCATTCCCATGCAGGGAAGGCATTGTGAAAGGACCAGTGTCTCAACTAACAGTACCTGCCATGGGCATATAGATAATTTTAAGCCGTAATGTGTATGAATATATATAAATACATAATGAAAGCAAGCTTATAAACAAGTAGCGGTAACAGCCATAGTCAGGCCATATATAACATTACAAACCGGTGTGCAGTTTGTATAATAGTGCCATCCAAAGTGAATATGATGTAGTATAATATAAAATATTGGAAAAAATACCAGTTGTGGTGCCTCTTACACAATTTGGTTGCTTCAGCTTCAACCAAGCTACAAATGGACAAAGTCAATGCGATAGAGCTTGGAAACAAAGGGTGAAAGACTATTAACAGAGTAAGCCAACCTATGTAACAGGAGATTCCCCAGAGGTACTGGAGATTAGCATGATGCCGTCTTCTCTACACCTTCTCAGTAAATCCAAATTGTTCCACCAGAGATGTTATGGTGAGCCAAGTGAAAGACCAGGTTATATTAACCAGACTCTTCCACCTCTTTAACACCGAGCTGTGTCCCAAATAATGCTTCCCTTGGTGCCCTGCATAGTAGGAGTTGGTTGGAGTTACTGGCAGGTGGATCGCTCGGGCGTCGATAAGTAGTTCCGCCCCCATTGCGTACATGCCCGTATTAGGTCATTTCCCCTATTACGTAGATGCCCCAGTAGGTAAGTAATTGCCCCCCATTATGTAGATGCCTCCAGTAGGTAGGTAATTTTCTCCAGTTTATAAACACCCATACCCATAAAGCAGGATAGGGTTTTTTTGTGTAACAATTATACAGTAAACCTCTATGCTGCTTTATAGTTAAGCCCCCCTTAGCCCCAGAAACGAAGTTGTAGCCAGTGTGTGTACTAAATGACCAAATTACGCAGGTGCTGACTGTTCTCCAATGTACTCGGTGGCTCCTGGCTTACTGGCTGCTACTCCCACAGGCAGGGATGAAAAATAATGGTGCATTGATGGCAGCAGCGTGCTGTGGGTCCACCTCCACACTCCACGCTATATGGTGGAGGTGGTGCGGGGCCTGTTGCGTCACAGAGAGAAGACGAGTGGATGGGGGTGAGACTCCACTGTGATGCGCAGGGACTGCTATCAAACTTAGAAGTCCTGCATGTAAAAAGCTGAATCAGGTTTTTACACTCAGTGGACACCAAGGGCCACACAAAACGAGGTGGCAGGCTGGATATGGCCCATGGGCCTTATGTCCGACATGTATTTTCTGCGAAATCCAGGCGTGGAGAGGCAGCGCCACCCTGATGCCTCCAACCACCCTTCCAAACTTCAATATAGGATTATTCTTAAAAATTTAGTGTTTCAGAGTAAGACATACATGGATGAGCGCACTGTATATACCCGTTTACAGGTCTATGCTGCCTGTTGTATGGGCAACATGAACCTGGAGACAGTTTTCCTTTAAGCTATAAAATTGAGGTTGACCTACAAACTTTGCATCAGTTTCACTCATGTCTAAACATTATGCTTTGCCAAGGTCCTCTTTGCCCACATACAGCCTTCATACCTGCAGTTACAGCCTAGGGATATATATATTTTGAAAGAGGGTCCACCACCTAATTTGTGCCATTTGGGATACTGGTGTCTTTTTAAGTTGCGGGGACGGTTCTGCCCATCTCAGTACAAGGGTGAGGGTGTAACTGCTCCCTCTGCACCCCTATATCTACATCTCTGTGAATGGTCTGCCTGTGCATATAAATTAGTATACATACTTAGCAGAACTAAATTGCAGGATGATCACAATATCTGTAATGTTGATTACAGCCGAACCTTATTCATTTTAATGGGGCCAAGCTGCAATGGGAGGAAACACACCAGAAGACAAAGGGGCAGCAGCACTCCCTCAATCACGGTGGCCCCTTAAGTCTTGTGATCAATAAAGTGTCTTCACTGCCAGAACTTCACTGATCACATATTGATGACCTATCAGAAGGGAGAATATGGTAGAAGAAGAAATGCATATAGATTCACAGTGAAGAATCACCGGGCACTGCTGCATGGGCTTGTACTCAGTATGTGCTCCACCTTTGTCTCTGTGCTGCTGCCCAAATGCATGAAGGTGGAAATTCATCAAGGTGAATGGAAACTCTGTGCTCTATTCAGTGCCGTCTTTCGACAGATATATTAGGAGCAATAACTACAAGTATAATTTATAGGAAAATGACAGAATTCGAAGTGCTGGGAGTTTTCGAAGACATAATAAATCTTTTACAAAATTCCCATCAATAGTTTTGCTTTGTTCTTATGGAAATGTGTCACATTATGCGACATCTTGATCAGAGAGAAAAAGAAGAAGAAGACACAAAAGTGAGGAATTCCTGCAACACATTTTTGGAAGTCTCCACAGCTACCAGGAACAAAGAGAAAACCAAACACTCCAAGTCTTTTGTTTATGATGGCAAAAGGTGATCAGCAGAAAAAGGAGGCAATACTGCCCTCTGCTGCTCAAATGAACTATAACCGTATAACTCTTTTCTTGCAACCTTGCTTGCACTATACAGCACATATCCACATACTGCTAGAGCCTGCTGCGCTTGTTTCAAGCTGTGATGTACTTTATCCCTATTTATACAGCGTTTCTTGTGAGCCAAAAGAATAGAAAAAGTGAACTCTCCAACCACGCTATTATTCTTCGAGGTTTTCGTTTATTCCTATGGTGGTTTTTCCTTTGTCATTTATCAGGGTTAGTAAATGGCACAGGCATAAGGGTGAATGCGTCCTTGTCAGGGCGGGCCATCCACTAGTAGGCACGGGTTGTTACCCTCCAGTTTCCCTCCTTTGCTTATTTTATCTTTGTATTGCAGGGGTTTCCTGGTAGTGTGGTGTGAACATTGCCAGAGAGTATATATTTTAGTTTGAAGATATTGAACACATGAGGCAGACATGACAATCCCATTGTTGGTTCAGTGAAACTGCCTTCTGATTTCACAGCTGAGCTCTCATGCGCAAGTCTCAGCTGTCATACAGAGCATGACTGCAAGAGTGGACTGTGTGGCCCAGTCTCCACTGTCGAACAGCGGTGACTGCGGACACATATGGCGCATGCACTGCCCAGTCCCCACAATGAAACATTGAGGTCAGCAGGCAGGACTGGGCTGCACTCTCATGACCTCCGCAGTGAGATTAGCGCTATTGCGCATGGGCTGTCTCATTGCGGAGGTGAAAAGAAAGCAGAGCAGGGACTTATCAGCTGGATGAGAGGTACTGCTTTGCATGCTCAACTGTTGCTCATGAGATTGCAGCAGGACATGTCCATGAGTAACAATGAGCCATTATCCTGCTGGGGGTATATTACTACTTCAAGTGAACTATGTGACAGGTGCATTTTTGAAAAACAATATTAATGGGCAAATGCTATATTTTGGCCTGCTTTATCTATATATATAAAAAGAAGATGTATGTATATGTATGTATGTGTGTATGTGCCACCATAACTCATGAACGCCTGGAGAAATTTCAACCAAACTTGGTACATATGTAACTCATCGCATGGGAACAAATTGGGGGGGGGGGGGGGGGGAGTGGAGACAGCCCCACTACCGCTGGCGGGGAGAGAATGCCAGAATTGCACTGGAGCAGATGGTTTTTATTTCACAGTCTTATCTAACGCAGACGACCTCCTTCTCATCATACACTAATCTGTTACACAGATGACCTCTTCCTCATCATACACTGATCTGTTACACAGACGACCTCCTCCTCAAATACTAATATATTACACAGACCTCCTGCTCTTTAGATAATAATATCTTACACAGACAACCTCCTCCTCTGCTCCAACAACCACACAGCTTCCCACCAGCACTGAGCCACTATGTACCACACAGAAACGAGCCCAGCACCCACTCTTATGAAAGCTGTCCAAAAGGAAACCTGTGTTGCCCATGGCAAGCAATCACAGCGCAGCTTTCATTTTACCGCAGCAGTATAACAAGTGAAAGCTGAGCTGGGATTGGTTGCTACTGGCAACAAAAATTACAGGGGAAGTCGGTGAGTTTTTGATTTTCAATTATGCTAGTATTACACAACCTCCTGCTCCCCAATATCTTACACAAACAACTTCCTCCTCAAATACTAATATTATACAGACGACCTCCTCCTCATATACCAATATATTACACAGACGACCTCCTCCTCATGCAGTAAGATATATACTGCAGCTCCCAGGGAGTCAGGGCCTGACAGCCTGAGGAAGCCTCTGAGCACCCTGATGGTGCAGCATTTCATTTGCTTATATTGCATGGACCTGAGCACCCTGCGTGGTGCCCCTGCTATTTTTGAAAGGACTTTTCTGTTGTGCTTGGACTTTACCGTAAAAATAAAACCGAAGGAAGTTTTATTATCTTTTCTGCTCCAGTGTGTCTCTACCGCCCCTCCCTCTGGAGGACGTTGTTACAATATATATATATATATATATATATATATATATATATATATATATATATATATACACACACACACATATTTAAATTCTTTTTGTGTCTAAAAATAAAATACAGGGGCATCGCTGGGTAATCAGCTAGTATTCGATAAAATCCAAAACTTGGCACAACATAATCGTAACTGCAGCTCTGGACTATCATACAAAATATAATTCAGGATTAGTACATTATTGCATATATAATAAAGTTTAAGGGAGGACATATGCTTTGATCTGTCTATATAGATAAAATATGTATCATGCAAATATAATTTTATCATTTGAGCAGCAGTTATCTGCGCGAATATAAACCCCATTCTTTTGAATGGACTCATATACATGAGCGATGAGTTGCAGAAAGAAATTGTGGCATGTCCTACCTTATCGTGTTCCTCGGAACACATCACCTGATGATTTCAATGGGACCTTTAATGCTTCGCATGACTCTCACATGCCGTGTAATTTGCATATGAGTCCGATGCAAGGTTTGCCTTTGAAATCAATGGGAAACACATTTCTGATCCTCTATTGCACATGAAACTCACTTGAGAGAATTGGAACTTCACAGATGCGATATGAGACGTTCTTGCCTGAAAAATGCCTTGCATCCGCGGGTAAATCGCAGCCTCACAAGCGCGATATCAGGTCAAGTTTCACGACCTGATATTGTGCCCGCCAGTGTAGGTAGCCTTACTGAAGCTATCCTTGATATGGCATTTCTTATTCATGTCTCTGAATTTGGTGGAGAACATGGAGTAAAAGGTTTCTAAATGACTTCCTCTATGTTAGAGCGGATAAAATATTAATTTTGGTGTTAAGGTGGTCTGGACAGGAAAAATGGAGAAGTGGTCATGTCTGTGGTGGAATTTGAACTGTTTTTTGATTGGTTGGTCATTTTGTCACCATGGTCAACAATGATAAAATGCCATGACACAGTTCATTTTCTGATGAAGGAATTTAGACCTACAAAAGCATCAAACTCATTAAGTTTGGTATTGGGACAAAACAAGAGTCCTTGCGGGCTTTATTGAAATAAATAACGACTTCATCCATCTGCTATAAGAATGTTTCTTTGGAGGTTTGTGCCATGTAACAGACTTTTATCCAGTGTTCTACATTGATTCTCATGCCCCCTCTGGGTGAGGCATTCACCTTGTTGGCTGCACTTCCATTTCACTGTTGCCTACATCTCTTGCCTCAGGCATGCACCTATGTTTGCTCCTCCTCCATCTCCAATTGACTTTCTTTAGATAGTCACTGTACTTTCAACAAACTTTATATAAATCAGTTGTACAAATGACTACAAGAAACTTTGTAATATAAACTCTTTGTCAAAAAAAAAAATCAAGCACCTAAAAGAAGTTGTCATTTTGCTCCAAAACTGGGCATGCCATTACATCTCAGGCAGATATGCAAATTATTAGAGTTTTGGCATGCTTAGATGAACAGTTTTGCCACCTGAAGCCCTAAACGTGGCTCCACCCTTGGTCCATAAAAAGACTCTCAGAGGCTATTTCTGTGTAGTGGACCTCTTTTCCACTTGTGTAGAGCTTGTTGACCTCTAGACGCTGCAATGATGCTATGATGCAATAAAAGCGATTTTGTTTAGTTAACAGAGTTTGAAATGCTGGATGGTCATACCGACAAATTGCCCGTCACCTAGGCTATTCTGACCAGACTGCTAGGAGGTGTTGGGAGCATTGGATGCATGTGGGCACTCACACAAAGCAACTGGGCTCAGGACACCATTGAGAGACCACCAGTAGTGAAGAACACCTGATCATCTGACCAGCACGAGTAGCTCCAACTGTTTTGTTGTTCCCCATCTAGAAACAGGTGGTACCATTGTTACAGGCCTCTATGTCTGTCAGAACCATCTTCAGGCATTTGGCTGAAGGTCATTTGGTCTGACAGTGTCCATTACATGTACTGCCTTTGACATCCACCTACAATCACCTCCATTTGCAATGGTGTTGTGAACAAGGAAACCAGACTACTACGGAGTGAACTGGGTTGTCTTCAACAACAAATACAGTTTGGGCACTAATAACAGCCCTGTTTGGAGACCTAGGAGTGAGCACTTCAATCCTGCTTGTGCTGGGGAGTGGCACACTGCCCGCATTGCTGGTGTGATGGTCTTGGGAGCCATCACATGACAATCATTCACCCCTAGTAGTGGTACGAGGGACAATGACAGCTCAGTGATATAAGTACATCCTGCAGCCACATGTGTTCCTCTTATGGCAGGGCTTCCAAACAGCATTTTTCAGCAGGATAGTGCTCGGCCGCACACAGCAAGGAAAAAGCACAGGAATGTCTCCACAACATTGCCACACTTCTGTGGTCTGCCTGGTCGCTAGGTTTATCGCCAATAGAACATATATTGGACCATCTGGAATGCCAACTTCGACAGCCTATGAGATTGCCCGATCTGGAGTCTCGGTTAAAGAAAATGTGGACCGATATGCCAAAGGATACCATACGGAACCTGTATGCCTCCATGCCCCCCTGTATTACATCTAGAATCCAAGCTAGAGGTGGTACAACAGGGTACTAGAGCCTCCATGCCCATCTGTATCACATCTTGTAGCCAAACTAGAGACAGTACAAAAGGGTACTAGAGTCTCCCTTCAATTGTTTTCTGCAATAGTTTTCCTTGATGAATTATCCTTTTGCTCTGATATTAGAATCACTTACTTACATCAACAATACAATTCCACTTACAAAGTTTCTTTCAATTCCAAAAACTCCTTCTAGGTGCTTTTTTTTTTTGACAATGGGTGTATCTTAGAAAAAAATGCCTCTTTTTCCACTTGACAGACAAGTCTTCTCCTTCCTCTTGCACTGATCATTAACTCTTGTTTTGTGGTACGAGGACTTATAAGCTATTGTTTCTCTGTTGTCAGCCAAAGGCTGAAGCATATTATATATATTGTTCTATTACTACATATGTATCTTACAAAGGAAATATAGCTATTAAATACTAACTTTACCTTTTATTAACTTCCCATTTATAAACATAGTTGACTAAAAGATGCTTCTCTCTTTAACAAAAGCAGATACAGTCTGCTCTTCTATCTATATAATCCTCCTCTATGTAATAGTCTCTCATATAGTAGCTGAGGAATACAGTGTAACTGGATTCTAGGAGATTGCAGCGACATCCCCCATTGGCCCCCTCACTCTTACTCCCTCTGTCTTTCTGTACCTTCAAGTACGTAAGTTGCATAAGTGAAAGTAAACTATACTTCCGTCTTTCTTTGTGTGATGTTAAAAGATAAAATGAGCCAATAAGTGTTCGCCTTTAATAAGCTTGCCTACTGGAATATATAAAGCTATGTCTGTGGTGTAATAGACCACTCTGAGATTTGTGAATATACGGTTCTCTCAGAGTAAATTGTGTCGACACAAATAAATCTTTGTTCACTTCCTATGTCCTGGGTATCACATCAGATGTTGCCTCATACATCAATTTCACTGTTAAAATCTATCTTGAAAAAGTAAATTGATTATCAACTTAGTCTGGGGTCACATAACAACATTACATGATGCTAATAGAAGTCTAGGGAAAGGGAAGAGAGAAGGAGAGAGCAGCTGCAATGTGTGAGAGTGAAACAGAGAGATGATGCTAAAGACTCTAGGAAGTGTTGTATCTCATGGCAGTTCTGTGTTCACATCTAGACTGCTCAGTACTGCTGTATAATGTCCTCCATTGTACTTTGCTTCTGAGAGCATTCTACAGAAAGATAAGAGAGCAAGATTTCCTCTTCTCTATGTGTGCTGTATGTGGAAGGCATCATAAAAGCTATTCTGCACCTGCCAGCTCAGGGAAAGCTAATACTAAGGCCTCTCTCACACAGGCACTTTTTACAGTGATTAACACTGCATTTTGAATGCTGTATTAATTGTGGCATAACACTCCCATTAAAATCAATGGGGCCTCACAGACATGCGTTCGATCGCGGCGCTTTCCAGCACTACAATTTTCAAGAGCTGCCTTCTCTAGATTTGTCCATTTAGCGCACCTCATCACCCATTACAGTGATAGGGTACGCTAACGCACGTTGTCAGCTGCAGAGAGCTGCGTCTGAAAGTGAAAGTAAAATCACGGCAAAGCACCGCATAAGAAATCGTGGCGCTTTGCCGCGTTCATGTGTGAGAGCATTTTTAGGCCTCATGTCCACGGGGAAAATCAGGCCCGCTCCGGATTCTCCATGGAGAATCCGGAGCGGGTCCCTCCTGCCCCGCGGACATGAGTGCTGAAAATGAGAATAAATAAGAATAAACTTACCTCCCGCCCGCTCCGGATCTCCTTTTCGCCGCGGCGTCATCTTCTCTCCGTCACGGCCGGATCTTCTTTATTCGGCTCGGCGGATGCGCAGGATTACGTTGGTGACGTGCCCTGCGCATGCGCCGGCCCGAAGAAAAAAGATCCGGCCGCGATGGAGAGAAGATGTCGCCGCGGCGAAGGGAAGAACCGGAGCGGGTGAGTAAATTCCGATTTTTGTCTCCCGCGGATCCGGACAGCTTCCATAGGCCTCAATAGAAGCCCGCGGGAGCCGTCCCCGCGGGAGACCCGCACGAAAATGGAGCATGGTCCAGATTTTTTCAAATCACTTTTATTGACCATCCGTGGGTATTTATCTACCCGCGGGTGGTCAATGCATCCATATGGGATGCGGATCCGCGGGCAGGAGAAGAGTTAAAATCCGCTGCGGATTTTAATTCTTCTTTTGCCCGTGGACATGAGGCCTTAGAGATGGAACCTGCAGAGGGAAAACTGATGAAAAATACTGTATCATATATGTCATACAATGGGCAGAAATAGTGCTACTCCTCATGAACACACGTGATAGTTTCTTCTGAAGAGTCACCTGAAACAACGGGTGCGTTAGCCCTATAATTACCGGGTGGTGGGAATTTTACTGCCCTGGTACGCAGATCATTCATTATTGTTCACAGATTAGAAAAAATAAATGAAACTTGATTGACAATAACAGAGGCGTTTTCCTGAGAAGTTGATCAAGGACATTACATATGCCTACACAGACTGCTCTCAGTATCAGTAGACATCAGGACTATTATGTAACGAAATGAATGGTTCCAGCAGATGGAAATTAGTTGCAGTTATAACAGATATTGCATTTATTGAGTTTTTCCTAGTTGTTACTAATTAGATGCAACAAGCATAGTGTTTAATCTGCTAGTGTAACATAAGAGAAGAATCCACATAAGGCCTGATGAATTTGATTTGCAAAATCTGGGATCAGCAACCACGTGAGAGATCCGCTGTACTAGTTGCCCAGAGGAAAACACGGAGCTTCCTGAGCTCCACGCACACATGCGTATTTGATTTGCGGATTCCGCGTGCAGAAAAGAAATCGCAGCATGCTCCATTTTACCGTGAATTACGCTCAATTGATCTCTATGGAAGCGAGCAATCCGTAATGCATTTGCAATTCAATTGCGGATGCATTTATGGATTTGTAGACAGATACCTCTCTGGTTGCTTGGAGACCAAGCAGGAAGGTTTGGAGGAAGGGGAAGGCAGTCACTTTGGGCTTCCGATTTTTTTTTTCAACGTGGACTGTGCATCCACGTACATCTGCAATGAAAAACGATCACATCCGCGATCGCCAACAAGCATTTAAAAGCCATTTCCGCACTGACTCACAGGTCTTCCGCTGCAGAAATCCGTGCTTGCCGTGTGCATGAGGCCTAAGTGTGAGAAATCATTCCTACAGATGTAGCGAAGTTTAACCTGACTGTGATAACTTTCTGCAACGATGTACGTTATCTTAAAAGGGTTTTCTGAGAACCCCTGACATTGGTGGCAGTGGAGGGACACATTGTATGTAATGAAATGAACTTGAATACCTCTTGATGCACAATGCTTTCCCTGCCGCTGCTCCGGTCTTAGTTTATTGTAGGCTGTTTACCCTCATGACTGCTGCAGCCAATAGGAGGCTGGCAGTAACGTCATTAGTGATGTCCAGAACTTGCCAGGTGCTTTTTATAGTAGAAACCTATGAGACAGGTTTTTGGGATGTCACCAAGCTTTCTGGCAGGGTGATGTCACCTCTTAGATGTTGTGGTGAGTATATTGATTTTATATAGTTTTGGGCACAGTGAGCTCAAAACTATGTAAATCAATAACTCAGAAAACCCCTTTGAGCCATTGAAAAGCTATTGTTATATTAACATAACAAAACCCATTGTAAAGCTGCTGAAAGAGCAGATAAACTGTGGCAAAGAAAGTTAGCTTAACACGTAAAATTTGGCTATATCTTTACTGTTACAATGTGTGATTGAGGAGGGCATAACCTCTTCATTGCAGTGCTTGTCTCAGTGCCCCCTTTGTCCATGTGGTTGTGTCTGGTATAGCTGCTGAGCCACAGTTCAGCTTCATTCACATGAATGGGACTACACTGCATATCTTCTAGGTGCTCTCCTTAAGGAGAGATTATACCACACACCCCCCCCCCCACCCCCGACCCCCGACCCACATCATAGGCCTCTCACTAGCCAATCCAGGATCCCACTGCATACTGATGGGGGGCAAAACTCCCGAAAAAAGCTGTCAGTGTATGGTTTCTGACTTGGTTTTTAAATCCCAATCATTGTTCTAATGTTCTATATAAAGGGTCAGACATTAATTTGCAGGAATGCTGCCATCCAATAGGTGGCGCTGCAGAGGTATTGTTCCATCTTCTTTATTTACATATATTTCCCAGAGGAGCATGCATGGCCTTTTAAGTCTCCTCATTTGCCTCCTAGGTGTCTCCTCTCACACCTTCTAGGTACTCTCCTTAAGGAGAGATGATACCCCTTCTGACCCTTGGGACTGAAATGCAATGCCAAACACTCATGTCAACTTTTCTGTGTCGGCTACTGCAATGAAGAAACCACGACAGGCTCCTTTTTTCGGCTGAATCAGTGGATTTATTGTACCCATATGAATCACATATTGAAGTCCTATATCCTTAGGCAGATATAGGAGACAAGTGTGCAGGGTTAATTAAGAGTGGGCCTGATTAGTCTTTCCAAAAGATGACAAATTATAAGTCTTGCATAAGAGTTAACTTACAAAGTTATTTCAAAATATAACAAACATCCCAGGTAAAATTCTCCACAGACCATATATCAGTGCAAAAAATACAATTTTATATATATGGGTTTTTTTTCATTGCAATTGAACTGGAAAAAAAAAGTTAAGTAAATTTAGAAATTCAACATTAGCGGGTTCTGCCATCTAGTGGTGATTTTTGAAATGCAAGATAATAAGATAGGGGAAGAAGCTATGAAAGCACTTTGATTTGAAGCTGTAAAATCAGAAGTTATACAATTTGCTATTTATAATATGTTTCACTATTGAAGAGAGCGATGGGTAAAGGGGGTTGAGCACCTTACAATTAATAATAAAATGATTTGGAAATCAATCTATTAGCAAATTACTAATGTATTTTTAAATTTTGCAGTGCTCTGCTCTTTACAAATTACCAAAGAACCCCCCCCCCCTCTCTGTCCTCACCCGTTCATCCTATCGTGACTGCTCCTCTGCCCATAATATGGCACAGCATATAGTGCGCTGCGCTCTGTGTGCCTGTGCTTCTACTGTTGTCCAGTCCGGTACCTGTGACAGCTCCTCCACAGCTCTTCAGTGGGATCTAGGTGCAGCACTGAACGTGACGAGCAGTGTTACTGTCATATAGTGTGTTCATCTCCAACTCCAAAAAGACATAACTGTTTTCTATTGTTCCCTATTGTAGCCATATGAGGATTTGTTTTTTTGAGGGATAGGATGTACTTTTTAATTGTACAATTTAATTTGCCATATAATGTATTTAAAAACAATTACAATTTTTTAAGGGGGTTGAAAATGATAATTGTGACTTTCTTTTTTGGGGTTGCCTTAACTGCATTCACAGTATAGCAGAAATGACATGCACTTCATTCTGCTGGTTAGCATGATTGTGACAATACCACATTTCATACTTTTTACATTTTAGTACTTTGGAAAAATCAACATCAAAAGCATAACATATTTTCTGAAATACTACCTGTACCTTGTGTCACACCAGAAAGGCAGTAGGCAATTAGCGAGGTAAACAAGTGGCTCAAGAGGTGGTGTAGCAAGGAAGGGTTTGGTTTCCTGGAGAACTGGGCTGATTTTGCTGTTGCCTATAGGTCCTAATATGGTACCCAACAGCGTCCCATAGGGAGACCCTGGATACCTGACATACATGGGGAGCTTGGAGCATATAGTGCTGATATGTCATGGTGGCACTTACCAGACTCCTTCCTGGAGGGACACACACAGCCAAGGCCAGAGTATACTGCGGGCCACAGGGACACCCCTAGGATAGGGAATGCCCACTAAACGGAGAACAGGGGTTTGTAATTGTCACACGTGAAGCCACGTTTCCTATACACACTGGTATGACTCTTGGTGGAGAATAAATGTAGCCACAGACAGTTCTTAGTACCACAGATCTCTAGGAACAGTTAGAGCCCTGAATAAATTTTACTTGCAACTTGAAAACAGATCATACAAGACTTTACAGTGCGGGAAAACCTGACTAGACTTCAGAACGTAGTACCTCCACACGGCTCTCATAAGCTCAAAGATGCACATGTGTGAACTGTGACTTTTGTCGTACAGTACCTCCACCCCGACTTGGAGACATGTGGGTGTGACAATTAAAGGGTGTACCTCTACATGGTGATCCAGGCTCCAGACGGCCATGTAGGAAAATTAGAAAATTACTTAGTATCTCTGCACTGGCCTTAAAAGAAAAAAATCACTTACAAGTGCTCTCACTCTTGAGGGCTCACTCCAGTCACATCTAGCTAAGAGGCAGCATGGGAAATCTCTCCTCCTCTTCCATGCTTCAGTACCTGAGATCTGATGGTACCCCCAGGTACCTGGACCTCCTGAAACGCACCACTCCTGAAGACATGAACTCTCTATCCTGCTCTCAGGCACTCACATTTATAAACTCTCTCATAACACATGACAGGACATAACTTGATACATTTTCATGCAGACTTTGGATTTTATTAAACATTAACCCCTTAAGCGCTGCATCTGTGCAACACACATACAGGAAATATCAAAACAGGTTTGCACAGTGCATCAACATAGGACAAACATGTATAACATTTATGGAGGGAACCAGGATGAAGTACTGGGTCACTACACTAATGTAGAGAAGGGCTGCATCAGAGTGGGGAGGTTGCAGCTGTGCAGGGGGAGAAGATGGCTAGAAGTTTGGAAGAGTGTTTAAACTAGGGATTGGGGGGAAGCAACCACAGAGATGACCTGTGGCTAAGCAATGAGATTGAAGGTGAAGCAGTGGGAAGGTTTAGTACTTTTAGAACTGTCAAAACAGTAGATGAGGATACACGTAAAATAAGAAATAACCTCTAAACTGTATGGTGACTAAAGCTAAAAGTCTGACCTGGAAGTAATCATGTCTGAGAAAATTTTAACATAGTGGGAATAACTGAGATCTGGTTGGACAAAAGCTGTGACTAAGTGATTAACTCACAGGGTTACAGTCTGTTCAGAAGGGATTGTAAAAACCGGAAAAGGAGAGAGATTTGTCTTTTTGTAAGGTCCTGTTTAAAGCCCACAATGCAGGAAGATACCGGTATGTGTTGTATAAGACGGAAATAAACACGTCAAGTCACTATGGGTTGATTACATAGATAGGGTTTTGGTATAAGCCACCAAATATAGCAAACTGAAAATATATTACTAAGGCAAATATATGAAGCAACAAATGACAATGAGGGACTTCAACTCTCCAGTTATAAACTGAAACCATGGCTCTCCCAAAGAAAACAATAACTAAACGATAACCTTTCCCAACTTGTACAGGACTCAGCTAGAGGGACAGCACTTTTGGACTTAATATTAAAGGGGTTGTCCTGCGAAACAAAGTTGGGGTATACACTTCTGTATGGCCACATTAATGCACTTTGTAATGTACATTGTGCATTAATTATGAGCCATACAGAAGTTATTCACTTACCTGTTCCGTTGCTAGCGCCCCCGTCTCCATGGTGCCGTCTAATTTTCAGCATCTAATCGCCTGATTAGACGCGCTTGCGCAGTCCGGTCTTCTCCATGTTGAATGGGGCTGCTCGTGCCGGAGAGCTGCTCCTCGTAGCTCCGCCCCGTCACGTGTGCCGATTCCAGCCAATCAGGAGGCTGGAATCGGCAATGGACCGCACAGAAGACCTGCGGTCCACCGAGGGTGAAGATCCCGGCGGCCATCTTCGCAAGGTAAGTAAGAAGTCACCGGAGCGCGGGGATTCGGGTAAGTACTATCCGTTTTTTTCTTTAAACCCCTGCATCGGGTTTGTCTCGCGCCGAACGGGGGGGCTATTGAAAAAAAAAAAAACCCCGTTTCGGCGCGGGACAACCCCTTTAACCATCAGACCTGACAGAATAGCAAAGCTGCAGGTCAGGAAGTGAGGGTGCTTGGGAAATAGTGACCACAATATAATAAGTTTATACCTCTTTCAATAAAGTATTTAGTCGGAAAATACAAAAAATACTAAACTTCAAGTTCAGATAAGAAATGGGAAATTCTTAAAAGCATCTTAGATACCCTCTGTGTGCAGTTCGTACCTTATAGGAATAAAAGGGGTAGAAATGGGAGAAAACCAATGGGGCTCAAAAAGGGGGCAATAAACAACAAATAGAAAACATTTAAAGTACTAAAAGAAGAAGGCAGTGAAAAAAATCATAGAAAGCGGCCATATACTTGCCAATGTACTAATACAAGAGGGCAGGTAGAAGCACCACATCCCTCAACCTGCAGACAGCAAAACTACTAAATGAGAAAGAAATGCAAAGTACTGATGAACAACCACTCACACGCCTTCCTTATATTGAGGGGGTGGCTGCCTAGCATATACTTGCACATAGATGAAGCATACAAAGTGTGTCTGGTCACATTGTCTGCATGGTGCACTACATGTACTTATAACCTATTATTAATGCCATATTTCAATCCAGCAGGCTGCCCTGCACCTCATAGGTGAACACAAAATGGCTCTGGCCCCGGTCTAATGGCTGGCGCTTGTGACTGCAGGCACAGCTACCATTAGTTTTAATGACAGCTGCATCTGCAGTTAAAAGCGCCGTCCACTACACAGGGGTTGGGGCAGCAGCTTCTGTACTGTGGCTGTGACAGCGATCACCCGATCAGCTGGAGTCCCAACCGATCTACTATTTTGAGCATAGGTCATCAATAGTATTTTCTGGAAAACCCCTTTTATGGTACATACTCTGGGTCACTGTTATAAGTGGGATATCATAGCAGTCAGTATTGGGCCCTATTCTTTTTCATATACAGTAGAACCTCAACTAACGTCATTAATCCGTCCGGAAGCAATGGACTTTTGTAGAAATCAATGTAAGTTGAGGACATTATTTCCATAGGAATTAATGGAAATCCAATTAATTGGTTATAGGCGTTCCAAAAAACACACCAAACCTCATTTAATAGAGAATAACTCTGGTCTTTAATACCAAAAACAATAACAATACTGAATGAATATAAAACACAACTGTAAAGAATAAATTAACATTGCAGGGACATCATTATATCAGTACTAGGGATGAGCGAGTATACTCGCTAAGGCACTACTCGCTCGAGTAATGTGCCTTAGCCGAGGATCTCCCTGCTCGTCCCTGAAGATTCGGGGGCCGCCGCAGCTGACAGGTGAGTTGCGGCGGGGAGCGGGGCAGAGCGGGCGGGAGAGAGGAAGAGAGAGCTCTCCCCTCCGTTCCTCCCTGCTCTCCCCCGCAGCTCCCCGCCCCGCGCCGGCCCCCAAATCTTTCGGGACAAGCGGGGAGATACTCGGCTAAGGCACATTACTCGAGTGAGTAGTGCCTTAGCGAGTATACTCGCTCATCCCTAATCAGTACGTATCACTGTGTTATTAGTGGTTTGACATAGGACTGCGGGTACATCATTATAGCAGTACATATCACTGCGTTATCTGTGGTTTGACATAGGACTGCAGAGACATCATTAGCAGTACGTATCACTGTGTTATCTGTGCTTTGACATAGGACTGCAGTACTTATTTGCAAACGTTTCTTTACTGTACTCATCTGTACAGTACTTACATTTTGCAGAACAGCGGGGATTCAGGAGGCAGGCAGCGTTCAGCCGGAACTTTGGGGATTCAGCTGCTGTACTGTGTCAGGAGGCAAGCAGACACAGCAACATTCAGCCGGCACTGTGCACTGTGGAGAAGGGAGGAGTAGGCACGCGCTGATGCAGGAGAAGCAGGGAGTGACTGTCATCAGCTGCATGCCGGCTCACTGAGCGGCTCCCGGGGTCATGGAGTGGTTGCCGCCCTTATCTGAGGAATGCAACTTTATTTGATGGACAACCGCTGCTCCGACACATCGACTTTAGTTGAAAACAGCTTTACTTAAGAGCAATGCTACTCAAGGGTTTATTGTACTTATTAACAACCTCTTGTACAGGGATTGTACAGTAAAATATCAGTATTTGCAGAAGATAGACAACTAAATAATTAACACAAGAGAGGACAGTGCACCGTTTCAAATGGATCTGGATAATTTGGAGGATTGGGCAGAAAAGTAGTAAATGAGGTTTAACCGTGAAAAATGTAAGGTAATGCACATGGGCAGCCGAAATATATGTCACCATTACACACTAAGGGTGGCTTCACATGAGCGTGTTTTTGCACGTACATAGGTGCGTACCCATGTATGTGCAAAAACACGCGTGAATGCAGGTCCATGCATTGTTTTCAATGGAGCCGCGGCTGCTGCCAGTGGCTCCACTGAAGACAATGGTCTGCCGGCATCCCTGCATTCTTTTTCAGGGAAGGGCTTTACATATAAGCGATTCCCTGAAAAAGAAAAATTTTAGTGTAAAAAAAAAATAAAAAATATACTTACCTGTCCGCCGCTGCTGTGACCCCTGCAGGGATGAAGAACACCTGCTGCATGTTGCAAATGTTTCCTTCATCCCCGCTAGTTAAAAGAATTCCCTGCAGCTACATCTGCCACATCTGTGACAGATGCAGCAGAGAAATTCTTCATTTCTCTACCGCAGCTGTCACACATGTCAGCTGCGGTAGAGGATTCTGCTGCCGGAAACTCCTTCAATTGATTTCAGGGAAGGGCTTTAAATATAAGCCCTTCCCTAAAAAAACAAATAAAAGTGGTTTAAATTAAAAAAAATACATACTCACTTTGCTTCAGCTGCCGGGACACCGCTGCTGTCCCTGGTCCCCTGCACTGTGGTGCTGATCTATCAGCAGGTGGGGATTTATCAGCAGTGCTCAGCCTATCACAGGCAACTCTCCTCGAATGAATGAAATCAATTCCCGGCAGCAGAATCCTCTACTGCAGCTGACATGTGTGAGCCCTAAGTGAAACACCACAGCCAAATATAACTGCAGATAAATAGTTACTTGCAACTACAGAAACTAGACAGCTCTGCAGAGTTGATTTTGAGGAGCCGTACACAAGATCCTCCTACTTTGCTTAAATTATGAGCAAATAGATAAAGCAAACACACCTATACTGGAGATAGAAAGGTGGGCTAGAGGAGTTATGGAGGATGCCTATGTTTTTAATTAGATTTTTTGCCTGTTGTGCTTTAATATAGTTGCTAATAATCCAGAAAAAGTAGCTGGAAAGTGCACACAATTATAATTCCTACTTGTTTTATGACTAGAATTCACTGAAGGTCCTTCTAAACCTAAATCTTAATTAGAAAATAAATTAAAAGGAGGCAAATAAATAAAGACCCATCACCTAGTAGTAATATAATACAAAGGTGATTACTAGACTAGACTAGACCACCTCTATTAAAGATAAGAAGAGAGAAGATAATCCAATAACTTTCAAGGAAGTATAATAATTCCCCTAGGAAATCTCTTAATTCAATCTTCATAGAGGTGGGGTAAACAAAAAAGCAGATCCTAAAGAGTATCAATAACCCCCGAAAGAAGTGATACAATAAGATATCAGTTAAATACCCTTCCAATGAATACCAGGGAGCATCGAGGACAACCAAATCCACATATGTAAATCATTGAGGTATCTGTAGTTACTGCTGATATCTATCCTTCAGAAAAAAAAATCAATGTAGGTAATCTGATGTTTCTACTCTGCCCAGAAAGATCATATTCTATTGCGCCATTTGCACTGGATAATTATTGTTCAAAAATAGAGATGAGCGAACGTACTCGTCCGAGCTTGATACTCGTTTGAGTATTAGCGTGTTCGAGATGCTCGTTACTGGAGGCGAGCACCACGCGATGTTCGAGTTACTTTCACTTTCATCTCTGAGACGTTAGCGCGCTTTTCTGGCCAATAGAAAGACAGGGAAGGCATTACAACTTCCCCCTGCGACGTTCAAGCCCTATACCACCCCCCTGCAGTGAGTGGCTGGCGAGATCAGGTGTCACCCGAGTATAAAAATCGGCCCCTCCCGCGGCTCGCCACAGATGCATTCTGACACAGATCAGGGAAAGTGCTGCTGATGCCGGAGCTGCTATAGGGAGAGCGTTAGGAGTTATTTTAGGCTTCAAGAACCCCAACGGTCTTTCTTAGGGCCACATCTGACCGTGTGCAGTACTGTTGAGGCTGCTTTTAGCAGTATTGCACAATTTTTTGTTTTGTATATCGGGCGTGCAGAGCATTGCGTCCTCAGTCTGCAGTCATTGTACAGAGTATAGGGCCAGTACTGGTGAGGCAGGGAAAGAGATATACAGGCTATATAGGCAGTGGGCTTTTTCAAAAAAATTGGGGAAAAATACTATATTTGAGCTGCCTGTGACCGTCTTCAGTTTACTGCGTGTCTGCTGGGGGTAGTAGTTCTAATTAATACGCAGCTAAGCATTACAGCAGGCTTGTGCAAAATTGTTTCCTGGCTCTGCTGTCTCCGTTACATCACCGCCGTCATCCCGGCAGAGGGAAACAGTATACATAATATTATACGCTGCCTACAGTATCTATCTGCTGGGGGTAGTAGTCCTAATTAATACGCAGCTAAGCGTTACAGCAGGCTTGCGCAAAATTGTTTCCTGGCTCTGCTGTCTCCGTTACATCACCGCCGTCATCCCGGCAGAGGGAAACAGTATACATAATATTATACGCTGCCCACAGTATCTGTCTGCTGGGGGTAGTAGTCCTAATTAATACGCAGCTAAGCGTTACAGCAGGCTTGCGCAAAATTATTTCCTGGCTCTGCTGTCTCTGTTACATCACCGCTGTCATCCCGCCAGAGGGAAACAGTATACATAATATTATACGCTGCCTACAGTATCTGTCTGCTGGGGGTAGTAGTCCTAATTAATACGCAGCTAAGCGTTTCAGCAGGCTTGCGCAAAATTGTTTCCTGGCTCTGCTGTCTCCGTTACATCACCGCCGTCATCCCGCCAGAGGGAAACAGTATACATAATATTATACGCTGCCTACAGTATCTGTCTGCTGGGGGTAGTAGTCCTAAGTAATACGCAGCTAAGCGTTTCAGCAGGCTTGCACAAAATTGTTTCCTGGCTCTGCTGTCTCCGTTACATCACGGCCGTCATCCCACCAGAGGGAAACAGTATACATAATATTATATGCTGCCTACAGTATCTGTCTGCTGGGGGTAGTAGTCCTAATTAATACGCAGCTAAGCGTTACAGCAGGCTTGGGCAAAATTGTTTCCTGGCTCTGCTGTCTCTGTTACATCAGCGCCGTCATCCCGGCAGAGTGAAACAGTATACATAAAATTATACGCTGCCTACAGTATCTATCTGCTGGGGGTAGTAGTCCTAATTATTACGCAGCTAAGCGTTACAGCAGGCTTGCACAAAATTGTTTCCTGGTTCTGCTGTCTCCGTTACATCACCGCCGTCATCCCGCCAGAGGGAAACAGTATACATAATATTATACGCTGCCTACAGTATCTGTCTGCTGGGGGTAGTAGTCCTAATTAATACGCAGCTAAGCGTTTCAGCAGGCTTGCGCAAAATTGTTTCCTGGCTCTGCTGTCTCCGTTACATCACCGCTGTCATCCCACCAGAGGGAAACAGTATGCATAATATTATACGCTGCCTACAGTATCTGTCTGCTGTATCAGCTCAGCATTTTAAAAAAATAGAAGCAAAATACTTAAGGCCTACTACTGGCCTTTGGCCACTTGACTGCTTCTGCGCTGTGAATTCCACTAGCTCAGTCATACGCAGCTACGTCTCACTACAGGCGTGCGCAAAATTGTTTCCTGGTTCTGCTGTGCGTTCCGTAAGGGAAGTCAGCCGCCAACCACAGGCCAATAAGCGGCACATTTAATTACAGCGTTCTGTTTCTGCACTACTGGTAATACAGCATGCTGAGGGGTAGGGGTAGGCCTAGAGGACGTGGACGCGGAGGCCCAAGTCAGGGTGTGGGCACAGGCCGAGCTCCTGATCCAGGTGTATCGCAGCCGACTGCTGCGTGATTAGGAGAGAGGCACGTTTCTGGCGTCCCCACATTCATCTCACAATTAATGGGTCCACGCAGTAGACCTTTATTAGAAAATGAGCAGTGTGAGCAGGTCCTGTCGTGGATGGTAGAAAGTGCATCCAGCAATCTATCGACCACCCAGAATTCTGCGCCGTCCACTGCTGCAACTCTGAATCCTCTGGCTGCTGCTCCTCCTTCCTCCCAGCCTCCTCACTCCATTACAATGACACATTCTGAGGAGCAGGCAGACTCCCAGGAACTGTTGCCGGGCCCCTGCCCAGAATGGCCAGCAATGGTTCCTCTCCCACTGGAGGAGTTTGTCGTGACCGATGCCCAACCTTTGGAAAGTTCCCGGGGTCCGGGGGATGAGGCTGCGGACTTCCGGCAACAGTCTCAAGACCTTTCAGTGGGTGAGGAGGACGATGAGACACAGTTGTCTATCACTCAGGTAGTAGTAATTGGAGTAAGTCCGAGGGAGGAGCGCACAGAGGATTCGGAGGAAGAGCAGCAGGACGATGAGGTGACTGACCCCACCTGGTTTGCTACGCCTACTGAGGACAGGTCTTCAGAGGGGGAGGCAAGTGCAGCAGCAGGGCAGGTTGGAAGAGGCAGTGCGGTGGCCAGGGGTAGAGGCAGGGCCAGACCGAATAATCCACCAACTGTTTCCCAAAGCGCCCCCTCGCGCCATGCCACCCTGCAGAGGCCGAGGTGCTCAAAGGTCTGGCAGTTTTTCACTGAGAGTGCAGACGACCGATGAACAGTGTTGTGCAACCTTTGTCGCGCCAAGATCAGCCGGGGAGCCACCACCACCAGCCTCACCACCACCAGCATGCGCAGACATATGATGGCCAAGCACCCCACAAGGTGGGACGAAGGCCGTTCACCGCCTCCGGTTTGCACCGCTGCCTCTCCCCCTGTGCCCCAACCTGCCACTGAGATCCACCCCCCCCCCTCTCAGGACACAGGCACTACCGTCTCCTGGCCTGCACCCACAGCCTCACCTCCGCTGTCCTCGGCCCCATCCACCAATGTTTCTCAGCGCACCGTCCAGCCGTCGCTAGCGCAAGTGTTGGAGCACAAGCGCAAGTACGCCGCCACGCACCCGCACGCTCAAGCGTTAAACGTGCACATAGCCAAATTTATCAGCCTGGAGATGCTGCCGTATAGGGTTGTGGAAACGGAGGCTTTCAAAGGTATGATGGCGGCCGCGGCCCCGCACTACTCACTTCCCAGTCGCCACTACTTTTCCCGATGTGCCGTCCCAGCCCTGCACGGCCACGTCTCCCGCAACATTGTACGCACCCTCACCAATGCGGTTACTGCCAAGGTCCACTTAACAACGGACACGTGGACAAGCACAGGCGGGCAGGGCCACTATATCTCCCTGACGGCACATTGGGTGAATTTAGTGGAGGCTGGGACAGAATCAGAGCCTGGGACCGCTCACGTCCTACCCACCCCCAGAATTGCGGGCCCCAGCTTGGTGGTGGTATCTGCGGCGGTATATGCTTCCTCCACTAAAGCACCCTCCTCCTCCTCCTCCTCCTCCTACGCAACCTCTGTCTCGCAATCAAGATGTGTCAGCAGCAGCACGTCGCCAGCAGTCGGTGTCGCGCGGCACGGCAGCACAGCGGTGGGCAAGTGTCAGCAGGCCGTGCTGAAACTACTCAGCTTAGGAGAGAAGAGGCACACGGCCCACGAACTGCTGCAGGGTCTGACAGAGCAGACCGACCGCTGGCTTGCGCCGCTGATCCTCCAACCGGGCATGGTCGTGTGTGACAACGGCCATAACCTGGTGGCGGCTCTGCAGCTCGGCAGCCTCACGCACGTGCCATGCCTGGCCCACGTCTTTAATTTGGTGGTTCAGCGCTTTCTGAAAAGCTACCCACGCTTGTCAGACCTGCTCGGAAAGGTGCACCGACTCTGCGCACATTTCCGCAAGTCCCACATGAACGCTGCCACCATGCGCACCCTGCAACATCGGTTTCATCTGCCAGTCCACCGACTGCTGTGCGACGTGCCCACACAGTGGAACTCTACGCTCCACATGTTGGCCAGGCTCTATGAGCAGCGTAGAGCTATAGTGGAATACCAACTCCAACATGGGCAGCGCAGTGGGAGTCAGCCTCCTCAATTATTTACAGAAGAGTGAGCCTCGTTGGCAGACATCTGCCAGGTCCTTGGAAACTTTGAGGAGTCTACCCAGATGGTGAGCGTCGATGCTGCAATCATTAGTGTCACCATTCCTCTGCTATGCCTCTTGAGAAGTTCCCTGCAAAGCATAAAGGCAGACACTTTGCGCTCTGAAACAGAGGCGGGGGAAGAAAGTATGTCGCTGGATAGTCAGAGCACCCTCCTGTCTATATCTCAGCGCGTTGAGGAGGAGGAGGAGGAGCATGAGGAGGATGAGGAGGAGGGGGAAGAGACAGCTTGGCCCACTGCTGAGGGTACACATGCTGCTTGCCTGTCATCCTTTCAGCGTGTATGGCCTGAGGAGGAGGAGGAGGAGGAGGATCCTGAAAGTGATCTTCCTAGTGAGGACAGCCATGTGTTGCGCACAGGTACCCTGGCACACATGGCTGACTTCATGTTAGTATGCCTTTCTCGTGACCCTCGCGTTACACGCATTCTGGCCACTACGGATTACTGGGTGTAGACACTGCTCGACCCACGGTATAAGGTGAACCTTTCCGCTCTCATACCCGAAGAGGAAAGGGGTTCGAGAGTGATGCTATACCACAGGACCCTGGCGGACAAACTGATGGTAAAATTCCCATCCGACAGCGCTAGTGGCCGAAGGCGCAGTTCCGAGGGCCAGGTAGCAGGGGAGGCGCGGAGATCAGGCAGCATGTACAGCACAGCAGGGGAACACTCTCTAAGGCCTTTGACAGCTTTCTGGCTCCCCAGCAAGACTTTGTCACCGCTCCCCAGTCAAGGCTGAGTCGGCGGGAGCACTGTAAAACGATGGTGAGGGAGTACGTAGCCGATCGCACGACCGTCCTCCGTGACGCCCCTGCTCCCTACAACTACTGGGTGTCGAAGCTGGACACATGGCCTGAACTCGCGCTGTATGCCCTGGAGGTGCTTGCTTGTCCTGCGGCTAGCGTCTTGTCAGAGAGGGTGTTTAGTGCGGCTGGGGGAATCATCACAGATAAGCGTACCTGCCTGTCAACCGACAGTGCCGACAGGCTTACACTCATCAAGATGAACAAAGCCTGGATTTCCCCAGACTTCTCTTCTCCACCAGCGGACAGCAGCGATACCTAAACAATACGTAGGCTGCACCCGCGGATGGAAGCATTGTTCTCTATCACCATCAAAAACGTGGACCTTTTAGCTTCATCAATCTGTGTATAATATTCATCCTCCTCCTCCTGCTCCTCCTCCTGAAACCTGATGTAATCACGCCGAACAGGCAATTTTTCTTAGGCCCACAAGGCTCAGTCATATAATTTTTGTAAACTATTTTTATACGTTTCAATGCTCATTAAAGCGTTGAAACTTGCACCTGAACCAATTTTTATTTTAACTGGGCTGCCTCCAGGCCTAGTTACAAATTAAGCCACATTAACCAAAGCGATTAATGGGTTTCACCTGCCCTCTTGGTTGGGCATGGGCAATTTTTCTGACGTACATTAGTACTGTTGGTACACCAATATTTTGGGGCCCTCGCCTACAGTGTAATCCAATTAGTTTTTTGCCCACCTGCATTAAAGCTGACGTTACCTCAGCTGTGCTGGGCACTGCAATGGGATATATTTATGTACCGCCGGTGGGTTCCAGGGAGCCACCCATGCTCCGGGTCCACAGGGAGTTGTAACTGCATGTGTCCACTTCTAAAGAACCCCAGTCTGACTGGGGCATGCAGTGTGGGCCGAAGCCCACCTGCATTAAACATGACATTACCTCAGCTGTGATGGGCACTGCAATGGGATATATTTATGTACCGTCGGTGGGTTCCAGGGAGCCACCCATGCTGTCGGTCCACACGGAGTTGTAACTGCATGTGTCCACTTCTAAAGAACCCCAGTCTGACTGGGGCATGCAGTGTGGGCCGAAGCCCACCTGCATTAAACATGACATTACCTCAGCTGTGATGGGCAATGCAATGGGATATATTTATGTACCGCCGGTGGCTTCCTGGCACACCCATGCTGTCGGTCCACAGGGACTTCACAATAGGGAGTTGTACCTGCCTGTGTCTATGAATTTAAAACCCCGGTCAGGTTGGGGCATGCAGTGTGGTCCGAAGCCCACCTGCATTTAATCTGACGTTAGCTCTGCTGTCCAGGGCACTGAAATGGGATACATTTATGTACAGCCGGTGGGTTCCAGGGAGCCACCCATGCTGTGGGTGCACACGGAATTCCCATTGCTGAGTTGTACCTGCCTGTGACTATTTATAAAAAACCGCGGTCTGACTGGGGCATGCAGACACCTTGACAGAATGAATAGTGTGTGGCACATAGGTTCCCCATTGCTATGCCCACGTGTGCAGCTCCTGATGGCGGTGGCACAGGATTATATTTCTCATTGCTTCTGTACAGCATTGTGGGCTATCGCTCCACCCCTTTTAAAGAGGGTCGCTGCCTAGCCGTGCCAACCCTCTGCAATGTGTGCCTGCGGTTCCTCCTCATGGCAGACGCACTTATAAATAGACATGAGGGTGGTGTGGCATGAGGGCAGCTGAAGGCTGCGCAGGGACACTTTGGTGTGCGCTGTGGACACTGGGTCGTGCGGGGGGTTGGGCAGCATGTAACCCAGGAGAAGTGGCAGCGGAGTGTCATGCAGGCAGTGATTGTGCTTTGTTGGAGGTAGTGTGGTGCTTAGCTAAGGTATGCATTGCTAATGAGGGCTTTTCAGAAGTAAAAATTCTTCGGAGGGGGGGGCACTCTTGCCGCTATTGTGGCTTAATAGTCGGACCTGGAAACTTGAGATGCAGCCCAACATGTAGCCCCTCGCCTGCCCTATCCGTTGCTGTGTCGTTCCCATCACTTTCTTGAATTGCCCAGATTTTCACAAATGGAAACCTTAGCGAGCATTGGCGATATACAAAAATGCTCGGGTCGCCCATTGACTTCAATGGGGTTCATTACTCGAAACGAACCCTCGAGCATCGCGAAAATTTCGTCCCGAGTAACGAGCACCCGAGCATTTTGGTGCTCGCTCATCTCTATTCAAAAATCATGCAAACGAACAAATTTAAGCGATAGTCGTGCAGGGTAAATGCACTATTCATTCACAGGTTTTTATTGCTGACTTTTAGTCAGCTTAAAATCCATTGCTGCGTCGCTGGCTTGTTGTTCTGTGTAAACACTCCCCGCTCAGCGCTTCACTTAGTAGGTGCAGCGCTGAGCGAGAAGCCTGCGATCCAGCGGTGAAGTCTGTCAGTGTAAACACTCACAACCTTAGCGGTGACATCAGCACTCATGCAGTCATTTACCCAACTGTCAGCCCATGTAAAGGGCAATAAGCTAGAGATCTAAAGTTATCTATGCTACAGATCACTCCCAGGTGCACCAAGGAATGGTGATAAAGCTCACATCCACCCAAGTGCATCATTAGGGTCTCTACAATGGCTACTGCTAGTTACTGCGTTCTCAACGCGTTTCCTTCTATAAGAATTCATCAGGAGCGATATAAACAAAAATAGAAAAGATAACAAAATAACAAACAGCAGGCATACGAATTCTGATGGTGAACTGGTAGAAAGTCAGATCAGCTGTATATCACTGCCAGAGGTGTACCTTAAATAGCCCCCGATTGATGCCACCCACAAAAGGGGCTGGGCCTGCTCAGCCAATCCTGACATTCCCGGACATTTGTGACCGCCTCTCCATCAACTAATCTCATGGGAAACCTGCTTTACTCGCACGTGCTGTCCAGGCAACACTGCCAGCTGGCAAGTGTCAAATATAAAAGCCCATGCCCACCACCGGTGACGTCTATCATCAGGACCATGCATAAGAAGGTCGCTGGCAACTCCCAAGGCAGAGATTGTATAGAGCGGGCTTGTGCATGACAGATAGATCCACCCACAGACAGAAACACGGATGCTGAAAGAGAGAATATAATACATAGCCTGTCCGTGATAAAGAGTCGCAACAAAATGATCAGAGATAGAAATTTGATGAATAACCTCTCCCCAATTAAGCAATTAGACATAATGAAGTGATCGCAAATGTGAAGATAGAAATTTGATGTACGTCTTCTCCCCAATAAAGCTATTGATCATAATGAAGTGATTGAAAGTGCAAAAGTAAGAAGGGAGACATCAAGTCTCCACTCTTCATTCCCACTAGTAGAAATAAACAGGAAGAGAGTAGAGACAAATGCTATTGTAGAAGGTCACCAAAGGCAATCAAGAGATAGATGCACAATGTGGATTGAACCAAAACCAAAATAGTTTGAGAGAAATAGGAGGTGATCCAGTACTAGTATAGTAGAATCCATGAAAACTGGTCAAACCTCATGGAGACAATAAAATTCAAACCCTTACTAAGGAGCCTCCTATCAGTTTCTCGAATCCCTCTATACCCCACCTTTCCTCCTTTACTATGTAAAAAAAAAAATAAGAAGAAAAATCACACATGTGATATTGATGCTTTCATAATGACCCAGAGAAAAAAAAGTTAGTATGTTATGTAAGCCACACTGTGCATGCCATGAAAAAAAAATACAAAAAACATGGCGAAAATAGCTCATTTTGCCTATCTCGCCTCACAAAAAAACAGAATAGGAGGTGATCAAAACATCGCAAGGATCAACAAATGGTACCATTTAAAAAGTAAAACTCATCCTGCAAAAAAACCCGCACACAGCACTGTTAAAAAAATACAAGAAAAATGTTAGGGGGTCTTTGAATGCAGCGCTAAACAAAAAATAGATTTTTTTTTTTTGTAAAAGTTGCAAAAAAAAACCTATATAAATTTGGTATTGCAGAATTAATAGAAAATATAATTTATACTTCACGGTGAACGCTGTTAAAAAAAATTAATTACATTCCAGAATTGCAGATTTTGTTAATCTTGCCTCTAGAAAAAATGGAAAAATGTATGTTCCCAAAAAATTTATAATAAATGAAGACTAGAGATTATTCTGCAAAAAAACAAGCCCCTACAGAGCTCATTGATGGAAAAATAAAAATGCTATGGTTCTAGGAAAACTGTATCAACTTAGTTTTGCCGGAATCATGTTGACCCAAAAAATAATGTTATCACATTATTTATTTTACAGTGAATGCTGTAGAGATTAAAGGAGATGTCCCGAGGCAGCAAGTGGGTCTATACACTTCTGTATGGCCATATTAATGCACTTTGTAATGTACATTGTGCATTAATTATGAGCCATACAGAAGTTATAAAAAGTTTTTTACTTACCTGCTCCGTTGCTGGCGTCCTCGTCTCCATGGAGCCGACTAATTTTTGGCCTCCGATGGCCAAATTAGCCGCGCTTGCGCAGTCCGGGTCTTCTGCAGTCTTCTATGGGGCTCCGTGTAGCTCCGTGTAGCTCCGCCCCGTCACGTGCCGATTCCAGCCAATCAGGAGGCTGGAATCGGCAGTGGACCGCACAGAAGAGCTGCGGTCCACGGAGGAAGAGGCCATCTTCAGCGGTGAGTAGAGAAGTCACCGGAGCGCGGGGATTAAGGTAAGCGCTCCGGTGAGCTTTCTTTACCTCCCTGCATCGGGGTTGTCTCGCGCCGAACGGGGGGGGGGTTGAAAAAAAAAAAAACCCGTTTCGGCGCGGGACAACCCCTTTAATTCCAAAAACAATGGCAGAATTAATTTTTTCCCCCAATCCACCTAAAAATACAATTAATAAAAGTTATACAATACCATATATGTACTCAAAAATTATGCCATTACAAAAATAAGGCGCAAACAGGCTTCGTCACTAAGGAGTTAATAGAGGTGGTCTAGTCTAGTTTCGCATGTATCTTCTGGTTGAGGTATCATATTTAAATTATTACTTCTTTATTTAGATTTTTTTTGCCTCCTTTTAATTAAGTTTAAGGCCACCTGCACAAGGGCGGGTCGGATTCTGCTTGCAGAATCCCAAAGTTAAATCCAACCCTGTGCCCAGCCGGCATCCGCGCATACCTTCTTCTTTGTACTGCGGGTGTTGACACGGCAAGCTGTCGGACATGCGCAGTACAGATTTTTTTTTGTTTAAATTTCTGCTTTTCCTGTGTCATTGCCCAGCGATGACGTGGAATTCGCAACCTTTCCACAATGTCATTGCAGAAGGGCCGTGGATCGGATGGCTTCTATTGACTTCAGAACAGCAATTGATTTCTGCTCGTGTACAGGAAAAAGCGGTTTTCAATAGCATGTAACTATCAGCATTTGCTGCGGAATCCAGAGGCGGACGATCGCTCTGGAGTCCACAGTGCAAATCTGACCGTCTGCAGGCAGCCTTATTGCTTATTCAGACGACCGTATATCAGCTGCATTTTCATGCCGAGCCGATATATGGTGTCCTTGTCTGCAGGGGGGAAAGGATGAAAGAGCCAGGAGCAGGAACTGAGCTCCCGCCCCCTCTCCGCCCCTTGCCACTATTTGCAATAGGAGGGGGCGGAGCTAAGTCAAGGAGCTTAGCTCTGCCCCCATCCCACCCCTCTTATTGCAAATAGTGACAAGGGGCGGGAGCTCAGTTCCTGCTCCTGGCTCTTCCATCCTTTCCCCCCTGCAGACAAGGACACCGTATATCGGCTCGGCGTGAAAACGCAGCCGATATACGGTCGTCTGAATGCACCCTTAGAAAGACGTTCAGGGAATTCTAGTATTTAAATTGGTTGTTCTCTGTCCTTCTGTGATATATTCTGTATTAATGAAGCAATGTTCTGGGTTAAAATACAGCCTTATCTCTATTTAAAAAGAAGTGACATTGCCTTTTGTTATGATATTGTAGTAATCTCTAAGCTTTAATAGATTGTTACAGAAGGTGTGCTTCATTAACTTTTCTTGTGGCTCAAAATATCCTAAGACACATGACACAAGAAGACCTGCTCTGAAAATAAATTCAATTTTTAGTCTGTTGGGATGTTTTTACTATATATATATATACCTGCAGTACAGCTTTGCAGGCAGCAGGTGACGCTACTTCTTATTTCTCAGACGTTAACTTCTTATTTCTCTTTTGGCAAGAACAAGGAGAGAAGATCAGAACAGGAAGGAACAGACAAAGTCACTTGGGTTTCACGGCAGCATGGCTCCAATAAATAAATCCACACCTGCAAGCGTGAAGTGCGGCACTCACCCAGACAGATCTTCTATCCGTTTTTATTATAAAACATCAGGCACAGCGTGTACAGACAGTGAGTCAAAAGGTGACAGCCATTTTGCATTGTTGCACGCATTTTCGACCTGTAATATATGACATCAGCTCACATCTCTTGTGTGCATACAAACTGAGCACCGTGGCAACTATATATAACGTCTTAAAATAATTAAAAAGTTACCTTCAACAGTTCTAAAAACATTTGCAGTACAGCAAGCTAAGAAAAAATATATATATACAGCTAATAAGACAGACTGCAAGCTGTGCTCTGCCCAGGGAGCGGCTGATAAAAGCTGATTACATTGTCTCAGCTGTTCCCAGCTGTCAGCCCCGCCAACAGAACAAAGAGAACAGCGGGTGGTCCTCTAAATAAATTCAGCTCCCAGTGGCTCACACCCTACTAACTGGTACTAATAGGCATTAGTACCAATTAGTAGATTATGCAAAATGATCGCTCAAAAGCCATCTTTTGAGCGATTATCTTTGTGTCTAAATGCACCTTTAAATGACATACCCCAAGGGGGTTGTGTTATAGTATGGTACGAGGACTTATAAGCTATTGTTTCCCTGTTATCAGCCTGAAGGCTTAAGTATATTATATAGTGTTCTGTTTATTACTTATATATCTACCAAATGAAATGTAGGTACTGTATACTAATTCTAACTTTATTAACTTCCCTTCCTCTTTGTATAAACATTGTTGACTAAAAGATGCTTTTCTCTAATAAAAGTACATACAGTCTGCAGAGATATGTATCTAAGCCTCCCCCTTCTCCTTGTGATACTGGCTGCTGAACAATAGCTGATATACAATGTATAACTGGATACCAAGAAGATTGCAGCTATAATTCCCCATTGACCCCCTCTTGCTCTCTTTCTCTCTGTCCCTCCCACCTTTCTTTATGAAAGTGTAATAGAGCCAGCTGAGAAGTGTAGCTGAACACCAATAGAAAGAGATAGGAGGGATGAAGAGAACCCCCGAGGATCTTCAAATCAGATAACTTGGACTGAAAACACCTAGTAACAGGAAGGAAAAGTACCTCCTAGATGGACATGTGAGGATGTGTGTAACAGATAAATCAGAAAAAAGCCTGCTAGAAGTGTTGTCTGAACTGTCATCTTGCTGTATTCTTGAAAAATCAAGGTTGGATTCTGTGAGTAAAGAAAACCGTGTAACTTCAGTTTTAAAAGTTAACTTTGTGTGTGGACTCTATTATTTTCCAGTGAGTAGCTATCTATGGGAAAAGAGGTACTGGCGTCACATGACAACACCGTGGAGATTTATTCCCACATCTACATTTTGCCTGTTCTATTTTTGCACCTTCGCGTGACCAAGCTAGGCCCTTGCCACAATTGCCAGGGAGAAATCATAGAGCCACCCATGACAATCATCTAGAGAACATCCCCATGGTCTCCTCCACAATGGCGCACTTTAAACTCAGACGCCGCAGTTCCAGCGTGGGATCATCCCTGTTGGACAATCGCCCTGCATGTAGGCAGATTTCATGTTGAAGTTGTCTTGTGAGTACCTGTGACTACGCAAAGCTAAGTACAGCTGTTTACATCTGTTTCATCTTGTTTTCTGTGTTATTTCCCTATCCCACATAGGATCCGCTAGTGGCTGAGATACATGGTCAGGTTCGTCCTTGTCTGGACAGGTAACCTGCTGTATAGGCAGGTTCCTTCCCAAGCTAAAGTTCATTAGGGTACGTTTGTTTCCTTGTTGCGGTTGTCTTTATTTTGTACTGTTCAGTGTGCAGTAGCGTAGTGTTTCAGGTTACGGATCCAGCAGACGTGACAAGAGCGTTAACACCACTGTGATTAAGCCCCCATAAGATCCTCCCCAGGTGTAATAAGATCTAAAAATGCCAAGCCCATAACAAGAGACTATTATTGCAGATGGATATACTGTTTTTCTATATATTCCCTTATACCAGTTCCGAGCTTCTGAACTGGAAAAACAGCACTCCCTCATTCACTGAAAAACTGCAGAAAAAGAGGGGATTGTTTGAAAGTATCAGGAGCACTCACAAGTTTACTTAGGGCTAATGCCCACAGCCGGATTTCCGATGCATAGAATGCGGTGGAAATCCGCGTCGTTTCATCGCAGCTATTAGGTTCTATTGAACCTAATAGCTCAATGTACACGCTGCGGAATTCCACAGTGTGAAATTACCCGCGGCATCTCCCATTTGCCACGGGAATACGCGCGGGCAGCTTCCATTGCAGTCAATGGAAGCCGCCCATCACGCTATACTTCCACTGTGGCACAGCGGAAGTATAGCGTGAATACGCATCCTGCCCACCGCCGGCCGCGTAATATGACACCGCCACACCATGCGCTGTACTGCGCATGCGTGCCGGCAGTGTCATGCGGGAGCTATGCAGCGGATCCAGAGGTGAGTACTGGGTCTTTGGTGGGGCACCGTGACGGACTCCACTGTAGTATTCCGCTTGCAGAGTCCGTCACGGTCTTGTGCATGAGGCCTTAAGGGGATTATCAACACCTTCTTCGTACGTTGTTTAGTACTGAAGAATGTCGTCGTATTGACACACATATTAGGGAGTACCCAACAGAGCATATCCCACATAATATAGCAAACGCAGCCACTCATATAGCTGCTGTATATCCTGATGTCGACCTGAACTGCGATGCTAATAGTGACAGTGGAAAAAATAATCTGCATATCCACAGAAATGCTATAATGAAAGGTGTTTGAAATGCTGGGAAGAAACCTATGAATTTGTCTAAAGTGGCAGAGGTGACACAAGGTGCAGATGTAATGTCCTGCTGCTTATTTTGAAAGATTGTGTGAAGCGTATAGAATGTATACTCCCTTTGAGCCCCCGAAGCTAAAAACCTGTGTATAGTTAATTTATCTTTTAGTACTCAAGCATCTAGTGACATTAGAAGAAAGTTTCAGAAGCAGGAAGGTTTTGCTGGAATGCATGCCACACAATTGCTGGAACAAAGGACTGTTAAAATGAAAAAGAAGACGGACTTACTGGCTGCAGCAATCTAGTCAAGACAGCCCCCACCCCGTACAATGCCCGAAACAACCCACCCCTTTCATATGCACAGAAGGGCAGGCCCCAAGACTGCCCTTTGATAGAGAACAATGCAGAAGTTGCGGGAAGCAAGGTCATTGGAGTAGAAACTGCCCCCTCACTTCCTCTGATCATACAAGAAGAGAAGGAGGAAGGGGATGGGCCCAAAATGGCCACTACCAGAGACAAGCACATGACAGAGCCACTTGAGCCTACCCTCACCGACCTCTATCTCTCTGCTCCCATTGTTCTGTACGAAGATAAATCTGAATGAGTGCGACAAGGAACCTATGGTCAGAGTAAAAGTAGGGGGTCATTCTATGAACTTTATGGTTGATACCGGAGCTGAACATTCAGTTATAACCTGGCAACTAGCACCTCTTTCACACAGAACAGCCCAGATTATGGGAGTTACTGGACAAGGCAGGAAGCATCATTTTATTGTACCACGGCAATGCACCTTGGAAGACAGAGAAGTCACTCATCAATTCCTGAACCTACCAGACTGTCTAGTACCACTTTTGGGATGGGATATGTTGAAAAAACTACGGGCCCAAGTGTCCTACAAACCAGATGGATAGATGACTTTACAACTTGGAAAAGATGTTCCAACTCCTGCCCACATCCTATTACCCACCCTGTACCTAGTGATAAAAATACCAGGAGTATGGGCAGAAGATATGCCTAGTAGCAGTACAGCTGAAACCAGGAACATGAACGGTGTCCATCAACCAATACCGCTTACCATCTGCTGCCTCCCATGCCATGCACTTCATCTGGAGGAGTTTGTGAAGTACTTTATCCTGAAGAGATGCCAATCACCACCCTCTTGCCTGTAAAGAAGCCTGGAACAGAGCACCGCCCTGTTCAGGATCTCAGAGCGTTAAATCAAGCTGTGGTTACTTTGCATTAGACAGTGCTCAACCCGTACACCTTGCTTGGACTAATACTAGGCAAAGCAACTCATTTTACTGTGATGGTTTTAAAAACACTTTCCTCACTGTCAGGCTGACAGGACAGCCAGCTCATCTTTGCCTTCCATAGGGAAGACTCAGGAACTGGAGAAAAGTACCAGCTTACCTGGACCTGTTTGCCCCAAGGGTTCAAAAGCTCACCCACACTCTTCAGAGAGGCTCTTGCTACTGACCTAAGGAAACTCTCTCTCCATTCCCAGCCAGGCAATGTATTGCTAGAATATGTGGAGGACCTCCTCATAACCTGATCCACCTCTGAATGATGTTTGCAGAATACTGAGACACTGCTTTATCATCTCTATGAAGCACAGATCTGCCAAGCAACTATCAAATACCTGGGATTTCATATCTCACAAGGGTAGAGACAACTGGGAGTTGAAAGAAAACAGTTTCTCTGCAATATCCCAGTACCAACCACCAGAAGAGAAGTCAGAGAACTCCCTGGAGCTGCCAGATTCTGCAGAATATGGATATCTGGCTTTGCTGAAATGGCCAAATCCCTCTACGAAGTCACAAAGGGAGGTGAAGATGCCCCCTTCTGCTGGAGCAGGAACATACAAAGGCCAATGACAACATCAAGCAAACTCTCCTAAAAGCAACCACACTGGCCTTACCTAATCTGGAGAAACCATTTATTCAGTATGTTCATGAAAAGAAGGGACTGGCGATTGGTGTTCTCAGCCAGATCATGGGATCATGGCACCACCCTTTTGCCTATCTCTCCAAACAACTTGGCAATGTGGCCATAGGATGGCCTCCCTGTCTGAGAGCACTGGCAGCAACAGTGGCCTTGGTTACGGAGGCTGACAAGCTCACCCTGGGTCAAGATCTTACGGTAGGGGTGCCACATTCTTTCCTAACTTAGATGGATGCCAAAGGTCAACACTGGCTGATAAATGCTCATATGACCAAGTACCAAGGTCTCCTGTGAAAAACCAAAACTGAAGTTGAAAGTGTACTCCACTCTAAATCCGGTGACCCTGTTGCCCACTAGAACAAGAACCCCCAACCATGACTGCTGTGAGGTGATAGACGAGGTCTTGAACAGTGTTTTGATTTTTGGGACACACCTCTTGAAGCTCCTGATGTCGAATATTACACAGATGGTAGCAGCTTCGTGGATGAAGGTATGCGCTATGCTGGATATGCAGTGGTCACCCCACAGACTACTATAGAAGCAGAACCACTGCCCAAAGGAATATTTTAGCTCAAAAGGCGGAACTTATTGCACTTATTAGAGCCCTACAGCTGGCAGCTGGGGTGAAAGTCAACATCTTCACTGGATCAAAGTAAGCCTTTCTCACTCTCCATGTTCATGGTTCTCTGTACAAAGAAAAGGGTCTGATCACTTCAGCAGATCAAGAAAGTGAAGCATAATTCTCTCATTCTGGAACTGTAAAAAGTGGCGTGGGCCTCTACCCAAATCATTCACTGTAAAAGACATCAGAAGAGAGACTCACTCAATGCACAAGGAAACAGAAAAGCAGATGATGATGCTAAGCGAGCTGACACTCTTCCAAATGCTGAAAGTCTGGTCAAGCTACAAGCCCTTTTCCCAGTTCCCCTCAGCAACTGGAACCCCTGCTCCTTGAGATGAACAGGAATTGCTAAAGACGGAAAATGGAACTATACACCTGAGGGCTCGTTTATCTCCTAAGATGGAAAAATTGTGATCCCGACAGCGGTAGCAACAGAGATCATCAAGAAAGTGCATTAGGACACACATTATGGAAAATCTAATCCAAGATGTACTGTACATCCCAAGACTTAATAGTCGATCACCATAAAATATGTCATTTGCGCTAAAAAATAATCCCAGACAAGGTCCTCTAAAGACTCCAGGGACACAATTTTACGGAGCAACTCTTTTCCAATTTGTACTAGTGGACTTTACTCAAATGCCTGCAGCTGACAGATTGAAGTATCTCCTGGTCTTTGCTTGCATGTACACAGGGTGGGGGGAGGCCTACCCCTACCAGGACTGAAAAATCAACCAAAGTGGCCACAGCGCTAGTGAGAGACATAATTCCAAGACACGGCCTACCGATGCGGATTGGGTCAGGCAATGGACCAGCCTTTGCTGCAGAGATCATACAAGGGCTAGCCAGCAGCCTCAAGATCAGATGGAAATTGCATACTGCCTACAGACCCCAGAGCTCAGGAAAACAAATCATATATCAGGGACAACTCTCCAGCTTTAATACCATATTGCCATATGAATAAAAAAAAAGAACAGTGTAATAGGACTTACCTGGCGTCAGGGGGGTAACCTTCCTGGTGTCATGACAGGGCGCATGATGTCAGAACGTAACCTGAGATGCACGCTATGTCCCAATGGAACGCACGTGACGCTAACAAGCTAACTGAAGCGCACTTTACGCACCACTGAAGCGCATGCGTCGTCTCTTCCGAATCCCGTGCCGGCACGATACTTATTACACACAGGGGTACTCGTGCAGCCAATGTATGGAGAAACCTGGTCACGGACATACCGTTTTTTAGCAATAAACTCATTAATAAAACATATATACTCACAGATTAAAATAATCCTAATCTTAAAAAACATATATACTGACATGTTCTCCCTTTTTGCCTTCACCACGTGTTTTACATAAAACTTTTTATACAGGCTCAAAAAATCAGTCGGTTTAAAGAAGACATGTATGGATCTTATTGGTAGTAAGAGTCCCTATAAAAAATACTATAATTCTGATGGTTAAGATTATTGATACATACCATACTTCTACTAATTTTTTCCTCCAAAAAGTTGTATTCAAAATACTATGTATCGTTGGTGAATGATGGTCTACCTATATGTAAATACTCACATTTCACTACATCTAAAAGAACCTTTCCAAGATAATGTATGTAGAAGCTCTACAGTTTAAAGACTCTACAGTTTGAATAGCTACAAATACTTTCAATGGTGTAAAAAAGGTAATAATCATAAAATGTTAAATATAAAAAAATATATATAATATTCAAAAATATTCACAACTCCAATATGCGCATCTCATAAGCTAAAATTTCTCCAGTACCTCGTTTAGTCCATGGGGCACCAATGTGTTCAACTTAAATATCTAGTACATTTCTTTTATACAGAAATTATTTACAGACCTCGTAGATATACTCTCTAATGGGGTGACTCTTAACAGAGAGGGGTCGCAGTTGTGATGTATACTGAAATGACGTGAGACACTATGTTTTGTAAACCCTTTTTTTATATGGTTTCCGTGTCTTGATATTCGGACTCGCAACGCATTAATGGTCCTACCCACATATCTCTTGCCACAAGGGCATTCTAAGAGACAAATAACAAACTTCATTCTACATGTAAGGAACTGTTTAATGGGAAGTAGCTCCTTTTCTTCTATCTCAATTTCTAATCTTTCATTCATAATATGTATGCAGCTTTTACAACAGTGTAATAGGACTTACCTGGCATCGGGGGGTACCTTACCTGATTGGCAGGTCCCCCATTGACGCCTCCCAGTCCTAGATAGCGTATAATAAAATCAAATGGATAAATTCCACCAGTAGTTTCCCACTATCCTGATGTTTTCGCAGGAGAGCAAGCCTAACCAATAGTGCCTCCCAGCCGGGGCCCGATATATAACAAGATGCATATGCTGAATAGATGAAAAAATGGCTTGGCGCTCGTGCAGGAAAAAAAACAATCCTCGCTGTCGACCAAAGTAACCCATCTTTACTGTCATAAAAGCTTCGTACAACATGTTTCGTTGCTACATCTGTGACTTTCTCAAGTCCTACATATATGCATTTAATTACATCAATTTATAAAAACACTGGAACACTTACATTCAGAAAGAAGCCAATCACCTGCTATCTACACGCTCCCGAACAGGCTGAATAGCTCTTCCTGGTGTCGTGACAAGGCGCATGACGTCAGAACGTAACCTGAGACGCATGCTACGTCCCAATAGAACGCACGTGATGCTAACAAGCTAACTGAAGCGCATGTTACGCACCACTGGAGCGCATGCGTCGTCTCTTCAGAATCCCGTGCCGGCACTTTTTCATCTCTGTTGGACAAACTAATTGACAAAAGAATGAACTTGTCTAGTGCTAGCCTCAAACTGGTTTTTGAGTTTGGTTTACAAAGTAATAGAGAAGAGATATTTTATGCTATTAATCATGTGTACAAAACAGAGAAAGATATCTGTGCATGGAAAATAAAGAAACTAATTCGTGATCTGGAAGATTTTAACAACAAAACGTTATTATCAAAAGTTTTTTAAAAAAAGAGTGCCAAATACAGGACCTCAAAAATCATATATACAGAGGAATGAAATAAATAAAAATTTTCGCAATGAGACCCCTGGTAGTGCATCTACCAGGACCTATGATAAATCACCTGGTAGGAGCAACATCTTGCCTCCTCCCCCGCATAAGAGATTATGGTTGGGAGAGACACAAATCTACACTAATTATAATTATCCAAATAACAATAGGGATCTGTATTGGAAAAAGATCGGAACTCGAATTACAGACAGAAGATACAAAAGATCAGAAATAGAGATAGAGTAAAGGAAGTAGGTTACGATAGAACTTTAAACTGAAAATATATCCAAAGAAATGAGAATCGGGTTAGAATGATCTATTATGGATAAAGACAAAAATAAGAAGAAGACAAATAGGGACAACATGACACAGACAGAAGGGAAAAATTATAAAACGGTGGAAAAATCCCCAGGGGAGCATAATCAAAGTCATATAACAGATCTTTCTGTACACAATTCAGACAACAACTTCCAATCCATGGTCACTATAGACACCACCGTATGTGGCACTACGATAGATGTAAATCTGAGTCCTATCCATGGTACTATAAGAACAAAAAGAAGTTCTACCAAAAGCCCTCAAAGAATAAATAGTGATCATATCTACTTTACCCCAGAACTTATTTCGCATCCAGTAGAGAGGGCACTCCTGACTTCACCTTTAGCACAATCTCCACCGGATATCTTGGATTTATGTCTATCCAATTCATATCCAAGATCAACTACTACTGAAAAGACTGACGTTTTGGAAACCACCTCCACCTTGTTTTTTTTAGAGATAGAGGGCCCGATTCAACACCCCCCGATAAATGCCCAAAATACGTTACTACCACAGAATACACAACAACAAAGGAATCCCAACATTCTACCTCTGAAGACAAACAAGAAGATTTCGTCGCCGGTGGTTCGTTCAAAGATAACACAGTTCTACCCCCCTATAACCCAATCAACTTTGATACAAAAAAGGAAATTTGTAAAAGAAAAAGAAGGGGGGGTGGTCTAAGAACAAAAGGAATTCCAACAGTGAGGAAATAGTCACTTTCGAACAGGCAAAAAGTAAGGGAATCTTTAATACATCGAACTATTTGTTAAAAAGGAAAGAGCTAGATATTTTGGCAAAAGGTTTATTGTTTAGCCCCACGAAGGGGTCTAATCTCTTTAATTTATTTGTTGACCTAAATGCTTTTTTGAGAAAATTTAACACTTAATAGGTACTTTATTATGCATCATAATGAAAAATATCAGGATAACAGAACTGCCAGTGATCCTTTGCAAAACACTTTTGTGTTAGAAGATTCAAAAGCATCTAAAACCCCAAATCAAAATTTTATCCGACAGAGGAAAAAGGTGAATCTTTGGAACTTTTTTATCAAAATGTCTTAAAAAATTTCAACAATATGTATAAAAAAAGAAATGAATCCGGTCAAATTTAATCTCACAAAATCCCAAAGCAATACATTACACGCTTTAAAGAAAGCAGAGGATATAGTCATCAGAAAAGCGGATAAGGGGGGGAATCGTTCTCATCAACTATGTAGATTACTATAAAGAATCTTTAAGAATCCTTAGTGATACACACTATTACGAAAGATTAAAATATGATCTGACAAAAAAAACAAAAATAGCCTTTGATGAATTTATGAAGGGAGGAGTCGAAAGCAATAGTGTCTCCAAAGAGGAATTTAAATATATTTGCAGCATCTCACCGGAAACTCCGTATTTTTATCAAATACCAAAAATACATAAGAACATTTTTCAACCACCGGGCCGTCCGATAATTGATGGTATGTGTTCTATCACAAACTGCTTATCGGAATATGTAGATGCCCAGCTGCAAAGGTATGTGAAAAGGTTGCCTTCTTACATAAAAGATACAGGACATCTGTTGGAAATCCTTAAAAAATGAATATTGGGATAATTCTTTTGTGTAGTGTACTCTAGATATAGAGGCATTATACTCCAATATCTCTCATGAATTAGGGTTGAGAGCAATTAATACAATACTGGACGAGGATCCTCTGATGCCACCGCAACAAAGAGACTTTTTAATTAAAGGGATTTCCTTCATTCTAAAAAACAACTTTTTTTCATATAATCGAGAGTTCAATAGGCAAGTCCATGGTACTGCGATGGGCACAAAATGTGCACCCAGTTTCGCCAATCTAATTATGGGAGTTTTTGAAATAAATCAATTTTGTGACCCACGTATAGCTCTATACAAAATATTTATTGATGATATTTTGATAATATGGAAAGGGGATGTAAAAGAGAGTGAAAAGAAACTGTTCAAAAACATCAGACTTCGAACAACAAGGAAAAATGATTAAACAGAGATTTAGAGAGAACGATTATCCAGGGGAGATTGTAGAATCAGCTTATCGGAAAATTGGTGTAGAAGGGAACAATAAGAATTAAAAAAAACAAAATAGTGAATGAACCCGAAACAGATACTGTAAAAACACCATTTATTACGAAATACAGTGCACACCGTAGTCGCATCAAAGCTATTATTTAAAAGAACTGGTCAGTACTAAAAAACGATCCATATCTTGGAAAAAAAAACGTGAAAAAGGACCCAGATTCATATTTCAGAGAAACACAACTTTGAAAAATATATTGGCCTCCTCGTGCCCTTAGAACGAAAAGAAACCTAAAATTCTGGAAAAATTGAGTGTAAAAAAGAAAGGAGCTTACAAATGCGGAATTAAAAGGTGTAAAAGCTGCATACACATTATGAATGGAAGATTAGAAATTGAGACAGAAGAAAAGGAGTGACTCCCCATTAAACAGTTCCTTACATGTAGAACGAAGTTTGTTATTTGTCTCTTAGAATGCCCTTGTGGCAAGAGATATGTGGGTAGGACCATTAATGCGTTGCGAGTCCGAATATCAAGACACAGAAACAATATTTTAAAAAAGGGTTTACAAAACATAGTGCCTCACGTCATTTCAGTATACATCACAACTGCGACCCCTCTCTGTTAAGAGTCACCCCATTAGAGAGTATATCTACGAGGTCTGTAAATAATTTCTGTATAAAAGAAATGTACTAGATATTTACGTTGAACACATTGGTGCCCCATGGACTAAACGAGGTACTGGAGAAATTTTAGCTTATGAGATGCGCATAATGGAGTTGTGAATATTTTTGAATATTATATATATTTTTTTATATTTAACATTTTATGATTATTATTACCTTTTTTACACCATTGAAAGTATTTGTAGCTATTCAAACTGTAGAGTCTTTAAACTGTAGAGCTTCTACATACATTATCTTGGAAAGGTTCTTTTAGATGTAGTGAAATGTGAGTATTTACATATAGGTAGACCATCATTCACCAACGATACATAGTATTTTGAATACAATTTTTTTAGAGTAAAAAATTAATAGAAGTATGGTTATAACTAGAGATGAGCGAACGTACTCGTCCGAGCTTGATACTCGTTCGAGTATTAGCGTGTTCGAGATGCTCGTTACTCGTAACGAGTACCACGCGATGTTCGGGTTACTTTCACTTTCATCTCTGAGACGTTACCGCGCTTTTCTGGCCAATTGAAAGACAGGGAAGGCATTACAACTCCCCCCTGCGACGTTCAAGCCCTATACCACCCCCCTGCAGTGAGTGGCTGGTGAGATCAGGTGTCACCCGAGTATAAAAATCGGCCCCTCCCACGGCTCGCCACAGATGCGTTCTGACATAGCTGAGGGAAAGTGGTATCTTGTTGGAGCTGCTATAGGGAGAGTGTTAGGAGTTATTGTAGGCTTCAAGAACCCCAAGGGTCCTTCTTAGGGCCACATCTGACCGTGTGCAGTACTGTGGAGGCTGCTTTTTGCAGTGTTGCACTTTTTTTTTTTGGTATATCGGCCGTGCAGAGCATTGCGCCCTGCAGTAATTAGACATAGTGTAGGGCCAGTAGTGGTGAGGCAGGGACAGAAGACATATTATTGATTGAATATAGCCAGTGGGCCTGCAAAATTATTTCCTGGCTCTGTCTGGACTGCCTGTGAGTGTCCTCAGTGTTCTGGATCTGTGCTGGGTGTAGTAGTTCTCCAAGTTCATACGCAGCCAGCTAAGTGTTACAGCAGGCTTGCGCAAAATTATTTCCTGGCTCTGTCTGGGCTCTGAAATCACCTCTGTGTTGCAGTTCACAGTGCAACACTCTGCAGTTCTGTGACATACCGTAGGGCCAGAAGTGCTTAGGCAGGGACAGAAGACATATTATTGATTGAATATAGGCAGTGGGCCTTTGCAAAAAAATTTGTGGGAAAAAATCTATTTGGGCTGCCTGTGAGTGTCCTCAGTGTTCTGGGTCTGTGCTGGGTGTAGTAGTTCTCCAAGTTGATACGCAGCCAGCTAAGTGTTACAGCAGGCTTGCGCCAAATTATTTCCTGGCTCTGTCAGGGCTGTGAAATCACTGCTGTATTGTAGTCCACAGTGCAACACTCTGCAGTTCTGTGACATACTCCAGGGACAGAAGTGCATAGGCAGGGACAGAAGACATATTGATTGAATATAGGCAGTGGGCCTTTGCTAAAAAATTTGGGGCAAAAAATCTATTTGGCCTGCCTGTGACTGTGCTCAGTGTTCTGGGTCTGTCTGTGCTGGGTGTAGTAGTTCTACAAAATCATACGCAGCCAGCTAAGTGTTACAGCAGGCTTGCGCCAAATTATTTCCTGGCGTTCCGTAAGCGAAGTCAGCCTCCAACCACAGGCCAATAAGTGGCACATTTAATTACAGCGTTCTGTTTCTGCATTACTGGTAATACAGCATGCTGAGGGGTAGGGGTAGGCCTAGAGGACGTGGACGCGGCCGAGGACGCGGAGGCCCAAGTCAGGGTGTGGGCACAGGCCGAGCTCCTGATCCAGGTGTATCGCAGCCGACTGCTGCGGGATTAGGAGAGAGGCACGTTTCTGGCAACTCCACATTCATCGCACAATTAATGGGTCCACGCGGTAGACCTTTATTAGAAAATGAGCAGTGTGAGCAGGTCCTGTCGTGGATGGCAGAAAGTGCTTCCAGCAATCTATCGTCCACCCAGAATTCTGCGCCGTCCACTGCTGCAACTCAGAATCCTCTGGCTGCTGCTCCTCCTTCCTCCCAGCCTCCTCACTCCATGAAAATGACACATTCTGAGGAGCGGGCAGACTCCCAGGAACTGTTCACGGGCCCCTGCCCAGATTGGGCAGCAGTGGTTCCTCTCCCACCAGAGGAGTTTATCGTGACTGATGCCCAACCATTGGAAAGTTCCCGGGGTCCGGGGGATGAGGCTGGGGACTTCCGGCAACTGTCTCAAGACCATTCAGTGGGTGAGGAGGCCGATGACGATGAGACACAGTTGTCTATCAGTGAGGTAGTAGTAAGGGCAGTAAGTCCGAGGGAGGAGCGCACAGAGGATTCAGAGGAAGAGCAGCAGGACAATGAGGTGACTGACCCCACCTGGTTTGCTACACCTACTGTGGACAGGTCTTCAGAGGAGGAGGCAAGGGCAGCAGCAGGGCAGGTTGCAAGAGGCAGTGCGGTGTCCAGGGGTAGAGGCAGGGCCAGACAGAATAATCCACCAACTGTTTCCCAAAGCGCCCCCTCGCGCCATGCCACCCTGCAGAGGCCGAGGTGCTCAAAGGTCTGGCAGTTTTTCACTGAGAGTGCAGACGACCGACGAACAGTGGTGTGCAACCTTTGTCGCGCCAAGATCAGCCGGGGAGCCACCACCACCAGCCCCACCACCACCAGCATGCGCAGACATATGATGGCCAAGCACCCCACAAGGTGGGACGAAGGCTGTTCACCGCCTCAGGTTTGCACCACTGCCTCTCCCCCTGTGCCCCAACCTGCCACTGAGATCCAACCCCGCTCTGAGGACACAGGCACTACCGTCTCCTGGCCTGCACCCACACCCTCACCTCTGCTGTCCTCGGCCCCATCCACCAATGTCTCTCAGCGCACCGTCCAGCCGTCGCTAGCGCAAGTGTTTGAGCGCAAGCGCAAGTACGCCACCACGCACACGCACGCTCAAGCGTTAAACGTGCACATAGCCAAATTTATCAGCCTGGAGATGCTGCCGTATAGGGTTGTGGAAATGGAGTCCTTCAAAAGTATGATGGCGGCGGCAGCCCCGCGCTACTCAGTTCCCAGTCGCCACTACTTTTCCCGATGTGCCGTCCCAGCCCTGCACGACCACGTCTCCCGCAACATTGTACGCGCCCTCACCAACGCGGTTACTGCCAAGGTCCACTTAACAACGGACACGTGGACAAGCACAGGCGGGCAGGGCCACTATATCTCCCTGACGGCACATTGGGTGAATTTAGTGGAGGCTGGGACAGAGTCAGAGCCTGGGACCGCTCACGTCCTACCCACCCCCAGAATTGCGGGCCCCAGCTCGGTGGTGGTATCTGCGGCGGTGTATGCTTCCTCCACTAAGGCACCCTCCTCCTCCTCCAACGCAACCTCTGTCTCGCAATCAAGATGTGTCAGCAGCAGCAGCCCGTCGCCAGCAGTCGGTGTCGCGCGGCGTGGCAGCACAGCGGTGGGCAAGCGTCAGCAGGCCGTGCTGAAACTACTCAGCTTAGGAGAGAAGAGGCACACGGCCCACGAACTGCTGCAGGGTCTGACAGAGCAGACCGACCACTGGCTTGCGCCACTGAGCCTCCAACCGGGCATGGTCGTGTGTGACAACGGCCGTAACCTGGTGGCGGCTCTGCAGCTCGGCAGCCTCACGCACGTGCCATGCCTGGCCCACGTCTTTAATTTGGTGGTTCAGCGCTTTCTGAAAAGCTACCCACGCTTGTCAGACCTGCTCGTAAAGGTGCGCCGGCTCTGTGCACATTTCCGCAAGTCCCACACGGACGCTGCCACCCTGCGCACCCTGCAACATCGGTTTAATCTGCCAGTGCACCGACTGCTGTGCGACGTGCCCACACGGTGGAACTCTACGCTCCACATGTTGGCCAGGCTCTATGAGCAGCGTAGAGCTATAGTGGAATACCAACTCCAACATGGGCGGCGCAGTGGGAGTCAGCCTCCTCAATTCTTTTCAGAAGAGTGGGCCTGGTTGGCAGACATCTGCCAGGTCCTTGGAAAGTTTGAGGAGTCTACCCAGGTGGTGAGCGGCGATGCTGCAATCATTAGCGTCACCATTCCTCTGCTATGCCTCTTGAGAAGTTCCCTGCAAAGCATAAAGGCAGACGCTTTGCACTCGGAAACAGAGCCGGGGGAAGACAGTATGTCACTGGATAGTCAGAGCACCCTCCTGTCTATATCTCAGCGCGGTGAGGAGGAGGAGGAGGAGGAAGATGAGGAGGAGGGGGAAGAGACAGCTTGGCCCACTGCTGAGGGTACCCATGCTGCTTGCCTGTCATCCTTTCAGCGTGTATGGCCTGAGGAGGAGGAGGAGGAGGATCCTGAAAGTGATCTTCCTAGTGAGGACAGCCATGTGTTGCGTACAGGTACCCTGGCACACATGGCTGACTTCATGTTAGGATGCCTTTCTCGTGACCCTCGCGTTACACGCATTCTGGCCACTACGGATTACTGGGTGTACACACTGCTTGACCCACGGTATAAGGAGAACCTTTCCACTCTCATACCCGAAGAGGAAAGGGGTTCGAGAGTGTTGCTATACCACAGGACCCTGGCGGACAAACTGATGGTAAAATTCCCATACGACAGCGCTAGTGGCCGAAGGCGCAGTTCCGAGGGCCAGGTAGCAGGGGAGGCGAGGAGATCAGGCAGCATGTACAGCAGAGGCAGGGCAACACTCTCTAAGGCCCTTGACAGCTTTATGGCTCCCCAGCAAGACTGTGTCACCGCTCCCCAGTCACGGCTGAGTCGGCGGGAGCACTGTAAAAGGATGGTGAGGGAGTACGTAGCCGATCGCACGACTGTCCTCCGTGACGCCTCTGCCCCCTACAACTACTGAGTGTCGAAGCTGGACACGTGGCCTGAACTCGCGCTGTATGCCCTGGAGGTGCTTGCTTGTCCTGCGGCTAGCGTCTTGTCAGAGAGGGTGTTTAGTGCGGCTGGGGGAATCATCACAGATAAGCGTACCCGCCTGTCAACCGACAGTGCCGACAGGCTTACACTCATCAAGATGAACAAAGCCTGGATTTCCCCAGACTTCTCTTCTCCACCAGCGGACAGCAGCGATACCTAAGCAATACGTAGGCTGCACCCGCGGATGGAAGCATCGTTCTCTATCCCCATCAAAAACGGGGACCTTTTTGCTTCATCAATCTGTGTATAATATTCCTCCTCCTCCTGCTCCTCCTCCTGAAACCTCACATAATCACGCTGAACGGGCAATTTTTCTTAGGCCCACAAGGCTCAGTCATATAATTTTTCTAAACAATTTTTAGACATTTCAATGCTCATTAAAGCGTTGAAACTTTCACCTCAACCAATTTTTATTTTAACTGGGCTGCCTCCTGGCCTAGTTACCAATTAAGCCACATTAACCAAAGCGATTAATGGGTTTCACCTGCCCTCTTGGTTGGGCATGGGCAATTTTTCTGAGGTACATTAGTACTGTTGGTACACCAATTTTTGGGGGCCCTCGTCTACAGTGTAATCAAATTAATTTTTAGCCCACCTGCATTACAGCTGACGTTACATCAGCTGTGTTGGGCACTGCAATGGGATGTATTTAGGTACCGCCGGTGGGTTCCAGGGAGCCACCCATGCTGTGGGTCCACAGGGAGTTGTAACTGCATCTGTCCACTTCTAAAGAACCCCAGTCTGACTGGGGCATGCAGTGTGGGCCGAAGCCCACCTGCATTAAACATGAATTTATTACCTCAGCCGTGATGGGCAATGCAATGGGATATATTTATGTACCGCCGGTGGCTTCCTGGCACCCACCCATGCTGTCAGTCCACAGGGAGTTGTAACTGCATGTGTCCACTTCTAAAGAACCCCGGTCTGACTGAGGCATGCAGTGTGGGCCGAAGCCCACCTGCATTAAGCACGACATTACATCAGCTGTGTTGGGCACTGCAATGGGATATATTTATGTACCGCCGGTGGGTTCCAGGGAGCCACCCATGCCGTGGGTCCACAGGGAGTTGTAACTGCATGTGTCCACTTCTAAAGAACCCCGGTCTGACTGGGGCATGCAGTGTGGGCCGAAGCCCACCTGCATTAAACATGACATTACCTCAGCTGTGATGGGCAATGCAATGGGATATATTTATGTACCGCCGGTGGCTTCCTGGCACCCACCCATGCTGTCGGTCCACACGGAGTTGTAACTGCATGTGTCCACTTCTAAAGAACCCCAGTCTGACTGGGGCATGCAGTGTGGGCCGAAGCCCACCTGCATTAAGCACGACATTACCTCAGCTGTGATGGGCAATGCAATGGGATACATTTATGTACCGCCGGTGGTTTCCAGGGAGCCACCCATGCTGTGGGTGCACACGGAATTCCCATTGCGGAGTTGTACCTGCCTGTGACTATTTATAAAAAACCGCGGTCTGACTGGGGCATGCAGACACTTTGACAGAATGAATAGTGTGTGGCACATAGGTTCCCCATTGCTATGCCCACGTGTGCAGCTCCAGATGGAGGTGGCACAGGATTGGATTTCTCATTGCTTCTGTACAGCATTGTGGACTATCGCCCCGCCCCTTTTAAAGAGGGTCGCTGCCTAGCCGTGCCAACCCTCTGCAGTGTGTGCCTGCGGTTCCTCTGGCAGACGCACTTATAAATAGACATGAGGGTGGCGTGGCATGAGGGCAGCTGAAGGCTGGGCAGGGACACTTTGGTGTGCGCTGTGGACACTGGGTCGTGGGGGGGGGGGGTTGGGCAGCATGTTACCCAGGAGAAGTGGCAGCGGAGTGTCATGCAGGCAGTGATTGTGCTTTGTTGGAAGTAGTGTGGTGCTTAGCAAAGTTATGCATTGCTAATGAGGGCTTTTCAGAAGTAAAAGTTGTTGGGGGGGGGGGCCCACTCTTGCCGCTATTGTGGCTTAATAGTGGGACCTGTAAACTTGAGATGCAGCCCAACATGTAGCCCCTCGCCTGCCCTATCCGTTGCTGTGTCGTTCCCATCACTTTCTTGAATTGCCCAGATTTTCACAAACGAAAACCTTAGCGAGCATCGGCGATATACAAAAATGCTCGGGTCGCCCATTGACTTCAATGGGGTTCGTTACTCGAAACGAACCCTCGAGCATCGCGAAAAGTTCGTCTCGAGTAACGAGCACCCGAGCATTTTGGTGCTCGCTCATCTCTAGTTATAACGTATCAATAATCTTAACCATCAGAATTATAGTATTTTTTATAGGGACTCTTACTACCAATAAGATCCATACATGTCTTCTTTAAACCGACTGATTTTTTGAGCCTGTATAAAAGTTTTACGTAAAACTTTTGGTAAAGGCAAAAAGGGAGAACATGTCAGTATATATGTTTTTTGGGATTAAGATTATTTTGTTCTGTGAGTATATATGTTTTATTAATGAGTTTATTGCTAAAAAACGGTATGTCCGTGACCAGGTTTCTCCATACATTGGCTGCACGAGTACCCCTGTGTGTAATAAGTATCGTGTCGGCACGGGATTCTGAAGAGACGACGCATGCGCTCCTGTGGTGCGTAATGTGTGCTTCAGTTAGCTTGTTAGCATCACGTGCGTTCCATTGGGACGTAGCGTGCGTCTCAGGTTACGTTCTGACGTCATGCGCCCTGTCACGACACCCGGAAGCACTATTCAGCCCGTCCGGGAGCGTCTAGATGGAAGGTGATTGGAGTCTTTCTGAATGTAAGTGTTCTAGTGTTTTTATAAATTGATGTAATTAAATGCATATATGTAGTACTTGAGGAAGTCGCAGTTGTAGCGACGAAACGTGTTGTACGAAGCTTTTATGACAGTAAAGATGGGTTACTTTGGTCGTCAGCGAGGATTGTTTTTTTCCTGCACGAGCGCCGAGCCATTTTTTCATCTATTCAGCAGAGCTCAGGAAAGGTTGAACACATGAACTGGACTTCAAAACTTGGCTCAGGGAAGCTCTGTCAGGAGACTCACCTAAAATGGCCACATGACCTACCCATTGCTCTGCTTAGAATCAGGTCTGCCCCACTAAAAGAACTGGTTATTCCTCTTTAAGATGATGAAGGGTAGGCCCAGTCCGGTAGTATTGGGGATTAGAGCAGACAAGAAAATAGTGGAAGAGATGATAAATCACCAGAAGATGCTTGCTCTGGGTAAAACCATCGCCAAAGGGGCAGCAGAAAGGTTACCTATTTGTTTAAATACTGCTGTGAAAAAGTTACCTATATGTCTGGATACTGCTGTGTACTTCTGTTTTCTTCCAGGAAGAAAACATCTGGGTGAAATATTGGCACCAGAGGCCTCTCAAACCAAGGTAAAAGGGTCCATACACTGTTGTTCTATCTACCACAACTGCTGTTAAAGTTGCTGAGATGGGGCCTTGAATCCACCATAACAGAGTCAGGCCTTAGTCAGACGGGCGTTTTTTTGCGCGATTTGCGGATCGCATGACGGATGCGCATCCGCAAATCGCGTGACCAGTGCCCGAAAATCTGCTCCTAGCCATGTTTCATTAGAAACGGGCCAGAGCTGTCCAGCACATTGCATTCAATGGAGCCGGCAATACAGCAGGCTCCATTGAAAGCAATGCGCTGCGGGCGAGCGCGGGATGAATTGTCGGGAAGGGCTTAAATATATAAGCCCTTCCCTGCAATTCATCCAGAAATGTGTTAAAATAAAAAAATATATATATACTTACCTTGTCCCGGCAGCCGGAGTTCAGCGTGGCCGGCCTGCAGTGGGTGTGAAGGGGGTGTGAGTCAGACCTGCCCCCTGATTGGCTCAGCCTGAGCCAATCAGAGGCAGGTCTCACTCACACCCATTCATGAATTCATTTATATATTTCAGCCCTTCCCGACAATTCATCCAGCGCTGTCCGGCAGCCCATTGCTTTCAATGGAGTCGGCTGTATTGCCGGCTCCATTGAATTCAATGGGCAAACATCGTTCTTCTCTGCCACAGCTGTTATATTTGTCTAATATATGTTCTCAATGGGGTCGGCGCTGCTGCCGCCGGCCCTATTGAGCGCATATAGAGAAGAGAACAGGAATCGCAGATCGCAGATAGGTGCGATCTGCGATTTCTGTTCTATAATTTATCGGACGAGCGCATAAATAGCGCTCATGTGTCCGATACCATTGCAAAGCAATGGTTTTAAAAAAATCGCCGGACGCATGCGCATGCGCAAATCGGGCGAAAAAACGCCCGTCTGACTAAGGCCTCAAAGTGGCCTACATTGATCGTGCCTGCATACCACACCTGACAGATCCCCTGAAGCTCACCATAAAAACCTCCAGAAGTGTTCCAGACCAGACTGAGACCTTGTCCCATACTGGAAGCCCAGAAAGTGGGGAGGCATCTGCTTACAGTGTTTACTAAAACAAAGACAGTGTTTACTACACAGAGACAGTGGTTTTCACAGAGAAATATTTTTTCCCTCAAACACCTAGGAGAGGGGAGAGCTACAACTGCAAGACAACAAGAAGAATGAAGACCCTACTATACACTGTGTTAGGGGGGGTGGGATTACTCTCCATACAGGAGATTTTGATAAATGTATGCAAGAAGCTAGAACAGGTACACGCACCACAAGAACATTAGTGTACCATACTTACTACATGTGTAAGGGGAGACAAGTAGGAGGTCGCACATACAATAAGACTATTTACTACATGTGTGAACAAGGTTTATAGATCATATGCTATAATCCAGTATATCCTTCCTCTGAAACATGGATAAAGGCTCTGTTAAAGTCAAAATCAGAAACCTTGCTTGCAGGGGTATAAGTGGACCCACCTGACAGGCCTGGCCTTCTGTTGTTCAAAGCACAGCGGGCAATAGAAGAGTGTGGTGGTATGGAAAATGTGGTACGAGGACTTATAAGCTGTTGATTATCTGTTATCAGCCTGAAGGCTGAAACATAGTATATAATATTCTGTTTTTTACATATGTATCTACCAAATGAAATGTAGTTACTGTATATTAATTTTAGCTTTACTAACTTTCCTTCCTCTTTGTATAAACATAGTTGACATAGGCCGCCTGCAGACGGCGGGTCGGATCCGGCGGCGAGAATTCTCGCCGCAGGACCCGACCCGAGCGCCTGCAGGGACCAGCGCGCACTCACCCGCGCCCGCCGGCTCCCGCTGTTTGATGTGCCTCCTGATTGGCTGGAATCGGCACGTGACGGGGCGGAGCTACGCGATGACGCGTACAAGGGGGCGGAGCCAAAACGTTGATGCTGCCGAGCGGAGCCGAAGGGAGAAGACGGATCTGCGCAAGCGCGTCTAAAAAAGCAAGAAGACACCGAAATTAGACGGAACCATGGCGACGGGGACGCTAGCAACGGAGCAGGTAAGTGAATAACTTCTGTATGGCTCATATTTAATGCACGATGTATATTACAAAGTGCATTAATATGGCCATACAGAAGTGTATAACCCCACTTAATTTCGCGAGACAACCCCTTTAATTGGACCATTCTTTTTTTTACACTACTGTGACTGGTGCTGTTTACATGAATTTGCTGCGACAATCTGTCGTGCCACAAACTCAGGACTTAGAAGATAAGCTTTTTCCAACAAGATGAAGCACCCACATACTACTGTTGCGGGTGGTGCGATGCAGGTTCAGGATTGCGCAGCAGCTCACAGACATAAGCAGAAGCGACGTATTATTTTAAAATACATTTTACTGAATGTCACGGTAACGGAGTTAATGGTTGCTAACAATCACCAACGACTGACGTATAGCACCCAGAGGCAGACCACAGGAATAACTTACTCCCTAAACCACACCCAACATGGTTTAGCATACCCCGAAACACTTTGCTGCCACCACTGCCCATTTCTGACAGGTAGGTCAGCCAGTTTGTTTCTGCTCACTGTGTGAATACAAGCCTGCCCAGTCTCCACCAGTTGAAACACAATTAATACACCTTTAGGACTTATTCACAGTAGCGTATATATCAGCCGCCGTTTTCACGGACAGCGGATGTATGCTACCATCTTAGCTGTTCTCCCCTTTACTGGGTCTCTGCCTCTCTTCTCCCCTCTGGCTGTTTGCAATGGGAGGGGCGTGGCTGAGCTAAGATCCACCCCTGTCCCGCCCCCTCCCAGCCGGAGAGGAGGAGAGAGGCAGAGGGATTATAGGGTTATAGATAGCTTATCCTTGAGCTCAAAGTTAAGAAAATGTTAATCTTTATTCTAAAAAGGTTAGCAGTGCTTAGATAAAAATATACAAAGGAAGTCATTTTCAAAAAGGGCAAGAACATACAAAATACACACAAATCAGTCACTAAAATAAAAAGGAATAAAATATTAGAAAATAGCCGTCAATGAGATTGCTTTAAATAGTCCTGGTTGCAAAGAGCACACGGAAAGCTGGACAGTCTTGCATCAGATACAACTGCTGGGTCTAACAATTAGATTTAAAGACTCTTAGAGCCGCAAATGTGCCATCCATGTGACATCATGGAGAGGCTGACTAAGCAGATGTGCAGATCTTCTGTAGGGAAAACCAATTTAATATTTCATCCATATTTCCCCAGGAGGTACTCCAATAGGGAAACTATGCCTGGCATAGTTCCTAGCATGAATTTACCAATGATTAGACATAAAACACCACATGTACAGGATAATTATTAGCTCAGCAGATGTGCGATTCTACATGTCCTAGGGATCGCACAGTGATTTTACCCATAATCCCAGTTATTAATTTTTTCTTTGTAGCTCAGGGGTTGGATATCGAAGTCAGTAAGTCTATGAGTATGTGTACTGGGATAGCAGGAGGACAATGGAATCTGCTTCACTTTCTAATTTTGTTAGCATGAAACAAGGGTTTCCTGGATTGTCCCAAAAAGGGCAAATTGGATCAAAGGACCCTCTGTACAGTTAGGAAAAGCATTTTGACAAATATTGATGAGAGTTTGGTGGTAACAGCATATACACTTCAGTGCATGCATACTTAATTCACCCATTTCACCCAGCTTCAATTGACTTCAATAGAAACCGTCTGTGTGGACATCGCACTAAAATAGAGTATGCTGTGATTATTTCTCCAAACATGTGAACTTATCATATGGGATGAATGCACAATGGCTCTCACATGGACAACTGTATGTGGCCAGCTCACGCCTTGGAAAAGCTTCTGATTTATTCGCGTACGCACCAGACGGAAAAACAAAAAATATCGTGGATCCACAAGCACTCGAATAAATAAATAGAATTAAAACGACACTTTAAAATGTTTTCCATATGAAAATGAATACATTTCAATAAAAATGACACAATGTAAGTTCAATGTTATCATAACAAGTTTCCTTGAATTTCCTTTCTTCAGATATCACAGCAAAGCGCGACGCGTATACTATATATTATAAAGCTGAGGTAACATGTAAGCTGCGCTGCGATTGGTTGTTAGAGATGAGCGAGTATACTCGCTAAGGCACATTACTCGAGCGAGTAGTGCCTTAGCCGAGTATCTCCCCGCTCATCTCTAAAGATTCGGGGGCCGGCGGGGGGCGGCAGGGGAGAGCGGGGAGGAACGGAAGGGAGATCTCTCTCTACTTCTCTTCCCCCCGCTGTCCCCCGCTCCCCGCCACAACTCACCAGTCACCCGCGCCGGCCCCTGAATCTTTGGAAACGAGCGGGCAGATACTCGGCTAAGGCACCACTCGCTCGACTAAAGTGCCTTAGTGATTATACTTGCTCATCTCTAGTTTTTATACATTATACTGCTGAGGTAACATGAAAGCTGCGCTGTGATTGGTTTCTATTCCTTATACTGCGGAGGTAACATGAAAGCTGCGATGTGATTGGTTGCTATTTCTTATACTGCTTAGGTATAATGAAAGCTGTGCTGTGATTCGTTGCTATTTCCTATAGTGCTGAGGTAACATGAAAGCTGCGCTGTGATTGGTTGCTATTCCTTATACTGCTGAGGTAACATGAAAGCTGCACTGTGATTGGTTATTTCTTATACTGCTGAGGTAACATGAAAGCTGCACTGTGATTGGTTGCTATTCCTTATACCGCTGAGGTAAAATGAATGCTGCAATGTGATTTGTTGCTATTTCTTATACTGCTGAGGTATAATGAAAGCTGTGCTGTGATTCGTTGCTATTTCCGATAGTGCTGAGGTAATATGAAAGCTGCGCTGTGATTTGTTGCTATTCCTTATACTGCTGAGGTAACATGAAAGCTGCACTGTGATTGGTTGTTATATATTATACTGCTAAGGGAACATAAAAGATGTGCTGTGATTGGTTGCTATTTCTTATATTGCTGAGGCAGAATAAAAGCTGCGCTGTGATTGGTTGCTATTTTTTATACTGCTAAGGTAACATGAAAGCTGTGCTGTGAGTGGTTGTTAAATATTATACTGCTGAGGTAACATGAAAGCTGCGCTGTGCTTGGTTGTTATATATTATACTATAATATATTAAAGGGGTTGTCTCGCGAAAGCAAGTGGGGTTAAGCACTTCTGTATGGTCATCGCGTAGCTCCGCCCCATGACGTGTGCCGATTCCAGCCTCCTGATTGGCTGGAATCGGCACGCGTGATGGGGGGGAACTACGCGATGACGCGTACAAGGGGGCGGAGCCAGAACGCCGCTGCTGCCGAGCCGAAGGCAGAAGACCCTTCTGTGCAAGCGCGTCTAATCGGGCGATTAGACGCTGAAGTTAGATGGAACCATGGAGACGGGGACTCCAGCGCAGGGAAGGTAAGTGAATAACTTCTGTATGGCTCATATTTAATGCACAATGTATATTACAAAGTGCATTAATATGGCCATACAGAAGTGCTGAACCCCACTTGCTTTCGCGAGACAACCCCTTTAAGCTAGTATATTATAAAAGGGGGCTAAAGGTAGCATTATATCTTAAGGTGACATTATATCTAAAAAGGGCTAAAGGTAGCATATATACATCTACAAAGGGGGTCATTATTTCTAAAAGGCAGCAAGAGCCGATATTATGACTGACTGGGGCAAATGGGGGCATTTATGACTAACTGAAGGCATAAGGGGCATTGTTGCTTGCTGGAAGCAAAAGAAGGTATTGTTAGTGAATGGGTACAAAATGTAATATTACTGAGTGGAAACATAAAGAAAACATTATTGCTAAGTGCGGGCACTTTTACTGTGCAATGGTCACTATAAGCATCACTTACTGAATGAGGTCTACAAGGAGCAGAAAAATGGAGATACTATCATTGTGAGTTGTACCACAGGGGGCATTGTTACTCTCTGGGGCACTGTAGAAGGAGGGATTGTGTAGAGGTGTGGATAATGTAGCATGAGTATGGGAAATCCAAGAAGACAAAGATGTAAAATTCTGCAGAGAAAAATTGTGGCCAGGAGAAAATGTCATGGTGGTCTGGGCCAGATGCAAAAGAAAATAGAAAGAGAATGACTTCAGTCAGAGAGGATGTCGCCTATGATCATCGGATATAATGGTACTGTAATCACTTATATGGTCTGCAGAAAAAGCCTGTGTAGAGCTTGTACCCACCAGTATATGGTCACGGTATGGCTGTAATATTGATCTTTCTATAGTGTTTTTTTTTTCTGCAATAGTATGGTGGTATCAGGTAGTCACAGTCTAGGGGTGTTATTTGTAGAGATGAGCGAGCACCAAAATGCTCGGGTGCTCGTTACTCGAGACGAAATTTTCGCGATGCTCGAGGGTTCGTTTCGAGTAACGAACCCCATTGAAGTCAACGGGCGACCCGAGCATTTTTGTATATCGCCGATGCTTGCTAAGGTTTTCATTTGTGAAAATCTGGGCAATTCAAGAAAGTGATGGGAACGACACAGCAACGGATAGGGCAGGCGAGGGGCTACCTGTTGGGCTGCATCTTAAGTTCCCAGGTCCCACTATTAAGCCACAATAGCGGCAAGAGTGGGCCCCCCCTCCCAACAATTTTTACCTCTGAAAAACCCTCATTAGCAAGGCATACCGTAGCTAAGCACCACACTACCTCCAACAAAGCACAATCACTGCCTGCATGGCACTCCGCTGCCACTTCTCCTGGGTTACATGCTGCCCAACCCCCCCGCACAACCCAGTGTCCACAGCGCACACCAAAGTGTCCCTGCGCAGCCTTCAGCTGCCCTCATGCCACACGCTGGCCTCATAGCCACACCACCCTCATGTCTATTTATAAGTGCGTCTGCCATGAGGAGGAACCGCAGGCACACACTGCAGAGGGTTGGCACGGCCAGGCAGCGACCCTCTTTAAAAGGGGCGGGGCGATAGCCCATAATGCTGTACAGAAGCAATGAGAAATCCAATCCTGTGCCACCTCCATCAGGAGCTGCAAACGTGGGCATAGCAATGGGGAACCCATGTGCCACACACTATTCACTCTGTCAAGGTGTCTGCATGCCCCAGTCAGACCGGGGTTTTTTTATAAATAGTCACAGGCAGGTACAACTCGGCAATGGGAATTCCGTGTGCACCCACAGCATGGGTGGCTCCCTGGAACCCACCGGCTGTACATAAATGTATCCCATTGCAGTGCCCAGCACAGCTGAGGTAACATCAGGTTTAATGCAGGTGGGCTTCAGCCCACACTGCATGCCCCAGTCTGACCAGGGTTTTTAATACATAGACACTGGCAGGTACAAATCCCTAATGTGAAGTCCCTGTGGACACACAGCATGGGTGGCTCCCTGGAACCCACCAGCGGTACATAAATATATCCCATTGCAATGCCCATCACAGCTGAGGTAACGTCAGGTTTAATGCAGGTGGGCTTCGGCCCACACTGCATGCCCCAGTCAGATTGGGGTTCTTTAGAAGTGGACACATGCAGTTACAACTCCGTGTGGACCGACAGCATGGGTGGGTCCCAGGAAGCCACCGGCGGTACATAAATATATCCCATTGCATTGCCCATCACAGCTGAGGTAACGTCCGATTAAATGCAGGTGGTCTTCGGCCCACACTGCATGCCCCAGAAAGACTGGGGTTCTTTAGAAGTGGACACATGCAGTTACAACTCCGTGTGGACCGACAGCATGGGTGGCTCCCTGGAACCCACCGGCGGTACATAAATATATCCCATTGCAGTGCCCAGCACAGCTGAGGTAACATCAGCTTTAATGCAGGTGGGCTAAAAATTATTAGGATTACAATGTAGGCGAGGGCCCAAAAAAATTGGTGTACCAACAGTACAAATGTACATCAGAAAAATTGCCCATGCCCAACCAAGAGGGCAGGTGAAACCCATTAATCGCTTTGGTTAATGTGGCTTAATTTGTAACTAGGCCTGTAGGCAGCCCAGTTAAAATAAAAATTGGTTCAGGTGCAAGTTTCAACGCTTTATTGAATTGAGAATTGAAACGTATAAACATTGTTTACAAAAGTTATATGACTGAGCCTTGTGGGCCTAAGAAAAATTGCCCGTTCGGCGTGATTACGTGAGGTTTCAGGAGGAGGAGCAGGAGGAGGAGGATGAATATTATACACAGATTGATGAAGCTAAAAGCTCCCCGTTTTTCATGGTGATAGAGAACGATGCTTCCATCCGCGGGTGCAGCCTACGTATTGCTTAGGTATCGCTGCTGTCCGCTGGTGGAGAAGAGAACTCTGGGGAAATCTAGGCTTTGTTCATCTTTATGATTGTAAGCCTGTCGGCACTGTCGGTTGACAGGCGGGTACGCTTATCCGTGATGATTCCCCCAGCCGCACTAAACACCCTCTCTGACAAGACGCTAGCCGCCGGACAAGCAAGCACCTCCAGGGCATACAGCGCGAGTTCAGGCCACGTGTCCAGCTTCGACACCCAGTAGTTGTAGGGGGCAGAGGCGTCACGGAGGACGGTCGTGCGATCGGCTACGTACTCCCTCACCATCCTTTTACAGTTCTCCCGCCGACTCAGCCATGACTGGGGAGCAGTGACACAGTCTTGCTGGGGAGCCATAAAGCTGTCAAAGGCCTTGGAGAGTGTTCCCCTGCCTGTGCTGTACATGCTGCCTGATCTCCGCGCCTCCCCTGCTACCTGGCCCTCGGAACTGCGCCTTCTGCCACTAGCGCTGTCAGATGGGAATTTTACCATCAGTTTGTCCGCCAGGGTCCTGTGGTATAGCATCACTCTCGAACCCCTTTCCTCTTCGGGTATGAGAGTGGAAAGGTTCTCCTCATACCGTGGGTCGAGCAGTGTGTACACCCAGTAATCCGTAGTGGCCAGAATGCGTGGAACGCGAGGGTCACGAGAAAGGCATCCTAACATGAAGTCAGCCATGTGTGCCAGTGTACCTGTATGTAACACATGGCTGTCCTCACTCGGAAAATCACTTTCAGGATCCTCCTCATGCTCCTCCCCCTCCTCCTCCTCCTCCTCAACGCGCTGAGATATAGACATGAGGGTGCTCTGACTATCCAGCGACATACTGTCTTCCCCCGCCTCCGTTTCCGAGCGCAAAGCATCTGCCTTTATGCTTTGCAGGGAACTTCTCAAGATGCATAGCAGAGGAATGGTGACGCTAATGATTGCAGCATCGCCGCTCACCATCTGGGTAGACTCCTCAAAGTTTCCAAGGACCTGGCAGATGTCTGCCAACCAGGCCCACTCTTCTGTAAAGAATTGAGGAGGCTGACTCCAACTACGCCGCCCATGTTGGAGTTGGTATTCCACTATAGCTCTACGCTGCTCATAGAGCCTGGCCAACATGTGGAGCGTAGAGTTCCACCGTGTGGGCAGGTCGCACAGCAGTTGGTGCACTCGCAGATTAAACCGATGTTGCAGGGTGCGCAGGGTGGCAGCGTCCGTATTGGACTTGCGGAAATGTGCGCAGAGCCGGCGCACCTTTCCGAGCAGGTCTGACAAGCGTGGGTAGCTTTTCAGAAAGCGCTGAACCACCAAATTAAAGACGTGGGCCAGGCATGGCACATGCGTGAGGCTGCCGAGCTGCAGAGCCGCCACCAGGTTACGGCCGTTGTCACACACGACCATGCCCGGTTGGAGGCTCAGCGGCGAAAGCCAGCGGTCGGTCTGCTCTGTCAGACCCTGCAGCAGTTCGTGGGCCGTGTGCCTCTTCTCTCCTAAGCTGAGTAGTTTCAGCACGGCCTGCTGACGCTTGGCCACCACTGTGCTGCCACGCCGCGCGACACCGACTGCTGGCGACGTGCTGCTGCTGACACATCTTGATTGCGAGACAGAGGTTGCGTAGGAGGAGGAGGAGGAGGGTGGTTTAGTGGAGGAAGCATACACTGCCGCAGATACCAGCACCGAGTTGGGGCCGGCAATTCTGGGGGTGGGTAGGACGTGAGCGGTCCCAAGCTCTGACTCGGTCCCAGCCTCCACTAAATTCACCCAATGTGCCGTCAGGGAGATATAGTGGCCCTGCCCGCCTGTGCTTGTCCACGTGTTCGTCGTTAAGTGGACCTTGGCAGTAACCGCATTGGTGAGGGCGCGTACAATGTTGCGGGAGATGTGGTCGTGCAGGGCTGGGACGGCACATCGGGAAAAGTAGTGGCGACTGGGAACCGAGTAGCGCGGGGCCGCCGCCGCCATCATGTTTTTGAAAGCCTCCGTTTCCACAAGCCTATACGGCAGCATCTCCAGGCTGATCAATTTGGCTATGTGCACGTTTAACGCTTGAGCGTGTGGGTGCGTGGCGGCGTACTTGCGCTTGCGCTCAAACACTTGCGCTAGCGACGACTGGACGGTGCACTGAGAGACATTGGTGGATGGGGCCGAGGACAGCGGAGGTGAGGGTGTGGGTGCAGGACGGTTGGATCTCAGTGGCAGGTTGGGGCACAGGGGGAGAGGCAGTGGTGCAAACCGGAGGCGGTGAACGGCCTTCGCCCCACCTTGTGGGGTGCTTTGCCATCATATGTCTGCGCATGCTGGTGGTGGTGAGGCTGGTGGTGGTGGCTCCACGGCTGATCTTAGCGCGACAAACCTTGCACACCACAGTTCGTCGGTCGTCTGCACTCTCAGTGAAAAACTGCCACACCTTTGAGCACCTCGGCCTCTGCAAGGTGGCATGGCGCGAGGGGGCGCTTTGGGAAACAGTTGGTGGATTATTCGGTCTGGCCCTGCCTCTACCCCTGGCCACCGCACTGCCTCTTCCAACCTGCCCTGCTGCTGCACTTGCCTCCCCCTCTGAAGACCTGTCCTCAGTAGGCTTAGCAAACCAGGTGGGGTCAGTCACCTCATCGTCCTGCTGCTCTTCCTCCAAATCCTCTGTGCGCTCCTCCCTCGGACTTACTGCAATTACTACTACCTGAGTGATAGACAACTGTGTCTCATCGTCGTCGTCCTCCTCACCCACTGAAAGTTCTTGAGACAGTTGCCGGAAGTCCCCAGCCTCATCCCCCGGACCCCGGGAACATTCCAAAGGTTGGGCATCGGTCACGACAAACTCCTCCGGTGGGAGAGGAACCATTGCTGCCCGAGAACAGTTCCTGGGAGTCTGCCTGCTCCTCAGAATGTGTCATTGTAATGGAGTGAGGAGGCTGGGAGGAAGGAGGAGCAGCAGCCAGAGGATTCAGAGTTGCAGCAGTGGACGGTGTAGAACTCTGGGTGGTCGATAGATTGCTGGATGCACTTTCTGCCATCCACGACAGGACCTGCTCACACTGCTCATTTTCTAATAAAGGTCTACCGCGTGGACCCGTTAATTGTGAGATTAATCTGGGGACGCCAGAAACGTGCCTCTCTCCTAATCCCACAGCAGTCGGCTGCGATACACCTGGATCAGGAGCTCGGCCTGTGCCCACACCCTGACTTGGGCCTCCGCGTCCTCGCCCGCGTCCACGTCCTCTAGGCCTACCCCTACCCCTCAGCATGGTGTATTGCTAGTAGTGCAGAAACAGAACGCTGTAATTAAATGTGCCGCTTATTGGCCTGTGGTTGGAGGCTGACTTTGCTTACGGAACGCACAGCAGAGCCAGGAAAGAATTTTGCGCAAACCTGTAGTGAGACGTAGGTGCGTATGACTGAGCTAGTGGAATTCACAGCGCAGAAGCAGTCAAGTGTCCAAAGGCCACTAGTAGGCCTTAAGTATTTTGCTTCTATTTTTTTAAAAGCTGAGCTGATACAGCAGACAGATACTGTAGGCAGCGTATATATGTATACTGTTTCACTCTGGACGGGATGACGGCGGCGATGTAACGGGCAATGCAGAGCCAGGAAACAATTTTGCGCAAGCCTGCTGTAACACTTAGCTGCGTATTAATTAGAACTACTACCCCCAGCAGACACGCAGTACACTCAAGACGGTCACAGGCAGCCCAAAGATAGTATTTTTCCCAAATTTGTTTGAAAAAGCCCACTGCCTATATAGACAGTATATCTCTTTTACCTTTCCCACTGTCCCTGCCTCACCAATACTGGCCCTATACTTTGTAAAATTACTGCAGACTGTTTCCCTCTGGACGGGATGACGGCGGTGATGTAACGGGCAACGCAGAGCCAGGAAACAATTTTGTGCAAGCCTGCTGTAACACTTAGCTGCGTAATAATTAGGACTACTACCCCCAGCAGAGACGCAGTACACTCAAGACGGTCAGAGGCAGCCCAAAGATAGTATTTTTCCCAAATTTGTTTGAAAAAGCCCACTGCCTATATAGACAGTATATCTCTTTCACCTTTCCCACTGTCCCTGCCTCACCAGTACTGGCCCTATACTATGTACAATGACTGCAGACTGAGGACGCAATGCTCTGCTGCCCGATATACAAAAAAAAAAATTGCGCAACACTGCTGAAAGCAGCCTCAACAGTACTGCACACGGTCAGATGTGGCCCTAAGAAGGACCGCTGGGGTTCTTCAAGCCTAAAATAACTCCTAACGCTCTCCCTATAGCAGCAGCAGCAGCAACACTGTCCCTGATCTCTGTCAGAATGTATCTGTGGCGAGCCGCGGGAGGGGCCGATTTATATACTCGGGTGACACCTGATCTCCCCAGCCACTCACTGCAGGGGGGTGGTATAGGGCTGGAACATCACAGGAGGAAGTTGTAATGCCTTCCCTGTCTTTCTATTGGCCAGAAAAGCGCACAAATGTCTCAGAGATGAAAATGAAAGTGACCCGAACACCGCGTGGTACTCGTCTCGAGTAACGAGCATCTCGAACGAGTATCAAGCTCGGACGAGTACGTTCGCTCATCTCTAGTTATTTGACCTTCATAGTATTATTGTTGGTAATACCAGTCATTATTTAGTAGCAGTATGATAATATTATGTGGTCATAGTCTGGGAGTATTATTTAACCCTCATATATTGTTGCTATTGTTAATGCTGATCATTGTACTGGTCATTATTTAGTAACAGTATGGTGGCTTAATGGGTAAAAAATATGTGGCGCGGAATTAGTCAATTGAAACCCACTGAAACAGAGTTTTTCCTAAGTGAGAGCCTATGGAACAATTCAGTTTTCCATCTGAATACCGTAAATGTAGGCTGAAGGTTCCTTTCCACTTGGCAACATCCAATCAGATAGTCATTTAAAAGAGTCACTAAAGCATATGAACTGCAGCCGTTTGTTTGCATTTACACAGAGCAATAATTGTTCATTAGTCATTTCCAGAGATGTCATTCATGGAGGGGATCTCCATGTTAATTCATTTGCAAATTTTTCAAATATGAATGACTGTAACGTTACACAACATGACTCTTCATCAACCAGCGAATATTTCTTAATTGAACTAAAACAAAACAACTAGCAATTAATCACTTGTCACCTTGTTGGTGATCATGTTTACACTGAACGATCATTTGAATTCACTGTTTTGAGCTGACAATCGTCCTTGCTCAAGTTACCTTTACTAATATGAAAAATTAAAGAAAAAAATAAAACACCACATTTAAAGGGGTATTCCCAGATTTGACATTTATTATCTATCCACAGGTAATAAATGTCAAATTGCTGGTGGCCCCAACTTGTGATTTTTATATTACATTAATTAATTGGTGGTGGGAAGGTAGTGCAGCCAATGGAGTTCAATTTAAGATCGAATAGCAGGGGAGGATGTCAAACTGAATCTTTTCCCCGGGGGAAGAAAAACCTAGCTACGTCTTTGAAGATCCAACATCAATTTAAATAATTTTGAAGATATATAAGAATAATTCTATAATTTAGTAACCATTTTCTTTACCTGTATGTTCCTAATCCCACTGAAAACAACAGCCTCTCCCCCATCAGAAAAGAGTAACATAGTACAAGACAGATGTAGTAAAATTTAACCCAAATGTGATACCTTTTTACAACCATTGAAAAGCTATCTAACTTATCATACCCCATCGGAAACGAAAATCTATTGTAATACCAAATACACCCTAGCAAAAATATGGATCGGAACGAGTCATCTTTGCTACATCTGTAGATTTCATTCAACTGTACAGCAAATAAAGATGAGTTATACTTTACATTTAGTGGCCTTATTTAATAATCTTATAACAATGACAAATATCCTGTTTTGTGATATCTGTTAAGCCAGGAGATCATTCCTTCAATACCTTGGCAGTTGGCACTCTGAGAGTCTCATACATAACCTCCAGTGTGCCTGACTGCTCTCACCAGCTCGCAGCAGCCATATATTCCTAGGCTTACAGCCAAGAGGTTTAGCGCTCACGTGGTCATTTTGCAATCCCTTTCCCAGTAAAAGCTTCATCTCTGTTCTAAATTTAGCTGTCCACCACAGGAACACAGCACAGAATGTAACTGGATTGTATCAGGAGAAGGGACATTCTTAGCAACATGTCCTCCAATGTGTTAATTGGTTGTTTTTAAGATTCTTTAATGTTCTGTCTCTTTTCTTTCCCATTTCGCTATATCTACTTCCTCTGATTTTTCTGTTCAGTTTGGGGTTATTGTAGTAGGTGTAACTAATAATATAAATGTGACCCAGATAACTTCCTGCAGGTGCCTGCTCACAATATGAGCACTAGGAAAATATTTCTTTAGGCACCCAGCCTAATACGGAGTATCAAATGAGTCTGCGGTTTTGTAAGCAGCGATGGCTGCATCTATTTTTAGACAAAGCAAATGAGAGACCGTTCTGCATAAATTACAATCTATCGTTTGCAGCTCCAGAAATGAGCAGTTATACATGTAGCACAGAAGCAGAGATTGACTTAATAAGATACATGTGCTGAATAACCTCCTGGAAGCAACATCGGCCTAGACAGAGAATCAGCATTTGTCAGCAGTCCTGGCATCCATGGAAATATCAGTTATTGTGTGTTAGATCTCAAAGCTTTCATAATGGCTGTTTAGCTTCATTGGGCTACTAAGGTCTTCAATTACAATAATCATTCAACGGGCTGCTGCCATCGTATAGCCACTGAATAGCCTACTGTATTTGGGGAGGATTATTGGATTCATGGAATTTTGTATCTTTAACGCTACTCATTGAGGGACCAAGTTAGATAAATAACCCCTTTAACTCCTTAGTGACCACACTATCGTGTTTTTATGTCCTGCTGTTGCAAATCTGACAGCGGCATTTAAATACCCCCAACAATGTTCGGGGATCCCGTACGCGCCCCCCACCCCCCACCAGCGGTATGATCATGAGAGCCGTGTGGATGTCATAGCAGCCGAGGTCCTTCTGAAAGGCCCCAGGGCTGTCATGGCAGAATGGGGTGGCTTGATAGGCTGCCTGTCAGAATGCAGTATGATGTAATGCTGTAGCATTACATCATACTGCATAGGCGATCAAAGCATCGTTAATTGTGGTCCCCCAGGAGGACTAAAAGAAAAAGTAAAAATAAGAATAAAGGTTTATTAATTTATTTATTTTTTAAAGTTATAAAACTTAAAAAAAAAACTTTTGCCATATTTACAATAAAAAAATCTAAATAATAAAACAAAAATACATATTTGGTATCTCTGCGTCCATAAAAGTCCAATCTATCAAAGTAATGCATTATTTACCTCCACGGTAACCGTTGTCTGAAAAAATAAATAAAAAACATCAGAAAAGCACTTTTTTGGTCACCCAGTTGCCGATCAAAAAGGCCTATGTATTCCAAAATGGTACCAACAGAAACTACAGGATGTACTGCACAAAATGAGCCCTCACACAACTATATTGATGAAAAATAAAAAAGTTATTGTGCGCAGAAGATGCAGCAGAAAATAAATTTTAAAAAATTAAATATCATTAAAAAAAATATAAGTAGTACAGCAAAAAAAAAAACTATACAAGTTTGGTATCGTAGCAATCGTACTGACCCATAGAATAAAGTTATCATGTTATTTTTGTTGCAGTTTGTGTGCCGTAGAAACAAGACGCATTGTAAGATAGTGGAATGTCTTTTTTTTTTCATTTCTCTCCACTTAGAATTTTTTAAAAGTTTTTAAGTACATTATGTGGTACAATAGCACCATTGAAAAATACAACTCATCCCACAAAAAACAAGCCCTCATACAGCTACGTTGATGGATAAAAAAAGGAGTTATGATTTTTTTAAAAGGGGAGAGAAGAAAACGATAATGGAAAAAAGCAAAAAAGTGTGGTCACTAAGGGGTTAAGAAAGAGAAAAATAATTTTAAAGCAGCCTGAACAGGATCATTTTATTATTCTGCCGGTAATGGCTGTAAACTTTTCATCACAATTTCTTTAAATTGGTTTGATATTTTGGTGAAGACACTCTAGGTTACACATGTGCAATGCTACATTTACAGCTGGTTTAGTGAGTCTGACCAGCTATCCTGGCTTTTACTTTTGGCACATTGACAGCTGGATTATGGGAATTATACATGGCCTCCATCACTTTGGGGACCAAGAGGACCACCCCCAAGCCTGCCCCAGGTCTTCTGATGTGGTTCTTAAAAACACAAAGGAAGAGATAAACGTTTGCCCAGTGGGTGGAAGGGGGCGTTCAGATCTCTGCTATTCATCTTGTAGGCAAATTCTATCTTTTAGCTCTCAAATCCTCTTTCTACACAGGCTAGTAGTCACTATTCGTACAATGCTCATCTCTAGTGCCGGATCCCCACCTTTTTCTTAGAAAAAAGGAGATTACTAATGACTATTTGACAATTTTATATGGCAAAGAAGAGGTGCACTCATACTTAACCCCTTAAAGACCAGACTGCTTCAGTCCTACAGGGCCGGACACTTTTTATCAATTTTTACCCATGTGGTGGTTTAAGGCCCAATTTTTTTTCTGGCCTGCCAACCTTATTTTTTCACTGATTTTTTTTTCAGTTCTTTTATTTTATTATGTGTACAAAAAGCAAAAAAAAGAGAGTTTATGCACAAGACAGTATATGTATTACATATAAATTGCAAAATCAAAAATGTCCCAGTATATTCTTAGGATGTGTTTTATGAAAACCTGTTGGATCAGGCATAACATTTTTACAGTTTAAGTTTTCTAATTGAGTTGCAAGCAGAGGTGTTCCCTTACATTGAGAAGTTGCCCTTTCTGTGCACTTTTTTTCCAATTGCAAGAAGCAAAGATCTTCCTCCAAGACTGGCAGCACTGCACAGGCCTGGAGATTTTGGGACAAGAATAGGAAAAAGAATCTGTCACTAATACAACATTTCCCCAAGTGGCGGCTCCAAAATCAGATATCTAGCAAACAAATAAGGCCACTTTCACATTGCCGAAAAATTTGCGCTAGATGTGTGTTGCAAGACGCTATACTTTTGAATGGAGTCATATACATAAATCGCTGCATGTCCTATCTTTTCGCGTTCCTCAGAACGCATCGCCCATTGTTTTCAATGGGACAGTAAAACACATCGTACAGCGGACGTTGCAAGGTTTTCTATTGAAAACGATGGTAAACACTTGCCGATACTCACCTGAAGTGATGGGAGTCTTTCTTGACAGAAAACACCTTCCATCAGCGTGAAAAGACACGCTGGCGAGCACAATATCCGTCCGAGTTTCTTGGCCTGCTATCATGCTTGCCAATGTGTAGGTAGCATAAATCAGAAGGCTGAGTCCGGCCACTGAAATCCACCAATCAGGTTAAGTAGATATTTCTTTTTAAATCTACTAAGGAAAAACTCCAGTAAGAATAACTGGATATGTTTTTTGGTTGATGCTTAGCGACAAATAGAGCAGGCAGCGGGTGCTCTTTTTAAGATGCAGAATCAATAAAGCGTGATCATGGATTTCTGGGAATATTTATTGTTCTTCTTTAGTCTGTAAGACCGATGCTGAGGAGACAAGCGAATGGAGCTTTTTGTTTTGTTGTCAGAGATCTTTATACATGTGTAATGTATGTGTTATGTAGCAATGTGAAAACATGAATTCTGGAGAAATCTACAGTGTAAATGTCTGTTCGTTTATATGTGATAATAGTTATGGAAACACAATGCATTGTGCATGAGTAATTCTACCTGGAAGTGTAGGTGAAACAAAGAGCCTTTGTCTATCAGGATGAAATATTTATATTTCCTATTCATGGGGGGTTTTTTAGTGGGATTTGGACTGGAAGAAAACAGATGTTTCTTTTGATCAGTGACAAGTAGAGATGAGCGAACGTACTCGTCCGAGCTTGATACTCGTTCGAGTATTAGCGTGTTCGAGATGCTCGTTACTCGTGACGAGTACCACGCGATGTTCGAGTTACTTTCACTTTCATTTCTGAGACGTTAGCGCGCTTTTCTGGCCAATAGAAAGACAGGGAAGGCATTACAACTTCCCCCTGCGACGTTCAAGCCCTATACCACCCCCCTGCAGTGAGTGGCTGGCAAGATCAGGTGTCACCCGAGTATAAAAATCGGCCCTCCCGCGGCTCGCCACAGATGCATTCTGACAGAGATCAGGGAAAGTGCTGCTGGTGCCGGAGCTGCTATAGGGAGAGCGTTAGGAGTTATTTTAGGCTTCAAGAACCCCAACGGTCCTTCTTAGGGTCACATCTGACCGTGTGCAGTACTGTTGAGGCTGCTTTTTGCAGTGTTGCACTTTTTTTTTTTTTATATCGGCCGTGCAGAGCATTGCGTCCTCAGTCTGCAGTAATTTTACATAGTCCAGGGCCAGTAGTGGTGAGGCAGGGACAGTGAAAGAGATATACTGTGTATATAGGCAGTGGGCTTTTCCCAAAAAATTTGTGAAAAAACATTCTATTTGGGCTGCCTGTGACCGTCCTGAGTGTACTGCGTCTCTGCTGGGGGGAAATAGTCCTAATTAATACGCAGCCAGCTAAGTGTTACAGCAGGCTTGCACAAAATTCTTTCCTGGTTCTGCTGTGCGTTACACATCACCGCTGTCATCCTGTCCAGAGGGAAACAGTCTGCAGTAATTTTACATCGTCCAGGGCCAGTAGTGGTGAGCCAGGGACAGTGAAAAAGATATACTGTGTATATAGGCAGTGGGCTTTTCCAAAAAAATTTGGGAAAAAACATTCTATTTGGGCTGCCTGTGACCGTCCTGAGTGTACTGCGTCTCTGCTGGGGGTAGTAGTCCTAATTAATACGCAGCCAGCTAAGTGTTACAGCAGGCTTGCGCAAAATTCTTTCCTGGCTCTGCTGTGCATTACACATCACCGCTGTCATCCTGTCCAGAGGGAAACAGTCTGCAGTAATTTTACATAGTCCAGGGCCAGTAGTGGTGACCCAGGGACAGTGAAAGAGATATACTGTGTATATAAGCAGTGGGCTTTTCCCAAAAAATTTGTGAAAAAACATTCTATTTGGGCTGCCTGTGACCGTCCTGAGTGTACTGCGTCTCTGCTGGGGGTAGTTGTCCTAATTAATACGCAGCCAGCTAAGTGTTACAGCAGGCTTGCGCAAAATTCTTTCCTGGCTCTGCTGTGCGTTACACATCACCGCTGTCATCCTGTCCAGAGGGAAACAGTCTGCAGTAATTTTACATCGTCCAGGGCCAGTAGTGGTGAGCCAGGGACAGTGAAAAAGATATACTGTGTATATAGGCAGTGGGCTTTTCCAAAAAAATTTGTGAAAAAACATTCTATTTGGGCTGCCTGTGACCATCCTGAGTGTACTGCGTCTCTGCTGGGGGTAGTAGTCCTAATTAATACGCAGCCAGCTAAGTGTTACAGCAGGCTTGCGCAAAATTCTTTCCTGGCTCTGCTGTGCGTTACACATCACCGCTGTCATCCTGTCCAGAGGGAAACAGTCTGCAGTAATTTTACATAGTCCAGGGCCAGTAGTGGTGACCCCGGGACAGTGAAAGAGATATACTGTGTATATAAGCAGTGGGCTTTTCCCAAAAAATTTGTGAAAAAACATTCTATTTGGGCTGCCTGTGACCGTCCTGAGTGTACTGCGTCTCTGCTGGGGGTAGTTGTCCTAATTAATACGCAGCCAGCTAAGTGTTACAGCAGGCTTGCGCAAAATTCTTTCCTGGTTCTGCTGTGCGTTACACATCACCGCTGTCATCCTGTCCAGAGGGAAACAGTCTGCAGTAATTTTACATCGTCCAGGGCCAGTAGTGGTGAGCCAGGGACAGTGAAAAAGATATACTGTGTATATAGGCAGTGGGCTTTTCCAAAAAAATTTGTGAAAAAACATTCTATTTGGGCTGCCTGTGACCATCCTGAGTGTACTGCGTCTCTGCTGGGGGTAGTAGTCCTAATTAATACGCAGCCAGCTAAGTGTTACAGCAGGCTTGCGCAAAATTCTTTCCTGGCTCTGCTGTGCGTTACACATCACCGCTGTCATCCTGTCCAGAGGGAAACAGTCTGCAGTAATTTTACATAGTCCAGGGCCAGTAGTGGTGAGCCAGGGACAGTGAAAGAGATATACTGTGTATATAAGCAGTGGGCTTTTCCCCAAAAATTTGTGAAAAAACATTCTATTTGGGCTGCCTGTGACCGTCCTGAGTGTACTGCGTCTCTGCTGGGGGTAGTAGTCCTAATTAATACGCAGCCAGCTAAGTGTTACAGCAGGCTTGCGCAAAATTCTTTCCTGGCTCTGCTGTGCGTTACACATCACCGCTGTCATCCTGTCCAGAGGGAAACAGTCTGCAGTAATTGTACATAGTCCAGGGCCAGTAGTGGTGAGCCAGGGACAGTGAAAGAGATATACTGTGCATATAGGCAGTGGGCTTTTCCAAAAAAATTTGTGAAAAAACATTCTATTTGGGCTGCCTGTGACCGTCCTGAGTGTACTGCGTCTCTGTTGGGGGTAGTAGTCCTAATTAATACGCAGCCAGCTAAGTGTTACAGCAGGCTTGCGCAAAATTCTTTCCTGGCTCTGCTGTGCGTTACACATCACCGCTGTCATCCTGTCCAGAGGGAAACAGTCTGCAGTAATTTTACATAGTCCAGGGCCAGTAGTGGTGAGCCAGGGACAGTGAAAGAGATATACTGTGTATATAGGCAGGGGGCTTTTCCAAAAAAATTTGTGAAAAAACATTCTATTTGGGCTGCCTGTGACCGTCCTGAGTGTACTGCGTCTCTGCTGGGGGTAGTAGTCCTAATTAATATGCAGCCAGCTAAGTGTTACAGCAGGCTTGCACAAAATTCTTTCCTGGCTCTGCTGTGCGTTACACATCACCGCTGTCATCCTGTCCAGAGGGAAACAGTCTGCAGTAATTTTACATAGTCCAGGGCCAGTAGTGGTGAGCCAGGGACAGTGAAAGAGATATACTGTGTATATAGGCAGTGGGCTTTTTCAAAAAAATTTGTGAAAAAGCATTCTATTTGGGCTGCCTGTGACCGTCCTGAGTGTACTGCGTCTCTGCTGGGGGTAGTAGTCCTAATTAATACGCAGCCAGCTAAGTGTTTCAGCAGGCTTGCGCAAAATTCTTTCCTGGCTCTGCTGTGCGTTACACATCACCGCTGTCATCCTGTCCAGAGGGAAACAGTCTGCAGTAATTTTACATAGTCCAGGGCCAGTAGTGGTGAGCCAGGGACAGTGAAAGAGATATACTGTGTATATAGGCAGTGGGCTTTTCCAAAAAAATTTAGGAAAAAACATTCTATTTGGGCTGCCTGTGACCGTCCTGAGTGTACTGCGTCTCTGCTGCTGGGTAGTAGTTCTAATTGATACGCAGCCAGCTAAGTGTTACAGCAGGCTTGCGCAAAATTCTTTCCTGGCTCTGCTGTGCATTCTGTAAGCGAAGTCAGCCTCCAACCACAGGCCAATAAGCGGCACATTTAATTACAGCGTTCTGTTTCTGCACTACTGGTAATACACCATGCTGAGGGGTAGGGGTAGGCCTAGAGGATGTGGACGTGGATGCGGGCGAGGACGCGGAGGTCCAAGTCAGGGTATGGGCACAGGCCAAGCTCCTGATCCAGGTGTATCGCAGCCGACTGCTGCGGGATTAGGAGAGAGGCACGTTTCTGGCGTCCCCACATTCATCTCACAATTAATGGGTCCACGCGGTAGACCTTTATTAGAAAATGAGCAGTGTGAGCAGGTCCTGTCATGGATGGCAGAAAGTGCATCCAGCAATCTATCGACCACCCAGAATTCTGCGCCGTCCACTGCTGCAACTCTGAATCCTCTGGCTGCTGCTCCTCCTTCCTCCCAGCCTCCTCACTCCATTACAATGACACATTCTGAGGAGCAGGCAGACTCCCAGGAACTGTTCTCGGGCCCCTGCCCAGAATGGGCAGCAATGGTTCCGAATCCTCTCCCACTGGAGGAGTTTGTCGTGACCGATGCCCAACCTTTGTAAAGTTCCCGGGGTCCGGGGGATGAGGCTGGGGACTTCCGGCAACTGTCTCAAGAGCTTTCAGTGGGTGAGGAGGACGATGACGATGAGACACAGTTGTCTATCACTCAGGTAGTAGTAATTGGAGTAAGTCCAAGGGAGGAGCGCACAGAGGATTCGGAGGAAGAGCAGCAGGACGATGAGGTGACTGACCCCACCTGGTTTGCTACGCCTACTGAGGACAGGTCTTCAGAGGGGGAGGCAAGTGCAGCAGCAGGGCAGGTTGGAAGAGGCAGTGCGGTGGCCAGGGGTAGAGGCAGGGCCAGAACGAATAATCCACCAACTGTTTCCCAAAGCGCCCCCTCGCGCCATGCCACCCTGCAGAGGCCGAGGTGCTCAAAGGTCTGGCAGTTTTTCACTGAGAGTGCAGACGACCGACGAACAGTGGTGTGCAACCTGTGTCGCGCCAAGATCAGCTGGGGAGCCACCACCACCAGCCTCACCACCACCAGCATGCGCAGACATATGATGGCCAAGCACCCCACAAGGTGGGACGAAGGCCGTTCACCGCCTCCGGTTTGCACTGCTGCCTCTCCCCCTGTGCCCCAACCTGCCACTGAGATCCAACCCCCCCTCTCAGGACACAGGCACTACCGTCTCCTGGCCTGCACCCACACCCTCACCTCCGCTGTCCTCGGCCCCATCCACCAATGTCTCTCAGCGCACCGTCCAGCCGTCGCTAGCGCAAGTGTTGGAGCGCAAGCGCAAGTACGCCGCCACGCACCAGCACGCTCAAGCGTTAAACGTGCACATAGCCAAATTTATCAGCCTAGAGATGCTGCCGTATAGGGTGGTGGAAACGGAGGCTTCCAAAGGTATGATGGCGGCGGCGGCCCCGCGCTTCTCAGTTCCCAGTCACCACTACTTTTCCCGATGTGCCGTCCCAGCCCTGCACGACCACGTCTCCCGCAACATTGTACGCGCCCTCACCAACGCGGTTACTGCCAAGGTCCACTTAACAACGGACACGTCGACAAGCACAGGCGGGCAGGGCCACTATATCTCCCTGACGGCGCATTGGGTGAATTTAGTGGAGGCTGGGACAGAGTCAGAGCCTGGGACCGCTCACGTCCTACCCACCCCCAGAATTGCGGGCCCCAGCTCGGTGGTGGTATCTGCGGCGGTGTATGCTTCCTCCACTAAACCATCCTCCTCCTCCTACGCAACCTCTCTCGCAATCAAGATGTGTCAGCAGCAGCACGTCACCAGCAGTCGGTGTCGCGCGGCGTGGCAGCACAGCGGTGGGCAAGCGTCAGCAGGCCGTGCTGAAACTACTCAGCTTAGGAGAGAAGAGGCACACGGCCCACGAACTGCTGCAGGGTGTGACAGAGCAGACCGACCGCTGGCTTGCGCCGCTGAGCCTCCAACCGGGCATGGTCGTGTGTGACAACGGCTGTAACCTGGTGGCGGCTCTGCAGCTCGTCAGCCTCACGCACGTGCCATGCCTGGCCCACATCTTTAATTTGGTGGTTCAGCGCTTTCTGAAAAGCTACCCACTCTTGTCAGACCTGCTCGGAAAGGTGCGCCGGCTCTGTGCACATTTCCGCAAGTCCCACACGGACGCTGCCACCCAGCGCACCCTGCAACATCGGTTTAATCTGCCAGTGCACCGACTGCTGTGCGACGTGCCCACACGGTGGAACTCTACGCTCCACATGTTGGCCAGGCTCTATGAGCAGCGTAGAGCTATAGTGGAATACCAACTCCAACATGGGCGGTGCAGTGGGAGTCAGCCTCCTCAATTCTTTACAGAAGAGTGGGCCTGGTTGGCAGACATCTGCCAGGTCCTTGGAAACTTTGAGGAGTCTACCCAGATGGTGAGCGGGGATGCTGCAATCATTAGCGTCACCATTCCTCTGCTAAGCCTCTTGAGAAGTTCCCTGCAAAGCATAAAGGCAGATGCTTTGCGCTTGGAAACGAAGGCAGGGGAAGACAGTATGTCGCTGGATAGTCAGAGCACCCTCCTGTCTATATCTCAGCGCGTTGAGAAGGAGGAGGAGGAGGTGGAGGAGCATGAGGAGGAGGGGGAAGAGACAACTTGGCCCACTGCTGAGGGTACCCATGCTGCTTGCCTGTCATCCTTTCAGCGTGTATGGCCTGAGGAGGAGGAGGATCCTGAAAGTGATCTTCCTAGTGAGGACAGCCATGTGTTGCGTACAGGTACCCTGGCACACATGGCTGACTTCATGTTAGGATGCCTTTCTCGTGACCCTCGCGTTACACGCATTCTGGCCACTACGGATTACTGGGTGTACACACTGCTCGACCCACGGTATAAGGTGAACCTTTGCACTCTCATACCCGAAGAGGAAAGGGGTTTGAGAGTGATGCTATACCACAGGACCCTGGCGTACAAGCTGATGGTAAAATTCCCATCCGACAGCGCTAGTGGCAGAAGGCGCAGTTCCGAGGGCCAGGTAGCAGGGGAGGCGCGGAGATCAGGCAGCATGTACAGCACAGGCAGGGGAACACTCTCTAAGGCCTTTGACAGCTTTCTGGCTCCCCAGCAAGACTGTGTCACCGCTCCCCAGTCAAGGCTGAGTTGGCGGGAGCACTGTAAAAGGATGGTGAGGGAGTACGTAGCCGATCGCACGACCGTCCTCCGTGACGCCTCTGCCCCCTACAACTACTGGGTGTTGAAGCTGGACACGTGGCCTGAACTCGCGCTGTATGCCCTGGAGGTGCTTGCTTGTCCTGTGGCTAGCGTCTTGTCAGAGAGGGTATTAGTGCGGCTCGGGGAATCATCACGGATAAGCGTACCCGCCTGTCAACCGACAGTGCCGACAGGCTTACACTCATCAAGATGAACAAAGCCTGGATTTCCCCAGACTTCTCTTCTCCACCAGCGGACAGCAGAGATACCTAAGCAATACGTAGGCTGCACCCGAGGATGGAAGCATCGTTCTCTATCACCATCAAAAACGGGGACCTTTTAGCTTCATCAATCTGTGTATTCTATTCATACTCCTCCTCCTGCTCCTCCTCCTGAAACCTGACGTAATCACGCCGAACGGGCAATTGTTCTTAGGCCCACAAGGCTCAGTCATATAATTTTTGTAAACAATTTTTATACGTTTCAATGCTCATTAAAGCATTGAAACTTGCACCTGAACCAATTTTTATTTTAACTGGGCTGCCTCCAGGCCTAGTTACAAATTAAGCCACATTAACCAAAGCGATTAATGGGTTTCACCTGCCCTCTTGGTTGGGCATGGGCAATTTTTCTGAGGTACATTAGTACTGTTAGTACACCAATTTTTTGGGGCCCTCGCCTACAGTGTAATCCAATTAATTTTTTGCCCACCTGCATTAAAGCTGACGTTACATCAGCTGTGCTGGGCATTGCCATGGGATATATTTATGTACTGCCGGTGGGTTCCAGGGAGCCACCCATGCTGTCGGTCCACACGGAGTTGTAACTGCATGTGTCCACTTCTAAAGAACCCCAGTCTGACTGGGGCATGCAGTGTGGGCCCAAGCCCACCTGCATTAAACATGACATTACCTCAGCTGTGATGGGCAATGCAATGGGATATATTTATGTACCGCCGGTGGCTTCCTGGGACCCACCCATGCTGTCGGTCCACACGGAGTTGTAACTGCATGTGTCCACTTCTAAAGAACCCCAGTCTGACTGGGGCATGCAGTGTGGGCCAAAGACCACCTGCATTAAACATGACATTACCTCAGCTGTGATGGGCAATGCAATGGGATATATTTATGTACCGCCGGTGGCTTCCTGGCACCCACCCATGCTGTCGGTCCACACGGAGTTGTAACTGCATGTGTCCACTTCTAAAGAACCCCAGTCTGACTGGGGCATGCAGTGTGGGCCCAAGCCCACCTGCATTAAACATGACATTACCTCAGCTGTGATGGGCAATGCAATGGGATATATTTATGTACCGCCGGTGGGTTCCAGGGAGCCACCCATGCTGTTCGTCCACACGGACTTCACAATAGGGAGTTGTACCTGCCTGTGTCTACTTATAAAAAACCCCAGTCTGACTGGGGCATGCAGTGTGGGCCGAAGCCCACCTGCATTTAATCTGACATTAGCTCTGCTGTCCAGGGCACTGCAATGGGATACATTTATGTACAGCCGGTGGGTTCCAGGGAGCCACCCATGCTGTGGGTGCACACGGAATTCCCATTGCGGAGTTGTACCTGCCTGTGACTATTTATAAAAAAAACCTGGTCTGACTGGGGCATGCAGACACCTTGACAGAATGAATAGTATGTGGCACATAGGTTCCCCATTGCTATGCCCATGTGTGCAGCTCCTGATGGCGGTGGCACAGGATTATATTTCTCATTGCTTCTGTACAGCATTGTGGGCTATCGTCCTGCCCCTTTTAAAGAGGGTCGCTGCCTAGCCGTGCCAACCCTCTGCAGTGTGTGCCTGCGGTTCCTCCTCATGGCAGACGCACTTATAAATAGACATGAGGGTGGCGTGGCATGAGGGCAGCTGAAGGCTGCGCAGGGACACTTTGGTGTGCGCTGTGGACACTGGGTCGTGCGGGGGGGGGGGTTGGGCAGCATGTAACCCAGGAGAAGTGGCAGCGGAGTGTCATGCAGGCAGTGATTGTGCTTTGTTGTGCTTGCTAATGAGGGCTTTTCAGAAGTAAAAATTGTTGGGGGGGGGGCCACTTTTGCCGCTATTGTGGCTTAATAGTGGGACCTGGGAACTTGAGATGCAGCACAACATGTAGCCCCTCGCCTGCCCTATCCGTTGCTGTGTCGTTCCCATCACTTTCTTGAATTGCCCAGATTTTCACAAATGGAAACCTTAGCGAGCATCGGCAATATACAAAAATGCTCGGGTCGCCCATTGACTTCAATGGGGTTCGTTACTCGAAACGAACCCTCGAGCATCGCGATAATTTCGTCCCGAGTAACGAGCACCCGAGCATTTTGGTGCTCGCTCATCTCTAGTGACAAGTAATATTTAACAAGCATAGATTGTCTACAAAGTCTAACAAATTCAACCCATACATGTTATAAATTGTGTATAATATTACTTCTCAGTGTTCTGAATTTTATTGAATTTCTTGTTAAGCACATTTCAAGAAATCACACTCACAACATGCATAGCGAGATTTCTCTTTTCATGCTTCCAAAACTACATGTGTATTCTACCCTGGCAAATGTGATACCAAGAAATCAGGTGGATAAGATATTGGATAGAGCAAAATGCTACTTATTCCACAGAATAGTGGAAAACTTGCTGATAACTAAAGGTTCGACCATATGGACCCCACCAATATTGAGAGTTGGTGCCTGGAGTGTCCTGCAATGAAGGCAATGTCAGTCAATCACTCAGCCATCTCCAGTGATCAACAAGTCATTCCCTATTCTGAGGATAGGGAATAAATTGTTTTCCTAGGACGACTCCATGAAGGTGAAGCTCCAATTTAAGGCCTTCTTCCCACGAACGGATTTACGCCGCGTAAATTCGCGGCAAAAATCCGTTGCGTGGCCCCCTGCTATTAGGTTCTATTGAACCTAATAGCACAATGCTCACGATGCGTAATTCCACCGCGGAATTACGCACCGCGATTTCTCCCGTCCTCACCCGCAGCATGCTCTATTTGCTGCGGGTGAGGACGGGCTGTACGCGCTGACGGCTTCCATTGCAGTCAATGGAAGCCGTCCGTTCACGCTATCTCCCGCTGTAACCAGCGGGAGATAGCGTGAAAAAACGCTTCCCCACCTACCGCCGCAGCGTCATTTGACGCGGCCGGCGCGTCACGTGACACTGCCGGCCGCGTCACGTGACGCGGTGGGCGTGTCACACGACGCGACGGCGGTGGGCGGGGAAGCGTTTTCACGCTATCTGCCGCAGGTAAGTATAGGGGCTCTGGGGGGCGCCGTGACGGGCTTCACTGCGTAATATTACGCGGCGGAGCCCGTCACGCTCGTGGGAAGGAGGCCTTAGGCCTCCTTCCCACGAGCGTGACGGGCTCCGCAGCGTAATATTACGCAGTGAAGCCCGTCACGGCGCCCCCCAGAGCCCCTATACTTACCTGCGGGACATAGCGTGAAATCGCTTCCCCGCCCACCGCCGCCGCGTCACCGCTCGTCACCGCTCGTCACCGCCCACCGCCGCGCGTCACCAGCCGTGTCACGTGCACGGCCGGCCGTGTCACGTGACGCGGCCGGACCGCGTCATTTGGCGTCATATGACGCTCGGCGGTGGGCGGGAAAGCGTTTTTTCACGCTATCTCCCGCTGGTTACAGCGGGAGATAGCGTGAATGGACGGCTTCCATTGACTGCAATGGAAGCCGTCAGTGCGTACAGCCCGTCCTCACCCGCAGAAAATAGAGCATGCTGCGGGTGAGGACGGGAGAAATCGCGGTGCGTAATTCCGCGGTGGAATTACGCATCGTGAGCATTGAGCTATTAGGTTCAATAGAACCTAATAGCTGCGTGCAACGCAGCGGATTTTCGCCGCGAATTACGCGGCGGAAATCCGTTCGTGGGAAGGAGGCCTTAGAGTCACTTTAAGGATATAGTAGAGAATTTATCATTTCATAGTTGTAAAAGTTTCTCAGAAAAGTTCAATTTTATTAGAGGGGGAAACAAAAGTCAAGGTACTTTTTAAAGATCACCTGAGTGAATAGTTTATAGGTCATCACTTGGTCATTTTATTATCTAGACATATAAAACTTATACAAAGGAATGTTCTTTACTTGAACTCCTTCATGCCACACCATGCATGGCATGAGTATCACTCTAAAATTGCAACACAGTGCATAAAAGCATGGTGAAAGGTGTAATATATAGTATTTGCACTCGGACTTGAAGGGTTGTAATATTGTGTAATAAAACTACAGTCCACAACAGAAGTACAGACCCAGCCTGATAGTCAATTTACTAAAATCAGTAGGATCATTAAGAACACAATGCAAATTGTTGATCAGTTTTTTAACAGATTATGCAAATACTTGTTACTTTTGACAGAGAGTGGCAACAATCGTAGGTGAATGTTTCAAGTTGAATTAAATTCTGCTAGTTATCTATTAATTGCACTACGAACTAAAAAATTCAGTTACAGCAAAAGAGCAGATTGCCCAACTCTCTCCCATTAGAACCAGGTAAGATCATCAAAGAAAACATGTGATCTCTGGACTGATTGGCGACATAGCAAGCTGAATAAACGTTACTGTAGTGCAAATAAACATTAGATACAGATCTGGCAAATGCTTTATTCAGACAGCAGTTTTCATTCAACTTGAACTGTTGCACTGCCTTTCTCATGCAACTTTGTATGTAGGTCAGCCTCAAGACCAGCTCAAAAGACATGTACTAACTGCAAAACAATGCACACCAAATATTATTACGTACCTCAAATCCACAGTGCATAATATAAAGTGATTTTTAAAACATGTAATAATTTTACTGCATATTGCCACAGTTTTGTGATGATTTTTTGGCCACACAGCTTCTACAGAAGAAATAAGTTCTTACATCTTGTGTTACCTTAAAAAGCTGTGTAATCAAAAACAATTTCGCTAAACCATGGCCATGTATAATAAAAATGTGCACATATTTGCAGTGGGGTATCTGGCTACACTGCAAAAAGATGGTGCGATTGCACACCTGTGGAAGTACTCGGTACAAGTACCCTAAGACTTTCCATAAGTTAAAGCTCTGGAAATACTTGAGAACCTGTAATTAATGGTCATTACATCAACCCCTTCCCGCTCCAGGGCGTAGGTTTACGTCCTGGCAGTGGGTTACTTCCCGCAACAGGGCGTAAACTTATGTCCTGGGGATAGCGCGAGATCATAAGTGATCTCGCGCTATCCCACAGCGGGAGCCGGCTGTCAGTCATAGCCGGCCTCGCGCTGCAACAGTGGGGGTGCATTGGAGATGCGCCCCCCCCCCCCCACACACACACACACACTGTTAACCCCTTCCCTCCCGCAATCTATGTAGATCGGGGCATGGGAAGGGTTCACAGAGGGAACGCGCTCCTTTTGTGAAGTTGCCGGGCTCTCGCGATATAATCGCAGAGAGCCCGGCTGGTTGCTATGGTAACAGGACGCCAGATACCGGCATGCTGTATTGCCATAGGCTGTGATCGCTGTATAAGCGATAAGGCATTGTGCTTTTTGTCATAATAGCATAATAAAAGGTTAAAAAATTTTAAAATCCCACATATTTTGTATTGTCACGTCTATAACGATGCGTACAATACGTTGCACATGCTTTTGACTCCGCACGTAAAAAAGCGTAAAAAAACCCTCTAAAAAACTGAGGCAAAATGCTAATTTTTAGTGTTTTGCCTCCCTAAAAAAGCAATAAAAGTGATCAAAAAAGACGTATGTACCTCAAAATGGTACCAATGAAAACTACAGCTCGTCTCGCAAAAAATAAGCCCTCACAGAGCTCCGTTCATAGACAAATAAAAAAGTTGCAGGACTTTGAATGCAGCGATTTAGAAAAAAAAAAGATTTCCGAAAAAAGGGGTTTTATTGCAGAAAAGTGGAAAAAAATGTATGAATTTTCGTATCGTTGTAACTGTACCGACCCGCAGAAAAAATGGATTGTGTCATTTATGCTGCGTAATTACCGCTGTAAAAAAAAAAAAAACATTTATGGCAGAATTGATGCGTTTTCTCTCCCTGTTATTAAAAAAAATGAATAAAAGTTTAACAATATAGGTTATGTACCCAAAAATGACACCGATAAAAACTACAGTTTGTCACGCAAAAAACAAGCCCTCATACGGCCGCGTGGACGGAAAAATAAAAAAGTTATGACTTTTGAAAAATGGAGATGAAAATCCGCCAAAAACGTTGCGTCCTCAACACCAAAATAGGCCATGTCATTAAGGGGTTAAAGAGGAGCTGCCAACTGTTGTGGCATGTCTGTTTTAGTAAATAGTTGTATTCCACATGAAACAACAATTGCAAAGCATTTTTACTTAAGATTCTGAATTGTGCTTTTCCTCCGTTATCGCTCTTGTCAAAGGGCCATTTCCCTACACATCCTAACAATGTGCAATTACCGTAGGTATATTAATAAGGACATTGTAATGCCCAGTTCATATATTTTCAGGGGGAATAACAGAGAAACGGTACAACACAGTTCCACGAAAGATGCTCCAACATTGTGATTTCATGAAGAATGCAAATATTTATTAAAACAATGTCAAAAGAGTAAATGGGTCTTTAAAGTTCTCATCTCTGCCCATAGTAATTGTAAATCATCAGCTATAGCTAGGTCTCTTGTATGTGCAATTATATCTTGAGTCAATAGAGAATAACAGTGTCAGGAGGAGACCTGCGGTTGCCGGTGATGGTGCATGGTGCGGGCGTGGCGGCGTGCTCGGGGTCGTCGGTGGCCGTGGTGGTGTTACCCGGAGGTTGCCTGGAGTGGTTGGCGTCTGGACTGGTGGCGGGCATGGGGTCCACGGCGCTGCTGGGCAGGGCCTCGGTGGGCGGGCTTGGAATTCCCCTGTTAGGGGGCGTGGCCGGAGAAGGGCCAGACTTCATGCATTACGGGCCATCGCGTCACCAGGTTCCGCCCCGACCTAGGCGGGGTTTTGGATATTGAGCTCCGCAGACACTATCAGACCTTGCCAGTGTTTGCTAATTGTTCTCGAGCTAACACCCACTCAGGTTGCTCGTTCCAGTCTTTTGACCCGGCTAGCTCTGACCTTGCTCTTGGCTTTCCCTTGATTACTTGTTAGTTCTTTGTTGGTTATTTGGCTCTCTTAACTCTGTCTTGGATTTTGTTTATTCTGTCTTCTGGTTAGTTGGTCTCTCCTGTCCCTGTCCCTTCAGTGCAGAGTAGGGACTGCCACCCAGTTGTCGCATAGGTTTAGCCAAGGGGGGCAAGTAGGTAGGGACAGTGGAGAGGGTTGGTTGTAGGGACTTCCAGTCTTTCGATTCTAATCAGCCCTGACAAACAGATTATTAAAAGCACTGCTAACCACTTCTTTTATGTCACTTAGACATTATTAACATGGCTGTGTGCTGTCCGAGAATTTTGGATGCAAAAACCATCAGACAGTACACTGATGCCATCCATGTGTTGTCCAATTTATTGTACTCTCACCTGAAAATAAACACCAATAGGACATAAAGCAATTATCTTTACATGGACTGATTTTTCAAAATGGCTGTGTTAGTAGTCTAATAAATTATTATGAGTCTGTGTGTTGTCCATGAAATACACAGCACACGGACCGTACATACGCCTATATGAATGGGCCTTTGTAGACATAGATACTTTGCTAGAAAATCAGATACAAGAAAACAATAACATAGATATTGTCATTGCCAAAAAAGGACAACAAAGTGACAGTTCTCATATTAATCAATGGCCGGAAAATGGCTCCATGGAGGAATCAAAATATTGTAAGGACATCAGAGTGTGGCTGCTTGCTTCATTTTCTGGTTGTAACATTTCCATTAAGTATATATAAAGAAAGCAGCTCTAACGAAAATGAACCTGGAGTCAAGATTATGGTTTTGATGTTCATCAAAATGTCTTTCAGGTAATAGATTAGGATAATCTGCAAATTCGACTACGTTCAACCAAATTTAGATGAAGTAAGCATCTCAAAGATTCAAAAGAAGTAAAAGCTCATAACATTTTCCAGTGTGAGAACTTGTTATTTCTTCCTCTTGGACAAATCCATGCCTTTAACAAAAGTCAGTTATATATAGATTTTCAGTAGAATATGTTATAAAGTCTTCTTTACATTCCAATATTGTAATACAGTACCTGCATTTTGCTTGTGAACCACTGCTTTATTTAAACCCTCAGCCTTGGACTTCCTGTGCCTGAGTATTCTGGTTGTTTACTGCATTGGGCTCACCTTTACGCTTTATCTCTAAGCTCTGCTTATGGCTGCCTGTCCATGGGCGATGATCCGCTAGAGATAAATCGCCCGCGGATCACGCTCTGTAAAGCCTTCCATAGGATTACTATCATAGCGATTCTCCGCTCGTGGGATTTAAATCGCAACATGCTGCGATTGCCGCGATTCTCCGCGGTGAGGCTATCTATTAGATAGGCTCATCTCAGAGACCTGTCAGTGCTTCCCCCTCCTCCCCCATGGTGGATAACGCTAGCCATATTCCGCCTCTGCCGTGGACAGGGGGCCTATAGTTATCTGACTTCACATGATCTCCAAACCTGTGTACCGAACTCTGCTTATACCTGACTACACCTGATCTCCAAACCTTGTGTGCTGAACCCTGTTCATATCTGACTATGGCTGCTTTTCTCATTGGATTTCAGACCCAAGAACCAATATTGTTACAGTTATAATTAGACAAAACAAAACTTTCCACTGCCAAATCTGCTTAACCTATGTAGCAAACCTGTAGCAAAAGCCGTACCTGTTGAATTGCTGCAGATTTTATCCTTTCATTGCAAATGGTGAAATCCCCAAACTGGAGATATGGAATATGCAGGAACAGACAGTATATCTGCCAAAATGCTGCCCCTCTACAGTCAGACAATGAACTTCAAGGTTTCCTTTCTCCTTGTGTAGCTCTTATCACATGTAAAGCAAAATCATGGGAGAAGATTTATCAACATTGTCCTAGACCGCCAGGAATCGTTGCATTAACCCTTCACTGCCCAAGTCCACCAGGAATATTGATGTCACCTCTTTCAATGCCATATTTCAGCAATAATACTGACATGAACACTTTATCTTCTATAGACCACTAGGTATACTGGAAGTAACCCCTTCATTGCCCTAGATCACTAGGGATGTAGACAATAGCCTTCACTATGCTAGACGTGGATGAAATGTAATGCTATTTGCCAGGATGCTATGTGGTCCTGTAAATCTGGCTGCTTTAGAGCTAATTATTTGTATACTGTATGTTAATATTTCCTTTATGCTGTTATGGTTCTCTATTTCTTGGCTTTGATGGAACACTACTCAGGTCCCTAACTGCCCTTTTATAAAGCCTTAGAAGGGAACACGGCCAATGATTCAGTTGATAGTTGCAGATGGATGGGCTATGGCTGGTAAATATAATAAGATGTTGCACAGAGGGAAGTTCAAGCTGAACATTTGCTGCAGGGCCATGAGAGTTTAGACTCACCCCTGATATAATGTAAGGATCCCTGGTGGTCTAGGGCAGTGAAAAGGTTAATGTTAAGATCCCTGGTGGAGGGCAACAGAAGAGTTAACACTGCATAATTCTGCACTCCTCTACAGACTCCAGAGTTGCCCTGACTGTAACCTCCAGTTTACTCTGTACACTAATCATAAAGTTGAGTGCAGGGAGGGTGGAGAGAGGGCTATGCAGCTGTAACTGTAGGCTTGCACAGTTCTATCATTCTCTATACTCAATCATTAAAGGGAGAGTTAGCATATGGTGAGAGGGGGGGCTGTAGACTGCCCTTACTCAGGGGCCCAGTTGAAATTGCTTCTATCATGACCGTCAAAGCTATGCCACCATTTAGTGCGACTAACATAGGGCCTGGAATCAATTACATCACTCTTTATAATGTGGCTTGTATACAAACATGAAAAAGTGTGAATCAGCTGTATTATTTCCTAGACATATCAGCTAGTTAAACCTCCACACATCGCCTTGGCTGTTTGTAACTACATAATAACTCATTAGAAGCTTGGCAGAAAACCGAAGACTCCTTCACAAAAAGCACACCAGTTTGGTGCAATGAATACAAACTAGGCTGTTTGTTGCCAGAAGCTCACTGCATTGTAAAGCACTGTTATTTTTCCATCACAATATGAAATATTGTTGTAGAGATATCCAGGGCAAGGCAAGTGTTAGTTGGTACAACAACCTACAACCCTACACACACAATAGGTCTATTGTTCACTACATCTCAGTGAAGTTGTATTAGATAGATATGAAATTAGAACTATTCAGATAAATGGCAACATGGGGTAAAGTGTTTCTGAGGCACAATTCCATGTACTGTATAGTCAGTAATCCCTTTTAATAGTGAAGTACTCAATAAAAAATGTAAACCATCTTACTGAGGGTTACAAAGTTTTGTGACTAATTATAATCCTACAAAGCAACTTAATCGTGGCAACTTCTTGTCAATATGGTGATCAGAATAAATAGGCATAAATAATAGGTTTGGTTACCATATGCCTGGATTCTTGATCACATAAATCTATAGAAGCCTCTGTCCACTATCTGGTAGGTATGGTTATGTCCTGGGATAAACAGTAGTTTTGTCAACATACTACCGCTTTCCCCAAAAATAAGACACTGTCTTATATTAATTTTTGGCTTAAATACCCCTCCTCCAGCAAGAGATTGCTGTGATTGGTTCAGGAACGCTACATTAGCCAATCACAGCCATTCAATGATGTCATTTAATGTGATTGGTTCATCAAGCGCAGCCTCTGATTTGCTGAGGTGGTATTGCTGAACCAATCGCAGCAATCTCTTGCTGGAGGCAGGGTATTCAAGCCCCATTACCAGGAATAGAATGCTCTCTCAGCACTGAGGACTATATTGAAGACTGCTGCAGCACCGGAGACCAGCAAAAGGGACCCAAACAGCACCTGCTAGGTGAGGTTTTTTATTTCATGTAGTGTAGCTAGGGCTTATTTCCAGGGGAGGGCTTATATTTCAAGCACCCACCACACCCAAATCATGGTAGGGCTCATTATCAGGGTAGGTCTTATTTTTGGGGAAACACGGAATAAACCCTGATGTATAACACACACTGAAGCATTACAGCTTAGTTTTGTATAGAACCATAACTGGACACCCATAGCACTGTGCCGGATTTTATTGTATGTTGTAAGGGTTTTTAAGTCACTTTGCAGCATTCTCCATCGGATGCTATACTTATAGAGTTTTCCTCCCATAGATGCATTGCTTCTTAATGACAATAGCTTCATACATAAGGCACCTGGGATACAGTAGTATTGTGTCACAACAGCGTACATGGATCCTCTGTATTTCTAACCAATTTGATCTTAAGCTAAGTCGGGAGGCTGTACCTGGGGCTCTCTGGTTTTCATCCTTTAACCCCAACAGTTGGGATCTGGTCTTTACTGTGGGTGCCTTAGACCACTTCCCCAGAAATAGTCTCTGTATAGAGGCAGCTGATATTACATGTACAGAAAGACCATAATGCAGTGTTTGAGGGTTTATACAGAGAAGTAGTCGAGGAACAAGTCAATATCAGGACTTGCGGATTTTTTTCATCATTGAGGAACAGACTAGGGGGCAGGACAGGTGGATGTCTTGCATAGTTTAGAAATAGGCCTGGAGTCAGGGCGGGCAGCCGATAGAGAAATGTATAGTCAATAAACAAGCTGGGATCAGGAATAGAGAAAATCAGGAAAGTTGGGTGGTTCAGGCATGGGTCTATTACCAGGAGATCAGATAGAAACCAACTAACATCTTTGCACAGAAGAGACTGATTGTTCGGGCACCTGTTGATGATCAGAATAGCCCTAAATAGCATAGCACCTGTCAAGATTGGTTGGGGACTAGAAAACAGGGTGCGCACTGGTTTTTAAGAGGAGGTCTGGGTGTGTTCTCACACTCTATGGAAACTAGGAGACTAGACAGTAGATTCAGCGTTTGTCAAAGACAACACGGGGGACACGGAGCTGGCCACGCCAAAAAGCAGGAGAAAGTAAGGGATGCCACCGGCCATAACAGTTTGTATGGTAACATATGGAATCCAGTAAAAGGTGGTAGAGAACATGAAGCAAAGCAGCAAATTCCTGTAAAAAGTAGTCTTACAGCCCTCATATCATATTTGAGGATTTTATTTTTTGGAAAATGAGATCCCTCATTTTTATAGTGTAGGTATAGGTATCTGTTAGCCTAATGCTGAGTTAAATACAATCTATTATGGGACTATCAGGTGTCAATCCATCAGATTCCCTACTTAAATGAGTGCGACTGCAGCAGTTCGGCGGTATTTTCAAAGGAGCATGCTGTATGCTAATCAGCACCTCCCTTTTGGCTGACAGAACAGGAGCGATCATGTGGTCACGTGGATAACTTTCCAACACTTTTCATGTATGTTTTGGAATGCAAGCCATGTAATTCCTCCTAAACAGTCAGTTGGAAGGGACAAGCTGTCTAGCATACCTTTTCAACTTGTTTTACTATACCATACTGTTCCCATACTATACATGTACTGTTTTATGCATAACCCGTTACATTTAGTCATAAAGTAGTTGCAAAATTGCACCAACAGAATTTGTACTTCTGTAAATGATCTTTAATAAGTCTTGGTTTTAAAAGTTTCACTATACAGTACAATGTCTCCACCAAGCTTCGTCTCAATGCACAAAAAAGGACATAACTTACATTCCTACACATTTTCCACACAAATTCTTGTGTCATCTGAGCATCTCCAACTGTTGGTAGAATAGTAAGGATCTACACTATCCTACGTAGTTGTATCATAGTAAATCATCACATAGCAAAACGCACATGAAATATGCCGGGAATCGTTCAGTGCAATCTGAGCTGGTTGCTAACCAGACTATTTAAAGTGGTTGTTCGGTACTAGAAGAATGGGTCTGCTTTTTTTGTCCCAAAACAGCACCACTTCTGTCCTAGGTCTATTCCTTTCAACTTTACACCATGCTTGACACTTTTCCACAAAATGGGCAGAGCTTAGTGGTTGGCGGTGTGACCTGCGGGAACAGCAGATTTACTTTAATTTATGCCAAAAACTGAGTAAATTATGGCGCACGTCTACACCAACTCATACCTGGCGCAGATTGTATTTATCCACCAAATTTCTTAAGAGCTGTATGTCTCTTAATAAATTTGACACATTTTACTCTAGTACAATATATTAATCCCTTAATACTACAGCAGGCACATTTACATCCTGCAGGTTCGGGGTGTGTATGGAGGGGGATCGCGGGTTGATCCCGCTTCATACAATGCAGGTGTCGGCTGTTTCTTACAGCTGACACCCGCCCACAACAGATCCAATAAGCCTCGGCCTTTTCTGCATGGGATCTGGCGATCACGTGGTCTTAGCAGACGTCTCATCATATCTCACAGTGAATACCGTCACACTACTGTAACTAGGGCTCCTATGAATGCTCCAGTTACAGTGGAAAAGCGTGAAAAAAAAAAAAAAAAATACAATGTGAATGTCCCCCAAAGGTCTTATATAACGTCATGGAGGACATAGATGTTGAAAAAAGTTACAAAAATAAGCTTAAAAAAAATACAGAATAAAATATAAATTTATGTAAAAAAAAAATAGGACCATAAAACCAACACATGGGCATATCGCTAAACAGTGTCAGGTCCTTAAAGACCAAAACACTATGGTCTTTACGGGGTTAAGAACACACACAGAATGCATACATACCATGGCCAGTTTCAAACAAGTGTATTATGGGTGCATTTTACAAACAAGTGCCTCCCAATAGTAGTAATGTGCCCACTTATTGATAGTGACTCCCCTCTGTGGTGCCAATTACTAATAGAACCCCATGTGACCCATACAGTAAGACCCCTTCTGTGGCCCCACATTGTAATAGGACTCTGTGGGTGTCCCCATTTAGTAAGAGGACTTATGGCCCATTTACATGGGATGATTATCATTCAAGGTTGTTCAAAGTCCCGCGCTACAGTGGGAGTTTGAATGATAGTCATCCCGTGTAAATGCATGCAGAGACTGAATGACTGAGTGAGAGTTGTTCAGACGTTCAGTTTCTGCATGCAGAAAACTGAATGACTAGCTGTTCAGTGTAAGCTGTTCTGAACGACTTTCTGCTCAGAGTGAATGGAGGCGGTGGGAGGAGAGCGCTCCCCCAGCTGCCCTGCCTCCCTGCTGGCCACGTTCTGAGTGATGCCAGCGAAACTCGCTCCTGTGTAACAGCACAGGAGCGAGCTTTACTGGCATATGCCATCGGGCATCCTTTGCCCGATAGTTTATCCAGCATAAATGAGGCTTTATTCTGTGGCCCCAAATAATAATAAAGACCCCCTTCTGTGCCCCCAACATAATATGACCCCCTTAAATTCCCCATTGAATGAAAAGTATGGTCTCTTTAACCGCTTCTTGCTCCAGGACGTACAGCTGACACCCGTGGGCAATACCCCCGATCGGCCGATCGCGGCTATTAACCCTTTAAATGCCGCTGTCAATTCTGACAGCGTACGCCCCCCCCCCCCTGCGATGAGATCGGGGGAGCCATGCAGGTGTCATGGCTGCCTTGGGGCTTTCTGAAAGGCCCCAGGGCTGCTTTGAGAGACTGCCTATCAAGCCATCCCCGTTGGGTGGCTTGATAGACTGCCAGTCAGAATGCAGTATGACGTAATGCTATAGCATTACGTCATACTGCAGGAGCGATCAAAGAATCACATATTCTAGTCCCCCAGGGGGACTTAAAAGTAAAGTTAAAAATAGAGCAATAAAGTTTTTTTAATTGTTAAAAACAAAAAAGTAATAAAAGTTTAAATCACCCCCCTTTTGCTATATCTATAACTAAAAAGTCTAAATAATAAAATAAAAATACATATTTGGTATCGTTGTGTCCATAAAAGTCCGATCTATCAAAGTAGCACATTATTTACCCCGCAAGGTGAACATCGTTTGAAAACAAAAATAGAGAACACCAGAAATGCACTTTTTCAGTCACCCTGTATCCCAGAAAAAAACGCAATAAAAAGCGATCAAAAAGTTGTACGTATTCCAAATTGGTAATATCAGAAACTACAGGACATCCCGCAAAAAATGAGCCATTGCTGAACTACCGCAATGGAAAAATAAAAAAGTTATTACGCGCACAAGATAACGGCAGAAAATAATTGAAAAAAATTAAATATCTTTGAAAAAAAGAGTAGTATAATAAAAAAAAACTATACAAGTTTGGTATCGTAGCAATCATACTGACCCGCAGAATAAAGTTATCATGTCGTTTTTGTTGCAGTTTGTGCGCCGTAGAAACAAGACGCACTGAAAGATGGCGGAATGTCGGGTTTTTTTTCATTTTACTCCACTTAGAATTTTTTTAAAGTTTTTCAGTACATTATATGGTACACTAAATATCACCATTGAAAAATACAACTCATCCCGCAAAAAACAAGCCCTCATACAGCGATGGATAAGTAAAGGAGTTACGATTTTTTTTTAAGGGGGGGAGGAAAAAACGAAAATGGGAAAAAAAAGGGCCGCGTCATGAAGCGGTTAACTTGGTACAAAGTTTCAAAGCATTGCAAAACACTTCAGAACTTTGGCAATGTTGCACTGTAATAGTTGGGTATGCTGTCTAGGTTTATCAGTCCTTGTGGAATCAAGTCACAGTCATAATGGAGAAAGCTTTTTAATTCTCTTTAGTGAAGACATTTTTTCCATTGATACTAATCGCCTCTGCAGTGTGCACAAGCCCTTATATTCATGACTCTGCATTACAAAAAAGATTCTGTGGCTGCCTCAGTTTATATACAAAGGTTAGACTTATTGCATTATTGATGACAATATAATGCAAACAATAAGACCTCTTGAAAGGCTTTATTTAACAGCGTGCAGTGTGAGATAGTCAATTATTCAGTGTGTTATAATGACCACCTTCATGCTGTTAATTGCATTGATGCTGATGACTACAGCCATTCGGCAGGACCCCTGCAATATACTGTATATTCCCCATATTGCAACAAATGTATTATGTCAAGGACACATTGTGCAAAAGAAAAAAAATTATACACACAGATTTTGGCAATTTTCAGGGTATTTATTAGAATTGAGATATTTTACAAAATGATTCATAAAAAATATCCCCATTGTAGGAAAATACATACATGATATTTCCCACAATGGAATCCTCCTATTCAGTCACTGTTTCCACACTTCAATCATATTTATTTAGTTGCAATCAACATTTTTCAGCCCTCATTGCCAATTAGATGCATTTATCAAATTTACAAACTGTTAGCTGTTTGCAAAAGAACAATCAAACAAGAACAATTTAACCCCTTAGGCCCCCTGCACATGGCCGGAAATTCTGCGGCCGGATTTCCCGCAGAATTTCTGCCCGTGGAAGCTGCCATAGGATTCCATTAGAAAATGCAATCCTAGGCAGATGGCCGCGATTTGTCTGCGCGAAATTACGCACAAAAAACAAATCGCGGCATGCTCTATTTATGTGCGGGGCTCTGCGAGCCCCACACAGAAATGTCACTCCCCGTCCGACAGCTCCGCTCTGAGCATGCGTCGGCTGGCCGGCAGCCAGCACATCAAAAAGCTGGAGTCGCAGGAGAGCTGAGTGCCGCGCTGGTCCCTGCAGGGGCTCAGATTGGGTCCCGCTGCGAGAATTCTCAAAGTGGGATCCAACCCAGCCGTCTGCAGGTGGTCTTATTGACAGGCCCATTTTATGCCCTAATGACCAACCATTTTTTCAATTTTTTTTATTGTTCAATTCAAAGAGCCATAACTTTTTAATGTTTCTGTTGACATAACTAAGGGCTTATTTTTTGACAAGTTGTATCAATATGGGGTGCATATATGGGATTACATTGCGGGGGTCCAATGGGTGACATAGGGAGCTCTCTCTCTGTCAGTTCTTTTTCATGCCATGGTCACATTCACCGTGGCATGTAAAGTGTTAAACAGTAGGGATCTTTGTTGTTTCTTTGGTCCTGGCTGTTAAGCCAAGTGCCAGGCTGTAGGAGGCAGTGCTGTAAAAAGGTGTATGGATCAGGGTGAAGTCACACGAACGTATATCGGCTCGGTTTTTACGCCGAGCCGATAGACGTTGTCCTCGTGTGCAGGGGGGGGAGGATGGAAGAGCCAGGAGAAGGAACTGAGCTCCCGCCCCCCTCTCCGCCTCCTCTCCGCCCCTCTGCACTATTTGCAATGGGAAGAGGCGGGGCGGGGCTAAGTTCCGCGAATTAGCCCTGCCCCCATCCCACCTCTCCCGATTGCAAATAGTGCAGAGGGGCGTAGAGGAGGCAGAGAGGGGGGCAGGAGCTCAGTTCCTACTCCTGGCTCTTCCATCCTCCCCCCCCTCTGCACACGAGGACAATGTATATCGGCTCGGCGTGAAAACCGAGCCGATATACGTTCATGTGACTTCACCCTCAGAATAAGGTCTCTTAACAACCACTGTCAAAAGGCATATGGGCAGCCATTAAGTGGTTAAATAGCTCAACACAACTAATATAACAAGTGGTTTCTTTATATTCAACACAAAATGCCACTTTTAATGACCATTGCAGTCTTGGAATTAAACAACCCCCTGAACAGAATCTGTCATAGTAGCACAAATTTGTAAATCAGTTGTTGTCTCAAGCACACCTGGTACAACTAATCAAGGGCTTCTGAGTTGCATCAGATGTGCTTGAGATAAAACACATCAAATACCTGGGGCGTTGTTAACTGTGACATTTGACTGCATGTTACAATTATGGATAGTTCAAGAGAAAGGCCTAAAAAGTTAAAGGGGTCATCTGAGTTATTAGTGGCAGTGGGAAGATGTAGTATACGTAAAAAAAAAAACAATACTTACCTCTGGCTGTCACGATGCTCCACCGTTGCTCTCTAAGTCCTCTGGTCTTTTGTTTACAAGCACTACGGCGGTTTCACAGGTTGTTTACCCACATGACCACTGCAGCCAATAGAAAGCCTGACAGTAACATCACTAATGACGTTCCAAAAACTTTCCGGGGAACTTCCACATTAGAAGCCCACATGACAGGTTTACAGGATGTCACCATGCCCTCTGCCTGGGTGAGGTCACCTGTCCGATGCCACGGTGCCTACAGGGAATTTATTTATTTTATATAGTTTTGGGCATGGGGAGCACAAAACTATAAAAAATATATAACTCAAAAAAACTCTTTAAGAGAAGAGATGATAAAAACAAGTAAAAGGCCTGGCTGAAGGTGCAAAAGGCCATTTGGACATAATAAAAGTGGGTCTTGGGACCCCATACTATGACTCCAAGTAGAAACCTACCAACAAAGAGTAGCTCTTGCTCTGATGGTTCTGTAACGTATTACGCAGTCGGTCATTAATTTGAATACTGGCATGTAATATTAATTTTCCCCTGAAGCAACAGGTAGATTCAAATGATAAAGAGGTTGTTGAGATGATACTATGTACGCTGTGTTATTAATATTATAGACAATTCTGAAATGCAAAGTGTCATTTTAAAAGTGAGAACTCACAACTTCCATTACTAGAGTCAAAGATACAATGGCTTGTATTATTCCATTAATTTAAAACCCAGCTGTTGCGTCACCAAAGTAAAGTCTATTGACCATTAATCCTTGACTGTCTCTATGTGAAGAATTGCCAGAGTATTTCAAAGTCCGTTAATGTTTATTATGATGACGAGTCACATGTATTTTACTACGTGTACTAGACATTTTCATGGAAATGATTCCAATATCCTGCTTGCCAGATCAGTAGCATCCAGTCAAATGTTTAAACATGTTGCTCTTTGTCCCCGCTCCTTTCTCAGTACCTTGCTAGTCCTGTGTCCTCAGAAGACCTGACTTTGTGAAACAGTGATGTTGGCACATGTAGGAAAATTACTCTTAATTTCAGGCTTATCTTAGATAACAACAATCACCTCCAGACATCCCTGGAAAAATATAATAAAACTGAAAATATCAATTTCCTTCCGAGAACTGTGGATGACTAGAAAGCACAAAGAATAAATACAAGACATAGTAACATAGTATGTTAGGCTGACAGAAGACAATGTCCATCCAGTTCAGCCTGTTCCCCCCCCCCCCCCCTCTTGTTGATCCAGAGAAAGGCAAAAAAAACGCAAATGAGGCAGACTCATACATTAATGCAATTCCAACAAACCTATATGGATACCTTTACATTGCATTCGATCGATGAAGGAAACTGATTGTTTTATATACCATATATCATTGTGCTCAACTGCATTGTCAAGCATACCGTATACCCTATCCCACTTAAGAAACCCCCTATGACAGCCACATATAGGAGAGGTAGTTGCACATATGCAAAACCCTCTCCGCTGAAGTGCATGGAGGTTATAGTAACAACTAAGACAGTGAATTACTTGCAGGGGGTGGACAAAAATATGGAAACACCTTAGAAATGCATGGGATTTTAATCATTAGCACTGTGCTGCCCTTTTGACCACTGCTTGGCTGAGAACTTTTTGTGTTTACTTCACCTCTTGCCCTGCTCTAGGTGGTTTTGGGAGCCGGCTGGTAAGAGCAGCTGAATGACCAAACCTCTGACCAATGGAACCTTGTTGCTTGGCCAGATGGTCACTTCTGCCGGCAGCATCTGTCATATTACCTCAACTTAAAATTGGTCTCTACATGTCTTATTGAAATATGATTTATAATCCCATGTAACGTAATGCATGGATTTCATACAGTGTTTCCATATCCTTGTTCAACCCCTGTAGATTCTTAAAGAGAGAGCTCTACCGATGCGTGGCCACCTCCCCACTTTTTGTCGGCCGGTTAGGAAAGGCAGAAAGATATTCTCCAAATACCAATAGGTGAGGGTTTCAGAGGTATGTCAATACACTAATCATATGAATAATGACTACCAGTCGCCTAACTATGTGCCCCTTTTGCACTTCTGTATGCCCTATAATCCATTTGATAGGCAGATGAAGTGCTATTGATAACCTCCATTCTATGTCTAATTGGGCAACTGAAAATGATAAAAAATAGGGTGGTTAGACTGTTTTAATTAGTATTCGGCATAAGAATTCATATGTAGCAATGCCACTTCACTATCAGGAGACTGTGTATGAGCCATGGACTGGAGCAATGCCAGTCTACTGACTTGAAGGCCAAGGAAACGGGAAGGGAGTTTCAACAGTCCGGTCAAGAGATAACTTAGCATGCACTATCATACATAACAAAGAATTTGCTTTTAAGATGTACTGTAAAGGCGTTTGATATAAACCAAGGTTGCGAGGCAGATAGCTTGAGTAATATGTGTATTGGATTTTCTTTTCAATTAGGCCCAATGTCCACAGGTGGAATTGAATGACAGAATCCGCGCTGACGATCTGCAGTTCAAGGTGGCGACAGAGAAACATGGGTGTCCGCACTGGAATTAAAGCACGCAGATTGGATTTTGGTCCGGAAAACAAATCGCAGCATGCTCCATTTTTTAGTGCGGATCCCGCACAGACGGCATTCATTGAAGTCAATGGAAGCCGTCCCATTCGGGCCCCCCCCCCCCCCCCCGCAGCTAGCACTGTGGATGGGCCACGGATCCCGCAGGAAAGGAGGAGATTTGAAAAAAAATCTGTACTGCGCATGTCCGACAGCGAGCCGTGCAGACCATCTGCAGTACAGAGGTCCTGGCAGAAGAGAGGTCCGAGCGGACGCCACCACCTGCCCGCACAGGTACACATGGTCCTCGGCCATGGGCACGGTGGGATTCCACACACGGAATCCGACCCGCCCGTGGACATAAGACTTAAGTCATTACAATGCACTTAAACCAATGAGAGGCATGTAGACTAATAACTCAGTGTACATGTTTTAAGCATAAAAGACTTGAAACATTTTCCTAATATACTTGATAAGATTATGGTGGTCTGTTAAGTGCATGTAAGAGACCTTTTACATGGGCAATTGCAGTACTGCATAAGAGCTGATCAACGAGATTGACACTGATTTATCTATTGTCTACATGGGCCAATCAGATTATAGTGGGAGGACAAATAAATGTGATTATTGATCACGAATAGAGAATCATGACTGTCGGCAGCACAACCCTCATTCATATGAGATGTGCAGAGACAACAATGACTTTTTTTGCACACACATACAGTTGCTCATCTTCATTGTTTGACCTGAATTTTAAAAATGGAAGCTAGGCTTTGGTTGGTTCATGCACAACTGCCACACTTTTTATCTGCAGCAGTTTTCAGAAGTGAAATAGCTGTTCTTCTACTGCCCCACACACCTTCAGATGTAGCATACTTTAACTTCATATTTAATACATCATATGCAAATGAAACATCAAGTTCCAGCTTGCTGAATCATGGTACATAACACTTAAAATGTCAAGTTAAAGTTTGCCAAAACTGTAGTTGTAAAAACATCTGCCACCTGTAGCTGACGCATAGGGGCCATTCGCTATATGTTCTTATTCATCTATTTACATCTCATCTATTTAATACACATTGCCCCATTATGGCAGTAACAGGCAGCTGAGAAGGGAGATGGAACAATACCTCTGCAGCACCACCTATTGAAAGGCACATATTGACTTGCAGGAAGCTGCCTTCCAATAGGTGGCGCTGCAGAGTTATTGTTCTATCACCCTTATTTGCATATTACACAGAGGAGCATTAGTCTACTCACTCACTGACCTTACAGGTGCTCTCTCTAAGGAGAAAAGATAGCGTTCCTGACCCAGTCAGCTAAGATACACTGCGTCACAGAGTAAATGCCACACCGTGAAGAAATGCTTGAACTGATACAAAACTCAACACACAGATAGAGAATTCTGAACAATGTGAGTTCTGAACAATCAGTTTTAATTTCAAACAATGACATGTTTCCTATGGACCAATAAACATGATGATCAGTAAGTAGAGGGACTACCATGTGGATTGAAACAGTCATTAACACAATGTGGCATGTCTTGGGGCAGTGTTGACCATGTGGTATGACATTGGGGGAGGAGAACAGAGGTCGCTCCCATAGGAACCCATGCAGCGGCCGACCATATTCCGGCCCAAAAGATAGTTCCAGGACTATCTTTTGGGCCCAGCGTAAAAACGCCTGGTGCTATATTGGCTTGGCCGGGCGTTTTTACGTCTCAGAAATACGCCCATGTGATCTGATGCATTGGAATCCAATGCATCAAATCACAGCGCATATTGGCTGGCCGTGAAAACTGCCGGCCGATATGCACTCTTGTGAATGAAGCGATAGGGTGAAATTTACTAAGTCCGGAAATTTCCTGCATCAGGCTTAGGCCTCATGTCCACTGGTAAAATGTGATTTAAAAGCCGCAGCGTTTTTCCCGCAGCGTGATCCGCGCCCCATAGGGATGCATTGGACACCTGCAGGTAGTTAAATACCTGCCGATGTCATTTTCCCTTCAGGAGCGGATTGCGTCTGCGGGAAAACACCCGCAGCATGCTCCATTTTAGTGCAGGTCTCCCGCGGGGACGGCTCCCGCAGGCTTCTATTGAGGCCTATGGAAGCTGTCCAGATCCGCGGAACACCGGTACCTGAATTTCTGCTCTCCGGCACGGTAGCACGGGAGAGCAGGAGTTCAAAAAAAAAGGAGTGCCCGGCGCATCCGTGCGGCACGCTGCCGGCGTGCCGAGCACATCCGCCTGGCCGAAGAGAGAAGATCCGCAGCGTCCGGACAGGTGAGTTTAATCTTATTTTTAGCCTCATGTCCCCTGGAAAGGAGGGACCCGCTGCGTGATTCTGCATGGAGAATCCGCGGCGGGCCTGATTTTCCCAGTGGATATGAGGCCTTAGTACAACAGACACCAAAAAGGTTAAAAAGTTGGGTATAAGGCAAAACCTGGGAACATATATGAATACACAACGGTGTATTCGCTTAATTTCTCCGTCTGATGGTATGCCTGCAGAGGCGTTTAAACGTGAAACGCATATATATGCTGCCTTTACAATAAACAGATACACTTTTGTGTACTCAGGTTGCACTTTATATCCAACTTTTTTGGTATCTATTGTTCACCTGTCCATCCTGAAGGTTGTGTTGGTCATTTGGGGTTGGCATCCTTGATGTCCGCAGCAAATGCCGCACTGCTAACTGCAGATTTTGATGCGGAATTGCTGGAAGGATTCTACTATTATCAAATCAGAAAAGACTCACAAAGCCAATGTGCGGCAGTGGCACAATATGGGAAACCTTCCCTTTCTCGTATGCTGCCCAGGGCCTCCTAGTGATTTACTGGGAGCTCAGAGCTGCCATTGTCTGCTGCAGGTCAGTCCAGCGTTATATGCTGCATATAACAATACAGCTATGGTTCTACGTGATGCAGCAGCTGCAAACCACACGGTTAGGGATATGGAGGTTTGCACAGTTTTCAGATTGAGTGTTTAGCATGTCAATTGATTATCTAACAATGGCTGCACAGTTTTGTGGGTAAATCTGCAAAACTGAGCTGCCATTATTATTCAGCATAGATTAGTTACATCAATTTGAAAAGCTGCATAAACTTCCATGTCTGATACCATAAACTATCATGCCCACTTAGCTGGTGGATCCCCTGCTCTTCTTTGGTCAGATGGTCTGCAATCTATCTAGCCAGATGTATCAATGTCCATTCACACACACATTGAGTGGCAGTGTTGTGAAAGGAGGCCTGCGTCTGGTTTTTGAGTCAAGATCTGCACAAATCCTGTGGATTTTGCCATGGAATTTTACACTTTAGATTTCGGATGCCAGATATGGAACTGACAGCAGGCCGATGGATCAGGTGATTGGTGGGGATCCTGAGCGTCGGACTCCTTCTGATCAACTACTGATGATTGATACTGAGGATAGATCATCAATAGTAAATGCCCAGAATACTCCTTTAAGACCCACCCTACCTTGTTGGCACTGCTGATCGGCATTAGGCATGAACAAGGAAAAACTTCCACAAGTTAACATTAAAAGGCACACACTTATTGTGTTTATTGCACACACACTTATTATTTATGTTATACACATTTGCTATTTGCATTGTACACACACCCATGTATATTATACACACTAATTATGTAAAATATGTGAGCCTTAAAAATGATGACTAAATGATTGAGGCTGAATAATTTTCCATCCCTGAGGATGTATTTACACAGTGACTGTGATATCAGCCCAGGACGTAACAGATGCGTTTTCTCTTATATTGCGATGAATTTTTTGAGAAAAATACATTGCATGTTGTTTCAGTACTTATAATGAAAAAAGTCAAAAGTAAGGGTGCATTCAGACGACCGTATATCGGCCGGCTATTCACGCCGGCCGATATACGACGTCTCTCTCTGCAGGGGGAGGAGGCTGGAAGAGCCAGGAGCAGTGCTCTGAGCTCCTGCCCCCTCTCCACCCCCTCTTCACCCCCCTGCACTATTTTCAATGAGGAGAGCCGGGACGGGGGCTGGCTAATTCCTGGAACCTCCTCTCATTGCAAATAGTGCAGAGGGGCGGAGAACTATTTTCAATGAGGAGAGCCGGGATGGGGCGGGGCTAATTCCTGGAACCTCCTCTCATTGCAAATAGTGCAGAGGGGCGGAGAGGGGGTGGAGAGAAGGCAGAGAGGGGGCGGGAGCTCAGAGCACTGCTCCCGGCTCTTCCAGCCTCCTCCCCCTGCAGAGAGAGACTCCGTATGTCGGTCGGCGTGAATATCCGGCCAATATACGGTTGTCTGAATGCAGCCTAAGGGTGACTACCCACTACAGTTTTTTTCACTGCGAAATTCTCAGCGTTTTTTTTTCTGCAGGGGTCTATGGGACTTGTAATGTTAAAATCGCGATGGCACAAAATCGCAATTTCGCAGTAAATTGCGATTTTGCGCGATCGCGATTTTAACATTACAAGTCCCATAGACCCCTGCAGAAAAAAAAACGCTGAGAATTTCGCAGTGAAAAAAACTGTAGTGGGTAGTCACCCTTAGGGCGGCTTCAGAAACTTAGCTCCACCCCCGCCCGCCCTCTCCCATTGCAAATAGTGGTGAGGGGCGGACAGGGGGCGGGAGTTCAGTGCACTGCTCTCGTCTCTTCCAGCCTCCTCCCCCTGCAGAGAGGGACGCCGTATATCGGCCGGGCGTGAAAACACGGCCGATATACGGTCGTCTAAATAAGCCCTTAGGGCTTAAACATGCGACCGTGCTTACGGAGCTTTTTTTATGGAGCGTGATTCTTGCGCAATATTATTACATGCTAGAAAAGATAGGTCCTGCCATATCTTTCGGCTTTTTTTTTTCTCGCACGCAATAGCACAAAGTTTGAACAGTTAAAAAAAACATTTTCATTGGTTCATGCACAAATACGCTCCGTTGTGACAAGTGTATTTGCGCATGCGCCAATGTGTTTCAGGGTGGCTACACAAGAGCATATGCGCAAATAATCTCATCTCAGCGTAAGGTATTTGCGCAGTGAACGAGGTTGATGGGGTTTGTGCACGTGTCTGCGCATAGTACTGTACTTTTTGCACAAGAACGGGCAGTTCACACGTGTACGCGACACACCTGTTCCGTGGATTAAAAGGCCTTTTTAGCCTTATGCGGTCAGATGTGTTCTTTTTTTTAAGGAATTTTGCAGCATATTGGACATTTGCGCACATATTGACTGCATATTTGCGCACCTCACATAGACTTGCATGGGGTCCGTAATGCGCAAATATGCAGGAAAATAGAGCAGATCATGAGAACAAATCCATTGACATCAAAGCGTCCTATTCTCTGCACATTGTGCGTGTATATTTTTTGCGCGCAAAACATGTGCAAAGATGGTCTTGTGAAGAAACCCTTAGGGCTTAAACACATGAACGTGCTTTAGTCCCGCTATCAGGCTGTGAAAATCATGGCCGCATAACAGGACAAAACAAAACTATTGATTTCAATGGTTTCGTTTTCACTAGCGGTATTCTCGCCCGTTAACAGTACATCCGAGAAAAGATGGGACATGACCTATCTTTCCTGCACGTAGTTAAGGGCTTATTCAGACGACCGTATATCGGCTGGGTATTCACGACAGCCGATATACGGCGGCTCTCTCTGCAGGGGGAGGAGGCTGGAAAAGCCGGGAGCAGTGCTCTGAGCAATGAGAGGAGGCGGGACGGGGGCACGTCTAAGTTCCGTGAATTAGCTCCGCACCTGTCCCGCCTCCCCTCATTGCAAATAGTGCTGAGGGGCATAGAGGGGGTGGAGAGGAGGCAGAGAGGGGGCGGGAGCTCAAACCACTGCTCCCGGCTCTTTCAGCCTCCTCCCCCTGGAGAGAGGGATGCCGTATATCGGCCGGCGTGAATACTCGGCCGATTTACGGTCGTCTGAATAAGCCCTAATACTGTGTGCGAGAACAACCTACCTTCCCGCGTTTTTTTTCAAACTCCTACGCAGTGACATTGAGAGTTTGGAGGGCCATAAAAAAAAAAGTTTGTGCGCAAATATGCTCCATAGCAGCGATTATAGTTGCTTTTATGGTCATCTGAAACTGCCCTGGGGTGTTTTTTTGCATGTGTGCCTGCACAAATACTGTGCACATTTCCGCAGGTACCACTCGTTGACATGGGCGAAGGAAGCACCCCTGTCCTGACTTAAATGGCTATAAAGCCAAATTACGTGCCAGTGTTTTGCGCATACCCGGATGTCCTACAGGGACCTTTGGTGCGCAAATGCACACAAAAATAGCTCATGTCACATTTCTTTTCAAAAAACAACAGTGAGGATGAACCATTGAAAAGAATGGGTTCCATTCTCTGTGCGATGCACGTGCATATTTTGTGCGCACAAATTCGATTCCAAACATGCTCGTGTGAATAAGCTTTTAGACTTTATTTAGATGGGCGTATTTTATGTCCCTGTACTTTTCGTGTATTGCACAGAGAGTACACCGACCCATAGCCTATGAAGCTATTCCCATTGGCGAGTTTTCACATGGACCAAAGCTACATGAGAACATAATCGCTGCATGTCCTGTTCTGGTCTGCACGGACGGCAATAGTTCATGCAGTGCGCACTGTCCCCGCAGTTCGGACAGCACACAGTTGAATGTCCGCATCCCCATTGAGAGCAAGGGGAAAACTCAGCGATCCTCTGCCACAACTGTGACAGCCGCGGCGGGGGATTCCCTGCATCCCCGAAGTGATGCGAAGCTGTTTTCACATGGATGGCGAGGGCGAATTTAGCTTACAAACTACTGGTGAAAAATACTGATGTGTGAATAAGCCCTGAAAGCTGAAGAATATCAGATACATGAAACACAGAGGGAAGTTCACAAATTCTTTTACCTGAGTTTTCTGGTAAGTCCTACTTTCCAAAAATGTGTGATTTTGGTGCTATTTTGGGTCCTGCTTGGCACTTTACTAAAAGTGGGTGGGGCTTAACAAAAGGGACGTAGCATTACTGGCTCGTCACACTTACTGGCGTAAATTATAGCTGAAATCTGCACCAGCTCGTAGCTGGCATAGATTTCAGTCTGCAGCTCAGACTGGTCAGACACGTGCCAAGTCTTAATACACTTCACTTTGGGTCTGTCCTTTCTGTAATTTCTTAGTAAATTCCCCTTTATCTACCCCTGTATTTGCCAGTAGCTGTAATACTTCTGACAGCAGCGTGTCACATGAGACTGAGTAAACTGGAAGGTCACATTTTGGATAATAGTATAGGATTGCGCTTTGACCTGTCCTTTGAAGACACGGTGACCTATTCACGAGACAAATTGGGCAACTCTTCCTAAAAGTTTCATGTAAGTTTCCAAACATTTGAGTTTGCTTTTGCTAACTCCACCTCGCCTGTCTATGACTGTGGGAGAAGGATACGACCTTGAGAATATAATTACCTACTAGTCTTCACTAGGAGTGACTTATAAATACAGTGGGGAGGGGAGATGACCTACGCAGCCTGGAGGCTGTAACCATACAGCTTATCAAGGTGGTAGCTACATTTACCTTGGGAGTGTTCTATCACCTTTACTTGCCTGGTCCTGCTCTGTCCTTCACAAGTCAGAGGCTGCTAACAGCAATGGTGAAGGCTTTTAGGTTTTTTTAAATAAATAGATCTAGGATGATGCATAATGATGACCTAATGCAGGGGCATACATAGAACTTATAGGGGTCCATAGCAAAACTCAAAATTGCCCCCCCCCCTTAAAAAGATACAATAAAATAAAGTGTATATAACAACCTTTATAATACAGGTTTAGTCACAGCGGCTCAGCTCTAGTATAACCCTATATAATCCAGTCACCAAATATTCACATACCAATTCTACACAGATAGTGATTACAGTGCAGTTACCTCCACTAACCACAGGTGATGTCTTCTCTGATTACAGTTGTCCAGTTTATGCTTTGTTCTCCATCTGGCCCAGACAGTCATGACGATTTCTTCCAGACCCAATTTGTATCCATGTGCTTTCCCCATTCTGCTGCTACCAGTGCTAGTGCTCTCTCTGTAGCCCATCAAAGTAATCGTATCCCCATGCAGTAATACTGCTCCCTCTGCATGTGTGTCGCCATAAAGTAGTAGTGCACCCCCTGTGCTTCCATAAAGTAACAGTGCCCTCACAATGTAATAATGTCCCCTCTGTGGATCTACTTAGTAATAGTTCCCCTTATGTGGCCCCAACTGGTAATAGTGCCACTTTTATGGCCCCAATTGTTTTCTCTGGAAAACTCTGCTGTGGAAATTACGCAGCACTTATGCTATATGTGACGGCACAACTGCAACTTCTGGTGACAGTCATACAGTAGATGTCCTCAAATGTCATTCCTCAATTCCATGACATTGAGCAAATTCGTAAAGCACAGCCAATCAGGACTGCAATGAGCCATCTGCCTATGGTCGCCCATCAGTGTCTGTACCAGGTTGCCCAGGGTAAGTGGTTTTACAACAGCTGGAGACCTCCTGTTCTATACACATCGGCTCCAGGCTACTTTCTTACTATATATGGCTACTTTTAGGTCGCCTGTAGATGAGCGGATTTGCATTGCGGAATCCAGAGCGGCCGTCCGCCTCCGGATTCCGCAGCAAATACCTGCCATAGCATAAACTGGAAAACCGTTTTTCCCTGCCCATGAACGGAAATCAATCTACTTGCGGGGTAGAAATCGCAGCATGCACTATTTTTAGGCGGATTCCGTGCGAATGGCTTCCATTGAAGTCAATGAAAGTTGCCCAACCCGCAGCCCTTCCGCAATCATCATTGCGGAAAGGTCACAGGTTCCGCGTCATTGCCTAGCGACAGCCGGCACATCTGCAGTACAGGATAAAGAAAATTCCGGACAGGTACGTAGGGTCACCGGACGGGCACAGGGTTGGGTTCTGCTCAGGGATCTGACCCGGTCGTGTGCAGGCAGCCTTAATAAATCTAGGACCTGGGCACTTATCACACAAGACATCAGTCTAACGGTGGCAGACAATATGGCTGCCGTGGGGCCCCAAGGTCAGACAGCTCCACCTCCGTGACCCCACTGTAGAACACAAACAGACAAAATTAGAAATTCTGTGTAATATCTTGGGGTCCTGATTGTAAGAGCTTCCAGAATATGAGGGAAGCAGTGCTTGTCCTGTCCATCTTATATGAATAACGCTGACACAATGTGAGGCTCGGTAGGCTATAAAGGCCTATATTGTGGTGTACGTGGTTCAGTGTTACGTGTGCATGGCACCTGTATGCCAGTCTGTACCCCTAATATAGGATGGCCATGGAAAAGTAGGCTGGCACCACACACCTATGGTGCTGTCTGGGATAAAATCTGTGTTGCCAATAGCAACCAATCACAGCACAGCTTTCATTTTACTTCAGCAGTGTAAGAACTGAAAGCTGTTGCTATGGGCAACAAAGACAGAATTTCCTTTAGACAGCTGTCATAGGACTGCAGAGCCGGCCTACTGGAAGGCTGTGGTAGCCGACAGCATAGATCCATTATTAGAGGGGTTTATAGTCTGCCAATCCACAAACAGGAATGTCTGGGGCCTTTTATATATCACTGTATGCAAATAGGGCATGAAGCAAGCTTCTATAGCAATGCATTACATAGGGTGGGCAGAACACTGGCATAAATATGGCAGTAAGGGAGGCCGATACTTTGTGGCAGCATTCATCAACGCGGTATTTTAAAGTGAATGGGCCTCTGTTGTCCGGCAGTAAAAGGGTTACTGAGCCACAAGGGGCGGGGCTAAGGCTCCACAGCCCGGCGGTGAAAGAGTTCCTTGCCGCTCGTGGGATACGAATGAATGAAAAGTGGAGCACGCTGTGGCCCCGCCCCTCCTGCCGGCTGTGACGTCATCCCTACTATAAATTGCCGCGATGCTGACGTGTGCGCCCTTGAAGCCGGGCGGCTCGGGGGTGAAGAGCGGCTCGAAGTATCTTCCGTGCGGTGTCTCCGGAACACCTCCCCGTCTGTGTCACCGTCTTCCCGGCTCTCACTACTCTACGGAAACATGGCCGGCTACCTCCGAGCTGTCACCTCTATCTGCAGGTCCTCCGCGGCTGTGCTCGGCAAGAATCCCGGTGCCCTAGCCCCCGCCCTCACCCAGCAGCAGAGGAACTGTGAGTGCGCCGCGGCCGGGTGTGTGGGGGGGGTTCTGCAGGACAGCGCGGGAGATGCGGCGCCCATTGTCTGTGGATGCGCAGCGCTGCCTCTATTCTTCCCTTTATGGCCATGGCCGGCTGCAGCGTCCTAAAATAGCGGCAGGGTGCCGGATGGCGGCCTGCAGACCGGCACGGAGGTCGGCTAAGGACTGGCTGACCTTCAGTCGGTGGCGGGGACGCTGACCTACAAACGTGCATGACATGGGGGGAGTGAGGCCCCGCCTGTGGGGGGATCTATAGGGGGCTGGGAGGACTAATGCAAGACTGTGTCCTGCAGACCTGGGGCTGTGCCCTCTGAATGGGGCACGCTGCAGACCTGGGGCTGTGCCCTATAAATGGGGCATGCTGCAGATATTGTGCCCTATATTCTACTTGGCACATTTTCTTGCTGCTTGTTGGCACTTGCAGCCAGGCTAATGATAGAGCAGCCTCATGCCTGCTGTAAGGATGGAGAAGGATGAGGGTTTCCTCCAGAGGGAAGTTGCACTTAAAGGGATCTTCCAGTGACCTTAAGTTATCCCCTATGTGTAGCTGATCATGGAGGTCTGACAGCTTGGACCACTGTTGATCACTAGAATGGGCATCCCATCTTCCCTGAGACTGGCAAAATCAATGGAGCAGCGGCATGCTTGGCCACTGCTCCTGTCGTTTCAATGGTAATGTCAGGAATAGCGTAGCTGAAGTGTTCCGCTATCCCCGCTGCTGTCACTGAAATGAAGTGTGTGTGTGTGTGTGCTGTCAGTTTTTTTATCATCTTTGGTGTCCACGTACTCTCTTCTAGCTTAAAGGGGTTTTTCAAGTATAAAAAAAAACTCTTTAAATGACCAGAGACGAAATGCTGTAGAATGACAAAAGCAATTCTTGCCTCTTCTGCCCATGGGAGCGGCACAGATGTGTCACAGGGGTCACCTGACTTCCAATCAGAGGCCTAAGCATGTTCTAAAATAATGGCACCCATAATAACACCAGGGGACCTGGATGGGATGCTTCAGCCTCTGATTGGCTGCAGCAGTCATCTGATCTCTGTTCTGCACTGGTGGTGAGATCTTCACCAGAGACGTTATGCTGTTTTGGGGTGGAGGGGTCTGGAGAGTTAAATACTGCATTGGGTGTATCACATGCCTGACCATATTTTTAAAAAAATTACCAACTCTTGTAACATTGCCAGAATACCGCTTTATGGGCTCATTCACACTTAGCACTTTGGGTTCCAGTTCTCTGCTATGTTATAGGAGCTGAATAACTGAACCCGCTGGCGAATGAATCTGTCATGGGAGCCCGCTGACCAAGATGAGGTCTTTGGCTTCTGGCTTGCGTTTTGTGGGATAGTGTACTGTAGTCTTGGAGATGGTTGGCTGCCTTGGGTGAGGCTGAGGCCCTGCTGGTGCACTTCCAGCTGTTCACCTTGGTGTTGGACTGTTGGTGACAAGTTTGGTCTCTTCAATAGCTTTATTTCTTGCAGGGCACATAGGATGGCTTCTGGGGTGACTTTGTGGTCACTATATCCATAACTAAGAGCATATACTCAGTTTAGAGATGTTACCAGCTGTTATCTGCTGCTACTTTGTTGGGAAGATAAGTGAGGGCTGCTGTACAGAAGTTATCACGCTGCCTTCCCAGACTTCTGATTTGCACCTCTGCAGAACACTGCAGGAGTGACAGGACAACTTGAGTACTGCAGTGTAGTAAAGCTGGGCTCTAACTGGGGCGCCATGCTCATAGAATAACGAATCGCTGAGCTCATGCAGCCTTACAAGGTCTGCCGGCTCGTTGCTGCGCTAGTAGCTGTTGTCTTTCCTGTCAAATGCAAAGTAACATCTGCTTCCTAAAGGCACGTGACTAAACGGCAATTGGAAAGTATTCCAAGTTTATAGAGTGCAGGTCTGGTAACGGCAGCCCGTGTCATGTAGAAGTGTTACCGTACTGCTGTATACAGGAGCAGATATGGTGCAGCGAGGCTCCAGTCCTTGATGGTGTCAGATGGTCCTGCAGTTAGAACTGTCACATGATAGATTTGACCTTCATAGCCACTTGCCATATGGTTGTGCTGAGGCCTAACCGTGCGCCGATGGGGGTTAAAGTTCAGATGTGACCTGAGCCTGCTAGCTTTAATCATCCTGAATGCCTTATGGATGTGTCTGTGGATCAGAGACTAAAGCTCCCACAAATGACTAGAATCGTGTCTCCTGAGCACCCCGAATGCAATGTGCAGGTTTCATAGAAGCCTTGTGGATGTTAGATGAGATTGGATGTTACTAGTGTAGCTAAAATGTTTCTGATCCAAAGCAAAGTTGCATTCCATATGTGGTGAGATTTAAAGAGATACAATGTATGAAGGTTACATGAGAGCCTGAAGTGACATCGCTGCTTACACAATCCCTACTTGGCTGCTGTGACCAAATGGAATTGGGTGGGTAGTTTACTCTGTAGGGGATATCAGTCAACCTGTCATCGGGTAACACCCTTCTAGATCAGGTATTTGTTCTGTCATGAGGTTGAACTAGTGGGCACTGTTCCAGTATAGTGTGTATATATTGCAGTATAGCATTAAAGGGGTTCTGACACAAATAATTTTTTTATGTTTTAGCAGCCATTGTTCCCTGGTCTGCCTAATGGACACAGGGAACCCATGGTTTAATGGCTGCTAAAGCATAAAAATCTTATACTTGCCTGTTCTTCTGTTCTTGACATCGGGGGGGGGGGAGGGGGGGTCATCTCCTGGCAGGCAGTCTTCCTCTACGAGCCGCGCCGCTCCGGGATTGCGCGCATGCGCAGTGGAGAGGTGCCCTCTGACAGGAGTCAGGACGGGCCGCGTCTCCATTGCGCATGCGCAGAATCTCGGAGTTCAGCAGGACAGACGGGCCGCCCACAGCAAGCACTGCTTGTGACGTGCTTGCTGTGGGCGGTCCGTCCGTTCACCTCGGAAGTGCCTGACGGACGGACCAGAGCAGGAAGCGGTCTTTTTGACCGCTCCTGCTCTGCTTTAAAGGCACAGAAGAAGATGCTGGCTGAAGGGGACATGCCTGGCGATCGGGCCAGGCAAGGTGAGTACAATTTTTTATTTTTTTTTTGATGTCAGAACCCCTTTAAAGTGTGGGAAGTGGCTTTTGCCTGCTGATCAGTGCTTTGTACCCATCAAATGCCCTAGTAGGATGGGGTTCTGTTGTGACCCACGTGTGAGAAGACCTAAAATCTGAAGGACAAAAGTGGCTTATTTTAAAACTTTATGGAAACTTGTAAGTTTGGACACTTGACTCTCTAATATATGCAGAGTACTTGTGCCATGGAGGAAACAAATATTAAATTGTCTGGCGGCTAGACTTGTGTTGGTGGGTGTGTGGGAGCGTTAGTTAAAATGTTGGCTCTAATGCTGGGCTCTTCTGTAGTAACTCCAGAATACTAACCAGCTGGCAGTGACCCCATGGGAATTGTGTCAATTGCTAAGAACCGTCAGGACAGCACAATGTTGCCGTGGCAACTGGCAATAACAAATGCATGGACTGAACAAGTTGGGCCTCTTTGTATGTACAACTTGTCTCAGTGGTGGAAAATTCAGTTCCCAGTGTTAAAACCTTATGGCTGTTCTTGATCTAGTATTTGAGTCGCCTTACTGAGCACTACTCAGGTTTGGGTCATGCTGATGTTGGTATTACCATGGCCAGGCTGGATCACTCTAGGAACCTTCAGTTGGCCATCGGTAAGCTTCATGTACACTTGGTGGGGCTATAGAAGTAAAGCTATCCATACCTGTTGATCGAACGCTAGTTCAGCTGACAGCTAGATCTTCTGACAGTGTTCTGAATGTAGAACAGGTAGATGAGCCACTCTGGTGGCTGCTGTGACCTTGCCATCAAGAGTGGGCAGTTGAAATCCAACTATCCTATCCTTGTGGGTCTCTTGAATGGCCTGATTGGGCAAGAACATTTGTTTGCTCACTTGTGGTACCTTGTAAGAGGACAAATATTGACTAAAGAGCAAATTTTTGTTAGTCAACTAACTGTAGCTTTTATTCCAGATTAAAAATGGTTGGATTGATATCACAGGGTGTGTACAGGCGGTGTGACGCCAACCAATGACAATCACTTGTCACCTATTAGAATCTGGATTGGCCTGTGTAAAAGCCCTATAGAAGAGCATTGATCTTGGTGCTAATCTACTGGAGTAAATTGCACAGAATCTGTACTCAAATAGAGAATGCTGCAATTTTTTTTCCTTCCGTTCGCAGAATACGTAGGTTAACCCCTAGTGTGAACAAAACCTCAAATGCATGCCTTTCTATGCTGGAGTTTTACTGCAAATGTTCCGTGCAGGCGGCGATCATGGATTCTGAAATCAAAACTTTGTATGAGACCCCACCACCTCCCTTAGGCTTAGTCCTCTAGTAGATTTTGCTGCTACTAAATGTTCATAGAGTATAATAGACCTGTTTAGTGATCTACTGTGTCATCTTTAAGGACTTCTCACTATGGGCTCTGATTTAGATTGGAAGGTAACAACTGTTCTTCCTCTTGTGGGGTCTTCTGCTCACTGTCACAAACTCTAAAAAGCCCTTGCAGTCTGCAGTGCAGAATAATCTAGACTGGCCTAGTATGAACTTGTCCTTGGAGGTTGATGTGGAGGTCAGACAAGGATCACACGTTGGCCTGGCAGCCAGGAATGCGGTCAGGCTTGCTTCCTTGGCATAGTTATGTTCCATCCAGGACTTTCTTCACACTGGGACCTGTTACAGATTACTTGTTTCTCAGCAGTCTGCAGACACATTAACCTGGGAGGAGGACCTTTTATGAGGTGGTGCCTGTGGCTAAAATGAGATTGTGCGGTTGTGGTGTAGACTTGGGTTGGCAATAATGCTTGGTACAGCACTACATTCTTGGCAACTCATTGTAGTTTTTAGTGTGGACCTACACAGCATGATCTGAGTAATGGTATGGATGTCCTGAGAGTTGTAGTCTAGCCAAGTACAATGCTACGGATCTTACATGAACTCAATAGTGATGTAAAGCAGTAACTGAGTCTACAATGACATTAAGTGACTCACAGGTGGCCTCTTCTAGGCTTGTTCCCTTTTTTTTATCAATCTGAAGACTAAACGCCCATTTACACGAAGCGATAATTGCTAGAAGGCGATCACTTTAGCAATAATTGTTGCATCTAAATGAGTGCCCTAGCTGATTGTTAAATTCAGTCCAACCTAAAAATCGTTGGTTAGCCTTATCAGCAGTTCTCTGGGGGTAGTGCTGATAGCATGGTTTCCCCCTGGAGAACAAAGGAACTGAAAGCAGATAAGAGCCCTTGGGCTATTAACTGCTTTCAGCTAAGGCTTCATTTGCACACTTAATTGCTCTTAAGTATCTGAGTAGTTACTTATTAGTTTATGCAAAATGATCGCTCAAAGCTGTCGCTCAAAGCTGTCACTCAAACTCTCGTTTGAGCGATCATCAGCCTGTGTAAACCAGCCTTAAGAATGAAAACTTGGCAAAAACAAGGGGAAGAAGAGCAAAAGCGGAGAAGACTAAGTTTAAAAGGCAGAATAAAAGTAGAACAAAAGTAGAAAAATCAGTCCACCATAACAGAAGGATATGGGTTCCGTGGCCAAGTGTTGTACTGGCAGGCAAACATCCTGGCTGGTCTGGTCCTACTCCCTCTAGTTCCCGTACACCAGCCAGAACCCAGGCTAGCACCATCAGAAGTCCTGCAGAGCATCTACATGTAATCTCCACCTGAAACTTATTACCCGTCTGACATCACCCAGCTTCCTCCCAGGTCACCACTGTTTGACTGCCATGAGAAGGGGATGCAAACCTGTACCCCCGAGATAAGGGGCTGCTTCCAGTGTTGTGTGCTGGGAGTGGAGCAGGAGGAGCAGCAAAACATCGCTCTTGACACTTGGGAAATCTGAGTTAGTTGGCATTCTTGAATCAACCCCATGCACAATGCAGACCCCAGAATTCCCCCAAACTCTACAGATCCCAGAATCACATTCTCATGTCCCTGCAGACCCCAGACTTGCTACCTCTTCCTTAGTACATGCCACAGAATCCAATCCCATCACTGCCCTAGGCCCCTTAAATATACTACACTACTGTGCACCCTCCTATAGTCCACCCATTAATTTGTAGAGGAGGAATGGCTCCAACTTTATTGCACCCCTGTGCCCTACATCTTCTAGAGGATTGCTTCCCATGCTGCTCCCTGCCATCTGGGTGCAAGAAAGCTTGAAAATGGTCACATGACCACTGGTATATTCACTCTGTATATGTGCAATGTCACTCATTTCAATGGGTTATTTCAGTCCATTATACAGACCAAAATGTGTGAAAAACTTGTGTTTGAATCCCCTAATGCAAGTCAGTGGGGTTTCTGCATTCCCCATGTAAAAAATATGCATGTAATACAGAATGAAAATCCACAAGTCGAGGTGAGAAGCTTCAGATCCTGTAGACTACTGCAAGGCTTACCCAACCTGCTGAAGTCAGCTATTCTTACCAGAGACTGAGGATGTGATCGGATTAAATGTCATCCTCTGGAGCTGAAGAATGTGCTTTCTGCTATCTAAGACTGGTGCATGTTAACCAGACCAGCACCCTGCCAGTTTATGCTTCAGCTGGCAGTGGGTCAAGAAGGCAGGGGTGAAAACCTTCGTTTCTCTTCTGCATTCCAGTCTATATAGATAAAGGGGTCTCAAGGCAAAACAGTTTATGGGCTGGGAATGCAAAAGAGAGCTTCCAGTCCCAGAAGCTGCTGCAGCGCTTGTGTGCCAGTCATTGGTCGTGTGACTGCTGCAGTTGGTCACTGGTGATGCTGCCATTAGGGCTCCTGCACACTTGCATTTTTCTCACACGCTCTTGCTGCATTTTTTAACATGAGTCAATAGGACTTTCTAATGTTAAAAACACATTGTGATTTTCATGGGATGCGTTTTTAACATTAGAAAGTCCTATTGACTTCACATTAAAAAAAACAGCAAAATTGTGAAAAAAAACACTGGTAAGAGCGATATTGGGTGGTTCATAGCCTGATTTCACTCTCGCAATCCTTCTAAAGCCCTGAGTGCGAGGCGTTTTCACATGGAAACTGCCTCATCATAGGGCTGAAGGAATCTGTGGCTTTCAATGGAGTCGGGGGCAGCAGTGCCAGCCCCATTGAAATAAATGCAAAGATCGCTGGAGGAATCCACCAACTCCATTGAAAACAATGGGTGATATTGCAGAAAGAATGGGCATCCTGCGACTTGTGTTCTTTTTTTTTTTTTTTCTTCCATGCAGCATCGCAGGAGTGAAAACAGCGCAAATGAGAATTAAACCATGAAATTCATTAGTTTTATAATTCTGCATTTTCACTCACTCAAATCGCACGAAAAACTCCTGATTTCCTTTCCAGTGGAAAGGGGCCCTTACTGATGTAGTGTCCAGCAATCTCCTTTAGGTGAACGATGGGAGCCAGAAGGGACTTGCCTTCTGTAGACTGCAGGTTGCAGCTACTCCAGAGTCTATACTGCTGCATGGTTTAGAGCTGCTAGGAAGTGTATGGGGGAGGGGGATGGCTGACTACTCTGTTCTCTAGTCTGACTAACAGCACAGAGCAGTAAGTACAGGTGAGCTGTGTGCACAGTAGTAAATGTAAAGTTGTGTGCTGTCAGTGAATTGCTCCCAAGCCTGACTGTGTGCCACAGGCCTTAGTCTCTGCCCTTATAATTCATTCATTCACTTGTGGATTTTCAGCTGTGGGAAATCCCCTGTATATAGGCATCAGAATCCACATGTAGCCTGCAGTCTCTGATGTATTAGTCATCCCCAGTTTGAGATTAAATCCACAGCATAAATGGAGAAGCTCCAGATTCTACATGTAGTGGAGATCCTGAGTAACCTCCGCAGTGGAACAGTCTGCAGCAGCTCCACATCCAAAAACAGTCAAAATCTGCATCATTGGTGTGGACTTTTAACTCAATTAGTGTATCCACAGCTTATTTCAGAAGATACAGTGCTTCCTTCTCCGAGGTCTTTGGCTGTCAGTGCTCCCCAGCATTTGGTGGCCTGTAGTGGGGGGGGGGGGGGACTCCAGAGGTGAGGAGAGCCCCAGATCTCCTCACTGTATTCGCAGTTGATTTCAAGTCAAAATCTGCACCAATAATGTGGATTTTGGATACAGAAATGTCCACTGTGGCTATTCCTCAGCATTCCTGCTGCCTGTAAACATACCCTTTAACACAGCTCTGTCAAGATGGATGGCCCTGCCAGATTTAAAGGGGTAACTCCATCTCTGCCTTTCATGTCCAAGATAGGACATCCTGGAAGAGCCAAGAGCTTTAGCACAGCGGTTTCCTTGGTTCTCCTTGACATGAATGGGAGCTACGGAAGCATTGCAGCGCTACAATTCCTGTAACTTGCAGTCATGTGCGCTACTATGTTTCCATAGCCTCCATTCACTCCAATGAAAGCTGCAGAGATTTCTCAATGCACTTTGTAGGATCTGGTCGGATGGCTGTCAGCCATGGCAGTGGTTTCCATCCTGGCTATGAAAAGCTGAGATGAGGCTACCCCTCTAGCCTCCTTCTGTGCCAGGGTTGCCAGCATCCATGAAAATGAGGGACTCTGAATAGGAGTCTATAGATGCATCATTTAAGATGTAGGAGCTTGTGCTGATTAGTGGAATTATTACACTTTACGCTGCTAGTGCCTTGTATCGGTATTATAGGCTGCTGATCTGCTGGGGGGTTTCTGCAGCAGAAAGTCTGCATCAAGTAGGGCAGACCTGCCCCTCAGTTGTAGAATCCTCATTCACCTTTGTATCAATGTTGCATCACTAAGGCCTCATGGACTGAGCAGGATATGCCCACGAATTTGCGCTGTGGAAGTACCGCAGTGGTAAACAGAAAGTCCCTGCTGGTGGAACGTGTGTTTTTCCGCGATCTTCATTAATACTATATTAATGGAGACCTCTGCTGTGGAAAAATGCGGTGAAATAGAACATGCTGCAATTTTTTTCCTGCAACGGAAATCTGTGGTAGAATCGCACATGTGAGCACTGACGGGCAGAAAAGCTATTGGGTTGAATCGAACCAAATAGCTGCGTTATTTGGCCACACGGAAGACAGACATTCATCCGTGGGCAATAGCCCTTAGGGTTTTTTCTTTCTTGCAACATTGGCCCATGTAAAAACCCATCTGAATGCACTAGTTTACTTTACCGTGTCTTCAGTCCACAAACACAAACTCACTACTGACAGAAGCATCACAGAAGGGGAAATCAAGAATTAGAAACAATCACAGAAAATGGCCGTTACTTACTGAGTGAGGAGTGCATATAGATGCATCCTCCTCTCACCATGCAGGTCGCTGACTACCAAATGGAGGAGCCAATAACACCTGTGAGGACACCGATATAACAACCACTCACACTGCCTCCTGATAATGAGGGGGGGGACTGCTTGGTGTAAACTCCCATACATAGTGGATACAGGGTGCCAGACCATTCTGATATATGTAGTTCACCATGCAGACCAGCAACCTATTAATGACGCCATGATAATTCGTCGGGTTGCCCTGCATATCCATCAGTGAACCACATTGGTACTGCCACCCTGGGCTCCCCCTGGAGTCTTAATGCCACACTGCATGTGAACGATAGATAATAAATGCAAGGCATTGGTTGGATGTTGGCCAAGATACATGAGCCCACTAACCACTTCACGGTTCCTTGCGTTGTAGTGGATCCCTACACTGACAGAAAATGCACCTGTGGATGGGCCCTAAAATGACACAGCAGGTTTAGGCCCCGCTCTCACATGCACTTCTTACTGCGGTGTTTTGAAGGTCCCTGTACAACGCTCACATTTATTTCAATGGGGCCTCGCAGACCTGCGCTCAAATGCGGCAGTCTCTAACACTGCAGTTTTTGTGCGCTGTCTGCTTTTATGGCCTGTTTTTGTGCTTTTTAAAGCGCCTAATCACCCATCACAATGATGAGGTGCGCTAAAAAGTGCTGTTTAAAGGCTCATTTACTCAGGACAAGTGTCAGGCAAACTATGCCCAACACTCGTCCCCGTGTCTCTGCACTCCTGCATGGAAGCTAGCAGAGCTGGCTGGGTCACAGAGCAGCCAGCAGGGGGGTGGGGCAGTGCAGGAGATTTCTCTCCTCTCGCTCCCCGCCCCTCTCCATCGAGATACACAGCAGCTGTTCACTACTGAACGGCCACTGTTTAAACTGAGCGATGAGCTGATCATCCATTGTTTATGCTGCATAAACTATCAGCGATGAAGCTCACCGTGCAGTTTAAACAGTGGCCGTTCAGTAGTGAACGGCTGTTGTGTATCTCGATGGATAGGGGTGGGGAGCGAGAGGAGAGAAATCTCCTGCACTGCCCCGCCCCCCTGCTGGCCGCTCCGTGTCCCAGCCAGCTCTGCTAGCTCCTGTCCAGGAGCACAGTGACAGGGGGACGAGTGTTGGGCATCGTTTGCCTGACACACGTCCTGTGAATGGGTCTTAACACCGTAACCTGCATTCGAAAACGCAGCTAAAAACATAAGTTAATACAATGCACAATTGAAATCGCGGTGCTTTGCTGCGGCCGTGTGTGTAAATGGCCTTACTGTCATCAGTTGCCTTCATTGTAGTGACTGATCTTGCTGGTCAGTTGAATGGCTATGCGTTTCTCCACCGTTTAACCCTGTGTTTTCAGCGCAGCGCTAAATGCTATCAAACGCTACCACTGATTTCAATAGATTTTCCCAGACGTGCTAAAATGCAGCAATTTTAACACTGTTCTATTATGCGTTTCTGTGTTTTAAAATGTGACTTTGCCCATTGAAGTGAATTGGGTGCATTTTTAGCACTGCTGAAAATGCAGTAGAATCTGGTTACTGCGTTTGACTGAGATTTGGACTTTCAGACATGGTCCGCCCACTTGACACACTGACTGCAGGGAGCGGGACCTCAGAGCCTGTCTGAGCAAAGGAGTGTAGGGGGATAAACTGGGACAGAGCCAGTAAGGTGGTGTCTGCAGAGCCCTGCTGCCAGCCTCACTAACTCCAGTGATTGGCCCTATTTAAATGTTCAGGTGTAACTTTAAAACCTGTGAGCCTTTAAATGCCAAACACGGGTTCCAGGCACTAATGGTACATGGCGTGCTGTTGGCACTGATAAGTCACTTAATAGATTCAAATACTCATTTACATAAACATCGGTTTAGCAATATGGGCCCATCTGTAAACATGGATATTGCTGAATGATATGACTATAAGATTACAGCTGGTCCACCTTCTGAGATCCCCAAGAACTATCCAACTGCTCACTTCACCTGCAGTTTCTACTTTAGCTTTATTCTCTTGGTTTTATTGCTAAAGTCAACTACATAGGTTTGTGTGACGTCCAGGGGATGACTGTTGGCCAAATAAGTAGAGGCAGCAAATATCAGCTTGACTGGCCTAGCACCAAAGCTCTTATCTTAACCCATTGCAAAGGGGTCAAACGGTTCATCTTTAGTTTTTACTTTAAAGGTCCCTTTACACGAGACGAGTCCTGGATGCAAAAGCACCTGACAGCCGTCCCATGGACTGCCGCAGACTCTTGCACCGGGGAGATGGGCTTTCAAATCAATGGAGGCAGAGCGAGCTGGGATCGTTCTAGCCGCCCACCTCCATTCACAGTGAACAGGAGACTCAAGCACTAAGCAGACTCCTGTTCACACAGGCTGATAGTTGCTTGGTTTTTAGTTTTTCTACAAACCAAACACTTAAAGTGAATGACTTCTCAATCCGTGCCACGTTAAGAGCCATTTAGACGGGAGGACAGTGGTCTAAACGACTGCACGAGTGCGGACGTCGCCACTAAGGGCATTAGTGCGCATGCAGAGTGTTTAAACAGGCAGATCACCACTGGAAATGTCTTCGTTATGGTATTCACTTGTTTCAGCTTTTTTAGTTTTAGCATGTATTGTATTCTCTAAAGGGCTCTCACATGAGTGTCTTACCATGCGGGGAGCGCACAGCGATACGCCACATTGCATACTACTGCGTGCTGACAAATCCCCATACACTATCTTGATGTATATTTGTGTGTAATGCACACCAAAATCATGCCTCATGCTTTTTTTTTTTTGCACGTGCACTGCGAGGCACCATTGACAGGAATGTAAAGTTACTGCGTATTATGCACACCCAGTGCATGTGGTATGCAGTAAGACGCTCGTGTGAGCCCTAACACAGGCAGACCCATCGTAAAGTAATTAGTTGTAGTTGACTGACAGTTATCTGTGTGCAGCCTTATGGTGTATACTAGCACCAAAACATCTGGATTAACCCCTGAAGTGTTGGACCTGTACAGACTTCATTCTCAAGAAGTCATGAATCTGCCCATCACTTGCAGAAGACAGACCTTGAAACTTGCAAGAAACAGTATAGAACGTTTTAGAAGAGTTAAGTTTTTAATAAACTGGAAAATCCTTTACGACTCTACTTGCACTAAAGACTGGCAGCTGCTTATTAAAGAGATCCTTGGTTGGCATTACTTGCGCTTCCACCATGTTTCACTGTCTATTTACTCCCATTTTTTTTCCATTAAATCTGCAGATGCAGACAAACGTATCAAGGTAGCGAACCCGGTGGTGGAGATGGATGGGGATGAGATGACCCGCATCATCTGGGAGTTCATCAAGGAGAAGGTACAGTGTGGAGTGCTTTTATATTGGTGCTCCTCCAAATGTCAAATCTTAGGCTGAATGCACATGGCTGGGTGGGATTCTGCATCCGGGATAGCGCAGTGGAATCTGACCCTGTGCCCGGCTGCTGATCACCGCGTACCTGTTTGTCATCTTTTCTGTGCTGCAGATGTCCCGTGCTGTTGCTAGGTGATCATGATGCGGATTCCGTGGCCCATCTGCTGTGGGTGGGCTGCGGTTCAGACTGCTTCCATTGACTTCAATGAAAGCCATATGTGTGGAATCAGCGCTGAAATAGACAACTTGGCTGGTTAAAAAAAAAAAAGATATGGCTGTCATCGGAAAATTTAAAGTTATGGCTGCTGGAATATGACCATAAAAAAACTGAAATTAGTTGGTCATTAAGGTGCAAACAGGTTTGGTCACTAAGGGGTTAAAAATCCACATTGCATTTTAATGCCACTGGTAACTTTTGTTTTTCCCTACAACATTTGGAGTGTTGCTAAAATCGTATCCACTTTCTACAGGTGGTTCCACCACAGAACCTGCTGCTTAATGTATGTGTGAGCATATGCCCTTACAGAGAGCCTGTAGGAAAGACCACCGATGTGGATTTTGCCACCATTATTGTGCTGGCATAGTAATGCCAAAGTAGATCTCTGCACAGCATGGTTCACTGGGTGCAGTGAATAGGGCAGAACTCGCAGCACACATGCTGTTTGCGCAGCAAGCTGGGGAGCGCTATAGCTGTACATGTTTTGGAAGAACTGCCCTAAAAGCAGTCTATTCTGACAAGCTGCGCTCTTTTTGATTGTCGTCGGACGCTGATCTTAAAGGGGTTCTGTCATTACAATCTGTATTTTTTTTCTCCAGTAAATCTGCCCTGCCGGCACAGGCTGTGGTAAATAACACATACAAAACGTTTTTTTCAGAAGTAGTACTTACCTAGGCTCCATTTCTCACCTCCATGCTCTGTTTACATCTTCAGCCCCTCCTGCTAGGTCATCTCCCAGCACCCCTTGCTGTGCTGACCACTTCCGCCCTCACAAAGCTACTTCCGCCCATCCAGTGATCCAGTGCAGTGATTGGAGCTGTGCAGCCCTGCCTGCAGTCCACCAAAATCTGATAGTGTTTCTCCCTGTCCTCTGTCCCTGAACACCCAACACTTCCCAAGGGCTTCCAGATCTTCCTTACAATCTTTGGCTGATTTTACATAAGTGAGCACTATTTCAGTCCAAGTAACTCAGACCAACTTTTCACAAGGCAAATATGCAAGTGCATATATACATATATACAAACGCACATACATACATACATACACTCACACACACATATATGTATGTATATGCTTGTATATACACAAGCAGAGAGATGGGTAGCCGCAGAGACGCAGATAGAGATACACACACACACACTAGATATTTATAAAACACATATACATACATATATATATATATATATATATATATATATATATATATATATATATATATATATATATATATATATATATATATATATATATATATATATATATATATATATATGCATATATATATGCATATGCGCGCGCTGTCCTTGTCTGCAGGGGCGAGAATGGAAGAGCCAGGAGCAGGAACTGAGCTGCCGCCCCCTCACCACTATTTGCAATGGGAGGGGAGGAGCGGGGGCGGAGCTAAGCGGTGCAACCTAGCTCCGCCCCCGTCTCACCACCTCCTATTGCAAATAGTGCAGAGGGGCGGAGAGGAGGCAGAGAGGGGGAGGGAGCTCAGTTCCTGCTCCTGGCTCTTCCATCCTCCCCCCCCCCCCCCCCCCCCCCCCCTGCAGACAAGGATCTGCCCTGCTGATGCTCTGCTCTCCGTCCCCTGTTGTCATGCTCCCCTGCGGTGCTGTAGCCTCCGCTATTGGTCCACTGCTCCGGCTGTGTCGTTCCCCCGCTGTGAGCCTCCGCTGTTGTACCGCTGCTCTGCCTTCTCCCCTGATGCTCTGGCGCTGAAGGACCCCCACTCTGAAGCTCCTGTGTCGCAGGAGCCTTTGCTGCTGGCCCGCTGTTCTGCCTTGTCCCTTGATGCGCCTCTGCGCTGCCGCTGCTGTGCCTTCTCCCCTGTGCCTTCCGGTACCCCCCTATCAATGCGCCCAGCCAATGAGGAAGTGGGGGCGTCACCTGGCTGTCAAGCAGCCCAACAGTGGTGTACACCCACTACTTCCCTGCCTGGGCAATGAACGCTACGTCACTAGTGACGTATGCGTACATTGACCTGCAGGAAGCAGAATGTAGCGCAATGTACGTTACATCACCGGATCCAGCTAAATCGGGTAGCTGCAGGTCATGTGACACAAGCTGCTAGACGATCCAGGAGAAGATTTGGGAGGAGAAGAGGAGAGGTAAGGTTGCCTGGGGAGCAATAGGTAAGTATATAATTTTTTGTTTTTAATGACAGAACCCCTTTAAGGTTTAGGCTGGAATCCACTTGAGATGGTTGTCTTTTGACAAATGTTTTTTTTCCTTTCAGTTGATCCTGTCTAATGTTGATGTTGAGCTGAAATACTACGACCTTGGTCTTCCATATCGTGAACAAACCAATGACCAGGTTACCATAGACTCTGCTCTGGCTACTAAGAAGTACAGTGTTGCTGTGAAGTGTGCTACGATCACTCCTGATGAGGCTCGAGTAGAAGGTATTGGCTAAAAACATGTTTGAATGTGAAGACACCCATTCACTTTTTACTATGCTCTTATGTCTAAGGGCTCTCACATGCACATATGCTACTATGTATTACTCGTGCAGTTTTGGTACACGTAATATGCGGTACTACGCTCATTGACTTTCAATTGTGCCTCGCACACAGTATGTGAAATACACATGGGGGGGGGGGGGAGCAAACATGGTGTATGGGGACTGTCAGCATGCAGCAAGTACGCATGTCATTGTGTATGTGCTGCATGCAAGGTAATTTCGTAACAATACGCTCATTTAAGCACACCCTAATAGTATCTGATTTGGGTGTGTTGTAGCTCTACATTTAAATAAGCTCCATGGGTTACAACTTTTCCAGTAAGTAACATTAATGCATCCTTAGTTGGGGATTTCACTATTCACAGTGCATTCTAAAAACAAGTGATTAAGGTATCTTTCATAGGATAAATGTTGAAATCCTCTCACTTGTAATTCTTGGATACTGAAGAGAAGCTGGCATTGATTAGGTCTTCCCAGACCTTTATTGCACTGTTTATAGAAGGACAGTACACTTATATTAACCGCATGGAAGTGACCTCTACTTGTTGCAATAAGTGACACCTAAAGAGAAAGTGGTGCAGTCAGTCCTGGGTCCTAGATTGGCTCAAAGTATTGTTTGCCTGTCAGACCCCCTGATCATCAATTGGGGCATTTAAATGCTGCTGTTAGAATTGGAAGCACGTAATAGGTTAACAGCTCCAATCACCAGCAACGCTCATCAGAGCTGTTGTGGGCAGCTGTCGGCTTTAAGAAACAGCTGGCACCCACATTGTATGGAGCAGGATCAACCTCCAATTCTCTTCTGTACAAACCCTTAACCCCTTGAGTGGCATGCCTTGAAATTTTCCGGACGAGCTCCACTGCCCATAGCAGTAAAGCCTGGAGGATTTCCCGGCTATGTTTCACTATGGGAGCTGCAGAGCACAATCCCACAGAGAACCAGTGCTGGATTTTGAAAAACAGAAGCAGGAAGATATTCCAAGTCCTGCACTGGTTTGTTTAAAGGTTGCCATACAGACCATCGATGGTCTCTGTGGCAGGGAAAGCTGGTGCTTGGCTGTCAGAGGACAGCCAGGCACCAGCTCTTACAGCAGAGATCAGAGAAAACCTTCAATCTCTGCTGTTAACCCTTTGAATGCTGCAGTCTGTAACTGCAGCATGTAAAGGGCTGTCACCATCAGACCCCCGGAATGTGATCAGGGGGTCCTGATGCATCTCTGTGGAAGTCGTCTAAAGGGCCAAAATTAAAAAAAATTAAAAGACTTGTCTCCCTTAATTTGTAAAAAGTTAAAAAAAAAAATTACACGTGGTATCCCAGCGTCCTAATGACCCTGAGAAGGAAGTTAGTACACTATTTAACCCCTTTTTTCCCCATTTCTCCCCCCCCCCCCCCCCCCCACCCATTTAAAAATTGTAACTCCTTTATTTATCCATCGACGTCGCTGTATGAGGGCTTGTTTTTTGCAGGACAAGTTGTATTTTTCAATGGTGCTATTTAATGTACTGAAAAACTTTAACAAAATTCTAAGTGGGGTAAACTGAAAACATTTTGCCAACTTTCAGTGTTTTTTGTTTCTACAGCGCACAAACTGCAACAAACGGCATAATAATTTTATGGGACAGTGCAATTACTGTGATACCAAACCTGTAGTACTTGTGTTTTTTTTTTTCCAAAGACATTAAATTTTTTACAATTTTCTGCTGCATCTTCTGCGCACAATAACTTTTTTTTTTTATTTTTCCATCGAAGTTAAGTGAGGGCTCATTTTTTTGCCGGATGTCCTGTAGTTTACGTTGGTACTAATTCGGAATACATTCGACTTTTTGATCTCCTTTGATTGCATTTTTTTCTGGGAGATAGGGTGACTGAAAGTGCATTTGTGGCGTTCATTTTTGTCGGACTACGTTCACCGTGCGGGTTAAATGATGCACTACTTTGATAGATTGGACTTTTACGGACGTGACGATACCAAATATGCATTCTTTTGATTTAGATTTTTTATTATAGATATGGCAAAAGGAGGGTGATTAAAACTTTCATTACTTTTAAAGTTTGAAAAAGTCGTGAAAGAAAAAAACTACTACATTTTGGTATTGGCATAATTGTACCGGCCTGTAGAATTACTTTAATATATTATTTATACTGCTCAGAGAATGCAGTGAAAAATAAACTCATGCCAGAATTACAGATTTTGTTAATTTTGCCTGTAGAAAAAAATAGAATAAAAAGTGATCAAAATTTTACATGTTCCAAAAAATTTGATAAACGAAGACTAGAGATCATCCAGCAAACACGGCCTTCTAGGCTCTGGCAATGGAAAAATAAAATTAATACGGCTCTTGGAATGTGGCGACACAAAAGCAAACTTTTGAAAAAAGTTTTAAATGTACAAAAATAGCAAAACATAGAAAAACTGTATAAACTTGGTATCACCGGAATCGTGCTGACTCAGAATGATATCACATTATTTATTCTGCAAGCTGAACGCAGTTAAAATGAAATCCAAAAAACCAATGGCAGAATTTTTTCCCCCAATCTCCCTACAATTTTTTTTACAAGTTATGCAATACATTATATATACCCAAAAATGATGCCATCAAAAAGTACAACTTGTCCTGCAAAAAACAAGCCCTCATATGGCCGAAAATGAAAGTTATGGCTCTTGGAACGCAACTGGAAAATTAGTTGAAATTAAATAAGTGGCCCATTTAAAAAAACCTGCCCTGGTGGGTACGACAGGGTCATAGGAAACCCGCCACTCAAGGGGTTAAGCGGTTAATGGCCAAGTTCATGTTTTGGAGCAGTCATACGTTTCTTCACATCTGGCTACAATATCACTGCATGCATTGCTGTTTTGTTTTTTTTCTGGCAAAGTGTTGGCCCTCATTAGTCAGTGAGGCTAGTGGGCAGTGGTGGTGTCTGCAACAGTTGCAGCGCAGTATTGTAGATTACACTTTAACAAAACACAACGCATGTGAACAGAACCTCGGAACAAATAGTCCCATATAAAGGTCCAAAATGAGTTTTGTTTCATCCTTGAGGTGTGCGTTCATACATCCATCAGAGGAGTTTCAGGTTCTCCTGTTTGCTCATGACACATACTCGATATGCAGTCGCTGACATGGTGGCTTTTAGAGCACCCTTCACTCTGGTTTACTTCATAGGAGAGCGTGACAGCGCTGCAAGGAAATCGCAGCAATATGACATTCGCTCACGTGATGTCTGAGCATCAGCAATGCTTTTTACTGCAAAATCTCGCATTACTGCTGCCTTTTTTGCATTTTACTTGTGTGAATAGACTACAACAGGTGTTGCTAATGTAAAAAACATCGCAAGTTTATGCAATAAATCAGAGGCTCCATAGGGAAACATGGGTGAGAAAAAAAATGACAAAATGCAGAAAGATATGGCATACAGCGATTTCCAAATATCACAAAATCACACATGGGAATGGAGCCAAATTAAATGTTATGGATTTCATAATTCTGCATTTTCTCTCTCAAATTACATGATTTTCTCGCACGTGTGAAGGCAGCCTCAGGGTATGCAGTGTCTGCAGTGTATGCAGAGTATTTCACAAGGGTATAGAGAACTGCTGTAAAATGTTAGCGTTCTTTTCCCTTGGCTCCCTAGATGTGATTCCAGTGAGGCTTTAATGGCAGGGCTATGGTATAGACTGCCATCCAGTGGTATGCCTGGTGTATGACAAAAGGCTGACCCTGGTTCATCCTCCAACACTTGAATGATGAACTCAGTCCAGAAGCATAAGCACTTTTTGTCCTCCATCTTGACATTCAAAGCCAACTTCACATGAAATTGTGGCTTCTTGAATAGATAAGCAGTGGTGGCCTCCTGGAGAGGGGCGGATGCTGCGTTTGTAACTCATGTGGCAAAACCTCTTGTGCATAGATGTCACCAGTATTAAGATGTTGTCTTTTCTTGAATATTAGAGTTTAAGCTTAAAAAGATGTGGAAGAGCCCCAATGGAACGATCAGGAATATTCTGGGTGGAACAGTCTTCCGTGAGCCAATTATTTGCAAGAACATTCCTCGCCTGGTTCCTGGATGGACTCAGCCCATCACCATTGGTAGACATGCACATGGGGATCAGGTAGGATCACTTCCTCAGTTCATGGCTGCTTGATACAACTTTGTCCTTTCATTGACGACTTTCCTCTTGTTTTAGTACAAGGCCTCAGACTTTGTGGTTGATAAAGCTGGAAAATTCACAATGGTGTTCAAGCCGACTGATGGCTCGGCTGCTAAGGAATGGGAGGTGTTTGACTTTCCTGCAGGCGGTGTAGGCATGGGAATGTACAATACCGATGAGGTAAGGACTAAAGTGAAACAGACTTTAGGTATATACACTTTGCAGATCTTACTCTTATGAAAATCTGCAGCATAAATTGATGTGTCGGTTTACACTGCAGGATGTGAATGGGCCTTCTACAATCCCAATACTTGTACTGTAAATGCTGTGGCTTTCCTACAGCTAATTCCACTACAGAGAAGCTGTAGTATTTTCCAACCTGTAGAACATCCCCTTATAGTTGTGTACTCCTAAATATCAAATATGACTCGTAACTAACAGCAGAGGTTGGAGAAGAGACAGATCTTTAGAATGGTGGTTCGCACAACTTCTAATATCAGTATAGGATTTATTAGTCATACTGGTCACAAAGACAAGAAGCCCACAACTACAGCATCACAGTAGTGTAATCCACTGTAGTATAACATTAGTGCTGGACTAATCTGTAGCACGAACTGATGAAAATATCTGTAGTCATTTGCAGGAGTACTTGTGCTTAAAGGGGTTGTCCCGCGCCGAAACGGGTTTTTTTTTTTTTTAACCCCCCCCCCCCCTCCCCCGTGTGGCGCGAGACACCCCCGATGCAGGGGTTAAAAAAACAAACCGCACAGCGCTTACCTGAATCCCGGCGGTCCGGCGTCTTCATACTCACCTGCTGAAGATGGCCGCCGGGGTCTGCTCCCTCCGTGGACCGCAGCTCTTCTGTGTGGTCCATTGCCGATTCCAGCCTCCTGATTGGCTGGAATCGGCACGTGACGGGGCGGAGCTACACGGAGCCGGCATTCTGCACGAGCGGCCCCATAGAAGACAGCAGAAGACCCGGACTGCGCAAGTGCGGCTAATTTGGCCATCGGAGGCCGAAAATTAGTCGGCAACCATGGAGACGAGGACGCCAGCAACGGAGCAGGTAAGTATAAAACTTTTTATAACTTCTGTATGGCTCATAATTAATGCACAATGTACATTACAAAGTGCATTAATATGGCCATACAGAAGTGTATAGACCCACTTGCTGCCGCGGGACAACCCCTTTAAGTCCCTTAGGCCTCATGCCCATAGGTGGATTGGTTTCTGCATGCAGGAGCCTGAAGTGGAGGACACGGGATTTCTAGCTACCTGTCCGGGCCTTCTGCGGGTCTTTTTCTTCACTGCGGATGTGCTGGCCAGCACACATGTGCAATGGAGTTTTCTTTTTTTTTTTTTTTTTCAAACTCGTGCTTTCTTGCAGAATCCGCAGTCAGTCAGCAATTCAAATAGACGGCACGCGTGCTTTATTGTGCTTGCAAACACCCATGTATCCCTGTGGGTGGCTTGATTTGCTGAACTTCTACAAATCAGATCTACCTGGGGACATTGAGCCTTAAAGGCATGGTAGTTTTTTGGGATCTTAATCTCTACTTCTCAAAATCCATAATTTTTTTAAAAATTTCTATCAGTATTGGGACTTGTTTTATGCATTGCTATCTGTAGTTTTTATTGGTACAATTTTTGGGTGCATATAATGTATTGTAAAAAAATATTAGAAAAGGGAGAAAACCCAACACAAACGACTATTTTTGGACAATGCTAATCATGCAGCATAAATGAGATTTTTATTTTCCCCCTACGGACTTGTACAATTTTGACAATAAAATTGTAAGGTTTTTCTACTTTTGCACAATAACGCTTTTTTTTTTCTTTGAAAAAAAAAAAAATTCTCAGAGTTCTGAGGGCTTGTTTGTTACCAATAAAAACTGCAGCTAGTCATGTAATAGTTTGGGGAATATACATCTTTTCTGATAAAAAAAAAACAAAATGCTTACCGTATATACCGGCGTATAAGACTACTTTTGAACCCCGAAAAATCTACTCTGAAGTCGGGGGTCGTCTTATACGCCGGTAATACAAAAAAGTGTCAAAAAAAATCATTACTCACCTCTCCCGGCGTTCTGCGGCGCTGCTGCAGGCTGTCGCTCCCTCCTGGTCCCCGGCAGAGCATTGCTTTCTGGACGCAGGGCTTGAAATCCCCGCCTCCAGAAAGCTAATACTGTGATTAACTAACACACGCCGTCAGCCAATCACAGCCATTCAATGACATCATTGAATGGCTGTGATTGGCTGAAGGCACGTGTGTTTTCTGGAGGCGGGGATTTCAAGCCCTGCGTCCAGAAAGCAATGCTCTGCCGGGGACCAGGAGGGAGCGACATCCTGCAACAGCGCCGCAGAACGCCGGGGGAGGTGAGTAATGTTTTTTTTTTTTTGTTTTTTTTTTTTTGCTCTGCTGTATTCCCGGCGTATAAGGTGAAAGTTGGGGGGTCGTCTTATACGCCGGTATATACGGTATTTTGTTTAGCCTCCCAAAACTAACAAAACAAGCATTTTTGTGTGGGATAAATGTGTTCATTTTATTGTACAGGTCGTTACAGGTACGATGATGCCAAATATGTAAAATTATTATTTTACACAAAGTGCACAAAAGGGCTATTGTAAATTTTACATATTTTTGTCCCTATAGGGGATGTAAACCCTAAGGCCTCATGTTCACTAGGAAAATGGATTTAACAAATCCACACGGATCTCACGTGCGGGAAGTCACCCGCAGCATGCTCAATTTTTTTTGTGGTTTCCCCCATGGACGGCTCCCGCAGGCTTCCATTGAAGCCTATGGAAGCCGTCCATATCCGCGGCACACGCAGCTGAATTTCCGCTCTGCCGTAGGAAAGCAGTGGTTCAAAAAAAGGCACGGCGCATGCACATGCAGAAGGAAAGATCTGGCCATGACGGGTAGGAATCTGCAGCGTCCAGATAGGTGAGTATTATTAATTTATAGCCCTCATGTATGCAGGAAAGGTGAAACCCGCTGCAGGATTCTGCATTTAGAATCTGCGCAGGCCTGAATGCCCTAGTGGACATGAGGCCTAACAGCTGTGAAAATGCATTGCAGGACTTCTGTGATTAAAAAAAAAAATGCCAGAATTGATGAACAATGGCAAGCCGTGACATCTGTATCTGGCATCCGGTTGCCTTGGTGACCTGTCAGCCTTCCGTGAACCCTTTACATGCTGTGATCTAAACAGATCACAGTATGTTGGGGGTTACCAGCAAAGATCGAAGTTCTTAGCCAACCTTCCATGCAATACCGGAGATGGGTATCTGTCACAGCTGGCTCTGACTACAGAATGGTGCGGGCTCGCTTCTGATCCTGCACCATCCACCTGACTTGGTGCACCAGGACGTAAACTTCACCACCCCGCCAGGACATAAACTTACGTCATAGCGTTAAAGGGTTAAGGTAAACTTAATTTTGTTAAATTTAAACTTCAGGAAGCTAAATTGGAGTGCCTTAAAACTGTCATCAAATCAAGTTTCTAGCATCAAATCTGTATTGACTTTGAGCTATATAAACTTTGCTTTGTTTGCAGTCTATTTCTGGCTTCGCACACAGCTGCTTCCAGTATGCTATTCAGAAGAAATGGCCTCTGTACATGAGCACAAAGAACACCATACTGAAGGCTTACGATGGCAGGTTCAAGGACATCTTCCAGGAGATCTTTGAGAAGTACGTACAAAAGGAATCAAACTCTTCCACATATTGGTTGGGTATCAAATTGCAAACTTTGAATGACTCACAAAGCTGTGTGGGGGTTTTTATTCTGCCTTCTGAAAAAAATTAGGTCACATTAAATATCTTTTTGAAATGGTCTTTTGTGTTTGAGGGACTGTGGACCTCTGGGATTTCCTTCTAGGTGACAGATGGTGACAAACCTAGATGTCCAACTAGGAAACTTTTTCAAGCTACTGTACACAATCTGTTCAGTGTTCATTTAGTATCCTGAATAACAAGCGGGATTGTTTGTGCATTCATTTTACTTTTTTTCGTAATTACACTTAACCCTTTCCAATCCAATTTGTATTCTGGTTTTCCTAGGGGGCTTACTCTTTTTCTGCCGTTAAACAGCACTATGTGCTGACTAAAGCCAGTACTGCATGAGGTGACACGTTAGATAGGCTCTGACAGCAGAGAGGCTGGCAATATAGAGTAAGAGAACTCCCGATGGATGTCTTCCAACATCGGAGCTGTGCAGCCTTAAATCATAATGTCTTCAGAGGTCAGTGGATTGGAAAGGGTTAAAGCTAAATATATATGTGTAGCTCTCCTCCTCACATTCTACAGCTGGCTGTAGGGCAGACTGGCTGCAGCAGGAGCCCCCTGCTCTGCCCTGTCTGCAGTAGGATAAGGCCGCCTGCACACAACCAGGTCCGATTCTGGATTGTGGGATCCTGCAGTGGAATCCGACCCGGCGACCCTGCGTACCTGTCCAAATTCTTCATATTCTGTACTGCAGATGTGCCGGCCCTGCGCAGTACAGATTATGCCGTACAGTCGCTAGACGATGGCAGAGATTCCGTGGCCTTTCCGCAATGATTGTGGAAGGACTGTGGGTCAGACTGCCTCCATTATCTTCAATAGAAGCCTTCCACACAGAATCCACCTAAAAATAAAGCATGCTGCAATTTATTTCTGCTCATGGGCAGGAAAAACTGCTGTTCCATAGCATGCTATGGCAGGTATTTGCTGTGGAATTCAGAATAGAAATCTGGCTGTGTGCAGGGGGCCTACGCCATTAAGCCGCATCTCCTTGACTTTGTCCCTTTAGTAGTCTCCCTGTGAAAAATGAACAGATCAGCAGGAGATTAACCCCTGCCCTCAGCAAGAAACTGCGTGATTTTCACCTGATGCATTAGTTAAAAAAAGCAGTTTAGGAAACTAATGGTTTTCTTACCATCAGCAATGTTTTGACTGATGCGATGAGGGATTAAAGAAAAAATCACAGCATGCCCTATCTTTTTTTTTAAATTTCCCATGTCCATATGGAGCCTGTGTATTCTTGCGGACAAATCTCAATGGCCTGTGTAAAACTAGCCTAAAGCTGTGAACGAGATTCCCCAGTTTCTACATTTATTGATCGTTTCTAGCCTTAGTGTTCCTATAAGTGGAGGATGATTTTGCCAACCTAAAGGTACCTTTACATGGGACATCTGGGGCTCCTGCGCTTTTAAACAAAAGCGGTAGTCGTTCACTGAATGGAGGCAGTGCGCCGGAGATCTTTGGCCTGCTCGGCTCCATTCTTTGCCAACAGGCAGCTCTTCATAGGCTAATGACTGCCTGTTTACATAGGCCGATAGTCACTTGGTTTTTAGTATGTCCATTAATGTTTAATTAATCCTGCTTTTCTCTTCTAGACATTACAAACCAGATTTCGATAAACTGAAGATTTGGTATGAGCACAGGCTCATTGATGACATGGTAGCCCAAGTTCTCAAGTCCTCTGGAGGCTTTGTCTGGGCTTGCAAGAACTATGATGGAGATGTCCAATCTGATATCCTTGCTCAAGGTAGGATTGCATTTATACTTAACATCTATTTGTTCATGGCTACACTTGGCTTCCCAGTGATCAGAACTACGATCTGACAATGTAACTAGGAAAACCACATTAAACATGGCTCAAAAATTAAGATCTCTGTAGTGGCATTTTCTAGTGTGCCATGCTGATCTGCTCTTAAGAGGAAGCTCTCTTGGCTGTCAAGTTTTCTCAACTTGGGAGACTGAATCTAACTTTAACGTATAGTTTGAGACGATATATTCTTGGCAAAGGCCTTAAAGACACTTTTATAAAATATTTAAATGATCGCCGGGCCCCGCTTTAGCAGTATGCAATGCGGTGTTTGCCTGTAGCGGCCATACGGTGTAGCACATCCTCTCCAGTGATGTGGACTTGCAGGGGATGTTAAGGAGTATGTAGATTGGTTTTGGCCGCCTGCAGACGGTCGGATCCGTCGTCGAGAATTCTCGCCGCAGGACCCGACCCCAGACCCTGCAGGGAGCAGCGCATACTCACCCGCGCCCGGCGGCCCCGGCTCTTTCATGTGCCGGCGCAGACCGGAGCCGGCGGCCGGGTGAGTGACGTTTCTGTGCGAGGCTCTGCGAGCCCCGCACAGAAATAGGACATGCCGCGGTTTGTTTGCCGCATGACATTTCGCGTGGCCAAACCGTGGCCGTCTGCATAGAAGTGCATATTGTAATGCACTCCTATGCAGGCTTTCAGTGGCGGAGATCCCGCGGGAAATCGCGCAGCGGGATTTCTGCCCGTGTGCAGGCGGCCTTTGGCTGATAAATGGCTGCCAGGAACCTTTTATTCAGAGGAAAAAAATCTATGCTTTAGCTACAAGGACCATCTTCACTAGAAACTTGCTAACTTCTGAAGAGTTTCATCACGCTGATGCCACCTTTCACGTATCGCTCTATACTGCAAAGGGAGCCATTTCTTTACATTGTCTTCTGAATGCATGTGTAGGGGGACCATCTATGCTGTATGGCTGATGGCTCATGTGCCTCATAGAAGGGTCAATCATGCTTCATTCCATAGTACTAAATATGGTTTACTTGTCTCTTCCAGGATTTGGTTCCCTTGGATTAATGACATCTGTCCTAGTGTGCCCAGATGGAAAAACCATTGAAGCAGAAGCTGCTCACGGAACAGTTACACGTCATTACCGGGAACATCAGAAGGTGCCTTCCATAACTAAGACAATTAGATGTACAGTGATCGCTGCAAAGAATGCTTTAAAGTTGTTTTGCTTTTGGTGAATGAACAAAACCTCAAATCAATATTTAGTGTGACCACCTTTGCATTAAACTGCATCAGTTCCGAACACTTTGCAGAACTAACCACAGATCTGTAGATGTAGGCTTGGCCAGATCTTTTATGTAATCCCAGACCGGCTGTCAAGATCAGGGCTCTGTGGGGCCATTTCATCACTTTCAGCTTTTTTCTTTTTTTCTTTTTTTTTGCCAATGCTTCTTGACGACGTTGGCTTTGGTTTGGGGTTATTTTGCTGCAGAAAGCTTAGTCAGCGTATTTGAAAATGCACATGGCTAAAACGTTTGCATAATACTATATATGAGCATATATGTCTGGGAGGGAGATGGGAGCTTTAATTCTGGGTAATTTCTTTGTCTTAAAGCTTTCGGATTAGTGTTAGTTATTATATGGGAAAAGCTGCAAACCTTATAGCTTAAATACAGATTTAGATGAGATGCGCACGTACAAGTTATCCTTCAGTTCTGAAAACCTTCACAAACTAAATTTTTTTTTTCCCCCTCCTACACAAAGGGCCGTCCCACAAGTACAAATCCTATTGCCAGCATCTTTGCATGGACTCGGGGCTTAGAGCACAGAGGAAAGCTGGATGGAAGTCAAGAACTGATTGAGTAAGGATTTTTCCAATGTATCTCGTAGTTTTACAAAGACTTGCAATTTTAGCGGTCAAAGGTTGCCATAGTGTTATACACAATAATCAGAACCCTCTGGCTGCCTTCACATGGACCCCTTTGGTTCCATTCACTGTGTATTGTGCACGCAATCTTTCAATGGGTTTGTTCACATGCACATATTTTGCATGTACATTTTTGGTTGCACAAAACATGCTGTTTCTGCATATTTATGCACCAGAGGTCTCCAGAGAAGTTAATGGGTGCTCAATACACAAGGAGATGCATGAAACTCTGCAGAATTGCGTTAGAAAAAAATCTGGAATAAATTGGCCATTTCAACTGGTGCATTTGCTTCCTGCATGGAAACGAACATGCACTGTGGGTGGAAAGTACAGTAAAATGGACACCGAAAAAAGCCTCATGGCACAAACGTTGCACAGTTTTTTGTTTACATCCATGTGAGGTTGGCCTTAGTGTGTGGCCACACCTTACAGATAATCTGCAGACTTCACCCTCATTTAAAGAATTACAGATCCGTAATAAGCCAACTAACGCTGCAGATTTTTTTCTACAGTGTGGCTGAGATTTCTTGAGGGGACTTTGCAGGAAGCAGATGGCTCCATCCTCACTGCAGTGGCAGGTTTAGTGAATAGGAACTTTGCCTGGAATACCAAATTTGTCCACTGTAGTGGGAATGGAGCTGTCCACTTTTCTCCAAAAATGGTCTGTCTAAGCACATTGGTTCAGTGAACAGCTGATTGGTGGAGGTCCCGAACCGCATGCTTCTGCTGAGCTCTACATTGATGGCCTAAGGACAGACCACTTTACAACTGGACAACCCCTTATTTATCAAGCTGCTGTCCAGGGAAATATATAAAATAAGAGAGAATTGCCCCATTTCCCATACTCTGCTGTTTTCACAGACAAAATGCAATGCTCTGTCTGATACAAGCTGTGCCTGAGTTCTTCAAGCATGACTTGCTTTTCCTCATGTGCATCCAGACTTGCTCAGATTAAGGTAAAAGAATTAAAATGAGATTTTCAAGATGACCGTGTTCCTTTCATATTTGTGTGCAGCATGATGTAGAGAAGAGCTGAGCGAGTAGCTGTGTAGCTGGTAATGTAAGTTCTTGCTCATTCTTGGCTCAGCTGTCACTCAGTAGGAACTTCCACTGGATTCCTAAACTTAATATAAGCGGGGATTAACTCCATAAATTAAGTTGTAAATGGTAATTCCCAGAAGAGGATGCCAGCAGACTGGACAGCATGCTCTGTATGACAGCTACCCTTTAACCCCGTCATGCCCCAGAGCATAGTTACATCCTGGGTGCTGGGGGTTTGTATTGATTGGCATTGGAAGGCAATCCTGCTCCCTACACTGCAGGGTGTCAGCCATCTGACAGCTGTCGCTTGCCAGCAACAGCTGCAATCAGTGTTCACAGTGTTCACATTGACTGCAGCTGTTCACTCTTAATGCCCACAGTGACAGAGCCAGACACGGGTGTACTGTTCTCCAGATCGGTGGGGGTCTCCTGTGATTGGGTTATAAACTTGCAATTGTTGTACTGCACCTCTATAAATATAGAAAGCCCTCTTAAGCTCTTAAACAAATCCTAGAGTAGTTTTTTTTTTACTATATAATTTGTGTGAAGGACTTTTCCAGTCTCGTTTGAATGAAGCTGTATTTACACAGGCAGGTGCAATATTGGTGTAAGAAACTTAAACGGATTTCACACACTTAAATCGGTGATTGTACATGCAATGTGCCTTGCAACACATAGCTGCACATGAAAAATGCATGTTCTACATGGTATCATTCTAGCATGAAAGTTGCATTTAGTCATGTTCCCCCTTCCCTATGGCATAATGGTCAATTCTGGAACCAAGAAATAAAACATGCTGCGATTTACGTCCCCCCCCCCCCCCCCCCCCATTCTCTTGCTATCAGAGGAAAATAACCCATGTAAATACACACTTAAAAATGGTTCTGTGCAATATCTATGCACCTCTCCTAAATGAGGGTGTATTTACATGGGCAGAGAATCGCTGTATAGTTGAAAGATTTGAAACCGTTTCAATTCCTCATCCCTTTCGTTATATGGGTGGTGAAGGAAACGCCAGACTTGGATGCTAATGTTACGTACAGAGATGGCATGACGTTGGTTTCAACTTCTGGTGAAAGGTTCCCATTCAACTGGAAGAGAAAGCATCATCAGAAAATGACCTATTATATAAATCACACTTGTGTTACAATCCAAATTTAAAAAACCTTAAAGGGGTTGTCTCGTGAAGCAAGTGGGGTTAAGCACTTCTGTATGGCCATATTAATGCACTTTGTAATATACATCGTGCATTAAATATGAGCCATACAGAAAGTATTCACTTACCTTCCCTGCGCTGGCGTCCCCGTCCCCATGGCTCCGTCTAATTTCAGCGTCTAATCTCCCGATTAGACGCGCTTGCGCAGAAGGGTCTTCATCTGTTCGGCCTGGCATGAGCTGCATTCTGGCTCCGCCCCCTTCTACGCGTCATCGCATAGCTTCGCCCCGTCACGTGCCGATTCCAGCCTCCTGATTGGCTGGAATCGGCACACATGACGGGGGGCGAAGCTATGTGGTGACGCGTAGAAGGGGGTGGAGCCAGAATGCAGCTCATGCCAGGCCGAACAGATGAAGACCCTTCTGCGCAAGCGCGTCTAATCGGGAGATTAGACGCTGAAATTAGACGGAGCCATGGGGACGCCAGCGCAGGGAAGGTAAGTGAATGAATAACTTCTGTATGGCTCATATTTAAAGGGGTTGTCCCGCGGCAGCAAGTGGGTCTATACACTTCTGTATGGCCATAATAATGCACTTTGTAATATACATTGTGCATTAATTATGAGCCATACAGAAGTTATAAAAAGTTTTTTACTTACCTGCTCCGTTGCTGGCGTCCTCGTTCCCATGGAGCCGACTAATTTTCGCCCTCCGATGGCCAAATTAGCCGCGCTTGCGCAGTCCAGGTCTTCTCCTGTTCTCTATGGGGCTCCGTGTAGCTCCGCCCCGTCACGTGCCGATTCCAGCCAATCAGGAGGCTGGAATCGGCAATGGACCGCACAGAAGAGCTGCGGTCCACGGAGGAAGAGGTTCCCGGCGGCCATCTTCACAGGTAAGTATAGAAGTCACCGGAGCGCGGGGATTAAGGTAAGCGCTCCGGTAAGCTTTCTGTACGTCCCTGCATCGGGGTTGTCTCGCGCCGAACGGGGGGGGGGGGGGGTTTGAAAAAAAAAAAACCCCCGTTTCGGCGCGGGACAACCCCTTTAATGCACGATGTATATTACAAAGTGCATTAATATGGCCATACAGAAGTGCTTAACCCCACTTGCTTTCGCGAGACAACCCCTTTAATCCTGCATTTTTCACACTAACTGCAGAGCCCTATACTCTGATGCTGCCTGATCTGTAGGGGAAGCTTTACAGCAGTCCTCTCTCAAACCTCACTGGCAGGATGGTAACACCTATATGTAGATAAGGCAGCATCCACCCTTCAATAGGTGATCAGCTGTAACTATCTACTCTCCTCCCTGCAAAATCACCCCTGCACAGGTCAGAGCAAGTCTACAATAGTCTCCCATACAAGTCAATGGGTCCCCTTCTGTCCATTGTGTGAATTGCCCATGACACAGCTGTAAAGCATACCACTGAGTGCTGTGAAATGCAGCTCAAGATGGCCACCCCCATAATCATGTATCTTCAACCAATTAAAAATAAATAAAACAAATCTACAATCTGAAAATAAAAATTAGATAAATGTAATGTTTCTGTATCTGGTTTTCATTTAAGAAATTGAGTCTCTTTAAAATGAGAAATCAAAACCGAGGATTACTAATGTACTATGCAATGAAGAAACTAAGACTTACTAAAATGGGACACGACTATAGTTTGTGAGCTTGTCTGCAGCTGTTCATGGCCATCAGGATACAAAGCTGCTAAACTGCTACAATAACCAGCTAGACACTTGAAGATTCTAGGAAGTTTTTCCTTCTGCCTCAATGCAGTTTTTAAACTAAATGTTCCTTTCTTGCAGCTTTTCCTTGAAACTAGAGAAGGTCTGCGTTGAGACTGTTGAAAGTGGTGTAATGACGAAGGATCTGGCTGCCTGTATTCATGGTTTAAGCAAGTAAGTGATTGGTCACTTAAGACATCAAAGTTTTTGCAAAAACATTTAAGGTGCGTTCAGATGTGGCAGATTTTGGTACAGATGCGCAGCAAACGTCACTTTTAGTTGAAGAGACCAAGTCTGCTGCTGGTGGGTGTCAAGTCTGCACAGAGTTTCGGCTGCAGGAAATATGCACCAAATCTGCTACGTGTGAACGCACCCTTAAGTCAAACCTTTGTTTCACTGCTGTATGTTTTCTCTTACAGTGTCAAACTCAACGAGCACTTTGTGAACACAACAGATTTCCTGGACGCTATCAAGAACAACCTGGACAAAGCACTGGGAAAGAAATGAAGTTTGCACTAGTTCATTGGCCAGACAGTTTTACCTCATTTTTAACCTTTTCAATATAGCAAGTCACCTTAGAGTGACTTTGGAACAAACTTTTTAACCTGTTTAATGCAGGTTGTATTTAACACCCTGCACAGTTGCAGCAATGGGACAAGTCTGTTGCCTGTTTACTGCCTGACTTCAGGTTACTGCACCTTTTGTATGTCATCTTGCCCGAATGGTGCCATGTAAAGCAAATAAAACATCAAACTTCTCCTTGTAAATTGGTTGAGAATGGTTTTGTTTGAATAGAAGTGAATGTTCATATGGCCTCTTCCAATGTAGAGCTGATATATGATCTGTAGCAGAAATACAAGGCTGAGCCTTGGAGTTCTGCCACAGATTTGCATGCAGATTTGGCTCCATGCCATGGTAAATGTGTGCAGCCACCTGCACACGGGCAGGTCAGACTCCGCATGTGGAATCCAGCCCTGGAAGCAGTACCATCCGCACATATCTGCTTTTTCTTCATCTGTACTGTGGATGATCCGCATGGCTCGCCATCAGACATGCGCAGTTTTTAACTCCTGCTTTTTCCATGTCATTGCCTAGCGATGACACTGAATCTGCAGCCTTTCCACATGTCAATTGTGGAATGGCTGCAGATCAGACAGCTTCCATTGACTTTAATGGAAGCCGTCTGCATGGAATCCATGCAACAAAAATGGCAGCATATGTGAGTACGTGGTCATGCGCAGTACAACTTCGCTGCCATACACGGCAGTGCATAGGGTCACAGCTGCAAATCACTGCAAGACCCCACAGTGGTTTACTTATGGCTGTGAGAGCCTGGCCTAATGGATTCCATAGATTGTGCACAATTTTAGCACTCAGTTAAAACCTGTCAGAATTAATGCTCAAAATATGCTGTGAACTGGGCCTACAGTCCTATTGTCTGCATGTTTTTAAAAAGTATTAAGACTTGGGCCTGTATGCAACCAACACTAATAGGCTTGAATAACAGCCTGTGAGAATGCAATTTATAGAAGTTTGAGGACTTTAATGCTACATACACAGCCAATGACCACTCATAGCGGAGCGCTGTCACTGGCTGCAGCAACTTGTTTGTCAACAGGCTCAGGCTGACTGCAGCCTGTGAGGTGACATCTGCCAGATCATCAGTCACCAGTGGGGAAGAGGTGAGTATCGGCTGACTGTTACAGCACAGATTTATTAAAAGGCGCTTTATTATGCAGACAACTCATTTAAGTCCAATTCAGCAAAATAGCTTAATATATTGGCTCGTAGATTAAAAAAATAGCTCTACTGCCAAATCTTGATCTCTTGGACAGATCATGCTGCCCATGACTTGTAAAGAACACAATGGCTCAACTTTCACTTTAGATTTTCAGGTTCTTTCCAGTTCAGCATTGGGTTGCACACTTTAACGTCATAGGGGCAGGAGAATGACAGATGCCAGGGGTGGTACCAGTATTGGGTCTCAGAACTGGCGCAGTGTAGTAAGAACTGTCCAGTTGAATATAGGGCATGTCTAGAGTTTTATAACCCTTCTCGAATTAAAGTTTCAGAAGAGCCGTTCTGATGAGAAGTGTTCTTTCTCCAGAAAGTGGTGTAGTGAAACTTGAAGCAGGGATTACGCCCCCACCCCAAACGAATTGTGTGGTTTTTGACCATATCACTGATACTGTGGGCCCTCACCCTGACTATTTTGGGAATATTCAGAAAGTCCTGATGGCTCAATCCTGCAATTTGATACCAGCAAGTATCAATTTGTTATCTTCAAACATGTATGGAAATCATATTTCTTCGATTTGCTAACTACTTATAATATGGAATGATAAATATTTCATTGTGCTTTATTTAAGGCACTTGTCCCCTTGGAATAGGGTGGAGAACCATATGTGGACAGTAACATGCCTGTCCTGTATGCACAAAGGAAAGGCAATACCCTGACGTTGCATATTATTCAGTGTCTTATAATTGGGATCACCACTTTCTATGTCACTGTAGATAGCTTATAAGTTGTCAGAGGAAACCTCTGTTATATCAGTATCCTTGGGTTTAAGGAACTGTAAAAACAAAGTATATTGGCTTATAAAGAAAACAAAGGTATGCCATCATTCACAGAACATGGCTGTATAGATCTATGCCTGCATATAGGGGTGTATTCAAATGTGGCATAGTTCTGCTGCTGAAACCTGGGCCTGTTCATCTGAATGGAGTTACTTCTGCAGTAAGTATATGGGGGAGGGAGATTCATAAAACCTTTTTACACTAGTTTATGGTGTAAAAAGACTAAGTTTGCAAGTGTGGATTTGTGCAGAAATTTGCAACTTTGCTGTCTAGGCTGCCATTGCAAATTCTTTATACACCACTTGGTACTCTAATTGTTGGCTTGGCCTCTGCAACGTGGAATTCCAGTCTAGGCACGTCACAGATGAGATGGTGCAACCAGTTTCTTCGCCTTTTCAAGCACTGGATATAAACCTGGGTAATTGTTTTAGAAAGTGATGCTAAACCAGGTTCATCACATGGGTGAGCTTGTCAAGGTGAAAAGCTGTCATCAGTTTGACCCAATTGTCACTCGAAAAAAGTAAAGTGGGACATAAAAGGCACAACTCCTATAAGGTCTAATGTCCACAGGCGAATCTGATTTGTGGAATCAATCCGCACATAGGGAAACGTGGGCATCCGCAAATTGAAATAAAGCATGTGGATTTGATTTGCAGACCTTTTGGTCCAGAAAAAAAAAATCACAGCATGCTCCATTTCAGTGTGGTCCACGCACGGACTGCTTCCTATGAAGTCAATGGAAGCCATCCAAACCGCGGCCCATCTGCAACTGCATTTCGGACGGGCTATGGATTCTGTGAGACAGTAGGTAAATTACAGTGTAAAATAACTTTAAAGTACTTGTCACAGCAGTTTCAGAGGAAGAGCCTGTCCCTGGAAAAATGCATTGATATTGGCTGTTTGTAATTACCAAAAAACTGGGTTAATTACATCCATTTTTTGAGTAAGGGCTTATTCACACATGCATAGGCATTTTTACATGTGTTCACCGGCGCTCGAACTCATGAACAGGCACACAAATCTGCAGTTTGTGCGCCAGTTCAGATGGCCCGGTGCATATACGCCGAGCCCGGATTGCCGTGGGGCAGGAGACTACTGTTCAGCTCTGCTAAACTGCCTTCCCCCTTTCCTTCCCCTTGCCAGCTCTCTGGACTGGGCAGGAGCTAGTGTGCTAAGCTTCCGACATTTGTTGGCTGCCAGCAATGGAAAGGGGTGGGATGGGAGCTTGGCAACTAGCTTCCTCCCCCTCCACTTGCAGACGACCAGCAAGGGGCAGAGGGAGTTTAGTAGATATGCTGCTGAACTCCCTCCCACCTCTTCTCCAGCAGCTGTCATAGGCTCCTGTAGGAGTCTATGGCAGCAGCCGTATTTCGGCTGGGAAAGCTAATTCCTGAACTACTTTCCTGGCTGGCATAAAAGCACCTATGCGCCATCTTGGCCAGGCGCTTTTATGCAGTGGAAAATCGCCTGTCTGATCTGTTGCACTGGAATCCAATGCATCAGATGGTGGTGTATCGGCTGGCTGTGAAAACGGCAGCTAATATACGATTGTGTGAACAAAGCCTAAAAGGCACAACTCCTATAGTCTAGTTACCATGCCCTGCTTCACAAGGTTGGCAACAGTGGACATTCACCGCCTATCCCGCTATCCATAAGGAAGCCTAATTCCTTCACACAGTGACATAAGGCGCTCCACTGCTTTCTTTTCCTATTTACCAGTGTCACACACAACCTTGCATGGCTGCAGATTGTGTGGGGTTAGCCTGGGCCTGTGGAGCTGTCAACAACCCTTCAGCCATGTGGCTGCACTCCTCTAGACATATATGTATTTTAGCGCATTTTCACATTTACTATGTACACCTCTGTATGGAGGTTGGAATTCATCACATACAGATCTGTGCTGATGTGAAAGGTGGTATGAAGAGGTAGAGGGGTGAGGTTGGGACAGACCGGATGAATGTCCCATAACTCTTAGACTGGGTTCACACAGGGCGGATTTGCCACAGAATTTCACAGTGGCAAAATCCCCATCCGGCCACTAATCCCAGGATTGGCCAGCCATGTGGACGAGATTTGTAGCAGACAATTCATTACGACAAAACCAGCATTAGCTGGTGCTGCGGCACAGATTCCCAGGACGCAGCATGTCTGGTTTTTGTGGGTTTTTTCCTTTTTGCGGCCTCGCTCCTCTCTATGGGAGAGGTGGCCACAATCGAAAAGCATGTGCAAAACCCGTAGCTAAGTGCCATGGGTCTTGAAGCTGCGCTTATCCCATGGAAATCTCACTTTTGAAGCTGCAGCCAAACAGCAAGACTTCTGCAGCGAAGCCGTCCTGTGGGAACCCAGCATTAGGGGCACAATGAAATATGGACTACCACTTCAGCTTCCTGCTTCACCTGCTGGACATTAACCCCTGCTTGCTGGACCATATGTCCGATTGTGCCCGGCCGCTGACCGCATTCTTCAATGCCAGGGACATATCACTTGTATGGCTTTTGGGACAAAGTAATGGTAGTTGAGCATCTGGTATGTAGGTTAGCATGGAGCATCACATTGTGGAAAGCATTTCTTGTTCAGGCTATGTGCTTGTAGGCTGGGGTGGTGTATGTGTAAACTTTTTTTTTTTTTTTGCCTGGGGAATGGAGGACTGGCTGCTGACCTGGGGCACTCTGAAATATGGGGTTAGATGGCAATGAAGGAGTAGTAATGGTGACAGCTTCTCAACTTCTGCTCTGTTTCCCATTCCTGGCTCTGAAGCCTGCAGCCCAATTGTCAATGGAGGAGAGGCCTGAAGTAGACAGGCTACTGCATGAACAGGGAGGGAGATGGAGGAAGCAGGATAGGGCTAACTCTTTGCCCTCAAGCCCAGTTGGACTCTCCAAGGCAGCGGGTGGCATTATTGCATGTGACTGCTCATACATGTTGTGTTAAGGTTCTTTGTTCTTGCAACGGTTTAAGCGCTTACAGATGACTGCTCTTACCATGTGCGGTTTCAAAGAATGCCCAGGCGGCACACGTCCTATGAGGAGACTTGGCTGTGGAGCTGATGTTGGTGCTGTTGCAAGTAGTTGCTGATGCTGATGGTGCAGCCCTTATGTTTGTCTGTGACACCCTACTCCCTGTCTTAGTATTGTGCTGCCTCACAACGCCCACCTCTTCCTCCAGCCCTGAGAATTATTATGACTGTCTATCCATGTTGGGTCAAGCACTTCCGTTTTGTCCTGAGTGGACTGTCAGTGAGCATTGCCTGTGGAGGGCTGACCACGTACACTGACCAATCCTCATCTTCCTCTTTTGCAGGAAAAATATGGTTGGGCATCAGTGCATTCAATGTCTTGGTATTGTCCCTCTGGTTGTTCCTTTAGTGTTATGGATGTCAACCAAGGCACTAAACAGCTCCTCAGACTGATCCATGTGGACTAGTTTGAAGGGTGCGAAGGATTTGGCGTAAGGTGGGGGGGAATGCTCATGTCTGACTGGTACTGACTGCTGTGTGCCTGCAAACAGAGGAAAAGGATGTGGTACTTGGGCCATGCTGTGTCATCCACTGTACGATGTGTTCTACATGCTGTTTCAGTGGGGGCTGCTTGAAGCACCAACTTTGCTCGTCTATCACTACTACTGACACGTCTCCTATCCGTTGATTTTGTTTTCTTTTATTTTGTCTACTTTAGTGTAGTTTTATGTAACTTATCAGCTAAGTTTGTAGAAAACCACTGCTAGCTGCATAAGGGTGGCTTCACACCGGCGGTGAGGATTCCGCTGTCCTGTTCATGGAGAAGGGGAATCCGAGAGCCGAATGGCTGTTTTTGGACAAAACCAAACAGCACTGTGTGCACCCCATTGACTATAATGGGGTCTACCCACTTTTCGCCCAGTTTTGGGACAGAAGAAAGAATGGTGCAGCCCTTTTTCCTACAGGATTTGCAGCTGAATCTGATGGAACCTTCAACCACAGGTTCCAATGTGGATGTGAAACTACCCTAAGGCCTACAAATAACTTATAGTGGCCGTACTGGCAAATTTGAACTAAGTCTAAGGCTGCTCACTTTTGTGGTTTCCCTGTTTTGGTTTTGCTTTCATATTAATAAAAAAAATGCCAACTTAATTAACCAGTCCCTGGGCAGCACACAGTATAGCTTGTATATTTGTAAGCTGTTCTGGTTTTGCATAATTGAATTCCCCAATCCCACTGCTACCTGTGTAAGGTGTGCAAATAAGTCGTAGTTGGATTGGTGACCTTGACCAACGACTGGGGCCACAAAATGCAATATTTCCTATGCCCCCCAATAGTAATAGTGCCTCCAGCAGAGGCCTCAATAGTAATAGCTCACTCTGCCAATCACAGTAAACAAGCCATTGTTCATTGATGATTGTCTTCACACAAGGTGATAGTTTAGTTTCTGCAGGCATAGAAATAAACGAATTATCGTTTTGTTCAGTCACTGCCTGCATTAACAGTAACCAATTTGTTCCTATGATCCAGTGAGAATCTGATCGATCAGCCCTTGGGGTTAGTGGGTTAGGGTCCTCTGACACAGGATGACTGTCAGGTCCCCACCAATAATTGCTGCTGTGCTAATGCACAGAAGTGAGCATTGCTCCAGTAAATGGAGTCAGGCAGAAAGAACAATCTCCAGCTCACTCGGACTCCATTCACAAGTAAACAGGCATTCGTTCATAGATGAATGGCCATAGTTTGTTGTCCAGTTCCTGCGGGCATAAACATCATGCTAACTTTTGTTCAGTTGCTGCCATTTACACTAAATGATTACACTATGCAACACAATTTTTGTAAAAGGCGGCTTATGGTAACTTTAGTGTGCTGAATTCAGATATGATGATTTTTTTCTGCCATGTAAGGTTTTCCAATTATGGGCAATAATTGCCGTTGTATTGTATTTTTTGGAAATATGCTTATACCATTAATCCAGTAGGCTTGCTGTTAACCTTGCTTACCCCACACAGTGCCTTATTGAGCGCTGTGTACAGAAGAAAGTAGGAGGCAGAAAGGACTAAAACCCACTTCTCCCTCCTCCTCCAGGTTATCAGCTGTGGCTGACAGCCCATCCTGCCCTCTGATTACAGAAGCAGAAGGCTTTAATCCCCGACGTAGTTTTACATATGGCTGGGCTTTAAGCCTGGGACCAAGCACTGTATATTTACAGTGCTTGGTCCTAAATAGGTTAAGGCAGTGATCTCTGTGTACATTTTATCCAAGGGTCCAGTGTCCTCTAGAGACGGTCAGTAAATAATACATCTTAATACTGGCCTCATCCATACAATCCATGCCCAGCCATATATTTCATGCCCTGTATCTAGATATAATCTCTCTCCCCCTATCCTGTCCGCTGCAGACTACCACATCATCACTATATTAAGCCTCATTATGATAGTAATATTGTTTGGCAACAGTATGGAGGCATCGTTCAGTCATGGAGGGGCACTAATCAGTAGATCTAGTCCATGGGTTGGGGTTTAGTCACTGTATGGTTGTATTATCTAGTTAAGATATGGTGGTAATATCCAGTCATGGTGGATGCCAATTGGCTCATATATAATAGGTGGATGAGAATAAAAGATTACAATGCTTAAGGTCCAAGGAACATGGAGGCCAAGGAAGAAGTTTACTATCGTCACCACCTGCATGACCAATCCATCTGTTTAGTAGTCGCCTATTAAGCTTACTTCTGCCTTCATTGTGAAAATGGTGGGTGCTCAATCTGGTTAAAAGATGAAAGCTGTTCCATTTGCGGCAGAAGCCAAACCTGTAGGACGTCCAGGTACAAAATCCCGGGATTGTTTCCTCATGGAAAAAGAAGGGGCCAGACACTTTCCTACAGGTTATAGCACAAAGCACATTCACCTTGGGGGTAGATAAGCGCATATGATTTATGTAGGCACGAAGGGTTTTTTTTCTCCCCCCAAATTCTAACATTACCTTTGGTAACTGCTTGAAATGTGGACGACGGCTTCATCACTAAAGATTCCGTGAAACCATAGCTTTCCACTAGTTTGCGCGCTCTCGCAGATAGAATGTAGCCGGTTTGATAAACGGTTTCAGGGCCAGTAACAATTGCAATCAGTAGGGAACACACTGCAAATGTCTGTGCAGAATCTTCTAGCTCGTCGTGTAGAACTGGCTAATTCTCTGCTTGCTCTGATGGTGGACTTCTGAGGGCTTTGTGTGAAACTTGCCCGGATACGCTCCACACTCACTGGTGGAGGGCTAGATGATTTTCACTTAATGTAAACTTTTTTTTTTCTTAAAACTGGAGTATTACTTACAAAGTGTGCACCCATTGGATGGATCTTCACCAAACTTTGTTCAAAAATGACGTACACTAATAACAGACGTGAAAGGATAGAAAACGCTCTCGCTTGTCCTCACTGGCAGCCATTTTATCTCAACTCTGTGTTTGAAAAAACAGCGGGAAGATGGGTCCTATCTTTCTCGCATGAAGTAATAACAATGAGAGAAAGCTATAGGGAAAGTCCTATCTTTTCCTTGCCCATACTGTTAACGCAAGAGAAATCTTAATAGTGAAAATGGAGCCATTGAAATTAATGTTTTTTTCTTCTAGTTATGCGGCTGTGATTTTCACAACCGCATAACAGGTCAAAGTCCTGCCTATCTGTTTAAGCCCTAATAGTGTTAGTATTAAGAGCTTTCTTCTCCCTTTTAGGTAATTTTCCTTGGTTCCTGTTCCACGTGCAGGAGAAAGCAACTAAAAGTGAGCAAGGAGCTCTCAGTATTGGGCTTCTTTCCCACGAGTGTATATCGGCCGCTGTTTTCACGGTCGGCCGATATGTTACCAGCTGTGGCGTTAAAGCTCCTGGACAGGCGCACAAATTTAATGTGTGCGCCTGTTCACTGTTGCCCCTTTCCCCTCCCTCCCCCTCACAGGCTCACCTCTGCTCTCCTCCCTGCTTGCCTAGCTCTGCCCCTGTCCCGCCCCTTGTCCACAGTCAGCAGTGGGATGGGGCGGAGCTTAGCACTGCTTCCCTCCAGCACAAAGAGCGAGCAGGGGGAGGGAGTTTAGCAGCCACGCTGCTAAACTCCCTCCCACCTCCGGCCGCTGTCATGGGCTACCATAGGAGCCCATGCAGCGACCAACGTATTCCGGCCCAAAAGATAGTTCCAGGACTATCTTTTGGGCCCGACGTGAAAATGTCGGCACTATATTCGCCGGCCAGAAACTTGTACGTCACGGGAATACGGCCATATGATCTGATGCATTGGAATCCAGTGCATCAGATGAGTGTACATCGGTGGACCGTGAAAACAGCAGTCTGATATACGCTCGTGGGCTAGAAGCCTTACCTGCATTCTGTGCAGAAAAAATACAAGCTGCAGAAAGTCTGCAGTGGAGCTTTAGCCAATAGCTGCAGAGCAGTAAATGTTGTCTGAGAACAAGACTTTGTTTTGGCAACTTTTCCTGTATGGCCCAATAACATACAGGCATATCCTATGGACAGGAGTGGTGCTCTTTCTGGAAGCAAGCGGCCATGTCTTGTCCCAGCCAACCCCTTTAGCATCCCTGCTACACTACTGACCCTATAACTGAATAGTAGGATAGCACACACTATCTAGAGGGCCACTCAAGTGAAAACATATTTTTCCATCCCTGTACCCCTCACCTGCCATTTTTGCCTGAGGCGCGGATTGCGTGTGCGGGAAAACAGCTGCAGCATGCTCCATTTCAGTGCGGATCTTCCGCGGGGACGGCTCACGCAGGCTTCTATTGAGGCCTATGGAAGCCGTCCAGATCCGCAGCTGAATTCCTGCTCTCCGGCACGGGAGCTCCAAAAAAAAAAAAAAAAAAAAGAGTGCACGGCCCATGCGCGCGGCACGCTCCCGGCCCACCGAGCACATCCGCTGGGCCGCAGAAAGAAGATCTGGCCGCGACGGAGGGAAGATCCGCAGCGTCCGGACAGGTAAGTTATTCTTTTTAGGCATCATGTCCGTGGGAAAGGAGGGACCCGCTGCGGGATTCTGCATGAAGAATCCACAGTGGGCCTTATTTTCCCCGTGGACATGAAGCCTAAGGGTGCACCATTCTCGTGGCCTGTGGAATTCCGTCAGTCAGACTCCCAACAATCAGACAGTAATCTTAATTATGTGAGGTAACGGCTTTATGTGCTGTCCTGCTAGTCTGTTATTGGACACTACCCTGGAGCTACGACCGTGCGTTCTACTGGGATGTGCACCTCCATCATTTCAGTATGCTAATATTCATGGTGCTGTCTCAATCACACATTACATGTTTCCAGTAGCTCCATTTCACTCATTTCCAATGCCCGTTTCACTGTGCAAAGGGATTTGATCTTGGGCATTTCCCAATGAAAGCTTCACTCTATACACAGACACATCCTGCCGATGTTAGAAGGGTTTACCATGAAGCAATCTAACACTGATGTGTGAATTCGGTTAAAGATAGGGAAATGGTCAAAGATTCCCAAGTTTATTTTCACATTACATCATTACTGAAAGTAAAAACAGGAACCTTTACGGGGTTTTTCAGGGAAATACTATTGATGATGTATCCTCAGGATGAGTCACCAACAGTTGATCAGCCGGGGTCCACCAGTCAAGACCCCAGCGGATGAGCTGATTGGGCACCCGCTGTCAGCAAAGTAATACACGGGTTAGAGCAAACGGCATGTTCTCAATCGCAAAATCTTTCATTCTCCCACTAAAAATGGTTTTAACATTTCAAGTTTCAGATTGACATTCAGCGAAGCAGACAACCCTTTGCAGGAGCCAAGGACTGGTCCTAGAAAAATGTAGGAAAAGTGACTTTATTTTCCTCATATGTCCGGAACATAGAGAATTATAATGTATATTGATAATTTAGAATATAAAATAGGCAAATTTCAAAAAAATAAGTTCTTTTAAATTAGGCCCATAGAATTAGAATTACCGGTGGGCCTCCTGTGAGCCGGTCTAAAACTATAGGGAAACAAGTTAAAGAGACTCTTATCTACTTTAAGCAATATAAGCTACGTTTATGGGCTCAAAGTAAGTGAGCCGCTGAGTCCGGGGATGTAAGTTTTATACTTCTCTTTCCTGCCCTCAAACCCACTGCTGCAATGCATTGCGGTACGCACTAAGTAGTTCTCCCATTCTATGCGAAGAATGGGAAGACTCCTTAGCGCACAGCTCAATGTATTTAGCGGCGAGCTTGAATAAGTGTGTGTGTGTGTGTGTGTGTATAAAACTTACATCCCTGGACTCAGCGGGTCACCTACTTTGAGCCCATAAGCTTAACTTATTGGGCTCAAAGTAGCTTACAGGTTCCTTTTAAATACCCAATAAGTGGTTTATAATTGACATACATATATGATTGGGTGGCAAGAAATTCTTACAGATCCCTAATAATGTAAAATCAACTGGAGTGTAAGACAGTTAAGGAGTTATTTCTCAATCAAATAGTCTTCCATGCTGTATCCAAAAATTGAGTACAGTGTAATATACAGATCAGTAGCAGTCAGTCTCTTTGTAGGAAGGGAGGTGGAGAACAGGAGAGGTAGAAAGGCAACTTATGTTGCTGCAACTCATATTTCATTAACCAAGATCTCCCTCTATTCCTTTTTCAAAAATCAAGTGTGAATACATATACAATCAGTTCCTCTTAGGATGGAGAGTAGTAGACGGCTTTGTGAGGAGCAATGTGCATCTGAACGACAAAGCAATCTGTGTATAAAGAGTCTTAACTCTCATTTTGAAACATTCTAAAAATGGCTCCAAAACTCTTTGATAGAATCCAGGCCCATTTTTTATATAGTGCCCCTAGTTCCACGAAGCCCTCAGTGTAAGACAATCTGATTCTGAGTACAAATGAAAGGTAGTGGATTATATGGACGACCTCCCTAAATTCCTGGACCTGTTTCATTCCAGGTGATAGATACTCCATTTCTGATGCAAAACATCGGAACATAAAATATACTTAACAAAAGCAAACTTCTTCAAACACCAGTGGTCAAGCTACAAAAACAGAAACACCGTCTGTGCACGGTCCATAAAAGGACCTACTAGAATGTCTGAAAGTCCAGCTTCTTATGATCAAGTCCAAGTAGGTCTGCTGACATTACATCCTTCACTGGACCATACCTAGAAAAACAATGAGCTTGATATCTACCTATATACATCGATTCTTCTCCATGGTAAGGCCATAGCTGATAGATCTATGTTCATCTGATAAAGAATGGAGCTCAATGAATTGTTTCAGCTGTGAGCAAATACAGAAAGTATAGCTGGACTTCAGATATTAAGTTAAAGTTCAAGGATTTCATTTGTAAGACTTTGGACCAATGTCTTAGAACTATAAGACATTGTAATAGACCATATCTTTCATAGTTTGCTCAGCCATTGACTGATTTTCTGATGAATTCTCCACTTCTCCATAACTGTACGAGTTCTCCTCAAAGTCCTCCATTTCTTGTTGGCTATCCAAATCCTTGGCTTCGCGGTCAGGAAGGTCCATTATTGTGTCTGTAGAGGAACAGTAAAGATTACTAAACCCCTTAAGAAATTATAGACATCAGGCATAATTACTGTCTCAGAAAAAGCAACGTTTCGACCCAACGCAGAGGTTTTTTTTGTCAGGAATGCTTGACGAAGACCTCGGCGTGCATCAAAACATTTCTTTTGTTTTTTGTGTGTAGGATGCAATGATAAATAGCAAACATTTTCATCTATGTGGGAGATCACATATTTTTTCTTGATTTGGATGTGAAACTGTTTTTTTAAGATATAGTGAATTTTGTATCCTTAGTAGAGTTGAGCAAACATACTCTGCTGAGCTTGATGCTCGTTCGAGTATTAGCGTACTTGATGGTGCTCGTTACTCGAACGAGCATCAAGCCGTGTTCGACTCCGCCCCAGTTTTTGGCTCCTCCCTGCTGTGACGTGCCTGTTTTGGCTCCTCCCCGCCGCAGCGCGTCATTGGCAATTTTTTTGGCAGGCAGGTGAGGGGGAGGGAAAAAAAAAAAGCTCGGCACCCGGCGTCCCACATACAAAAATTCTCGAGTCTCCCATTGTAGTCAATGGGGTTCGTTACTCGAGTAGAGCTCTCGAATTTTACGAAAAGCTCGACTCGAATAACGTGGACTCCAGCATTTGGGTGCTCGCTCATCTCTAATCCTTAGTAAACTGGCAGTTGTCTGAGTGTGCTGCCAATAAAAGTACTCTTTGAGTTAACTTTCTGCAATGGAAGACCATGTCTCAAGAGGCTGCTCCTTCACGATAGTTTTATAACCTTTATCCTAGTCAAATATTTTACATAATTTTACACATCACTTCATTACAATTAGTGATGAACAAACTTTTAAAAACTGCGATTTGACTGGTTCTCAGAACATTTGTAAAAAGTCTGGTTCGGTTCCGAATTAGTTTGAACCGGACTGGAAGTTCACCAAAACCCCCTAAAATTGGTGTATACATTGTCCAAGAGCTATAAAAGCTTAGAGAGTTATATAGGGCTCTTAGACAGTGTTATAGACCAGTGTCCAAGTCTAGTGTTGAACGAATCGAACCAGTAGAACCCTCTTTCGAACAGAACTTTGCTAAAAGCTTGGTTCGAGTTCATGCTGATCCAACTTTTTAGAAAAGTTCAATCCAAAACAGGGCTTTACTGGTTTGGTTCTCTCAACACTAATTACAATAATTACCTCAATATTGGTGCCACGATACTAAGGTTGTTTCTAGAAGTCTACTGTATGTGGCCAGATTTGTTTTGGCAAGATGGATGCCCCTATAAGAAAAAAAAAAATCAATACTTTTTTTTTTTTAAACTAATGAGATTGCATGTGTCTATTTTATTGATGCTAGTGATGGAACAGGAGTAAGCAGAGATGGCCTGGTTGTCCGTAGGTGAAAATAGGTGACAGGTACATATGACTTTCATACAGTAGACAGGTGACAGGTACATATGACCGTCATACAGTAGACAGGTGACAGGTACATATGACTTTCATACAGTAGACAGCTGACAGGTACATATGATTATCAAACACTAAACAGGTGACAGGTACATATGACCGTCATACACTACACAGGTGACAGGTACATATGACCATCATACACTACACAGGTGACAGGTACATATGACCGTCATACACTACACAGGTGACAGGTACATATGACCGTCATACACTACACAGATGACAGGTACATATGACCATCATACACTACACAGATGACAGGTACATATGACCATCATACACTACACAGGTGACAGGTACATATGACCATCATACACTACACAGGTGAAAGGTACATATGGCTATAATACACTACACAGATGACAGGTACATATGACTATCGTACATTACACAGCTGACAGGTACATATGACTATCATACACTACACAGGTGACAGGTACATATGACCATCATACACTACACAGGTGACAGGTACATATGGCTATCATACACTACCCAGATGACAGGTACATATGACTATCATACACTACACAGGTGACAGGTACATATGGCTATCATACACTACCCAGATGACAGGTACATATGACTATCATACACTACACAGGTGACAGGTACATATGGCTATCATACACTACCCAGATGACAGGTACATATGACTATCATACACTACACAGGTGACAGGTACATATGACTATCATACACTACACAGATGACAGGTACATATGACTATCATACACTACACAGATGACAGGTACATATGACTATCATACACTACACAGATGACAGGTACATATGACTATCATACACTACACAGATGACCGGTACATATGACCGTCATACACTACACAGGTGACAGGTACATATGACCATCATACACTACACAGGTGACAGGTACATATGGCCATCATACACTACCCAGATGACAGGTACATATGACCATCATACACTACACAGGTGACAGGTACATATGACCATCATACACTACACAGGTGACAGGTACATATGACCATCATACACTACACAGGTGACAGGTACATATGACCATCATACACTACACAGGTGACAGGTACATATGACCGTCATACACTACACAGGTGACAGGTACATAGGACCGTCATACACTACACAGGTGACAGGTACATAGGACCGTCATACACTACACAGGTGACAGGTACATATGACCGTCATACACTACACAGGTGACAGGTACATATGACCGTCATACACTACACAGGTGACAGGTACATATGACCGTCATACACTACACAGGTGACAGGTACATATGACCGTCATACACTACACAGGTGACAGGTACATATGACCGTCATACACTACACAGGTGACAGGTACATATGACCGTCATACACTACACAGGTGACAGGTACATATGACCGTCATACACTACACAGGTGACAGGTACATATGACCATCATACACTACACAGGTGACAGGTACATATGACCATCATACACTACACAGGTGACAGGTACATATGACCATCATACACTACACAGGTGACAGGTACATATGACCATCATACACTACACAGGTGACAGGTACATATGACCATCATACACTACACAGGTGACAGGTACATATGACCATCATACACTACACAGGTGACAGGTACATATGACCATCATACACTACACAGGTGACAGGTACATATGACCATCATACACTACACAGGTGACAGGTACATATGACCATCATACACCACACAGGTGACAGGTACATATGACCATCATACACTACACAGGTGACAGGTACATATGACCATCATACACCTCACAGGTGACAGGTACATATGACCATCATACACCACACAGGTGACAGGTACATATGACCATCATACACCACACAGGTGACAGGTACATATGACCATCATACACTACACAGGTGACAGGTACATATGACCATCATACACTACACAGGTGACAGGTACATATGACCATCATACACTACACAGGTGACAGGTACATATGACCATCATACACTACACAGGTGACAGGTACATATGACCATCATACACTACACAGGTGACAGGTACATATGACCATCATACACTACACAGGTGACAGGTACATATGACCATCATACACTACACAGGTGACAGGTACATATGACCATCATACACTACACAGGTGACAGGTACATATGACCATCATACACTACACAGGTGACAGGTACATATGACCATCATACACCACACAGGTGACAGGTACATATGACCATCATACACCACACAGGTGACAGGTACATATGACCATCATACACCACACAGGTGACAGGTACATATGACCATCATACACCACACAGGTGACAGGTACATATGACCATCATACACCACACAGGTGACAGGTACATATGACCATCATACACCACACAGGTGACAGGTACATATGACCATCATACACCACACAGGTGACAGGTACATATGACCATCATACACCACACAGTTGACAGGTACATATGACCATCATACACTACCACTTATTAATTTCAATATACCAGCCAAATTGTTGATTTTTCACGAATGAACAAAAGAAGCTACAGTAAACTGCTGCAAGGATATTTATAGAAATAATGTATAAATACGATGTAGGCGAGGGCTGAACATGCTTAAAACAGCAGGTAAACTCATTTTTGCACCAAACACATGTATTTCGTTCATCCTTTACCAGAGAAATCAACAAATCTGAGGGCGTATTGAAATGAAAGAGCAGTAGTGTATAAAGGAACAAAAGAAGGATGGATGTAAATATAACAATATGCAATCACAGCCAACATATGCTAAAGATCAAGTCCTGAAACGTGCTACGAACTTCCTTCGTTTTAGGCCTCCGCACACAGCACAGAAGATAAGCAGGACTGCATGCTGTGCTCTGCCTGCAGAAAGCTGATTACAGCTGATAACATTGTTAGAGCTGGTCTCAGTTCTCAGCCTGGCATGCTGTGTTTGCTGTCCATGGTGCTGAATTCTTCACGGGGAGTCCGTGGCTGAACAATGGAGCTAATTGCAGAGCTCAGACCTTCAGAAGCTCATTTGCATGCAAATGAATCTAATAAAGTACTAATAGCAATTAGTGCCTATTAGTACTTTATGCAAAACAATTGAAAGATCGTTTTGAAAGATATCTGTGTGTGTAAATGGGCCTTTATACGTGCTCTCTGATTGGTCAGAACTGCACTGGCCAATCATAGAGGGACAGCAGAGAAAAACAATTGCAGGTATTCTACTCCCTCTCCTTCCTGTCCTAGGACCGAATCTGTAAGCAAAGGTTTGTGTCTGGTGGCATTTTCTTGACAATTATCGTAGTTTTTCTTAAAGAAAAGATGTAGATTCTTACCTTGGTTTTCCAAACTGATGTCCATCACCCCATGTTTGACTTTCATATGACGACTGAGGTTGCCTTTCAGGTTGAACTTGCTGGAGCAATATGGACATTTAAAAGGCTTGTATCCTGCATGAAGGTGCATGTGACCCAGCAAATTATACATTCGGTTGAAAGATTTTCCGCAAACCTAAAAAAGAATGTGATAGAAATAGGGGAGTTATGCAGTGCAGGTCCTGGCGGGTGGTATTACGGTCTATTCTATATAACTGGAAGCAAAATGAGACACATTACAATGAATCTGCACATCCTGAGGAAATAGTGAAGCCAAACACTTCATACACAGCTAGGGTCTTTTATTCTTACTGCATTACATAATGTTTGGGGCTGGAGCCCTTCAATGATATATCAGTAATAACTTCTTGCCTGCAATTTTACCGCATTCAGTCTGGGAACAGAGGGGCTAATTGGGTAAACCCTGACCCACACCAACCAATTACCATTACAGGGCAAAATAGGCTGCATTTAAAGTGTAATGGAATGAAGAATTCTCAGCTCTGATATGCTCCAGACTGAAAATGTCTTTAGAAAGCCCTTAAAAACCTCCAGCAATATTTTATTAGACAAATGATGGCTTTGTCTGCTGCAGACAGAAAACGCTCTACCTCTACCACAAATATTACCCCTCTATAGTCGCTGCAATGCCTATGTGACAGGTAGATAGGTTGCAGTAGAGTCATAAACTGGAAATACATATTCTGCAGTGACCAGTATGGCATTTTATGCTTGCCCTTTTTGTGCTGACCATAGCCATATTCCTAAGAATGCAGCCTGTAGGCCAGGTGGGCAATGTTTTTGCCACACATCTAGGGCATTCTACAAATACGAGGCACAAACACTGTACTTTAAGGCCTCTGCTCAAGTGTGTAGAGGAAATCCAATATAAGTGCAATAAAATAGAAGTTGTATTCAAGTTGTAAGGTCTCCAAATTTTTTTTGGTGGAGGAATGGGAGCAGACAAAAACATGGAATACATTTCAGAGGACACAAACATTCCTCGAGGACGGCAGCATCGTCCAGTGCACAGAACCCAAGTGACAGCGACTTGAGTTAGCTGTGGTTTCAATACTTAAAATGGCAACGTTCATGCTCCAAGAAAAGTGGGTTACATCAATTTTCTTCACTTGTGCAAAATGACACCTTTGATGGTTATGAGGTGAAGGGGACAGGGACGTGAAAATGTGCATTTGTGTGTGCAACAGTTCAAAGGAGGCCGAAAGTTGTGTGATAAAGAACTAAGGGCTTAGTCACACGGGCGTTTGTACGTGCGTCTGTCAGTTACGTTTCCAATAGAACCAATGCTTTTCAATGGGAACGGGCACATGTGCGAATTTTACATGCACACAAACGCATACGGCAAAAATTATAGGACACCGGTTTGCAGAATACATCTAACTGCGTTCCGCGCAAATCGGTGTTCTGTGTATGTGAAACCCCTGGATGCTGCCGCATCATACACTACACAGATGACAGGTACATATGGCTATCATACACTACACAGGTGACAGGTACATATGACTATCATACACTACACAGATGACAGGTACATATGGCTATCATACACTACACAGGTGACAGGTACATATGACTATCATACACTACACAGATGACAGGTACATATGGCTATCATATACTGTCACAGCCGTGGCAGAGGATTTCTTCATCTCAGTGATAATGGGACTCCCCGCGGAGATGAAGAAATCCTCTGCCACAGCTGTCACAGGGTAAGTGGTTTCATTAAAAAAAATAAAATAAAATTAGGAGACCACAGAACTTGAATGCACCTCCAGCAATTTTCCTGGTCACTGTAATGAGAAATTGTGCCTTTGTCGGACACTGAGAAGTTCTTGGCTTAGAAGGGCCACTACTTAGCCTGGCTTGTACCTTGCACTTGAACGGCTTGACAGGGGAGTGCACTATCATATGGGTCTTCAGCGTTTGCTTCTGTACAAAGGTCTTAAAGCAGATATGGCACTGGAATGGGCGAACACTGGCATGGATCAGCATGTGGCGCTTCATGTTGGCATGCAGAGTGAATTCCCGCCCACATACCTCACATTTAAACTCCTTTACTCCCTGCAACAAATAAAGAATACAGATTAAGAGTCTGAAGGACAATGAATAGTTGATATTAAGAAATGCTGCCTGACATACCAGTTTCTTAGAATGTCAATGGAGGGTGCGGTTGAGGATCAAAGAAAGCAGCACATTGTGCATGTAGGTGACGTCATAATCCCGTATGCGATCTCTGCCAGCAGAGCTTAAGCATTGCAATGAGCACAACTCTGCGAGGCTCGCAGCGGTGTGCACATACGCTCGTGTAAATGAGCCCTAAAGATCAATGGGTCATCACGTACACACTGCCTATATATATATATATATATATATATATATATATATATATATACATACATACATACATACATACATACACACACACACACACACACACATATATATATATATATATATATATATGTGTGTGTGTGTGTGTGTGTAAATTAAGACCTACCAAAAGTTTTAGACAGGTGTGAAAAAAGTGCTGCAAAGTAAGAATGCTTTCAGAGATAGACGTGTTAATAGTTTATTTTTGTCAGTTAAAAATGCAAAGTGAATGAACAAAAGAGAAATCTGAATTAAGTTAATATCTGGTGTGAGCGCCCGTCACTTTCACAACAGTACTTTTGTGCCGTAATGTGCCTACACCCCTTCAATGCTGGTCGGATAGTTCTGTAACCTACCATCTTCAGCAAGCTGACATATTCCAGTAATTTGTGGCCCCTGCATCTGATCTACAAGATGCTGTTCCTCTTACACTTAGCAGCACTGGCTAACACGGTACCGTTGCCTTAGTAGTGTCAGATACTCTTGTAGAGATGATGATGTGACAGGTCTATATAATCCCCTGCACATCCTGCAATGTGGTCTACATGATACGGTGTACGAGGCGCGCTGATGGAGAAACAGAACAGAAAGGACAGTCCAGGATGATCTGCACAGACAAACAACAGCGGAGCTGGATAAACCAGCGGGAAACATTTCTTTGGACCGGATCACAGTTTAACTCTTTCCAATCCAATTTGTATCCTGGTTTTCCTAGGGGGCTTATTTTTTTTTCTGCTGTTATACAACGGCACTATCTGCTGGCTAAAGCCAGTACTGCATGAGGTGACACGTTGGATAGGCTTTTACAGCAGAGAGGCTGGCAATATACAGTAAGAGAACCCCGACGGATGTCTTCGAACATCAGAGCTGTACAGCCTTAAATCATAATGTCTTAAGACGTCAGACAGTGGATTGGAAAGAGTTAAAGGATCTAAAAGTTTTGATACTCAAAGGACTTTGTTAAATATGAAATAAAATGGGAATTTAAACTCATTAAGACTTTTTAGATATTAACACATGGTCTTAAGAAAGTCCTGGGGTATGTGTCCTATTAGCTGGATACTTCCCAGCTTTTCTGTGATTTCCTAATCATCAGCTCTTCACCTTTCATCTTATACACAAGCCTAAGGGTGGTTTCACATCTGCACCCCCAGGGTTCCACTTTCCTGCTCCATTGGATGGAAGCAAACTGCGCCGAATGGACCGCACTGACCATAATGGGGTCCGTTCCGTTCAGCTGCTTGGCTTTTAGAGGGAAGAAAAAGCTCTGCATGCAGCACTTTATCTTCATGTATTTTGCACCGAACCTGCGGCAGAACCTCCGACCGGAGTTACCAGCGCAGATGTGAAACCGCCCATATCCTATACCTCTAGTTTATCTATATGTACATGCTGTGCTCTTCCTCCCATTGTCATACTGCCTGTTTTAAATGTAGATTAATCACATTGTGTCTCTGCCTATAATCTAGGCCTGATGAAGAGGCAGTCATGTTTCTCATTAGCCAGTAAAGGTATCGCCTCCATTATACTTCTGTCTTTTTTTTTTCTACAAGAGTATTTAACGTTACTGAGATTTTTCCGACTAACCAGGTACCGCACTACATCTTGTTTTTACCTTCACGTGACACTAGAGGGCGCAAGACGGCAAGAAAAAAAGATAATTGCCCATCCAAAGAAAACAAAAAACGAATGCATTTAAAAGAGGGAAAATAGACATGTAACAACTCTGTTGCTAGCCAACATGCAAACCAATTCTCTATAAACATGGGCTGAGAGGAATAACAGCCAATTTGTATGTATTTACAGAACAATATATAAGGAAGGCAGTGTAATTGGCTATTGGATACACCATCTCAGATTCCTTCCCTCATCAGAACTTTGCAGCATCTAGTTTGCTGCTGTTGGTCCTTGGATTATTATGGGTTAAATGCATCATAAGGATGCAAGAGAAAGACGAACATACAATAGCTAAATACTTTTAAAAAAAACCCTCTAATCATATAGACGTACTATATAATGGGAGCGTAACTACAATACCTTGTGTGTAAGCGAATGCTGCTTGAGATGATGGATTTGGCTGAACTCCATGCCACATTCTTTACAGACAAACGGTCGTACATTCTGATGCTTCAGCATATGGTTCTGCAGCTGGCTGCGGTAGTGAAACGACTTGTTGCACTCCATACATTGGTACATGGTGGGTCCTTGGTGTGACGAGATGTGACGTTTCAGCTGCGTTAGGGTAGCAAAGTCCAGTCCACATTCAACACAGACGTGGCACCTGCCATTTTCATGCTTAACTTCGTGGGCTTTGAGTTCACTGGGGTAGGCAAAGCCCCGGCCACAAAAGCGGCAGCTGTAGGGTTTGATGTCTGTGTGCAGTAACATGTGTCTTTTCAGGTGGCTGGTCTGTGTGAAGGCTTTGTTGCACACCTCACACTTATGGGGTCTTGTCCCCTGGTGTGTGAGGAGGTGAGTTTGTAAATGACTTGGCTGCTTGAACAGTTTGTTGCAGTGCGGGCACGAGTGGGGTTTGATGCCGCTGTGCCCCAGGATGTGTGTGACCAAGTTGTACTTTGAGGTATAGGATTTCTCACACATTCGGCACTGCCACCTCTTCTGGCGATCACCAGCCTCCACGAGGTAAGAATCGTCAATCTGTACATTTATATCCAACCGATCCAACTGAGCCTTCTTGTTGCGTTCAATGGTTTCAGCAGTATCTGTTTCATGTTCAATAGATTCAGGCCACATAAAGCTTTGCACGTTGTCCTCCGTCTTGGGTGATCCATCTCTTGGGTTTCTAGTGTCACTTGGCCCAAAACTACACTGGCTTTGCATACTGTCCAAGCTGGAGTTCCCAGGGATCATTGGTGGGGCTGGGTAGGAGTTTTGCATGGGATGGTGTAATACGCGTCGATAATCAGGGTCCACATCATGACGCGCTCTTTCCCTAAAGTGACGGAGCCTCTTTGGCTTCCTATGGAAGGTACTGAGGTCGATCATCTTCATGGAACTGTTTTGTACAGTGTTGTCACTTGTCTGCTCCTGAGTATCTTGTGGAGCCACTTCTTCACTTTCACCTTCTTCACTTTTGGCTCCTATTGTAACCTGGCAGATTTCTCCTGCATCTGTCTCCTCTTCAGGTTTTTCACATTTAATTTTTGGAACCACTCTGACGGGAAGGCGCTTCTTCCGTTTCGGATGTTTTTCCAAATCCAAGGCGTCATCTTCTAGTGGCTCCGCTGCAACTTTGCCCCCAGTGTTCAGGTAGTTTTCATCTTCTGGCTGCTCAGCCTCAATAGGTCCAGTATCTGAAAAGTCACTCCTGGAGGCAGGAAAGAATCCACTTGGGCTGATTGTGGCTCCAAAAAGTTCATTATCGGATACCAGGCCCAAAACAGCAGCCTGTGCTATAGAAAGCACCACCACGGCATCGGTTTGTGTGCCAAAGTCAGCGAACCGATCCATATTACATACCATCAGAATGGCATGCCCTCCCTGTAGAGAAAGAACACGTTTTCATTATATTATCTGAAAACTACGACCCTTCTCAGTTTGATCATGTCACACCTACATTTATAACATGTAATTGGGGATATTTTACAGAGCTGTTTACATAAAAATTGGCTAAAGGGGTTGTAGCAGAATTAGCTTTTATCACTGACCCATAGAATAGGTGATAAATGTCTCATTGGTGGGGGTCTCAGTGCGGAGACCCCTACTGATGCCAAGAACATGGGATTATGTCCCCGTATTCTCATCACTGTGAGGATGTTTCTTCCTCCGCAGTGACATCAGATTGAATGGAGCGATGGCCGAGCTGCTTCATTCATTTCAGTGGAGCTGATGAAAATAACTGAGCGCTTGTACTCGGCAGTCTCCGGGAATCCCATTGACATTGAATAGAGCAGAACAGTGCATGTGCAGCCATCGGTTCATTCAATCACCTCCTCACTACGGAGCAGTTCAGTAAGCCTGCAGTGAGGAGAAGGGGGGGGGGGGGTAGACACAGGACCCCTGTTTTTAGGATCAGTAGAGATGTCAGTGGTTAGACCCCCTCTAATTGGACTTTTTTCATCTATCCTATGGATAGGTGCTTAAAGTTAATTTTGGTACAACCCCTTTAACGTTACTGTCATTTTCATCAGATTTCTTTTTCCGCACAGTAAAGTCCTGTACTGTAATGTTAAAGGGGGCTACATTAAAATCAAAAAATTCCCTTGAGGGCTTGAAATGGAATGGGATCCGAGTTTCTGATATCTACTTTTTTCCAATTCCTTCTCTTAGCAAAGATTAACAAGGGACTTCCAGGAGTAAATAGTGTAAAGGCCCATTTACACGGAGCGATGATCGCTCAAAAATCGCTAAAAAGTGAACATTTGAGCAATAATTGTTGCGTCTAAACGCGCGGCCATCGTGTACATTTCGTACACGGCTAGCTGATCGTTAAATTCAGGCCAAACTAAAAATCGTCGTCCAGCCTTATCAGTAGTTCTCCATGGGTAGTGCTGATAGCATTGTTTCCCGTTGGAGAACAAAGGAACTGAAAGCAGATAAGAGCCCTCCAGCTACTAAATGCTTTCAGCTTAGACTTCATTTGCACACTAAATCGCTATTAAGTAGCTGAGTAGCTACTTAATAGTTTATGCAAAATGATCGCTCAAAGCTGTCACTCAAACTGTGGTTTGAGCAAGCTTTGAGCGATCATCGGGCCGTGTAAATGGGCCTTTGGTAAGGTGCTGTGACATATATTGCATATAGGAAGTCTGTTCTTCTATGTACAGAAGGGCAATATTTCTTAGAGGTAACATGCATGTAACATTTGTTGCAACAGCATTCCAACCATGAACACCATATTAATATCAACATTACAATCATACATATAAGGCTTATTTCGATTCCGACAATTCCTTCTAGGGGAAGGTTTTCTTTATTGTCCTAAGAGGGAGTACATTGCACCTCTATTAGCCAGAGCTACTACAAAAAGCATCACCACTTTCACAAACATCTAGGCAATTTTAACCCAACTATGGTAACTTTCTGCGGTAAATTACCTAAAGCCATCGAAAAGCTATTTCTTAACACAAGTAGACCCATTATAAAGCAATTTAAAGAGTAAATAAACTGTAGTGCAGAAAGTTATCGGAACACCTTAAATGTCAAGTTACATTTGGAGGCCCCTGTACATTACAGACAACTCATGGATTTCAATGGACTCTGTAAAAGGTTTCTTTCCCCCAAGTAGTGGCAATGCAGGGAAATGGAGCACTTGATGCCTCTACAAATTGCTGACTGACTCTTGTAAAAAAAAAAGGGGTTGAACATTTTTAGAAAATATGTTCCTCCTTTGCAAAACCTAACTTAGATTTTACTGAATATAGGCAAATCAAAAAGAAAAAGCGTTAACATGAATTCTGGAAATGCAGTAGTGGCTTCCCAAATACTCTGGGAGGGACTACTGGAGGATTACTGCTTGTGGTAATAGGAATTCCTCCATTTTTTCTTGGGCCTGGACATCTGACTTCCTATATTAAAGAGCTGCAGTCGTGCAGAGCTTTTGCGGTTTCCCAGAGAACATGACAGATGGGTGAATGCATAGTCCTGTATAGAGCAATTCTAGCACATATTCATTTTCAGTGAGTCAGGACAGGAATATTAACAGCTGCTTTAATTGTAAGCAAACACTGCACAACCTATTGAAACTCCAAAAGAAGGCGGCTGTTGTAATGGAAAGGGGATCTGTAAGGAAAAGATGCAGCGTTCCAGGCATGATCCCTGGATAACTGCTAATTCCGAGGAGCTAGTGACATGCTTTACATGGTAGCAGGACATTGCGGAATGTGGCACTGGCACCAATACTAATGAAGTCTCCCGTATGACAGACACTTTGACACAAGTTGCTACAGTTTTATACTTTCTGTCAAATGTCTATTCTAATGACCTTCAGCAAGGCTGTCAAAACTGGCTGGATGGATTTACCACTAAGCAGGTAAAAACCAGGTAATCCCTCCTCATGTGGAACTGTGTTCACTCTTATTCCTCCCTGCACCTGCTTGCTCTGAGCTGCAGAGTAACCTGAGTGGGAAGGTGACAATTATTCCTAAAATTGTGTTCAAGGGAAGAGAAATATCATTGATACTCTGTGTTTTGGGTAAATGTGCCAGAGAGTTTCGCTAATTAGAAAACCTTCCTAGTTTGACTGCTAAAAAGTTCGGCGCTGCAAAGCAAAGTCCTCAGGCTCCAATCTCACTTAGAAACCTTAAAGAGTAGCTGCACTTTGTTTTTTTTTTACTAAAATGTACCGATTGCAAGCATTTTTGCAATAATTATCAGCCTATTCTATACATTTTTGTACAAAACCCCTATTCAGCTTACATTTAGAACATGCATTTTTTTTCCTGGTATTTTTCAAGTCTTATAGAAAAGCCTATGAGAAAAATGCCTGAAAAATGCACCACACCTAGAGCATAGAAAAAACTCACAAACTCCAAAAAAGTCACAAATCAAAATGCTTTATATAAAACACACTACCCTGGAAATAAGACCCTGTCTTATATTAATGTTTGCCCCAAAAGAGGCACTAGGTCTAATTTTAGGGAGGTCTTATTATACTTACCTTCCGCAGACTCGGCCATGTCCTTCCTGCTGCTCTGCAGAGCTCCGGTGTGGTTCTGCAGTCCTCCGCCACTCATACAACATCACTTCCTGGTTACAGGATTCATAAATCCCGCCTCCAGGAAGCGATGGCTGTGATTGGTTCTTCGACTGCTACTCAGCCAATCAATGAAGTACTCAATGAACCAACCACAGCCATCACATTGATTCATCGAGCAACGCTGCTCAGTCAATCAACAGTCATCAAGTTATGGAGGCGGGATTTATGAATTGGTTGAGCCGGGCTTTCAAATCATAAAGCCAATAGAGAATTTGGGAAAATACATTTCTAACAATTAGCTCTCAATATAGGTCTAAATTCTTCACGAGGATTCATGCATGACTGGGAAGTATGAAAAATCTATAGCACAGATAACACTGCTGTCCTGGTGACCCCCTAACACTAATTCAAAGACCATAAAACCTTTACTCCTTTATCAGTGACTATTTAAAGACGTTTCTATTTCTGTTGTAGTATTCTTTTAAGTGCAAATTATTCACATCCATGTCTGTGCCTTGTCATAAGTATGTGTGTATAAATATGCATGCCTCTTCGGATCTATTTCATTTAAGCCTGAAGAAGAACCCTGCGTTGGGTCAAAAGCTTGCTGTAACATCATGTATTTTTGTTAGCCATTTAAAGGCATCATATCTACAAGATTACTTGGTTTCTCTTGCTGGAAAAATCCCATTTTGCTCTACTGGCTAACACGGTACCAAACTTTTTACATATTACCAGGTCTGACATGCAGAGCAACCAGTGTCACCCACTATGCTAGACAAGGACTAGGGGTTCTGGACTGCAGCACTGTGGCGCACATGTCTAGGCAAGTAAAATGTGATTATAGAGAAGTAGGTAATTCAATTATTATTCACACCAGAGAATAATGTGTCTCCCTATACAGTCTATATCACATGTACTATAAAATATAAAGCATCCCAATTTTCCTTTATTACAAACAAGTCCTACACCAGTATCCATCACGCTGATGTAACTTGTTCTGACACGATGGTTAGGAAAAACTAAGTGAGTGGTTAACACCTAATTCTGTAAAGTGTGCCACTGAGAGGGAAGATGGCTGATCCAGAGACTTAATAAAACTTTAATCAGTTCACAGATCGGTCATGCAACTTGAGCTAGGTGCAAAAACAGCAAATGTGTGCATCTAACCAGCCACTGGTTCAACTATAGAAGGTCTGATAGCCAAGAATATTCACTGATACAAAAGGATCGGCAGCACGGCCGACACACTGGAACCAGTGATGAACAGAGGCTTGTTCCCTGGGCACTGTGCTATTAGTCAGTAGGTGAGAAGTATGGGGATTTACAGATTGTTCCATCTCGTGTGATCCGCATACAACTACTGCGCTGGACTTCTTCATAGTAACTTCACATTCACCATATGGCCTTTTGCCTGAGGTTGTACATTAAGTTATACTGTGTACACAAGCATCAGAAGAATTCCAGGTCACATGAAAATGCTTCCACGTGTTGAGGTCCACATACCTTGTAGCATTGTAATCCCATGATACACCTCTATAGAATATCAACATGAAAGCCATAGATGCCGAATTGGTGCAGGTTTCACCTATAATGAGAACAAGAGTCCCAGGACACTGGTTCACCAATTCAAAGTGAACACTTTCCCCATTGAAGTCTATGGTGGTTATGACAAGAGACAACAAGTGAAACTATGTTCTTTCCACATCTATACTTTAATGGAGAGATCCTCGAACAGTATGGCCATAAGTATGAATCAGAGGAGGGTTTCTGGGACTTTGAATTATTAATTGGGAAGTTAGACCGTAAGCTCAACAGAGATTGATGTGACCAGTGCTGATCTTTGTGTTGAGGATATGTAAGCAATGGAAGGTGCATACATGCAAACAAGTTATCATTAAACTTTCCAACAACGCTATATGAATCTATGTAGGCTCTGGTCACATTTGTGGCATAGCTTCCATTCTAGCATAGCCCGAACTGGCACACGATTGCGATGGCCATCAATTTGACTGGGAAGAATAGCTCTGCATGCAGCACTTATTCCAGTCACAAGTATCTACAATGGAGTCTCCAACCAGAAAACACTCATTTGGAAAGATTCCTTTACACTGGTGTACTAATCTCTCTGCCAGCACGGTGTGCTCAGTGCCACCAGGGAAACCTCACCCAAGAATTTTACAGTAATTTTACCAGTTTTGTGGTGCAAATACATTGAAAACATACAGCAATCAACAAAATGCCACATTTATGAAGCCTGTGCACAACTTTAAAGGGAACCTGTCAGCTTAAAGGTGCAGTTCACACTGCAGGCATCATGTTATAGAGCAGGTTGTTACATAGTCTTATGGGGAACGATTTAATAGAACTTGTATATTGGTTCATTTATATATCTGCTCAGGGTGACCTTAGAGGTCCAGTGGGCGGTCATATCAGTGATTGACAGCTGTATATGACTGTTCATAGAAATAAGACCGCCCACTGAACCCTTAAGGTCACCCTGAGCAGAGATATAAATGAACCAATATACAAGTTCTACTGAATCTTTCCCCATAAGACTATGTAACAATCTGCTCAGCTCCTCCTGCTCTACAAGATGATACATGCAGTTTAGACAATATGTTCAAGCTGGCAGGTTCCCTTTAACACATTCCAATCCACTGTCTGACGTCTTCCTACATTCTGATTGAAGATTGTACAGCTCCAATGTCAGAAGACGTCCGACAGGGTATTCTTACCGTCTATTGCCAGCCACTCCGCTGACGGAGCCTCTCTAGCGCACACACTCTGGCTTTAGCCAGCAGATGGCACTGTTGTATAACAGCAAAAAGAGAAAGCTTTTTAGGAAGCCCTGAATCCAAAATTCAGCAACCCAAAAAGGGTTGAAGTGGTGAAGAGGCTTCAAAAATATGGCATTTGGTCAACTGCTGTTTTTTTCAATGTATTTACATCACAAAACTAGTATAAGAACTGATAGAACTCCCCCACTGTTTCCTCTAGCATCCTGAGGACTCATCAGTGAATACCAACCTACTATTATTCATAGTAAGTTTATAAGTAAGATTATAGAACCATTATTATTTTAGGAATTTGCCAAAACATCAATTTCCTACAACAAATATATATTTGGAACTGATACTGCTATGATTCGAAATTTCAAATATGTCTTTACCCTCCTAAACTATTACTATATGTAGGCTGGAAATATACACTGACATATACATTAATCATCCATCACAATTAAAGGGAACTTGTCATCACCATCTAACCCCCCCCCCCCCCCCCCCAAAACAAACGTTGCTGTCCCAATTCCATATTCTTATATTCTTTCTTTTCCAAATGAGCCCATGTAACTCTACAATCAGGTTTCAAAGTTATCCCAAACCACATGCAAATCCGCAAGGAAGAGTCACCTGGCTGAGAAGAGTGGTGCTGCTTCATGAGCTGCTGATCTAACCATGCCAACTACAACCTCATTCGGTATAGCTAGGGGGCATGTGTCCTGAGGGCAGTTATGAGGGCAGGAGGTACACCGGCATGGACAAGCACTAATGACACACCACTCAGAGCAGCCCTCCACCCACCACACAGAATGACTCTGCTAGATATTGTATTTCTGCTCTGCCTTCAGAGTAAATCTGTCTCTCCGGCTTACCAATCAGCCTGCAGATTTATTGATAGAAGCTAAAATAAAAAATAACAGACAGAGCTCACTGGGAAGACGCATTGTGTGCTCAGACCGAGTACTTCATCAAGTTCATAGCAAGACAATCCATGGAGCTCTTTTAAAGCTGCTGCAAAAACCACCAAAGTGAATGAAAACACAATGTAATATTATATACATACACACACACACATATATGTATATACACACACACATATATGCATATATACATATTAAAGAACTGACAGTGGATATAATGTGTAATGAAGCAAACACCAAGGGGGCAGGGGGAATACAATGTATTGTGTTGGTTTACAGTAGTCTAGGTTTCTATGTGTGTGTGCGCATTCTTATCTGTGTTCAGGGGTCTCCCATTAAGTAAAGTTATACACGTTCCACAGGATAGAGGATAACTCTCTGAATGCTGGAGATACAACCACTGGATCCCCCATTGATCCTGAATGTCCTGGAATGAATGCGGAGTTAGTCACCCAAGTTGTTATTGGGTCTCATGATCACTTCAATGGGAGAGAGCTGCAGTACCATGCCAGGCCACTGCACAGAGCACCAGAGCTATGCTTCTTTCAGCAGGCCACAGACCCTTCACATCAGGCAATCGGTGGGGATGCTGGGAGTTTTACTCCTGCCGATCTGATATTGATGAATTGTATAAGTTATTCATTTTATAGTATTGGAAAGCCACCCTACGTTCTAGGTGTGTATGTACATGAGAAGGAAGAGAGCGCCGCACTGAATCTTTGCTGCAGGTAAAGAAATGCCTAGCTACAGTTTTGCCATCTGGTCAATATCCTGCTGGGAAACCTTTGATCCTGGTATTCATGTGGATGTTATGTTGGTACAGTCCACCTATCCAAACTGTGTTGTATACTAACTACACCCCTTCATGGCAATGGTATTCCCTAACAAAAAGTTCAAGGTGTTAGTGTGGGATGTGCTGAAAAAACAAGTCAGACCCATGGAGACCCCACCTCACAATTTACAGAACTTGGTGACAATTACCACAGGAGACCTTCATAGGTCTTATATAAAGCCCATGCCTAGATGGACCAGAGCTGGGGGCCTACACAACATTAATGCTATGGCTGATCAGAGTAATCTGTGAATGGAGCACAAGTTTGCATGACACTCCTCAAGCTTCATTATTCCTCATAGTGCCCCTTTGTTAGTCATACATCCTCATCATATGTAGAAAAAAGTTAATTAATTACTCTTAGGCTATAGTTCAGAAGAGCGTATTTGAGCTCCATATATGGTCCATGTTTTGAGGACCATAATAGGGAGCTAATGCATATTTATGTATCTATTCACGTGCGTTTTTTTTTGTTTTTGTCTTTTTTTTAAATGTAGCATGACCCATTTTTAGTGTTTTTTGCTCCGTATTGCTATTATTTTCTATTGGGCAAATACGAATCAGTATTTGCCCAGTAGAAAATAAAAACAATACAGAGGTAAATACTGATGAAATACTGATGACCTACAGTTGTAATGTCATCTATAACACTTCCGTAATACGGATCCGTCACAATATGCTCATCTGAAGCTGTCCTTTTAGCATATAGTAGGCACATGCTCATCCTAAAAAAGCCACTGGAAAACAATGTATCAAATTGTTTAGCATTACTCCTAGAAACTCGGAAAACTGCAGGGCCATAGCTGTTCATATGACAAAGTAACAACAGCAATTGTGTCTTATGTAGTATCCATATTGCTAAGTAATGGCAACAGGTGTGCTGTAAATGCTTGTAGAGTAGGAAAAGAAGAAATGATCACAAGAACCTCTGGAAAGCCGGGACACAATGAGATCTTTAATATAAGCAATAAATGGTAAATAATGATCTTATCTGCAAATCACAAGGCAATGCCACACACGGTAAGAGAAAAGTAAGAGTTAAATAGGAAGAGGGTGTAAGAGCCAGACAAAGAAAAAAAGTCAGACAGAGGAGGAGACAGCTGCTGAAACAGGGGACCCTGTCACATAGGGAGGGAGGACAGGAAAAGAAAGAGAGAAGGGGGAGGAAAAGAGAGGGAGAGAGCAAGGGAAGCACAAGGGACAAAGGAGAGACGTTAAAGGGACCAGGAGTGTGAGATGGCACCATTTTCAATACATTTTCTCTGTGCACAGCTGTAATACGGAAACTTTTTAGCGCTTCTATTATGGCTGCAATACCCAGACCTCCCGCCGTTCTTCTGAGCCAGACATGGATTGCCATAGATCCTACAGCGATCGAAGTCTGATTCAGTAGAAGAGTGGGAGGTCTGAGTATTGCAGTTATAATACAAACATGAAAATGTGCCTGTATTATGGTCTTATGAAAGCGCCCTTGGTTTCTTTCATATCTTGGTCAAAACCAACAGCCTTTTCAAAAAAGAATGAACATCATCCTTTACAAGTATATACAGGGCAGCAGTCCTCTGCTCATTATATTGGACATAAGGGCTGTTTTGAGACCCTATATTGTAATGTCAAGTCAGTTTCCCACTAGGGGATGCAGTACATGAGCATGTATGGGCATGCTTACTCCTCACCATTCTCTGCCTTGTATCTGCCTGAATGGACCATGCACGGCTTATTTCTGGAAACCGAGAGAATAGCAACAAGAGCAAAGATATTCCTTTCCTCAAATGCAAAAACTGCAGACAAGATTTATTTTCTAATATATATGATTTCTAAAATATGAATAGATTTGCTTTATTTAAAGGGGTTTTCTGGGACTATGGGTGCTTTCTCACTTACGCTGGGGATTCCGCTTTCCTGCTCAGTTCTCTAGACAGAACTGAACAGCACCAGGTGGACCCCATTGACTATAATAGGGTCTACCCAGTTTACGCCCACCTGCCTAGTTTTGCGACAGACGAGAAAGTGCTGCATGCACTGCTTTTTCTTCCGGTATTTGCAACCAGATCTGCGACGGAACCTCCGTCCTGAGGTTCCAATACAAATGTGAAACTGGCTTAAGTTACTGATCTATACTTAGGATGGTCCATCAATATCAGATCAGTGTCTGCTGCACAGGACCACCTCAGGTTAGCTGTTTGAAGAGACTGTGCAGCTCAGGTGAGCGTCATGGCTTCTTCTCAGGCCTGTGATGTCATGTTCATCGGTCAGCAGTGAGACTGTGGAACTCTCTGCCTGAGGACGTGGTGATGGCAAAATCCATTGAGGAGTTTAAGAGGGGACTAGACGTCTTTCTCGAGTGGAAGGATATTACAGGATATAGACATTAGGTGACCAGCGGGTTATTGTTCCGGGTCTCATACATAGGTAGGACCTATCAAAGGTTGATCCAAGGTTTATTCTGATTGCCATTATGGAGTCGGGAAGGAATTTTCCCCCAAATGGGCTAATTGGCTTCTGCCTCTTGGGGGTTTTGCCTTCCTGTGGATCAACTAGGGGTTGAAACAGGCTGAACTAGATGGATATTGTCTTCATTCAGCCTAACATACTATGTTACTATGTTACACATGGCCTAAGAGCAACTTGGTCCCATTCAAGTGAATAAGATTGAGTCGGTATTATTGTATCTTGACACCACCATGAAGTAGGGGTGGAGAGAAAACAGTGACAGCCCGGTGATGCCACCTGAAGCTAATGGCCTGCAGAGATGGCTTCCCTGCAGGTCCTGGAAGGCCACTATGATGATCCCGTCCTGGCTACTGCTGTCCTCCCTGCTGCTGCAGTAAGTCTCCCAGGCTCCCCAGCCGGTAACTTTGCTCCCTGCAGCAGTTGTGTGTTCCCCGGCCATTCCCCGCTGCTGCTGGTGGTAATCGCCATCTCCCCATTACCATGTCCCCTTAGCGACCTTCCAGGACCTTGCCGAATTGACCCAATCGGGAGCTAGGGGTGTGATAGGGGCAGTCCTCCATGGAAGCCCGGTCAAACCCCTAGCTTTTGGTGGCGTCAATATCCTTGTATGCAGTGACATGGCTTCAGTGTTCACCAAGGCACCACAGGCCAATTCAGACAGCTCATCGGCAGGGATGCCAAGCAGCAGATAGGTCATCAATATCTTATACTACTTTTACACAGGCTGATATTCGCCAGGTGATCACCATGTAGTTCATCTAAAAAAACAAGCAACTATTAACCCATGTAAACAGGCAGACTATTTAATCTAAATGGAGGTAGAGACAGGCATCCCATGTAAAAAGTACCTTTAGTTCCAGAAAACCTCTTAAGGTTACATTCACATGTAGCAGAGAATGGGCCGGATTCTCTGCGTCAGGAAATCCACAAAAAATCAGCATAATTTCCACATCAAAATCCACAGCAGACTTGAGCCCTTCTGTTGAAGGGTGAAATCTGCTGTGGATTTTGATGTCGAAAAGGATTATCTAGGACTCTGATAAGAGATCAGACGGCTTCCATTGACTTCAATGGAACAGAATCCCCCCTAAAATGGAGCATGCTGCAATTTGTTTTCCGCATGCGGAATTCACAAAACAAATCCACATGTTTTAATTGAGGTGCGGATGCCCATGCTTCCCTATAGGCGGCTTGAACTACGGATCCTCTGCGCAGGTGACCCGTGCGGAATCCGCAAATCAAATCCGCCCGTGAACATTGGGCCTAAGTCAGACATTTGTTCGTACAATGGGCATAAACCAATTACCAGCCGATATCTGTGTCAAGGGTGGAAAGTTAAAGGGTTTTCTAATCACAATCAATGATGACATATAACTAGGATATATTATCAGTTTATGGTCTGTGAGAGCTCAACTCTTGGAATCCGCACCGATTCTTATAATGAAGGAGTCACAGCACTGATTTAGCACTGCAGCCCCTCATCAGTATTTCCTTGCACATTGATGCTCCTGGTTATCCATTGTGTTGAAAACTGCAGAAGAGCTAATTTGTTAGGATCAGTGGGACTCCAAACAGTCATACGGTCATGATCAGATAGTGATGTCATATCCTAGCGATATAACATCACTTTCTGTGATAGGAAAACCCTTTTAGGCCAGAATAGTTGAGGAAAGTGGTATCAGTTGAGGGTGTATGTGGGCCATGGCTGTAGATGCAATTTAATTATGTGACAGAGATGATGAAGTACGTTTCCAAGTCAACTTAAAACTGTGAGTGTTAGAAGATCCTCTAAGGCTATATTCAGATGCTGTTAAAAAGCTGCATTGAAGCAGCACCTTAAAAACTTCACTGTGAGCATTCATGGTTTGTCAAAATCCATAAAGAGAATCCATATAAAATTTAAATATAGCCATATTCTCTTTTATAATTTTTTTTTCAACAAATAAAATTGTATGTCAGACCACCAGTTAACGTTGGGCACGCATAATCAACCTGAGAACTTGCTGTGGCACTTCATATCACAATTTAACCAAAGAGCAGTCAAAAATGAGCCATTAAAGCTAAAAGAAGGAACTTTTTGACAATCATCTCTATATAAACCGTGACTAACATCTTATATATACTGCTAGCTGGGAACAAGGGTGTACACATCATACAGGCAGGCCATGTGGCTGATATAGGCCCTGCCCTGAGTGCCAAAATCCAGCACCTAAATAAGGGACCCCTTTTGATCTACGCTATGGAGTCCCTTCTCTTTTATGTATGCCACTGCCTGGAAAAGTGGAAAACTCTCCTTACCAGGAATCATCACCTAACTCACCATTCTCACACAATATTTGGCTCCATGGTAAAAACACTTATTGGGATTTAGATTAAAGCTGGACATAAAGGAAAAGATTTATCCATAATATGACAAATGTTCCACTTTTTTATGTAGGTAAGGGAGTATTTTGCTTATGCAAATGCTGGTTGGGATGGGATACATACAGTCCATTATTTCCTACAATAAAGAAATTTTTTTCCTACGTGAAAAGTGTTGGGATTGTGGGAAATATCATGTGTTGTGCCATGCCAGGCACAATCAAAAAGTGGAGCTGTGGTGACGTCGAAATATCAGCCCCATTCCACGTGACTGCAACTTCAGCTTGTCCTTGCAGAAGTTCCCTTAGAAGTTGTCTATTTGGAATCCCTCCATGTTTGATGTTCTCTTCCTTCACATCCCTGCCTCAATATAGACTGATTGGTCGACAAGTGTTTCCCCCAGCCAGCCAATTGGTTATAATCGAAGTGTGTTTATTCTAGGCCCGCCCATACATGGGTGCTGGTTATTTTCCTGCCTGAAGTGTTTGGTGTGGCAACAGTCATCTACAGCCAAGTACCCGTGATGATAATCTCACTGTGGGGTGTATTTACAAGTGCCTAGCTCTGTTAGCATTTCCATCTGCTATATATCCTTTACTATCCTTCATCTAAAGCCAGACTAGCTCCCCTAGACTTGAGTTGTGGGACTGTCCCAACGATTGCCTTGCTTTTAGGCAAGGCCCTCCAGGCTGTAGTTGGTGAGGGAGAGCTTTCCCTCACCTGTATTTCGTGTTTCCCTTGTTTGGGTGATAAAATACTTTTATATGTTGTCCATAGACAGCTTCGTAGTTGAACCCTATATGAATGTAATATTAAACACTTAAGTTGCTAAATGGTTACCACTAACTGGCTAGAAAGAGTTTGAAGCATGAGTTATAAAGTGATCCAACCAATGGAGTGGGCCATTATTTCATCATACTGCACAGAACTAATCTTCCAAGAAAAGAAATAGCAATGAACCAATGAATTTGGTCACTTTTTGGCCCGAACATCAAACAAATAAACCTGATCTAGACCTAATTTATAGGTACTTTTGATGAATAACCAATGGAATATCAGGACAAAACAGTATGGCTAGTAGATTGGTTAGTAATAAATCCTCTACTCATTCGGAAGTCAGAAACTGTACTTGGGGGTTCCGTAAACCTAGACGCATATCACACGGGCAGTAAACTAAACTATGTTACATGTATCTTCCTATCACACTGCCACTGTCGAATTTCCTTGCACGCAGAATTAAATGATCAGTCCTGCTTCATGTCTCATGCCTTCCATCTAGCAAATAACTTTAATTTCCTCAACTATACGTTGCAGAAGAGAGTTGATCACAAAGCCAATGTACATAGCATGTTATGCTGCATACAGGATACGTTTAATATACAAGAGGCGGATGGCTAAAAATAACATGCAAAAACTTTAATGAAGACGGAAAGGAAAATGAGACACGCTGCTGACAAGACAGAATATATAAAACTCTTTCCCACAATGTAACGGAAGAGTTAGACAAGCAAAAGAAATAGAGGATGGAGAAGTAGGAAGAAGTAAAGAAGGAGCTGTATTGTGAGAGAAAAAGAGGAAGAAAGATGAGGAAGATAAGAAGCAGACAGAGAGGAGAAGTGGAGGGACAACAGAAAGATGTGATGAGAGAAAGCAGCAGAGGTAAAAAGGACGGGAGGGAGAAAGAGGTGGAAAAAGACAGACTGTGAAAAGTAAAGGGGGGGGGGAGAAGTAAGCAACGGGAGGGGATGCTGTGAGAGATGATAAGTGTGCAGAGATGGAAAATAGAAAAAAGAGCAATGAAAAAAAATCACAAAGATGAAAAAAGAAATGGAAAGCAAGAGAGGATGGACATGTGAGAGCAATGGGGAGGGGAGAGGGCAGGTGGAGAGAAGAAGAGAGAATGGAAAAAAAAACTAGGAGATGGAAATCTAGAGGAGAGGGGGCAGCATCTAAGGTACAAGAGAATGTAAAGAAAACAGACAAGAAATTCAGGAGGTAGATAAGAAAAGTAGGAGATGAGAAGGAATAGCATAATAGGGGTTATAAAGTGCAAATGGGGGAAGGGTAGACAGATAAAGGAAAAAAATAAAGACATAAGTGCAGAACGATAATGTGTGAGAGAGGAGAAGGATGATGGACACGAACATAAGAGAGGGGCTTGTTACATTAAAAGCACGCACGTACAATGAAAAAGGTGAAGAATGAAAACGTTCATAGATATAGGATAGAAAAAAGAGGAAGGAGACATGCTTCTGGTAGGAGGAAGATGGACATTAAGCTGTGGAGTGTAGGCTGGTCAATCTAGTACAGAACACCAGGAGGCAGAAAAAGACATGATAAAATACAGATCTGGCATAAAGGAAGAAGCTGGGAACTGCAGTGCAAGGCAGAAGAGGACAGACAGGTTGGGAGAGTCAGATGTGAGCGGTAAGATAGAGAAGAGACATGAGGAGAGGCGAGAAGGAAGGGGGGCAGGCAGGGAGGGGGAGAAACAAATGAAAGAAATGAGAAGACAAGGAAAGAGTGTGCTTTACTAAGATAAGAGGAACAGCAGTCAAGAAATGGGGAAAAGGAGAGACTGATCATGACAAACAGGAAAAAGGCAGGGGGTGGAGGAAGGTCTGGTATGTCCCTAAGACAAGGAGGAAGGAAAGAGTGGGAAAAATTGGGGAGAGGAAAAAAGATATATGAGGGATTAACTGTGAAGAGAAAACAACAGCAGGGGTGGGAGGAAGAAAGGAGGAGATGAAGGGGGAGAGACAGATGGAAGACAGGAGAGGGGGAAGGGAAGAATAGAGATATGAAGTGCAGTGAAAATATTACTGATGTGGAGGAAAGATTGAAGTTGCTGAGATGGTGAAGATAAGGAGCAAGGAGGGAATAAGAACATGAGATACAAACAAGAAAAGTGATAAAGAGTTAAAAATAAGAGATAGACAAGCCTGGGAAGTACTGATAGAGAACAGCTGAAGTGTGCAGGAGGCAGACAACTGTACAGAGCAGAAAAACAGAACTGAAAGCCAGAGGAGAGCTGACCTCTTGTGCTAGAGGGAACATGTACTGCACTGATGACCACTGCTGGCACCAACCCTACCGCCCAAAAATCCCCTTACTGTTACTGGGTCACAGAAACCCAGCCATATGAAAGAGCAGAGATACATCGAGCCATCTGTCCTGCAGCCCGACACCCAAGAAAATGAATGTTTACTAAATATGCCTGCCAACAGGAGTATAACACTTTTATGTGTTCTTCCTGTTGATAATTACTTCCTATACAACAGGTCTCGGGGCCAATGTAGGCACTACTGTAAGGGCCAATCTATGGCAGGGCATGGTGTAATAGGCAAAATATTAGCCTTTTTTTAATAACGTGAAAAATAAAGGAAACTGACAATTCTATTATGTAAAAACTTTTCTCCAGAACAATATCCTGGTTCTCCAGACAATGCTGGAGGTCACCTCTTCACTTTATACGACTCTGTTCAGACTGGCATCATGACCTCCGTGATTACAGGATATGACAGTTCCATTATGATGGGGGGTGTTTTCTCTCATTGACTCATAATGGATCTGTCAGTCTTGAAAGTCCCAGTCAGAGACTATCCATCTTCTTGTCATCTGTAGCTTTTTACCCCATTACGTTACAAATAAGCCACCTTATAGAACTGGCTAAGAAAGCTGCACATGGCAAGTTCTAGATTGGACTTCAAGCTTCTCCTATCTCCATTATCGAGCAATTTATAAAATGTTATCCACTTTTGGCAAGTTGTTTAAGAGTTCTCCAACAATAAGGGGCTGTTCACATTAGGCTTCTCACGTCCGTTTCGTGTGGACGGTAAATGTTCATGAAATCATTTATAAAAACGTATGCCATTTTAAGCATACATGCGCATTTTTATAACGTATGCATTAAGCAGATAGCCATACATTTCTATACGTTTTGTGTCCATTTTGACTTAAAAAAATGTATACGTTTTTCACTGTAAAATCTTTTCTAAAGTTTTGTAGGTTTTTTTTTTATCCTTTAGGGCATTTGATAACAAAAAGCGTATACATTAAACATATGGAAACATACAGCCTTACATTTCCATGCGTTTTTCAATTGTTTGTAATCTTTAAAAAAAATGTATACGTTTCCACACGTTTTTGGGTGGGACAGAAAAGCGTTGTAGCTACACTTTTTCATCCAACAAAAAAAAAAATGTTTAAATTTATGAGAGGTCAAACACTGTCAAAAGTATGCATATTTGAACTACGTTTGAACTATTATAGCCTATGGAGAGGTGAAGCTGCACGTTTTTATATTTTTTCCTTTGTATAAAAACATATACGATTTATGGATGCTTAAATCCTAGCCCCTCAGCGACAGAGAGACTTGCTGTAGGGACCACTAGTGATTAGCTACAAACTGGGAGAAGAAGGGGGGATGGTAGTAAGTGTTCAGCCTCACTGCAGTGCCCCCGCAGATGAGATGCAGTATGACACATGGGCTACTGGAATCATTGGGCCATAGTTGTAATTCATGGATGTGATGGGTCTTCCGAGTCGAGAAACTCTCTCTTTCCGCTCTACACTCCAGGTATTGGATGAGTATTCTCTATTCAGAGTTCATTGGGTTATTTAAAATAGCTTTCAAGGTTTATTTAAATAAGGAAATAAATAAAGAGATTATATATATATATATATATATATATATATATATATATAAACAATCCTAAGCAGAGCTTTGTATGTGCCGCTGTAAGTTGCATTACAGGTTTACCTGCTTCTGCAGCTAAAGTATCATTTTCTACCTCCACCATAACTGATGATATTCTTTCAAGCAGATTTTTTCTAATACACTACACTGACTTGTCTGGTTAGACGTCTGTCATGGTAAAAGTACAGTGATAAGGGGGGGTTGGCTGAGTGTGTGAATGAGGGGGAAGCCGTGTTCTGTGTCTAGACAGAATTCATAGGCAATCCCAGCTTATTTCTACTTTGAAAATCCCTTGCAGGAAAACAGTATGTACCCATGTATCTGTTTTATATCCTTTCCTCTTCAAATTTCTTAAAGCTTGAAAATGAAGAATCTGCACTAAAATGCTCTAAAAGTAATATATAACAGAACATCTAGAAAACCTTAGGGTTTTTTTTTTTTACTTTATCAAAGTAATGTGCCTTGTTAAAGTTCCAATTCAAGACTTGAAGGGAACCTGTCACTAAACTGAGTTATGGTGCTTATAGAACAGAGAGTCCAGGGATGTGCTTTCTACATTTACCCAGCTCCCCATTCCTGCACTGTCGCCAGTGGAAGTTGGCTTTCGGTCAGTCAATTTGACTTTTTTCTTCAGACCTTGCACACTGTATGAAGAAAAGAGTCAAACTGACTGACCAAGCATCGACTTCCACTGGTGACAGCGCAGCAATGGGGAGATTGGTAAGTGTAGAAAGCACATCCCAGGATTTCTTGTTCCCTGTTCTAGAAGCATCATAACTTTGGATATTAGTGTATCTTGACTAGAGATGAGCGAGCACGCTTGCATAAAGCAGTTCATCAAGCGAGCATTGCTCTTCTCGAGTAACTGCTTACTGGTCCAAGTAGGCTCGGGGGGGGGGGGGGCAGGGGTGAGCTGGGTGCGACGGGGGCCATCCCCCGCTCACCCCCGCGGCCGCCCAGAGCGTGCTCGGACCAGTAAGCAGTTACTTGAGAAGAGCGATGCTCGCTCAAATAACTACTTTATCCGAGTGTGCTCGCTCATCTCTAATCTTGATGCCACCAGGAACTCCTGGTGGAGTCAAGATTGACAGGGGGGTGATGGCCCCTGTACCTGATTGGCTGTCCATCTGCTAGCCCTGTAGGTCCTGCAAGGCCACTACAGAATCCCAGCTGGCAGCGTTGAGCGGGGGAGCGGACTAGTAGCGGAGAGTGGGGGAGCGCCGCTGAGGGAGCAGAGAGACATTGGCAGCGATGGCGGTTGTGGGGTTGGCCGGCACGTACCGGCCAGGCGGCTGCTGGAAGACAAGACTGAAGTGGCGGCCGGAGTGGACTGGCAGCAGTGAACATGGGGGAGCACCGCTGAGGGGGCAGAGAGGCGTCTGTGTAGGGGGCGGCTGGCACGGAGGTGACAGACGGGTGCTGGGAGACAGGACTCGAGCAGCAGATTGCGGCAGGCTCTCTGAGCTGCCACAGCAGAAGCGCGGCTCACATTCATGTGTGGCAGCGGTGCAGCCTTAGGCTGATGGTTTGTGGTCTTCTTAGGCGTACATTATAAGATGTTAATGATGCCATGTTATAGCAGTAACATGGCAGTATTTACAGCTCACAATGTATGCCTAAGAAGACAACAAACCATCAGCCTGAGGCTGCACCGCTGCCACATATCAATGCGCAAATCTGTGCTGCTAGGACCTTCCAGACTTGACCCAATCCAGAGCTATGAGAGGGACGTTCCTCCTGTCAAACCCCTAGCTTCCAGTGGAATTAAGATATACTAATACCATAACTTTTTTTAGTGACAGGTTCCCTTTAGAAATTGATGACTGATTTTTAGACAAGGCCATCAATACTCAATTGGTGTGGGTTATACTCGTAGCACCTCCACCAATCAGCTGTGTGAAGGAACTGTAGCGCTCTAACAAGGCGCTCTGTACTTTTACTAGCGTCAGTGACTGGTATTACAGCTTAATCCCATTCACTTGAATGTGAAGAAGCTGTAATAAACATTCCCATTTTGCGCCCAATAATGTTACTCTATGTGGTGCAGATAGGAGGGCTAGTTACAATCCGCAATGTGTTTGTCCCCTTTTATGCAAGCTCCAGCAAAGATCTATATAGTTACATAATAAAGCTGATTTACCTGGGCATGAAGTTTATCAGTACCAAGGTGCTGTTCATGCTGGCATTATCTTTATATTATGCTGTACCATTGGTTTTATAGCAAATATATGAGAAACACCAGTGTTATAAGCTCCACTGACTTCTTCAGAAGTATTTTCTCCAAGCTGGAATGGAGACTAATCATTGGATACAATGGTCATGAGTAAGCATGCATCCTTATTGTTTTGGTAGATAGTATATGCAAGTCTAAAAACAGAAACCTGATGCTTTATTATTTATTCCACTTTTATTGATTTCTGGTTGTTTATGTAGTACTAACATATTCCGCAGGGCTGTACACCATCAAAGTAAATGGAGAATTGTATTAAACTCAAAGGCATCTATAAACATTCGTCTTGCTGTTAAAAATGGAAGCCTTACACTGGTGTGAACCATTCTCAAAAAAAGAAGAATACCAGACTCAAAAAATGTATTCAGTATCATATGTAGAAGGATTGTTTTAATGGTTATTTATAGAATTTTATACTGGGGATATGGCCAGCGCTAAAATTCCCATAGACCAGCTCATTAAAACATATAATAGCTACAGATTTTTCTGCAACACTCCTACAGTTCACTGATATTCCACATTTCATATGCAAAGAGTAAACTCAATCCAAGAAAACTCCATGGAGAAAAGAGAAAGAAACCTAGTTTATACACGAGGGTAAAGGGCATCTGCAACAGGAAAAGTGGAGAGGTGCGCCTTGATGAGAGGGAGGGGGTACGTAGAAAGACAGAGCGAGTGGATAAAAGTGGAAGAAAGAGAGCAAGGAATTCTCGGCGGAGAGGTGGAAAGGGAGGGGATGCTGAAAGCAGACGAACAAGACAAAAGGGAAGAACTGAAATAGAAAGGATAAGTGTGAGAATGTGAGAAAGAGCTAAGAAATAAAGAGAATAAGAGGGGCCCAGGAAGGGATGTATAGGAAAGAACACAAGGAAATACTAAGAAAGAGAGAGGTAAGTTAACAGAAATCTATACAGAAATATGGAAAAGGAGAAATAGACAGGGTGGATACAAGAGCGAAAAAAGGGGGCACAAACACAAAACATTGCCAGGTGGTAAAACATACAAAAAAAAAAAAACAACAACATGATTTTTCTACACTGGCACGGCCAAAAGTTATTAGTGTTAAAATGTTTTTGAAACTTATTCAAAACGACAAGACAAACATATAAAACCATATTCTTGGCCTGAAATAAAATGTAAATTTGAGGAACGAATGTATATTGTGTAGTAAAAGAGAGAAAAATAGAACAATGTAAAAATAATCTTTAATGAATATAATAAATGATTAATAACATACAATATAAACAAACTAATCTGTAAAAGTTTGACTTCCTACTCATAATAAAACTTCCTACTCATAAAAACTACTGTAAAAGGAACCGGTCATCAGCATAGGTCCACTTTGTATTATATAGTAGAATCTGTATAAAGTCCTATCAAGGTGTAGCTGTTGTTGGCCGTTTAGTTGCTCACGGCCCTCGGCGACAGTAAGAGTGAGCTCCCTCCATGTTTTCCATTTTGCATGGCTTCTTTCAGTTCTGTGATATCCATGCCAGTACCACCTCTGACACTATCAGCCATCGTGTTCTTTGGAGGCCGGGTTTTCTTTTGCCATTGATCTGTCCAAGCATTATAGATTTTTCTAGCGTTTCTGCTCGGATTACATGGCCAAACTCCGTGAGTCTGAGTCTGGCCATCTTGCCCTCCAGTGATATATCAGGTCTTATACTATTCAGGACTTCTCTGTTTGTTACTCTTGCCGTGCAGGGCATACGCAGCAGCTTTCGCCAGCACCACAGCTCAAACGCATCAATCCTCCTTCTATCTTTTTTCCCCACAGTCCAGCTTTCACATCCATACATGACTATATGGAAACAGTGGTTTGCACTATCCTGCGTTTACTTGCTATACTGATATCCCTACTTTTCCAGATTTTGTCCATGTTTAGCATTGCGCTTCGCCCCAATGATATCTTACGTTTTATCTCTGACATAGATTCTGATCAATTTTTGAGCCACGGAAGATTAAGTCTTGCACGCATTCTATGACCTCATTGTCGATTTTGATTTGAATTTGACCATTTTTTTTCAGATGTCATAAATTTAGTCCTATTTCTTCACTTTCAGTTTTAATCTTCCATATCAGCTGCTTCAGACCTACTTCTGTTTTTGCAAGCAGAGTTGTGTCATTCGCATAATGGAGATTGTTGATGTTTCTTCCACCTATTTTCACCCCGATTTTCAATTCGTCTAGGTCCTTTTTCTGCAAGATCACTTTCACATATAGGTTAAACAAGAAGGGTGAGAGGATGCAGTCCTGTTGGACGCCTTTGATGATCCCAAACCAATCTGTGCCCCCATACTGTGTTCTCACAGTGGCTTCTTGATTGGGATAAAGTGTTTTTATCAGCTTGACTAGATGTGCCGATACGCCCAGCTCTTGCAGGGCGTGCCATAGCTTTTCATAGTCTACGCAGTCAAAGGTCTTGATGTAGTCGATGAAGCACATGTAGATATTCTTTTGGCATTCTTAAGTTATTTCCATACTCCATTGCAGGTTTGCAATATATTCGCGGGTGCCGTGTCCTCGCCGAAATCCCGCCTGCGCATCAGGGAGTGCCGCTTCAACTACTAATCTTAGTCATTCCTGTATAATTTTGAGAAGGATCTTGCTGGCATGTGGAATGAGGGCTATTGTTCGGTAGTAGGAGCAATTCTGGGAGTCGCCTTTCTTTGGTAGAGGGATGAAGACAGATCTTTTACAGTCTTGTGGCCATTGTGTGGATGCCCGTACTGCCTGGCACAGCTCTGTGTTGGTATAGCTAGAGAACATAATTGAAGTCACTAACACCCCCTTTCCAAGAAAATCAGTGGTCGAGAAAAAGTGAGCCCAATTTGGCTCCTTCAGAAACATTTCACACTAACAGTCACACTTGGAAAAGCTTTTAACACTTCAGGTACTGTACTTTAATAAGTATTAAGTGTTAAAAGTGACTTTTCTCTTTACGCCATTCCCTACATTACAAAATCCATGCTTACTTACTTAATAGGACTCTTTCTCATTATAAGGCCTTTATTTCGTTCATGCAGTTTTCACATTACAATTTTTTAAAGTTTTCCCATTTATTTAATTTAATTGTTAATTTAATGCTTTCAAATTGCAATTCGTCTCACTTTTAAATGGTAAATTAGCCAAATGGGTTTCTTAAAAGTGTCATAATTTAGTTGTTTACGAGGTTATTGGATGAGAATCAAACTGCTAGGAAAACAAAACTAACATCTCTATGTTGTCACCTATTGGAGATCTCGGATTATTCAGGGACTACGCTGCTACCCTGGGACTTCCTCCCTCTAGTCTACAGACTGCGCTGTACCTGTAGTAAGGTCAGTAGACGCACAATTTCCCCCTTGTGAATACGATATCTGCTAAACTGCATGTGGTGGGAACATAAAAGGAAACTGTAGATTACAGAAAGTTTGCGCGATTTACTGAACGCACAACATACAATGAAATAAGGACATTCAGAGCAGTAAGGGCCATCCAGACCATACAATGGGGGACATGGCAGTCATGGTTTTATTAATCTTTATGTGAACTAATTTGCATGATATAGTACAAGAATGATTCCTTTAAAAACCCAAAGAACATATAAGGGTTTGCATGTGTATTTATCGTATTTTCATATCCCTAGTAGATCACTGTGGGTCCATCACTCGGAATCAGATGTTGGCCGGGTTGTCAGGTTCATGCAGTGAGCTGCTTTTCTGTAGGAAGCAGATAGTTCCATTGTTACAGCAGTGGCTAGGTTTGGTATTGCAGGCTAAGTTCCCTTAAAAATAAATGGCAACTTTGACTGTAATACCAAGCCTGGCCAGTACAATAGGAACAGAGCTGTTTACTTCCAGCAGAAATCAGTTCGCTGCACAAACATGCCAGCTTGGTGAACAGCTGATTGGTGGAGGTTCCGGGCAATGGACCCCAGCCTACATACTACAGATGACCTTTTCTGAGGATAGACTAGCAATAGTTTACAATTGGATAACCCCTTTAATTGTTAACCAATTCTTGAGAAACAGCTAGCTACAAAGCGACTGAAAAGAATACCTAACACATTGACGAATAAAAACCTCAAAAACCTATATTATCAGAATTATAGAAGCAACTATTGCATAATGCTGTGTGGCATTTTAAGCTTGCTTTTCCATTCTAGGTGTAGAACTATTACTTCTTCCGTGCAACCACAGAACCAGCAGGGTGAACACCAAATGCTCTATTCCACACAGACCATTAATCATCTTCCAATCATTCTTGTTTTCCATTTTATACACTTTCACATTTTTGTCAAAATAACTAGAAAAAGTCTATAAAAAACATTAGTGAACATGTACATAATTGTCAGGAAAGCCTAGATACTGGATAGGTTTGTAGCAAACCAAGCAATTAAATAAATGCAAAACCTCTCTCTCAGTAATTGCCAAAGTAGTTGGATTGTGAGAAATTTGATGGGAGACATAAACTGCTAATAAAAAATGTGCCTACGTTGTTTTGTATTCCTAAAGACGGCTATAGACATGAAATATTTCCTGCCTGATGCAGCCATAGCCCATATCAGCAGATCCCAGCCAAGCCGGTATATAGTGTGTACAAAAAGGAGTATACACATGTGACAGAACTGAATGATCTGCACAGCACATTCAGATCGGTTCTCCTGTTTTGTGATCAACAGGAGAATTAGATCTTGGCAGAAGGTGGAGGAAAGACATTCTCCAACATTTCCTTAGGGAAGGTTTCCCCTCCACCGTGGGCCAAGATCAAATCCTTCTTTTGACCAAAATAAATGCGGGGAGAGTGAATCTCCTAACGGCTGACACAATACGGACTTCCACCACCGCTACAATAAATCATGTGTATATTAACCCTAATAGAACCAGCCTAGTAAAAGCACCTTGTGGACGGTTTTCACTATAGTCTTTATGAGCACGACTTTGTATTATCTAACGTCTCAAAGTCATTTGACAGCATAATTTTTCTTGATACATTTTCTCATCCCTTGCTCTATAATATCCCTCTGAAGAGTTCTAGTCCTAACAGATAAGACCTCTAAGGGACCTTTCACACGGGACAGAATATTCTACAACAGTGTTATAGAATAGGTCCTCCTGCGGAATGTTCAGCACCAATTCTGCACTGCAAACATGCAGATTTTGGGGTGGAATACCAGGGCGGCATATTCTGCAACGCCATTGTGGAATATTCCATCCCCTATAGAAGATCCCTAATAGAATAAGAGGTAGTGGGGGGAATTACTGCACTCACTGCAATATCACAGATAGAAACTAAGTCAGACACACATTAATATCTACTTCTCCAGAGAACTACATAAAAGAAAAAACATCACCATCTACACGATAAACCATTACTTGTTAATATGAAAAATAAAAATATAAAAAAACAATAATAAATGAGAACCGCGAACTCAAAGGTGATGGAAGCTTTAACATGTACTTACAGCAAAGTACTTAGCACAAATATGTGTTCAAGGTTTCTTGAAGTTCTTGGAACTGCATAGATTTTTCATCTAGTCAGTTTCAAGCATACAAGACTTTCATGACTGGATGTAAAATGGTAATACTGATGGTGAAGGTGACTAAACAAGATTAGAGAATACTTCAGCCCCCACATCCGGTCTGTGGCCCGAACATGTCAGCTGCACCTCAAGAATATCACAAGAATCTGCCCACTCTTAAACTGTTGCCCTCATCCACTCTCACCTCGACTATTGCAACTCGCTGCTGATTGGCCTCCCCTGCGCCAGATTCTCCCCCCTTCAATCCATCCTGAATGCGGCAGCCAGGCTCATCTTCCTGTTGAGCTGCTACTCAGACGCCTCTGCCCTGTGCCGGTCACTGCATTGGCTGCCCATCAAAACAGAATTCAATTTAAACTCACTACCTTCATCCATAAAGCTCTCCATAGCACCGCGCCGCCGTACATCGCCTCCCTCATCTCAATCCACCACCCAGCCCAGGCCCTTCGCTCTGCTAACAAAATCAGACTGAGTGCCACTTTAATTTGAACCACTCGTTCCCGCCTCCACGACTTCTCCAGAGCAGCACCAGTCCTCTGGAATGCGCTACCCAAAACTATCTGTGCAATCCCTGATTCACAAAACTTCAGGCGTGCTCTAAAAACGCACCTATTCAGGGAGGCATACCATATCCCCTAAACCAAACCCTTGTGTACTCCACCTGATAACATGCTCCCTGTCCTATGGGCTGCAATCCCTGCTAGCCACCATCAACTGCCCCCTGCAGTCACACCGATTCAGCCATCACACAGCTTAATATCTGACCATTGTCTATGTGTATATCACCCCTCACTCTCCATCTCGCCATACCGTGCACATCTCCAGCCCTTTACCTTCTGTATCACCCCATTACTTGTAGTATGTAAGCTCGTTGGAGCAGGACCCTCACCCCTACTGTTTCCATCAACTGATTACTATGTAACCGTGGTTTTTGTATTTTGGTACTTTTGTCTTTCTGTAGGCCCCTGTTTTTGTAAGCGCTGCGGAATATGTTTGTCGCTATATAAATAAAGATTATTATTATTACTTAAATGACAGGTCATCGATAGCTGATTAATGGAGGTCTGCCACTCAGGATTCTTGCAGTTCAAAAGACTGAAGTTACAGTGCCACTCAGGTGAGTAGTACTGTCTCTTCAGTCCACACCAGACACAGTACTGTACATTGAATAGTGGCTGTGCCTGGTATTGCAGCTCAATCCATTCAATTGAATGGGACCGAGTTGCTCTCAGTCCATGTCACTAATGAATGTAACGTCACAGGTCTGAGAAGAGGTCACAGAGCTCACCAAAGCGCCACGGCCTCTTCAACTGGCTGACTAGCAGGGATTCCAAGCAGCAGACACTGCCGATCAACTTTTGATGACCTATCCACAGGTATAGAGCAAATAGTAAATTGTCCCACCTTGCTTTATGTGCTGCAGCTCTGTTCCTGTCGGCAGGTATACTCACACGCCTTCACATTGCCATCCGGCTGCTTTGGCTTTGGTTAAACACATAAATTCCATATACAGGAGTCCGGCTTTTGTGAGATAGTTCCAGGAACTATCTCACAAAAGCCGGACTCCTGTATATGGAATTTATGTGTTTGACCTATCCACAGGGTAGGTCATCAATAGTTTACTCCCAGAAAGCCCCTTTAAGATTGTTTACATAAGCCCTAATATTTTAAAGTGACTTACAGGCAAACCAACTTAGAGTCCTTCTGATATATATTAGGGTATCATCTGACCTCAGCCCCCACACTCACTGCAGCGAGTCCAGACGTCTGCATTAGGGTCAGGGCCGGAAGTGTAATAAAATAATTCACTCCCATTGAAAGCAAAGGAGCTATGCCTTCTATTGCACTTCCTGCTTAAACCCCGATGCAGATGGAGCTGTCAATATCTGGCCACCTGCATGAGTCTGTGGCTTCGATCAGCTGATCACCAGTAGTCCTGAATGGCGGACCTTCACCAATCAAATTTGATGATACACTGAGGATAGGTCATCAATACTGCTAGGGATTAAATGCCAGGAATACCACTTTAATGGTTGGCCAGCCATTAAAAGAAGGATCATCTTATGAAGGATTGTCTCACAGATGCATGGATACACATTTTAGTCCATATTGGCTGTCACAGTTGTTTAAACTGACCATACGTGTTCAATGACATCAGGGAAGAATGAACAATTTTGTCTTTTAGAGAAAGGTCTTTTGTCTGAGTCTCGAATGAAAATTTCAAACATGGCTGACTTTTTTGTAGACGATTACTGTCTGTCTGAAACAATAGTTGTTACTTTTTTCTTGATAAGCAATCAGTTTCTTTGAAATCGTCCATTTTCATCTGTTTTAGTCATCTTAAAGCAAAACTGTCACACTAAAAAAACATACCAGTCTGCGGGCAGCATGTTATAGAACATGAGGCGTTTGTTGGTGGATATATAGTATTGTAGAAAAAGGTTCAGAATAACTTGTATTTCATTCATTTAAATCTCTGCTCATTTTGGGCTTAGGTGTCCGGTGGGCGGTCCTACATAGTTATTGGCAGTTATTTCTGCAGGCACACTCATACAGGGAAAGTTGTCCACCACTGATAAAACCACCCAAGCATAGGAAAAGCAAGGATTTTAACCAATAAAAAAAAAGTTAGACTGAACTTCTTTTCCACAAAACTATATAAAAATCTGCTCAGCTCCTCCTGTTCTACTACATAATGCTGGTAGACTAAACTGCATTTTCAACTTGATAGGTTCCTTTTAAGTTCTTTATATATATACTTTTTATTTCTCCAGTAAAAAGAACGTTCACACAAGTCAATACAATATTGAAACAATCACTTTCCAGCTTGGATTTAGCCAATTCAGTTTGCATAGGAGTAAAGCAAAAACCAAAGAGTCTCATAAAATTCGAACACAGCATTTAACATCAATATATCTGTTGCACTGTACAATCTTATCTCCTAAATCACAGAATGATTTTTACCACCGCTCTAGTACTTTCCCATAGCTATGAGAGTGGTGGATCCTACTATACTAAATACATAATGCAACATTGTTGTTTTTAAGGGGATCTGCTTATGTTTGACTCTCACCCTGTGGTGCGTGACTTTTTTATAAAGCAGTTACTGTTCATATAACCAATCTAAGTATCAAAAAGAGCAAATGTTGCAGGAAACAGAAAAGTCCCCTGAGCAGCAACTGTTTCACACCCTGGTTTCAATTCTGTAAATAACACAAGCTAGAGGAATCACAACTACAGTATGCTCTGTCAACAGGCATTTGGTAAATCCCAGTTTAAAGTAAGCACAGAGGCATTTACCATCAATACTAGAGATCACTCAAAACGAGCGTAGACATTGTTATATGGTGGAGAGGATAAGGACCAGTTTTTCAGATGTAAGTCCTTTTTAGACCCCAACTATTACCGGTACTGGTGCAATATGTCAACACCGGAAGTACTGAGTGGCAGGTAACGCCCTGGTTAAAGCACAAAGCTCGGGTCTGGTAGCACTGAGGGCACAGAAGATCTAGAGCTTCCCTGTGGTGTGGTTTGGTCCGCGTGGGTGTCCCGTGGCTGGAGGAGCTGTCCAAGTAGCAGCAGGAGGAGTGCCGGCAGCAGGTCTTCCGGAACTGTTGCTACTATTAGGATGCCGAGGACTTTGAGCGGCTGCAGGGTGAGTGGCGTAGGCCCTTGCAGGACCTGTCTGGCAACCAGCAGTAGTAGCGCTTGGAAATGCAATGCACTTGCAGAACGTTTCTGCTCCCAAGCTGCTGCAGCTATCCATCTTGCCAGGAAATATCGTAAAAGCATCCTCTAGAGCTGGAGTGCTGTATCAGCGTACTGTGCTATATTGTATGGTCCGCACCAGAAGCTGTATGCTTTTGTTTCGGGTGCTGTGAGCCTGCCAATGTCAACACGGCAAAACTGAAGGAGCCGCCGAACGACCGGCATGCGGCTGCTTCCAAAAAGCCAGTCCTCATGGCAGGGTGCACCGGCCTCTAGACTGAAGGGTCCACTGGGCTGCAGATTGACAAGGACAGTCCTCAATGTGCTGGGCAGCCAGCCAATCACCAGTTGTGGGCATATAAGGGCACCCAACCCATGTCTCCGCTCATTCTGCTGGTGGAGACATATTGCACCAGTACCCTATTACCCTGGTTACAACTTCACACCAAACCTGGCTACAAACCTCAATACACTTCTGTGTTAATTCCAGGGACCAAATAATAAGAGAAGAAAACCAGAGACACAGATCTAAGTGTAATAATTCAGAGCAGTAAAAAAATATATAAAATTCTCGCCTGATTCAATTGTGCAAAGGTGGGCACAACTCCAATAATTCACCTATTGTAATACTTTTACCAAAGGTGAACCACTGCCAGCTGTGATGAATGTGGGGAGGTAAGTACCCAGCAAACCTCAATGTACTCACATAAGGAAAACGTAAAATCCACAAAACATTACTTCAATGGCACTGCTGATACTTCTTCTAAACAACCATATGAGGCAAGTGGCATTATCCCAATGCAAAATGTATCAAATTTCATTGTGCCATAAAAAACAGAAGGCAAAAATACAATGTGTTTCAACCTACATGACAGTCTTTGTCATCTTAGAAAAGGATGTATCAGTAGCGCCATTGAAATGTTTTGTGGATTTTAAGTTTTCCTTATACTTTTGTGTTTTCAGTGCTAAGAATAAGTGAAGGGAATAATGCGCTGGATTGTGCCTGCCATACAGTGCTCACAGCAGACTACATCCACATTAGGGTCACAGTGTACCAACATTGTGATTTTACTTTGCAAACACCCAATATTGCCAAAAAGAAAGAACTGCAAACCCTTTCCCCTTTTCTATAGAATTTAGCTTTGCTAACTGTTCTGGAGGTAGCGTGACATCCGAGAACATTGCAAGAAAACTATTCCTACACTTAGAGACATCGCTAAAAGTCAAGTAGAAGTAGGCCAATGCTCCTCTCGCTGAGCACCTCATCAATATTGGAGAGACCTTTCTGTCTTCTAGTTTAGAACCAATCTCATCATTTTCACATGCGACTGTCCCATGATAAATGACATGACAGCAATCTAACATGCTGTACAACTATACATGATATACCCTTGTAAAAGGTTGAATGATTCATTGAATGGAGTCTCCTGCCTTAGCTTTCTTAATGGAGGGGGGATAGGCTAATGGAAAAGACGATGAAGAAAGGTTAAACTAATTGTCCTCTACTAGTTAAAGGAACCATGGTCAGTGACTAGACAATTATGGCATTTTTCTAGAGGGATATTGTGATCCTCATGTTACTCGTATCATATATGGATTTCCCCTTCTGGAAGACATTAATTGTCATGTGGTTAAGGTACTATTGAAAATGTTTTTGAACATAATATACCAGTTGATTTTAGTATCATTTTGCTGTTCAGTTATTTATCATGCCACATGGGACTAGACCTTGTACTCCATCATCATGATTAACCCTGGGAGATGCAAGCTGCCAATGCAAGACCAATGTCATTGCAAGTAAAAACAATATTGACGGGGCAGTGTTTTTTTGGCATTTTGGTGCAGCAATATTGTAATACAACTGTTTGAAAGTAGCATATCCTCTAGGGGCAGAATTCATGTGAGGTTTGTGTTTTACATGGACGCTATTTGGGAAATAACACAATATACAATGCAGGAAAAAAGTATACATAAAAAGCATGTGTTTCATTTCAACATAAAACATCTACAGTAACAGTTCTATAGAATGAAATGATGTGTTTACTAGAATGATATGGCATCTCTTGGCCTATATGTTTCTCATATGACTGCATTAACAAACAATTGTGCTCATTTTGACTACTACCTGTGTTTCCCCGAAAATAAGACAGTGTCTTATATTAATTTTTGTTCAAAAAGGTTTAACGTTTTTACATGTATAGCTGCCTGGACACTATTTAAATTGACTTTTTTAATTAACTGTTAGCAGGGCTTAATTTTGGAGTAGAGCTTATATTTCAAGCATCCTCAAAGAGCCTAAAAAATCATTTTGCAGCCTCAGAAATTCTGGAAAATCACGCTATGTCTTATTTTCAGGGTATGTCTTATTTTCAGGGAAACAGGGTACATAGATGAAGGCTTCCTCAGTACTATTATTTGTGTTTGATGGGACTTTACAGGTATTTTCCCATTGCAACTAATTGAATAAAAGTTTTACAACCCACTAGAAAGTTAAACTGAACAATTGCTGCCACTTATGGGCAGAATCCAGCGTCACGCACTATAACCCACGACTGGTAGGCACCATTGCTTGGTGGGTTATGGCACGCACTATTGAATATTTTCTTGACTGTGTACCTGTCCCCATTAGCTTTGTAGTTGAGCATCCCTAACAAGAGCGCAGTCCCTGTATTTCTGAGAAAATAGAAACTAATCAGACATGTACCGTGTGGAAACCCCTCTCTTTTTTAAAGTGTCCCTCTAGAAGCAATAAGTCAAAAATAGGTAAAGCTATTTTGTGGTCCCCCCCAAAGATTTATGGACTTAAATAGGTCTCCCCTGTCCTGCGTGACAAGTGAAGAGGGACGGCTGTCAGCACATTCAGCTTTTGGCAGACACTAATCATATGGAATAGGACGCTCTATATAAATGAGCCCTAATGATGATATTAATGGAATCTGGTTATGGATGGAAAATACGTCTCCTCTTTTCTAGGGGAAGGGCTTGTGGGATTTGTCTGTCCATTTCTTCTTTTGTGACAATCTTTTTATATATTCAGCACTTACAATTCATTTGCTTCCATTCTCATTCTCCTACCCCACCCTCAGGCATATTCCAGCCATCTCTTCTTTCCATACCTCCCTCAGTCCTTCTTTCTCATTCTTTCTGTTACCCAGGCAACAGCTATCTTACTTCTGTGGATCCCTCGCGCCTTTTTCTCCCCTGTTATCTTTCTTTTTTTTCCCCTTTCATCTATCTCCATATCTCTGTCTACATTTAAACCTCTCCGTCTTTGTCTCTCCTTACTTTAATCTCCTTCTGCCTTCTGTTTTTCCAGCCAACATGCACGGCTCTAAACACACAAATCAAGAAAACTTTAATACACCGCTTCTCCTAGTGTGAATATGCAGGGGAAATAAAGACCGTGGACAAAGAAAGGCGGAAGATTTCTCTGGAATGTTATTTTAATATTCAGTATGTGAGATCTCCTTGTTAAAAAAAATGAAGAAAAAAAAATTTCTCGTACAAGATGACTTTATTCAACAATGCAATATTCAGACTAGGAGGCTGTGACATCACTTAGATGTATTTATGATATCCTAGCAACAGCCCAATGTATTTTCTATGTGACAAGAAGACTGGGATGGCTGAAGTTTATAAATGTATCTACTCATTTGGTTACAACTATAAAAGGAAGAAAATGTAATATCCAAAGATTACATGCAATGTAAGTAATACAGCATGAAATAAGAGCAACCAGCCTGTAATTTCACAATTCAGCTTATTGCCACGGAGCAACACATTCTGATCATTTTTCTGCTGCACATAATGAGGGGTGATTTACTAAGCTACATGTGCCAGAATGTTGCAGCATAATTGACTATGTGCTTTAGCAACTTTCTATGCTCTCGTTCTGGGGTGTGGCTTATTAGGGAAATGGGTGGGACCTCATAGGGAAAGGGTGTGGCGCTCGTTACTCAAGCCGAGCTTTTTGTAATGCTCAAGAGCTCTGTTCGAGTAACGAACCCCATTGAAGTCAATGGGAGACTCGAGCATTTTTCAATGGACCCGCTGGAGACTCCAGCATTTTTCAATAGTCTTTCTCTCTCTCTCTCCCCTCTGCCTCCCTCCTGAAATTTGATCGAGCATCCGATCACTGCCTGGTGCTCGCTCGAGTAACAAGTAGTTGTGAGTATGCTAATGCTCGACCGAGCATGCTCACTCATCTCTAGTGGGCTGTAAATGTGACACTTTGTGGCAAAATGTTTTGGGCCAAAGTAGACTAAATCAACCAATAAAAGGTGTAAAGTTAAGGGTGTCTAAATGTGTACCAAAATGTATTATTCAACATGAGGCACTGTGCTAAAATTAAACCAGACCCAGAATAGAATGGGGCATCTTAGAATAAAGAAAAGTTGCCATGTGGCAAAAGACAAAGTCCTTTAATGATCTTATAACGCAAAACTACATCTTTATTAATGTTTCTGAAAGCAACTACAGGGCAAATTTAAAAACACAGTAGGCCCCATGGAGCTATGGCAAGGCACTGACTTACTAGCCTTATGGTGTTAATACACCTGTACACTATGATAATATTCCTCCTACCAGTACTTCCCAACACTGTGGTCATTTGATGCATTACTAAATGGATCACAGAAGAAAGTGAATCTCTGCTGCAGACAGAAATATATCTCAATAATATATATAAATGAGCTAGTGTTACCTTGGTTAGTTAGTTAGTTATTTCTTTCTGTCTGAAGCTCCCAGTCTCTTTTTCCTAAGATGGTCATGTGAATCCAGCTCAGATCTACTTGGGGTTAGGTGTTCAGTTAATAGTCCATTTCTCAGTCTGTTAGGCTGTTACATGGACCCTACCACAGAAACTGCCTAGAGGCAGACACAGACACTTCTATCAGTTACTGATGATGATCACATAGCTCCTATCACACACTCATAATAGAGGAGATCACAGCTCATTCTCCTCACTTTATACTTATGGTCTGTAGCTTATTTAGGTGAACATAATAGATAATGATAAACTGTCCTCCCAGCAAGGAGAAATTATATAACCTCTAATGCTAATGCTGTGCTGATGCATCATGGGGTAGATTTGAAAGCGAAAACAAAAAAAGGTCACAATCAAGACGGTACCTGATAAGCATCAGGCAGGGGGCTGCACTGCATGGATGTGACCAAACTACACAGAAGACCTCTAGAATGTGACAGGCAATCAAGAGAAGAGAGCAGGGATGGAAAAATGTGTGGCTCTTTAATGAAAATACATGCTGTATGTAAACTTTTCTTTGTACCGTAATATAATGATCACATTTTTAGACTGTCTAGTCCAAGTTTACACTATCAATCAGACAAAATGAGTAAATCTGCCCCAATGTGCTTGGGGACAGGACTACCTCTTATTATAATGCATTTGACCTTTGTAGTATCCTGAAGCTGGGTGTTGGTAAAACTAAAAATGTACTCATTTATTTCCCTGTACCCAAATGCACTCTAGATGTACCACTTACTACAGCCTGATATTGGGTGCTTACTTAGTACATGTTTTCAAACCTGAAGTGCTGGTTGAGCTTTTACAATTATACTCCAGTTAAGAAGTGGGCCTGTAAATATACATTACCCTCCAGAAGTTTGGAAACACCCCTTTGTCTTTACGATAGCCTAGCATACTACTGGCATGCAGTGGAAGATCAACCTACATGTTTTTCCATTGGGATACCTTTCCATTTCTGGTGGGGAACTTCCAAGAGATGTTTCTGACTAGTGATTTGCTGCTTGAAACAAGATGCGTTTCCGAACTTCTAGAGGGTACTGTATGTGTAATACTGAATAGCGGACTAATGCAACATACGTGTTGCTGCCGTTCCATAATGGAGACAGTTTGCAGACACTGACTACGGGAAGTGGTTGATTTGACTTTGAGCAGGCAGAGAGCATATTAGAGAATAGACGTAAAGACATACTGTACAACAGATCCAAACTGTTTCTTATACATCTATTTAAAGAATTTACTTCACACGTAATGCATCCTCTAAGAGAGTGTTTAAATTATCACCTATCATCTATATATAAAAACCCTGTTATCAGTAAAAATTGCATAAAGATATATTCTTACATATTTCAGGTAGGTAATACCATGTACATACTTAGGTTTGGCCTTTCACATGACAGTATTTTGGTCAGTAGTTTGCATAAGTATTTGTAACCTGAAACATGGAGTAAGGCTGGGTTCACACTTGTGTTGAGGCTCAGGTCAGAGTTTCCATCTCTCTGCTCCATTATTTGAAGGAGAGAAACTGAAAAAAAGGATGCTTTTTCCCCATTAATTTTAATGGAGTTTCATAACAACGGAAAGCAAACAGAAAGGCTTCGGTCTGCTTCTATTCCATCAGAATTTATTTTTTTGGACGGCAAAATAGTGCATTCATTAATCAATGGAGAAAAAAATGGATCTGTTTTTTTCTGTTTTATTTTTAGTTTCTCTGCTCGAAAAATGGAGCAGACAAGGAAACCCTGACCTGAACCCTAACACAGGTATGAAGGCAGCCTGAAAGATACTCAGAGAAAAATATAATGGAAAGAGTTGTATGCTTTTCGTGTTCGGACCCACTCCTGGTTTTGGCTTACAAATAATGATTAAAACGCTTACCAAAATACTCATGTAAAGGCCAATTTAGACACAACGACTATCGCTCAAAAGATGTCTTTTGAGCGACTTTTGAGCAATAATTGTTGTGTCATTTACAGCTCAAACGTTGAGCGATCACCTTGCGCTGCCAGCGGAGGATGCAGATGACAAGCAGGGTGTCCCCGCTTGTCTTCTGCATCCAGCTGTTCCCCGCTCTGAGCGCCCGGCTGCTATACAGTTGAGCACTCTGAGCGGAGGATGCAGAAGACAAGCGGGGTGTCCCCGCTTGTCTTCTGCATCCAGCTGTTCCCTGCTCGGTGCGAAAAGAGCTGGATGGCTCTGTTTTTCATACCCAGCCTGTCATCAGGAGCAGGATACAGCTGAAACAATAGTATCAGCTGTATCTCGCTGTGAATCCCTAATAAGCATGCTGAAAGACAACAATGAGCGATGGCTTAACGAAAACTGCACGAAGTCAGTGCAGTTAGACACAACGATTATCGCTCAAAAGATGGCTTTTGAGCGATAATCGTTGTGTCTAAACGGGCCTTTACTATGGAGAAAATGCTAAAAAGAAAAACAAAACAGACAACAATTCTCAGCACCGTTTGGAATAACCTATTTAACTTTTTGAGCTTCAAAAGGACTAACAATTAAGGGTGATATTTCATAACCTTGGCCTTCCAATAGACTAGTAAGTCCTTTGACAAAATTTAAAGGAGACCCAATTAAAGGGCAGCTTGTCTTGGCTTGTTATATGAACAGGTAAGGATGATGCTGTGGGTAATTGTGCTAACAGCAATTCTGTTTGTTCAAACTCTATTTTAGGGAACAGACCTTACACATAGGAGTATATATGAATCCAGTCATTAGGTGAGAAGAGAATTCAGGTCGTCGGAATAATAAGTAGTTACCTAGGAGTTGGCAGACAGTACTTGCATCTAATTCCCATGTTTAAGTCAATTCCAGGGTCTGTTTGTATGTATATTTAATATATATTTATATCCTATATACTGAGTGTATTTTTATTTTTCCAATGAGTTACAATATTTTAAACCTATTTAAAGAGGAATAAAAGGCAAAATGTTATGGAAAGAAATAAAGACTCAGGATGTGGCATTATACAGAACATACCGTACTTCCCTGTATCTCTCGCAACAGAACAACCTGTTCATCAGGATTCACCACATGCTAATCTTGTTCTTCTACAACCAGCTATCCAGGATCTCCGCATCGACCTTGCTTGGTTGTTTACTACAGTAGATCCAGGGAAGACCTTCTTCTGAAGTCAGGCTGCTGTGGAATACGATCTGGATCTTGCCTACATGCAGAACTCAACCTCAATGCTTAGCTACACCAAGAAAGCGATCAGATACATTATACAGGGAATGAGATCCCTATATTTGCTCTTCATCATATATTTATAAGTCTTTTAATTAAATCTAAATGAGGAACAACAGCAAGGTGTCTCCAAAGTGTTCTACATCAAAGTACATCTTAATCTGGAAATGTATAAAATGCATTCATCTACTGTCATTATAACTCAAGCCTACAATAACCAACCTCTATAGAGTATTGACAAATATGCTGGCACTATGTAAAATAATCTACATGACTTTGCACGTTAATGCACTGTCTAAGTAAGGCCCTGGATAGGAAAACCTGGATTCTGTCTGCTCTATCAAATTAGCCACCCAGCTAGCTCATCATTAAAATATCCTCATTTCCTACCGCAGATATCAAAACAACTCATTAAAGTAAAAGCACCTCTGCGAATGCTTTTATAGTCTTTGTTGACTTAAACACGTCCATATCTTTTATAGGCTATGGGCAAATTTGGGGGGCTTTTTTACTCAAATGTATGCATTTTGGGCTATAATCATTTCTGTAATAGGGTTTACTTACAAATGTTGCACTGTTTGGACTGACGGCTTAGTTTCTCTCTTCTCTCACCCTAGCAGCTAATTTATGACCACAACAAAGGTTACTGTATATATCTTTGTTGTGGTCATACAGTAAATTAATTGATTAAAAGTGCAAGAGAGAAGAAAAAAGAACTGAAAACCAAGCAGTTAGTTTAGCTTCTCTTAATGGATCCCTTATTGAGACTAAGGGGGGCTTCACATTTTATTTCCGAATAATTACTCGGAATATAAGCTATAGTAAACAGAGCGACCGATTTGGTGACAGATGCTAATTCGTTACGTAGTAGTCACTGGTATTAGTGTATCTTGACGCCACCAGCAAGTACTGGTGGAGACAAGATTGACAGGGGACTGACGCCCCCTGAAGCTGATTGGCTGCACGGGTGGTTAGGAGCCAGGTCCTGGCAGGCCACTAATGAAGTATTACAAATTCATACTGCGGCCTGGCAGCAGACCACAAGGTAGCCACCCTCCTCCCGATGTCACACCCGTCAGGGAAGCTACAGCGCCGGGGGCTGAGAAACTGTGAAAGCCGGCGGCTGCAGAATCCAGAAGGGATTGCAGTGCAGCGCAGGACACTCCGCTGTGTAGGCGCAGGAGCCAAGCGACGGGTAAGACACAGGGAGGTGGCCTCCCTCATGGCAGCAGCGGCGCGCAGCCCCTCCCAGCGAAAGACCAAAGGCCGACCACCCTCCTCCCGATGTCAGTGTTAGCTAGTGGCCGCCAGCAAGGAGGCAACAGCACGTGGGGTACAGACACAGTGATCGGCTGCGGCACAGTGCAGGAGCAGAGGAGGGATCGCAGTGCGTGCCTTAAAAATGCACTTCTTCAGGGAAACATACCAAATCTCCTGACCTCCCTATGGCGCTCCACCCCGTTTGCCTTCTAAAAACGGATTTCCACATGAAATCCCCTATTGCCTGTGCTCCCCATGCCTTCCCCCCCTGCACCTCCTGTTCCACCCCCAACCCATTTGTTTCAAACCGAATGTAGCTCACATTGTAATTGTTGTATTGTTTTGCATTTATCCTATGCTTGAAAGTGCTGCGGAATAAGTTGGCGCTATACAAATAAAGATTAATATTATTATATTATTACTGTGTTTCTCTGCAAAAGAAAGCATAGTCTACTATGCTTTTCTGCATAGGGGAATAAAAGGTATACTGACCAGTATGCTGCCCAGCATATGACAACAGTACACTTGTAGCATACATTGCGTGCATGGGAGCTAAGAACATGTCTGAGAATGCTCCTGACACACTGTATACCTCAGGTGGGCTTAAAACATGAAATGTGAACAGTCTTAAAAGCCATCAAGGGGCTTTCCTCTGCTAACTTGCAATGGAAAATGAAAGTTGCGACCAGATGGTAAACACTTCCACTCTTTCTTTGCACTAGTTTTCATGTATACATGGGGTGTAGCAATAGATCACTGGCGTAACTATAGGGTATGTGGTTGCACCAGGGCCCAGGAGCCTTAGGGGGCCCATAAGACCTCTCTTCTCCATATAGGGAGCCCAGTACTATGAATAAAGCATTATAGTTGGGGGCCCTGATACAGGTTTTGCATTGGGGCCCAGAAGCTTCAAGTTACGCCTCTGCAACAGATTACTACCTGGCTGAGCTTCTATTTGTCATTGTCCCGGGACCCAATAAAAGCATGTTGCGCCCTTTACACTGGCCAAAACTGGTTCTAGAAAACATTGTATAGTAAATTAGGATGTCATAATGATCTCAGAAGCTTGGAACACTGACAACTCAATATAATCTGTACAGGTTACAAGATGCCCCACAAAAACTAATAAAACCAAAAGCCAAAACCTGGGTGCAACTGTACCTTCTGTACCCCCTATAGATGGGTTACTGATACCGATATCTTTCCAGAACGGATAACTGGAAAACAAGGACAAATTTTAAAATGTTACGTTCTTCGTATTCTCTACGCGTTTTCTCACCAGTACATTTTGCAAGGAAGTACAGTAACTTCTAATGATTCTGGAAGAGATGGATGCGCGGGGGGTTCTGAGCAACAACTCCTCACGTATGACAGCAGGTTAAGCCGTTACAAACAACTGTATGATAAAAATGTGATAGCTGGCCCCCTGTGGACCAACAACAACACACGGCCGTCTGCAGCAACCGCCGCTGTGTGTCCAGCTGCGTCAGATTTGTATAGAATGTTAATCGAACATTTCCTCCATTGTGTTACAGAATTTCGGCAGGTAGCCACAAGTCATAGTGAAGAGGGCGCTGCGAACCCTATATACATTTATCTCTAGAGTTATATACAGTTATAGAACGCTCCATACGCAGCCAGCTGTAATCTGCTAAAGAAATCTTTAATTTCTTATCATGGGAAATTTGTTGACATTTCACTGCCTTGCAACTAGCTGCTTCTCTTCCCTTCCCCCATAAAACACATAAGAAATACTCAATGCAGAAGGGAGCGCAGGCACAAGAAACTAAAAAGGAACTGAACACAGGAAGAACATAAAAAGAAAAAATGCATCAGCCTAGAGAGGAGGGGGGGGGGGGAATACACAAAAGAGTGAAATGAAAAGAAAGGAGGGGGAAAGAATGATTGGGGAAAAAAAAGAAAGAAGTGAAAGAGAAAAGGATTTTGAATAGAGAACTGTACCCAGATGAATGGTGTGTACATAAAGAAAAGATTGCCTGAAAAGAAACAGCCACATGAAATAACCTCTCCTTCACAGGCACTGCCAATCAAAATGACAATGCTAATGCTTCCTTTCTTTCCTTGTTCTTCTACTTTCTGCTTTTCCAATGTGGGCCGAGGAAAAGCTGCTGAAGTGGGGGTGGGGGCTAGAATGTTAAGTAATTACCCTCCGTTTCCGTATTAATATGGAGAAAAGTTTACAGAGAAAGAGCCTGGGACACAGACAGGACAGGGCACTACAAGCACTCCAGTCTCTTAGGCGGGGTTCACACGGTGTTTCAGTCGACTATGCTATTTAGTTGTGCAAAAATAACAAAAACTAACGGAAACCTGATCAAACAGAGCAAAGTTTGTGTCTTTGATCTCCGTTTAGCTAATTAAAGTGACCCCCTGATTCTGAAACAAAATTTTTCCAAGGACCAAAAGTAGAAAATTATATTACCCGCTTCCCTCCTTTTCTACAGTTTGGTCTGCTTGCTTCTGAGACCCCTCTTCATTCTTCCAATATGGCCATAACACTCTAGTTACTACTCAATGTACATTGTTTCTTGGAAGTCAAACAATGCTTGATGCTTCCTGATTGGCCAGTTCTGCTCATCTGAGAAGAACTGGCCAATCATAGAAGCATGTAATGTCTTAGACTACCAATTAGGTATCGATTGTCAGCTGAATCAGGCGGATGGAACCAGGTAATATATTTCTCCACCACCGGTCGCTGAACAAATTATTTTCCTGGGCCCGGGGGGTTGCTTTAAGGTCTATGGATCTGTCCAGGGTTCCATCTGAATGCCGGTTTTGGTAATTCAAAACCCTGGGACAGAAAGGCTGGACACATACAATGAAACACAGTGTGAAGCTAGCTTTAGTATACCAGGCAACAAGCTAAAGGTTGTCATCTCATACTTCTATGTTTTATAGAAGGACAGTCAAAACACAATGAAACGAAGTGTAATCTAAGATTTGGTACCAGAGCCTTGAAATTAAAGGGGGTATTCACATCTCCAGCTTTTATGGCATCCATGGGATAAGCCATAAAAGTCATATAGGTGTGGGTCCCATTTCTGAGACCTGCAACTATCAGTAGTTTTGGTCTTTACCACCCCCAACCTGGCTTACAAGGTGACTAGGCAAGGCTAGGATTATGAGAATCAATGAGAGTTATGCAAATAGCACAGCAACCAATCACAGTTCGTTTTTCTTTTTTCAAGAGCAAAATACAAAGCGAAAGCTGCTCTGTGATTGGTTGCTATGGTCTAACACATTTTTCTTCGAGGCAATATCATAAATCTGCCTTATTAACTGCAGGACACAGAGCGTTATCAGAATCCTGGTCATGTGACTTGGAGGTTGCAATAAAAATGCAGTTAACAGCCTGGAGAGGACAAACTACAGAACTGGATCCTTCAAGCAAACGTCACTGATATTCTGATTGGTGATCTGGATTGCTTCTTTAAAGGTGTTTTCTGGAACTACACTATTGAGGACCTCAGGATAGGTCATCAATAGTTGATCGATGGGAATCTGCCGCTTGGGATCCTTACTGACCAGCTGATTTAAGTGACAGTGGCGCTCCGGAACACACCGCTATCACTTCAGTCCACATCAGGTCCAGTGCTATACATTGCATTGTGGCTGTGCCTGGAATTACAGCTCAACCCCATTCAGTGGAACAGGACTGAGCTGCTCCCAGTCCATGCGTTTGATGAATGTGACATCACAGGCCTCGAGAAGAGGAGCACTGCAGCCTCTTTAATCAGCTGATCAGCAGGGATCCCAAGTGGTGAACCCTGCCGATCAACTATTAAAGGGGTTGTCCCGCGCCGAAACGTTGTTTTTTTTTTTTCAATAGCCCCCCCGTTCGGCGCGAGACAAACCCGATGCAGGGGTTTAAAAAAAAAACCGCATAGTACTTACCCGAATCCCCGCGCTCCGGTGACTTCTTACTTACCTTGCGAAGATGGCAGCCGGGATCTTCACCCACGGTGGACCGCAGGTCTTCTCCCATGGTGCACCGTGGGCTCTGTGCGTTCCATTGCCGATACCAGCCTCCTGATTGGCTGGAATCGGCACACGTGACGGGGCGGAGCTACGAGGAGCAGCTCTCCAGCACGAGCGGCCCCATTCAGAAGGGAGAAGACCGGACTGCGCAAGCGCGTCTAATCGGGAGATTAGACGCTGAAATTAGACGGCACCATGGAGACGAGGACGCTAGCAACGGAGCAGGTAAGTGAATAACTTCTGTATGGCTCATAATTAATGCACAATGTATATTACAAAGTGCATTAATATGGCCATACAGAAGTGTATACCCCCACTTGCTTTCGCGGGACAACCCCTTTAATGACCTATCCTGAGGATAAATCCTCACTAGTTTACTCAATAGTTTACTGCTGAAAAACCCTTCCAAGATAGTTTACAGAGGCCAGAATTTTAGAGGTAGTCTCAGTTTTATTTGTTTGTAGAGCGGCATTAAAAAAGTTGCACCCAAGATAATCGAGCATCGGTCAGCACATTTACATCCCATCCGTGTGCTGGCTGATGTGCTGAACACCACACATTGACATGTGCTATTGTCATCCAAAAATTGGATAAGAATAGGGCATGCTGTGATTTTTTTTTTAATTGGATTATTCCATGTGCATACACTCATTCAAATGAATGGGTGCAACTTCCAAAAATCGGACACAAAAATAGCCTTTCTGAACATACTTTAAAGTGGCTTAAAGACAAACTACCTTAGACCCCTCATGAAGTTTATTAGACTATTTTTTAAATACCCTAAGAGCAATAAGATTGTGAGTACAACTGTATCTACATACTATAGCCCAGGGGATATAAATCAGTGTAGACTGTATTCCTAATATGCTCTCCTACCAAGAGAAGGATCCTGCATTCAACCTCATAATGTCTTCGCAGCACCCACAAGCTTAGCTGAAGTCCAAGGTGTAATATAGAAAGAGGTCTGTTTTCATAACATAAAATAAATATAGAATTCATTTAGTACACTAATATCTAGCTTCAAGAAGGCATGCTAGCAATATAAACAATGGATGCTCTAATACAGGTTGCCATGGCGATGTCCAGGAATGTGTAAATATGTCTATTTTTACAGAAAAAAAACAACCCATTGTTTACATTGCTGACTGTACAGAGAACTATAAAATGGCACACAATAATAAAAGGCGGCTCACAGTACAAAAAAATGATACTTTTTTTTTTATTTCATGACTCAATGGCTGTTTAAAAAAATAGGTCTGTCCTGTTAGGCTGCTTTTACAAGAGGTAAAAAAAATTCACCACGGTCAAATCTGCACCAAAACCTGCATGCCCTACATACAGAATTTTGATGCAGGTTTTTCTATGGTGGAGCACCCTTAGAGACTCAGTGATTAAGGCCTCCCTCAGACAGGCGTTTGCAGTAAATGCAGAATTTTCAGCACAGCTGATAACGCAGCCAAGGAAGCTGAAAACAAAAGCTCAAATACTAGGCACCATCCACCATCCCTGCAGGCTTCTAGGCACTTGTCTGGGCCTGCAGACCATCTCTTGCTGGTAATGGGGTTTCAAGACCATGCCTCCAGCAAGAGATTGCTCGATTTGGCTGAGCCATGAGCCATTCCTTCATTCAATAGCTCTGATTGGTGCATCCCACTGGCTGCGATTGGCACTGGATTAGCCAATCAGAGCAATCTATTGCTGGAGGCGGGGTCTTCAAATACTGTCACTAGCAAAAGATTCTCTGACAAGTGCCCGGAGCCCCAGAAAGCAGCGCCAGGGACACGGAGAGCACCAGCTAGGTGAGTATAACTTTTTTTTTTTGTAGTGCAGCTAGCGCTGCCTAAAACGCGGCACCAAGTTGTGCCGTGTTTTAAGCAGCATTGCTAACGCCTCCCATTCCAAGATAGGACATGCATCCCTGTCAAAGTGCTGCGTTTTGACGCTTGTGTGAACAGCCCCATTGAAATGAATGGGCGCCTTGTACAGTGTTTAGCGCTACGCTGAAAAGGCAGCGTTATACACTGTAAAAAAACGTTTGTGTGAGGGAAGCCTTAAAAGAAAAAAATAACCATAAACACAAATATACTTATAATCTGATGGCAAATGGCAGTAGCATTAACTATAGATACAAGCGGCCAGTGGAGCAATAGTTTATATATCCATAGAAGTATTAGCATTGGCTATGTAATATTATGTATTTGCCTTTCCTTTGCAGTTATATGTAATAAATAGTAATATGAAGGCATTTACGATTTTATACACAATCGCACACAAGTCTAAATAAGCAACATTCGGATCACAGTATCCTGTCTACCATACATGTCACATCAAGCTTGTCTCAGTACCAAATTTTCCCAGCAATGTTACAGCGTTAAACAATGTTGTGTTATCTTGTGAATTCTATGCATAGACCCCCTACAGATTAAATAATAATTATACCTATAATGTTAAGTCTATGTGGAATATGGCCGTCCACACTGTCTGACCGCTGAGACTAAAAGGGAGGCAGAAATATATCAGTCTCAAGGAACTGAGTTATCAAGACTGATATTTAGTGTGAATACTCCGTATTGTGTTTAGGCAAATGAAAACATGATACATTAGCAGAAGGTGCTGCTCTCATGAATTTGTATAGGACTTGGTTTATTGGAAAACTTAACTTATCATATATGGTGCATATATATATATATATATATCATATATATCTACACATATATATATATACACATACACAGGGGCGTAACTATAGAGGATGCAGGGGATGCGGTTGCACCCGGGCCCAGGAGCCTTAGGGGGCCCATAAGGCCTCTCTTCTCCATATAGGGAGCCCAGTACTATGAATAAAGCATTATAGTTGGGGGCCCTATTACAGGTTTTGCATTGGGGCCCGGGAGCTTCAAGTTACACCTCTGCACATACATACATATATACACTAAAACCTCTTCCCAAAAAGCTTTAAAATGTGATCACATAACTATCCCAGAAATGACCATCCCAATAATGCCCCTTTCCATTGAGACGCAAAGCCCTGTTCCAACTGAATGTGCTTTGTCCCAAGGCATTCATTCTTAGTAATAGAGAGGTGAATCAGGTGCAGCGCTGTCATTCTTTTCCACACGGAAAAAGAAGCTGGCCTTCCAATTACTCAGCATCTTCCTTCCTACAATCAGTGTAACCCTTTTGTGACCATCACAATTACTACATCTTGGTTTCCCCCGAGGTTTTCTCAACATATGGAAGATCATACTTACTGCTAAACATGGGAGTGTTGACTTCAGGCACCAACTGTTGTAGTGTCTTCACAACTAATCCGTCTAAATGGGAAAATGACATATTGCATTAAAACGTTTGTAAATCTGAATGTTTTTTAAACACATTTTATAATTGGCAATAATAAACCTATGAAGAATCTAGCTAGGAGGAAGAGAAAGAAAGTACAATTTTAGATTTAACATATGATGAGAAAAAAAAGAGACTGCAGGAAAGCTGTATAGACAATAGAGATGAGACAATACTCGACTGAGCACCATGCGGGGGGGGAGGCGGGGAGAGTGAGAAAGATCTCTCTCCCCTACGCTGCCCCCCCCCCCCGCATGGTGCTCAGTCGAGTGATCAGTTACTCGACAAGACTGATGCTTGATCGAGCGTCAGCCTTAAACGAGCGTGCTCGCTCATCTCTAATAGACAAGTAAAATGTATTTTGCCCTACAATAGAAAACAATACAACAAAAACAAATCCTGGAAAGATGATTCTGTTATTTTGTCAGACATTTCTGAATTGTTCCGCTCTCCTAAATAAAGGTGCATTTACATTGCAAAGATGATCACCCAAAAGATGGTTTTTGAGCAATCATTTTCAATAACCTACTACTTAGCACTAATGCCTATTAGTACCAAGTAGTAGTGTGTGATCTACTGCGGGGCTGACAGCTGAAAACAGCCGATACAATGTTATTAGCTGTAATCAGCTCTCCCTGGGCAGAGCACAGTGTGTGGTCCTGCTTATCAGCTGTTCTGCTGAACGATGGTTTTCAAGCAGAACTGAAAACCGTTGTTTGGTAGAAAATGGAAAGATGGCCACATTTAGACACAGCGATTATCGCTCAAAAAATGGATTTTGAGTGATATTCATTGTGTCTAAATGGGCCTTAAGCCAGATAGGACCAGGAGTAAATTATTCGGAGCACCAGCTACATATTTGGGTTATTTTTTAGAGGTTCTTAAGTTAGGTAAACAGAAAAAAGGTCTAGTGACACTGGAGAAGTCAGGCACGGGGGTACAGAGTGTGCAGCTGCACCAGGGCTCAGGAGCCTTAGTAGGCCTTAAAGGTCTTTCTTCCCCATATGAGGAGACTGGTACTATAAAATAAGTATTACAGTTGCGGGCCATCTTAAAGATTTTGCATTGGGGCCCAGCAGCTTCAAGTCATGCTTCTATATGAGAAAAGTTTCACAAAGTCTTAAAAATGACAGTATTTTAGCCATCCCTATACAGAAATGCTAAGTGCTGTCGAAGTACCAATAAGAGCTGTCACCAAACTTAATTCTTACAAGTATTTGAGTGAAACAAACATCCTTGTGTAACTTCCTCTTCTATAAGCTTCAAAGGAGTTTTCCAGAACTAAACTATTGATGCCCCATCCTCAGGACAGGACTTGTTGCTCGGCTTCAGCTGATTGCAAAGGCCATGATGCTCAGGTGAGCGCTGTGGCTTCTCCTTAGTCCTGTCAGGTCATAATCATCAGTCACATGGCTTGAGAACAGCTCAGTTCAATTCAAGTAAATGGCATTGAGCAGCAATACTATACATAGCAGCAATTTAAGGCACTGTGTCTGGTATGAACTGAAGTGACAGTTGGCGCTCACCTTTGCACCATCATCACTTCAATCAGCTAATTGGCAAGGATCCCAAGTGGCATATCCTTGCTGTTCAACTATTGATAACCTATCCTGAACATAGTTCATCATTAGTTTACTCTTGGAAAACCCCTTTAGCTCATAGTTCTAATTCTTTTTTCCATAAATCAGTTGCACATGTGAATACAAGAACCTTTGTAACATATTTTATAAAGGGAAAGGGGCATCTTTCTCAACCTATAGCAGCCTTTACTTCCCCTTTATCTGCATGTAGTCCTTAGGGCCCATTCAGACAGCCATATATTTGGACCATATACTATCTGTGTATTCCACAAACAGCACATGGACCCAATATAGCCAATTAGGCCTTCCACGCAGATGGCATGTCCTGGGTGGCATCAAGATACAAGAATACCTGAGAATAGAATATGCAATATGCAGGGTGTGTGAACCCTAGGGCAAAACTCGCATACGGATTTCTGAATATGACCTTAGGGAAATATTTAGAAACCTCCTCAAGCTGTCTGGTCTAAAACAACAAACAGAAGGCAAGAAGGAGGGAAATATAGTTGCATATTCTAGTATTAGAGAGCGTTCACACAGTGTTATTGTATTCGCTGTGTGACTCCGCTCGGGGATTCTATGACAGCTACTGAAAACAGTGCAGTGACGAAATCCCTGCTCGAAAGCAAAAGGAACCATTCACTTCTATTGTGATTTGGATACCTCTTTGGGGTCCGTTATACAAGGTTTCTATTTCATTTAACTAAGTTATTCTATAGTCCAAAGGAAATGGCAACCTTGTAAAACGGACACCAAAGAGGTATGTGATTCCCAATAGAAGTTAGTGGTGCCTTATTTTTCCGTTCAGGGATTCCATCACAGCGCTGTTTTCAGCAGTTGTCATGGAAGCTCCGAGCGGAGCTACATACCATGTACAATAATGCTGTGTGAACACTCCTGTACAGTTAAATTGCATGAAGGAGTGGAGGAAGCAGAGTGTTAAGGTACCTGTATATAGGCCGATTATCGCTTAAAGGGGTTGTCCCGCGCCGAACCTTTTTTTTCAATAGCCCCCCCCCGTTCGGCGCGAGACAAACCCGATGCATGTGTTGAAAAAAAAAACCGGATAGTACTTAACCAAATCCCCGCGCTCCGGTGACTTCTTACTTACCTTGCGAAGATGGCCGCCGGGATCTTCACCCTCGGTGGACCGCAGGTCTTCTGTGCGGTCCATTGCCGATTCCAGCCTCCTGATTGGCTGGAATCGGCACACATGACGGGGCGGAGCTACGAGGAGCAGCTCTCCAGCACGAGCAGCCCCATTCAACACGGAGAAGACCGGACTGCGCAAGCGCGTCTAATCAGGCGATTAGACGCTGAAAATTAGACGGAGCCATGGAGACGGGGACGCCAGCAACGGAACAGGTAAGTGAATAACTTCTGTATGGCTCATATTTAATGCACGATGTATATTACAAAGTGCATTAATATGGCCATACAGAAGTGTATACCCCAACTTTGTTTCGCGGGACAACCCCTTTAAGACAATGTACACGCAGGCACCTGACTGACACTGACAGAGAAATCTCTCAGTAGTCGCAAGTTGCTCCATTTCATTTCAATTCTCACTCAGTGCAAACGGACAATTGTTCACAGTGAATGGAGGAGGTTGGAAGAGATCTCTGAAGCTTTCCGCCTCCATTCACTGGATGACTATCACTCCTGTATGAAAGCATGGAGATAATAGTCAATGGGAAGACTGTCGGGCGCAGTCGTCCCATGTAAAGGAAGCCTAAACTGTATACACAAGACCTTTATATCAAGAATATACAGCAAAATGCTGCAGGCAAGTTTAGTGAGGAATACAGAAAATGAAATGTACAACATTCTTATTCCATATCAGCCCCTAAAAACTATAACTTAAGTAAACCAAAAGTTGGAAGCTCGGGCAATGGCACCGTGTAGGTTTCCCTTGAAAGGGAAAATGTGAGAGGATAAGGGAACAGGAAAGATAAATTTAGAATACATGAAACCCATCCATCATTCTGAGCACGTATTTCCTTCTTAAAGGAAATCATCAAGGACCAACCAACATTTTTTTTTCTCCAAGATAATCTACACATTTCCTACCATTTAACAGTGAGACAATTATTTGTGCCAGATTCAAAACATCATTACTAAATAAATCAGACTGGATCTAACCCAAGTAAATGCTAAAAAATTATCAAAACGCCTTCTTGTACCATTTCTGTGCTGCAAAACACCAATGTTTTTGAATTCACATACAGTAAACTTTCACACGCCATATAAGGGGCCTCGTGTGGCGCAGTGTGTTAAGGCAGCAGATCCCCGCATGGTTCAGGTAGCCGGCTCAAGGTTGACTCAGCCTTCCATCCTTCTGAATTCACATACATGGGGGGTAAAAGATGACTGGGGAAGGCAATGGCAAACCACCACGATGTGATGTCACCCTGGGAGTCAGTCATGATTCAGTGCTTGCTAGGGGACTTTACAATAGAATGAATATGTAGTGTCAATGCACAATACAGAAAAGTCCACTGATCATAATTCTCAGCAACAGATCTGGTTTAGCAAATCCTAGCATTTCAGATCACTGTCATTGCTTATTTTCACTAAGCATCATGTAATGGATATTTAGGTGCACAGCTCCTTATAGCACAGCTAAATACATCAGAGCTGTGTCTTGTAATAACCCGTGCGCCTACATGCCTATCACATGACCAGGACTGATTTGTATCCAATGGAAGTTAACAATAACTGCAAGTAGAGCTCTTAAAAAACAATATATTAATATACAAAGTATATTGCAAATGTGTATACCTTAACATAAATGTAAAGAATAACATTAGTTGGGGCATAATTGATTTTCCAGGTATAAGTGTGACAAGTTTATTAAGAGGCACAAGACTCTTAACATATTTGTTGCATTTAGCGGCACCTCGATGCACCAGACTGCATGCCACTGCAGCTACGAACTGGCATAGGTTTCAGCTATCATTTACACCAGTTTCTGCCATAAACTATAGCAAATCTCAGGAGCCTACACCCCTTTTGCCTAACCCGCCTCAATTAATTGTCAGAATAAAAAGGTCCAATGTCTAAGTTATGGTGTATGCCATAAATCTGGCATACAACACTTAATAAATATGCCCATTATCTTTCGCTGGAATACCTCTTTAGAGTAAAACTTCATTCATGGAAAATGGTAAATTATATTATGTCCAAGCTAGGACAGATCTTCAGTCCCCTAAATTTCAAATTATGGTCTAATAATGAAGGGACTGTGAGTAAGAGAGAAGTCATAAAGGCCACTGTGACAGTCTCCGACCATCTCCCCTAACTACCTTTTAAAAGGGACACTTAAGCTATGGGATTCAAAAACACGAAAACAGATCTTATCGAGAGTTGACAGCCGCCTTACACCACTATTTTCCAACCCAGCGTTCCCGCCAGGGAATACCAGAGAACACTTTATGGGATGGGAGGCAAGGGAAGACCCAAGACTCCACCACTTCCTTAACGGTTCTTCAACACCGTCATTTCAGGAACTAAAAAATAGATTCGGTGAGCACAATCTTTCCTGGCCAGAAGTCAACCAACTGCCCTCTTTCCTTACCACTCAAGGCGGCGGAAAGGCTTTTGAATCCTCAAAGCAAAAGATTGGTTATATAAGCTGTAACTCCTTTTGTACATTAAATAGCTCAATAGTTCACGAAAGTCAGCTGAAGTAAATGTTTGCACTAGCATCTAGTCTCTCAAAATGATGTATCTTCTTATATATTCTGTTTACCGGCCCTGCCAGACCTACTTGTTACTTTTGTATTTTTATACGCAAAAATTAATAAAAAATGATTAAACATAAAGGCCACTGGTTTGTCCGAGCGGTTTACCCTGTCCTCTGTATAAATAAATACCTACTGTACTTCCTCCATTGGATATTACAGGACCCATCAGAATGAGTATTTCTTCAGATGAGGCAGATGAGGGTATCCCAGCCGAACAGGCCAAACGTTCTTCCATCATTTCAGCTTTTACTATTACATTAAAATCTAACCTTAAAAATAGTTTGCTGGACTTTCCTGAGTTCAGAACTTTTCCCCATTTGTATAAGGTGAACAAGTATTTTCAGAATGTGCTGGGAAACAGACTAGGATGTCCCTACACTCTTTGGTCAGCAATGTGACATGATAGCTTTCACAGCACATCGGTCTACGGTAACCCGGACACAGCAACATTTAGCTTTATATATAACTGGAGGTGAAGTACCACAATCCTAAATTAGTAAAACCAGCTAAAAAAGTCAAGTACAAGGTTGCAACCGCTATAGACTGTAAATTAATTTGCAGAAGCAGCGGTTTCCTGTTACAGTTGCGGCAATAGCAGTTCTAGAAGCAATACAATAAGGAGCAGAAGACTGTACCCACCATATTATACGGTTAATAAAGAGCCATAATAAAAAGGTTTCTGTTAGCTGGTAACTTTATGCACAGAGTAAATAGGTAGAGGAACGGGTCCCGAATACTAACTATTAGATACCCCTACATACACCAAATAAATTAAGGATAACTCCTCTAATTCCCCAAAAATGTATGGAATGGCTCCTTCACACACACTATTTTGCATCGCTCTTTTACGTTGTTGGTGGCATTTTTTCTTTTATAACATTTAAAATGTTTTTTCAAGGCTATGGAGAAGGCTATCAGAAAGTTAGGCGTGCCACGAAAAAATGCTGCAAAATGTTGTTTGAGAGTAAACCCAAAAAACTGCAGTAGAAAACATTTGACAATCCATCTCACAAAGACATTTAGACTATTACAAAGAACTTCCTGAACCCAAACAGATTTAAGTGAATAGCGTATCATTCTTCTCCCTCCGTGACCTTTTGCAATTAGACCCGTATTACTTGACGACATGTACAATTTTACAGGCAACTTGTTGTCATTCTAAAGCCGCACTGCTGAGCGCGGGGAGCAAGATGAAAGTCTCTGCTAATTACATGTTTACTAACCCTCAGAAACCTTTTAATTTCCATTAAAAAGAATAAAAACAGTCGGCTGCTGTCTTAAACAATGCTTATATTTATGTGGAGGCCTAGGAGGAAAAAAAATGTCTGTATTAAGAAAAAAGACCTTTTACAAAAGTTTATTGGATATCAACATAGGAAAGCCAGCGCCGTAGATATCTGATCTGTATTATGTGTGGATAGCTTTCTCATCACTCTGTGTGGAAATAGAAACGCCAAAGATCAAGAGAGGGTCCTTAAGTGACAAGTCAGTAAATATGTATCATCACAGGAATGCACTGACTAATCCAATCTCAGATTAGAACACAAATGAGCTATAGAACACAAAGACCCTATTAATTCTGATTCATTCAGATGGGTGCCAGATTAATCAGAATCCTCCAGATTACCTGACTGACACCAATCAGCTTGCTAATTATCTGTGAAGATAATGTATGTATTTAAAGAAACACATTATGAAAGATCTGTCAGCAGATCATCTCTGTGGAGATCAAGTCTATTTTTTAATTTTTTGCTTGTTTTACAGAATCTGTCACAATTCTTTCTTGTAGGCTCCATGCCATGCATATGGAAGGACTAGTTGAAACCTTTGTAAAGGCCCATTTACACGAAGCGATGATAGTTTAAAAAATCGTTAAAAAGAGATCATTTGAGCGATCATTGTTGCATCTAAACGCATGGCTATCGTGCACTTTTCGTGCACTGCTAGCTGATTGTTAAATTCAGTCCAACCTAAAAATCGTCCTTCAGCCTTATCAGCAGTTCTCCAGAGGAGGGGGGGAGGGGTGATAGCATTGTTTGGATAATAAAGGATCTGAGCGCAGATAATACCCTTCCAGCTATTAACTGCTTTCAGCTAAGGCTTCATTTGCACACTTAATTGCTCTTAAGTAGCTGAGTAACTACTTAATAGTTTATGCAAAATGATCGCTCAAAGCTGTCACTCAAACTGTCGTTTGAGCGGTCATCGGGCCATGTAAATGGGCCTTAATTTGAGAATCAAACATATGATTTTATTTACACAAATATATTATATTGGAAAGACTCATGGAATTGGGGTAGTTCCACATCTGCATTGGGGATTCTGCTTTCCTGTTCCATCCGGGAAAGCAGGAAAGGGGAAACCCTGTGGCTAAACGGTTCTGTCTCTGGATGAAATTGAACAGCGCTGGACAAACCCATTGACTATAAGGGGGTCCGCCCACTTTCCGCTCAGCAGCCCAGCTTTTGGACATCAGAAAAAGAGCTGCATGCAGTGCTTTTTCTTCTGGCATTTGCAGCCGGATCTGCGACAGAGCTTCCGGCCAGAGGTTCCGTCACCGGTGTGAAACCTGCCTTACACAAGAAACTTGACTATGTGAGGTGCTTCACCTACTTGGCATGTTTTTAGACTTCAAGTGGGTGGCATGAGGGCCAGTTGTCATGTAGTCAAACCTGAGTTAAGACCAGCACCATACAGCTCAATTGGCATTCAGTAGAGAACACCAGAATTGGCAGGTTCACTATTGGCAGCCCACAGTCTTCACAGATAAGAACAGGTTCATACTGAGCCCATCTGACAGATATGAAAGTGTGTGGAGATGCAATTCATTCATCGAGATCCAATACGAGATTTAAGTGTTAATTTCTATGAGCAGAATAATAATGAAATAGCAGCATGCAATACTGTGTATAAAGGTGCATTTAATGGGACTTTTCCCTCTATCTAACCATAATCGGATTGGCTGGACGGTCATCTTAATTTCCATGTATCAGTAATCCTTCAGAGAAATCACAGTTTAATAGCAGGTATAAATTACTAAAATGAGAGTTGACTGGTGTAATTTAGCTGGCGATCTGCCTTTTTTTGCTTTTTAATCATCAACTCAAAAGAGCTGAGAATGTTTTTTTCTAACATTTTGCTTTGCAACTTTTTTTTACAAGTAAATTCACATGGCCGTGGTGCTTTGTGCTATCCAAAGTACATTGGACAGCATTCAGAGACTATCCGTGTGCCGTTTGCAGAGGGCCACACATTGCTAGTCATATTCTTGTCCGTAAAAAAAGAGCAGGAATAGAATATGCAGCAATTATTTTCATATAGACCCCCCAGTCCGTGTAAAACATTGCACGTATAAATGGCCTCATTGGCTATTATGAGTCCCTGTGCTGTCTGAGTTTAATCCATTGTTGACTCAGACAGCACGCAGAACAAATATTTGGCTATGTGAAAAAGCCCTAAGGCTTCTGTCACACATGCGTAGGTTGCTTTCACACGGTAACCTTAAGGCCCATTTACACGGAGAGACAGTTTGAGTGACAGCTTTGAGTGATCATTTTGCATAGACTATTAAGTAGCTACTCAGCTACTTAAGAGCAACTAAGTGTGCAAATGAAGCCTTAGCTGAAAGCAGTTAACAGCCCAAGGACTCTTATCTGCTTTCAGTTCTTTTGTTCTCCAGCAGGAAACAATGCTATTAGCACTACCCACGGAGAACTCCTAATAAGGCTCAATGACAATTTTTGGGTTAGACTGAATTTAATGATCAGCTAGCAGTGCACGAAAAGTGCATGATGGGCGCGTGTTTAGACGCAACGATTATCGCTCAAACGATTGCTTTTTGGCGATTTTTGAGCGATCATCGCTCTGTGTAAATGGGGCTTAAGTGTGTGCCACATTGCCTTGTCAATCCCATATTTGGTCATTTTTTCAATAAGGGTGGTATAAGATAATTTGTCAAATGCTTTACTTAAGTCAAGATATACTGTATCTACTGCATTTTCCTGATCAACTTAGTCCATGATTCTGTATTAGAAGGAAATTAGGTTAGTCTGGTATGACTTGTTTGTTACAAACCCATGCTGGCTCTGGTTACTTACTCTATTCTCATCTAAGTACTTGCATACATGCGGTTTAATAATTTGTTCAAAGCTCTTTCATGGTATAGAAGTCAGGCTCACAGGCCTGTATTTTCCTGGGTCCACCTTCTTCCCTTTTTTGAATATAGGGACAACATTTGCCCTTCTCCAATTTTCTGGGACTTCTTTTCAAAGATTACGGTGAGTGGTTCAGCAATTACCTCTGCTGCTTCCTCAGATGTAATTCATCTTGACCTTGATACTTGAATTAATTTAAGTTAGCTAAGTGTTCCCTCACCATCTCTCTGCTTATAGATAGTCTGCATTCTTTTATCCACCCAATAGCACAGGGAAGATCAGTTTATGTTACATTTACTTTTTTGATAAAACAGATACAAAATAGGAATTTAAAAGTTCGGCCTTTTGAACATAATTTTTAACCAGTTCACCATTTTCATCCTGTAAACATCCTATAGCATATTTGACTTTTCTTTTGCTTGTGACATATCCCCAACATTTTTTTTATTGCTTTTGGCCTCTCTTGGAAGCCTCAATTCATTGGTAGCTTTAGCTTTTCTGACACTTGCCCTACAATTTCTGCAGACTGCAATATATACTTCTTTAGATATTCCCCCCTCTTTATATTTGATAAACATATTTTTTTTTCTTTTCAGCATGTGTGTAAGTTCTGTGTTCATCCATCCTGGTATCTTTAAATGCTTCGCATTCTTCCTTCTTTTAGAGATTGTTAACGATGTCATACTTTTTTGAGAACTTTGCAATCTGATGTAGAAAGACTTCATCGGTATTATTATATCGTGATGCCTCCGGAAGCTGGGGGTTTCACAGGGGGAACGCCCCTCTCACACCCCTAACTCCTGATAGGGTCAAGGCAAGGTCCTAGCAGCAGTGTGTGCATTGATTACAGCGTGCCCTTCTGCCTTAGCCTGATGGTTAGTTCTCTTCTTAGGCTTACATTAAGAGCTGTAACATGGCAGCATTAACTTCTAATAATGAAAGCCTAAGAACAGAACTATCCGTCAGCCTAAGGCAGCAGGGCATGCAGTAATCAATGCACACACTGCAGTGATGACTATAAGCGACCGGACGCTGCCTGAGTGCAGCGTCCCGGCATCCACCACAGCCCCTGTGCTCCCTCCTGGGCGATCCCCCACTCACCACCATGTTACCACTGGCCGTGCGTTTGGTCGGCCGCCGGGACAGACGGCTGCCCGCCGCCTCAGAGCTGCGTCCCGGCAGCCACCGTAGCCTCTCTGCTCTCGGACGGGCACTCCCCCGCTCACCGCTCCGAATCTTGCCACTGGCCACGCATCTGCTCCACCGCTGGGACACCCTAACCGGATGCCGCCTCTTCTCTGCTACGTCCCAGGTGTCAGCTGCCTTTGTAATGATGATGGATGCTCACAGCTCCTAATGCTGCGACACTGTGCGTTTGTGGTCCGAAACTGGGAATCCTTAGTGGCCTTCCAGGACATACAGCCCAACCACATGTGCAGCCAATCACGTTCAGAGGGCGTAACCCCCCTGTCAATCTTGGCTCCAACAGGACTTCCTGGTGGCGTCAAGATACAATAATACCGACTTCATCCATATCTTCTGCTTGTCCAGACAGCCTTAAGTAAATGCCTACAATGGTGTCCTTTCTGTTGGTCTCTCCTTGCATTATTACCCAAGCAGTTTCTACAGAACTACCATTCTCTAAAGCTTGAATCTCTGTGGAGATATAGGATATAGAATGCAAAACCTCCTCCCCTTTTATTAAAGGGGTTCGGCCATGAGAAAAAAAAATTCAATACTTTCCTATTCCTCCCTAGGCAGTCTTTATACTGCATCTTCTCCTCATCGATCTTCTCCTGGCTTTTGCCTCCAGCTGGCCAGATCCTCTTCCTCCTTCGGTCAGTGTATTCCCTAGCAGGGAATGCCGAATCCTATACCGGGCTATTGCCGCGCTATCTTGTGGCAATAGTATTGTTAAGTCCCCCAGGCACACCTCGCCGCAGGACAGACGCAGGTATGGTATCATCACCCATCTGACACACACAGACATTTGGAGGCTCTACCTGCCAGGGGATAAGGAAGGGAAGGGGAAGGGACTTGATATTTGCATAGCGCCAACTTATTCTGCAGCACTTTCAGGTAACTTATTTATTACCCCCAAATAAGCTGGGTACTCATTTTACTGAACTCTGAACGATGGATGGCTGAGTCAAGGCTCAAGGTTGGTTCAATCCCTGAACCATGCAGGGATTGAACCTTCAGGTTGTAAGTGAGAGCTTAGACTGCATACTGCTGTCTTAACACTCTGCGCCACACGAGGATAAGGAGAAACGTGCCAGCTCATGGACCCCAGAAACCACAAGGAGGGGAGAGACAGCAGGTGTCCAGACCGTCTTCAGGGAAGGAGAGAGACACTACAGACAAGCATGTAAACCCCAGCTCTGAGTAGGATAAACACCGTGAATGTACACTACATAACAGGAAGAAGAGGATCCAGCCGGTTGGGGGTTACATGAAACCAAGAGAAGATCGGTGCGGTAAATAGACTGCCAGGGGAGGAATAGGTAAATATAGGATTTGTTTTTCTAATGACAAAACCCCTTTAAGTGTCTGTGATGCCTGACATATTTCTCTTCCTGTGTTAGGATCTGAAATTCCCATTGTTTGTTTCCAATGCTCTGTGCATTTGTGTAGAAACATTTTAGTTTGTGATCGGTGTCTCTTGCTCCTCTACTTTTCTTCTGACTTTTTCCTCTTTGTTCTTTCTTACCACTTCTAATTGTAAGTTTCTAAATTGTATTCATTATTTGTGTATTTTTGCCTGGCCTTTTACTTTCCTTCCCATATTGTTCTAGTTTAAAACTCTCCTGATGAATGTAGAAAGGCGCCCACCAAATATATGTTTTCTTGTCTTTGTAAGGTGCAACCTGTCTCCAGCGAGGGGTACATCATTTAGGTAAATCATTCTATGCCCTGGAAATCTAAAATTTTGCTCACAACACCATTGGCGTTCTTCACCTCTAAAATCCTGTTCCATCTCCTTACTCCATGGCCATCCACTAGGAGGATGGATGAGAAGACCACCTGTTCTCCTAGTTCCTTCACTTTTCTGTAGAGGTCTTCAAACTCTCTGCAGGTAATTGCAAGGTCCTTTTTTGCAGTGTCATTTGTCCCTAGATGTACTAGTAGAAATGGGTAATGGTCTATAGAACTGAAGAGTCTTGGCAGCCTATCAGACACATCTTTGATTTGTGCACCTGGAAGCCAGCACACCTATCGTGAGATGTCAGATATGCAGACAGCAGCCTCTGTTCCTTTCAATAGGGAATCCCCACAACCACCACTCTCCTTTTCTTCTTCACAACAACACTTCCTTTTCTCCATCCAAGAGGATTATGAGTGCTTACTAGACTGTTCTCTGGGCAAAGTTATTTCTTGATGTACCTCTTCGTTGTTCTCCTGCATGGGAGCCTGGTACTGGTTCCTGTGTTTGTAATAATTTTCTCCTTAGACCACATCCACGTGTGGAGGAATCCATAGTGAAACCATCTCGGTCATGCAGAATTTACCATGCATTTCATCCACACCTTTTAGAAATTGGTTATGAAGTGGTTCAAGCAGACAACTGTGCAGATAACAACAGGTTTTAGTACTGGGCAAAGCAAGGGCAAACCACCCTGCAAAACTAGTCCACCAAGAAAACATCACCCTAGGAGTTAGTCATGACTCGGTGCTTGCACCAGGGGACTTTACCTTTAATCTATAGACATGCAAAAGTTGGACACTCAGGAAGCAGATAGAAGGAAAATTGAGCTTTCTAAATATAGTGCTTCAGAAGAATGCTGCGTATACCATAGACAGTCATGATTACCAACAAGTTGGCCCTAGAGTGTGTTAAACCAAAAATATGACCAAACAGCGGCTCTCATACTTTGAACATATCATGTGAGCTAATTCTCTGGAAACAACATTGATGATCGGCATATATAGTGAGTCACGAAGAAGAGGACGATAAGAACACGCTGGCCAGGCGCAATGAACCCAGATACACACATACACATGGAAGAACTGAAAGAAGTGGACAAGGATAGGAAAGCATGGAGATCAATGATTCATACCGTGACGGAAAGTCAGCCTCAACTGGACGGATAAACATCATCATATCTTAGTTTTTTTTGCCCAGATTTTACTTTATTAAATGATTTTTAAACATACACTTGTGATGAGACCAACGTGCTCCTGCTCCTCCTCACACACCTAATAGAAGCCTCCACTCATTATACCCCAACATACTACAATTTGAACTAGATGTCAACCAATACCATGTCCATATTAAGCTACGGAAAGACTTCATTTCCTAAGCTGAAATAATATGATACAACTGCTCCAAAGACTTCCATTTTCACACTATTTAAAAACCTGTCCAAGAATTGTTTTCAGACTAGATGCTTCAATAACTCTTATTTTGGATATGACAGTGTGATGCAGAAAGTAGCAGTCTGTCACATTGCCATACAAGACATAACACCTTTATAAGTCATTTAGAATGAATGTAAATTTGTAAAATCGCTCATTTATACACTCAACTCTTACACGATACTAATGCAGTAGATTATGAAAAGTGAGATTTGCCGGCTGCTTCTAGGGATCGTGGGTAATGATATGCAAACATTCCCATTTATAGGCTTCATTTTCCTTTTCCTGACACATAATACAGTTTATGAAGCATCACCTGGATCTAAGCGGAAAACTAATTCGCACAGCGATGAATAAGACATATTGCTCCTGCACAATCACCGCTCTGAGCCTCTCCTACTCAAACAGTATAACGGATAGATTTTAATTCCTCAAGGGGGCTTATACAAAAAAAAAAAATATATATATATACACATTAAAAATGGATACAAAACGAAAATAAATTATATTATAGATAGGTAAAATACACATACAGTGGGCCACAAAGACAATTGTATTACCACAGAAACCTTTAGACCTCATTTATGAAACCCGTCTAGGGGGGCTTCACCTGTAGCGGAATTGCTGTGGATTTCCTGCAGCGTAAAAATCCGCTGCAAAAACACTGTTAAAATCGAGAACTTTGGTGCAAATGTTACTGTGGATTTGTAGCAGACTTCATCCCTTAAATGTAAAAGATGACATTTGCTGTGGATTCATTGCAAAAACCACATCACAATCTGCACCGCATGGTATGGATTTTGACATTTAATTTTGATGCGGATTCACACCAAAATATGCAGTGCACAATATGGAATTTGGCGTGGATTTGCACCAAAATATGTTATGTGTGAACAAACCCTAGGAGAGAAATTTCTTAAACTGCTGTGGTAAAATGAAAGCTACGTTGGTTCCTTTGTACAACAAAGTGTTTCTCTGTTAGACAGCTTTGATCATGCCGAAATTTTGCCAGCTCACACCATGGAAGAAGAGCGTTGCTTTGGCCCTGAGTAATGAGGGGTCAACTCGTCAGAAAGCTAACTGGGTCAATTACTATCAAGTGGTGTAGCTGCTGCAGAGTCTGGTGGAAACAAAGCGCTCTGACGGAAAGAAAGGAAGTGGACTTCCCAAAAAGTCCTCAGCATCACAAGATTGGTATCTGGTGCATCTGGCCCCGAAAAACAGAAGATATTCAACTTCTGACCTAAGAACAATGTAGGATCAGCCGTCTGAAGTGAATGTCAGTACTGAAATTATTCATAGACATCTGAAATTCAGTGTTCTGGTCGCACGTCATCCGAGAAAGAAACCTCTTGACGCAGAAAATGAAAGCTGCCACCTTACATGGGCTAAAGATCATGCCACCTGGACCGAAGAACAGTGGAAACGAGTCATTTTTTTCAGGAAAGTTTAACCTTTGTGGATCAGATGAGAATCAAACTATTTGGAACCAAAGAGAAGGAGAAGATCATCCAGACTATGTCTTCTCTTCTGTTAAGTATCCAGTATCTCAGATGGTATGGGGATGCATTTTCTATAAAGGAGCTGCATGCCTGGGCTAGCTCAAAGGTTCTGTAAATGCTGAGGCATATAAAACCAATTCTGTTACTTCCCACCATTAGGCACCATTGTGGTGATTTGAGCAACTGGACTTTTCAAGACGATTCTGCACCATGTCATATTGTGAAATGGTATTTTATTGTTTAATTTTTCATTAGTATCTGTATTAACATTAGCATTATAGTAAACTGGTTTCCTAATGCACTAATCTTTCGAGCAGGTGAAACACTGGATAATGAAAAACTCTATTGAAGTTCTAGCCTGGCCTCGAAATAGCCTACATCTTAATCCTCTAGAAAATTGTTGGAAAACATTGGGCACCACTGTCATGCAGAAGAAACCTTTTACATTAAGGAAACTTCAAGAGGCATTAATCCATGTGCGACATCACAAATTAAATCACAAGTACATCCAAAACTCGTTCTCTCAACCACCTGTCAATGCAATGCCGTCATAAAGAGTGACCTACTGGATACCGGAACCAACTATTGTATTAGGCCGGGCTCACACGAACGGGTCGGATTCCGTATGTGGATTTCCGCAGTAGAAGGCTTGCGATACATCACGGAAAATAATTGTGAATGGTTGCGGAAGATGTGGGTGCAATCATATTTTCGAGGGGATGTAGAGCAAATAAAAGATCACAGTTAGGGAAACACCAGAAAGCAATAGAACATCCCTCAGGTGTGATTCATCTCTCTCTCGTACATTCTGGCTTTTCTATGTATTCCGCTTGCTAGTTTCCAAGCGATTTCGCCACTCATACGCAATATTAGTTGCGTATAGGCGACGGAACACATGCATCCATTGACTTCATTGGAGGCTGTCCACTCGGAATCCACGCTAAAATAGAGCATGCTGCTATTTTTCTTCTGCTACACACACAAGGGATTGGTAACAATAACACAAAGGATGTGATGAAGAGTTAACATCTTCTTTAGAACGTATGACGCTCCATTATAGAAGGCCCAGTTTTGAAGGGACAGACTTCGGAATTCTTGTAGGTATGGGGTCTAGAAGAACACTTGCACCTTTTAAGCACTTTATCAACAACTGGTTTCACTTCTCACATAGCAGTAAAGTTTCGATTATAGGTCTGTATTCTGAGGCTTGTGAGGTCTGGAAGTCTCCGCACACTGTAATTTCATGCATGAAATACATCTAAGTTATAAAAGATATTATTTCTTCAGGGGAAGTACAGACACTAGCACCTTTGAATTAAATAAATTGCTGAATCCTTGCAGACAACCTGGGTCGGATGCCAATTTTATGTCTGTTTCGTATACTTATTCAATCACTCCAGATGATAAGATTCTTGCAAAGTTCAAATAATAGTTTATATTTGCAAATTTTAATTAGAAATTGATTTTTATTATCTTTATTATGTGGCAGTTAAGGCATACTATCTGGCAATACCAATTACATTTACTCAATTCTTCTCTGTGTACTATTCCACAGGGAATATTAAACTTGTAGTGTAAATATATGCAGACAATTAATGCGGGAAAAGGATAAAAAAAAAACGCCCAAGCATCATAATGGAGAAAATGTACAGGAATAATATAGCAAAGGTAGAATGAAGGATAAAAATAGAAAATCTGGAAGTCTGATTATTTTAAATAGACAAGAACATTCCCTCCATGGATCCCCATTGTCATGGAGGAGGGGGGGGGGGCTGGTGTACTCTCCTAAAGATGAAAATTATGCTGGAGGTAGTGTATTCCGCCGGTAGGGCCACCCACAATAGACAGGTTTCAGCTAAGGAGACAAACTAAGCACATCCACCCAGATGATGGGCAGGTTGGGCCTGTTTGCCTTGGCTGGCAACCAGCCTAAGAGAAGGACAACTCTGATGTAAAAACCCATGACCCAGTTACCTCCCTGTCATGATCATAGCTCGTTATGCCATTTTAAATGAACCATGGGTGTAAAGGATAGGGTCAATACTTTGCACACTGCACCTAAAAGACTATTGCGCAGGCTTGGAAAGCATGTCCACAGCAACATGTGGTCCACTCTAGTTTCCGATCATAGAGCTTGGAGGCAAATCACATATCAAGCTGTCTCCTATCTTGGGAACGCTCGATGGGCAACTCTCGAAGACAAGAGAAGATAGAAAAAGAACCAAGACACTGCAACACCGAACTCAGGACAAACTTTCCCTTGTAATTTGCCGGATCTGCCTATCCCAAATTGGACTAGGCAGCCACCAGTGAGCCTGTAGTAAATATGGATAGCCCTCTACTAAAATCTTTGTTCGTGAAGCCAAGCCATACACAAGAACATCTAGAACAAGTAGGCAAAACTTGGAAAAAGAAGGATGAAGACTTAAAGGGGTTGTTATATCTCAGTACTTTCTGGATGAGATGTGAGCCCCGTAGCAGGCTTCCCGACCACCTTGTAGAAACAGCCAAGGTGGCAGCCTTACATCGTTTCTCTAACTCTCATCGGTGTTTTGAAAACAGCATAATACGAGAGTCCCATTGACCTCAATGGCATTTATGGAAGCAGCATAAAGCTAACGCTTTCAACAGTTTCTGTAATACCCAGCGAGATAATTGGATAACCAGCCGCAGGTTTCTCATTTCAGCCAGAAAGAGCTTAGATGGGACAACCCCCTTAAGGTCTCTTTCACACGGGCTACAAAATCTCACTACAAAACGCATGTATGTGAAGCCCATGGTTTCCAATAAGTTCTTTCACATGAGGAATGTTTTGTAGCCTGAAAAAACCCATTGGAAACCATGAGCTTGAGGTTGTATCCGCAAAGGCTACAATATCTCACTACAATGTGAAGCCCATGCTTTCCAATGGGTTCTTTCTAGAGGTGAGCAAGTATACTCGCTAAAGGCAATTGCTCGAGCGAGCATTGCCTTTAGCGAGTACCTGCCCGCTCGAGACGAAAGGTTCGGGTGCCGGCGCGGGGGAGCGGTGAGTAGCGGCAGTCAGCAGGAGGGAGCAAGAGGAAGAGAGAGATCTCCCCTCCGTTCCGCCCTGCTCTCCCCCGCAGCTCCCTGCCCGCCGCCGGCACCTGAACCTTTTGTCCTCGCTAAAGGCAATGCTTGCTCGAGCAATTGCCTTTAGCGAGTATACTCGCTCAACTCTAGTTCTTTCACATGAGCAATGTTAGCGAGATTTTGTAGCCTGTGTAAAAGAGGCCTTAGGGAAACAAGAAACCATTTTTACATGAAGGGTTATAGATATGTTTTATAGAAAAGCCTTGCAATAGGTGGTAGGAACTAACTGAAGAAGGGATAGACAAAAGTCCACCACGTTTGACTAATCTAGGAGTCAAATTGCCTCTATTTGCCAAGCCAAAGGAACTTATATATACACATCAATAGAAATTCACCCAAAATGTACAATACGCAGTACAAATACGGTATATGAAATACTGGCCTTTCTATCGAACCAAGTTTTAGGCCGGGCTTACACGACTGTAAAATGCTGGGTAAAAATCGTAGCATTTCCCTGTGATCCCTGCATATTGTCGGGTTTTTGTTCAGGTATGCCTGCGCATGTACAGAGTATTTTAGGCAAGTTCTCATGCACTGGCTTCCTAGTTTCTTCCTTTTTTTAACTTTGTTCTCATGTCTCCAAGAGCAACATGTGTAAAAAACGACATTCACATGCAATCTAATTGCTTATGTACTGCATTTCGAATACACCCATAGAAAACAATAGGGCGGTACGTGCGCAATATGCGGTAAAATAGAACAAGCTGCTATTTTTTTTACATGCGTAATATACACAAGATTTATAGGCATGTGTGAGTGGAACAATGAAAATCGATGTACTTTGATTGACGCCATTCACTACGTATTATGCGCATGTACATTGAGTGCGTAACACGCAATACAAATACGTATGTGTGAGCCCGGCCTTATTATATACTCTAAACCTGCGTATTCTTAGACAAAACTCAAGATATATCAGTTACTTCTGTACCTACATCTTAGCCACAGTGTCTGTATGTTATAAACACAAATTCATCCACCGACATATACAAAGTACGAGCACAGACTACAACTGGTCATTACCTGAAGATTGTGCCGAGAAATCTAGATCTTTCCATTCAGAGATATGTATAATACAATAACAAGCAAGCAAAAAACTACAGTAACAAAACAATGGAAATCTCAGCGATTACAGTACCTGCTTCTCCTGTCAACAAAAAGGTAGAAGCCTCCCTGTTGACACTAGAAACAGGTACCAGAGCTGACCAACACTCAGACTATGGTAACCTACCGCTTCTAAGATAGACAGATCCTTCAGACGTGAAGCATTTGATACATATTATATATAATGGAATTTAACAATACATAGATATAGAAATGCAAATACAATTTTAAGAAAAGCTCCAACCTTTTGCCGATACAGGAAAGATACAATGGTATAACATTATTAAGAATATAAAGATTAGGGTGGATTCACCTCTGTGTTAAGGTGGCTTCACTTCTGCGCTCGCTGGTTCCGCTTTCCTGCCCCATTCAGGAAGCAGGAAAGGGAGGGAATCCCAGAGGCAGAACAGTTCCGTCTGACGGAACGAACAGCAATGGATGGACCTAACTGACTATACTGGGGTCCGTCGACGATCCGCTCAGCTACCAGGCTTTTGGACGGAAACAAAAAGCGCTGCATGCTGCAATTTTTCTTCTGCTATTTTGGGCCGGATTTGCAACGGAAACTTCAGCTGGGGGTTTCCACGCAGATGTGAAAGGGCTCCATCGGGGCTTTACACCACTCTGTTCCTTTTTTAAAGGTGAGACACAGATTGAAAACTGACATACATGTTTCTGTTTATTTCCCAATTGAGTTTTCAAAAAACTGGGAAGCTTTCAGTTTGCTTCGGTCTGATTAGGTTTCCGATTTTTTTAATGGAACAAATAGCGCAGCTTGTAATGCCCTTTGTTCAGTTAAAAAAAGAGGAACCTATTGGAGCGCAAGCAAACTGATAACATTACTTTTTTATTTTAAACCCATTGAAATCATTAGGGGAAAAAACAAAAACGTTTATTTCAGTTTTAATTCAGTTTTTCTGCTCCAAAAATGGAACAGAGAGATGGAGAGCCTTAACATAGATGTGAATGAGTCCTTAACTATACAAACTATATTATAATGTACAAATGATATTATCAATTGATTAATTTCAACATTACTGTCAAGCATATGTTGGAACTGGAAATACACCACTGTCGTCTCCTCTACTCCATTCATCAGACCCCACTGACCTCTATAGATGCCAGCTAAGTCTAGGTGGCACACCATAGCTGTTCGGGCACACCTTAACTGTTCATACCACCCTGACACCCCCAACCCTCAGGAAATAACTGTAACAATTATTCTTAACTGCTACTTGTCATTATTGCAATTGTAGTAGTTGCCAGAAATTCCCAATTTCCCATCATCTAGATTGCATAAATGTCACCATGCCCTGTATATACAAGAGAAAAATATAGGGTTCACTCCTCGCGTGTTAAAGAGGAGCTGTCATCTCTCCTGACCTCTCTGTTTTAGTAAATACTTCAGCCATAAAAGCCCTGTATAACAGGAAATGAAGAAGTAGATGCATCAGAAGAAGAAAAAGAGGAAGGGGAAGAAGTTTTCTTCTTCCTTCTTTTAGTGAGTTCAGCTGGGGCAAACCGCCTGAGGTTTTGATTTGCTTGGAACTGAACTTTTAACAGAATTGAACCCAAATCCGGTTTCTACGGTTTCATAGTAACATAATGTGTAAGGCTGAAAAAAGACACATGTCCATCCAGTTCAGCCTATTACTCCACAATGTTGATCCAAAAAAAGGAGAAAAAAAAATTTCTTCCCAACTCCAATCTGGCAATCAGGATAATCCCTGCATCAACAACCCTTCTGAAGTTATTAATGATCATAACACCTAAAATTGTATCGCTCAAGAAAGACGCACCGGCCCTTCTTGAACTCTTATCAAGTTCACGATCACCGCATCCTTAGGTAGAGTCTTCTGTAGTCTCACTGCTCTTACAGTAAAAAACCCCATTCTAAGTTTGTGTAGAAACCTTCTTTTCTCTAGGTGTAGAGGATGCCGCCTTGTTATATCACAGTCCTGGGTATAAGGACAGGTCATGGGAGAGATCTCAGTATTGTCCCCTGATATATTTATACATAGTTATTAGGTCGCCCCTCAGACATCTTTTTTGTAAACTAAATAACCCCAATTTTGTAACCTTTCTGGGTATTGTAGTCCGCTCATTCCATTTATTACTTTAGTTGCCCCCTTTGTACCCGCTCAAGCTCTGATATGTCCTTCTTGAGTACCGGTACCCAAAACTGTCCACAATATTCCATTTGTGGTCTGACTAATGACTTGTAAAGAGAAAGAACAATGTTCTCATCATGTGCCCCTAGACCTCTTTTGATGTGCCTGATGATCCTATTTACCTTGGCAGCAGCTGCCTGACACTGGTTGCTCCAGTTAAGCTTACAGTTAACTAAAACCCCCAAGTCCTTTTCCATGTCAGTGTTACCCAGTATATTCCCATTTATTATGTAATGATGACATGTATTTCCTCTGTTGATGTGCATGACCTTACATTTATCAGGGTTAAACCTCATTTGCCACTTTTCTGCCCGAGCCGCCAACTTACCCAGATCCTCTTGCAACCGTATACTGTCCTCTGGTGTTAATTACTTTACATAGTTATGTATCATCTACAAATATTGTATTTTACTGTACAATCCCTCCACAACATCCTTAATAAATTATTAAACAGAATAGTGCCCAATGCTGACCCCTCTGGTTTGGGTTCAATCAACACAATTCCCTAAACTATAGCCATTCTAAAGCATAGCTCTGCAATGTGTCATATCTCTGTTGTTTCCCCTAGAAATTAATGGGTAAAATGTCAACTGGGTGTTACCAATTGGGGGTTTCCCAATATAATTTCACATTGTCAGTGAACATGGCGACACCCAGTTGTCAATTTATTCATAAATGTCTAACAGGGAGTAAAAGAGGAACAACAAAGTGCAGAATTTTAAGAAAAGAGGCTCTAGAACTGTTGTTTTATGGGAAATACAAGTATTTATTAAAAAACAGACAAGTCCGGACAGAAGACAGCTCCTCTAACATACTGCCCTTCACTAGCTGCTTCAACTACAAAAACATGCGGACTGATAATAACTGCAATAGGTTCTACTTCCACCCTGGTTGAACCCGGTTTTGTTCCACTTGATTATGGGCAGCCGCCTCTTATCATATCGCTGGACTGGAAGCAGCAGGTTGCTATGGAGTAATATGCTCAGCACACATTGCTCTTTCTTGGGGAACCCCTTTTTTGGGGTTTTGCACTATATTTAATAGGCAAAACAGAAATCAAAATAAACCTGCTGAAATGTAGCAATCCGTACATTACAATACACGCAGTGCAAGTATCCTTTCACATCCGCTGATACAGAATATCTCTTGGGGTCTATACAAAGATCCAATTCTTGCTATGTCTATACAAAGATCCAATTCTTGCTATGATCTGAGTCATGTTCAATCTGATACTATTTAGACTGGAGCGATGGATGTTACAATATGAAATGCCTATAGGATGGGGATTCCAGGAACACCTTCCCGTCTTGTGCCCACCTTAAGGCATGACCTGCGTGCTACAAGGTACAATAGGAGAGGTGTGTCTCCCATACTACACAAGGGGCTGAACCCTCCATAGGCTGAGGAAGATGTCAACAGACAGGGTTTCATTTAAGGAGGATCATTTCCAAAGCAGCGACGGCCAACATGGAAATGAATTCCGGACCTCCTAGCAGGAGGCATGGATGCAATAGATGCATGCCAGTGCCATGTAACATATGCCCGCAATATCTCTCAACTCCTTATTTGCTTAGTCCTATATGGGCAATATTGATGTAGGATCCTTGCGGAAGAGGCGCAAATGTAGGTGAGAGAGTGATTGCAGGGCTGAGCAAGGAGGGCGTAGCGGTGCCAGCTCCTGTGCCCACAGCACTGCCTGGCACTGAACTCTCACACACAGCATCTTCTCCAGTCACTGACAAGATAAAAAGTTTACAGCTCCTGAAGAGAAGACAGAAAGTTCAGCCATAGAGCCATGTATGAGGAGGTGCAGGACTTGGTGTCTGTATCAGCACAGTCCTTGTATCCTCCTCCCAGAGTAGAACATCCTTTTATCTTCTTCCTCCTTCTCTCCTGACGTGTCTTACACCATTATTACACTGCACCTTGGACTGTGAGTGACACACAGGCGAATGTGGAAGTGAAAGAGAAGACATGCTACTACTACTACAGCCGCTCACACCCCCCTATTCAGGCACCGTCCATGTCCCCCTCTGCCGACCCTTCCCATGGGAGAACGTACCATCAAGAGACCTCCGAGGGGGGTAAAAAACAAGAGTGGGTGAAGTAAAGAGAGAGAGAGAAAAGGGATAATAAAAAGTGCGGGACTTACCGTGAGGTGGAGTGCAGGGGCTCCTCAGGAGACACGCTGGGATGTCTCACAGCTCCTCTTTCTCTCGCAGTCCCTGCTTCTCGCCTTCTACTGTGTCTTTCTGTAGCAGGAAGGAAGAAGGGAATGAGGCAGGGCTGACGTGAATGGATGCAAAACAGCTCCTCCTAAGCCTGCTCTGTACAGACTGGGAGAGAAAGAGGGGAAAACAGAGGAGAGAAGCAGCCACCCAGCAGCCCTGTCTCTCTCTCTATCTCTTTTGTTTTCTCACTTCCTCCCCTCCTCCTCCACCAAGTTTTCTTTCTCTTTTACCTCACAGACTGGGGGATTTTTCTCCCTTTCTTAAACTCCTCGGAGTACAATAAAAGCAGAACCTGTTTTTTGTCTTTTTTTTTCTTCTTCCTCCTTTCTCTTCCCTCTTTTTTTTTACAGTTTTGTTCAGGCATTTTGTGGACAAAATATGAAGTATAACCACAGAGAATGGTGAATAATTTAACTCCGGCTGTAACGTTTCACTTCTGAGGGAAATGTAATACTATCGGTCTTATTTCTGAGAAGAATGAAGGAAGCGGCGAGATATTCTCTGCCACGGACGCGACAATGTTTTCTACAGACTCAGACTATGTGGGAATAAAACTATAGGGTCATACAGAAGATATAGTATATGGTTACCTCACACCTGTATCCATCCAATCTACTGCTATCTCACATCTATCCATCACTATCTCCCTGCTATCCATCCATCTAAGGCCTCGTTCACATGAGCGCTGTTTTCGCGCATTATAGGCGCGTGAAAAGATAGGCGTCTATTAATGGTTTCCTATAGAAGCGTTCACACGAAGGAATTTTAGACGCGCTAAATCCTCACATCTATCAAAAATAGAACATGCGACTGCAAAGCTCACATCTAAGGTCCATGCTGCGAGAAAAGATTGGGCCTGACCTATCTGATGCGCAGGAGTTTCTATAGACTTCAATGGGAGCTGGATAACATGCAGCTCCCGATCGTGTGAACAGGGCATTTCACAGCTCGAGACTTAACCCTTTCCAATCCCGTCTGACGTCTTCCTACATTCTGATTGAAGCTTGTACAGCTCCAATGTCAGAAGACGTCCGACAGGGTATTCTTATCGTCTACTGCCAGCCACTGTGCTGTCAGAGCCTCTCTGGCGCACACACACTGGCTTTAGCCAGCAGATGGCACTGTTGTATAACAGCTAAAACAGAAAGCCTTTTAGGAAACCCTGAATTCAAAATTTGATTGGAAAGGGTTAAAGGGGTTGTCCCGCGAAAGCAAGTGGGGTTCAGCACTTCTGTATGGCCATATTAATGCACTTTGTAATATACATCGTGCATTAATTATGAGCCATACAGAAGTTATTCACTTACCTGTTCCGTTGCTAGCGTCCCCGTCTCCATGGTGCCGTCTAATTTCAGCGTCTAATCGCCCAATTAGACGCGCTTGCGCAGTCCGGTCTTCTCCCTGGTGAATGGGGCCGCTCGTGCCGGAGAGCTGGTCCTCGTAGCTCCGCCCCGTCACGTGTGCCGATTCCAGCCAATCAGGAGGATGGAATTGGCAATGGACCGCACAGAGCCCACGGTGCACCATGGGAGAAGACCCGCGGTGCATCGTGGGTGAAGATCCCGGCGGCCATTTTAGTAAGGTAAGGAAGAAGTCGCCGCAGCGCGGGGATTCGGGTAAGTACTAAACGTTTTGTTTTTTTTAACACATGCATTGGGTTTGTCTCGCGCCGAACGGGGGGCCTATTGAAAAGAAAAAAAAAAACGTTTCGGCGCGGGACAACCCCTTTAATAAATGGAAATCAGACGTTGACGTGATTTTTGCACAAGTGAGATGCGATTTTTTAGTGCAGCTATTTGAGAGCTAAAACCACGCTTGTGTGAATGAGCCCTAAGACCGCTTTCACACGGCCGAGAAAATCACGCAAGATTTGTGCGTTGAGACACTCAATTCGCGCACAAATATGAACCCCATTCTTTTGAATGGAGTCATATACTTCTGCGAGTTCCTCGCACATTCACGAGGCCAATATCACACTTGCCCATATGTAGGAAGCCTAAGCAGGTGCAGACATGCCCGACAGTCATCCCAGCGATGATCGCTTCTGTGCTTTCACAGAGGAGCGATAATCACTCTGAATAGAGACAGAGCACGCCGTAGATCGCTCTGGCCGCCCACCTCCATTCAAAGTAAACAGGCAGTCTTTGATAGATGAAGGACTGCCTGTTTACACAGGCCAATTGTCGGCTGATTTTCATGCCTGAGTGATAAGCAAACAAATTATCGTTCGCCATTCAGATTGTGCAGCTTCCCACGGTCTGCACCATAGTCATTCCATGTAAAAGGGCCCTAATCTATCACTAGCTCACATCTTTCTATCCATCTAAGGGCTCACTCACACAGGCGTATGTTGTCTGCGTATTATACACATATTTTATGCTTATAATACACAGTATGAAGCAAATACGCATGTAACATGAGTATTTGCTTCAGAATGTAAGCTCCCATAGCCTATAATGGGCATATGACGTGTGTAATAAGTACCAAAATAGGGCAGGCTGTGGGGTTTTTTCACACAAGCGAAAAATGCAGAACTGAATGGCCCAGCATTGGTCAATGGGCTTTTAGCACTGTGATACACAGCCCAAGTGTGCCTGTGTGCATGAGCTCTAGATAACAATCTAATTTATTGCTCTCACATCTATCTAACCTATTGCTATCTCACATCTATCAACCTAATCTATCTATCCATCACTATAGGTACCTTTACCTTTATGAGCCTTGTGTGACGTAGAGTGTTAAGGCAGCAGAAATGCAGTCCTAAGCTCTCGCTCACAACCTGAAGGTTGCAGGTTTAATAAGTACCCAGCTTGGTGGTGGGGGTAATAAATTACTTGAAAGCGCTGCAGAATAAGTTGGTGCTATACAAATAACAAGATTTATTTTATTACATGCACTAATAGTCACCCAAATAAGGCCTTAGTCACACGGGCGTTTTTTCCCGCGATTTGCGGATCGCATGACGGATGCGCATCCGCAAATCACGTGACCGGGGCCGAAAAATCGCCCGAAAAAACTGCTCCTAGCCGCATTTCAATAGAAACGGGCCGGAGCTGTCCAGCGCATTGAATTCAATGGAGCTGGCAATACAGCCGGCTCCATTGAAAGCAATGGGCTGCGGGCGATCTCATGATGAATTTTCGGGAAGGGCTTAAAAATATAAGACCTTCCCGGAAATTCATCCAGAAATGTGTAAAAACAAAAAAAATATATATATATATACTCACCTGGTTCCAGCAGACGGAGTTCAGCGCGGCCGGCTGGCAGTTCTCCTGAACTGCTCTGAGCAGTATTCAGCAGCCGGGGATTTAAAATCCCCGCCTGCTGAATTAGCTGCCTCTGATTGGTCACAGCCTCACCAATCAAAGGCAGCTCTCACCCATTCATGAATGGGTGAGTGAGTGCTGCCTCTGATTGGCTCAGCGCAGGGACCAATCAGGGGCAGCTCTCAGCTGAATGACAGCTGACAGCTGCCCCTGATTGGTGAGGCTGTGACCAATCAGAGGCAGCTAATTCAGCAGGCAGGGATTTTAAATCCCCGGCTACTGAATACTACTCAGACCAGTTCAGGAGAACTGCCGGCCGGCCGCGGCTGAACTCCGTCTGCCAAGACCAGGTGAGTATATATATATTTTTTTTTTACACATTTCTGGATGAATTTCTGGGAAGGGCTTATATTTTTAAGCCCTTCCCGAAAATTCATTGTGCGATCGCCGGCAGCCCATTGCTTTCAATGGAGCCGGCTGTATTGCCAGCTCCATTGAATTTAATGGGCAAACATCATTCTTCTCTGCCATAGCAGTTACCGCTATGGCAGAGGAGAATGATTTGTCTTCTATATGTTCTCATTGGGGTCGGCGCTGCTGCCGCCGGCCCCATTGAGCGCATATACAGAAGAGAACAGGAATCGCAGATCGCAGATAGGTGCGATCTGCGATTTCTGTTCTATAATTTATCGGACGAGCGCATAAAAAGCGCTCATGTGTCCGATACAATTGCAAAGCAATCGCTTTATAAAATCGCCGGATGCATGCGCATGCGCAAATCGCGCGGAAAAACGCCCGTCTGACTGAGCCCTAATTGTTCAAATGGGCGATTACAGGTGATCGTCGCCCCGTGTACACACGGCTACGACACTAAGCAAGAAATCACTCAATTGTCACTAGTTGTTCTGTTTCAGTTCACTGATGGAATGACTGCCCTCAGCTTCTCGCTTCGTGTAAACAAGGTCTGCTCAATCTATGAATGACTCCTGTTTACAGTGAATAGAGGCAAGAGAGCCAGAATGCTCTCTAGCCCAATTCCATCCCTTTGCTATCTAACGATTCTTTTTTGGTTAAACTTGCAAAAGTCGTTTGCAAGGTGTTACATGTAAAAAGTGATCATTCAGTCATTCCCATTCACTCGCACAGTCACGCTATACATCAACGATCGAGTGATTGAGCGAATGACGAAAAAATTTAAACAGTTATCTATGTGTAAACTGACTGCAATTTAAAGCCAATGACTTTACCTTTGTTCACTCGTTCGAACGAATTCTTTGCTTCGTTTAAAAAGGATCCTTACGCTACCTCACTTCTATCTATTTCACCTCCATCTCGTTATTATCGCTCTCACTCATATACACACCTACATCCATCTATCTTTCCTGAAGATGACATATTTTCTATTATACAGCATCAATAGATCAACTGCCTGAAATGGAAGATTTAGGAATTATTGATTGCAGATTTAATTAGAACCTGAGATGCCAATCTGCTGCTTCCAAGCAACAGGAGTTTTGTGGAGATTTATTAAACATTGCTGCCTTAATTGTCCAACCTGCCACAGATAGAGGAGGTATATGTGGTAATTGCAGCCAGTCATTTTGCTGTACTGGCAAGGTTATATTAAATGGTACTGATTCAAATTAATGATTGTTTCAGACAAGCAGATGTGGATCTACTTAGCCCTACACTGATTTGGTTTATGGCTTGTTTTGGAGGCAGCTCTTAGGGAACCCTGGTTTTCACTCTTGAACACTCCAAATGGATCAGCCAAAACTAGAAAGTTGAGCAGCAGACCGGTGCAAGTAACATCCTATTATTTATTAAATCCACATAGTGACAACGTTTCGGCTGTAATACACAGCCTTTGTCAAGTCCCTGTATTACAGCCGAAACGTTGTCACTTTGTGGATTTAAAAAAGAGGATGATGTTACTTGCACCCGTCTGCTGCTCAACTTTCTAGTTTTGGCTGATCAGTTTGGGGATCCATGGTCAGTATCTGTTACAGAGCAAGCAGACGTATTGAAGCCTTCCACCTGAGGTGATACATTGTGTGCTGCAGCCCATTTCTTCTTTTCATGAACCCTCCAAATGGGATTTAGGCTTCGTTGTGGGGTTCCGAAACCATTAGAAATAGTCACAGTGGAGTAGCTGTTGACTTCATAAAGCCGAAGTGCAGTACTTGAGGGTGTGAACACAGATATAAGAAAAAAGACGATGTCCAATATGACAGAACGGGAGAAGTATAGTAATACAGTCCGTGTCAGGACATGTAGTGAACAAATAGTTTGTTCCAACAATACTCACTTGCAGCAGGTGTACATAACTGGGAAGGCCAAATTGCTTATACATCCTCGACAGGGGAAAGGATGCCAAATATAGTCATAAGTATCAGGTGAGTGGTGGGAGACAGGTTAGTGGAGCGTGCTGTGGCCCTTTAAATCAAGGGGCAGGAGCATGCCCAAGCCCTACAGGCTGAAGCCAGAGGCCATGCAGCAGTAAGGACATGATGTGCAACATGGGAATGAGGATAGCACTCAACCGCAGCCCCAGGAGCAGGTAAGTGGGGCTGGCTGTGGCAATGCACCGTGCAATATTATAATGAAGAATGCAATGCAAAATAAATATAAAGAATGTCCACTGTTTTGAGGTGTATATGCCCTAATACAGATTGTCCAGATGGGCCAAGCTGCTTAGCTAAGTGTCCACTTATATCTCGAATTAGAAAGGACACAGCTTCATTTCAACACAAGGTTATTTCAAAATTTTGGCAGCCCAAATATGAATTGCAGTCTTTTTTTGTGCACCATGTGATAAAAGGATATCTTGGAAGTAAAGAAGCACAAAGAAGTGCAACTGAATAAATAAAGTGTATGAAAGAGCTCACTTAGGCCCCATTTACACTCAAAGATGATCGCTCAAAATTTGTTCAAAAGATAGCTTGAGTGACAGTTTTGAACGATCGTTTTGCATAAGCTACTAACGGTCACTAATTGCCATTAGTATTTAATTAACTTCATTTGCATGTATTTAGAGGACAGCAGGTAATCTGTTCTCTAAATACATCTTCTTTGATCTGCTGCACACTGAATTCAATGTTATCAGCACTCAGCGTTTGGTCCCTGCTATCGGGGACGATGGATTTTATGCCAACAAATTTGGGGCAAATTTTGAGTGATAATCGTTGTGTGTAAATGGGGCTTTATGCAAAAGGATTATCTAAATTGAATCTTCTTACAGTGGAGACAAAATATACAGGGGTACAGATAAATATATAAATGGCCATTACCAAACATTTGTCATAACTTATTCCATTTGTAAAATCTACAAAGAACTCCAGGTCACTCCTTCATGTATGTGAAGCCCATGCATTCCTATGGGTTCCTTCACACATGCAATGTTTTGTAGCATGCAACAACCCGACACAAAAACCTTGCGGGTCCGACGATATGCACGCAACTCATGAGGTTTTGTAGCCCATGTCTCTCTATGGAGCTTTCCTCTGTTGCATCGCATGAAAACGCGATTTTCGTGTGATGCGATGCAAGTTTGACAGTAGGAAATCCTACTGTCAGCCAATCACCACCAGCACTTCCAAGAGCCAAGAAGATGAAGAAGAGAGGCAGTGACGGGACCCGGGGAAGAAGCTGCGGCAGCGCCTCGGACAGCGTGGGAGAGGTGATGTATACTTCTTTTTTCTTCAGCTACAGCTTATTTTCGGGGTAGGGCTTGTATTCCAACCCCCCCCCCCCCCCCCCCCGGAAATCCTCACATGTGATGCTACGAAGTCGCGCGACTTTGTAGCGCTACAAAATCGCGGTATTGCCATGAGAAGACGCAGCGATATTGCATGGCGGCGATGCTGTGTTGGCCGTGTGGAGGAGGCCTACAGGTTAACATTTTTTTCCCCTTTCAGTGGGTTTCAAAAAAACTATTTGCTATCAGTTTGCTTCTGTTTTGTTAGGTTTCCATTTTTACCAGAATTAATAGCATAGTCTGCAGCACTATTTCTTCTGGTAAAAAAATGGAAACATAACAGAATGGACTCGAACTGACAGCAATCTGTTATTTTTATACTCCATTGAAAGCAATGGAGAAAACTCAAACATTTAATTCCATTTTTCTTCTCTGAAAAATGGAACAGGTAGGTGGAATTGTGATTGAATGCTCTAAAGCAGGTGTGAATGCTGTAGAATATTGATCTAACAAGGAAATATGGTGGCAATACTCACAAGATAGTTTTTGATTGTCTGGCTGATGGCTATGTTTCCATTTGTTCAAAAATGCATGATTGTTTCCTTGAATAAGAGTAGGGAAATAAGTTACTTATGTTTACAGGGCCGAGATCTCACCTTCTGTGGGAAGTGTGGCAGATTATAGATTTCTGCATAATTAAATACCAACGAGCTGAACAAGCATATTTCTCTAGGGAATGAATATATGATGTCTGACTACCTGTGGATGCCACTAGAGGGAACAAACTGCTTACCGATTGATTTGGCTTTTATTGAATTCAGTATTATTCTCCTAGAAAATTATAAATTGAGAATAGATGTTAAACACTTTTAAGCAAAGAAATAGACCAGCCAAAATTGTCAAAAAATTGGATGGCAGAGGAAGACAAACAGCAGAAGACTTCAACATGTAGAGAGGACTGATCATAAACTCTGAAAGTGGAAGTTCAAAAGACAAAGATGTAGAAGAAGGGAGGAGAGGTATAGCGAATAGAATAGTTCCTATAGAGATATGTTTCCGGTATACCTTGCGCACAAGCATGCAGCAAGTATGCAATGATAGTGCGTACTTTCTGTATACTGCCAATAAGCCATACACTATTTTAATATGTGCCAGGATACAACATGCCGCAATTTTTTTTGCGTGTTTTAGCACAGCTCATGAAAGTATATGGAAGATTGTTACTGCGTATTATGCATACAAAAACAGCGCTTGTAATACGCAATGAGCATACAGTCGTGTGAGCCCGGCCTAAAGCTAACTGCACCAAGAAAATAACACAAATCCTCAGCATCATTTAGCTAGGTCTATGATCTGATATACATTATTTATTTATAATAGTCATTTATATAGTGTTACTATATTTCACAGCATTTTACAAATCAGATAGTAGAGACAAAGGTCCCCTGCACACAGGCGGAAATTCCGCAGCGGGATTTCTCACAGAATTTCCGCCCGTGGCCGCTGCCATAGGATTGCATTAGAAATCACACGCGGAAAACAAATCGCGGCATGTTCTATTTTTGTGCGTGTTTTGCAGAGGCCGCACAGAAATGTCAGTGAAGAGCCGCCGGCTCCGCTCTGCGCTGGCTGGGAGGCAGCCGACACATCACAGAGCTTCGGAGACGCCGGGAGCGGGTGAGCCGCAGGCCTCTGCAAGGGCACGGGTCTGCATCCATTCTCGCAGCGGAATCTGACCCGGCCGTCTGCAGGCGGCCAAAATCAGACATAACATACTATATAAAACTAATAAACAGCTTGAATAATGGGAATGTGGCTTGTAAGAGGAAGAAAGATTCTACCATCCATAGGCATAAATTTGAACTTTTATTGTAGATTTCTCTAAAAATCCCAGAAAGTGAAAATAATATAAAGGATATTATTCCATTGATGAAACCACACCAAGGGAAAGAGCCAAAGCGACACACAAATGATTATGCACACATGAGACAGAGGTATTAAGGCATATCAGGGAATACAAACTCATTAAAAACAATTTAAAAGCAAAAGATTGCATAAGTTTTGAATTGCCAATATACTAAGAGGCAGTTCATATTGCAGCAGAACAGTAATTGATCTAGTTAATGTTTAGCACAAACAGGAACATGAACAGAAAACTTAAATAAAACAAAGTGCAGGTAAATGTATCCAAAGATCATATAAAGTACAAATATTGCAAAAAAACAATATATCCAATATAAAGCAATGTGATATCTGAACAAGGGCAACGTCGGGATGAGTTTTTCAAAGTCCATGCAGCACTAGTGCAGATGATATGAGTGAGCAAGTGATTGAATATAGGAAGTAAAGGAAAATTTCAGACTCAAATATGACAGCAATGCAGCAGACTGTTGCATAGCAGTTATGGTAGCACTACAGACGGATATGGAAATATCAGGATTAGGTAGGTTAGTTCCACAATGAATAGATGATGGTTGTCCATGTCATCCTTTAATGAGATGTACTAGAGCTAATTGATGCCAACAATACGTCCACTAAGCTTTCTCATTGCACCTGATGAGAGCACAAACTTTGGGCCGGCCCAAGGCATGTTGAATATGTAGTCCCAAGGGACCTTCATTTAAAAGGGTTGTAGGGTACAAGATTAGAAAAACATAGTTGTTTTTCTCCAAAAACAGCACTACACCAATCTACAGGTAGTCCGCAGTTAGCTCAGGCCTATTCAGCTAAATGGGCATGTGGAGGTATGGTGTTGTTTCTAGAGGAAGCAGCCATATTTTTGTGATCTTATACAACCCCATTTATTCAAAATTTGGGCCTGCAGTCTATCCGAAGAATGTTATACATGTGTGAAATGTACTAAGAATTATAATAAAATGTGTATGGACAGTCAAAGACATATTGAGAGCACTAGTGTAACTCTAGAACTCTAGGGGATGCGGTTGCACCCAGGCCCATAAGGCCTCTCTTCTCCATATAGGGAGCCTGGTACTATAAATAAAGCATTATAGTTGAGGGCTGTTACAGGTTTTGCATTGGGGTCCAGGAGCTTCAAGTTACGCCTCTGGTTGAGTGGCACTTATTTTTTATGGTTTACCTTTAATAGTGATCACATTGGTGCAGGGAAAAGAAATATAAGCAGGAGACCAATATTATACAGCTATCAGTAAAGTGAAATGCTATTGGGATGATAATGTCAGACTTTTATGGTAATTTAAAGGGGTTCTGACATGAATAATGTTTTTATGCTTTAGCAGCCATTGTTCTCTGGTGTGCCTAATGGACCCAGGGAACCCATGGTTTAATGGCTGCTAAAGCATAAAAAGATAATACTTACCTGTTCTTCTGTTGTTGTTGACATCGGGGGGTCATCTCCCGGCAGGCGCTGCTCCTCTTCTTCTGTCTGCACAAGCCGTGCCGCTCCGGGATCGCGCGCATGCGCAGTGGAGAGGTGCCCTCTGACAGGAGTCAGGATGGGCTGCGTCTCCACTGCGCATGCGCAGCACTCCGGAGTTCAGCCGGACGGACGGGCCGCCCACAGCAAGCACTGCTTGTGAAGTGCTTGCTGTGGCGGTCCGTCCGTTGACCTCGGAAGTGCCTGACGGACGGACCAGAGCAGGAAGCGGTCTTTTTGACCGCTCCTGCTCTGCTTTAAAGGCACAGAAGAAGATGCCGGCTGGAGGGGACATGCCTGGCGATCGGGCCAGGCCAGGCAAGGTGAGTACAATTTTTTTTTTTTGATGTCAGAACCCCTTTAAAGGGGAATTAGTTGGCAATTTTACAGATACAAAACTGCTGACAGTACTATGTAGGCATATATTTCTTTGTTTGGCACACTGAGAGCCCGAGATGCATCTCTTAATACATTAGGCATACCTTACTTGAGCGGGGATCATATTAAGATGGGCATGTGAAATTCTGTAAACGAGTAAACTGTGACAAGGTGTTAATGAGAGCTACTGTACTCATTCACATATTGGGGGGATTTTTCTAAGGTAAATGCAGCAGAATGCTGTTTTAATTTGAGACAAAAATCGGCATACATGCTTTGCAAGTATAACAGTACCATAGGAACAAAAGACTAAAATGTTCTGTTCCAGCTCACTAATGATTTTTTTGGATCTCCATATCAATGGGCAATGGTGCAAGAGAGAAGCCTGCAGCAGTAGTTAGAAAGAATCCATAAATTGGTCAAATCCAACATGAATTCAAGCCCACATTTTCATAAAATAAAATCTTTATTTATAACTGACTAAAATAACTACATGCTATGCCAGGATTAAGAATTCTCTTATAGTTCAAAACGTATAAGCTTTTCTTAAATGTATATGTGATTGTTTAATCAGTTCTACCTAAAGAAATGCTTTTATGAAGAGGAGTGCTGGAGTTTGTGTTGGATTTGACCAATTCGTGGATTATTTCTATATACATGCTTTACACTACATTTATTAGGTTTTTTGGCACATTTTGTGCCTCACTAGACCAGTGGCCAGGAAAAGGGAATATGACTTAGTGAAAAGTCAACCAACAGATAGTATCTACAAGTCTAGCAAGATGCACCAAATTTATCAAATTGTGTAAGCCACTGTGATAAATTTGCCACATCTTCAAACTGGCTGATGAAAGTTTTGTGTCTAACTATTAGACAGGATTGATAAATCTGCTTCATTAATTTGGAATCATATATTGTCAAGACAAAGCAATGAATATTTTCCCAGATGTATTGCTTGTCAGAGATCTTTCTATTCTGTCCTTATAACATCTCATATTCTTGTCACTAAATATCTCCCTGATTGAGTAAAAAAAACACTGGAAGAAAAAAAGTGTTGTATGCAGAGCTTTATTTTCCGGCAAAAAGCCGGGCAGCTGAGCAGAAAGCAAACAGACCCCATTTTAGTCAATGGGGTCCATTTGGCATTGTTGGGTTTCATCATAAGACAGAGCTGTCTGTCCAGGGGATTCCCTTTCCTGCTCCCTGAATGGAGCAGGAAACCGGAATCCCTGACGCAGATGTGAAACCACCGTTACACAGCTTCTATTCGGGAAAAATCTCTTTATTTATAAAAAAAAAATGTTGTAAATGTTTGTATAAAGCCCCAGTGCACAAAGACGATCACAAAGATCAAAGTATTCCAAAAGCTCTTCTATTTCTCAAAATATTACTATACAAGGGCATAAATGAATGCAATGTCCACTAATGTGACAACTGTTCTGTCCATAGCCTAGTGAATGTATTTAATACTTGGTCAGATTAAAGCACTTGTATTAAATGCAGTACATCATAGTATATAATATATAACCAACACATGCATGATGAGTGAGCAGTTGTTGATACAGCACTATATGCCCATAAAACCTATTCTGTCCTTCTCTCCTACTCAGAAACCAGCACTGGCATGTCTCCTTATACTTACGGTAATATATATTTTAGCTGTAGTTTTAACACCTAGAGGGAACATGACCCACTCATTGATTTAGTAGTGTCACAGCACTGCCCTAGAAAACAGGAAACTTGATCATGTACAGTCCTAGACTTGTCATTTCTCTTATCTGTAGTTTCACCAAGAACTGGAGCAGTGTAGTTATCTGACCATTTCAGCCATGAATCAATCCCACCAATCATTAGAAATAGCATTAAAATATACTTACACATAGAGGCACATATAAAACCGTTGTCAGTTTTATAGCCAATGAGAGTATTACATATTCAATAAACTTGCAAGAATAATTTGAAGGCTGCCATACAAACCAGGCAATTACTATATTTCTTATGTATCTTTTATGAAGAAAAATAAATAGTAAGGATTGGTTCCGACAGTATGGCAGCATAGTAAAGAGCTCTATAGTGAAAGTGAGTAATGTTTTCAAGTAAGCAAGATTTGATCTAATACAACGTGCAAGATCCTAGAGAATCATAGCTTGCTCGGCTGTTTCTGTATAGACTTGGGCCACCTCTCTGTCACATTATTAGGGCAAAACACCAATTTTCTCTGGATGGAGAGGGCAATGACCAACCATCTATATGCCATGAATGCATTTAGTAGGAAAACCACTTTGAGGTTTTTCCTGCCTTCATGTAATGAAGTTTTCTTTGATAAATATATTCAATAATTTTTGCCTACTATATTTTTTATTTATGAGGCAACTCAGCATTTCTGAGGCTTTCAGCATGTACCTTAATGTGGTTGTGTAAGATGATGGGGGGACCCCCTCAGAACGTGTTCTGTACTGCAAACACAGAGTTATAGCATGTTGGGTGCAATGTGTGTTAATGGTTTGAAACAGATGAAATTACAACTGTATGTCATCAGTATTTTCCTCCGCATATATTATTTTCTATTAAGCAAATACTGATCCATATTTGTCCAATAGAAAAAAAAGCAATATGGAGGCAAAAAAGCAAAAATAGATCATGCTGCTTTTTTTTCAAAACGCCATGAAAAATTTGGCCACAAAATTACATTAGCTCCATATTACGGTCCCCAAAACACAGACCAAATAAGGAGCTAGAATACACTTGCCTGAAACTGGCCTAAGGCTCTATTCATTCTCCTTAACTTCAATATACAGGGTCTGGCAGAAGTAACGCCCCTTTTTCTATCATCTCATTTGTTACGTGAAGAATTTGACATGTATCACAAGTCTGATCAGAAAGTTTGAGGCAACCGGCATTGTGAAGGATTCCAAAAGATCAGGAAGACGAGTTTCAGTGACTACAGAAGAAAAGGCTGGCATCATTATTACAAAGCCCTCAAAAATCCAAAATCATAAACATGTAATTCTGTAACATAACAATCAAACTCAAGCGCACTATATGACAATTTGGGGTGAAATGTTCAAATTGCTGTCCACCTTGTCAGTAGTACTTAAAAAAGGGCGTTACTTCTGCCAGACCCTGTAGTTTGTTCACAAGCCAAAGTTAGGATAACAATAGGGAAGTATAGCCTGCATTGGTGACATGCGCTGTACGCCAGATGTGCACAGTAATTGTATGAAGTGGACTCAGGAGCCGAGCCCGCTCCATACACACTGAGCCACTCCAACAATGGCTGTTAGAATTAACAGCAGCATTTAAATGGCTAACAGTGGTATTTAAATGTCCTGAATGGCTCCCTCCACATTGAGATCTCAGGGTGCCGTTCAGGGCTCATGGTAGTCTGGGACCGTGTGAAGGCCTTTAGGGCAGCCATGTATTTCTGTCTATTATATGCCTGCAGAAATACAATATACTCCAAGAAAAGATTTAGTAAAAACCGATCAAAAAGGTGTACACACCCCCAAATGGTTCCTATAGTAAGCAAAGTTGGGCCACCAAAAACAAGGCTATACACAGCTGCAATTACCAAGAGAATCACCTAATGGTTATATCCTCCCAAACAAAAAATGATAAATTGTATACTTTATTAACACATAAGCGCATTGAACACAGTTGTGATAGAGATTAGCAATGTTAGTGTGAACTCTAGTATACACACAGCATACAGTGTTTTGGGAGATAGTGTGTCTTTTGGCAGTCAGAGAATTTTCTATTAAACCACAAAGAGACTGCCTAGATGCTTAGGTATCTATAAACATATATTGTATAGTGGAGCCATGCCTAAGCCTAATCTAAAAAACATATAACACATGCCCTCCCACCATGTTTCGCCACAAGGCTTTATCAAGGGAGCTTACATAGGAAACCTATAATCAGGCTGATTGCATGTTACCTCTATTAACTAACACTTGTGTATCATACCCTTTCAGCTTGCCTAGTTAACATACTGTTACGTCTGCTCGGCGCACTAAGGCACCACTCCTCAGAACAGACACAAACGTGTCCTATTTAAAACCACAACCACTCACATAGTGTTGCATGGACCAATTGCAACTCTCCAGGCAATGATGGAAGGACCCCTGTCCCTTACTAACCAGGGAAAGTGGGGAGCCCCTGCCTAAAAGCAGAGTTATCGTCCTGATAAGGTCAGCCTCACTGTTATCTTCTCCTAGGACCTAGCCCTGCCTGATTAGGGATCTGGAGAGATGCACTAGACACACGTAGGACACGACACTGTTCACACACACAGTACACAGAACAGGACAGCACATAAAGCACATGTCTGGCACCCTGCACAGACCTTACATACGTCGCTGTTCACACCAACATACAGTGTAACGCATACCATATGGAACGGGACAGTTCACACCTCATGTCTAGCCACCAGCACAGACATACAGAACAAGTCACTGTTCACATCAACATGGAACAGGTAGTGCATACAACATACAACATGAACCCCACCCAGAGCTCACATGCATACCGATGGAAAACCATAGTCAGTCCATGTGTCCTCACACCAGGGGAACAGAGAGTTAGCCACTGTGCTGATATAACCGGGAATAGTGTCAGGCATCACCCATCTGACACATACATAGGACATCAGACGTCTGGGGGCCACAGCTGCCCAGGGATAGGGAGAAACCTGCGGGCCGCCTGCACCTGTGTGGTCATCGTACCACACGCTACACAATGCATGTACCCCAAAAACCGCAGGGAGGGGAGGGACAGCAGGTGTCCAAACTGTTGTTTGAGCGATCATCTTTTAGTGTAAATGGGGCTTTACTTTAATACTTCATTTGCATTATGGATCTATTCAGGATGTTTAAATATGTTAATACCCTCAAATTATTATTCCCCTTTAGTGCAATGGGAACTAGTTGAACACTATTAGGTTGCTTTTCAGTTTTGTTTTTTAAATTTGTTCTTCTGTTACTTTTGTTTTTGTCATATTATGTTCAAAAGATTTTTATTGAAACTTTCAGGGTAATATAAGAAACATGAATGCATTAAAACATCAAAAATCTAACAAATCCGTTTTGCTAAAATAAATTGTGCAATTTGTTGTATTATCTTTTGCTTTATAACAATTGACTCTAATTTGCATACAGACTTAGAGGGAGTTATTTTGTTGGTGACATATGCCACCTCTCCGTATATCCCTCTCAAGTATGAATATGCCCGAGGCCCTGCTTATGATAACCGGAAAGGGATCCACATATTGTGTTTTTCTCCCGTTGCTTAAGTTGCATCCATTCCAAACATAAACTACAGTAAGAAACCAAGTAGCTAAGTTTAAAATAAATACAATTAAAAATTAAAAAAAAAAAATGGGGGAGCTGGGAGGTAATAGAGTGGGGTACCTAGGAACGGGGAAGATGAAGAGTAGAGAAGCAGAAACGAAAGACAGAAAGAAGGAGAAGAAAGAAAAGAAGCAGCTCTGAAGATATGGACCACGAGTCATGAACAGGGATAGTCTATTGGATGCTTAAATGGATGGAGCATCCACTCTTACTGTACAATTCCGCTTGCTAGCCAGTTGGAGAACGATGGCGAGTGTCTAAAGGTTATCCATACCGCCCAAGTGGAGTAGAAATCTGTACATTACTCTTGAAAAATCAGATCTTAGTTCCTCCGTATGTTTTATGGCATCAATGGCTTTTATCCATGCTATTCTCGGGATCGCATTACTTTGTTTCCAGTATCTGGGGATGATTTATCGCATTGCCATGATAAAATGTCTCGACAAACCCTATTTATTTTTAAATCCCGAGAACATGGACAAAAGTGCCATCTCTGGGGTCATATCAATTGAGGTTCTACATATACTGCCCTATATATCCTAGAGATGTCCTGCCATAAGGGAGCTATAAGCGGACACTCCCGCCAATTGTGCAACATTAAACCTGAATTGAGTCTGAGAAGCATCTCCAGCATTGGCCTGATATAGAGGGAAACATTTTGCGTAGTTTTGTTGGGGTTCTATAGCATTGTGATACTTTTTTAAAGTTGAGCTCTTGTAGCCTACCTGATACAATCATCTTATAAGTAAGTATGTAGAATTTAGACCAGAACTCTCCAAAGAAAGACCTACCCAATGCTCTCTCCTATTTCACCACCCACCCAGGCTCTCCGTTTGTTCATGTACCATAGTAGCAGTCCATAGACTAGAGAATTGCATGTGTAGGCGCTTTAGGGGCAATGCATAGTTTTTTTAAAAAGGGTAAGATCCAGTGTTAAATTTGATTTTGGGACTAAGGTGTTGATATAACTCCATAGTTAAAAACACTGGACCCAAGATCCAGTCGGTAGATCTGAGTTATCCTTTATTTCAAGAAGAGATCTTACCCCTATTGGGCCCATGACATCTGTTTTTGTTATACTAATGAGAAGTCTTTCTTTATGCTACGTGTCCACTACTCTCTGTCCGCCATGAAGTTAGTGCAGCATTTTAATTTATTTCTACATCATGCCTACCACTATTTCTTTGCTAAATGTTAAGAGCTTGATCAGTCCATTTAAACGCAGTTCACTATGGCACAAGGCCCTCAAGCTACATGCTGATGTATTCTTTGCTCAAGATACACATTTTATAAAAGATAAAACACCCAAAATGCTCTCATCCTTAATTCCCATATCTTTTTTTTTTTTGCTTCAAACACCGATGGGAAAAAATAAGGAGTATTAATTGCAATCAGTAATTCAGTATCATTTTCTCAGCAGGACATATATGTAGATGTTTTAGGTCATTTCATAAGTCTGTGAGGGTAAAAAAGCCTCTTTCACTTTAGTGAATGTATATTTGCTGCATAAGCGGCAAGCTTATTTTATTTTTACATTTGGAAAGGAACTGCTATACTTGAGGGCACTTTGATATAATTGGGGGTGAGTTCAATTTAGTTATGGATCAAACTCTGGATTCCAGTTCTGGCTCTACATTACCTTCCGGTAAAACATGATAATATTGAAATCTTCAGATTCACCTTCTTTGAACAAAGTTATTAATTCCATTAATCTTACATATCCTTTGGAGGAACTATATTCTTATAGATAGGTTACTAAAATCTCCTAATTTTCTTTCTGGGCATTTTAGATGGAATATTTGGTTAACCCCCCTTCCCCCCCCCCCCCCAATCATAAATTACACATTAGCTACGTTGTTCTTTTTTCAGAGAAGCGTTGCTTTGTTAATTATTTAAAAATAATTTCAAGAAAGAAATAATTATTAAAAATTAAAAAAAAGAGGCCTACCCCATTTAAATAAAACAACAAAAAACATAAAACACATGTAGAAACTACACTGGATTAAATCTGTATCTCACCAGACAAAATAATCTAGCAACTAATATCACTACAACAATTATCAGAACTAAATAGCCCTGTGTCTGGTTAAAATGTTCCTCAAAAAGTTGTAAGTTATTCAAATGAAGAAGACAACAAAAGGATTGGTCATCATAATATCACCTATAGACTTGGTAGCAAAGTTGAAATCAAACTACTATGTTATAGTTTCAAGGGTACAGGAAGCGATGAAATGAAGGGAACATCTAAAAATATTTCAAAACTTCAAGAAAATACAGACATTTGTTATGAATAGTTGACCTTCATAAGCAACATCTGTCACTATGGAAACAGACTACAACGGTAGTTCTTATACTTCTGGATTTTCCTAAGAAGTACTAGTGATTTACAAAATATCTCTCAAATTGTGGAAAAATGGAGAATTCAATTTACAAAAAGCCATCAAATGGCAAAAGTTATATTCTGACAACAGATCTACTCACTTCTAATCTGCAACTACCAAACAACTGTATGTTTACCTAAATCTGTCCCACACAGTTTATATGAATTCCCTTACTTTATAGTAAAGGAGCACCTGGATGACAACTTAGTAAGCTGTTTCTTCTCAGGAAGTCGCAATAGTTAAAGGGGTTGTTGCCCTATTAAAGAGCTTATCCCCTTAGTGTCGAAACCTGTTTGTGCCTTAGTGATGGAGCCACATCTGACATGTATCACTTTAACATAGAATAACTCCGTAAAGGTTTTGCATATCCAAGTGATTCTGGCATTGTTTTTTCACCACATGTTGTACATCATTTAGGTGGTAAAAAAGACCAATATAATTTGTGTATATATTTTTTTTAAAGGGCCAAAATTGGGAAAAATATTTTTTCACACTTTCAACTGTAATATCTCAAATATGTGCAAACATACTGTACAAATTTTTGCTAAGATATATATTTCCATCTGTTTACTTTATTCTAGGCGCACATTGGAAAAACGTTGGCTTTTTTTAACCATTCAGGAAATATACAAATTTAACCTGTTTAGGGCCAGGCACTGTAAATTTACGGCACCTGGTCCTGGGCTTAAAGCTTAGCTGTATGTAAAATTATAGTGGCATTTTAAGCCTCCTGCTCTGTAATCAATCAGAGGCAGGAATCGGTTATCAGCTGTTAGTGACAGCTGATAACCTGGAGGAGAAGGCAGGAGGGGTATTTAACCCTTTCTGCCTTATGCTTCCCCAAGTACACAGAGCTCAAGTAAAGTGTAACTTTCACTACGGGAGCCGGGGGGTCACGTGACCGGCAGGGTTCCCTGCTACAGCAGAGCTGGAGGATCATACTAGACCCTGGCCAGCTCTGTCAGTGACTAATGTCACTGCAGGGGTTGTTTCCCCCTGTAATTGGGGCTCCAATGGATGCCCAGCTACAGTGGGAAAGTGTCAAATAAAAAAAACATGTGAATGTTCCCCAGAGCTCTCACATCACGTCATGGGGGACATAGATAGTAAAAACACAGTTACATACATCAGTAAAGCAAAATTACAGAATAAAACAACAATACATACATAAGAAAGAAAATAACTAGAGATGAGCGAGCATACTCGCTAAGGGCAATTGCTCGAGCCAGCATTGCCCTTAGCGAGTACCTGCCCGCTCGAGACAAAAGGTTCGGGTGCCGGCCTGGGGGAGCGGTGAGTAGCGGCAGTCAGCAGGGGAGAGCGGGGGGGGGGGGGGGGGAGAGACGGAGAGAGAGATCTCCCCTCCGTTCCTCCCCGCTCTTCCCCGCAGCTCCCTGCCCGCCGCTGGCACCCAAACCTTTTGTCTCGAGCAGGAAGGTACTTGCTAAGGCCAATGCTCGCTCCAGCAATTGCTCTTAGCGAGTATGCTCGCTCATCACTAAAAATAACCCATACATATTATATATCAAAACGTCCGAAACAAAATGAGAAATCCGTTCCCTACTTTATTTTAGTGTAAATATACTAATAAAAAAATAAAATAACTAGAAATGTTAAAAAAAAATCATTTTTTTTAGCTTTTTACCCCCAATAAAACTAAAAAAATGAAAAAAAGGTCAGTAAAAAACATATTTAAAAAAATACAGCAAAAATAATTTTGATAGCGAAAGGGAGAAAAATAGGGCAGTAAAATCACCACGTGGGTAAAATCCCTAACAAGTGTCTTGTCCTAAAGGTACCAAACAGCCTGGTCCTTAAAGGGGTAGTCCCGCGCCGAAACTGGTTTTTTTTTTTTTCAACCCCCCCCCCGTTCGGCGCGAGACAACCCCGATGCAGGGGTTAAAAAAGAACACCGGAGAGTGCTTACCTGAATCCCCGCGCTCCGGTGACTTCTTACTTACCTGCTGAAGATGGCCGCCGGGATCCTCTCCCTCGGTGGACCGCAGGGCTTCTGTGCGGTCCATTGCCGATTCCAGCCTCCTGATTGGCTGGAATCGGCACGTGACAGGGCGGAGCTACACGGAGCCCCATTGAGAAAAGAAGAAGACCCGGACTGCGCAAGCGCGGCTAATTTGGCCATTAGACGGCGAAAATTAGTCGGCTCCATGGAAACGAGGACGCTAGCAACGGAGCAGGTAAGTGAAAAACTTCTTATAACTTCTGTATGGCTCATAATTAATGCACAATGTACATTACAAAGTGCATTAATATGGCCATACAGAAGTGTATAGACCCACTTGCTGCCGCGGGACAACCCCTTTAAGGGATTAACATTACTTAACATTTTGAGGAACACTTTGTTTTCCTACAGCAAGCCAAGACTACAAAAGCTCATAGGTGTCAGAATGATAGATTCCGCCACAAATGAACGCATTTTAAAAACTATATCCTTTAATATATTCACTGAGTATTTTGACCCCACAGTTTTTTTTCAGGAATTAATGCAATTTAGAGAAAAAATAAAATTTCACATTTTTGCAAATATGTCATTTTAAAGACATATTTTTTCCTATAGTGCACATGAAAATGAGGATTTACACCCCAAAAAGGATACCCCCATTTGTCCTGTGTTCAGCGACATACCCACTGTGGCCCTAATCTCATGTCTGTATGCACAACAGGGCCCAAACCAAAAGGAGTATTGAAGTACAGCAAGTAGTACAGCAAAAACATCTATATACATTTGGTATTGTCATAATCATACATGGAAGTTATGTCTTTTTGACGCCCCCCCCCCCCCCTCCCCAAATGGCAGAATTTCATTTTTTCCCATTTCACTCCATTTAGAAATGTTTTAAAGCTTTTTTTCAGTACACTGAATGCAACTCACCCTGCAAAAAACAAGTCCTCAGATAGCTACTGGTACGTCAATAGACGAATAAAAGAGTTAGGATGTTTTGAAAATGCAGGAGAGAAACGAAAATGAAAAATAAAAGGGCTCAGTCCTCAAGGCATTAAAGGGGTTGTCTTATCATGGTGACATTTCAGAGTAATGGTCGTCTATATAATATGAGTGGCTGCTGATAAGTCTTTGTCTTTACCCAGAAAGAAAAGAGATAGGAAGATGAAACTTTACATTTATTCCACATACTCTCCACTGATGTCAACACACTTCTTACATCGGTATTCCAAGTTCTGTAAGCCTTGCAAAAAGAAGGATTTCGGTTGTGCCTCAAACCAGTCATCCGTAGCACCAATGCCATCAGAAATGGTGTGAAATTTGGTACCCTTGAGGTGTTTCTTCAGGTTTGGAAACAATGATAGTCGGAGGGAGCTAGATCTGGTGAATAAGGTGGGTGGTCAACCAGCTGGAAGCCTAGCTCCACCAGTCTTGCCATGGTCGCTTGTGCAGTGTGAGCGGAGGCGTTGTCTTGCAGAAACAAGGTTCCTTTGGACAGCTTGCCGCGCCTTTTAGGCCTTCAGAGCTGCCTTCAATTGGTTCAAAAGTTCAATGTAATACCTTGCATTGATGGTGGAACCATTTTGAAGGTAGTCCACTAGCAGCACGCCCTCCTTATCCTAGAACAGACACTATCACCTTAGTGGCTGATTTTTGCACCCTGAACTTCTTTGGGCGAGGAGAACCACTGTGCCTCCCTCTTTTGACTGCTCCTTGGTTTCAGGGTCATACAAATAAACCCAGGTCTCATCCATAGTGACCAGTCGATCCAGGAAGTTCTTATCAGTCCGGAAACGCTGACAAATGGACCGGGAAGTTTTCACTCGCATGCTTTTCTGATCTGCTGTCAAACATTTGGGGACCCACTTTACAGATAGCTTCTTCATGTCAAATGTTCATGGATAATGACACAAACACATTCACGAGAAATCCCCATGATGTCTGCTATTCCTTTAGCTGAAATTCACTGATTCTCCAGTATGAGGTTGTGCACAGCATCGACGATCTCCGGAACAACAACCTCTCTCGGTCGTCCAGGACGTTCCTCATCATTGGTGCTGAAGTGGCCAGTTTTTAAACTTGACAACCCAGTTCTTAACTGTATAATATGAAGGGCATTGATCCCCCAATATCTGCCACATATCACCATAAATATCCTTTGCGGACTTTCCTTGCAGAAACAAGAATTTTATCACTCCTCTGCTCTCATTTGCTGTGAATATCGCCTTAGACTCCGCCCTTTTGTTTTCCCGCGTGCCTAGATCACTGTTGCCATAAGCTACAAACACAAAATTTTGAAATCATATATTAGACACATAAGGCTTTCATGTGATGTAACATTCGTTACCATAGAAACAAAAAAAGAACACAAAGCCAAAGACTTATTAACACCCCATTGTACATGGGCAGCTTTATTCTGCAACAGCCACTCTCTATTCTGACTCATACACGGGGGTCCAAGGCAGTGACACCCCACTTCCCCTCCAGCAATGTAGTCTACATGCCTTAAAATTCATTTTAATGGGCACTGCAGATTAAAAAAGGGAAATATTGTTACATATGGTGACAATGCTTCAGTCATACAAACACTTTATTTCTGATAGTACGTAAGCTTAGAAGAACACACAGGAACTTTAGTTATTTGTACATAGTAAAAACTGTATTTTGATAAAACATATATGCCTTTTTACTAGTAAAAGCACAATTTTAAGGGCCCTTGTACTAAATTAGTAACTAAAACTCTGATGATGCTGTATAGTAATCTACTCTCCAATTGAGAACACCAGAAGTGGGTCCCATTTTAATCTTTGCTATGAGGCTCCCTCCACTGTGTGTATGTTTATGATTGTGTCTTCCTTTTTAAGAGGGTGCGTAAACTACTGCTTCCTCTATCAGAAAAGCATTTGTGCATTAGGAATCCATTTTAAATGAATACATAAACTTTTGTAAAACCTCATTCAAGCAAAGGTTTGGACTGCAAAAAAGACTTGTCATCTTAAGGCTGCCTGCAGACAGGCGGAAATTCCGCGGCGGGATTTCTGCCGCTGGAAGCCTGCATAGGATTGCGTTAGCAATCGCAATCGTATGCAGACGGCCGCAGTTTGGCCGCGCGAAATCTCGCACGGCAAACAAACCATGACATGTGCGCACAGGAACGTCACTCACCTGCCGCCGGCTCCGGTCTGCGCATGCGCCGGCTGCCGGCACATGAAAGATTCGGAGCTGTGGGGCGCAGGTGAGTACGCGCTGCTCTCTGCAGGCGCTCGGGTCAGATCCCGCGGCGAGAATTCTCGCTGCCGGATCCGACCCAGCCGTCTGCAGGCGGTCTAACTTGACTTGTTCAGGATTATCTGGAACAATTTATAACCATTGAAGGTCTCCTTTAAGCCAGCATTGGGATTACCTTAAACTAGTTGCTTACGTTTTATACCCTAGCTTCATTCCGTGCCCAAAATTATGTATGTGTCATGAAATTTGGTTTCATGGTGCCCCACACACAAAGCAGGATGCATAGTGATGATGTAAAGTAACGTTTACCAGAAGTTTGTTTTGCAAACACATGAATAATCTGTAACTTTATTCTTGTTTCATTGGGCAAAGTCAAATCTTGGATACTTGTACACTGCAGTTTAGAACTATGCAACGCCCAGTTATAATTTAAACATATTTCAGTATAAGCAATATTCATTTTCTGCTAGCATCCATCTAGAAGTATAATACTCATAAGAATGAAAATAACAACAAGAAAGTAAAACTGGGATTTGTTAGTTTTAATCATCAAGACTTAACCCAGAAAAAGATCCCTACAATGGTTGCACTGGGTTCTTTAGAGGATTATACCTTTCATGGATGTTTAAATAGAACAGTCAACACTATACTACAGCAAGAACAGCTTTACAGACAGGCACATTTGAGGACGGTTAACTGTTATCATTAATGCATCTTTGCACAAATATGTTTAAGAAGAAATATTTGGCATTGTCAGTCTAAATTTTAATTTTCTTCTAAAGACACATTTACACTGCACCGATAAATATAAAAGCAGATTAAACTAGAGGGAAGGAATTAAAAAATAGAATTACAGAAAAGTCTCTAATCGCTACAATTGAAAAAACAAAGAATTTATCAGATTCAAAGATTGGCAACAGTTAACTACAATCTAGCCAAGATCCTTACTCATACAGAAAATACAGTACTATAAAAGGAGGCATCATTAAACATAGATGTTCATAGACACTAGTTTCAATAGCAGACTCTTCCAACCTGGGGTCTGTTGGACCCCGCAGGGGGTGGTACACACTGCCTGTGGTTGCAGACCATTAGTGATGTACAGTAACCATAGATGTGGCCCCAATCGCAGTTGCAACTGGGTCTAATAGTCCAGGGGGAGCACAAGCCCCACTCTGCCAAATCAAGTCCTTTATGGCTCAGAACACAAGATCTTGATGATGGTCAACATCAGGACATTGTGTGCAGTGGTGATAAGCAGCATCAGGACTCAGTGTGCTGTGTTTCATTCAGCATGCTGACAGTAGCTTAAATCAGGATTTGTGTGCAGGTCGCTGAAAACAAGAGAAGCCGGGAGCAAGGAGAGGTACATACTTGTTTTGTTTTCTGATCTGGGGTGTGGATTAATTTGGGGGTTTAATGTGGGGCCTAAATTAAAATTGAGGTATGGACTCTGAAATAAGTTTGGAGTCTGAATTTTGGGTCTAAATTAAAGGTCTATTTGGAGGTCTAGTTTAGGTGCCCCTTAATTTAGGAGTCTGATGAGGAATCTGAAGTATTCTTGTTGTCATTGTTAGCTTGTCTTTAGTGATACTGTTTTATTGTCAATTTGTTATTCTGCTTACACATCAGAATTATTTTTTTACTACTGTGATTCATACGTTCTTGCATTTTAGTTGTTTTTAGCTCTTTTTCCTCTTTTCCAAAAAATGGGGAACCAAAAAGGCTGGGATACCCTGCTGTATGGTCACTGCCAGACCTGAACTTCTTGGCTTACAACTAGGGATGAGAGATTACTGGAATAATCGGTTTGTGTCTGTATTGGGTCGATTTAATGAAAATCATTGGGAATTGGGACAGTCGATTCTAAATCCAATTAAAGTCAATGGGAGTAATAATCGAGTTCACTAATTTGCCCTCCAGAAGGTCCTCAATGAAGCTAAAGCCACCCAAATTAAATGGAAATATAGTCACACATCTAGGGAACACATTGCTGGTCACCGAGAATTGGTAAAAATATTGTACAGCGCTGTGGAGGTCAATTATAGCACACGAGTATCACTGAAAACAAAAGAAGGCCCATGGAGGGTCTTCTAGATAAAAATTGCACCAAGGAAAACAACAGGTGCGCTGTTTGCTTTAAAAGCAATGTCACAAATTTTACAAGAAGAAATTCTACCAGGTGAAAACAACACTCAAGCACGGGACTACTCCAAGGAACAGCTGTAGAGCTACCAAACATTTTGCTACACAAGACAGCTATGGATGTGGAATCCTTATATTCCAACATCCCACATGAAGATGGATTGACCACCTGCCAGGCACACCTTCAGGACAATGGGGTTGCCTCTGAATCCATGTTACAACTCACAAGATTCATCCTCACACACAATTATTTCTCCTTTGGCAAAGAGATATTCCTGCAACTCACTGGAACAGCCATGGGCAGTAAAATGGCACTGCAATATGCCAATCTTTTCATGGCAAAACTGGAGAGTGACTTTCTGGCCTTCTGCTCCAGCAAACCACTGGCCTATTTCCACTACATTGATGACATCATAATCATCTGGACGAACACTGAACAAAAACTAATAAAATTCCAGGAGAGATTCAGTTCATTCTACCCCACCATAAACCTGACATTAAGCTACTCATATACCGAAATCAACTTTTTGGACACCACCATAAACATTTCAAACAACTCAATACTGATATCCCTATACCAGAAACCGATTAATCGGCTAGCATACCTCAGATGGGGTAGCTTCCACCCTAAACACATCAAAAAGTTGATAGTTTACAGCCAGGCCATCAGTTACAACCGCATCTGTTCCAACCCAACAGACAGAGAGGAACATCTATACTATCTTAAAAGGACAATTTTAAATCAGGGCTACCATCCCACCTCAATTGATGACCAAATCACCAGAGCCACCAGGATACTCAGAAATCAACTACTCCAATACACAGAGAAGGAAGGAAACAATCATGTACCTCTAGTAGTGACCTACAACTCACAGCTAGAGGTACTAAGGAAAACCGCAAAGAAACTCCATCATTCCCTACACAAGGATGACCGTCTGAAAACCATATTCCCGGACCCTCCGCTTCCGTGTTACAGGCAACCTCCAAATTTGAGGAACTTTATAAATCAGGAGTGCATTGCCCACTGGTGTACAAAAAGGAACTTATCCCTGTAAGGTAAGGGGCTGCAAGACCTGCTCATATGTACTGACCGTGAACGAGCCAAATCCCCAATACACAGCAAGACTATAAGATCCCAGGGACATTCACATGTTCCATGTCTGATGTTGTGTACCTGATCCTGTGTAGTAAATGTCCTGTTGGGACCTTTATGTTAGAGAAACAGGACCAAAACTTAAATCGCCATACAATTAAACAAAGATAGAATTACCTGTGACAAAGTACTTTTTTAGTCACGAACACGACATAGAAGATATGAAAGTTAGGATACTGAAAGGCAATTTCAAGTCACAAAGCCATAGAAGAATATGGGAATATACATTTATAACAACTTTTGACACTTTCAATAAAGGGCTAAATTCTTTATGAGGATTCATGCGTGACTGGAAAGTATGAGAAATCTATAGCACAGATAACATTGCTGACCTGTTGACCCCCCCAACACAAATTCAAGGACCATAAAACCTTTACTCCCTTATCAGTGACTATTTAAAGATGTTTGTATTTCTGTGGTAGTATTCTTTTAAGAGCAAATTATTCACATCCATGTCTGTGCCTTGTCATAATTATGTGTGTATGTGTGTATAATTCAGATCTATTTCATTTAAGCCTGAAGCAGAACCCTGCGTTGGTTCCAAAGCTTGCATCAACATTATGTATTTTGTTAGCCATGAAAAGGCATCATATCTACAAGATTACATAGTTTCTCTTGCTGGAAAAATCACATTTTGTTTTAAAAGCAATGTCAGGAGGTTTGCAAAGGACAAATTCTATCAGGTGAACAGAACAAGCAAGCATTGGCTGGCTCTTATGCTTTAGAACAGCGGTTCCCAAATTGTGCTCCACGGAGCTCTTGGGGCTCCGCAAGCAACAGTAATAATAATAATAATCTTTATTTGTATAGCGGCAACATGTTCCGCAGCGCTTACATAGACAGGGGGAATACAGAAAGACAAAAGTACAAAAAATTACAGAACCACGGTTACAATCGTAATCAGTTGGTGGAAACAGTAGAGGTGAGGGTCCTGCTCCAACGAGCTTACATACTACAAGTAATGGGGTGATACAGAAGGTAAAATGGCTGGAGGTGTGCACAGTATCGCGCGATGGAGAGTGAGGGATGCTATATACAGACAACAGTCAGACATTTAGCTATGCGACGGCAGGATCAATATGACTACAGGAGCAGTTTATGATGGCTAGCAGGGATTGCGGTCAGTAGGTCAGGGAGCATGTTATCAGGCAGTGTATAGAGGAGTTTGTTTAGAGAATGCGGTATGCATCCCTGAAGAGGTGCGTTTTTAGAGCACGCCTGAAGTTTTTCGAGTCCTGGATTGCCCGGGTGTTCTTTGGTAGTGCATTCCAGAGGACTGGTGCTGCTCTGGAGAAGTCTTGGAGGCGGGAGTGAGAAGTTCGAATTAGAGGGGTGTGCAGTCTAGTTTCGTTTGCCGAGCGGAGAGCCCGGGCTGGGTGATGGATTGAGATGAGGGAGGCAATATAGGAGGGCGCTGCGCTGTGGAGGGCTTTGTGGATTAAGGTAATAAGTTTAAATTGAATTCTGTATTTAACGGGCAGCCAGTGCAGTGACCGGCACAGGGCAGAGGCATCTGAGTAGCGGGTGGACAGGAATATGAGCCTGGCTGCCGCATTCAGAGTGGATTGGAGAGGGTAGAGTCTGGTGCAGGGGAGGCCGATCAGCAACGAGTTGCAATAATCGAGCCGGGAGTGGATGAGGGCAACAATAAGCGTTTTCAGCGTGTCTATGGTGAGAAAAGAGCGGATTCTTGAGACGTTCTTGAGGTGCAGCTGACAGGTTCGGGCCACTGATTGGATGTAGGGGGTAAATGAGAAATCTGAGTCGAATATAACCCCAAGGCAGCGGGCATGTTGTTTGGGAGTTATGGTGGCGCCACACACTGAGATGGAGATGTCAGGATGAGGTCGGTTGGTAGAAGGAGGAAACACCAGTCAGTCAGTTTTAGAGAGGTTTACTTTTAGGTAGAGAGTGGACATAGTGTTAGAGACAGCGGACAGACAGTTGGTGCTGTTTTGGAGGAAAGGTGCAGAGATGTCACGGGAAGAGGTGTATAGCTGGGTGTCATCAGCATAGAGGTGGTATTGGAGGCCAAAGCTCCTGATGGTTTGTCCAACAGGGGCTGTGTAGATAGAGAAAAGGAGGGGGCCAAGGACCGAGCCTTGGGCGACCCCAACAGCAAGGGGAAGAGAAGGAGAGGTAGAGCCAGCAAAGGAGACACTGAAAGAGCGGTTAGATAGGTAGGAGGAGAACCAGGAGAGATCAGTGTCCTTTAGGCCGATGGAGCGAAGCATACTGATGAGGAGTTTGTGGTCAACAGTGTCAAATGCTGTGGAGAGGTCGAGGAGGATCAGTAGGGAGTAGTCACCCCTCGATTTGGCTGTCAGTAGGTCGTTTGATACCCTTGTAAGGGCAGTTTCTGTAGAGTGTTGGGGTCGGAAGCCAGACTGTAGGGGGTCGAGGAGAGAGTTCTCTGATAGATAGCTTACATGGCGGGAGTAAACCAGCCGTTCTAGTAATTTGGAGATGAAGGGGAGGTTTGAGATGGGTCGTAATTGGCAACGTCAGTTGCGTCAAGAGTCGGCTTCTTTAGCAGTGGGGATATGATGGCGTGTTTGAAAGTAGAGGGAAAGATGCCAGAGGCCAGAGAGAGGTTGAATATAGTGGTGAGATGGGAGATGACCACTGGGGAGAGGAATCGGAGGAGGTGTGAGGGGAGAGGGTCGCTAGCGCAGGTGGTGGGGCGAGCAGAGAAGAGCAGTTTGGAGACTTCTTCCTCTGTTACTGGTCTGAGTACAGACAGTGAGCAGAGACAGTCAGGGGCTCTGACCGGGGGTCACCGTGGGGAGGGGGCACACGTGCCGACTGCTGCTCACCATGATAGTGATTACCAGCTGGGGTGCCGCAGCTCCCCGCCAATAATTACGCAGCGACGCTGATCCCGGCCCACACTCTGACGTCAGTGTGCACCCGGGATCCTCCTTCCCTGAGTCTGCTCCTCCTTATTTCCGTATAGAGAAGACTCAGGGAGGAAATGTTCTGGCTCACTGCTGCAAAGTGTGCATCAGAATAAGTGCCAAGATGAGGAGGAGCGGCGCTGACAGCAGGGAGAAGGTAAGTATATGGGTTGGGGGGCTATTATTACTGTGGGGTTAATATTACTGTGGGGGTTAATACTATTACTGAGGGGGTTGATATTAATACTGTGGGGTTAATATTACTGAGGGGGTTAATATTATTACTGAGAGGGTTAATATTACTGAGGCTACTGTAGTGTTAATATTACTGAGGGGGTTAAAATTACTGTTGCTACTGTGGGGTTAATATTACTGAGGGGGGTTAAGATTATTACTGGGGCTACTGTGGGGTTAATATTGCTACAGAGGGCTTTAATACTACTGGGGCTGCAATAGGGGATTGCTATTGCTACTGGGGCCGCAATAGGGCTCACCTATTACTACTGGGGCGGCAATAGGAGTCACCTATTACTACTGGGGCCGCAATAGGGGTCAACTATTACTACTGGGGCTGCAATAGGGGTCAACTATTACTACTGGGGCTGCAATAGGGGTCAACTATTACTACTGGGGCTGCAATAGGGGTAAACTATTACTACTGGGGCCGCAATAGGGGGTCACCTATTACTACTGGGGCCGCAATGGGGGGGGGGGGGTCACCTATTACTACTGGGGATGCAATAAGGGGGTCACCTATTACTACTGGGGCCGCAATATGTGCCACCTATTATTACTGGGGCCGCAATAGGAGTCACTGATTACTACTGGGGCTGCAATGGGGGTCACCTACTACTACTGGGGCTGCAATGGGGGTCACCTACTACTACTGGGGCTGCAATGGGGGTCACCTGTTACTGCTGGGGCCACAATAGGGGGTCACTTATTACTACTGGGGCGACAATACGTGCCACCTATTACTACTGGGGCCGCAATAGGGGTGCCCATTATTACTGGGGCCGCAATAATGTGACCTATTACTACTGGGGCCACAATAGAGGTCACCTATTACTACTGGGGCTGCAATGGGGGTCACCTACTACTACTGGGGTCGCAATATAGGTCACCCATTACTGCTGGGGCCACAATAGGGAGTCATCTATTACTGCTGGGGCCGCAATATGTGCCACCTATTACTACTGGGGCCGCAATAGGGGTCATTATTACTACTGGGGCCGCAATAGGGGTCACCAATTACTACTGGGGCCGCAATAGGGGCCACCTATTACTACTGGGGCCGCATTAGGGGTCACCTATTACTACTGGGGCCGCCATAGGGGTCACCTATTACTACTGGGGCCGCCATAGGGGTCACCTATTACTACTGGGGCCGCAATAAGGGGTCACCTATTACTACTGGGGCCGCAATAGGGGTCACCTATTAGTACTGGGGCCACAATAGGGGTCACCTATTAGTACTGGGGCCGCAATAGGGGTCACCTATTAGTACTGGGGCCGCAACAAGGGGCACCTATTAGTACTGGGACCGCAATAGGGGTCACCTATTAGTACTGGGGCCGCAATAGGGGTCACCTATTAGTACTGGGGCCGCAATAGGGGTCACCTATTAGTACTGGGGCCACAATAGGGGTCACCTATTACTACTGGGGCCACAATAGGGGGTCACCTATTACTACTGGGGCCACAATAGGGGTCACCCATTACTACTGGGGCCACAATAGGGGTCACCCATTAGTACTGGGGCCACAATAGGGGTCACCTATTAGTACTGGGGCCACAATAGGGGTCACCTATTAGTACTGGGGCCACAATAGGGGTCACCTATTAGTACTGGGGCCACAATAGGGGTCACCTATTAGTACTGGGGCCACAATAGGGGTCACCTATTACTACTGGGGCCACAATAGGGGTCACCTATTAGTACTGGGGCCACAATAGGGGTCACCTATTAGTACTGGGGCCACAATAGGGGTCACCTATTAGTACTGGGGCCACAATAGGGGTCACCTATTACTACTGGGGCCACAATAGTGGTCATCTATTACTACTGGGGCCACAATAGTGGTCACCTATTACTACTGGGGCAGCAATAGGGGTCACCTCTTACGACTGGGGCCACAATAGGTGTCATCAAGGCGATGATGCGAGAAAATCAAGGGTATAAAAAAAAACAAAAGACTGTATTGCGCATGTCCGGCGGCTCTCCGCGCAGGCCATCCACGGTACAGAAAAGAAGAAGAAAAGACAGGTACACGTGGATGCAGCCAGCCTAATAGCCCAAGTACCTTATTGCAAGTTACGTAATAATTATCCTCCTTTTAATTTTTCAACACAGATAGACTTCAGTATCGATTAGACTGTCCACTGATAGCAGCAGTATAACAGAGTGACCAGCTAAAATTATATATTTTGCACACGGCTAAATACGACACGGTTTTCAAATTTTCTACTTAACGTATCATTAGAGCTAAAGCTCAATCATATGAAACAGAAAAGCACTACACTTAAATTCATAGGAGATTGTAAGCAAAGCACTGAATGCAAGGTGAATGGTCATTCAGTAAGGTCTGCAGAAGTCACAATTACTCTTAACAGCAAATGCTTTTGAATTCATTATAAAGACTGTAGTTCATAATAGAAAGTAAATATTGATGATTACAATCATTGTACAGATGTTTTATATTCAGATGCAACTTCCTCTAATTTACATTTTCAAGCCTGCTACTGGCAAACAGCGGATGTGGATCAGCTGTGTCTCTATTCGATTTGACTTGGGGCTGTAGCTGAGGTACCCCAATTTTAACCTTTAACCCTATCAATCAGAATCTGGTCTTCGCTTCGAGAGACGTTGGCCATTTCCCAGAAATGGTCTCAGTATAGAGGCATCTGATACTTGGTCAGGTATACCATAATGTGGTACCAAAGGGTACAGAGAAAGCCATACTCAAGAAAAACAAATCCGAGGTCAAGATAGACTGAGATTATTGACAATTACAGTATTGGAGATTTGTAGTCTACGAACAGAGGAGAAGCTGGGAAAGCTGAGTAGAACAGGCATTGGCCAAAACCAGATCAGACAAACACGTTATGAGCTTTGTACAGTGGTAGATTAATTGCTCAGGCACCATCCAGTGGGAGAGGGTGCCTTAAATAGACTGGAGCCCATCAGGATTGGCTGGGCACTAGGAGTTTCGGTGTGCACATTGGCCTTTTTAGAAATGGACTGGGTGTGTGCACCTTTTAGGCAGAGGTGGCAGCCAGGATGCATGGGAAGAGGATGCAGCATAAGTTGCAGGTGACACAGGATGCACGGTACCGATCATGGCTGATGGCAGGAGGTGGTAAGGGGCGCAGTTGGCCATGGCCAGTGACTGTAACAGCCACTGCGTTTTTTTTCTAAATGTATTTTCTTGGAGGAACATTAAACCTAGAAATGAATGATCAAAGTAAACAGGACATAGTATTGCCCACTCTGTGTCAGTCTGCAAGATATCCTGCATGTTCCTGACTAGAGATGAGCGAGCATACTCGATAAGGCAAACTACTCGAGCGAGTAGTGCCTTATTCAAGTACCTGCCCGCTCGTCTCTAAAGATTTGGCTGCCGGCGCGGGTGACAGGTGAGTTGCGGCGGTGAGCAGGGGGAAGTGGGGGGGGGGGGGGAGTGATCTCCCCTCCGTTCCTCCCCGCTCTCCCCCGCCGCCGGCACCCGAATCTTTAGAGACGAGCGGGCAGGTACTCGAATAAGGCACTACTCGCTCGAGTAGTTTGCCTTTTCAAGTATGCTCGCTCATCTCTATTCCTGACACAAACAGTCCTTGAAGAAATCACAGATACTAATTTACTTTGGGTTACTTTAATTATTTGCAGGTAAACAGCCAGGTAATCGGAATGGGCGCGTTCAGCCAAGAAGGTACCTCCTATTGCAGACATAGCAGTGGGGGAAGGCTACTGCTTCAGACAGTTGTATTACAGCAAGACACTGGGGCCAGTTTCACATGATCGTATTTGTATATGGACATATTACAGAGGAAATTGTACCCAGATTGCATCAGTACTTGCAGCTGGATTTGCATTCACTGGTTTTACTTTCTAATTGGCAAATACGGGTCTGTTTTTTTGACCAACAGAAAGTAATACCAATGAATGCAAATACAGATGCAATACAAATGTATCTGTATCTTAATCACTTTCCATAGACTATAATGGCATATTTTTCATCAAAAAGGACAAATGCTGCATTTCTAGAACACAGTCGTGAATAATAGGCCTGTGAAAATAGATTTACACATTTTCATTAGCTCCGTACAGTCCAAAAAACATGGATCACATACGGATTAAAAATGTGCTCGTCTGAAAGCAGCCTTATAAAGGAGAAAAGTTACATGGCTCCTGGGACACAAATGATTTCTTTGTTTCTAGGTTTTGCTTGCGTTATGAGACAGTATAAGATAAAGGAAGAGGAATTAAAAAGGAAGAATGGCTGGTATTGTTGTAAGAAAAGCAATGTTATATATTTTTTTATTTAAAAAATTGTACATATTATATGCATGACATTAAAACCACAGACAGGTAAAAGGCAATGGAATTGATTATCACGTTACAATGGCCCATGTCAATGGGTGGGGAGATCCTAGGCAGCTGTAAGGAGAATTTGGTTGGTTACCAAGGAGGAAACAATCTCAGATCTCGTGTAGAAGCATGGGCCCTTAGGAGAAATACAAATCACACCAGCCTGTTGCGGTATCAAATGATTTCTAATGTATTTAAAGTTGCATGTTGTTTATATACCATAAATGACATCACAGGAAAAGTATATTCCTCCAAAACTACTAAGAATACATGATAGACTAACACTAAAATGATTTACATAAGTTCACACCTTTTAAGGTGTAACTATAACATACAAAGAAACTGATATTATTTCATTAGAAAGGAATGCAAGGGAGGGGGTTGCATATATCACTTATTCCACAAAAGACTCCTACTCGATTCGCAACCTAATTGGTTGTTTGGTGAATCAGCCAACCCAAACAACCAATCACTGTGAATCAGCCAATCCAAACAACCAATCAGGTTGCGAATCGAGCAGAAGTCTTGTGGAATATAATAATATGCAAGGGGGTCTGAAGGACTTCCTTATCTCTGTCCTATACACTCACTGGTATATAGAAATGTTTCACTACTTATACTAGCAGGATGCTATATCTTTCTAGTCTACAATCTAACAGCAAAAGCAATTAACTGATATATGGATCTACAATTTTCTTAACAGCAGGACATTCTTGAAGTTGATGTGTTGGAAGCTTAAAAAGGGAACCTGTCAGCTCCTATGATCCGCAGTTATGGGCTTATATGAGAAGGGCCACCACATCCAGGGAAGTCATCTTTCGAAGACATATTTTAAAAAAACAAAATGGCAATCCCAGATTCAGAGCCCCTTTTACTATGGGCCCATAACTACAGTTCATGGGGCACATAGGAGCTAACAAGTTCCCTTTAAGAATTTGAGCGCCTTTGACAAAGGCTAAATTGTGATGGCTAGACAACTGGGTCAGAACATCTCCCAAACTGCAGGTCATGTGGGGTGTTTCTGGCTTGCAGTGGTTAATTACCTACCAAAATTGGTCTTTGAAGGACAACTAATGAATTGGCTACAGGGCCATGTGCATTCAAGACTCATTGCTGCTCACTGGGAGTAAAGGTTAGCTTGTCTGGTCTAATTCCACAGAAGAGCTATTGTAGCAGAAATTGCTAAAAAAGTTACTGCTGGCTGTAATAAAAATGTGTCAGACCGCTTTCTGTGTATGGGGCTATGTAGCTGCAGTCAAGTCAGTGTAACCATGCTGACCCTTATTCATGACCAATAGGACCTAGCATGGGCATGTGAGCAACAGAAGTGGGCAAGCGTGCAATTTATAGACATTCTCCATTAATATGTTGAAGTGATCTTTCAGGTTACAGCGGCCTCAGGATAAAATATTATCAGCAATGGTCTTCCTGAAACCAATATTGCATGCTGCAGGACCGCATTGTATAGTGATAACAAGCATTTACTGCTGACAGGAAGAACAGGAGCCATACCCAGAAGAAGCCTACAATCGTAAAGCAGAAACTGTTCTGTGCGATATCAGCAATGATCTGTGCATTTCGTTCTATTCTCTGAGCACTTGAGCAGCCATCATACTGTCATTATGCTAACATTAGTTCTGCAGAACCCCTTTATTTTATTTTTTCGCTGTCTAGTCCAATGGTCTGTGGGGCAGTCTTGCTAGCAGGGGTGGGGTAGTGCCCATTGTTTAGAATAGAATAGGATCCTTCTAGCATATAACAGCTCTATTCTCAATAGCTTTTGTGTGAAAGAACTCTGTGGATGGAGATTTCACAATGCACTTCCACAATGCAGTCAGGAAGATACTAGAAGCTAGCGGCGTTATTAGGCATCTCCTATTACAGACATGGAACTGAACCTATGTGCTAATGACAAAAGTGTGTGTAATATATTTGGACAACACAAAAGCCATTTCTGACAGTAATTGAGACAGTTTAAGCGTTCCCTTGCCGCAGCTCATGCTAGCAGCGTCGTACATTATTGTCTCCAAGTCAAATCAGAAGACTACAATTTTTAAAGTGTTAGCACAAAATGTAACGAATGTTAATAAAATATGGTGTAGAAAATAATGCAATAGTTAAATGCATATGAAGGGACTAAATGTATGTTAGACATAAGATACTGATAACATTTTTCTGTATGTTTATTGGGAAACAAAGATCTTAATCTACACGTTATTCCATGTTTGTGGGATTTGTATCCACGTGTCTACAGCCTTGTCATTTATGAGTTTATGGACATACCTGTAAAATTGGTACTACCTGATGTCAAACAGTGTCCAACATTGTCTATAGCTCGCCTACATACCTGCTATCTCATCACTTTGGCCCGATCTTGAGTTAAAGTGACCCTCCGATCCTGGACACAGATGGCCAAACGGCTTCTCTGACTACCTGATGCACACTGTGGATTAGTACGCATTGTTAGTCTAAGTTGCTAAACCTGTTTTGATTGACCAGTGCTGTCCAGTAGGAGCAGCGTATAGTGTCTAAAGACCCATTTAGACACAACGATTATCGCTCAAAAGCCATCTTTTGAGCGATAATCGTTGCGTTTAAACGTGCGGCCATTGTGCACTGTTTGTTTATTGGTGATATTGAGCAAGCTGGAAATCAGCGCCGCATGCCGATTTTCTCAGCGGGCGGCACTGATAGCTCTGAGAACAAAGAATACTATTGTGGTGGTATCCTGCTCCGCCTGCATTAACTCTTAAAGGGGTTGTCCCGCGAAAGAAAGTGGGGTTATACACTTCTGTATGGCCATATTAATGCACTTTGTAATGTACATCGTGCATTAAATATGAGCCATACAGAAGTTATTCACTTACCTGTTCTGTTGCTAGCATCCCCGTCGCCATGGTGCCGTCTAATTTCAGCGTCTAATCGCCCGATTAGACGCGCTTGCGCAGTCCGGTCTTCTCCCTGGTGAATGGGGCCGCTCGTGCCGGAGAGCTGGTCCTCGTAGCTCCGCCCCGTCACGTGTGCCGATTCCAGCCAATCAGGAGGCTGGAATCGGCAATGGACAGCACAGAGCCCACGGTGCACCATGGGAGAAGACCTGCAGTGCATCGTGGGTGAAGATCCCGGCGGCCATCTTGCTAAGGTAAGAAAGAAGTCGCCGCAGCGCGGGGATTCGGGTAAGTGCTAAACTGTTTTTTGTTTTTTTTAACCCATCCCTTGTGTTTGTCTCGCGCCGAACGGGGGGGCCTATTGAAAAAAAAAAAACCTGTTTCGGCGCGGGACCACCTCTTTAAGTAGCTAATTAGCTACTTAGAGTTATGCAAAGATGATCGCCCAAAACGGTCACTCAAACTATCGTTTGAGCGATTTTTGAGCAATTATCTTTCAGTGTACATGGGCCTTTAGACAACATATGCCTACAATGCATAATGTGCATCAGGTAGTCAGAAAACTAGTGAGGCCATCTTTGTTTGTCCAGGATCGGAGAGTCACTTTAAGTTACTGAAATTAAGTCTCCTTTGCTCCAGATGCTATAAATCTCTTTTAATAGGGAAAACACTATCATATAGTTGCTACAGAACCTTTATTAAAAAAGTAAAGCTCAATGACTAACTGGTCTGACATGAGGCTTTCCTTTATCTTCTCAAAGAGGTCCTTCAATATCTTGAGTGTATATTACATAGCTTTCAGCTGCTACAAAGTGGAAAGCTTGTGTGACCTAATTAGCGGTAGACATGATGCGTCCCCTTATGAAGCTCGTGTCACTCTTTTGCAATTTTTCAGAAGTAGCAAAACCGCAATGCTTGGCTATAATTCTGTGAAAAACATCACAGGAAAAAATGATGGGATTGTGATGGGCAAATGAACTTTTAAAATTGGAAAAAAACACATTTTTCCATCTCTGCCCTCCCCCCACCTGACTGTCACACTCTGGAGGTCTCCTCTGTATATTGCAGCCACTTCCATGCAGTGCAGCCTTCTGTCTGATGCTTAGCAGTCGCCATCTTGATGGTGAGATTTTTTCATTTCACTTTCACATCAATCCCGTGATGCATCAGCACAGCATTAGCTAGAGCAGGGATGTCCAACCCATGGACTGCATGCGACCCAGGATGGCTATGAATGAAGCCCAACACAAGATTGCAAACTTGCACAGTGTGTGCGACGACAATGGGCTCGGTGGGGGGCATACGCAGGATGGATACGAAGGAGGCCAGTGCGTAGCGGTACTCAGCAGATGCAGGGTGTAAGTTTCTGCTCACAGACAGGCTTATGCGGATGCCGAGGCAGTGGGTGGCACTTGCAGTTCTCTGACTGTTTGACTCGCTCAGTCACTCCAGGTTCAGCGATTCTCCTTCCTTTCCTCCCAAGTACTGACCGCTCCTATCAAATGTCAAAGTAAGGATGAGAGATTGTAATCTCATCATGGCTACTTGACGCGGTGTCCCTCCCCTGGTGTCAGAAGAGGCCCGTGACCATGAACTGCATGTGAGCCTGGACAGTTTTCTGTAGTAAGGCTTGCATGCAGAAGCAGGCACTGACTCCAGTCTGGAGCCAATATGGCCTGACGGTGGTGGTTATTCGGAGCATGATGGGGGTTGTTTGGAGTACATATAAATATACATATATATGTATAAATAAAGGTGAAAGCCCTCACTGACTACACACTGACTTGCTACTAATTCTCTAACTTCCCAATGTCATACTAAAATGAAATTTGGCAGGAGCATTCTTTAGGTCCTAAATAAGAAAAGTTAAGTGGTCACAACTCGATTATTCAATGCTAAGTGCGAAAGTATTGGCACCCCTGTGTAATGTACCTAATCTAATTCTCCACCTTCCTGGTGTCGTACAAACATGAATTTTGGTACGACCATTCTTTAGGTCTTAAATACAAAAAGTAAAGGGGTCGCAACTTGATTATTCAATGCTAATTGCAAAAGTAAGTGCACCCCTATATAATGTAACTTCCCGGTGTGGTACAAGTGTGAAATTTGGCATGGCCATTTTTTAGGTCTTAAATAGGATAAGTAAGGTCCTAAATAGGAAAAGCAAAGGGCTCACAACGCTATTATTAAATGCTAATTGCAAAAGTAAGTGCACCCCTATGTAATGTAACTTACCGGTGTCTTACAAGCGTGAAATCTGGCACAAGCATTCTTTAGGTCCTAAATGAGGAGAATGGGAGGGGTGGCACATTCTGCAGAGGGACGTCGGGAAATTAAATGGTTAACTACTGTTTAACCTGCCCAGTAATTAGATTAGGGATAATCAGCCCAACAACCTCTTTCCCCGTTCGCTGTCCTGGTCCCTATTGGCCATATTGCCTGATGGCAACTGCTCTGGGATTGGTTGAGAGACAGTGGGGTGACTGTGAGAGAGGGCCGGTGATTGGAGTGAGAGAGAGGAAGAAGTGAGAGCAGGAATAGTGCTGTGAGAAGGAAAGGTGTAGTACTAGAAAGGATAATAGAAAGATATAGAAAGAAGATTGTATTAAGAAAAGAAAGATAAAAGATAAGGATTATATATAGAAAGATTACAGAAAAAAAGATAGAGAAACAAATTATACTAGAAGAGAAAGGAAACCCATTAAATAAGAGAAAGAGGGAATTCTCCAGGCATTAAACTTCACAAAGGATATCTATACAAAAGTCAATCAACATGGTAACTACCTAAAGAAAACTGCAAATAAAAGTGAGTTTTATTGTTTCATCTATTACTCTGACTCCTGGAACTCCTTCTCACCAAAGGCGACCTGCACTGCATCATGTACTACACCCCCCTCCGGGTAAAGGGACTACAACCCTCAACAAACCATCCCCTATAAACTTTGTTCGTAGTGCGACCAGGGTGGGTGTTCAGCTACCTGGCTTTACCTCAATCAGGTCTTGCTGCAGACTGGCATCTTGACAGTTTAACATCAATATCATTACTGAACTACGAGAAATCAAGACCCAAACTTTTTCAGGACGCTGCAATTTTTCGGGGAAGCGTGGGTGATAGCCACCGCGACTACATTTGACCTGAGCTAATCGCTCAAATCACCATCTAGTGCACTGCATATGCATAGACTTTTTCATTGCTCATCAGCTTTCGTTAGTGCTTGTATATTTAATGTATGGCCTAAGACAACTTTCCTGCTTCCAATGTAGCCCAAAGACGCCAAAACGTTGGACACCCCTGCACTTGAGGATATACCAGTTCTGCATGCTGAGGGGATGGTTAAATTATCATTACTTTCTATATTAACCTAAATAAGCTACAGACCATAATTAGACAGTCAGGAAGATGAGCTGTAATCGCCTCTATTGTAACAGTTTGACAGGAGCTATGTGATCATCAATAACTGTGATAGGAATGTCAGCATCTAGGCAGCTTCTGTGGTGGGTCCATGTAACAGCATTGTACAGACTGAGAAACTAATTAGAAACTGAACACATAACCCCAAGTAAATCTAAGCTGATCAGAATGAGATCACATAACGTACTTGAGAAGGATTCCAGAAAGCTTCAGAATAACTAACCAAGGTAATACAAGCTTGTATGTATTGGAGAGATAGTTACATATTAAATAAAAAAATAACTGGACTGGGCCTATAAAGGGCTTATCTGGGAAGTAAATACCAGGTCACCACTATGAGAATGGTGGGGATCCAACTCCTGTCACCCTGCTAATAAGCTGTTTGATGGAGTCATGGCTTTTGAGCAAGCACTGCAGCCTCTTCCTTCCATACTAGGCACAGCGTCATGCGTAGTAGGTGTGCCTGGTACTGGAGGTCAATCTCATTCACTTAATATTATGTCACAGTCAAAAAAATTAGGCCCTAGCTTAGGTCCAAGTGCTATGGCCTCTTCAAATTTCTGATTGGTGGAGGTATCATGAGTAGAATCTCTTCTGATCAGATATTGATGATCTATCCCTAAGGATAGGCCATCAATATTTAAATCGCAGATAGCCACTTTTACAAGATTGTTCAGCCTCTATGGTGTGTATTATATACTGTAGTACGTTGCCTTACAGAGAAAAAGGAACTTTAAGAGAATCACTTCGGACTTATTCACATGGATGATTTTAACATCCAAGTTCAGTCCGAGTTCAAACTGACAAAACTCAGACCCATTAAAGTCAATGTATGTATTCACATGTGCAATATTTTCATAGAGCAATGGTCTGTGTAAAAGAATCGCAGCATGTCTTATCCTAGTGCGATTTGTGGGTCAGAATCTACCAAGCTAGTCAATAAGTCGTTAAGAAAAAAATTAAAAGGGAGTGCACTTTCATGGCCTGCGAATGCGTACTCTTTTTTTCATACACCCATTAACATCAATGAGAGTTTTAAATGACCTCTTTGGCCACCTTCCTTTTTTCACATGCATGAGAAATGAATGACACTCACGTTAAAACTACAAAAAACTGATGTAAAATACACATACACTCGTAATGAAAATGGTCAGTTTTTCACTGTCTAAAATTGCACTTGCCCATGTGATTAAAGTCTTAAGGCCCTTTTACACTCCGCGATTAGCGTTCAAAATTCATCCAAACGGGCAAAAATGAGCGATAATTGTTACATGTAAACACGGGCATTTTAAAGTTTCTTTGAACAATGGGTTTCAGTTTACTTAAAATCTATCGTTCAGCCGCTAAAAAACTGAGCAAATACATTCCATTTGAATGCATTTCGCTCTATTGTTCAACACACTGCAGGATGTTTTCCCCGTGGTATGTTTACACTAGATACAAGGAGAACAATGCAATCTGCTGGCAGTCGTTTACACAGCTGGGAGTGTGTTTGAACACATGCTGGGCTCTGCAAACAACCCGTAGAGGTCCTTTTACATGCAAATAAAGATGATAAAGTGTTAATGGACATTAACACTTTATTCAAATAGATCACTAAATCTTTCAGTTGTTTAAAAAGAATTATCTTTGCGTGTAAAAGGAACTTTAAGACCCTTTTAGACCCAACGATTCTTGCTCAAAATTCACTCAAAGACGTATTTTGAGTGAGAATCGTTGGGTCTAAATGCATGGACATCGTGCAGTTTCTGTGCACAAATCATTCCTCGCTCAATTCCAGTTTTATTGAATTGAGAGATGAACTCATCAGCGGTGCAGGCTGTTATCACAGTTGGCAGTGCTAATAAGATTCTTTCAACTCGCATCCTACTGGTAGTCCACACCGGGACGTGAGCTGCAATCGTGGAGACCAGTACAGCTGTTTACTTATGCAGAACAGCTGTATTGCTCGCCGAGCGATAGTAGCGGTGTCCCATTCGCATTTATCTATATTACACTCAAGTTTGGCAATAACAACTAATAAGGTTGAATCAGGGAACCCAAAAAACCAATGAGGTTGCTGGAATTTGTGAATCAGAACCAATGAGGTTGCTGGAATTGCTCCATAGTGCCGACCTTGAGTGTAATATAGATATATGCGTCCCGCTCCGCCGGCTTAGCTCTTACGTAGCTACCTAGCTACTATAGACTATGCAAAGATGATCGCTCAAAACTGTCACTCAAACTGTCGTTGGAGAGACTTTTGAGCGATCATCTGTCAGTGTAAATGGGGTCTTAATCTGTGTTCACATTTGCAATGTGGCTTCTTGTTCATTACCAAAGTCACAAGCCAGACCTGTAGCACAATGGACCCCACTGACGTGAAATAGAATGCAAATATGATGGAATCTGAATTAGAGGCTCCAAGAGGATACTGTACAAACAGAACATTAGTGAGAAACATGATGTTCTCCATCATACAGAGCTTCTGTAGCAGCTGAGAGGTATTATCATGAGGTTCTGTACAAGGTTTCCTTACTGTTAAATAACAAGAATACTAGAGGTTATCCTGAATTTCCATGACCTATATAAAAATTGGTATTCTGCAACTATTTTTTATATATTTCTATAGATTACAACAGAAGGCCATTTTCCCATATACAACTAGCATACCGTATCTTACATGCATTGAGAGTTATTGGCTGAGGCCATTTCCTCTTCTTGTCTCTAGTCTAGGGTGGCGGCTCATTAACAGAAACATCTCTATGCTATTGTCTAATTAGTCAAAAATATGTAACTATCAGATGTAGATTTTAATCCTTGAATTGTGTTATAAGTTGTAAAGAGAATTCTCGGGTTATCATTTCCATACAGTATTTTACTCTGAAGCACCAGTTTTGGGATACTACAAATATGACACATCAGTTCCATGCTAAGAAAACACCAAGCACAACTTGTTAATTGGTTTATCATGTCTGGCACACCACATGTTACAGTGTAATGTATCTCCATGTGCTCTATTACAAGGAACATTATGAAGAAGTCTTAGAAGAAGCAATGTGCTGTAGGCCAGGAATATGAATTGTAGCAAAACAATGATATTTTACTGTTAGGGCTTAATTAGCAAGGTTTTGATAAAAACATTATTGGCTTAACTTAGATATTTCTTATACATACATCCTAGAAAAAACAAAAGGGACAGATTGATCAGTAGATTTACACCAGTTTTTATGGAGCCCCTACACCACATTTTTCAACACGTGTCAGGAAAAGAGAGATGGACTTCGAAGTTGCACTAAGCGCAACTCGTTGATCAGAATTTTCTGATATATTTCTACTTTGCCTACAACACATTGGCGCACATTTCGGAAAGGTTTTACGCTAGTTTCTGGCATAAAAAGTTACACATTTATGCGCAAAATATTGCAACTTTTCTTCTTTTTGCACCAGCCCAGACACTTTTCTCAAAAAGTGGTCTGGGCTCTCGGGAAAGGAAAAGGGCCATCCCGGACCAACAGATTTGTGTATAATTTATGCCAGAAACTTGTGTAAATTATACCTGAAATGTATGCCAGGTTGGAGCTGGTGTAGATTTCGGTCTAGGTGCATGGATCTGTTAGGGATATGCTCAATACATGAACTCTATTAACGAACCTGGTGGGGGAGAGAAAACGGCGTCACTCATATGTTGCGCTAGCATTAATAAATGTACCACACTGTGTGCTTTTGGGGTAAGCAATCTTTGACATTTTTGATACTTGCATGAAAGTACGCAGTAAGTAGTTAATGAAAAACCATGGCTGCATTGCAGTGTGTATAGTAAATGTTGTATGTTTAAAGAGAAACTTGTGTTTTAACTCCAGGACACATTTGTTACTTGTGTTTTGCCAGAATATTGATGTAAATTGTCTTTTTTCCCCTACAAATCGAGTTAAATTTACTATTGAACTACAACAAAAAGAACAGATGTCACACCTCTTACTCTATTTTTCAAAAGTGTCTTGAAAAGGGGGTGGGCATAGGGAGGCAGCCTACTAACGGACTATGTGTGTGGAATGCCGGGGGAGTGGGGACAACAGGAGAGATATATAGATTTGGGCCCGCTAGCCACTGAGAAAGGAGACTGGAGGACATCTGGGTGACTGGAGCTGCAGAACTGCCCGCTGTGTCACTGACCATGTATTTTATATGTATGTGTGTCTCTGTGTACAGCTGAATATGTAAAACTATGTATGTATAAGCTATCTACATGCTTGTAATTTGTGTCACTATGTGTTACAGCACTGTATGGAAAAGCGTATCACTGCGAGCGTGTATGTAAAAATATACATGTGTACGCTGAAAAAAAAACAACAACTATCTTTGCACGTGTTCACTCATGGTGGATTTATGTGCAGATCCGCACCAAATTCTGCGGCATATATTGTGCTGTAGATTTTGCGCTGACATCGAGGGGACGGAGGTAAAAAACTTGTCGGAATATGTCGGCCGCTGTATAGACTCCTATGGGAGCCAATGACAGCGGACAGAGAAGGGGGGGGGGGAGTTTAGCAGCGGGACTGCTAAGCTCCCTCTTCTCTCCTCCCTTTTGGCTGTTTGCAATGGGAGGGGGAGGGATGGAGTCAAGCCCCGTCCATTGCTGGCTGCGGACAGGGAGTGGGAGCTTAGCTCCACCCAATCCCATTACAAACAGCCGGACGGGAGAAGAGAGGAGGCGATTCTCTGTATGCGCCAGGGCCCGTGCCGTCTGAACTGGCACACAAACATTAGATTTGTGTGCCTGTTCACACGTTTTTACGGCGCCAGCGGGCACTCGTAGACACGCCTATGGCCATGTGAAACAGCCCTTACTGACATATGATACTATATTAGGTCTTATTCAGATTTCGCTATCAGCTGCGAGAAAACATCGCCGGAAAATAGCGACCATGTAAAGCATTGGATTTCAATGCATTCATTTACATGGGCGGATTTTAGCCGTGAAAAAAAAAATTGCGACTGTAAATTGCAAAATCGCTGGCAGTTTTCAGCTGCTATTTTTCCTTGCACCGTCAAAAGATGGGCCATGTCCTATCTTTTGACGAAAATTACAGCTATCTCCCAAAGATGCCTATGGGAGCTGAAAAAAAGGGAGAGGGAGGGAGTTTACCTGGGTCCGGTGCTCGTTTCAGAAGACAACTGGCTCTATTTAGCTATTTAAGCTAAATAAAGCCATTCTGACGACCCCGCTGCAGCGCCCTTTTCACGCCATGCGGCCACGTGAATGCACAAGAAAAAGCTAATGCCTTTTGGAATTAGATCACGGCAATGCAGCGTCGCCACGATTTTTTGACGCGATGTGACCTGCGTGTAAAAGCATGGCTTGTGTGAAAGAGGCCTTAGTGTGTAACAATTAGTGTCCATTTTGGCATTATATTGTGCAGGAAGTTAGGTCCTCATATTCTGAAATTGCTGAAATCTCAGTGTGGATCTAATTTTGCAAATACTGTAACAGACTATAGTAGCAAACAGGCTTCAATGACTGTATAAGGTTTCACCATGGCACAATTTGTAGAATATCCAGCTTTCAAGTTTATAAAGTAATGACAGCTGCCAGGAGATCTTTATAAGCTGCTGCTCGGGGAAATCACATTTGCTGGCAGGGATGACTATGGGAAAAGCAACACTGCACCTATTATTTTACTGTTGGAGCAGGCTAAGCTCTATGTGGCAGGATAATGAGGGTCATTAGATCAACGATCACTCACACTTGTGCATGTCATCTTAATGAACAGGCAAGTGCCGATAGAGATACAGGTCAGATAAGTATTGATGAAGATGACACAGAAGATCAGAGAAGCATAGAAAGTGAAATCTGTCTTTCATATCACTTATCAGTGTGTTCAGCTGGTAATGCACGCAGTGCTAGTGTTGCAAACATGAGCCATTGGCCAATTATAAGGGCATTTGTATATGCATATGTATGAGTGATAGAATATGAAACTGGACTGTGGAGTGATCAGGCATGTAGCCAGTTTGGGCTATTCCCATATAGCTTTACCAATCACAGGTGAACTAAATGCTTATTCAACTGCTTATAAGGGGTTGTCCCAGGAAATGAAGTTGTCACTCATCCACAGGAATCGCAGATAACTATCTGAGCGAGGGGGTCAGTGCTCTGACATCTTCGGACGTTCCACTGAAATTAATGGAGTGGCAGTGTGCATGCGTGACCACTGTTCCATTCATTCGGGGACCTCCAAGCCCATGGAATTCCGGGCTACGGTATTTATATGCTGCACTCGGGCATGTGAATGGGCGAGAAAATGGGAGATTGAGCCGCGACTTGGTTGCGGCTCTCTCCCATTCATGCGATTTTTGGCCGCGATTCGTACAGCCAAAAATTGCAACGCCTGTGTAAAAGAGGCCTAAAGAATAATGTCCATACTATGGACAAGCACTTTAAGGGTATGTTCACGTGGCATGAAATCTGTGCCAAAATCTGCTTACAGTATTCATCCCATTCATTTGAATGTTTTTTTATGTGTAGTTTTACACCACACTCTTCAAATCTGCATCGCGGGGAAAAAAAGAAGTAACATTTCACTTCTTAATGTGGATCTGTGTTGGAAATTCTACCCATAGATTTTTCCCATTCACAAAGGCAAAATCAGTGTGTGGATCCACAACATACAGAGGGGCTTAGCCGTGGATTTCTATTTTAGAAGCAGAATCCACGCTGACAAATCCTATGTGGATTCCCCTGTGTGAACATACCCTAATACTCAGATTGAGTCGCAGGACGTGACCATGTGTGGTCAGCATTGGGGCTCAGATGCTCATGCTAAAAGTGTATCTCTGATTATAAATAACGTTCAATAACTCAAAAGTACAAGTGACAATAAGAAATACAAATCATCTCTCAAATTCTTTCTGCACAGATTTTATCACAGAAGTCAGGGCGAAAGTGCATTTACACGGGTGATTATGGCATTATTGGACATAAAAGTTCACCCAAATGTTCATCTCCCTGATAATCGGCCCATCTGAAGGTGCAAAAGATCATTCGATGAACAAACAAATGCTCGTTGATCGGCTGATCTGCTCATTTATGTGAGCATTTAAATGTTCAGCTGTACATCCTCTGGTGACTGGGAGATGTACAGTCAGCCAACCACAGCTCTATGGGAGAGAGCCAAGGCATTAATGATAGTCCGTTCCCATAAAGCAGATCATCTGTGTGAATGACAGTGAACAAGTATTGATTGACAGGCTTTGTCATTCGCTGTTTGTTACAGTAGGCCAATCCTTGACCCAAGTAAATGGGCTCTTAGTGATCAAGCAGGAGGCAAAGAAGTGAAGAGGCATTTTTCTGTAATAAGATATTACAGAGTTTGTTATCTGAGCTTCTTCTTTACTTTTAATTGTAAAAAACTTTGTATGAACGAAAAGTTTGAAGATTTTTCAATAATAAAATGGATCTGATTTTTCAGTCACCATTGACTTAGATTGAGCAGTTCCCTAATCTATGTAAGCAGTGGACGGTGCTTCATATTCATCTATTGTAAAATTTGGAGTACAAGTGCTTGAAAAAAGTAAAATCACCCCTTATGTTGCCAGCTCCTCGAGGCACCTCCTCGCAACCTCGCAGTGGCTCACGGCTGCGAGAGAAGACTCTCAAGGATGGTCTTCCAACAGCCTCGCACCGCAGCAGTCAAAGTGCAAGGATGCTTAGGCTCGGCCCCCCCTCAGAAGCCATCAGCACTCGGTCTTGCCTTTCGGATCCTCGGAGGTCTGTTCGGGCCTTCTCCTCCTGCACTACGGAGACCTCCCTCGAGGCCGCGCTACAGGCACGACCTGTTGCCACGCTCCCGTCCAGGATGCCTCCCCTTCCGCCCCTCCTAGTCAATGGGCTCCTCACCTTCCAACAACTCAAAAAGAAAAGTTAAATCACTTTTATGACATAATCTCATATCTCATGTAATAAATGCCTGATAGGTGGGGAGTTGAGCGGAGCCAGATTAGCATTAAAAGCAGCTCTGGTGGTGGGTCCATATCATATTCTCCATGAGATTCCAGGCGGAAACACTACAAGGATGTGGGGAGTATTATAAAGCCACGCAAAGGAGTTCATCCAGAATCCTATTTTACACTGACGAGGGGCAATAACCCTGAAACGGCTGTATCTACTAAGGTATTCTGGTTTGGCTTATATCCCTAGGCATGTTGCAAGGATTGTTAAAAGGTTTGATATTGACTCATAGGGTAGCGAAGATTTCATAAAGGTAGCGCTTATTCCATCCCTCATTTGCAGCTTCTCTCTGACAAAAACGCTGAAAACATTAGCCCACAAAAGAACCCCAGGACTATGAAGAGTACATGTACATGTTACACAGAAGATGTGAACAATTCATACTGACATAGTAATGGTACATCCACAACAGCGTTAGGGCTTTCAGTCACAACTCCATTTCTTGGTTCCATTCTTTCAGCAGAAAATGGAATTAAACGGTTCAGTTTTTTCCCCCTTTGATTTCAATGGTTGAAAAAAATGAAATGTTTTCAATTTGCTTTCGTTCTGTTAGGTTTCCATATTTTTTACAGCAACAACTAATGCTGCAGACTGCGCTACTTTCTCTCTTAAAAGAACATAACAGAAACCTTGCAGAAAAAAAACTGAAGAAAACTGAAAGCATTCCATTTTATTGAAAACCCATGGGGAAAAAACAAAACGTTTATTTCTCTTTTAATTCCATTTTTCTGCTCCAAAAAGGAAGACGAATGGAATTGTGACCGAAGGCCTAACGAAAATTTTGTGACAAAATCTGCAGCATTTCCTCATCAAAAACAATTAAAATTCGCAGCATGGAGCGTACAGCGCAGCCCTCACCCTGCTACTAAGCGCTGCAGAAGTGAGCGCTTCACCCAACTGGTGGCCACAGTGCCTAGTAGCAGCTGCTGGCTGCGCTGTGCGCTGCAGTGAGGAGATGCTGATAGTGAGGTGAGACGAGTGCTAGGCCAAAACCAGCAGCAGATCTGCAGCTCATTCCCGAGTCAAAATTGACACCAATGGTTTAGATTTTGAGTTTGTTTTTGATGTAGAAATGCTGTGGAAAATCTGCAGTGTTTCCGCTACGTGTGAACATACCCTACCTGATTGGTTTTTACTCTCCAGTCTAGTCCTGAAGAAACCACATTGCAGGTTGCATAGTGACAGTTTTTTTTAAAATTCAGTAGCTTAAGGACTCCTTCACAGGGGTTTCGCGATATGCACGCGACTGCGAGGTTTTGTAGCCCATGTTTTCCTTTCGAGCCTTCCTCTCTATTGCATCGCATAAAAAGGCGGTTTTCGCGTGGTGCGATGCAACTTTGACAGGAGGAAATCCTACTGTCAAAGCCCTAAACTAAGCACTAGCTGCAGAAAAAAAAACTAAACAAAAAAACCCCATACATCACCTAAGAGGCGCTGTCAGCTCTGGCGCATCTTCTCTCCTAAAGCTCCCAGAACTCATCTTCAGTCTTCTGTCAGCCCTTCCTCGATTGGAGGTTGAAATCGCTGCCTCCAGGAAGGGCTAGCTGTGATTGGTTCTGGAGTGCCGTGACTCAGCCAATCAAAGCTGGCGCTCGATGATCCAATCACAGCCATTCATTGCCTTTAGGAAGGGCTGTCTGTGATTGGTTCGGGAGTGCTGTGACTCAGCCAGACAGCCCTTCCTGAAGGCAATGAATGGCTGTGATTGGATCATCGAGCGCCAGCTTTGATTGGCTGAGTCACGGCACTCTAGAACCAATCAAAGCTGGCGCTCGATGATCCAATCACAGCCATTTATTGCCTCCAGGAAGGGCTGGCTGGGATTGGCTGAATCACGGCACTCCAGAACCAATAACAGCCACCCCTCCCTGGAGGCGGGGATTTCAACCTCCAATCCAGGAAGGGCTGGCAGAAGACTGAAGACCAGGGCTGAAGAGGAGATGCATGCCAGAGCCTGAAAGAGGCCTAAGGCCAGTTTCACATGGGTGCTGAAATCGGCTGAGATTTCTGCGATACAAGACGCACAAATATGAATCCCATTCTTCTGAATGGGGTCATATACGTGAGCGATTTTTTTCCGCATGTGGCACCGCGATGTGGGAATCAAATCACGGCATTTCCTATCTTTCTGTGTGCTTTTGCGTCGCACTGCCCATTGTCTTCAATGGGGCCGGTGGCAACATCACACCATGTGCAAAGTGCCCGCGATGAATGTGAGGTCTCCCATTGCAAACAATGTGAAAAAGTCCGTAAACCGCCACCCGGCTGACAGCCATGGTGCGGATTACCTACATCTCTAAAGTGATGCGAGGCAGTTTTCACATGACAACGCCTCATATTCTCGGGGATTTCACATGGCTATCGCCCTTGCCCGTGCGAATTTAGCCAACAGTTGACGGAGTTTCTCCCATTCTTACATCACATGCACTTTGCACACGGTGCAATGCTGCCGCCGGCCTTATTAAAAATAAATCTCGCACGATTTTCTCACCTGTGTGAAGCCGGCCTAAGTGAAGAAAAATACAGCAGTATGCTTAAAACAGTTAAAGCAAATCAGTTGGAATTAAAATACCTCCACATAATTTTTTTTTTTACTTTTCCAATGTTTCCCCTTGCTGCCCATTGTAGTTTTGTAATATACTTACCTGCCCCACAATGTACCCGATGTCCTCACCGATGGTGCATCACATGACCTCCGACATCACCACATCCTCCTGGCCCTGTGAGGTCTCTTATATAGAGGCCAGGAGTTGATGGCCAATGCTACGAGACATCACGGGTGATGTCCTTGTACTCTGCTGGCTGCAGCAGCTGTATAGGTGAACAGCTACATCACCACCGCAGCCAATGTGAACGAAGACCAACATGGCTGATGGAGCAGTGGCGCTGGAAGAGGGAGCAATCAATTTTGGAGCATGCACCTTTTTAACTACTTGGGCGACCCCTTTAATATAAGCACAAGTAACATGCTCATAGTGAGACTATTAGACATAGACGGCACATGAACATTATCTACAGTACAGCAAAAACTGCATTAGTGTTTTGATTCGCTCTCTACATGACATTGACTGCAGCTTGCAGACTGGCTCCAATATATACCCCATGCATTGTCACTGTCAAAGACCTGGCATTAATTATGTGACAAATTATATGTGAATCTGGGCTTAATCCCAAATGCTTTCATTAACGATAAAGTCTCCACAATAGGTCCAAAGATCAGAATCCATCAGACTGATATATATATACTATACATCTCTATGAATGCCTGAATGCAAAAAAGTCTTTGGCACCACCTTCTGGCCAAATACTCGTATAGTAGTTTGTTTTATACGTCCATATAGTGTGGCGTCTATGCCCTTGGCTGATGAAGTTGCCAGCGCCGAGGCTCTTTTGTCAAACCAGAAGGAAGTGGTCTGAAGACAGAGTCATAGGCCCACATTTATCAATGTCTTTATACCAGTATTGGCATAAGATGTGACTTGTGTGCCAAATCTGCAACTTTTTTTCTTAACTTGTCAAATTTAAAAAGTAAGTTTCATCTCCTATGAACCATAGTAAAAGCCAAAGTTATTAGTTGGAGTGAGGAGAATTGGCATAAGTTAATGTCTGCTCGTAGCAAGCAGAGTAAAAGGTAACATTTTTTTTGTTTGCCTGTCTAAGAGTTACAAATACGCCATGGCGTTGAGTGTTCAGCAAAAAGAATTGCTCCATAATAAACTTGGCCATAATCATCAGTATGACCAATTAACAACAAGCATCTTTCTAGAATTAACCAATCCTACTAAGCGACTTCATAAAGTAGTCAGAACTCAAAAACTGGTATTTACGAAGATACAATTCATCAAGTTACTTATCAGTCACATTAGTAGAAAAAATATTTAAAGTAAGGCCGCTTTTACACGGCCGCGAAAATCACGTGAGATTTCTGCGTTGTGAGACGTACAAATCTTGCACGAATATGAACCCCATTCTTTTCAAAGGAGTTACATACATGAGCGATTGTTTGGTGGCAGGTTCTATCTTTTTGCGTTCCTCGGAACACATCTCCCATTGTTTTCAATGGGACAGGAAAACGCATTGCGCGGAATACAATGTGCACGTGACTGCGATGACATTGAAAACAATGGGAAACACTTGTGAACCTCCAGCTCGGAGGAATGCTACTTTACCTGAAGTGGTGAGAGGCGTTTTTAACAGAAAAACAAGTTGCATCCGCGGGTAAATCGCACATTGGCGAGCGCAATATCGGGCAGACTTTCGTGCTTGACTGCGTGTAGGTAGCCTAAGGCATTCACGACTAGTCTATTCTGTTGTGGAGTTCAAATGGCTTTCTTCTGCACAATGTGGATGATGCTTGGTAAAATCTCATCTACGTGGCTTGTACTTTGCAGATTTTCTGAATGGAAGATTCACAGCATTTAAGCCTTGGGGGAACATACCCTAAAGGGCCTGTATATGGCCCAACAACAGGGGTGTAACTTGAAGCTCCTGGGCCCCAATGCAAAACCTGTAGCAGGGCCCCCAACTATAATGCTTTATTCATAGTACTGGGCTCCCTATATGGAGAAGAGCGGCCTTATGGGCCCCCTAAGGCTCCTGGGCCCAGGTGCAACCGCATCCCATATAGCTACGCCAGTGCCCGATAATTGGGCAAGAACGTTCATACAGTAGGCACATTCGTCTGCTCTTTCAATGGACCATGCGCAGCTGCCAATCACCCAAATGCTCATTTGCCAAGCGATCACATTTTTCATGCAGCACCAAAAATGACTATTGTTGGCGGCACATCTCTCGTATAAATCCAGAAAATGCTGCTGGCAGCAATGAGACTACACGGAATGAACTAAAGAAAAACGACAAAACTTCCATTTCCTCAGAACGCTCTATAGACGTAAGAATCCTGTTCACATATACATTTGTCACTAATAATCACTCAGTGTGCGCAGTCCATTCACAAAACAAGAGGCATATAACGCAATGAATGGAGTCAATGAAAGTACATTGATCCATCACACTTGTGTATATTCATTGTGTATAATACACACGTAAAAAACGCAGCATGTTGTATTTTACCGGGTATTATGCGTGATAGAGCCCTATTGTTCTCTATGGGTGTGTATGAAAACGCTGTACATACGCACTTACATTGCACATGTATGTTATTCTTACGCATGTAACTAGGGAAATAGGAGTTAGAAGTTTGGAAAAGAAAAAAAAAAAAAAAAGAAACCAGCCATCATGCGCAGGCATACGCAATCACAAACGCGGTGATCCGCAGCTCCACGCGCTGTGGAACCCCGCCTAATACTGAGGAATAGATTCCTTTATACCGATTACAATAGATTACACCATTTCATTCCTGTAAGCAGCAAACACCTTCTCTATTCCCAGGAAGACATTCAGGTCACACATCTCATTTAACCCCTTGGGGTAAACGGTGTCTAAAAGATGAATCCGGGATGCCTTCTTTCGGAATGTATCTGCTCTTCTTCTCTTCAATATCACCTCTGTATACTTCCTCTAAGACCAGCCATCTTAAATAAAGCACTTTGTTTCACATCTTCATGAAGTGTCTAGGTATCCCGGTTTCATCATAGTGGATTTTATGTTCCTCACCTAGTTCCTCCTGGCACATTCGTCTTAAGCCACCTTCACACAGGTGGGAAAATTATGCGAGATTTGTGCGTTACGAGATGCACAAATATGAACTCCATTCTTTTGAATGGGCTAATGCACGAGCGATGTTTTCCCGCATGGCAACGTGATGCGATGCATGAAACAAATCGCAGCATGTTCTATCTAGCTGCGGGATCTTGCATCGCAGCGCCATTAAAAGCAATGGAAGAACTCTGCAATCCTCTGCCGCAGCCGTAACAGCCACGCCGGAGAATCCCTGCATCCCTGAAGTAATGCGAGGCTGTTTTCACATGAAAATGCCAAGCATCCCTAGAGCAGATGGCGAGGGTGACATCGGCCCGTGATTCAAGGCCTGATATAGCACTTGTCCGTGTGAAGTTAAGCTAAATTAAAGTTAGTAAAAGCCCAAACCAAAAACGGAGATCATTTTTAAACATAATTTCCAAAGCTGCAGTGAGAAATATTGATCTTAGGGCTCATTCACAGGGGCGGATGCAGTTTTCAGTGTATGAATATGCAGCGTTTTCAAAGATCAAAACACTTGAATTAGCCCAAAACTGACAGCGGCATTTAAAGCGCTGATCGTGGCTGTTGCCAGCTGTAAAATATAGCCGGCGCCCACATTGTATAGGATCAGCTTCCAATCCCCCTCCTATCAAGCCCCAAAATCACAAGACATGTTGTTAAGAGGTTAATGCTTTATTACAGAATATTCTGTGTGTGAAGGCCAGACAAACAAGCGCAATCTCGTTCTTCAGCACTCATTACACGGCTCAGATCAAGCCATGTACAAGGATCCATAGGCTGGGTTCACAAGGGACCGAAATCCCACGGATATCTCATGGAATGACCACATGGAAATACCGCAAGATTTTCGCGGGAGAAATGCAGCTTCAAAACCCGTGGCCTTTCACCGCGGGTTTTGGAACAGCTTCGCCGCCTGCATTCCGCTGTGGCCGTCTATCCCCACAGAGAGGACAGCGGCTGCCACGGAAACAGAGAAAGAATTGGCATGCCGCGTCTTTGAATTCCATGCGGCATGTCAATTTCAGAGCGGCTTGGCCGCAGCGTGTGGACGAGATTTTTGCAAAAATCTTGTCCACTTTGTTGGCTATCCCGCAATAGAAAGCCGCGGGCGGAATGTCCGTGCAGAAAGTCTGTGAACCCAGCCTTACTGTACAAAATCAAAGTTGCTTTACCCATTCACTGGACAAGCCCAACAGGACAACTACTTTCCATAAGGACATCATAGGGCAGGGGCAGACTGAACCCTCGAGGAAAAATCCTGGTGGGCTGGTTGCACTGGCGTAACTATAGGGGATGCGGTTGGAGCCGGGCCCAGGAGCCTTAGGGGGCCCATAAGGCCTCTCTTCTCTATATAGGATGAAACTGAAAGGGAGGAGACACAGATTAGATATTAGAAAAAAAACTTTCTGGCAGTGAGGGTGATCAATAAGTGGAACAGGTTACCACGGGAGGTGGTGAGTTCTCCTTCAATGGAACTCTTCAAACAAAGGCTGGATAAATATCTGTCTGGGATGATTTAGTGATCCTGCACTGAGCAGGGAGTTGGACCCAATGATCCTGGAGGTCCCTTCCATCTCTACCATTCTATAGGAAGCCTAGTACTATGAATAAAGATTATAATTTGGTGCCCTGTTACAGGTTTTGCATTGGGGCCCAGGAGCTTTAAGTTAGACCCTGCGTTAAAAGGTTAAAAAAAGTTGGGGGCCCCCCCAAGATGAACTTTTGCACTTCTGCCCATGAGCCTTTAGCTACGCCCCTGGCTGGTTGGGTGCTGGGGCAGACATTTATTTTTTTGCTGCCATAATTGGTAAAAAGAAAAAAAAAACAACATATACTCGCCTGTGTCTCTGCTTCCGGCTCCTGACCTCTGCAATCCGCACTGCACAAGTCCCAAGCTGCTTTCCGAACTGCGCTGTTATGTGATCACTACATCCAGCATGGCAGAGCACTGGATGTAGCGATCACATGACAGCACAACGTGGAAGTCAGCATCGAGCTCGTGGACTGCAGAGGCCGGAAGCCGGGACATAGATGAGTATATGAGGGTTTTCTTGTTCAATGCAGCTAAAGCATTGGCAGAAAGCAAAATTAGTATTACCAAAAAGGGGCCAGGAGAGGCATGCTTATTAAACAGGTGTCTGGGGGCATTGGTACCACAAGGGGGCCAAGGGGCATTGGTACTAAAAGTGACATTATTATTACTAAAACGCAGACCAAGAGTGGCATTATTACTGTTAAATGGGGCCAGGAGGGGCATTATTATCGAGTAGGGGCATACAAAAGGTCACCACTCCTGTGTAGGGGCACTAAAAGTGGCACTTATTGTATGGGGCCTACAGGGATACTATTACTATGTGGGGCACCATGGATAGGGAGATTGTGTAGAAGAAAACGAAGGCAGGTGGCTGAAAAGTTGGAGTCATCAAAGATGTCTGTGTTTCAAATTCCACAGAGACAAGTTGTGAGCAGGAGAAGTCATGATGACAGTCTGGGCTAGATGGAGAAGAAAGGGGAAACATAACGATCCCAGTCAGAGTGGACATCACCAGTAATTGCAGGAGGTAATTGTAATCACTTGTACAGTCTGCAGGGCACCTGTGTACTGTGAACTGAGATCTACCACTGTATGAGGGTAACTTTGGTCTTTGTATACTTTTTTGTTCAGTAATACTGTACGGATATTATGTGGTTGGAGTCTGTGGGTATTATTTGACTGTTACATAGGCTGCCTGCACCCTGTGCCCAGCCAGCGTCCGTGTGGAAGTCTTTTATCTGTACTACGGATGGTCCGCACGGCGAGCCATCGGACATGTGCACTACAGATTTGTTTTTTTAAATTCCTGCTTTTCCCGCGTTATCACCTAGCGATGACGCAGAATACGCAACCTTTCTGCAATGTCATTGTGGAAGAGCTGCGGATCGGACGGCTTCCATTGACTTCAATGGATGCAGTCCGTGCGGAATCTGCAGAGATAGAGCATGGTGCGATTTCCCCTCCACGAGTGGAAAATTGCAATCGATTTCTGATCATGTAGAGGAAATCGCATTTTGCCATAGCATGCTATGGGCAGCATCCGCTGCAGAATCCGGAGGCGCACGCCGGCTCCAGATTCCGCAATACAAATTCGCCCGTGTGCAGCCGCCATATTGGTATTATTTGTAATATTTATCTTTCTAGTGGTTTTTAATACAGTAATAATATGCTGGTATTAGTCACTATATCATGATATTATATGATCATGGTGTGCGGTATTATTTGGTCCTCATATAGTGTTATTTTTTGTAATGGTCTTTCTTCAGTAACAGTATGGAGGTGTTATTCCATCACTATGTGGTGGTAATAGGGGATCATGGTGTGGCGGTAGTATTTGGCCCTTATATAGTGTTATTACTGGTAATGTGGGTCTTGGTATAATGGGTTCTGTACAATGACAGTATGGAGATAATTCTTTGGGCAGGGATATGATGTGTCTTTGTGCTCGTCACTTTTATAAAGAAAAACAGTTTTTTGCTTTAAACTCTGTAAAACTTTAATAATATTTATTCAGTTATTTAGTCCCACTATGGATGTTGTCCTCTTATAATGCTAAGGTATAGTCAGTGCGGTAAAGAATTATGAACTGTGCGTCTAAAACTGCAAAGCGGTATATTAAGCTGTGCTGAAGGCACCGCCTGATACTACAGTGATATGCCTGGCGGCTTGCCTAAGCTTCTGCCTGCCATGGCTACCCACTGGCATCTGCATCTGTAAAGGGCCGATGGGGACAGAGAGCCAACTCTCTCTTTAACCTCCTAGATGCTGTGGTTGCTATTGGGGCGAACAAAAAAAAAAAAACCTACAATTCTGGGATTGTGTTTTTTTCCTTTTTAATACAAGATTTACCATGTGGGATACATACAATATTTTAACATATCAGACATTAACAGATGAGGCGAATCTAATTTTTTTTCAGATATTATACTTTTTCAAATTTTTTTATGCAAAAAGAAAAAAACAAGAACTTGTTAAAAAAAAATTATTTTTTTTTTTACAAGCTCAAAAAAATCTAAAAAAGAAATGCATATGTATTGGTTTCACAAGCAGCATATTTGTGGAAGGTGCTGTAGTTTTTATTTTTGAAGCCAAAGCCAGAAATGGATTCCGAAGGAATAGGAAATATAAAGGAAGGACTGAGGCCGCTTTCACACGGCCAAGAAAATTGCGCGAGACTCACAAATCTCACACGAATATTACCCCCGTTTCTTTCGAATGGGGTCATATACATGAGCGATTTTTCCCGCACGTCGCATCCCCGGGGACATCGCACGTTCCCGAGTTCTATATTGCGCCGAGTTTCACAACCCGATATCGTGCTCTCCCCGTGAAATTAGCCTCATACTTCTCCTTCCTTCTGGATCCATTTCTAGATGGATGCTGTCCAATGTGAGCTGCGCCCGAGAATCTTGCACGCAAATCCCTTCCACCCGTGTGAATGGGCCCTTTAAATGTGATGGAGATTTGCCTCAGACTTTACCTTTTGCACTCAATACCCCAACAAGAACCGCCTGCCGCAGATATGAACATTTCCGTATGTGAGCAGGCGAAACGCGTACATAGATCGTTTGGCTTTTGACAGAACTTTCACAATTGCTGCAATTTTTTCTTATTTTTCTTATATCTATATGGGCCCCTAAATATTATAATTTACAAAACGAGTGGAGTTTTATGGGACAAAACAAAAACTGTGGCTGAGAAAACAAGAACGCGACCAGAATCTGCAGGAAGTTCGGATACAGAATTTTGCAAAGTTTGCCATTTTTCAGTTTAAAGCCTGAACTGATACATTATAATTAAAATTCAGAAAATGAATTAAAAGACAAAGCATTTTATTTCTGGCCAGTTCCATGGATGAAAGAGCCATAATGACATACCTGAGTTTAACTTACCTGCAGCCATTCTATATACAGTGTGTACGCCACCCCTATTACCTGCTGACATGGCTCTGGCCAGTGGGGGAATAACACTACAGACCGTACCATGTGCGCCGAGTCGCGGGGGAGTCCTGTGAATATAATGCATATATAGTAATGTACTGTATAGATTACATTAGCGCTTTATAATGACGGGCGCAGTATAGCCGGGGGGTGGGTGAGCGCTAATATCATGGACACTACTAACAGCGGCCGGGCGGGTCACCTCCACAGCCGGCATCCCCGCGCCGCTCCCACCGCCGTCTCCTTCCGGCCTGAGTTGGGAGGCTGCTGAGAGGATGAGTCGCATCTATCACGATAGTGGGCTGCAGAATAAGGCCGTGCACGACGAGCGGGTGTGCGGCGACTGGCAGCCGGCCGTGTACCAGAGGTATGACCGGCGGGGGCAGCTATAGAAGATGTCCTCCGGCTGTGAGGGATATGTCGCACATTATTAGCTGCGCCTTCCCGACATGTCCCGAGCACTGCACATATTGCGATACATAAGCAAAAGGCTTCTTCAGACGACTGTATACGTAAATGCGTGCGCCGCGGTGCAACATATTTGCGCATGAACGAGGTTGGATGCGGCGGACCTTCACACGTATTCCTGTACATTTTGCGCACGCAGGGCCGGTTCACACGCGGGATTTCAGTGGCAATTTAAGCCTAATGAGGTCCGGATATGTTCGTTAGCCCCATGATTTGCGCAGTGTTTCACGTTTCCGCATTGGCGCACCTTCCATAGACTTCTAAGGGGCCTTTGCTGCGCAAAACGCAGGAAAATACAGCAAGTGCTACGTTTTTTCGCGTGCACAAAACATGCTCATGCCGACGGACCCGTTGAAACCACTGGGTTCTATTCTCTGTGTTTGGAACACGTATATTTTATTTGCGCAAATACGGGGTTGTGTGAAGGAGCCCTCGGGGCCCCCTCATGCCAACGTATTTGCCCGTGCGATACGCAAAGAATAGAGCCCATTGATTTTGTGGGTTCATTCTCATTTGCCTTTTCTCACACAGATGTCTGTTAAAACGCCGCTTTTTTTGCGTTTGACAGCGTTTTTTTAAATGCACCCAATCCTAACAATGTGCGATGAGGTGCGTCACAAAGCGATGAAACGCATCAAAATAGAGCAGACAGAGTTCAAAAATTGCAACATTCAAACGCTTAGCGTTTAACAACACCTAGTGCGATGTTTCAAATGCCGCGCCAAATACTGCAAAAAAACGGTGTTTGAGAGCCACCCTTTTTTTTTGCATGCGAAAAACCGCGGCATGCTTTATTTTTGGGCGCATTTGCACCAAAGGTCCCCATAGAAATCTATTTGGGGTGCGCAATTTTGCGCACTCAATACTTGTGCAATCGGATAATACGCTGCGCAATTTTCCCAGGAAAAAGAGCACACCTCGGACTCCTGAGGCGCAATAGCCTTTAAAGTCACCGCCGGGGTGCGAACTGGTCCTGCAAGCGCAAAAACAACAGTAATATGCACAAAAGTGTGTCCACGGCGCAAAACACTGCTCAGACAAGCGTCTTTGCGCATCCGCTCGTTTGAAGGGCCTTTAACCCTTAGTCCCCATTCACAGTGAAGCAGAGGCAGCTGAAGTGCTGCCGCGTGTTGCGCTATGTCGCCCAGGAGAATGTTGGTTGGGATGACAGGAGCTGAACGGACTCCATTACGGTCTGCGTGGTGTCGTTCGCCACGTGCCGCATCCTACGGTTTCAGTGCTTCCATTGTTCGCGCCTCCTTCCACACGATCTCTAAGTGTGCTGCGCACGTACTGCAGACAGAGCACTACTGTAGGGCGCTCTCACACAAGTGTTGGTAAGAGCGCCCCTTTTTTTCGTGCGGCGTCTTTGTGAGCGTTTGCCTGCATTTTAATGCGATTTTCACTTGTTTCAATAGTAGTAAAAAAATAGAGAATCGCATCACACTGGCATAAAAATGGCATTTACATGCTGGTGTTATGCGATATTGTTTATCTCTAGGGATGAGCGAGTATACTCGCTAAGGCACTACTCACTCGAGTAATGTGCCTTAGCCGAGTATCTCCCTGCTCATCCCTAAAGATTGGGCGGGGAGCTGCGGGGGAGAGCAGGGAGGAACGGAGGGGAGATCTCTTTCTCCCTCTCTCCCCCGCCCCCCGCCGCAACTCACCTGTCAGCTGCGGCGCTAGCCGAATCTTTAGAGACCAGTGGGGAGATACTCAGCTAAGGCACATTACTCGAGCGAGTAGTGCCTTAGCGAGTATACTTGCTCATCTCTATTTATCTCCCATAGGGAGTAATGGGTGGTGCTTGAACAGAATTGGCCGAAAATTGGACATTTTGCAGCAATTTTTTAATCTCTCACAATCGGTGCAAGCGATAAATTAACTATTGCAATCAAGTTCCGTCCTTTTCACCGAACTCATGCAGTACAATAGTGAATATAGCCTATGTTCTCATGAAGAGCTGGTCCCTACTATAGACGCCCAACACACGGATCACCGACTGCCGCCAGACGCGCTGTTTCTTTAGTTCGCACTTAGAAACCCAGTAAGACTCATGGGCCCCAGTGCAAAAGTTGGCCTTCCCTCTCCCCCTGCCCAGCTTCTCTTCATGGCCACAGCTAGTCCATAGCTCTCAGCTGCATCGCTGGGTCTGTTCAATGACTTTACTGCCCCTTGCAGTGCCACACAGAGTAGTGGTGCCCACTGTTATGTCCCACAGGGTACTAGAGCCTCCTTTTGTGGCACCACACATTAATAATTCCCTCACAGTGCACACCACCAAAAATAATTCCCCTTATCTGCTGCTCAAAAGTAATAACCCCTTCCCCCTTTCTTTCACCAACCCCGCGAAAAGCCATCCAATTCAGTCATCAGTTTCTCACATAGCACAGCGGAGTGTATACAGCATATATGTAGTGCTGATGGCATGGGCAGGAGTCAGGATATGCTGTATACGCTCTGTCACGTATGTAATGAAGGAGCTAGACAGACTTGTGGGGACATTTTGCTGGTAACTAAGAGACTTGCCAGAATTGCGGAGGGCTTCTGTTTTTCCGGGAGCCTCACGGGCTGAGTTAAAGCTCTATTCACATAGTACAAGTCCCAGACTATCTACAGCTGAGCCATAGAGATGAGTGAAGGGACGGTGTGCAGGAATAACCACCACTCTGTTCATATGGGGAGACGCGGGACCGCCGTTCTTGTGATCAGTGGGGGTCCCAAAATTTGGACCCCCAGCAATCCTACACTCCTCACCTATCTTGTGGGGAGATAAGTTGTTTTGGTAGGTCAACCCCATTTAAAGATGTCCTTTGATCAGTGGAGATGGCTGCATAGCTTTGAAGCTGTGGCCCGCTGACTCTTCTCACACTTCTTTATTCTTTTTTTCGCTCCCCGTCCCATTGCCTCGTACTCACCTTTGTTAGATTCATCTCCCGTCGCTTAGAATCTGTCAAGTGGGTGTTCTATTCCATTCACAGGCAGTGGGTGACGTCAGGTTTCCTTTGCCCACTGACAATGATTGGACGAGACCGCCCAGTTGACTCAAAGTGCCAAGAACCGAATCTACGGGTTATATAGAAGGGGATGTACAAAGTTAGAAGAGGTGTAATAGAGTCATTGGGGCAGCAGCTGCAAAACGATGCTGCAGGCTCCTCTGAACAAAAGGTATCCCAGGTCCTCTTGAAGAAGCTAATCGCATAGTATAAGCCCTCGGCAATTTCTAGCAGTCCCATAGGGATGAATGGAGCAATAGTGTCCATGTTTGTGTGCCGTTCCATTCATATGGAGATGCTCAAGACTACTCATGCGTGTACTGCATGGACCCTGCACATTGCATTTAAATGGGCTAGAATAGGGCATGCAGCAATGCTTATAAAATTGCTCATGTACATATATAGCCTCATAGGCTATAATAGGTTTGTGTTCTGTCCATGAAATTACACAGCACATGAATGGGAAATATGCCTGTCTGAATGGGTCCTTATGGAGAACTTATCAGTAGATCCATCCAGTTCCAGGAAGATGCATACCTATGCTGCGTATGAATACTATATTGTATATTTTGTTTCTCTAGTGGACCGGGCGTTCTTGTGGAAGGGACACTGGTGGATTATTCTCGACATACTATCACAGACAGTAAAGGGAAGAAGGTGAGTAGACCATCCATATTATTATATATGTGAAAGTAACTGTCTGCTTGTTATCTTCTCATGGCTAAACCGCTGAAGTGATTTTGATGAAATTTGGCAGGGAGATAGCTTGCATCTTGGGGAAGGACATGGGCTATGTTTTAGCCTGAAAATTATAAAGCATGTACGAGGTATCCGTTTGCATTTTGACCAAAACACGTAAGCTGACAAGCCCTAGACTTACGAATCCCTAGACTAACAAGACAACTACAACAAAGGAAAAGGGAACCCTATCTACAAGTGGGGCGATCGTCCCAATAGGAATGGCCCTATGCTGGATACCTAGGGGCCAACTATCTTCCCCTAGATGGTAATAAGCTGGAGCACCAGAGAAGGGAAATACAACATAATACACCCCAAATGCCTACTAACATACTGAACAAGACAGCTCACACCTAGTGTAGTCAACACCTACATACATACACAGAACATGTCCGTGTTCACACCAAGTGACTGCAACAAAAAGGGAACACCACACAGAACAAGTCTTTGTTCACACTTAGTGTAGTCTACGCCTTCAGACATACACTGAACAGGACCCTGTTCACACCTGACGTCTGCTCAGTTCACAGACAGATGGAAACCCCACTCAGAACCTCATGCATAGATAAACAGGAGCTAGTTCAAGTGTCCACACACTGAGAAGGGACAGGAGCATCAGATATCACCCATCTTACAACGTACAGGCTATTAGATGTCTGGAGGCCGCACCTGATAAAAGGGAAGGGAGACGGGGAGATCAGGTGTCCAGACCATCTTCAGGGAAGGTGGGGAAACAACTCAAACCAGCATCATGCATGACACAAAACACTAAGTACTGAGAGGGAATGATGTAAATGGATAAATGTCCACCCTCTAGTAAAAGTGGCTGGAACTTATTTGCACAGACCGGTGGTGATTGGCAGGCTGGAGCCACACCCAGCCAACTCAATCATCCCACACCTGTGGAAGTGTGAGCCTGGTAACTCATAGAACTACAGGTCCCAGGAGCAACATGTAACAGTATGCCTTTACAGCCACATCCAATGCTGATTATTGTGGTGTTTTTATTTATGTCCCTCCTCCTCACCCCGTTCACCTCACTGTGGCTTACTGCACCCCTCCCACGCAGTGAGGAGGAGAATGGAGCAGCAGTTGTGTATGCATGATGCCACTTCATGTATCTTCAGTGATGCTGATGGAGAGTACTAAAACTCGGCTATTTCGGTCGGCCTCATTGAAATGAATGGAACGTCGCTGCACATGTATGACCACTGTTCCGTTCAATTTGCCGTCACTGGAGCAATCCCGCAGTGGTGAGAAGAGAGGTACACGGGACCTTCGTTTTTGGGATTGGTGGAGGCTCCCTAGAAGCTATTCTTTTTTTAGAGGGGAACCCCTCCATACACATAGCACCCAACAGAGCCTTTATCCCAGTACACAAAGGCCAAGAAGAAGGTGACTACCATGCCACAGCACAAGTCTAGTATTTTTTTCCTTAGGAATATCATATTTTTATGTATTTTGCATATCCCTTCAGCCTTCCTATCTGCATTTTTTTTTTTTTTTTAATGGCTCCAAATTTTTCTTTATTAGTCTTCAGTAAAGTTCTTTGAACGGTGCTGAATTCTGCTTCCAATATGCAGCTGGAATATTGATTAATAAGGACGGGAGTGAGGTTTATAGATTGTGCTAAGGAGGCTAAGTTTACTCAAATAGTTCTCTTTTTATATTCCCGATGTCTTGCAGTCAGGCGGCAGCATGTTGTATTGATTTTTAGCTGTACAATCATATCCACACAATTCTGTAGACGATATGGTGAATGCTGCGCCGCTAAGCTAGGAAGATCAATTCTGCTGCTTACAAGTAGTCGCTTGTCTGTTTCCTGGTGTTCGCTTGTGTGAAGTGCTTCCTTTTTTATTTTTTTTACTTTTTTTTGCTGTTTGTTTTAGCTTTTTATTTTTATGTTATTTCTCTATGTGCTTTCTGAAATTTCCAACAGGATGTGAGTAAAGAGCGAGATCAAAATAAAAGATGTTTTTAATGGAGCGTGGAAATAAAGTCTTTGTTCAGAGATGAAAATACATGCCCGGAGCTGGGGAAAAAGAGATCGCGTAATGATCCTTCTGACACGTACAATCAGATCTCCCACTAACTGCAGCTTCACTACGCGCCATCGATGCACTAATAGGAATGGGGCTGCCAATCTTTCTAAGATAGAGCAACAATGTAACAAATAGCAGATGATAGTGTAGCTTTGGCAATGCCAGGGTCTGTGGATTTCTCACTTCTAACAAATGCCTTCTTCATGTGAAAGATGGAAAGAATTGTGTGTCACCTTCATGATTAATTGGGCATTTTTTGGTGCTGTTTCAGGATGCTGTCACACATGCTGTTTTGATGCAGTTTTTGATAGTGGATAGAGATGAGCGAACGTACTCGTTACGAGTACTTACGCACCCGAGTACCGCCATTTTCGAGTACTGCAGTACTCGGGCGTAAAGATTCGGGGGGCGCCGTGGCGGCACGGGGGGTAGCAGTGGGGAGTGGGGGGGAGAGGGAGAGAGAGAGGGCTCCCCCCTGTTCCCCGCTGCTCCCCCCCCCCCCCACACCGCCGCGCCTCTCCCCGCCCCTCGGCGCCCCCCGAATCTTTACGCCCGAGTACTGAAGTACTCGAAAATGGCGGTACTCGGGTGCGTAAGTACTCGTTACGAGTACGTTAGCTCATCTCTAATAGTGGATTATAAAAAGGCCAGAAGCAGAGTCTTTCCCATATATTGTCCTATGTGTATAACCTAGTCCCGATGGTCAACAACTACATTACAATGCATATGGCAAAATGGCTTTTGCAGGAAACCTCCTGTTTAATCCCTGATCAGTTGTTGACCTTTAAAAGGTACTTATAATGAAAGAAATACCTCCTGCGTGATACGACTTTGTGTTTTTCCATTTGACTATTCTTTTTCCTGTCTTGTGGCATTATAGGAGCGATGGTACATTCTCTACGTGAGACCAAACAAAATACATCGGAGGAAGTTTGACAGTAAAGGAAATGAAATTGAGCCTAACTTTAGTGACACTAAGAAAGTGAACACTGGCTTTCTGTTGTCTTCTTACAGTAGGTATTATATATACGGTATGTTTTCTTCAATAATAGTGCTTTAAGAGAACTAAAATAGCAGTTTCCTGTAACTGTTGTTATTGCCAATATAAAGATATAGACTTAAAAATATATATAAATGTGAGTGATTAACGTAATAAACATTTATGAGTTCACATTGCATCTAAACAGTCAGCTGGAAAGGGGCAACCCTTCATTCCCCCCCCCCCTTCCTCCCCAAACACTTTTCAGGGATATACTGCAATACTGAAGCAATATATTGTAGAAGTGATCAAACAATCACAAGTTCAAGTCCCCATATGGAGATTAAAAATCCATAAAATAAGTTAAATAACTTTCCAATTCACTGTCTGACGTCTAAAGACATTCTGATTGAAGGCTGTTTAGTTTCCAATGTCGGAAGACCTTCCGCAGGGTATTCTTACTGTATATTACTGGCCGCTCCGTTGTCAGGGGCCTCTCCAGCGTGTCCAATACCACAGTACTGGCTCTAGCCAGCAGGTGGCGCCATTGTATAATGGCAGAAAGGGAAAAACCCCTAGGAAACCCTGAATCCAAAATTGGATTGCAAAGGGTTAAAATATATTTTTTTAAAGTAAAATAAAACTAAACCCTTTGCCATTTCTCACATCAAAAAAGTCCAAACTATTAAAATATATAACAATTTATTCTACACGGTACACATATTAGATTAAAAATAAATAAGTAAATAAAGCCAGTATTGTTTTTTTTTTCTGGACATCCCTTCTTTTAAAAAAGTTGAATAAAAGTGATCAAAAAGTCAAATGTACCCCAGAATGTTACCAATAAAACAACAAGTTTCCCTACAAAAAAAGAAGTCGCATCAACAGACAAATAAAGTTATGGGCCTCAGAATATGGTGACAGAAGCTATTTTTCTTGTTTAGAAGTAATAATAGATAAAAAAAAACTGTCTGAATTTGGTATTGTCACGTTTGTAGTGGCGCACAGAATGAAGCTAACGTTATTTTTGCTGCACCATGAATATTGTAAAAACAAAACCCCAAAACACAGGAGCAATTGTAGTTCTTACTTCACTTAAAAATGTTTAAAAGTTTTTCATTACATTTGATGGTCCAGTACAAATAATTATTACAACAAAGCTCTTGCCATAGAAAAGACAGGCCCTCTTAAAGGTGTGTTGGCAGAAAGATATAGAAGTCAGAGCTGCTAAAAAGTGTGCAAGCAAACATCAAAAAAGAAAATTTGAGAAATTCCTGGTCTTTAATGGGTTAAAGGCTATGAACACCTTGGGGGTATGCCTATATCTACATGCACATGTAGTCACAAAATCATCCAAGCGCTAAAGACTTAAAATCACCACGATCCAAATGCTGTAAACGGTCTGATCTAGGCGGGGCTCACATGGACGGAACGGATTCCGTCTGTGAGCCTGGCCGGTCACCCTGCATACTTGAATTTCCTGTATTGTGGATGACCACGGCGGCTCACCGTGAGTTATGTGTAGTACAGTTTGTTTTTTTTTCTTCAGTGTTTGTATTTCCCTCGCCATTGCTAAGCGCTGACACAAGTACCCACAGCCCATACGCAACATTAATTGCTTGTGGACTGCAGGTTGGACGGCATCCATTGACTTCAAAGGAGGTCGTCTGCGGCAAAATAGAGCATGCTCCGATTTTTCCTCTGCTCGTGGAATACACTGTTCGTATCCGTGAGTGTGAAGAAAAATTGAAAGTTGATGCCTTTCAGTGCCCGTGTTTTGCCGCGGATCATCCGCATGGATTCCACAATTGGAATTTGTGTGAGACTCCCCTAAGACCATGAAGTGACTAGATGTGTAACTGCTTAGCTTAAAGAGCATTGGTCTAAACAGTGCAGTGGGCTAAACTTTAACATTTGTAGCTTTTATTAAAGGCTTCCATAAAAGCTGTGTGATTTAAAGTTGAACTTCTCTTTATTCTTTTGTATCTTGTACTGCCTAGCACTTCCTTGCACAAGTTAGGTGAGCTGGATCGAATTCCTGCATGTATGCGGATTTTCTTATTCTTACTCCTGAAATATGACATATCGGTAACTACATGTTCTGGTGGTTTCGGTAACTATATGTTTTTCACTAGAGGTGGAAGCAAAAGGTGAAACAGACAGACTGCAAACAGAAGAGCTGAAACATCTTATTAACAAGGAAGAGTTGGTGAAAATCAGTCTGAAGTTTACCCCCAAAGACAGCCTTGCATTTTGGCTGCCAGAGGCTGAAATGGAGAAGACTGAACTGGAGTTTGGTGAACAATTACGTGTGAAAACCTTGGGAGATGGACCCTTTATATGTAAGCTTGTTGTTCTAGTAATACAGAATATGCAGAAGCTCTATTGTAACTTAAGCCCCATTTACACGCAAAGATGATCGCACAAAATTCGTTCAAAAGATAGCTTGAATGACAGTTTGAGCCATCATTTTGCATAGCTACTTATGGGCACTACTGCCTATTAGTAGCTTATTAACTTAATTTGCGTGCAAATGAGCCTCGCTTCGCTGTATCCAGATAACAGCAGGTGGTCGGTTATCTGCATAGAGCTCCTTTGTTCTCCCGCGGGACAGCAGCTGAAAACAATATTATCAGCGCTCCCATGGAGAATCACAGCGAGCAGTCCTTGCTATCCTCTGCCTAGCCGAAGGATGGTTTTTATGCTGAACTAAAAATCATTGTTCGGCTGAAAAGCAAACAATGGTAGCATTTACATGCAATGATTATCGCTCAAAGGACATCGTTTGAACAAATTTTGAACAATAATTGTGTGTAAATGGGGCTTTAAAAGCAACATCTTAGAATCTCTTTGTTGAATGTTTTGTTAATCAGTTGCAGCAAACATAGTGATAGTCTGGTTTGATGGCTGAATAGTGTTTAGCTATTGTCTATACTAGTTCACATTATACTTGTCTCCCCATTTCCTCCCCTCTAAGTAAGCTCCTGTCGTCACACTGAAGATTCTGCTGTATTCATATGACTTTGGTCAAATGCAAATGGCCGGGTGAAATTCCTCATGCGGGCTCCCACAACGGAATCAGACCCTGTGCTGGCTGGTGACCCCAGCATACCTGTCTGGATTGGTCTTCTGTGTGCTGCAGATGTGCCGACCGGCTCACATGCAAAGCGCAGAGAATGCTGCATCGTCAATTACGTGGATCTGCAGCGATTTCGAAATTGAGATTTCGGAATCGCTGGGGATTGGATGGCTTCCATTGATTTGCAATGTAAATAGAGCATGCTGCGATTCTTTCTCCACAAGTGGAACTCGCATGTGATTTCCACTCATGTGCATGGAAGGATCATTTTACATTGCATGCTATGGACGGGCATTGCTGCGGAAACCGCGGCCAGACGCCCGCCGCGAATTCCGCATCAAAAGTCCACCCATGTGCATTGGGCCTTTATGAATTAGCACATTCACTCTAAAGTCACACAAACCAGTTGCAGTTTTCTGTTTAGGTGATATTCATAGGCTATCATGTTAAAAACTGGACTCCGTGGGATGGAATTACATAGTCTACGGCACTGAAAAAAACTGAAGTAGACAGCGGCCAAACCTTTTCCTATTCAGGTAGCATTCTTTTCATGTTTAATGCTAGTGGTGTGCCTCCATGCTATGTCAGTGCTGCCAACACCAGCCTTAAGTAATATGTTTTCTCCTATAGTTTCCTTGGCAAAAATTGACAGTGGAACAGTAACAAAATGTAATTTTGCTGGAGATGCCCAGACTGGAGCTTCCTGGACAGACAACATAATGGCCAATAAATCTGGCAGTGCTGAGCCCGCAACTGAGACCCGTGGACAAGGTGATGGGGCTGAAGATGATGAATGGGTATGAGCATAATAATACTCCAGTAACCAGTATACTTTTAAAAGGATAGGTCCCTTTCTAAATGTAAATGTTATATAACAAAAAGTTACACAACTCTTAGGCCACTCTCACACACATGTGCTTTTTACTGCGATTACCGTTGTGGTAATTGCAGTATAACGTTCACATTGATTTCATGAGGCCTTGCAGACATTCGCTTGAATGCCGAGATTTTTGAGCGCTGTCTGCTCTATTTTGCTGCGTTTTTGCGCTTTTTAACGCACCTCATCACCCATCACAATGATGGGGTGCGTTAGAAACCGCTGTTGGACACAGTGACCTGCATCTGAAAATGGCAGTAAAATTACAGCGTTTTGCAAACGCTGTGTGTGAGAGTAGCCTTAGAAAGCAGTGCTATGAGGCACAAGACCTGTTTATGGCTTCATAATTTAGACATCTGACAGTCTAAGGGAATGGGTGCAGGTTTTATGCAGCAGAAAATCCACACCATTAGGTTGGGTTCACACGGGGCGGATTTGCCGCGGAAATTCTGTGCAGAATTTCGCCGTGACAAATCCGCATACGGCCGCTAATCCCAGGATTAGCCAGCCATGTGGACGAGATTTCTCAGAAATCTCGTCCACACGGGACAGCAAATCCGCTGCGGCTAAGCCAGCAGACGCCGCGGATTTGCCGACCGCAGCATATCCATTTTATTTCTGCTGCGGACGCGCTCTCCTCTATGGGAGCGCCGGCCGCAGTGGAAGAGCGAGCAGCTGGGCCGCTTCAAAGCCGCGGCGGGTTTTGCAGCAGTGGTTCTCCCGGCGGAAATCTCGCAGTTTTTCGCTGCGGCCAAACCGCGAGATTTCCGCCGAGAATCCGCCCTGTGAGAACCCAGCCTTAGTGTGGATTTCGATGCAGATTTTGACGCAGATCCCAGGAGACTTTAAACCCTTCAATTGAAAGGGTGAAATCTGCTTTGGATCTGTGGTAAACTATACGTCAAAATCCGCACCAAATGGTACTGGCATTTGATGTAGACTTCTATGCAGATCTGCACCAAAATCCACAGAGCAAAATATGGTGCAGATTTGGGTGCAGATCCGAACCAAGATTCACTACATGTGAATGCACCTTAAGGGTATGTTCACACGGCATGTTTGAAAAGGCGGAAAAAACATGCCCCTGTGAATTTCATTTTTTAGGCACCGCTACGTGTTTAAATACATGCGCAAACCTGATGCCGTGTATTTTAACTTATATTTTGTTAAGTCCCATTGATTGCAAAGCCACAATCCAACTCGCACATCACTTCTTTTTTTTTTTTTCCGCGACATGTATTTTAAATACATATTGGGAATAAGTGTGTTGTCAAGACGGGGACAATGCTGCCATTACAAATCAATTGATCATGTTTTGTAAGCAAATTTTGGCGCAAGATACACCCCAAAATACACCCTGTGAACATACGCTAATAATGCAGAACACAGCAGGAAGTCGGAGACCTTCAGACTACAGTAAGTAGATCACTTTCTATGGTAGTTGTGTTACAGCTACGTACCATTTGGAAGCTGTGCAGAGCTGTAATACAACTATATGCACAAGTGTTTAATTAAACTCTTACCTACTCATAGATCGCTTCATTACACTCCCCTAAAACCATTTTTTTCTACCGTTTGTACCTTCATTGCTATAATTGTAATGAAGAAATATTGCGGCATCCGTATTCTCCATGTAGGAGTTTATTTGCTGCCATTTACTTGGAACAATTGTAGATATTTTCATATTGTTCAGATTTCCTGTCTTTGTCTATTGAAGGGCACAGATTACTGGCTCCTTAATCACATAATGCTACTAAAATAGAGCTGCAGATAACACTATTATTTTGACATTTTAATCTAATGTGAATTGTATTTGTGGTCTGCTGGTCTCATGGGGTTTGTGGCTCTAATACAATCCAACATTTTTATACACTATTTTCAAGGATGTTCAGAAGTAATAAATGTTGGGTGCCAGATGTACTGTACAAAGCTACTGGACGCATAATATCTCCACATATACAGCACCTGATGAAGCCGGCCACCATGTATACACTACAGTGGAAGCACTATTGCAGCTCACTACAAAATACAGCATGAGCTCTTAAGCTAAGCAATTTTATCAGCATAGCAGTAGTGGTCCGCTGTGATCTGGTACCCAGGAAACCAAAGAAACGTGGACAATTCCATTATAAATCGTGCAATTAGTTAGAATCCGTTATAAAGTGGATCTTTCATATTCATCATAGCCTGAAAAATCATGCCAGTGTGACCGTGCGTGGGTATTGCCTATAGCAACTAGATTTTTAGAACGGCACCACAACAATAACAAGTGTTTTTTATTGAATCTGCAGACTTTTCACACTGGCGTAACAAAAAAAAAAAGACTGTATTGCTTCTAGAAAAAAACAATAGGCGTATTTCTAACTGTATGGAGCTCCATTAGCATGCCTGTATTGTATCTGCTTGTATTGTCTGCAAACATTCTTCTGTATGATGCAAATTACAGTCCTCTATTCTCTCTACCTACTTAAAGGGGTTGTCCCACAAAATGAAGTAAAGGTAAACACTTCTGTATGGCCATATACATGCACTTTGTAATATACATCGTGCATTAAATATTGGCCATACAAAAGTTATACACTTACCCCCCTGTGTTGGCGTCCCCGTCTCCATGGCGCCGACCGAATCCTTCTCCTGGCTGAAATAGACGCACTTGCGCAGTCTGCCTCTTCTGTCCCGTTGAAGGGGCCGCTCCAGCGTGCTCGCGCCGCACAGGTTGTCTGCGCATGCACAGATCAGCTACATGATGCCCTTTACATGTTGATGCCATTTTACATAAGCTTGATTGCTCATTGTGTAATGTTTGCCTATTTATTTTACAGGATGATTAAAGGATCCACCGATGATTTACTACAGATGGAACAAAGCTCCCAAGCTTTTCTTTGACGGGTTGTTTGCCTATAATGTACTGACACGACCAAATCCAACATTTATCCATTTCAAGCATGACACGGCTTGCTGCCTTGGTTATCATTTTGCCCCTGGCATGACAGATGTGGACATTCAGTGGACTGATCCTTCATATCCACTTTGAGTGTTCATCATTTGTAGGCCAGAACACATAGCAATATACTTTTTATGATTTTTCTCTGTATGTTAGATAGACCATCTTGGTTCAATAAGATTTACATGCCAATGCCGAGGGCTTCTCCACTACATGTCCTTGGCGGTTATACTTAAAGATAGAGCTGCACTTGCTTTGCATTATTGATCATGCGGGCAGTGCCAGTCTTTCGTAGGATAAAGCTTTCCTTTACTGGGAAATGTTTTTGGCAACAGACTGGTGCTGCATTGCCATGCCCAGTATATAAGGGTGGCACTTAAATGTCATGTAGACTTTCTTATATACCATGCTGTGTTTAGTTGACGACTCTGTCCTGTGATGAGGAACACATTTTTTTGCTCTGTGAAACATGTTCTTTGTATTCTAAATTTGGGATTTCTTTTCCATTTACACGATTATAAGAAAAATGAGTGTATTTGTAGTAACATCTATTTGTGATGATCTTCTGGTATATTTTTCTATAAAACTCTATAAAGTCAATCATTTGTGCTGTGTGCCTTCTCTTTTTTCAGAGATGTGTGGAAATTGATAAAAATGAAGATTTGGATTGGCGCTGTATCCGGGTTCAGACGGGTTTTTTATCTTCTCCATTTTAAAACACTGCAGTCTGGACACCGTGAACAACGCTGCTATACATTGTTTGACTCCAGCCTGCGGTCACTTTCACGTGGCAATACTTCGGTCAGTATCTTGCATCAGTATTTATAAACTAAAGCCAGGAGTGGATCCAAAACACAGAAGAGGTGCAAATCATTGTACTTTCTCACCATCGGTGCCATTGTTAGTTTTGGCTTAACTACCGATGTAATAAACTAATCACTAAAATACTGCTGTGGGAAAGTGGCCAACGGCTGGTTGTCACATGAGTGTATTATAGGTGTATCTATACATCGTTAATATGGACAAGTGTTTTGGCCCGACCACAGATCTCCTGACCCGAACATGGAGCAGCATTGGTCCGAAGATCTGTCGGGTCTTCTGTATTACAGATGCATAAATGTACCTGTTATATGCTTGTGTGGAACCCACCTAAAGGTGAGTTTAACAGAAATCAGAAGGGTAACCATGCAATCGCTGGGGTTTCTTTAATCAGCTGATCAGTGGGGTCTTGGGTGGCGGCCTTTCACTAATCAGATATTGATGGCTATCCTGAAGGTAGGCCAACCATTTTTAAGAGCTGGATAACTCCTTGACATCAAAGGAGCTACGTGTACGTCCTCCAGCATGGGGTTTGTATGGAGCAGAATCGGTAGCCGCTCTAGCTCCATACACCACGGTTATCGTCTGTCTTTGACCCAATGTCCACTTGCATGCACGGATTCCACTGCTGAATCCCAGCAGAATCCTGCCGTGCCCACAGGCACAGCAGGAAAAGACATTTTCTTACCTGCCCAGATCCAGCGCGGGTTTCCTCAGTGCCTAGCTGTATTTTTTTTCTTCAGCACGGATCTTCTTTCTTCAGCATTTTTTCTGCTGATCCGCGGCAAGTCCACAGTGACTGCTATTGCTGTGCCGTAGATCGGACGGCTTCCATTGACTTCAATGGAAGCCATCATGCAAGATCTGCAGAAAAATGGGGCATGCTGCGATTGCTTCCTGTACATGCGATCCGCACGCCGGGAAAAAAAATCATATCCGCATGCTTTGAATTGTTTTGTGGATGCTAATGCATCCCTATGGTCGGCTTGATTTGCGGATCTCCAACGCGGGTTCCACAAATCAAATCCGCCCGTGGACTTTCAGCCTTTGCCAGCTGACCATCACTGACAACAGCCACGGTCAGCGCTAATGTTGATCACAGATGTTCACTTTTAAATGCTACTGTCAATGCTGACAGCAGCATTGAAGTGCCCTGATTTGGATTCGGGGAAACCCAAACTGAATTCCCCTCCTGACCCCCGGAGAAGATATCGAGAGTTGACATTTGGTTGTCATGGCTTCCCAGGGTCTTCTCAAAGCCATGTATTGCCAAACTAAATAAATTTGATATTGTTCCAATCGTACTGACCCATGGAATGACGTCATGTCATTTTTGCTGCAGTGTGTATGATATAAAAACAGTACGCCACCAAAAATTAAAATAGCATTTTTTTTTTCCCATTTCACTCCACTTAGAGAAGTTTCTAAAAGTTTTCAGTACATTGTATGGTACATTACATAGTACTATTCAAAAAGACGACTCGTCCCACAAAAAACAAGTCCTCGGAGAGCTACGGGGAGGAGAAACCCCCTGCAAAAAAAAAGGCTGCATCTGTAAGGGGTTAAGCATAGAAGTTGAAAAAGGAAGGACCGTTGATGATGGGTTTTCACAGCTCTTCATCTTGTAGTTTCTACAGACATTCCAGGTAGAATATGTCCCTGCTGTGTGAACTTACCCTTCTGGTACTCCCTTCTGAACAGAACTTGCTGACGGTAATCTAAGGGTACGTTTACATGACACTTGGCTGCACAGCTAGAATCCTGTTGGAAACCTCACTCAATTTTATCACTAACGGCTAAGGCTCTGCTATATGCTTACAACCCCACAGATTTTACAGGGGGGACATATAAAATAAATGCTTCACCTGTAACAAATGCACATTTGAAAACCACATTTTTAAACTTCGCAGCAATTTGTCATGTAAATGTACCCTTGGTTTTTAATGTCAGGTAAGTTGTCATTTTTGGAAACTACGACTGATTCTGCAAAACACAGTTTGTGAATTTAGGAATATTGGAGCACTTATGATAGGGTTTATTCCAGTTTCTGTGCATTGGCACAAACCTTTTAGTCTTTTCTTCTTTATGCGCTGACACTTATTTGTGGAAATGGGTGGGGTGTGTCAGGTGGCATGGCCATCCTTGACCGATTTCTGTATAATTTATGCCAGATACTGGCGTAAATTATACCAGAAATGTACGCCAGGTCGGACCTAGTGTACATTTCTGTCTATGTGCACAGAACTGCTGGGGCTACGTCTAATGCATGGAGCGGCGTGCACCTCTTCATGTATTCAGCACACCATCCACCAGGAAAATTATACTAAGCCTGGCGCAGGAAATGGCAAGCTTAGTAAATTTTCCCCATTGTTCGGGTGAAGCTATTTATCATCACAGAATTTTGTGTAACTTTTACTAGTCCTAATGATAAGTGGAAACAGAGTGCCGTGATCCAATGTTTGTAGAACCTTGAGTGGTTGTGCTGCTAATATACACGCGGCTTCAGATGGCAATGAAGGGTATGTATGTACGCCTGCAACTATTGAAACAAGCGCCGTTAACACTGATGTAATAGCTCTAATTCCTGGGTTGCACCTGCGCTTGCAGGGTCAGCCTGGCAATTGTCAGGAAAATTCAAGCGCTATTGGCACAAAAAAAACAAAAAACGCGTGTGAGAGTGGTGCAATCGAAATCAATGGGCTTTTAGCACCACCTATTATGTATGTGAAAATCACGCGTGTAATATGTAGTGACTATATGCTCGTTTGAGTGAGCCCTTACGCTACATAATTGCGTATTCACCTGTGTGAATGAACCCTTAAGGGTGCTATTACATGGCAGTGTTAAAAATATTAACAGAGTAACGCTGATTGCGCCAGGCACTTGTGCCGGTCATGCTGTTTGAATTGAAGTGGACATTTACCAGCTGCAATCAGCATTTCTCCGCCAGTGTTTTGCAAGGAAGAAAGGTTTATGTACGGGCTTCTTCACATGAGCAGAATATTTCCACAATCCATAGCACAAAACGCGGCTTAATCTTCTGCTGCAGAATTCTGCTTCAAAACCTGCAGATTTTTATACGCAATTGACAGCAGAATTGAGCCATTTTCAATTACACATTAAAATCTAGAGGGAGGCAGTGGATGTTCGTGCACAATTTACCACGTCTTGTGCTACGTAATGCAGGCTAATTCTGTGCTTGAGAAAGCATACATAGGGCCTTTCACACAAGCAGAATATTTCAGCAATATGTACCAAAAGATGCAGATCTCTTCAACACCGGTGGCGGCAGCTGATTCCTATGGGAGCCTATGCTAGCTACGGGGGAAGGGAGGTGGGAGGGCGTTTAGCAGCATGACTGCTAAACTCCCTTCCCCTTCTCCTCTCCGCCCCTTGCCGCTGTTTGCAATCGGAGGGGTGGGGCGTAGCTAAGCTCCGCACCTCCATTGCTGGCTATGGGGAGAGGTCGGGAGCTTAGCTCTGCCCCCACCACCCTCCCCTTTCAAATGGCCGGAGAAGAGGAGGTGAGTCGGCGAGGGGGAGGGAAGGGGGAATGCCTCCCCAGGCCCCATGGCATTGCAGCCTCGGCGATATTGTGATTTTGTTACACCATAAAGTCGTGCGACCTTGCAGTCCTCTTTTGTTGGGATTTTTGGGGAGGTTTGAAATATAAGCCCTACCCTGAAAATAAGCCCTAGAATTCATTTAAAAGAAAAAGACATACAATTTCTAACAGGCGCTGATTGCTCTGCCGCACTTCTCCTCCCGAGGCTCCGGCATACTTGCTTGAAGTCTTCAGTCGCCGCTTCCTGGCTAGGGCATTCATAATTTGCGCTTCCAGGAAGCACTAGCTCTGATTGGGTTACGAGTGCCACGGCTCAGCTAGTTAATGCAGTGCTTGATGAGCCAATCGTAGCCATTCAGCTTCGGGAGGAGAAGTGCGGCGGGGCGGACAGCGCCTGTTAGGTAATGTATCGCTTTTCTTGTTTTGTTTTTTTTAATGCAACTGAGGCTTATTTTAGGGTTCAAATAGTAGGACTTCCTACTGTTAAAGTTGCACCGCACCAAAAACACGATTTTGTGTGATGCAAAGCAACAAAAAGGGCTACAAAACATCACAAATCACGGCAATATTCAGCATGCCACAATTTTTTTGTCTTGCAATGTAGCAGCCTACAACACATCACTAATGTGAAGGAAAGCATGGGCTTCACATACATGTGGTTTTTAGTGCTGTCTCATCGCGAGAAAATTGCACAATTTTGTCTCCCGTGTGAAAGCAGCCTTCAGCAGATAGACTTACCGCAGATGATAATCCACAGTGGATCTGACCTGTGGGGATATACACTCGGGGACCTTTCACACAAGATGGGGTATTGCAAAATATGCCCTCCTGCGGAATATTCAGCACCACAATCCACACTGCTGATGTGCCGATTTGGATGCAGAATTGAAAATGGCAGAATGCTGCCGGTAATTCTACATCAAAATCTACACTCAGTGGTGCAGAATTCTGGAACAGCATATTCCACAATGCTGTTACGGAATATTCCATGCTGTGTGAAAGGTCCCTTAGGCCGGACCTAATCTACACTTAGGGCTTATTCGCCTGTCTGAATAAAGCCTTAAGCCGTACTTAAAGACTCCGATTAATCTGCTGCTGCCGACTTCTGCTCCATAGTCCACAATGTATGCATACAGATTTTGGTGCAGCATTTTTTACGTGTTTAGGCCCTGTAGAGATATTCTGCATGTGTGAAAGGTCCTCTAGGGTACATTCACACACAGCATTTTTTGGAAAATGCTTCTGCCTCAAAACAATAGTCACAGCATTTTTGCAAAAAACATTGGTATAGATTTACTATTGAAAATGTGCCAATTTTATAGCGCAATTTGCACCATACAAAAACTGCCTTTGCACCACATTTACGACGAATTTTAAAAATGTTTTTCTCAACATCTGAAAAGGGCTGTGGCTTCACAAAAAAGTGGGCATAACCTATATGCAACCTTATGTGACAAATGTGGTGCAAAAAATGTCAAAATTATGCTAACAGGTGGCATGAAGTTAGACCACACAGTTTTAAGATGCTCCAGACTTACCATTCAGCAGAATGCTAAAACTCTCTAGTCTGTCTGTACATCAGTGTTTCCCAACTCCAGTCATCAGGGTACCTCAACGGGTCATGTTTTCAGAATATCCTATAGTAAAAACACCTGTGGCAATGTCTGAGGCGCCGACAATAATAACATAACCTGTGCAATACTAAGGAAATCCTGAAAACATGACCTGTTGGCGGTCCCTGAGGACTGGAGTTGGGAAACACTGTTGTACAGTATAATTATTAGACAGTACTAGATTGACCTGATGTTCACTATGTGATATTTGGAAAAATGATTGTAAATGTTTTAAGAACTGTCGAACGAGAATTTGGCTTGAACAGTTTGAGAGAGAATACAGTCGCAGAGCTGTAGACCACTATATGCCTACGTGTAGCAGAGCTGAGTGTGTCCAGCTGCATGTAGCAGAGCTCTACTTCTTCCCTCGTTCCTTACGTCTCCTCCCTTCTCCTCTCATTCCCTCATAACTTCATGCCCATCTCCCCTCATCACATGCACACGGATATGCGCAGTGTTTTGTTTTTTTTTTATTCCCTGCTCTGTTTCAGAGTGGGGATGTGTATGAAAACGCTGCCCGTACATCATGTATTGCGTATGGACATTGTATCATACGCAGCCCATACAAGTGTATAGAGCATGCTGCAATTTATTTCTCTTGCGTATCGTTATGTAGTGTCTATGTGGCGGTGTGCATAGATTATTGAATGTCCATTGACTTTTATTGACTCCATACACCATGTATCAGGCATGAGTTGAACGCACGCCTGATACATGGTGGAAACACAGTTGTGGGCATGAGCGCTAAGACATAGTGTAACATTCTGTGGATATTCAGGTGGTCTTTCATCCTGAGAACTGGATATATTGTGATTCTAAATCAGCAGTTTTATCCCCACAACCGAGATTACATTGAGAACTGCGCCAATCTGAGTTAAGAGCGTATGTGGTTTTCAGACAGATGGTATTTTATCAGAAAGTGAAACGTGAAGGATATCTGCTGGATGACATGGCCTCACATTAGGGGATCTGGGAAAGGCGAAAAAACTGAAAAATATGACATAAAAGGAATAGAAATAAAATGCTGACTTGAATCTCAAAATGGTGCTTAAAAAAATAATAGTCAGGCCCAATGTCCGCTTGCGCGCACGGATTCTGCAGCTGAATTCCGCAGCGTATTCCAGCTGTGCCCACGGACATGGGGAGGAAAAACGGTTTTCTTACCTCTCTGGCTCCAGCGCAGATCTCCTCTGCGCGGGCTGGATCTTCTTTCTCCAGCACGGCGGATGTGTCCAGACGCATGCGTAGTGCTTTTTTTTTTTTAATGTCCTGCTTTCCTGCGGATCTGCGATGCAGTCACAACAACAGCTGTGGCTGTGCTGCGAAAATGACCGCTTCCATTGACTTCAATGGAAGCCGTTCCGTAGGATCCGCAGATAAAAATGGAGCATGCTGCGATTTCTTCGCGCATGTGCAATCCGCACACCGGGGGGAAAAAAACCACATTCGCATGCTTTAAATTGCCGTGCAGATGCTAATGCAGTCCTATGGACGCGGATCTCCCACGCAGACATTGGGCCCAACTTATTCTGCAACAATGAAGACCCTATACAGCTAAACAAAAGCTGGATTTTCTCATCCTGTTTAATATTTAGATGACATAAACATAAAGACTAGACAGTCTGCAGATGTAGTAGTTTATCACAGTGGCTTGTGCTGTATGATACCTTTGTCCAACTTTACACCGCCTGTTGGTTGGCTTGGTTTATGTCAATGTTTTGTACATGTTGTCACATCTAAACACCCCTATCCCACCAAGTCATGCAAACTTGTTGAGTGAGCGGCAAAAATGTCTAAACACAAAATAAATGTGGTGCACACCAAGTAGGGCAGTTTTTTTTGCATAAATTCCATGATGTTGGAATGAGGCATTGGGGGCCAAAATAAATCTTTCTAGCCACCTCAGCAAATACAGCAGTCAAATCTCGCAATTAGAGGATTAAAGTCTATGGATGCTGCAGAAACCACTGGTGAGGCCTACTGAGTGTGAGAGTCCTAGTAATAAGACGCTGCAGCTGGACATTTATAGTGCACCCCATTGGTCTATTACACAGTTTTAGAGGATCCCTTGTATGAGTGCGGTCGCCTACTTTCAGTACAGTTAAAAAAAAAAATGTATACTGATGTATAGCAGCCAAATGCATGTTACAACAGACACTGCCCACTAGATGGCGTCATATGCACACTCCTAGAAAGTGATGCTAAAGGATAAAACTGACAGGTGACATTTCCATTAAAGGATTGATGACCTGTATTCAATCAGCTGGGGTCTACAGCTTGGGATCTTCTAGCACTACCACTTATTCGGAGATCTGATGATTGTGTAGGGGGTCTTCAATGGAGACCAGTGCTGATGTTGCCTGAGTCCAAATTCAAAGGAAAGTTATAACGAGTACCTGGAGAACCATGAGAACCCACTACACACACAACATAGTGGGTCAAAATGAATTCTGCTTTATTAGGAGAAATACACAGCTTATATAGACCGTCGCCCGCGCAGGGTGCGACTTCGAAGAATTACTTAGTAAGGTGATTAGTTTGAAAAACAGAATATTAGCACATTTCATTCTTGCAAAAACAATTTATCTTGCAAAAGCACATCAGCTGTGTTCGGGCGCAGTTCGGGCGTATCCGGCCACAACCTTGAAATGTCAGTGGGAAACTTATCTACTTAGTTTCTTGTATCTTATCACAATGTCCGTAATGCAAGGTCCGGACAAAATAAGAAACTTCTAAGTTCCTTATTTTTCTTATGTCATGTCAGCATTAGGAGTTACTTTAGAAACAAGGTTAACCCTTAACATAATCCCCCATTTGGACATCAGAGCCACCATTATCTCCTGGTTCTGTCACCCGTTGGTGCCGGCTTCAGCCGGGTCCCCAGGTAGGAATGGTGCACTCTATGTTCATCTAGGGTACCAAGACATTTAAACAAATGACATAATATCAAATATTGCAAGTCAATCAAGTTTACAATACAGTAATCTTAGATTTATCAACATCAATATCATCATCGTCATATTAGACATTTCCCGATTTCATTAGGGTCACAAGTAAAATTATAACACACTTCAGCCAATGCAACATTTCTCCCCTGAAACCGAGTCATATTCATTCAATGTGTATGTTCAACGGCATCGCAATGGGGACAATATTCATATATATTAAGGAAGGTGTTTTCCTGAACAACATTGTCATCTACTACATCACTATCATTGTGTACTATTGAGTATATGTCTCGAAGAGTCTCTATGGGAGTGGGAACAGATAATAGACAAGTCCGCAGAATGTCCTCTCCACTCCTGAGGTTGGGCATACACATGTGAGAAATGTTCAATACATCCTTTGCTAGGTATTCCCACATATTGGGATGTCCTTCTGCCCATCCAGTCCATCGCTTCTCAATGTGGATCGTTTGTAGTGGTGTTCCCCAATAAGAGGACAGTCCAATAAGACAAAATGCAGATGTCAAAGTCAAAATGCCCAGTACAACCCCTCCCCCCACCCAAACAACGCCGGGATCCCACCCATCACTTTTCCTCTGGCTCGGGAACTTTCTTGCAGTGGGAGACGTGTATCCACGTAGCTCTCCCTTCCACTTTTACCGAATTGGGCGTTGTCAACAGAACTTGGTATGGTCCGTCAAACCTTGGTTCCAAGGCCTTTCTTAAGTATCTTTTTATGACCACCCAGTCTCCAGGCTGCAAGGAGTGAGTCCCCTCTAGGTTGTCAGGGTCTGGAACTGAAGAAAAGACTAGATTCTGTGTTACTTTTAGTTGGTCACACAGGTGCTTTACATATCCGGCTACTGTGTCATAGCCCTGCTGTAGGGCCTGTGGATGATACAGCCCCAATCTTGACATAGAGCCAAACAACACTTCTTTTAACTTAAGGGCTCCTTTCCACTGGCGAGATAATCGCACATTTTCAGTGCGATGCGACAGTATGAGCTCTCGCAAGAAAGTCCCACACATGTTGTTCTATGACAACCTTTCCACTAGCAATGTTTAAGGGCAAGCTGCGATGCGAGGATTAAAAATCGCAGCAGGAGGATTGTTTCAGCATTTTGCATTTTTCTGTCACCCATACAGTGCAATGGCAATACAGATTCTCGCATCGCAACGCAAAAGCTTGCGATTTTGCAGTGTTGCGATGCGATTTTAACATAGCGATTTTCTCGCAGCTATATCGCTATCGCCAGTGGAAAGGAGCCCTTAGCGTACCATTTTAGTCTTTAAACTTTGTCTGAACTCTGCGGGTGGTAGGGAGTATGGAAGGCTTGTTCCACTCCAAGGGCTGACATCACTTCTCGCATCACGTCACCTGTAAAATGTGTACCTCTGTCACTCACAATTGTCTCTAGTACCCCAAATCTACATACAAGTTCTGACACAAGTTTAGTCGCTGTACATTGTGTGGTGGCTTTGAACAGGTCCACGCACACAAGGACGTACTCATACCTGCCTGATTTGGGAAGCTGGATGTAATTGATTTGTAATCTCTGAAAAGGATACAGTTGTCTGGGTGTGCACTTCCGGGGGCAGGGTGCACACTTCACATGCCCTCACATATGCCTTCGCCAACCTGTCGAACCCTGGAGCATACCATACCTTGTCCACAACAGAAACCATGGCATTCCGAGCGGCATGCACTTTCCCGTGAGCTAGGACGGCGAGGTGGGGGTAGGCAGCTGCTGGTAAACACCTACGTCACATGGGGTCTTGCGTCCTATCCAAGAGAGCTGCAGTCTTGGCCGCCCTATCCGCTCTATCATTTTCCTTGCTCTCCGGCGACTGCCCCTGCGTGTGTGCTTTAACCTTTATTATGGCCACCTGTTCTGGCAACATGATGGCCTGCATTAATCTACCTACTGATACACCATTCTTAATGGGCTTGCCTTGTGCCGTTAGAAAGCTCCTGGACTGCCAGATGGGTCCATAATCGTGCGCAGTACCAAAGGCGTACCTGGAATCAGTGTAGATGTTAGCAGTGGTAGCTTCGTACAGGCCTCAGAGCACGGAGCTCAGCCTCCTGCGCTGACATGTATGGCGGCAGTGGTTTTTGTACCAGTATCTCATTCAGTGTGACTACTTCAAAACCTGTTACAAACCTTCCTTCGTCATTCAGGTATCTAGATCCATCCACAAACATTTCAAGGTGGGGGTTTAGGAGAGGTTTGTCAGTGACATGTGCGAACCCAGCTGTCTCCTGCTCCATGAGCGCTGCACAATCATGCTGGTGTTCTGCGTCAAAGGCCTCCTCCTCATCATCAGTCAGAGAATTTGCAAAAAGCTGGTCCCCTGTACTTACTCCCCCAATTGAATCAGTGTCACCTAGTGGTAATAAGGTGGCCGGATTCAAAGTGGTGCAACGTTGAAATGAAACATTGGATGAAGAGTGTAATGCAAGTTCCATTTTGATCTGTCTAGCAAGAGACAGATGTCTACGGCTTACTTGTGTCAGGATTCCATGTACGTCATGTGGGGTGTAGATCACCATGGTGTGATCTAGGACAACATCAAAACTTTTGTCCAGTAACTGAAGTTTGTCTTTACTGGCTTTGCAGCCATTCTACTCTGGTGGAGGAAACACAAAAGGCTTAGTGATGCATTGAGGCAACTATTTGAGTCAAGAGCACATAAAAGTAAATCATCAACATATTACAAGAGGGCGGTGTCCTCGGGAATTGGCCAGGCGTCTAATACCAGCTTCATGCATCTGGTGAACTGGTTTTGGGCTATTCTGAGCCCCTTGTGGCAGCACTATCCAACAGTACTGCTTTCCTCTGAAAGTAAATGCAAACAAATACTGACAGTCTAGCTGGCCCTTTATACCCTTTTTCTTAATGGGGAACAAAGGGGGTATTGGCTGAGGAGACACATTCCTTAAGGGCTTTAAGTTGACATAAAGAAAAGACGGTGTCTGCAATTGGATCTTCCTGGGCATGTGTCAGGGGGTACTGACGGACCATGGGGGCTTTTTCCCCTTCTTTTAGGTAAACCATTACCGGTGGGACTGACAGTCTGTCGGGGTCCGTCTGACTGGTAGTCCAAAGGCTCGAAAGAATGACATTAAGAACTTGTTTCTCTGCGTGCGTAAGAGTGAAGACAGGGAGAGGTGTCACTAGGTCTGCTGCCATCCGACAGAAGGTCGGGTGACTTTCAGACCCGGGGTGTATACAAGCCTCACCGGACGGGTGAAGTTTGATACAACATCCCAAGGGTCCCATCACGTCGGTTCCCAATATGCTTTCAGGACTTTCCAGCACAAGGAAGCGCGTGAGGCATTGCGACCCTTTAGCGTCTTTTCTTTACTGGAAAAAGAGGGGTGTTTGCTGGAGAATGTATTTCACGCAAATCCCCGATCGGAACCAAGTTTCCCACTTGTTCCCCAATCAGCATTTTTCTTGTGAGAAACTAAAGGGATACTGTTTGACCCAGGGGTGCGTATCCTGGCTTCAGATTTACCATCATAGGGGGTATATTCAATTTCCCTATGTCTGTCTTGCAGGTGGCTTACTATTTGTCAGGACCTGCGGAAAGCTGAGTTTCTGCAGTAGCTGTCAAGACAAATACATGAGCCGGATCTACCAAGAGAGCAGTTAGTTTACAAAACTCTTTTGAACTGTCACCTGAGGTCTCAACCCGTACCGATCCATCTGGTGAGAATTTGATGGATGCAGATAAGGCTTGTAAGATATCAGTACAAATAACAGAGACATGAATTACAACAAGGCAGAATAATCCACAAACATCTATCCATATTGGAATATTGTATTCTTTAAGCAAATTCATTATTACTCTGATCCTGCCTGCAATGTCTCATCAAATTTGAGAAGGAAAAAAACTTTTCCTAACTGCCCAAGCTTCTCACCCCCCCCCCCCCGCCTTTCGGAGAAGAGAGGGATGAAACATTACGTACTGTTACATCATCTAGCTCCACCCCTTCGATGCTGGTCGTTTGCATGTCTCTCCTACAGAACATTCTCTCAGAGACAGTACAATACTAACAGCATTTAGCAGTGATACAGACGTCCAACCAATCACAGAACTGACATTTACACAAAAAGCAAAAATATATATCTTAAAATCCTTATATGTTTTCTATTTTTAAGACCGTATAATTCACGTAATTCATTACAAGTTTCTTATTTCATCAACATCTGTCTTCCTTTCTATGACACTGAATTTTATCTCTCTATGAAACAGAACAATAGCTAAAATATTAAAAAGCAGCCATAACATTCAGACTTTAAACAGCATTAATCATTAGTAATTACAAGAGGTATATTTCTCTAAGGATATAAATAGTTAAACACATAGAAAATAAAACATGCTAAGCGCTTCTAACAGCGCAATATTTTCCGCATTTTTAACCCTTGTATTCTTAAAAGCCCCCACAGATGTGAGTGGGGTATAACTCCCTTACACTTGTATGAAGAAAACTAAGATGTACAACAAAGATTAGATTACATAACGTCAAGACATACAAGACAAACAATAATGGTTATTTGTCACATAATTGTCCACAGATTCTGCATGAACTTACTTCATGTCACAGGGGGACATAGACTATAAAATTCTGACAGACTGATAACCCATTACTACCGTATCTACACTTGCCTTAATCCATCTGTTTAATGTACTTTTATCCAACCTTTTGTCTATCTCTGAATCTTTCCCAAACTTCTGGTCTAAGACTCTATTCTCCCAAAATTCTAAACACCTTACTACATTCTTCTTCCCACAGCTAACGTGCCTTCTCTGTCTTCTACTATTTCTCTAGCTGATTTCCATATAGGCATACTCTTAGAGCCCTCTTATTCCTTCCCTGACTCTATTTTTCCTCTTCTACAAAAGAAGATTTCCCCAGGAGTTACTATTTAAAGTTAGTCCTGTTCTACCCAGGCTTCTCGCAACCCAAAAGTTGTACCTGTATAGAGGTCAGTAGGGGGATTCCAGGGCTCACTACTGCCCCTTTAGACACTTTCTGCAAACCTGTTCCTCTTTCTAAACCGGCGTCTCTGATACCTCCTTCCAATTTTTATCATGATACTGAGACCAAAATTCATAATTAAATGTTCCCGCCTTTTTAGGCCTATTTGTTTGTATATCTTATACGCTTGTCTGCATATGTCTCCCCCTTCCCTCTCCTTAATTATCTCTATAGGGGTCAGGTAAGCTTTAGACTGTTCAGACCCCATTTCCAAACCACGAAGGTAATCTACTCCCACTATTCATCACTAAGTATACAGGACCTTATTTCACACAGTACACTAAGGACACTTACTCCCTGGTCCTGGAATAGTTTTACGGAACTACTACAGCAATCACTTAGACTACTTAGGGGGGTTCAGGGGAGACCAGACCTCTCCTCTAAGGGAACTTCTGGTGATATTATAACAGATTCAGTATAAGCAAATTATGGCTAAAATGACACAGACTATCAACGTACAGATTTCAACAATTACTACAAGCAACATGGCATGAAAATATCCCAGTAGTGAGTTCTTCCATCTAATACAGTTTCATGAACAAACTACACAGAGAGGCGGGGAACCTGAAAGTAACACATGCAGCGACTAACCTTCTGTCAACTGTAGACACAAGTCAGGGGAGCCCAGAGCTGAAAATGGCAAGTCAAAGGCTTACCCTACACCAGTGTTTTGTAGATCTGGGGTCCCGTGATCCTGGTCCTGGGTTGTTGGCAGTTGGTGTCGTCAGGTATTGGCTGCAGGTGAAGAGGAGTCCCCGCCCCAGGTTGGGCGCCAAGTAACTGTAGGGGGTCTTCAATGGAGACCAGTGCTGATGTTGCCTGAGTCCAAATTCAAAGGAAAGTTATAACGAGTACCCGGAGAACCATGAGAACCCACTACACACACAACATAGTGGGTCAAAATGAATTCTGCTTTATTAGGAGAAAAACACAGCTTATATAGACCGTCACTCGCACAGGGTGCGACTTCGAAGAATTACTTAGTAAGGTGATTAGTTTGAAAAACAGAATATTAGCACATTTTATTCTTGCAAAAACAATTTATCTTGCAAAAGCACATCAGCTGTGTTCGGGCGCAGTTCGGGCGTATCCGGCCACAACCTTGAAATGTCAGTGGGAAACTTATCTACTTAGTTTCTTGTATCTTATCACAATGTCCGTAATGCAAGGTCCGGACAAAATAAGCAACTTCTAAGTTCCTTATTTTTCTTATGTCATGTAAGCATTAGGAGTTACTTTAGAAAAAAAATTAACCCTTAACAATTGGAGTGCAGTTAAGTCTAATGAGCAGTATTGCTTTATCTTACTGTACCTACTAAGATTCTGTCTTAGTCTCAGAAATTTTACAAGTTGCAAGGGGTTGCTTGCCTAACAATACTTTCCTACATACTCCTAAGCTGTTCTTCAATCATCCTTCCCCAAGATTCTTGATCCGTTGCTACTCAATGACATTTTTCATGTCACATCCTAACTGTGGAAAGTGATGTTTGTAGTGATGTCACCAGAGGAGCCAGGTGATTGGATGCTTAAATCATGTGATCTGACATGACTGTGATTGGTTCATCGAGCATTGCAGTGATTGGCTGAGCCGTGGAGCGAGAGAACAAATCAGAGCCAGCGCTTCCTGCAGGCAGGGTTTTTGAACCCCCCGACCAGTAAGCGCTGGCTGAAGACTACAAACAAGTGCAGCGGAACTGCCGGTTGAGAAGTGCAAGTGGAGGTCCAAGTGGCTGATCCCTGATGTCATCAGTAGAAAAAATAAAGAAAAGTCCTGGAATAGTCCTTTAAAGGGGTTCTCCACCCTCTTTCCAACTGATAACCTATCCTCTAGATAGGTCATCAGTAGTTGATGGATGAGGGTCTGCCACTTGAGACCCCCATCCATTAGCTGATCTTCTGGTCTGCTGTCCAGTGCAGCAGGTAAGACATCAGCAACAATCAGCACAGTGCTGGCTCTACTCCCACTGAAATCAATGGGAGCACAGCACTGCTATGGCACTTCCTGCTCATCTGGTCAGGAGTAGATGTGTGGGTCTGACCAGGAGAAATACAGGAAGTGGCGTAGCAGTCTGTGCTCCCATTGTTTTCAATGGTAGTAAAGTCGGCCTCCTACTGCCGGTTTTGACTGCTGATGATGACAGCACGCTCACTGATGACCCATCCAGAGGATAGTTTCATCAGTTGAAAAGAGGACTACGCAGAGACTTCGGCCATGACACAGATCATGCAGCCAAGGATCACTCTATAGCCTTGTGGCATCGCACAAAATTGTAAATTAATGCGGTTGCGATGCAGCTCGCAAGTTGCTACGACCGAATGTGTGCAAAAGGAGTCATGCGAATTAGGATTCCTTGTGATTATTGGTGTGTGATGTCACAGCAGTATATTGTTGTCATCTCTTGCTGCGTGACCCATACTGTGGCCAAAGTCACTGTGTAGCCATAGCCTTAGGGCTCCTTCACACTGGCGTATTTGCGTGTGCAAATTTTGTGCACGAAATACACAGAGAATAGAACATTGAAATCAATGGGTTCGTTCACATCCCCATATTGTGTGTGTGGTTCACATCCCCATATTATGTGTGTGGTTCACATCCCCATATTGTGTGTGGGGTTCACATCCCCATATTGTGTGTGTGGTTCACATCCCCATATTGTGTGTGGGGTTCACATCCCCATATTGTGTGTGGGGTTCACATCCCCATATTGTGTGTGTGGTTCACATCCCCATATTGTGTGTGTGGTTCACATCCCCATATTGTGTGTGTGGTTCACATCCCCATATTGTGTGTGTGGTTCACAACCCCATATTATGTGTGTGGTTCCCATCCCCATATTGTGTGTGGGGTTTACATCCCCATATTGTGTGTGTGGTTCACATCCCCATATTGTGTGTGTGGTTCACATCCCCATATTGTGTGTGTGGTTCACATCCCCATATTGTGTGTGTGGTTCACAACCCCATATTATGTGTGTGGTTCCCATCCCCATATTGCGTGTGAGGTTCACATCCCCATATTGCGTGTGGGGTTCACATCCCCATATTGTGTGTGGGGTTCACATCCCCATATTGTGTGTGGGGTTCACATCCCCATATTGTGTGTGGGGTTCACATCCCCATATTGTGTGTGTGGTTCACATCCCCATATTGTGTGTGTGGTTCACATCCCCATATTGTGTGTGTGGTTCACATCCCCATATTGTGTGTGTGGTTCACATCCCCATATTGTGTGTGTGGTTCACATCCCCATATTGTGTGTGTGGTTCACATCCCCATATTGTGCGTGGGGTTCACATTCCCATACTGTGTGTGTGGTTCACATCCCCATATTATGTGTGTGGTTCACATCCCCATATTGTGTGTGGGGTTCACATCCCCATATTGTGTGTGTGGTTCACATCCCCATATTGTGTGTGTGGTTCACATCCCCATATTGTGTGTGTGGTTCACATCCCCATATTGTGTGTGGGGTTCATATCCCCATATTGTGTGTGTGGTTCACATCCCCATATTCTGTGTGTGGTTCACATCCCCATATTGTGTGTGGGGTTCACATCCCCATATTGTGTGTGGGGTTCACATCCCCATATTGTGTGTGGGGTTCACATCCCAATATTGTGTGTGTGGTTCACATCCCATATTGTGTGTGTGGTTCCCATCCCCATATTGTGTGTGTGGTTTACATCCCCATATTGTGTGTGTGGTTCACATCCCCATATTGTGTGTGTGGTTCACATCTCCATATTGTGTGTGGGGTTCACATCCCCATATTGTGTGTGGGGTTCACATCCCCATATTGTGTGTGGGGTTCACATCCCCATATTGTGTGTGTGGTTCACATCCCCATATTGTGTGTGGGGTTCACATCCCCATATTGTGTGTGTGGTTCACATCCCCAAATTGTGTGTGTGGTTCACATCCCCAAATTGTGTGTGTGGTTCACATCCCCTGTGGTTAACAACCCCATATTATGTGTGTGGTTCACATCCCCATATTGTGTGTGGGGTTCACATCCCCATATTATGTGTGTGGTTCACATCCCCATATTGTGTGTGTGGTTCACATCCCCATATTGTATGTGGGGTTCACATCCCCATATTGTGTGTGTGGTTCACATTCCCATATTGTGTGTGTGGTTCACATCCCCATATTGTGTGTGTGGTTCACATCCCCATATTGTGTGTGTGGTTCACAACCCCATATTATGTGTGTGGTTCCCATCCCCATATTGCGTGTGAGGTTCACATCCCCATATTGTGTGTGTGGTTCACATCCCCATATTGTGTGTGTGGTTCACATCCCCATATTGTGTGTGTGGTTCACATCCCCATATTGTGTGTGTGGTTCACAACCCCATATTATGTGTGTGGTTCCCATCCCCATATTGTGTGTGGGGTTCACATCCCCATATTGTGTGTTGGGTTCACATCCCAATATTGTGTGTGTGGTTCACATCCCCATATTGTGTGTGGGGTTCACATCCCCATATTGTGTGTGTGGTTCACATCCCCATATTGTGTGTGTGGTTCACATCCCCATATTGTGTGTGTGGTTCTCATCCCCATATTGTGTGTGTAGTTCACCTCCCCATATTGTGTGTGTGGTTCACATCCCCATATTGTGTGTGGGGTTCACATCCCCATATTGTGTGTGTGGTTCACATCCCCATATTGTGTGTGTGGTTCACATCCCCATATTGTGTGTGTGGTTCACATCCCCATATTGTGTGTGTGGTTCACATCCCCATATTGTGTGTGTGGTTCACCTCCCCATATTGTGTGTGTGGTTCACATCCCCATATTGTGTGTGGGGTTCACATCCCCATATTGTGTGTGTGGTTCACATCCCCATATTGTGTGTGTGGTTCACATCCCCATATTGTGTGTGTGGTTCACATCCCCATATTGTGTGTGTGGTTCACATCCCCATATTGTGTGTGGGGTTCACATCCCCATATTGTGTGTGGGGTTCACATCCCCATATTGTGTGTGGGGTTCACATCCCCATATTGTGTGTGTGGTTCTCATCCCCATATTGTGTGTGTGGTTCACCTCCCCATATTGTGTGTGTGGTTCACATCCCCATATTGTGTGTGGGGTTCACATCCCCATATTGTGTGTGTGTGGTTCACATCCCCATATTGTGTGTGTGGTTCACATCCCCTAATTGTGTGTGTGGTTCACATCCCCATATTGTGTGTGTGGTTCACATCCCCATATTGTGTGTGTGGTTCACATCCCCATATTGTGTGTGTGGTTCACATCCCCATATTGTGTGTGTGGTTCACATCCCCATATTGTGTGTGGGGTTCACATCCCCATATTGTGTGTGGGGTTCACATCCCCATATTGTGTGTGTGGTTCACATCCCCATATTGTGTGTGGGGTTCACATCCCCATATTGTGTGTGTGGTTCACATCCCCATATTGTGTGTGGGGTTCACATCCCCATATTGTGTGTGTGATTCACATCCCCATATTGTGTGTGTGGTTCACATCCCCAAATTGTGTGTGTGGTTCACATCCCCTGTGGTTCACAACCCCATATTGTGTGTGGTTCACATCCCCATATTGTGTGTGTGGTTCACATCCCCATATTGCGTGTGTGGTTCACATCCCCATATTGTGTGTGTGGTTCACATCCCCATATTGTGTGTGTGGTTCACATCCCCATATTGTGTGTGTGGTTCACATCCCCAAATAGTGTGTGTGGTTCACATCCCCATATTGTGTGTGGGGTTCACATCCCCATATTGTGTGTGTGGTTCACATCCCTATATTCTGTGTGTGATTCACATCCCCATATTGTGTGTGTGGTTCACATCCCCAAATTGTGTGTGTGGTTCACATCCCCTGTGGTTCACAACCCCATATTGTGTGTGTGGTTCACATCCCCATATTGTGTGTGGGGTTCACATCCCCATATTATGTGTGTGGTTCACATCCCCATATTGTGTGTGTGGTTCACATCCCCATATTGTGTGTGGGGTTCACATCCCCATATTGTGTGTGTGGTTCACATCCCCATATTCTGTGTGTGATTCACATCCCCATATTGTGTGTGTGGTTCACATCCCCAAATTGTGTGTGTGGTTCACATCCCCTGTGGTTCACAACCCCATATTGTGTGTGTGGTTCACATCCCCATATTGTGTGTGGGGTTCACATCCCCATATTGTGTGTGTGGTTCACAACCCCATATTATGTGTGTGGTTCCCATCCCCATATTGTGTGTGGGGTTCACATCCCCAAATTGTGTGTGTGGTTCACATCCCCATATTGTGTGTGTGGTTCACATCCCCATATTGTGTGTGGGGTTCACATCCCCATATTGTGTGTGGGGTTCACATCCCCATATTGTGTGTGTGGTTCACATCCCCATATTGTGTGTGTGGTTCACATCCCCATATTGTGTGTGGGGTTCACATCCCCATATTGTGTGTGGGGTTCACATCCCCATATTGTGTGTGTGGTTCACATCCCCATATTGTGTGTGTGGTTCACATCCCCATATTGTGTGTGTGGTTCACATCCCCATATTGTGTGTGGGGTTCACATCCCCATATTGTGTGTGTGGTTCACATCCCCATATTGTGTGTGGGGTTCACATCCCCATATTGTGTGTGTGGTTCACATCCCCATATTGTGTGTGGGGTTCACATCCCCATATTGTGTGTGTGGTTCACATCCCCATATTGTGTGTGTGGTTCACATCCCCATATTGTGTGTGGGGTTCACATCCCCATATTGTGTGTGGGGTTCACATCCCCATATTGTGTGTGGGGTTCACATCCCCATATTGTGTGTGTGGTTCTCATCCCCATATTGTGTGTGTGGTTCACCTCCCCATATTGTGTGTGTGGTTCACATCCCCATATTGTGTGTGTGGTTCACATCCCCATATTGTGTGTGTGGTTCACATCCCCATATTGTGTGTGTGGTTCACATCCCCATATTGTGTGTGTGGTTCACATCCCCATATTGTGTGTGGGGTTCACATCCCCATATTCTGTGTGTAGTTCACCTCCCCATATTGTGTGTGTGGTTCACATCCCCATATTGTGTGTGGGGTTCACATCCCCATATTGTGTGTGTGGTTCTCATCCCCATATTGTGTGTGTAGTTCACCTCCCCATATTGTGTGTGTGGTTCACATCCCCATATTGTGTGTGGGGTTCACATCCCCATATTGTGTGTGTGGTTCACATCCCCATATTGTGTGTGTGGTTCACATCCCCATATTGTGTGTGGGGTTCACATCCCCATATTGTGTGTGTGGTTCACATCCCCATATTGTGTGTGTGGTTCACATCCCTATATTGTGTGTGTGGTTCACATCCCCATATTGTGTGTGTTCGGTTCACATCCCCATATTGTGTGTGGGGTTCACATCCCCATATTGTGTGTGGGGTTCACATCCCCATATTGTGTGTGTGGGGTTCACATCCCCATATTGTGTGTGTGGGGTTCACATCCCCATATTGTGTGTGTGGTTCACATCCCCGTATTGTGTGTGGGGTTCACATCCCCATATTGTGTGTGGGGTTCACATCCCCATATTGTGTGTGGGGTTCACATCCCCATATTGTGTGTGTGGTTCACATCCCCATATTGTGTGTGTGGTTCACATCCCCATATTGTGTGTGTGGTTCACATCCCCATATTGTGTGTGTGGTTCACATCCCAATATTGTGTGTGTGGTTCACATCCCCATATTGTGTGTGTGGTTCACATCCCCATATTGTGTGTGTGGTTCACATCCCCATATTGTGTGTGTGGTTCACATCCCCATATTGTGTGTGTGGTTCACATCCCCATATTGTGTGTGTGGTTCACATCCCCATATTGTGTGTGTGGTTCACATCCCCATATTGCGTGTGTGGTTCACATCCCCATATTGTGTGTGGGGTTCACATCCCCATATTGCGTGTGTGGTTCACATCCCCATATTGTGTGTGTGGTTCACATCCCCATATTGTGTGTGTGGTTCACATCCCCAAATAGTGTGTGTGGTTCACATCCCCTGTGGTTCACAACCCCATATTATGTGTGTGGTTCACATCCCCATATTGTGTGTGGGGTTCACATCCCCATATTATGTGTGTGGTTCACATCCCCATATTGTGTGTGTGGTTCACATCCCCATATTGTGTGTGGGGTTCACATCCCCATATTGTGTGTGTGGTTCACATCCCCATATTCTGTGTGTGATTCACATCCCCATATTGTGTGTGTGGTTCACATCCCCAAATTGTGTGTGTGGTTCACATCCCCTGTGGTTCACAACCCCATATTGTGTGTGCGGTTCACATCCCCATATTGTGTGTGTGGGTCATATCCCCATATTGTGTGTGTGGTTCACAACCCCATATTGTGTGTGGGGTTCACATCCCCATATTGTGTGTGGGGTTCACATCCCCATATTGTGTGTGTGGTTCACATCCCCATATTGTGTGTGGGGTTCACATCCCCATATTGTGTGTGGGGTTCACATCCCCATATTGTGTGTGGGGTTCACATCCCCATATTGTGTGTGTGGTTCACATCCCCATATTGTGTGTGGGGTTCACATCCCCATATTGTGTGTGTGGTTCACATCCCCATATTGTGTGTGGGGTTCACATCCCCATATTTTGTGTGGGGTTCACATCCCCATATTGTGTGTGTGGTTCACATCCCCATATTGTGTGTGTGGTTCACATCCCCATATTGTGTGTGTGGTTCACATCCCCATATTGTGTGTGTGGTTCACATCCCCATATTGTGTGTGGGGTTCACATCCCCATATTGTGTGTGGGGTTCACATCCCCATATTGTGTGTGGGGTTCACATCCCCATATTGTGTGTGTGGTTCACATCCCCATATTGTGTGTGGGGTTCACATCCCCATATTGTGTGTGTGGTTCACATCCCCATATTGTGTGTGTGGTTCACATCCCCATATTGTGTGTGGGGTTCACATCCCCATATTGTGTGTGGGGTTCACATCCCCATATTGTGTGTGGGGTTCACATCCCCATATTGTGTGTGGGGTTCACATCCCCATATTGTGTGTGTGGTTCTCATCCCCATATTGTGTGTGTGGTTCACCTCCCCATATTGTGTGTGTGGTTCACATCCCCATATTGTGTGTGGGGTTCACATCCCCATATTGTGTGTGTGGTTCACATCCCCATATTGTGTGTGTGGTTCACATCCCCATATTGTGTGTGTGGTTCACATCCCCATATTGTGTGTGGGGTTCACATCCCCATATTGTGTGTGTGGTTCACATCCCCATATTGTGTGTGTGGTTCACATCCCCATATTGTGTGTGGGGTTCACATCCCCATATTGTGTGTGTGGTTCACATCCCCATATTGTGTATGTGGTTCACATCCCCATATTGTGTGTGTGGTTCACATCCCCATATTGTGTGTGTGGTTCACATCCCCATATTGTGTGTGTGGTTCACATCCCCATATTGTGTGTGTGGGGTTCACATCCCCATACTATGTGTGGGGTTCACATCCCCATATTGTGTGTGTGGTTCACATCCCCATATTGTGTGTGTGGTTCACATCCCCATATTGTGTGTGTGGTTCACATCCCCATATTGTGTGTGTGGTTCTCATCCCCATATTGTGTGTGTGGTTCACCTCCCCATATTGTGTGTGTGGTTCACATCCCCATATTGTGTGTGGGGTTCATATCATCATATTGTGTGTGTGGTTCACATCCCCATATTGTGTGTGGGGTTCACATCCCCATATTGTGTGTGTGGTTCACATCCCCATATTGTGTGTGGGGTTCACATCCCCATATTGTGTGTGGGGTTCACATCCCCATATTGTGTGTGTGGTTCACATCCCCATATTGTGTGTGTGGTTCACATCCCCATATTGTGTGTGTGGTTCTCATCCCCATATTGTGTATGTAGTTCACCTCCCCATATTGTGTGTGTGGTTCACATCCCCATATTGTGTGTGGGGTTCACATCCCCATATTGTGTGTGTGGTTCACATCCCCATATTGTGTGTGTGGTTCACATCCCCATATTGTGTGTGTGGTTCACATCCCCATATTGTGTGTGTGGTTCACATCCCCATATTGTGTGTGTGGTTCACCTCCCCATATTGTGTGTGTGGTTCACATCCCCATATTGTGTGTGGGGTTCACATCCCCATATTGTGTGTGTGGTTCACATCCCCATATTGTGTGTGTGGTTCACATCCCCATATTGTGTGTGTGGTTCACATCCCCATATTGTGTGTGTGGTTCACATCCCCATATTGTGTGTGGGGTTCACATCCCCATATTGTGTGTGGGGTTCACATCCCCATATTGTGTGTGGGGTTCACATCCCCATATTGTGTGTGTGGTTCTCATCCCCATATTGTGTGTGTGGTTCACCTCCCCATATTGTGTGTGTGGTTCACATCCCCATATTGTGTGTGGGGTTCACATCCCCATATTGTGTGTGTGTGGTTCACATCCCCATATTGTGTGTGTGGTTCACATCCCCTAATTGTGTGTGTGGTTCACATCCCCATATTGTGTGTGTGGTTCACATCCCCATATTGTGTGTGTGGTTCACATCCCCATATTGTGTGTGTGGTTCACATCCCCATATTGTGTGTGTGGTTCACATCCCCATATTGTGTGTGGGGTTCACATCCCCATATTGTGTGTGGGGTTCACATCCCCATATTGTGTGTGTGGTTCACATCCCCATATTGTGTGTGGGGTTCACATCCCCATATTGTGTGTGTGGTTCACATCCCCATATTGTGTGTGGGGTTCACATCCCCATATTGTGTGTGTGATTCACATCCCCATATTGTGTGTGTGGTTCACATCCCCAAATTGTGTGTGTGGTTCACATCCCCTGTGGTTCACAACCCCATATTGTGTGTGGTTCACATCCCCATATTGTGTGTGTGGTTCACATCCCCATATTGCGTGTGTGGTTCACATCCCCATATTGTGTGTGTGGTTCACATCCCCATATTGTGTGTGTGGTTCACATCCCCATATTGTGTGTGTGGTTCACATCCCCAAATAGTGTGTGTGGTTCACATCCCCATATTGTGTGTGGGGTTCACATCCCCATATTGTGTGTGTGGTTCACATCCCTATATTCTGTGTGTGATTCACATCCCCATATTGTGTGTGTGGTTCACATCCCCAAATTGTGTGTGTGGTTCACATCCCCTGTGGTTCACAACCCCATATTGTGTGTGTGGTTCACATCCCCATATTGTGTGTGGGGTTCACATCCCCATATTATGTGTGTGGTTCACATCCCCATATTGTGTGTGTGGTTCACATCCCCATATTGTGTGTGGGGTTCACATCCCCATATTGTGTGTGTGGTTCACATCCCCATATTCTGTGTGTGATTCACATCCCCATATTGTGTGTGTGGTTCACATCCCCAAATTGTGTGTGTGGTTCACATCCCCTGTGGTTCACAACCCCATATTGTGTGTGTGGTTCACATCCCCATATTGTGTGTGGGGTTCACATCCCCATATTGTGTGTGTGGTTCACAACCCCATATTATGTGTGTGGTTCCCATCCCCATATTGTGTGTGGGGTTCACATCCCCAAATTGTGTGTGTGGTTCACATCCCCATATTGTGTGTGTGGTTCACATCCCCATATTGTGTGTGGGGTTCACATCCCCATATTGTGTGTGGGGTTCACATCCCCATATTGTGTGTGTGGTTCACATCCCCATATTGTGTGTGTGGTTCACATCCCCATATTGTGTGTGGGGTTCACATCCCCATATTGTGTGTGGGGTTCACATCCCCATATTGTGTGTGTGGTTCACATCCCCATATTGTGTGTGTGGTTCACATCCCCATATTGTGTGTGTGGTTCACATCCCCATATTGTGTGTGGGGTTCACATCCCCATATTGTGTGTGTGGTTCACATCCCCATATTGTGTGTGGGGTTCACATCCCCATATTGTGTGTGTGGTTCACATCCCCATATTGTGTGTGGGGTTCACATCCCCATATTGTGTGTGTGGTTCACATCCCCATATTGTGTGTGTGGTTCACATCCCCATATTGTGTGTGGGGTTCACATCCCCATATTGTGTGTGGGGTTCACATCCCCATATTGTGTGTGGGGTTCACATCCCCATATTGTGTGTGTGGTTCTCATCCCCATATTGTGTGTGTGGTTCACCTCCCCATATTGTGTGTGTGGTTCACATCCCCATATTGTGTGTGTGGTTCACATCCCCATATTGTGTGTGTGGTTCACATCCCCATATTGTGTGTGTGGTTCACATCCCCATATTGTGTGTGTGGTTCACATCCCCATATTGTGTGTGGGGTTCACATCCCCATATTGTGTGTGTAGTTCACCTCCCCATATTGTGTGTGTGGTTCACATCCCCATATTGTGTGTGGGGTTCACATCCCCATATTGTGTGTGTGGTTCTCATCCCCATATTGTGTGTGTAGTTCACCTCCCCATATTGTGTGTGTGGTTCACATCCCCATATTGTGTGTGGGGTTCACATCCCCATATTGTGTGTGTGGTTCACATCCCCATATTGTGTGTGTGGTTCACATCCCCATATTGTGTGTGGGGTTCACATCCCCATATTGTGTGTGTGGTTCACATCCCCATATTGTGTGTGTGGTTCACATCCCTATATTGTGTGTGTGGTTCACATCCCCATATTGTGTGTGTTCGGTTCACATCCCCATATTGTGTGTGGGGTTCACATCCCCATATTGTGTGTGGGGTTCACATCCCCATATTGTGTGTGTGGGGTTCACATCCCCATATTGTGTGTGTGGGGTTCACATCCCCATATTGTGTGTGTGGTTCACATCCCCGTATTGTGTGTGGGGTTCACATCCCCATATTGTGTGTGGGGTTCACATCCCCATATTGTGTGTGGGGTTCACATCCCCATATTGTGTGTGTGGTTCACATCCCCATATTGTGTGTGTGGTTCACATCCCCATATTGTGTGTGTGGTTCACATCCCCATATTGTGTGTGTGGTTCACATCCCAATATTGTGTGTGTGGTTCACATCCCCATATTGTGTGTGTGGTTCACATCCCCATATTGTGTGTGTGGTTCACATCCCCATATTGTGTGTGTGGTTCACATCCCCATATTGTGTGTGTGGTTCACATCCCCATATTGTGTGTGTGGTTCACATCCCCATATTGTGTGTGTGGTTCACATCCCCATATTGCGTGTGTGGTTCACATCCCCATATTGTGTGTGGGGTTCACATCCCCATATTGCGTGTGTGGTTCACATCCCCATATTGTGTGTGTGGTTCACATCCCCATATTGTGTGTGTGGTTCACATCCCCAAATAGTGTGTGTGGTTCACATCCCCTGTGGTTCACAACCCCATATTATGTGTGTGGTTCACATCCCCATATTGTGTGTGGGGTTCACATCCCCATATTATGTGTGTGGTTCACATCCCCATATTGTGTGTGTGGTTCACATCCCCATATTGTGTGTGGGGTTCACATCCCCATATTGTGTGTGTGGTTCACATCCCCATATTCTGTGTGTGATTCACATCCCCATATTGTGTGTGTGGTTCACATCCCCAAATTGTGTGTGTGGTTCACATCCCCTGTGGTTCACAACCCCATATTGTGTGTGCGGTTCACATCCCCATATTGTGTGTGTGGGTCATATCCCCATATTGTGTGTGTGGTTCACAACCCCATATTGTGTGTGGGGTTCACATCCCCATATTGTGTGTGGGGTTCACATCCCCATATTGTGTGTGTGGTTCACATCCCCATATTGTGTGTGGGGTTCACATCCCCATATTGTGTGTGGGGTTCACATCCCCATATTGTGTGTGGGGTTCACATCCCCATATTGTGTGTGTGGTTCACATCCCCATATTGTGTGTGGGGTTCACATCCCCATATTGTGTGTGTGGTTCACATCCCCATATTGTGTGTGGGGTTCACATCCCCATATTTTGTGTGGGGTTCACATCCCCATATTGTGTGTGTGGTTCACATCCCCATATTGTGTGTGTGGTTCACATCCCCATATTGTGTGTGTGGTTCACATCCCCATATTGTGTGTGTGGTTCACATCCCCATATTGTGTGTGGGGTTCACATCCCCATATTGTGTGTGGGGTTCACATCCCCATATTGTGTGTGGGGTTCACATCCCCATATTGTGTGTGTGGTTCACATCCCCATATTGTGTGTGGGGTTCACATCCCCATATTGTGTGTGTGGTTCACATCCCCATATTGTGTGTGTGGTTCACATCCCCATATTGTGTGTGGGGTTCACATCCCCATATTGTGTGTGGGGTTCACATCCCCATATTGTGTGTGGGGTTCACATCCCCATATTGTGTGTGGGGTTCACATCCCCATATTGTGTGTGTGGTTCTCATCCCCATATTGTGTGTGTGGTTCACCTCCCCATATTGTGTGTGTGGTTCACATCCCCATATTGTGTGTGGGGTTCACATCCCCATATTGTGTGTGTGGTTCACATCCCCATATTGTGTGTGTGGTTCACATCCCCATATTGTGTGTGTGGTTCACATCCCCATATTGTGTGTGGGGTTCACATCCCCATATTGTGTGTGTGGTTCACATCCCCATATTGTGTGTGTGGTTCACATCCCCATATTGTGTGTGGGGTTCACATCCCCATATTGTGTGTGTGGTTCACATCCCCATATTGTGTATGTGGTTCACATCCCCATATTGTGTGTGTGGTTCACATCCCCATATTGTGTGTGTGGTTCACATCCCCATATTGTGTGTGTGGTTCACATCCCCATATTGTGTGTGTGGGGTTCACATCCCCATACTATGTGTGGGGTTCACATCCCCATATTGTGTGTGTGGTTCACATCCCCATATTGTGTGTGTGGTTCACATCCCCATATTGTGTGTGTGGTTCACATCCCCATATTGTGTGTGTGGTTCTCATCCCCATATTGTGTGTGTGGTTCACCTCCCCATATTGTGTGTGTGGTTCACATCCCCATATTGTGTGTGGGGTTCATATCATCATATTGTGTGTGTGGTTCACATCCCCATATTGTGTGTGGGGTTCACATCCCCATATTGTGTGTGTGGTTCACATCCCCATATTGTGTGTGGGGTTCACATCCCCATATTGTGTGTGGGGTTCACATCCCCATATTGTGTGTGGGGTTCACATCCCCATATTGTGTGTGGGGTTCACATCCCCATATTGTGTGTGGGGTTCACATCCCCATATTGTGTGTGGGGTTCACATCCCCATATTGTGTGTGTGGTTCACTTCCCCATATTGTGTGTGGGGTTCACATCCCCATATTGTGTGTGGGGTTCACATCCCCATATTGTGTGTGGGGTTCACATCCCCATATTGTGTGTGTGGTTCACATCCCCATATTGTGTGTGTGGTTCACATCCCCATATTGTGTGTGTGGTTCACATCCCCATATTGTGTGTGTGGTTCACATCCCCATATTGTGTGTGTGGGGTTCACATCCCCATATTGTGTGTGGGGTTCACATCCCCATATTGTGTGTGGGGTTCACATCCCCATATTGTGTGTGTGGGGTTCACATCCCCATATTGTGTGTGTGGGGTTCACATCCCCATATTGTGTGTGGGGTTCACATCCCCGTATTGTGTGTGGGGTTCACATCCCCGTATTGTGTGTGGGGTTCACATCCCCGTATTGTGTGTGTGGGGTTCACATCCCCATATTGTGTGTGTGTGTGTGGTTCACATCCCCATATTGTGTGTGTGTGTGGGGTTCACATCCCCATATTGTGTGTGTGTGTGGGGTTCACATCCCCATATTGTGTGTGGGGTTCACATCCCCATATTGTGTGTGGGGTTCACATCCCCATATTGTGTGTGTGTGTGGGGTTCACATCCCCATATTGTGTGTGGGGTTCACATCCCCATATTGTGTGTGTGTGTGGGGTTCACATCCCCATATTGTGTGTGGGGTTCACATCCCCATATTGTGTGTGGGGTTCACATCCCCATATTGTGTGTGTGCATTTCGTTCGCACACAAAGAAAAAAGCAGCATGCGTATTTTCACACCAAAGGTCTCCATAGAAGTTAATGGGGAGGGGGGGTGCAGGAGCAATATTCAAAGAGATGTGTAAAGGCCCATTTACACACACAGATCATCTTTCAAAAGATTGAAAGATCAGTGATCGTTAGATACTAGCTCCCGTGCAGGTGCAGTATAGTACAGCATGTATACATGTGTATATATACAGTATGTGTGTGTGTATATACAGTACTTGTATATATAGTATGTATGTGTGTGTGTATATATATAACACATACATCGTGTGTATATGTACTGTACAATATACCAGTGTGTGTGTGTGTGTGTGTATATATATATATATATATACACACACACACACACATACAGCATGTGTGTGAATATACAGTGCGTGTATATATATGTACTGTACAGTGTACCGGTGTGCATATATATAAATAAATATATATATATAGACACACTGTATATATACATGCACAGACATATCTGTAACTCGTGTCCTTCACAGTAGACGTGTCTGCCGTGTGTGTGGACACCGGACAGTGACGGACAAGCAGTGACACCATGTCCGTCTCCTCGCTGCCCGCCGCGCACACCGTCGCTGAGGGACAGAGTTTCCCGGAAGTAGCTCTGCCGGGGGACGGCGTTCCCAGTTGCACCGTGCCCGGATGTTGCTCCCCGCCGGCTGCAGCAGGACTCCGCTGTGTGTCAGGATGATAAAAGCTATTCTGGTGTTCAACAACCATGGGAAGCCGCGCTTCATGCGCTTCTACCAGCACTTTGTGAGTGGCGGCCGTACAGCCTCCGCGGCGCCCCCTGCCGGCCGGGCGGGTAGTAATGTTTTGTGTGCTCTCTTGTAGCCGGAGGACATGCAGCAGCAGATAGTGCGGGAGACCTTCCACCTGGTGTCCAAGAGGGACGACAACGTCTGCAACTTCCTGGAGGGAGGAAGGTAACAGTGCCAGGAGCTGTGTGCTGCCATGTTGTGCCCAGCAGCCTGCCACACCCGTGCAGGTGGCAGCACACCCACTGCTATCAGACTGCAGGGCATACTAACTCTACAGCTGGGCTGGCTGCAGGACTATGGGGCCCCAGTGCAGTATGTGTTCTCTCTGTGGCCCCCACTACCAAATAGTTGTGGCCCCGCTGTGACTCACAACATAACTGCACCCGTCTATGGCTTCCCACAGTGTAATAATAATGGCTCCTGTATTTGCCCTCACAGCTGCCATTCCCCCAAAACTCCATCCAGAGCCATGCCCATCTTCAGTTCATACCCGCGCAGCTCGCACACAAGCGGCCGGAGGGCTTCCTCACACCAGAGTGTCTGCGCCTGCAAGCATGTCCACCCGCAATATGTCCAGAATAGAAGCCATTGTTTTCAGTGGTTCCTTCTCCCTTCCGCACATGCGATAACAGCACAGCGCGCTCTACTCTGGTGCTCCGGGGCACCCAGCAGTGCTAAAAAAACAACTAATAAGCGCAGATATGGAGACAGAACAAAACCTCTGCAGCGCCACCTACTGGTTGCCAGCATTCCTGCAAATCAATGCCAGACCCTTTATATGGGTCTGTAGAGCAAAGATTGGGAATTGAAAACCAAGCCAGAACCCATACACAGACAGCTTTTTCGGGGTGTTTGCAGCTGTGTATGGGTTCTGGCCTGGTTTTCAATTCCCAATCATTGTCTTAACCCCTTAACTTCACAGGGCGTAACTGTGCATCCTGGCAGGGAGGTACTTAGTGCAACAGGACGTACAGTTACGCCCTGAGGATTGCAAGAGATCCCACACTTCCCGGCAGCTGGAGCCGACTGTCACCAATAGCTGGCCTCCTGCTGCAACAGCAGGGGTGCATCAGGACAGCGACCTCCCTTACACACGCCGCAATCTATTTAGATTGCGGCATGTAAAGGGCGCACAGAGGGAGGGCGCTCCCTCTGTTATGTCATCGGACTCTCGCGATGTAATCATGGAGAGCCCGACGATACAGGCGTTCTGTATTGCCAGTGCCTGTGATTGCTATAACAAGCAATACGGCAAGCAGGATTGGAGGGCTTCTGCAATGCTTTATAATAGCAATCATAGGTGCCATGGTGTAAGTCCCCCACAGGGACACAAATAGTTAAAAAAAGATCAAAACAGTGTCAATTTTTTTTGTGCTTTTTTTTCCCCTCCCCTATTAGTATGAAAACATATATATTTTGTAAATTAAAATCCCATATATTTGGTATCGTAACGACTCACACAACAAATTGAACACACTTTTTAACCTGCACGGCAAAAAGCATAAAAAAAACCCGTAAAAACAAAGGTAGAATGCTTATTTCTTCATTTTTGCCTCCCAAAAAAAGAAATAAAAGTGATCAAAAAAGTCATATGTACCGCAAAATGATACCCATAAATACTACGGCTCGATACTCAAAAAACAAGCCCTGAGAGAGCTCCGCCCATGGAAAAATGAAAAGTTAGAGGGCTTTGAATGCAGCGATTTAGAAAAACAAATCATTTCCAAAAAAGGGGTTTTGATTGCGGAAAAGGGAAAAAAAACTTAAAAAATAATGTTTGGTATCGTTGTAATCATACTGTCCCGCTGAAACAATGTGTCATTTATGCCTCATGATTATCAAAAAGCAAGCAAAAAACTGCAGTTCGCCACGCAAAAAACAAGCCCCGAAACGGCCATTTATACGAAAAATTAAAAAAGTTATGGCTTTTGAAAAGTGGAGATGAAAAATTGTTGCGTTCTTATGCTCAAAATAGGCCATGTCCTTAAAGGGGTTGTCCCGCGCCGAAACGGGTTTTTTTTTTTTTTTTTCAAACCCCCCCCCCCCCCCCCGTTCGGCGCAAGACAACCCCGATGCAGGGACTGAAAAAAAGAACAGCACAGCGCTTACCTTAATCCCAGCGCTCCGGTGACTTCTATACTTACCGGTTGAAGACCGCCGGGGTCTGCTCCCTCCGTGGACCGCAGCTCTTCTGTGCGGTCCATTGCCGATTCCAGCCTCCTGATTGGCTGGAATCGGCACGTGACGGGGCGGAGCTACACAGAGCCCCATTGAGAAGATAAGAAGACCCGGACTGCGCAAGCGCGTCTAATTTGGCCATTCGACCATTTTAGACGGCGAAAATTAGACGGCAACCATGGAGACGAGGACGCCAGCAGCGGAGCAGGTAAGTATAAAACTTTTTATAACTTCTGTATGGCTCATAATTAATGCACAATGTACATTACAAAGTGCATTAATATGGCCATACAGAAGTGTATAGACCCACTTGCTGCCGCGGGACAACCCCTTTAAGGGGTTAAAGACTTGCATCCAATAGGTGGCGCTGCAGAGATATTGTTAAATCTTCCTTATTTGCATATTACCCAGAGTAGCTTGAACGGCCTTAAGGCCTCATGCCCACGGTCAGGTCGGATTCCGGCTGCGAGATTCATGCAGCATGATGCAATCGATGCCCTGGCATTCACCTCCTGCTTACCTGTCTGGCGTCTTCTCTGTGATGTGCCAGCTGGTGCACAGCCACGCATCCGCAGAGCAGGCGTGTCCGCGGTGACGTTTCTGTATGAGCCTCTGTGAGGCCCACACAAAAATTGGAAATACCGCAACTTAATACCAATACCGCGCAAGTTTTCACGCGGTTAAGTTGCGGCGGTCAGCATAGGATTGCATAAAATAATGCTATCCTATGGCAGCGTGCAACGGCAAAAATTCCCTGCGTAATCTCCATCCGTGGGCATTGGGCCTTATAAGTTTCCTCACTTGCCTTCTTGGTGCTCTCCCTAAGCAGTAATGTTACCTCTCCTGACCCAAGCTGAGGGCTGTGTCCAATCACAGGCAGCGCTCACCTGTCAATGAATGACGGCTGGGTGCTGCCCCTGATTGGTTACAGTGCTCAGTCAATCTTAGGCAGCGCTTTCTGGAGGCGGGGATTTTTCAATCCCCAGCCTCCAGAAGACGTCTTCCGGGGCCAGAGAGAAGAGGCTTCTCTAGGTAAGTTTTTTTTATTTTTTTTATTTTTTTACAGCTGGAGATGATTTTCAGGGAAGGGCTTATATTTCAAGCCCTTCCCCGAAAATGATTGCTTTCAATAGGGCCGCCGCATCGCTAGCCCCATTGAAAGCAATAGATAGCATCGTGGACCTCTGCCACAGCTGTGACAACTGTCAGGGGAGCGCGATGTACTCCTTATGTTTTCAATGGAGCCAGCCTTCAAGTGTGCAGTAAAGGCATTATTGGTTTCATTTTCATGCGTTTTCAGTCACTCTCGTAACGCAAGATAGCTTATCGCCGGTGTGAAGCCGGCCTAAGTTAGGTAACTCTTTATCTGATGGGTAGAGAAATAACGTTTGAAGTTCCTGCGCCCCAATGCAAAGCATGTAAGTTGGATGCACTCATGGTGTAAAAGTACGGCACAAACACCTCGGCATGTCCTACATGTGAGTGTGCCGCACTATGCCTCACATTACACCTCTGAATCCACCACAGAGTGTTCACAACATTTCTGCTGCAAATCCGTATGTAGGACATGGTCATTCTGCGAGGGATTTGTGGTAGCCTATTTTTACAGCACATAGGAGTCCACCATAATAGGGCCATCCATCAACACCGTGCCATTTATAATGCCTGCTAAAAGTCAATATATACAGCAGAAAGTCCCTATGTTATACCGTTGTAGGCTGCTGTACACAGAACACTATGTTATGATATACTGTCTTTTATAATGGATGTCATTGGCAGTAGTATTATAGACTTGGGGGAAGTTCACACAGAGTAGATTTTGTTGCAGATCCGAACATACTCTACATAGTGGAACTGGGGACCCGTCGCTTCTTGACTCAGAAACACTCATTTCCGCATCAGAATTCTGGGTTTCGCCCATTCACAAGGCAAAAACCGCAGCAGAAAGCAGTGAATATTGACGCGGTTTTCAGACGCGGAAGTTCTCTGGTGAATCCCCCCGTCTGAACATACCCTGACAGTGCTTACGTTTGCAGGATTCTTTACGGGATGCGGTTTTTCCTGCATGACTCAAACAGGTTTGTGTGTAAGAGTTCGATGCAAGCTGTGTGTCCTGGAGCTGAATCAGTGGGGAAAAACCCTAATCTATCAAAACCTTTACATTTAGAGACCGGAGCAAACTGAGACCAAAGGTACAAACTTAGGACTCCATTTGACTTGGCTTCCGTTTTTTTCTTTTGGGACAGACTAGCGCAGTCAGTTACACTATTTTGTCCTAGAAAAAAGAGAGAGAATTGAACGAGGTGGAACAGTTTTGGGACGGGGACCCTGCTCTGACAGTATAGGTATGGGTCCCAGAGATGGGACCTGCATGTATCAGACATGCCATACAGTCCAAAACAAGAATGCCCTTTAAAGATATTGTAATGTTAGTCTTCTAGTAAACTATTAAAGCAGCGGCACTGGTGCAGCCAATACACTGAACACGTGTTGGGGATACTAAATTAGACGCTCACCGACTCACTTTACTTTTGTTATTTCCCTTTTTTCTTTTTGCAGTCTAATTGGTGGGTCTGACTATAAACTGATCTATCGCCATTATGCCACCCTCTACTTTGTGTTCTGTGTGGATTCCTCGGAGAGTGAGCTGGGAATTCTGGATCTCATCCAGGTAAATATGTTCACAGGACGGTAAATTAGAACAAGTCATTTATATGTGCATTGTCTTTTTGGGAAAAAACAAATCTTTACAACGAGGGCTGAGCGACAGACCTGTGCTCTACCCATCAACTAAAGTGCCATTCCCTCCTGCGGTCACTTATGGGAACTTGCATTTCCACACTATATGTCAGATTTGCCCTAACTATTCTCACTGCAGCTCTATAGTGTACTTGTAGCAGAGGTGTATGTGCTGCCGTGTTATATGTGTGTTTGTGATGTTTGCCAAATGTAATAAGGGAACTAATTGTATGTATGCCATTGTTTAAATAGTCAAAAAATAACAATACATTAGGTCAGTGGTGGCGAACCTATGGCACATGTGCCAGAGGCGGCACACAGAGCCCTGCCTGCTGCCTCGTGCCGCCGCCGGGCGTTTACCACATTAGTGAATACCGACAGGGGTGCCACAGCTCCCCTGCCGGTATTCACTCAGCGGTGCTGATCCCGTCAGTGTGCACCCAGGATCCTCCTTCCTTTTATAACTGCAGGCACGTCTTTACTAGGCAAACAATCATGGCAGCCCTGGGGGACTTCAGAAGGTTGCAGGCCGCCATAACACCCTGACGGCGCCAGTGCAATTTTATTGGCGGGACATTTAGGCGGGACAACAGTCGTCTAAACCAGTGGTTCCCAACGTGGGCATTATTGGCCCATGGAGGGTGTTTTTACTTCTCAGGGTTGCGATGGAACGAAAAGGGGTGGCAAGGGGTAGGGTACATGGGGGTGGTAGAGGACAGGCCAAGTTGGCACTTCAAGCAGCTCCCACTGAAGCAACAGCTTTTGTGTAGAGGCAGTAGCACAACTACTTCCGGCCTCTCCTCCACAATGGACAGCCAGGCTGCAGGAGCGGGAATAGGAGAGCAGAAGTTGAGCTGCTACCATCATTACCACCGACATTGCCAGCTACCCCATATTCCAGAGTGCCCCAGGTCACCAGCCAGCCCTTCATCCCCCAGCTTTGTCACGTAAAAAAAAATGCCACCCCAAGCATCCACGAGTACAAGGAACGCAACGCATTGAAAATGCTGCCCTAGTGGAGAGAGACGCCTTCAACAAAATGATGCTCTGTGCTAATCCATAGTACCAGATGTCCAGCTGCCATTAATTTGCCCAAAAAGCCATCCCTGCACTACCATGTGAGTGATAACGTGTGCCTGGCACTGAAGAATGCTGTCAGTGGCAGGGTGCACACCTGGCCAGGGAGTGTTGCATATCCTTTACAGCGCACTGGGTTAATATCTTGCAGGTGGAGCTTGAAGCTGAAAGTGGTGGTCCATGTACCATGGTACCCCCAAGAGCTGTGGGACATTCATCTTTGTCTTTCTTCTCCGCCTTCTCTTCTTCCACATCGACACAGATATCTGTATGTGATAAAATCCGACCTCCATACAGCGCTGCATGTGGTAAAAGCCGACTAAACTGGGACATACCACGTTACAGAGGCTAAGCCAGCAGCCGAGAGCGTTCATGGAGTACCAGATTGTGTACGCCATTATCAGATGCTGCATGGATGTCGGTCGCTTGACTCCTGTAGAGTGGCTTCAGATCAGATGTTTGTGCCATTTTAGCCTGTTTTGAGGATGTGACCAAAATGGTCAGTCGTGATGACGCACGGATCAGTATGACCATCACTGTTGTAGGTGTGCTGGAACAGACACTACAAGCCTCAGGGACAATGATGTGTTATCCCAGGAGGTGGAGGAAGGGAGACCATACCAACTACCTGACCAGTCCACAATTAATCAACACTGCAGGGAGGGTGGCTTTGAGCAAGAAAGGAGGACATCTTCTCCAACATGTTTTTCTACCCATGGGAGAAGTATACAAGAAGAGGGGGATAATATAGGACCAGAGGCAGGGGAGGGGGCCACACAATGTTACTTTCATCCATCACTAACCACAGCTATTCTACGTGGGTGACCGGACCAGGCGGAGGACACTGTTAGGTCTGACCCAAAAGAAATGTGAGCCATCACCCTTAGGCACTTTGAGGCATATGAGCGCTTTTATGCTGCAGTGCCTGCAGAAGGACAGTCCACATCAGATGATTACTGGGTGGCCACCCTTCTAGATCCCCGCTACACGGCTAAAAGGACAAATCTCGTTCTGGCAGTGGAGAGGGATCTTGAAATGCAGCAGTATCAGGACAGACTGTTCAGCGGCTTGAGCAGAGGGAAAGTCTAACACAGGTGTGGTTTCTTTTTCAGCCGCCTGCAGCAACACGGGGTAAGACTGACAGTCACGGGCAGCACTTATCCATGATGGTCCAAGAGTATGTCAGCTCCCATGTGGATGTACTCAGACATGGTGTTGGCCCCTTTAACTTCTTGGTGTGTATGCTGGATGAGTGGCCGGAGCTTGCCCAACATGTGTTTAGAGGTGTCCGGCTGCCAGTGGTATCAGAAAGGGTGTTCAGGACAGCTGGGGGTGTGATAACTGACAGACGCATCTGCCTGTCCAGAGACCATGTGGATCGCCTGATGTTTATAAAAATGACCCCACCCACCCAAATGAAAAATATGTCAATATAGAGTTACAGCTCTCATGTTTCCTCAAGGAGGAGCACACTCTGCCCCCAAGATGTTGCTGGTGATGTAACTGCTGCTGCTCTTCTTCTCCTGCTTCCGCCATGTCCCCCCCCCCCCCAATATTTTCTAAAGCACAAGAAACAGCTGTAGTCCTATATCTGCTCCTCGGAGCGGGCCCGTGCTTGAGTATTGCCTTCATCTGGCAGAATTTCTCCTTCTATGGCATATGACATTGCTTTTAAAGCAAGCAGCAAACCTGCAGTCTTCCTTGGCACAATTTTTGATGTAGGGGCTGCCTATTGTTTTCAGTGACACCCCTGTCCTGCTCTTGACTCCTACACCACGGTACACTATTTTGACCAAATTTGGGTAGATGCGCGGTGTTCCCCAGGCGTGTGGCTGTATTCCCATTTAATTTAGGGGCTTTGGCTGCCGACTTCAATGGGAGTCGTTATCGACCATGACGATTCACGATGATTCTCTTCAGCCTGATACCAACATGAACCAATTATTCAACTAATCGCTCCTTGGCATAGTTAACACTCAAATATCCAGAAAGCCCTATGTCTGTCAGACGTCTTGGATGTTCATACAGTATGTTGATGAGCCTTTCCTGGGTAAATATGGTCAATTATGGTAAAAAAGCTTCATGTTATGCAGGATAGAAGTTCCTTTAACCTGTCATGTAAGACCTGTCATTGCAGGCCTTGTGTGTGGCTCATTGGTTGTATTCTGATGGGTGTCTCCAAGTTTCTTCCTAGTATTAGACAGTTTTGTATTCCTCTGGAATATATGGAATAATAGACCGACCTTGTTAGTCTTATTTCAGGTTTATTATGTTTCTGTATATTTTAGGCTGTTTCCAAATGTATTTATTTCAGCACAAAAGCCATGCATGTTTTACTGTATAATAGCTGATTGGTACAGTTTTATGTGGATGCTTTGGTTGGTGATTATGTGGGTCATCATCTCTATGTGAACCCAACCTTTTATGTGGAACCCTAAATTCTCCATGACCTACACTGGATAGAGTTAAAGTGCATTCATTTTTTTATCTTTTAATAGCTTCAGAGTAAGTGCTTTTACTGTCCACTAGATGGCATGTGTGCACTGCAAGACGGTAGGTTTTATGCGCTGCTCCCCCATTAACCATTAGACCAGCTCACCTTTCCTTTCTCCTCATGTCTGCGCTCTCCAGTAATCTATTACACCACACATATTCAGACCTATATGCTGCAGTGTTGCAGGTAAGATTATTAAAGAAATATAGAAACATAAATGGAAGGTTTATAAGAGAAGTTAAGGTGGAGTGACGTAAAAGTAAGTGGATCAGTGCCGTGCTTTTTGGAGGTCTTTCCTATGACTTCTTTTTTTTTTTTTTTTTTTTGTGGCAGTATTTAACGCCTTAATGGTACAGGGCGCAAATGTACGTCCTGGCTGCGGGGTACTTAACTCAATAGGATGTACACTTGCATCTGTGGATATTGCAAGATCTCTTCTGATCTCGTGCTATCTGGAGATGCAGGAGGACAGAAACCCCTGCTGTTAACCCCTTACATGCTGCGATCTATGTTGATCAAGGCATGTAAAGGGTTCACAGAGGGAGCCACAGCAACAAGATGCTAGTTATAGGTGTCCTGCTTTGCCATTGCCTATGATCGCCATTGCAAGCGATAAAGCATTGCAGGGCAGAAGTCCTGCAATGCCTTACCATACCGATCATAGCGGATATGGTACAAGCGCCCTGCAGGGATTTAAAAACCAAAGTAAAAACCCCTTTTTTTTTGTGCTTTTTGCCCTATACTACCGTATATTCCGGCGTATAAGGCGACGGGGCGTATAAGACGACCCCCCAACTGTCACCTTATACGCCGGGAATACAGCGGAGCAAAAAAAAAAAGTCATTACTCACCTCCCCCGGTGTTCTGCGGCACTGCTGTAGGATGTCGCTCCCTCCTGGTACCCGGCAGAGCATTGCTTTCTGGACGCGGGGCTTGAAATCCCCACCTCCAGAAAGCGAATACTGTGATTAGCTAACACACGCCGTCAGCCAATCACAGCCAGTCAATGACATCATTGATTGGCTAAAACACACGTGCCTTCAGCCAATCACAGTCATTCAATGACATCATTGAATGGCTGTGATTGACTAACACTCGTGCGCCTTCAGCCAATCACAGCCATTCAATGATTGGCTGACGGCGTGTGTTAGCCAATCACAGTATTAGGTTTCTGGAGGCGGGGATTTCAAGCCCCGCATTCAGAAAGCAATGCTCTGCCGGGGACCAGGAGGGAGCGACAGCCTGCAGCAGCGCCGCAGAATGCCGTGAGTAATGTTTTTTTTTTTTTTTGGACACTTTCTTTTTTTGTATTACCGGCGTATAAGAGGACCCCCGACTTCAGAGCAGATTTTGGGGGTTCAAAAGTCGTTTTATACGCCGGTATATACGGTATACAAATAAAGATTATTATTATACGTGTTAAAAAAATAAATAAATCCCACATATTTGATATCATCATATTCATAATGACTTGTACAATACATTGAACACTCTTTTTCTTACTCAGCAAAAAGTGTAAGAAAAATACCCTAAAAAACTAAGGCAAAATGCTCATTTTTCTTCATTTTTGCCTCCCAAAAACCGCAATAAAAGTGATCAAAAAAGCCGTATGCACCCAAAATGGTACCCATAAAAACTACAGCTAGTCACTCAAAAAAACAAGCCCTTACAGAGCTCCATTTGTGGAAAAATAAAAAAGTCATAGGACTTTGAATGCAGCGATTTTAGAAAAAAAATAATTTCCGAAAACAAGTGTTTTTATTGTGGAAAAACCATTAAAAAAACCCAACATAATTTTGCTATTGTTATATTGTCATTTATGTTGCATGATTAACACTGTAAATAACAAAGAAGAAAACAACAATGGCAGAATTGATCTGTTTTCTCTCCCTGCTATCATAAACAAATTACCGTGGATAAGCCGAGACAATAATTTTCCGCACAAAAAACTGGGAAAGCTTATTGACTCGAGTATGAGCCTGGCTATACTCGAGTGTATACTAGGTAAAAAAAAACCTCCATACTCCCCTCCCAGCCGACATCTGTGTCTGTGCGACAAGCTGCTTGAATCCTCTCTGCTTGGCTCTGTCAGTGCTGTGTAAGTAAGCTCTGTGATTGGATTGAGCGCCAGCCAATCACAGCCGGTGCTCGATTCAATCACAGCGCTTACTTACACAGCGCTGACGGCGGCGGATTTGAAAGCCAAGCAGGGAGAATTCTAAAGCAGCTGGATTGGCTGTGATTGGCCGGCGCTCGATCCAATCACAGCTCTTACTTACACAGCGCTGACGGCGGTGGATGACAGAGCCGAGCAAAGAGGACGGCAGGGATGACAGCGGAGAGAATTCAAGCAGCCTGCCGCACCGCCGCCAGAGACACAGACGCCGGCTGGGAGGTGAGTATGGAGTTTTTTTTTTTCTTTTACCTTTCCCTGACTCGAGTAAGCCGAGGGGAGCTTTTTCAGCACAAAAAAAATGTGCTGAAAAACTAGGCTTATACTCGAATATATACGGTAATAAGTTTTGCAATATAGTCTATGTACGCAAAAATGGCACCGCGCAAAAAACAAGCCCCAATACGGCAGTGTTAACGGTAAAATAAAAAAGTTATGGCTTTTAAAAAGGGGAGATGAACATCCCCCAAAAATCGTTGCATCCTTATGCCCAAAATAGGCCATGTCCTTAAGGGGTTTGAAGGGCCCTCACTCAGATGTCTCCATGCCTCCCTTGTCGTATGCTCTTCCATCGCTCCATCTAACTCTTGCTGGTGGTGAGTGATGGAGATATAAGATCCTCCTTTCTAGCAATCATAGGGGTTTCCACTGTGTGGACCATCTATGTAACATCATCTATTTGATGTATAGGTGAATAATGATAGAATACTCCATTAAGGGAACTGTAACATTTACAGTACTTTATGTGGGAAGCCACTTGCTATAAAGTTACCCAAGAAGTGTCCAATGTTCCTTCTGGTAAATGGATTACTTTTACTATCTTTATTTGAGGAAATATTCATAACCTTCCCAAGAGAAATCTAAGGTCAGTAACCATCAGTGTAAGGAGCCTCCAACGTGGGTTTCGTTCTCTGTTCTCACCATCAAAGTGGTATCAAACTAGGTGGAACCCCAACAGACCCCATTCTGTATCAGTGGGAGCAGTCACCTGCCTTTTACGATGCGGCAGAGCACCATTGCTTCTGTTGTATAAATGGCAGTTCTGTAAAAAAGGAATGCATAGCGTTAGTTGGCTGGGGATTATGTCATTGTTATCTCCAAGATGAATTTGTTAGTGTTTGTTGCTTATTAGCCTATATAAATGGAGCAAAAAAAGGGATTTATTAAAATTATTGATTTTTGTCAATTGTGACCTGTAAAAGTCAAACTCTACACTTACCTGATCATGCATTCAAGGTATGTGAATTGGTGCAGAGCATTGACTATTACACCATGTAATTTATAGCCCTTCTATTGTTACCCTCCCCCTCCTTATTCCTTTGAGGACCAAGCGCTGTAAATTTACGGCGCTTGGTCCTGGACTTTAATCACGCCCAATCACAAAAATACGGTGTGGTATTACAGCCTCTGCTCCGGCAATCAAGCGGGAGCAGGTCGAGTTATCAGCTGTTAGTAACAGCTTAGAACCGGGAGGAGACGGGTGAACCATTTTTTAACCATTTCTGCCTTCTCCTTCTCGGGTTACAAGGCGTTTAATCAGCGCTACATACTATAAAGTGGAAATGTTTCTTCCACTAAGCGACCCGGCGATCACATGACCACCAGGTGCCCCCTGGCACAGCAGAGCTGCAGGGTCCTAGCAGACCCTGATCAGCTCTACCAGCGACTGATATCACTACAGAGGGATGTTTTTCCCTGTAACTGGGGTTCCAATGGATGTCCCAGCTACAGTTGAAAAGTATGTAATTAAAACAAAAAAAAAGACTGTCCCCCAGAGGTCTTAAATGTTAAATAGTTACAGAAATAAGTAAAACATTTATTACAGACTAAATTAAAAATATATACGTAAAAAAGAAAATGCCCCAAAGCTGACACCAACCACAATTGTCGCCATATGCGCCCTGCAATCCAAAACCATACATATTATATATCAAAACGTCCGAAACAAAATGAGGAACGCGTTGGACAAATTTAGAGTTGTGCCCGAGGTTCTCAGGCGCAACTCCCCTCGGACAGCGCTATGTCTGTACGAGTAAAAAATATTCCATAATTTATTCTAATGAATGAGGGCTGTTTCTGTCTGAAAATCGTACAGAAGTATCGTCTGTGTGCATGGTCCCTAAACGCCATTTTTAATTTAAATGGATTTTGTAGCCAAAGAAAAAAAGTTAAAAATCTGCTTAGCCTGCAGTAAAACGAAGGCACACTTTCCCGACCTGATTAATCGGCACTCTTGTCACTGCAGCATTAGTGACATGACCAACACATTGTCCCTCCATGATTACATCGTGTGGGTCCGATGATGCGCTTCTTCTGTGAACCCTATACATGTTGTGATCTACATAGATTATGGCATGTAGGGGGTTAACAGCGGGGATCACTCTTCTTCTATATTGCTGTTGCAGAGGGAGGCCGGCTATCGGTAACAGCTGGCTCCCGTTGCGTTAAGTACCCCACAGCCAGGACGTAAACTTACGTCCTGTGGCGTTAAGGGGTCAATGCTTGTGTGAGCCTCTCTGTTTCCATTTGCTACTTTCTGAGTTCTTTTAATTGACTTTGAATTGCAGATACCAGACTTATCCTGTCTGTTAAAAATCTCTAAAACACCTCATCCATGTAGTATTTTTATTGTATCAATAAATCTGTTTAGTGCATGACTCAGGTCTTTATGAAGGTGATTAATAACTGGGTGGGGATGCTTCTGCAATAACTGTCATGTCAGCTGAGCAGGGTGACCTCCATCTGCTCTGATACCTCTGCCCTCCTGACAGCCTCTGCAGTCCTCGTCATCCTTGTTTTTTATGTGCTGCATTAGGTGGGCTGTCCAAGGGCAATGCGATATACTGCCGCGGATTTTCGCCGCAGGGGAGCGTTATCTCGCCGCGATTTTCTGCGCTGAACCTATTATTATGATAGGTTCATCATGGCATGCCGCGATTTTTAGATGCAAGCAGAAAATCAATGCAATTTTCCACTTGTGTATATCGGGCTGCGTTTTCCAGTTATTCTATGAAAAGCGTTCATTGAGTTACCTGCATGCGGATTATCGCCGCGAGTAACGCAGTAAAATTTCACCCGTGGACAGGAAGCCTTACTCTAGATTTGTGATCTTGCGTGTTTTTCTATGTTGGACTGAGGAGGTTTCTGAATATTTAAAAGGCATGGTGGGAAATGGGCTGCTGAGAAGTGAAGAAGATGTAAATTATAATAAGTTCTGTTTGCTCCTTATACAGAGGTTTGATAATCAGGACAAGTATGCGGATCCTTTTTTCTCTATAGATAATTTAAAGGGCCACTTCAGTGTGTGTTTGTGTGTGTTTTTGTGTTTTTGTTGTATGTGTTGTATTCATCATGTAGCCATGGGGTGTGTGTGTGTGTGTGGGCTAATATTACCTTGGTTCGTTTTTTTTCCCTTCTGCCGGAATCTTCCAGTCTCTTTCCTCAAATGGTCATGTCATCTCACTTTTGACCAACTCACATCTACTTATGGATTCACTTTCTAGTCAAATTCTCAGTTTTGTGTGGTGATGTTGCATGGGTCTACTACAGAAACCGCCTACACAGGGAGACAGGCACTCCTGTCACAGTTACTAATAATCACACAGCTCCTGTCACACAGTAATAACAGAGGAGATCACGGCTCATCCTACTGACTATATACTTATAGACTATAGCTTATGTAAGTGAATATAGAAGGTAATGATAATTAAGCTGTTCCCCCAGCAGGCAAAATGGTATAGCCTCAGCTAATACTGTGCTGATGAATCACAGGATTGATTAAAAGTAAAAAAAAAAAAATCTCATTCTCAAGATGGTGCCTGATAAGCATCAGACAGGCATAGAAGGGGCTAGAATACACAGAGGAGACCTCCGGTGTGTGACGGGCAATCAGGGGAGGGGGATAGGCATGAATAATGTGTTCGCCTTTCAGGGTAGGTTAGCAATAGTTAATTGGTTGGGGTCAGTCACTCGGGTCGTCAGCCAATCGGCTGTTCTGGCGCCTGCTGTCGGCACCATAACATGCTGTATTGGTCTGAAACAGCTGAAGTGCCATTTGGAGCTCAGAGCAGCTTTGGTTTTCATTGACCTTTTGAGGAGCGTTGATAACTTCTCAGGGCGATCCTCAGTGCTTCTGTTCTTATGGTAGTCCTGACCGAGTTACTAGGCTTTACTCTTTGAAGGAGTATTCCAGTTTGAAGCATTTATCACCTGTTTGCTAGATTGATTGGGGTCCCCTCAGGCCTAAGGTCATGACTAGCAGGAGTTTGCTTCGAAGGTTGGGCATGCACACTGCCGCTCAACTCAAAGTGTGTGGCACTGCTGGGCACAGTGCTTAGAGCAGTCAGGGCGCATATCCCACCACCACCTCATGCAGACTCCTCTGGGCGTTACCGGTCTGATGGTGGTTGGGGGTCCCAGCGCTTTGATCCCTGCTGATTTAGCATTTATCTCCTATCCAGTGGATGGGTGATAAATCCTTTTAAACTGGATCTCAGCGCTTATGTCATAGATAAGGCTAAAGAAAAAGGGCCAAAAGTGAAAATAAACTATTACAGTAATAAAAATTGTCGCAGTTTAACAAATATCGCATGATCATTGGATACAGACAAGACAGCGCAGCAGTAAGTGTGTGTTTCCACAGGACCTACGTACAGCCGAAAAAAAACAATTGTGGATTTCGCTCTGCTCATCAAAACGGGTGACAATCCACAGTATAAATTGTCATATTAAAAATCTGTATCGCAGGTCAATTTCTGAGCAGATTTTGATTTGAAAAGGTCATCTTTGTTTGATATCTTGGATTTGACTGTTCTCAGAAGCGTTGTGATCGTCACCAGACTGGACCGGCAGCACAGAAACTAGTTAGTGTGGTAAAAAATGTATTTGCAGAACATCATGTCCGTATGTAGCTGAGAGCTTTATACACCTGGAGGGGAGTTTATGCACCAGACTCCTTCCAAAGTCTGTTAGTGTAAAATGTATTAATACATTTGGCACATCTTTGGCTGTCACCGTGCCAGAAATTGAAGTTTGTGCCTGCTTTATGGCTTGTCCACTATCTTGTCCACTCTTCTTGCACTTTTCAAAAGTACTGAGAGGCTTAAAAAGTCACGACTTTTTAAGATACTAGTAAGTCACCAGTCGTTAATTATGTAAATGGTCGAAATTGTACATTCTTGCTACTTTTCATTTTAAGGTGACCCTCAAGCTCCCCCCTTATCTAAGCTCATTTGTCTTGGGATATGCAAGGATAGCCACTGTATTAGAGCCACTGGCCTTTTTCATGATTGGAGCATCCCTGTGTGGAAAGTAGACGGGTGACCCCAGAGTCCAGTATAAAATCAAGTGAGCAGCTTTTCTGTAGATCATTATCAATGTGAATCCATATTATAACAGGAAAATCCATTGCGTCCTCATTTGTGGTTTATCCAGTCCTAAAATCCTGCCGTGAGTTGTTTTCCCACCATGTAAGACTACTTCTACATATCACAGTGATGACACACTTCATACTCATGTAGCCTAAGTGATGTAGTATTGACCAAATTAATACGTGACGGTCAATTTATGCCTTAATACATTAAAAAGACATAATTTATATTTTGTGACTATGATGACCCCATTCTAAGTGGGTACATACCTCATTCATATAAAGTGGAGCTTCAAGAAACAATAGGTGTCACCTTCTATAAAAAGCTCTGGTATCTTGAAGCTCCACTTCACATGAATGAGGTTAGCATGTACCCACTTAAAAGTTGCAGTATGTTTTGATATCATGTCTTGACATAATATCCTAAAGTTCTTGTCTTGTTACATTGTTGTCAGATAGTTTCCCCCCCCCCCCCCTTTCTATTTTGTTTATTATTATTTTGGCTTTTTATTGCATAGTCTGAATCTAATACTTGAGAAAAAAACATTTAAGAAATAAATTTAAAAAAACAAACAAAAAAAAAAAATAGCTCTTAGTCTGGGCTCAGGCATCTGTAATTTGTGGCGTACTTGCTGCCCATCGCTTTGTACTGTCTGGCGTGTGTGCACATGTAATACGTGCCAAGATAGAACATTCTGTGAATTTTTTTTTAAAATTTATTTGTTTTGTGTGCGTTTTTCACGCAATTCGTGTAAGCGGCAACATGGCAGTCTGTGGAAGATTGGTACAGCGTATTCCGCACGCAAAACCTGCACGTGGAATACGCTATACCAACACGATCGTGGGAGCTCGACTTTACAGATATGTTTTGGCTTGATTGCGTTTGGATTATTTAGCTGCAAATATGACTTTTTGCTACACGTGTCATAGACCAACAAACCTTGTTCATCTGCAGATGTGTTTACAAGTAGTCCGGCCCCACACTGTGCTATAGCCAATATGAAAGTAATCATGAGTTCTAAAGAAAGTCATTGCTAATCGTCTACTAATGACCTATTGATCAGGGCATGTAACTCAAAGGAGAAAGCGCTATTAACACACAGAGAATGTCTCATGTCTATCTATTAGCAGTTAATACATATCTCCGAGAAGATAAGGATTAATTACATCCACCTCAGAGTTCAAGTACTTTCTCAGGCATAGTTTCAGACAGTTCAAGTAGTAGACTTCATAGAGTAATGAGCGCAATGTTGACAAATGGGGGGGGGGGGAGCTCTTAAAATGTCTTTGTTTTTCAAGTACCCAACTAAGTGAGGTAGTGACATGCGGACCCACCCAGTGGATTCTGAGTGGCAGTGATTGGGACACCTTTTAAGCAAACCAAGCCATGGGATCTTTTAGAAATGGTGGCTTTCACAATTTGCTATAGAGTGAGTGCGTACCTCACATCTGCTTTCTTTTTCTGTACTGCGGATAGTCCACACAGGTCACTGTTGGACATGCTTAGTACAGATTTCTATTACTTATTTATTTTTTAAATATCTTGCTTTTCCCGTGGAATCTATGGTCCATAAACAATGTCCATTGCGGACAGGCCGCAAGTCGGACAACTTCCATTGACTTTAATGGAAGCCGTCCGTGCGGGAACCGCAATAAAATGCAGCATGCCGCGTTTTTTTTTTTTTTGTTTTTTTTTCTTACCCGTGGGTGGAAAGATCTGCTTGTGGACGATGGGCCTAAGATGTCTTTTCAGTCAGTCTACAAAACCTCGTTGGCTTGCTGTCTTCTCTTCCTGTGTAACTGCTCCCTGCTAAGTGCCTCCCATAGGAGGTAAAGCGCTGAGCGAGAAGTGGACAAGAAGTCCGCAAGCCGGTGGCAAGTCTTTCTGTGTAAATGCTCTGCGTAAGTGCTGACGACCTTACCGGTGACGTCGGCGCTTGTGCAGTCGTTTAAAAGACTTATCGACCTGTGTAAGCCGGCAATAAGCTGTCAGTCTAGCTTCACTGCTGGGTCTCCTAACGAATAATCACCTTTTATATAGTGGTAACATATTCCGCAGCACTTTACAAGTCAATTGTCTGCAAGTTATTAAGACGTAGACTGCAGTTTTATTGTACAGTGATACATAGAAGCTGCAGAATACAAACGGTTCAAAAATATTTTATTGAATCATATTGCGAAAATTAATGTCAACCCAAAATAAATGTATTTAAGTGGAAAAAAAATTGTATCCCAAGTGTCCATAGCCTTCAAAGCAGATTTCTCCTAAGATATATTCACACCTCCATATTCATTTTGTATCTAGCCGTTCCGTCGTGGCAGCAGCTAAATGGAAACAAACTGACGCTTTTCTTTTTGTTTCCGTTCTCCATTCAATCTACTTTTGTTTCACTTTTAAAAACTGAAAAGAAACAGAAAACAGACAAACAGAATGAAGCTGAAGGTCTTCAGTTTCAATTTACCTCTATGGGCACAAAAACTGAAACTTTCTTTTTCTGTATAGCTGCTCCCACGACGTGTTACTGCAGGAAGGAGATGGACGTACCTGAAGACGGACGTCTCCCTCCAGCGCTGATGAAAGAACACATGACCGGCAATGGAGCCGGTCACATGTTCTTTCCTTCGGCGCCGCAGAGAGACGGCCATCTTCAGGTACGTCCGTCTCCTTCCTGCAGTTACACGGGCGCCGATGCGCCCATATGACTGAGGCCTGAGTCAACATCCAGCAGATTTGAAAGCTGTGCCGCAGGTCATGTTATGCTGCAATATTCTGCATCTGCTATAGATTTTAGTAGGATCCGCAGCATGTTTCCACCCTTTCAAGTGAAGGCGTAAAGTCTTCTGCGGATCCGTATGAAATGTGTACAGTTAGTTTTGGATTCACCGTGGGATTTTTGTGTTTTACTGTTTCTGCTAAATATCCTACAGCATATCCGCCACTTGTGAACGCACCCTAAGAAGCTTTTAAGACTTTGCTATTAACTCTCCTTTGTTTTTACTTCAGGTTTTTGTGGAAACTTTGGATAAATGCTTTGAAAATGTATGTGAGCTGGACCTGATTTTTAATGTGGATAAGGTGAGTTATCGGTTCACTCCTAAAATGCATTATTTTACCCTCCTCTTAATGATTTTTAGCACAATGTCCTACACAGAGATATCTGTATCTCTATAAACAGCCTTTCTTAAAGTACACTATGCTACAACTGCAACTGCATACACATGGCTGTATTTTGCCTGTGGTTGCTGTACTGCGGTCAGATTTTACAGCAATGAAAAACTGCAGCCAGAAGGGATGCATGCCTCATCTTAACTTAAAGGGGTTGTCCCGCGAAAGCAAGTGGGTCTATACACTTCTGTATGGCCATATTAATGCACTTTGTAATATACATCGTGCATTAATTATGAGCCATACAGAAGTTATTCACTTACCTGCTCCGTTGCTAGCGTCCTCGTTTCCATGGAGCCGTCTAATTTTCAGCGTCTAATCGCCAGATTAGACGCGCTTGCGCAGTCCGGGTCTTCTTCTTTTCTGAATGGGGCCGCTCGTGCCGGAGAGCGGCTCCTGGTAGCTCCGCCCCATCACGTGCCGATTCCAGCCAATCAGGAGGCTGGAATCGGCAATGGACCGCACAGAAGAGCTGCGGTCCACCGAGGGAGAAGATCCCGGCGGCCATCTTCAACCGGTAAGTAAGAAGTCACCGGACCGCGGGGATTCAGGTAAGCACTGTCCAGTTCTCAGTTTTAACCCCTGCATCGGGGTTGTCTCGCGCCGAACGGGGGGGCTGTTGAAAAAAAAAAAAAACCCGTTTCGGCGCGGGACAACCCTTTTAACTCCCGCACTCTGGAGCCATCACAGGACAAGTGTGTGTGTGTGTGTGTGTGTGTGTGTGTATATATATATATATATATATATATATATATATTAAAAATTTTTTTTTTTTTTTGGTACCATATTTATCTTTTCCAATTTATTGGGGAGTGCCCGCTCAGGACCAGCCTCCCTGGATCTCTTCCCTCTACCCCTCCTTCTGTTACCCAGCTAGCTGCTTGATCATCCTGCACTCCCGTACTACCATCCACCCGCACATTTACCCCAGCAAGTGTCCGCTCAGTGAGCAGCAAACTCCTTTCCATATAGTCAGTGGATCTTAGTGCTGCAAGCTGCTCATTTAGATCCAGGATCTGGGCTTCCAAATGTGCAACATGCTCACATCTCATACAGCAGTATGGACCCGGCTGTTCAAGGACTGCATACATGGCACAAAATGTACACTGGACGTACATTGTCAATTATGCAGCACATTCTAAATGGCAATTGTACAAACGAGTAGATAAAGGTAATCTATGCAAAAATTCAAATAGATAAACCGTAAATAAATACTAGTGACTCTTCCAAAGTCCCTAATCTCAAGTCACACACTTAAGGAAACCACACTCCCTTATGTTTGCTTTATATGGCTCTTATGTGTAATTTATCTCAGAGGTGCATTGCCTAGAAGACTCCATGCTCCAACTTAGTGGTCTCCATAAAGAGAAGTCGTACTGCCCCAGATGCACATCAGAAGCCTCTCGCTCAGCCATCTAGGACCTTATTTTGAACAGACGAGGGACGAGAACCCCGAAACAGCTATTAAAGGAGTTGTCCCACGAAAGCAAGTGGGGTACAGCACCAATTCCTTGAAAAAAAAATAGAAAATTTCCAAAATGAGTAGCATTTGTTGTTTTATTTAGTTACAATTTGTGGTCTAGTTTTGTTACAGTTTCTGTATATTTGTGGTCAAATGTTTAAGATTGACACACATGTTCATTTTCACAAAGTTAGCCGCTTCAATATTTTTTAGCTTTAAAGGGGTCGTCCTGTGAAAGCAAGTGGGTCTATACACTTCTGTATGGCCATATTAATGCACTTTGTAATGTACATCGTGCATTAATTATGAGCCATACAGAAGTTATTCACTTACCTGTTCTGTTGCTAGCGTCCTCGTCGCCATGGTGCCGTCTAATTTCAGTGTCTAATCGCCCGATTAGACGCGGTTGCTCAGTCCGGTCTTCTCCCTGGTGAATGGGGCCGCTCGTGCCGGAGAGCTGGTCCTCGTAGCTCCGCTCCGTCACGTGTGCCGATTCCAGCCAATCAGGAGGCTGGAATCTGCAATGGAACGCACAGAGCCCACGGTGCACCATGGGAGAAGACCAGCGGTGCATCGTAGGTGAAGATCCCGGCGGCCATCTTGCTAAGGTAAGAAAGAAGTCGCCGCAGAGCGGGGATTCGGGTAAGTACTAAACTGTTTTTTTTTTTTTTAAACCCATCCCTTGTGTTTGTCTCGCGCCGAACGGGGGGCCTATTGAAAAAAAAAAAAAAAAAACGTTTCGGCGCGGGACAACCCCTTTAATGTTTCCTCAGGCCAGCCTCACACGTCAAGAAAATCTTGCAAGATCTGTGCATTGTGAGATGCACAAATATGAACCCTGTTCTTTTGAATGGGGTCATACACATTAGCGATGGTTTCCTGCATCCAACCACAATGCGATGCGGGAAACAAATCGCGGCATGTTCTTTCATGCTGCTTAATCTCACATTGCAGCCCCATTGTCTTCAATTGAAGATAATAGGAGAAACTCTGCGATCCTCTGCCGCGGGTGTCACAGTTTCGCTGGAGGATTCCCCCAACGTGCTTGAAGGCTGCTTTGCCGTGAAAACGCTCCACATTCATGGGGATTTCACATGGATGGCGAGCGTGATATGGAGGTGGGATTCACAGCCCCACATTGCTCTCACCCATGTCAAGTTAGCCTTATGAAGAAGATTCTGGTTTATATCCCTAGTCATGTTAGCTTGGACATAGACTTATGGGGAAGCTACCTTCCACTAGGTGGCACTGCAGGGGCATTTGTTTCATCTCCTATCTGCATGCCTAGTGCAGGGCATACTGAGTGGTACACCAAAGAGAATCTCAGGCCCCGCACTTGGCATAGCACAGTATATCAACTCTACCCACGGTTCTCCTTTAAGGAGTAGAGTACGACATACAGCTTGAAACACATTTTCTTCTGTGAAATCACAACAACCAAGTAGACAAAGAATCTACTTTTGTTCTTTTTTTTTGGCCTTACTGCTTAACATGTAAATATTACTTTGTCATAGCAATGGCACAAATTCCTTCCTTGATCTCTGATTAATCAATAAAATGGCAATAAAGTAATCTAAGACACATTATGCCCTAGTTAGAAGTTAAATAGCAGGTAAAAGACCTGCAAATTACTGTTGCGATGCTTTTATGGCCCCCTGTAATTCCGTTATCGCTTCAGATTTAAAAAAAATGCTGACATTTATTTTCTGACTTGTTCCTGAAAAGAAAAAATGGCCATTCTTTTTCCCATGCGCTGAAAAAACAGCTTTATAGACTCGTGTGACAACCTGCATTATTGCCTTAATAAAGTTAATATGTTCTTAGTTATATCTACTGGACTGATAACGCAATGGTTTATATAGGTGCGTGCAGATTCTGCTGCCAGCTTCTACCCTGTGGTGCTAGAGGTGTATATGCTGGGTGACTGTAAGGCCCCCTGTCCACGGGCATGGCGGTATTCCATCCGCCCGGGAGCAGGAGCCGGCAGACGGATCTCCGCTGTCAGCCTATCTGACAGATAGGCTGACCGCGCAGAATCGCGGCAATTCGCAATGATTCTCCGCTTGTGGACACAGGGCCGGCGCTTTTTCATAGCAACGCTAAGGAAAGCTTTAGACAGCGTGACTCGCCGGCAATTTACCGCCGGTGGAATCACGCCCGTGGACGGGGGGGCCTTACTCTAGTGTTGTGGGTGATGTTTAAAACCAACATGATGTCTAGTAGTAATGCTCGTATTATCCAACTGCTTTTAATTGGGTAAAGAGTGACTGAAAAAATACACCCCATAGACTAATGCAGGGGGACAGCCGTCCCCAGATTTAGGAGCCTGTCAACAATTTGGCAAACAGAGTTTGTTCCTATTTTAGCTAAGTCTTTATACTGTAATTTCCGAATTCTATAGCTACTGTTTGTATACAGTGTGAAGAAACAGCGGTAGAATTTTTATTATCTGGACTTTCTACCGTGGTTCCCTGAAAATAAGACCTGCTTCATAAAATAAGCCCTGCCCTGATTTTCAGGGGGCGGGGCTTGAAATAAAAGCCGTACCCCAAAATAAGCCCTAGCTACACTGCATTGGGGAAAAAAAAAAAGCAATGCATTACCTAGCAGGCGCCGCTCGGGGCCCTCTTGCTGGTCTCTGGAGTTCCAGCAGTCTTGCTTGCAGTTTTCAGCCGCCAACAGAAGATTGCTTGCTGGTAACGAGGTTTGTAAACCCCGCCTCCAGCAAGTGATGGCTCTGTTTGGCTGGGCCGTGGCACCCGAGAACCAATCACTGAGGCGCTCGATGAACCAACCGCATCCATCGAATTGAGTTTATGGAGTACTGCATTGATTGGCTGAGCCGTGACGCTTGAGAACCAAACTGAGCCATCACTTGCTGGAGTCGGGGTTTACAAACCCAGTTACCAGGAAGTGATCTTCTGTCGCGGGCTGAGAATTACAAGCAAGCCACCCGGCAGCCGCTTCGCTTCACTGCGGAGGTTCTCTTCATCTCCTGCTGCGGTGCCATGCAGGAAAACATCGCACATGTGAATGAACCCATTCAATAGAATCGGTTTCATGGTTGTGCGTCTCGCAATGCACAAATCTCGCACGATTTTCTCACCAGTGTGAAGGAGCCCTCGCGGTTTTTCATTCTAGTATGAGACAGAGTAGGAGCATATAAAGGGAGGACCTGCTGGGAATTTTGTATGTATATTGTACAACCTCAACTTAAAAAAGAATTGCAATGCTGTGTAAAATGTAAGTGGGAATTATAAGGAAAGGAGACTGCCCTAGGGTATATCTGGTTGTCCATTGACAGAGGCGCCGCAGAAGGCAGCCAAAATATAAGCTTCCAATAAGCTGCTCTGCTGATCGTGCCTCAATCACAATTGTGACAAAAGCTGGAAATGTCAGAGAAATGTCTTGATATTCACATAGCACGGGAGCTACTATGTTGTGCTGCTATGCCGATTGTGCACCAATCACAGCCATGACCGAGGTTAGAAGTGTCAGAGAAGTCTCTAGTATACACACACAGCATGCTGTGACTGCTGGCAGCCAGTAATAGGACACAAAGGGTGTGAGGTAATAGAGGTGCCATACAGGCAGCCTGGATATAATTTTCCAATGGACCGCAATGCTGATTGTGCATAAATCACAGTAGTGACAGAGAATGGAATTGTCAGAGAGGTCTCTGTCAAACCACAAGGAGACTGCCTAAATGCCTAGCTATCTATAAATTAGACTTTTGACGCCAGAGAGCAGCATAAACTCAAGTGAGCAAGTTTTCCATCAATATGTTTTAGTGTCATTCCATATTAGAATGGGAAAATTGAGCGATTGCGAGTGACTGGGAGCGAGGCCTGGTGATTCTTGCTTGACTGGTTGTGGATAGTTTTTCAAAAACGGCCAACCTCATGTAGTTTTCTTGCACAATGGTGTGGAGAGTCTATAGAAAATAGTGTGATGTAAGAAAAAACATCCATTGAAAAGGTAATCCTATGGATGTAAACAACTCGTCAGTGAAAGGGGTCAAAAGAGAATGTCAAGAATCGTTCTGTTGAACAGGTGGTGCGCTGTCAAGTGAATTCGAAATGCCAAAGGAGGTGCAACGTGCTACTAGGTGGGTTTTTTACTAATAAGGTGGCCATTCAAGGTATTGGAGTATGCTGCAAACGTACATCCATTGTGTTGTAAGAGCTGAAATCCATGAGCTAAGGGTACTGGTATGTGTGTGACCTGACCCCGATGGCACAATATCCTTTCTGGCTGGCCCATCCCGTCACTCATTGAGCGACGGGATGGGCCAACTCATTACAAATTGGACTTTTTACAAGTTTTATAGATGTTATTAAGATGTTTACCCTCAGCTTATCACGGTTTTTTCCTTTCTTTCATTGCTAGACGAATGAAAAGGAAGTTGTGTCCTTTCCTATACTTTTTATGGGCTATGAGAGGGCTTATGTACTTCATGCTCCCTGTGCATCATTTCCTCTATTAGGATTTAGCAGGCGACTACCATACTAAAATGTGACTGTAGGTATTGCGCACTTGTCAGTAGGAGATTACCATGGTTTGACCTTGACTTATGCATTACATTTTAAGAACACTCTCTTTTAATGCTAATTTCAATAATGGACATTAAACAGGAAAGATGTAATGTTTGCACTTGTAATGGCTGTAGTAAACTAGCTAGTAGGAAGTCATGCTTAGAAATCCATGCAGTGCTTTATCGCTCCAAAGTTGACCTTATCGGTCACTGCAGATGATTCTGAAAATCCTTATGGGAAGACTTTGCTCAGATTTTACTGCCTACAAGTCCAACCCCCCCCCCCCTCCCCCCCCCCCCAACGAGAATATTTACTGGTGATTCTAGTAGGATTTCACCTCCTGAATTCAAATATGTCTTTAGAAGTTTCCATCAGGCTGGGATGTTTTTGTGACGCACATTTCAAGTATTATAAAATTGGTACTTGTGTAAGTCAAAAGAACGTGAACTACAGTTTACCTAGAAATTCTGATGATTGACGGGAATATTTTGCTTCCGGAATGTCTCTCTTCATGGTCCAGCAATAGGCAGCCGGCATACTGGGATTCCACTTGCCTTGGTACCTCTGGTCCATCGTAGAGATCTGCTGGTGGAGACGCTCGCCATGCTGGTCACTGACAGACCCAAGAATTTCCAGGAAGAAGTCCAGGTGGGAGTCCAAGAAGTGACGTTTTAAGGACATTTTGCATCCCCTAGCTTGGTCTGATTTCACAAGATCATCACTAGATCACACTAGTTCTCTGATTTATGATTTACCAGAAAAGAGACATTTGTGAATGACAACCAGGCTGCATTTTGCAATGGATTTAGCAGCTCCTGACATTTTTCATCATCCATCACTGATCTTATTTGTGGCCCTATAAAAAGTCCTTCTTTCAGTTTCGAATCACTAAATTTGGGAAATTTCAAATTCTTAAATGCTGTCGAGTTTCTATCACTTGCCTTTTATAGATTGTTTCATCAGTCCTAGTTTTTATATGCAGGGGAGGCAATGCTGTCCAGGAATAAGAGGGGCGCGTTTAGGCCATTGTTTTTGAATATAGTGAGACTTCCTATCCCTGCTGTCCCATTCACATAAGGACACTAAATAGAACGGTAATTCATCCAATGGCAAACCATAAAGAACACCTAAATTGAAAAGCAAAAATAAGTGTCTCAAAAGAAACCCTGCCTTATGGAAAAATGCTACCAACATATTTGAATTGAGGTGAAATACTACTATTTAAATATTCTTGTGAAAAAAAAAGTCATGTTGACCAGTGTTATTGATGTCCTTTCACTTAGTATGGCTCCATATGTTTACTAGTGACCTATCCTGCACCAGTCCATCAAATTTAATTTCCTATTGATTTAATTGAAAAAGACATGCTTGGGTATGAGTCGTATGAAACCACCTGCTAGGTAATTATGTATTGTTTTTATTAATGTATCTTAAGCGCAGTTGATCCTGCTCCCTCCCTGCTTGATCTTGGTGTCCTTTAGAACTAATCTACGTGTCAGAGCTCCTCCACCTCTTTTGAGAATAGCAACTCAAGTCAGCATGCACACACATGCACGAGTGTTTCCAATACCATCTTAAGAATCGGCAAGCCCATGCTGTCAAACTCTCCTCATTATAGCATATATATATGAGAGATTGTGGTTGGTTGCATGAACATGTAATTTTTTTTATTTTTTCACAAACTGGAAGAAATGTTTGAACAAATGATGGATCGTCTTTGTAGGTGATTTTCAAGGTGGCTGATGGGCTTAGGTTTTTCAGTTTCAAGTTTGTCTGCGTGCAAATGTAGATTATTTTCTGCAAATCTGCATCAAAATCCACATTGCATGCTGATTTTCCCACCTAATTTGATAAAGCAAAAGTCATTTTGATGATCTGCAACATAAATTGCTATGCGGTGCACTTAAAGTCTGCATATGTCAATTCCTCTGTGGATTTTGCTTGCACTGTTTGAATGAGATTTCTTGAAGTGACTCCCTGGTTTGGGGACAAAATTATGTCCTCGGACAGGAGGGGTGGGGGTGTTTTATTACCTGTGGTGGTTCTTCTCTGTTTCCTCTACAATCCCCGGTTTTCAGCCATCCAAGATCTGTGATTGGCCAGAACTGCTGAGAGCAGGTTATAGCGCATTAGTAGCTTTATTAAAAGCAATGGGCCTCAGATTTGATACAGATTCCATGTCAAATCCACAGCAAAAAAAACATGTAATCCTACCCTAAAAAATAAGAATTGTTCCTAAAACATGCCATTTTCCTAATTTATGGAGATATGCATAATTTACACATTTTGCATGATGGTGTTTTTATCTGGGACGCCCTTCAATTTTGAAAATCTTGAAAACTGTAAAGCAAACTTTTTATAAAAAAGATGTAATTTAATGGTAAAGGTGTGATCTGAGCCAATATCAGTGATTGCTTTCTTCTGTGCCTGCAGGTACATTACATACTACATGAAATGGTGATGGGTGGGATGGTTCTGGAAACAAATATGAATGAAGTTGTGGCGCAAGTAGAAGCCCAGAATAAGCTGGAGAAATCTGAGGTGAGTATCTATGAAGTACTGCAAACTTTTTTTTTTTTTTTATATTGTGTTACTGGAATTAAAGGGCCACTCCAGTGATAACACATTTTTACATTCTTACTCCCCTCACCTGATAGCCTATCACACCCCGGAGGTCTCCACTATGTATTCCAGGCACTTACATGCAGTGCAGCCTCCTGTCAACCATTATCTTGAGTTAGATTTGTTTCCCCCATATATCCCATGATGCAATCAGCCCAACAATAGCTAGGGTTATTCCATTCTACCTGCAGGGGGACAGTTTAATTATCATTACTTCAGGCTAACTTCACACAGGTGAGCAATATTTTTATCTCAAAACTGCCTCGCATCACTCCGGGGTAGTAGTAATCCTCCACTGCGGCTGACAGCCATAGTGGGGATCGCAGAGTTTCTCCCATTGTTTCAGTGGGGAAAACCTTGCATTGCACCACATGCACCTAAAATGTAGTGCGATGCTGCCACCGACCCCATTGGAAACAACCGGTGATGCGATACTCACTTCTGATCCACAGGGCATAAGCTTACGTCCTGTTGTGTTAAGTACCCCGCAGCCTGGACGTAAACTCACGCTCTATGGCATTAAGGGGTTAATAAATTGCCAGCACTGTATATTATGTGCTTTTTCAGACAAAACTAAACTAGGCAGTAAGAGTTGAGGTATTGGACAGTGGTTACACATTGACAGCCATTGCTCTAGACAGCAGCATTAGCAGCATAATAAGTTAGAGTAACTTTGACCATACAAGAGCGCTGTGGTAGTGGGTTACAGAGCATCTGTTAGGAGTTTAATCAGTGGGATGATTAAAAATGGAAAATATAGTTTAGATTTACCATTTTTCCCTATCATTGTGCATATTGAACACTTGTAGGCAATACAATGATGTGTGTTTTTGTCTAGTACAGCATTGCTATTCATAAAGGGACCTTCGCTGTGACTTCCTGCTGCGTCACTCCATGTTGGTTTTTGTGGAAAGGACCAGATCTCCACACACTTTTTTTTTTTTGCCTTGGTGCAAGGTCCCTCAGTTGTGCTTCTCAGTTTGCATGATATTACAACTAGAATTTCCTTCATAGAGACAATTAAGACCCATTTAGACAGAACGATTATCACTCAAAAGCCATCTTTTGACGGAGTAAATCTATGGCCGAGTAAACTTTTTTTTATTTGGGCGAACGCCCCCGGGATGATGGACAGTAGGGCCAGCTACGGGAACACTGCTATCTTGTTTCGAGAGACTTGCTCATAAATCTGAAAGACTATGCCCCAGAAACTTCTAAGTGCCGGGTACTCCCACCGTGTATGTGAACCATAGTTGCGGTCCCAGAGCCGCATCTCCTGCAGCAGTCCAATACTGCAGGGTATATACGATAGACGAGGTCAGGATATCTGTACCATCTGGTAAGCGGCTTGTAGTTTTTCTCTTGAGCTGTGCAAGCCAGAGGTAGTCTATGGGCGAATGTGAAGGCTCTATCCCAATCAGAGTCCCAGATCTCCACAGCCAACTCCCTCTCCCACATTCTGGGAAACGAAGGATAGCCCAAGGCGGCCTGTTCTAGCAAGATGTTATAGATCTTCGAGAGGGTGTTGGTAGGGGGGATCCTTTTTTAGGAATAATTCTTCAATCAGGGATGGGGGAAGGTGTAGCTGATGGGTCCCCGAGATGGTCTTTATAAAGGAAGACAACTGTAAGTACTCTAGCCAGGAGAGCCTTGTTTCTGGGTGGGCAGCTTTGTAGCATAACAAATGCAGGCAAGTTAAAGTCGGTGACCACGTCACAGTACCTTACATCCGAGTCCTGCCACTCCAAGAATTTGGGTTTACCCATACCAGTGGGGAAGGATGGGTTGTGGAAGAGAGGAGCCAGTGCGTCGATTTGGATTGGGAGTTCTCCCTTAGTTGCAAGTTTATCCAACGTGTCCAAGCAGATAGCTGATAAGGATGTGTGGGCAATGGAAGGGGGCCTATCCTTAGGGGGCACCGTGGTAAAATGCAGATATAGAGCGATGCCAGTGCCGCCTCCAGACCAACCTATTGTCTTGTGCGGCTGCCAAAATGCCAATAAAGTGTTCTAATCGGAATCACTACCTTTATAGTATAACTTAAGTTCTGGCATACCTGGCCCCCTGTCCTTGGAGCGAGTCAGAGTCCTACAATTAGACAGCCATTCAGCCCCCCGCGCACACACACCCTCACACACACCCTCACACACACCCTCACACACACCCTCACACACACCCTCACACACACCCTCACACACACCCTCACACACACCCTCACACACACCCTCTCAGTATCTGTTTAAAGAATTGTGAGGGAACCTCTTTAGGGAGTGTTTGAAACGAGTACAAAAAGTGTAGCACAACATCCATTTTCAGGACGTTTATTCGTCTGATCCAAGACCTGACCCAGATTTTAATCATGTAGACAAGGCCTAACTTTCTGGGTGACTTTTTTCAGAATAAGCATGAGAAGTAGTAGTATTTCTAGCCATTACAGCATATGAGTTGTACTGTATTTGGCATTTTTCACTAGTTTTCCCCTCTGCAGGCTATGTATCTAATTGTTGGTTTTGAAAGAGCTGATGGGTGGAGACTGCTAGCTGCAATATTTTTTTTTTTCTTTACACAGTTCAAACATATGAGAGCAGGATCTCTTCTTTTCTCTGCACACCCTCATAAGTAACAGCCGCATGGGGGTCATTATTCAGCAGTACCGAGCAGTGTAGCTGTGAATCCAGCGAGATGAAGCATAGATGCTGCAGCTTCTTCTCTCTGTGAGTCTACCTGCTTCTTCACTCACTCCAGCAGCTCCTCCTGTCTTCCATAGACGTCTAGGGGCAGCATGAGATGGCACCCTCCTCCACTTCCTGTAAACCACATCCATATCTCTGTTACTAGGGACTGATTTCACATGACAACAGGCAGTGTACAGTACATAATATGGAAGGGGGACCCCTAGTGTCCAGCACTTTAGAGTGATTCTTTTTCTTGCAGCACAAAAGTGTAATTTTGGTATATAAAGGTGATTTACACTAGTGATCATGTTGCACAAGTTTGTTGAAAAGTTAGTGACTGTTTAAGACAGATGATCAATCAGACAACTTCATTTGCCCTTATTTTTACATCCTCTTCATTGGCACTCATAGTATGACTGTTACATAGTTACAGCTCATGTATTGTAGTATATGTTACTTATAGCATAGCTATTAAGGTAATTGGTTTAGATGTACGATGTCCAGAGGCTTGGTATTTTTAGGAATTGTATGAGGTTAGAAACCACTTCCCATGTGTCTGAGCTGTATTACCCGCCTGTAGACAAGAGTGACGCTCTTGAGGGAACATGGTACTAAGAGAAGTTTATGGCATGCACACTACCTCTATCTGGACTCTGCTTGAATTTATGACTGTCTGTTATCTGACTGTGCAGAAAAAGATTACTTCCTTAGATCTTGTTCCATCATAAATGGTTTTATATAACATGATCTGTCATAATCTTCATGACTACCTCTAGTTAATGAAGAACATGTTCCTGAATGCCCGGCACCAGGTCATTGCTTAAATTCACATTTAAACTATCTTTTCCTAATTATCTCATTAGGTCAGTGTACTAAAGTGTACGCTGCGCATTTCTGGTACAATTTTATTTTATCCTTTGAAACCGCAGCTTCTTTAAGAATCCTCCTCCTCTTCCTCATGACGGCTATTTATGATGTCTAAATTATAAGATTTAACTCCTCCAGTAGATCTGTAGCTGTTCGGCAGGTGGATTTCAGTAGATTAGTGCGGTTTAGAGATTCCTAACCTATTAAGCTTGAGAGCCACATGGAAATATGTAACAGTTAGGCTGGGTTCACATAGGGCGGATTTGCCGCAGAAATTCCGTCCGGTATTTCACCGCAGCAAATTCACCTGCGGCCGCTAATCCCGGTATTAGCCAGCAATGTAGAGGAGATTTCCCAAATATCTCGTCCACACGTGACGGCAAATCCATCGCGGCAGAAGCCAGCGTTGTGGCGCGGATTCGCCAGCCGCAGCATGTTTGCGTTTTTTTTTTTTAATTTTGCTGCAGCTGCGCTCTCCTCTATGGGAGCGCCAGCCACAATTGAAAACAGTGCGACCAGGCCACTTTAAAACCCGCGGCTAAGTGCCACGGGTTTTGAAGCAGCTCTTTCCCGGCAGAAATCTCCCGTTTTCCCGATTTGTGCTGGGAATACAACCTGTGTGAACCCAGCCTTGGAGTTCAGCAACATTCAATGTTATGGAAATCTTTGTGCATGAAAAATTAATACAAGCATATCTTACTAAGTCCGGGCTCACACGGGCACACAGTATTCCGCATGCGGGAGGCCTGCAGCAGATTCCGGCTGTGAGGCCGGCCGGTGACCCTGCGTACCGGATTTTCTCGTGTTGCAGATGACTGCGGCGGCTCGCTGTCCGTGTCCGTCATGTAAAGTATAGGTTTTTTTTTAAAGGTTTGTACTTCCGGCGCTTAGCGATGACGTGGGCACCCGCAGCCCATACACAATGATAACTGCGTATGGGCTGCGGGACAGACTGCCTCCCTTGACTTCAACAGAGTCCGGCCGCGTGGAATCCCCAGGAAAATAGAATCCTGCTGTGATTTTTTTTTTTTTTTTTTTTTCTTTTTCCCTTCACTCGCAGAATACACAATTCGTATCCGTGAGTCTGAGCAATGCTTTTACATGCTTTTCAGTGCCTGCAATTGGAATCCGCCTGTGTGAGTTCGGTTAAGTCCCTGTTGAAAATAATGATGCATTTATCTGTTTGTTGCACTGAGTTTTCCATGCATTTAGAAAGCCTTGCAGGCGGCTCTCCTACAATTCAAATCTCTATCTTGGGGGGGCATTGCCAGCACTGATCAGCTGGTCTCTCTCATGAATACACAAGCTTGGCCCTCCTTCCCCTCTTTCTCGACTCTGCTCTCCTCCTCCACCATACCCCAGCACTGTTATACAGCCCTTAATAATGGCTCAGTGGAGAGGCAAGGAATGCAGGTTCACAACACAGGAGCAGGTTGGGGGTGAACGGTTAGTTTAGTCTGAAGCCCCTTGGAAAATAATACTAGTGTAGAAATCAAACGTTCGGGAATTTTTAATGAAAACAAAATACAAAAAGTCTTAATTTCCAGAAACTAAAGAATGCAAAGGTGTACCGAATCCGTAAAACGCTACGGGAGTCTCACACGACTTTACCAATCTGTGTGAGCCGGCAGAGACTGCGTATAGCAGCAAGTGCATTGCGCATGACATCGTATCTGGCGCTGCGTGGTACCCCGAGAAATGGAGCATGCTGGGAACTTTTTCTCGCGTACCCAGACACATTTATTACATGGTAATGTGAACGGATCAATGAAAGTCCATTTACTTTCATGGACTTCATTCACCGCGGTCGTAATGCAAGCCAAAATCACGGCTGTGCGGGAAAAAAATGTTAAAATCATGGCAAATATCAAACCAGGAAATTGTTGTTCATGCTAACAGTAGAATTCCTCTCAATTTTCTGTTTACCTATCATTTGATTTGTCCATTTTTGTCTAGTCAAAAGCTGTATACAGCACCGTGACGGTATGGCTAACATGATTACCTTACAGCTTCGGCATTCTGTTTCATTAACCAAGGTCAACTCCAGCTTAACGTTTGTAGGGGTTTCCTCAGTGTATTGCAGTTTACAAATTCCAAAAACATAACAGGTTTATTGGCTTCCTGTGGAATTAGCTCAGATGTATGTAAGATGGGAAAATTAGATTGTCAGCCCATTAGGCAGTAATGGCATTTTCTGCAATTCTGTACAGAGAATATTGCCAACATACATACAGTAAATGTGGTCATTGACTTCTCAGTTCCTGGGTTTGTCCAGCCCTCATATACAGCCAATACAGTATGCAATGTGTGCATATCATGTAGCTAAGATGGCAGTGAAGATGCTCTATAGAGCTGGGAATTGCTTATTGTTGAAATTCCAAATCACACAAAAACTATAGGAATCCATTCTGCTTTTTGTCTCTGGCAGAAACTAATAAACTACAGTCTTGGCCAAAAGTTTTGAGACTGCTACTATAAACCTTTGTGAAAACCAACATTTTTGTAAAATTGCATTAACTTGATTGTTATGAAGAGTAATCAGATGACTCGCAATAAACTCCAAAGTCATTCTTTGCCATGGAAATTTAACTTCGTCACAAAAACCCCATTTTCGCAGAATTTCAAACCTGACACAAAATGGCCTGCTAACAATTTAGTGATCTTGTCATTCGCTCAGGAGAAAGTGTTGGTGAGCGCAAGGTTGCTGATATCACACTGTCATGCTGATTGAATTATAAGCGCAGACTGGTTGCTTTAATAGGGGGTTGATTCTTGAAATCATTGTCGTCTTCTGTTTACCATGGTTACTCCTGAGAAAATGCAGTCATCATTGCTTTGCATCAAAATGGTTTTACAGGCAAGAACATTGCTGTTTGTAAGATTGTTCCTAAATTAACCATTTATCGAATCAAGAACTTCAAGGAGAGAGGTTCAGTTGCTGTGGAGAAGGCTTTAGGGCGCCCAATAAAGTCCAGCAAGTGCCAAGACCATCTCCTGAAGAGGATTCAGCTACAGGATCAGTTCAGCATCGGTGCAGGGATGCTCAGGAGGGGCAGCGGGCAGGTGTCAGTCCATCTGCACACACAGTGAAGCAAAGGCTTTCAGAAGCTGCCAGGTGTCAAGAAGAGCAGCAAAGAAGCCACTTCTTTCCAAGAAAAGTATCAGGAACAGACTGACGCTCTGCAGGAAGTACAGGGATTGGACTGATTAAGTCCCCTTAAGAAGGTTTGGGACATCTTGAAGAATGATCTTCTGGAGAAGAAAAGGTGAGCGCCACCATAAGCTCGCTGTCATGCCAATAGGAAAGCTTTGCCATGTTCTCGCTCCCAACCATCCGGGAGCAATTTTGTGATGAACAATGCTTTTTCCAGCATGATGGAGCAGCATGTAACAAGGAAAAAGTGATAACCAAGCGTCTTCGTTAACAAAACATTGACATTTTGGGTCCAAGGCCAGGAAACTCCCCAGATCTCAGCAGGTGGACAAACAAAACCACAGAAAATCGTGATAAACCCCAAGCACTGACTAGATTGCCATCATTCAGGATTTGGCCCAGAAGCTGATATCCAGGGTGAATTGCAGAAGCCTTGGGCGGGTGGGGGGAAGGATCAGCACTGTAAATATTAAATCTTTGCCTAAACTTGATGAAGTTTGTCAAAAGTTTAAAAACGCATGAAATGCTTATAATTGAATATCAGTATACCATAGAACCATCTGACTTAAAGGGGCTGTCCCGCGGCGAAATCAAAAAAATTTTTTTTCTACCTACCCCCACATTGTGCCCCGTTAAAAACAATCCCTTTGTTATTTAAAAAAAAAAACGCTTACCTGCATCCCCGTTCGGGCAGTTTCTTATTTTCTTCTTTTAAAGATGGCCGCCGGTCCTTTCCCAAGGATGCACCGCGGTTTTCTCCCATGGTGCACCGCGGGTCTTCTCCCATGGTGCACCGTGGATGTCTTGCGTTCCACTGCCGATTACAGCCACCTAATTGGCTGATCGGCACCACGTGACGGAGGCGGAGCTACGATGACGATGCGCAGACCAGCTCTCCGGCGCAAGCACGCCGGAGCGGCCCCATTCAACAGAGCATAAGAGCGGACAGCGCAAGCGTGTCTAAAGAAGCCAGAAGATGCAGAAATTAGTCGGAGCCATGGAGACGGGGAAGCCAGCAACGGAGTGGGTAAGTGTATAACTTCTGTATGGCTCATATTTAATGCACGATGTACATTACAAAGTGCATTAATATGGCCATACAGAAGTTGTATAACCCCACTTGATTTCACGGGACAACCCCTTTAAAGCTAAAAAATATTGAAGCGGCTAATTTTGTGAAAATGAAAATGTGTGTCAATCTTAAACATTTGACCACAAATATACAGAAACTGTAACAAAACTAGACCACAAATTGTAACTAAATAAAACAACAAATGCTACTCATTTTGGAAATTTTCTATTTTTTTTTCAAGGAATTGGGGCTGTTTGACAGTTTACATAAAAGATCTGGAAGCTGGTGTCTCTCATTGGATTGTGAAAAACAGTTGTAACAGTATTACTTTCCAGTAAGAACGGCTGTGGTCTGTTAATCTGCCCAGTATTTGTGGCCCGGTTGGTCTCTGGTATTTTGGTCCATGTAAGCCTTGGGGCTTGCATAATATATTTTACACTTCAGTCTGCATGTCTCTTGGTTCATTGGGGTCTCTGTGCACCCAATACAATAGACTTTCTGTATTATTACTTTTAACAACATGCTGGTCCTTATTTTTAACCTGGATTAAGTTCGAAACACCAGGAAGTGGGAGCTTCTGTTCCAGTAACATATCGGCCCTTTGCCAGTTGTTCTTATGACTCATTTTTACTTTTTTTTTTGCCTTGCCATTCTGCGACTTATAACATTCTCTGTAGAGTCTGACAGAAAACACTACAGAGGGGTCTTACAGTCTAAATAACCAGTTATATTTCATCAGAAAAATAGACTTAATTTGTTTCTGGGTATATTAGTTTGTTGGTGTTGAGACACACATATGCTACAAATAGGAAGCTGTCACCACATGCCAAGTATCCAGGTTGGTTTTATGATGACTAAATCAGAACTGTTAAAATACTTGAGTCCTGAACTGTCAATTTTGTTTGGGTGGGATTCAGGGGGCTATGATGCCTCACTAAATGTTGGCTCAATGGAGCCAAGATGCTGTGTATAGATTCGGTGTATCCTTACTATCAGAGCAATCTGCCGTGAGCATAGATATTTGGAGCAATTTAGGATTAAACTGCGTTCATACTGCATTTCAGTGTCCTGCCAGTCTTTCCTTCTTGGAGTTCTGTGTAAATTGCCAAAATTGGCATCCCAATGGTACCATAGGCTTTCATTAGTCAAATGGAGACTGTTGAGGTCTTTATTTGACATGGTTTCCGTTCCTCGCTGTTTTGGAGACAGATTGGCGTAGTCGACTATACTCTATTTCAGTAATGGAACCCTATGTCTCCATTCGGAGTTCCATTTGAATGTTTTCAGTGATTCAGATGGAACCCCGAGGTGAAAAGTCTGGGTACACTCTGAAGTGCACTGTGACCCCAGTCTAAAGGCCCATTTAGACCCAACGATTATCGCTCAAAAGATGTCTTTGGAGCGACTTTTGAGCGATAATCGTTGTCATTTACATCGCAAGATGATCGCTCAAATGTTGAATACCTGATAAGACTTATCGTTGTCTTTCAGCACGCTGAAAGACAATGATGAGCGATGGTTTAGTGAAAACTGTACGATGTCAGTGCAGTTACACAAAGCGATTATCACTCAGAAGATGGCTTTGAGCAATTTTTGAGCGGTAATTGTTGTGTCTTAATGGGCCTTAACGTTGTCTGAGAACAGAGGATCATCTTGAGTTCATAACTAGCTTTGTTCTAGCGTGGCATATAAATGTGGGCCAGTCTCCTATGCTTCCATGACTGAGGCTCCTGAATTGCAGCTACCTTTTTAGTGTGGCTCCCAAAAGGCATTTATTGTCTGTTTTTATATAAGTTGTAAAACTGCTACATAGAGATGGGTCATATATTAGAGGTGTAAAACTTCATCCTCAGAAAAGGTTCAATCACACAGTCCTATGTGTCCTGACTAGTGTTCTTAAAGGCAACTTCAGATAAAACATTTTTCCATCCCTGCACCCCCTCATCTGATTGTCTGTCACACTCTGGAGGTCTCCTATGTATATTGCAGTAACTTCCATTCAGTGCAGTCTCCTGTCTGATGTTGAGATTTCTCCCTTCTTTCTTTCTCCATTCTGTACTTTCAATAATCTCATGATACATTTAATAAAGCATCACATGAGCAGCTAGCACCTGTACTATTTCTGCCTGCTGGGAGGGCAGTGTGATTATCACTACACCTGTATACATGCATAACAACCGCTACGGACCATATGTATGCAGTCAGGAGGCTAAACTATCATCTCCTTCATTATAACTGTGTGACAGGAGCCTCTAGTCATCACCAGTAACTATGATACAATTGTCTGTGTCCCCCTCTAAGCATTTTGTGCGGAAGGGTGCATCATACAGGAATTATGCTCTCTGAAAAAGCTGACTTTTTGAGCGAACGTAAAGCCAAGTAATTCTCAGGTGAACAGACTGAGATCACATGACTAACCTGAGGACCACTCCAGGACGTTTCAGCTAAAAAGGAATAACTAAACAAGGTAATAGTAGCTGACTGATTTATTGGGGGACTAGTTGCATAATGGAAAAAAAATCTCACCAGAGTGTCTCTCTTAAATTTATTCTCTCATTTACTGGGTATGAGGTGCCATTTCTAACACAATATATAACTAAATTCTTTGTGGGCTTAGGGCAGGCTTAAAGGAAAAACTTTTCCATTAAAACTTTTTTGTTTTAATTGCATAGAGGTCCATGGGAGAGTGTACATACAGCAGGCTGAAAAAACTCAGATGTTCAGACCCCATGAAATCTTCATCAGGCAACACCTTTTGGGAAGTGGAATGTTCTGAGATGTTGGGTTCCCTTTGCAGTTGGCAGTCCTGAGAGGATTTTTCTATTGTAATTTGATTATCTTGTGGTGACTTTCTTTTTTTTTTTCTTACATGAAACTTACTTCTGTTTTCAGACTGGATTCTCCGCAGCTCCAGCCAGAGCGGTTTCGGCAGTGAAGAGTATGAACTTGCCAGAATTGCCACGAAATATAAATATTGGTGACATCAACATCAAGGTCCCCAACCTCTCTCACTTGGTATAAGAGGCCAACATGTGCTGGGTTCTTGGCCCTGATACTTATCGTCATCTCAAGCTATACTGTTTCATCTCAAGCTCTGGACTGTTTCATTATTGGTATCTCATTAATGGTATTCAGAAAATAGGTTATTATAGAATTGTGACAGTTTAAAGAGAAAAAAAAACAATTATATATATATATATATATATATATATATATATATATATATATTTTATGATGGTAGGTAAATGTCTTAGTGATTCAGCTAACGATTGAGTAGACTGCACACCAAAAGCAAAGGAGGAATGTAGAAATGTTACTGGCAGCTTTCAGCAGAAACGACCTAAAATATCTATTTGCACCTTGTGTTATGCCAGCTTATACAAGTGACAAATAGCATTCCCTGCGTTTTGGACCTGAAAGCCATTTTCAACCTCATTTAGGGAGTAACCTCTTGGCTGTAAGTGTGGATAAATTCTTTTATACTTGCATAGCCGATGGGATAACAAGACAAAGTTACTCCTTCAGTACCAATACAGGGCTTCGTTCTATTTGTGCCGGAGACTTACAGATTCTATAGTTTTTGGCATGAAAAATAGCGCTGAGTCGACCAGAAGATCTCTAAGGGCCCATTTACACACAAAGATGATCGCTCAAAAGATGGCTTTTGAGCGATCATTTTGCATGGACTACTAATTAGTACTAATGTCAATTAGTAGTTTTTAATGCGTGTGAGCTGCTGGGAGCTATATTCAGAGAACAGCGGGCGGTCTGTTCTCTGGATACATTCTGTTTTTTTTCTACTGCGGGGCTGCAGCTGAGACAATGTTATCAGCGCTCCCTGTGGAGAACACAGCGTTAAGCCCCTGCTATCAGCTCTTTTGCGAAACAATGGATTTTATGCCAAACATAAAATCATCGTTCGCCAGAAAAGTGAAAAATGGGCACATTTACACGCAGCAATTATCGCTCAAAAGATTACCTTACTCGTTGTGTGTAAAATGGACTTAATAATCCCATTATGTCAGTGGCCTTCATTAGCTGCCGCTGGTGGCTGTCATGTTATGAATCGGGCACAGGGTGTGGTTTCCATTATAAATGGTAGCCACAATGGTCATGTGAGCAGAGCCTAAAGCAAATGATTGTTTTTATGTTTTTGCTTGTTTTTTTTTTTTTGTCTAAATATCTATAGCCATATTTCATTGCCACACTGATCTTCATAGGAAATAAGTTACAAGGGAATGTAACACTATATATTTATTTAGTTTTACACATTTTTATAGGTGTGTGATTTATTTATATATACGGATATATAAAAACTGGATATTTGTTAGGCTAGAAAATATTCTTGTAGTATTTCTGTTTTCCATCCTGTGGATGCTTGATTGTTTTCTGTTTCCTAATAAATGAACTGGGTAACATTAAAAGCAAGGTATAAATTACGTGTGTGGATGACTTGATTTGTTGATTCCATTAACTGACTGCCTGTAAATGAAATATCAATCAATATAACCCTTTAGGTATTTAGCTTTTTACATTTCGATACTGAACAACCAAGGGTTATGTGGACTTCTCTCAATAATAAGCCATAGTTCAAAACCTATGCACCCCTTTGTCATGAAGAAAAAAAAATATATATATATTTTTTTTTTTTTTACATGTGATAGTGGTTACCTTGACTTAAATTGTACTAGGTTTTAGGCTGCAATCTTCATTTCCTAATAGGTTTTCAGACCCCCTGATAATGCAGTTTGCAACCTGCTCCCAGTTTCAGACTTTTCTCATGTGGATATGCCCCTCACAGTTATGCATGCTGGTTGTGACGTATGTATGGCCAGGATGCTGCTGCCTTCACTAGCTCTCATGAATTGGTACAGCCTCAGCACAGATTTTCCCATTATAAAGCCCATGATGATTCTCTTCTTCCTTGTGCTTACATACACTGTCACCAAGGAATATGAATTTCCCTGCAGAGTTTTCTGTGGGGTCTTTTCTCTCTACACTCCTATAGTTCCATGTGATCTTTTCTTCCTCTTCCTACAAACCGCCTTGTGTGGTTTAGTCCATATCAGCATCCTGTGTGATCTGCCCTCCCTGAAGACTTGGATTATTCCCCAGCCTCCACACTCTGATCGGCTGTGTACATCCTCCTTATTCTTCCTGGAGCTATCTCTAACAGGGAAAGAGCCTACAGAGCCACAAGCCATGTACTGTCAGGTGAATGTAAGAAGCAGAGCAACCAATAGTATGAAAGCATTACAGGCTACAGCAATGAAATGCTAGGAAATTCTAAAAAGGGGTATTCCCATATCAGTAATCCTATTTCAATGTGTTCAAAACCACAAAAACGATGTATTCGCCCATAAGTTGTTTCTTTTCAAATCTCTCTGTTCTCCAGATATTGATTCCTCGGCCAGGGAAACAGAAACACCTCTTCTATGGAAATAAACAGCAGAGGAGGCTGGCCTTACGCATTTCTTTCATCCAAATCTGATGGCTGGGATCTCGGACTCATGCACGCAGCTTTCGTCCAGCCACCAGCTACTATTGTGCTCTGTTATCAATCCAAGGAAGTGGTTGCCTGTTTCCCTGCAACAAGCGGTAAATAACCAGAGGCAAGAGGAATCAATATCTGTAATATCTGGAGAACGGAGCATTTTGGAAATAAACATCTTATGCATTGTTTTGCAATTTCAAACACATTAAAATAGGATTCCTGAGATGGGAATAGCCCTTTAATAAAGACTATTTTAGAAAGTTGCTTATTGTCGCATCTAGGTAGCAAATGAGCAATACAAAAAACTTCAAAGCAAAGATGCTCGTACCATTTAATGAGGACACCTGTAATCAATTGATAAACATCTGGTATCTTAAAATGTGTAATGCCTTTATGAGTAGGACTAAAAGCCCTGTTTAATTAATGGCCCGTTTACACATAACGATAGCTCCAAATTCGTTCAAAGCACAAATTTGAGCAATAATGCTCGGAAAATTTGCTTGTTGGTTCGCGGTGGTTTATTGCTGACTTTCAGTCAGTGAAAAAAAAAACAATCTGTCGCTGGCTTCTCATTGCGTGTAAACGCTCGCTGCTCAGCACATCACATAGAAAGTGAAGTGCTGAGCAAGAAGCCAGCGATGTCTCTTAGTATAAACACTCTACACGAGCGCTAATGACCTAAGCGGTAATGTCAGGTCTCATGCAATCATTTAAACAACTGTTGGCCCAGGTAAAAGGGACTTAAGTATCCTTTTAGACGAAACAATCTCGTTTGATGAGTGAACAAGCCAGTGATATCATCACCAGCTCATTCGCTCATGTTCAGCTGGTTTAAACGGGCAGATTCATTGTTGACTCGTTCAACAAAAATCATTCACTTCTTGTTCAGTATTTCCCATTCACTATGTGAAACACTGAATGATCAGTGTTTTAAATGGAACGATAAGTGAGCGAGCCTGCAGAAACTGAACGAGAAGCGAATGATTCTCGTTTGTCGTTGGCTCGCGTTTAGACTTAACGATTATTGTTCACTTTCCTTAATTTGAATGATTTTTTTTTTTAATGATCGTTCTTTCTAAAAGTAAATTAAGTGCCAGTCATTGCCCTAAACCAGTTACACAACTTAGGTGTGCGCACAAGCTACGTCTTAGGAAGGCTTTAACATGTCGCTTTTATAAAAAGCTTTTTGCCAAAAATAACTCTAAGCTGCCCGGCCCTGTACTCTCGTTTTCAACCGCCCTTGTTGCTTGTTTGCTCTATTAAGACAGGTATGCTATTATAGGTCAGCTGTACTGATGCAGGAGACAGGACCGTCAAGTGGATGGGACAAATTTAGCTGCAAGCCCTACCATAATGACTTCTGCTCTGTACAGTTAGAATATATTTACATTAAATGCGTTTACAGTTTTAGGGTAATAAAGTTTAATTGGAATATAAATGAAAAGTTCTACAACTTTCTAATACGCTTTGTTTCAACTTCTCACTTTTTTTTTTTAAAGATGTTGGTTTGCAGTGAGTGAATGAGAACAATCGTTTGCATTCATAGGCTGCTAAGGTGTAAGTATTCCTTCATAACAGTCTGTTCTACAGGGTTGGCACATATAAATGTAATGCCAATATTCAAAAAGAGGTTAGAAAGTGATCTTGGAAACTAGAGACTGTTAAGACTAATGTCTATTGTGGTTAGAATGTTTGCAGGATTTTTTTGACCTGCCATCCTAGAATTCTTTAAAGAAAATAGCTATTTAACTTAATATCAGCATGGACTTATGGGGGGTCAGTCTTGTCAAATCAATCTGATCTGCTTCTATGAGGAGGTAAGTTTTAAGCTGGACTTGTGTAAGTCGTTGGATATCCTATATCTTGATTTTTCCGAATAAAAGGTTAACACATAAAATGAGACTACTTGGGCTGGGGGAAAATGTGTGTAAGTGGGTAATTGACTTAATAACTCCCATATTTCTTTTTTATTACTAACAGTACGTACTCTGATTGGATCACAATTACTACCCTGTTTCCCTGAAAATAAGACATAGCATGATTTTTCAGAATTTTTGAGGATGCAAAATGATGTTTCAGGCTTTTTGAGGATGCTTGAAATAGAAGCCCTACTCCAAAATTAAGCCCTGCTAACAGTTAATTTAAATAGTGTCCAGGCAGCTATACATGTAAAAAAGTTATATTAATTTTTGTTCAAAAAGGTTTAAGACACTGTCTTATTTTCGGGGAAACGCGGTAGTGGAGTACCACAGCGGACAGTATTGGGCTGCATTTAATATATTTATTGATGATGCTTGTAAACTGATAAATGTAAGGTTCTGCACATGTCACCATTACACACTAAACTGGAAACCACTGGGTAAAACTGATATGGAAAAGAACTTGGGAATTCTAGTTCACTATAAATTTAAAGGGATTGTCCAGTTGCAAAGTATTGATGATCTATCCTGAGGATAAGCCACTAATAGTAGATCAGAGAGGTTTGCCGCCCAGGAACACCACAGATCAGATATTTGCAGACCTGTGCGCTCATGCACTAAGCTGATATCTGCAGAATGCAGACAGCCCTGTTACCACTACAGTGGTCAGGTTTGGCATTACGTTCAAAGTTCCCATTCACATCAGAGTTGTTTCCTTCTTGCAGAAATCAGCTCGGTGCACAAGCACACTGGCCTAGCGAACAGCTGATTGGTGGAGATACCGGGACGCAGCGCCTCGCTGATCTACTACTAATAGCCTATCCTTTTAGATGAGCCCATTCTTGTTAGAACGAGCTGGTGACGTTCTCACTAACTCGTTCACGCTCGTTCGGCCTGTTTAGAGAGGCAGTTCATCGTTTAGAATCGTTCACTTCTCGTTTTGGTGTTTCACATTCCTACGTGAAACTCAGCGAGTGGTGTTTAAATGCAACAAGAAGTAAACGATCCAACGATGATTTTTAGTCATGCGGAAACTAGACTGAAAAGTACTTATTTAAACTGAACGATTATCATCAATTTAGTTTGATTGAACAGTAATAGTTACGTCTAAGCGCAGCGTAAGAGGAGATCATCAATAGTTTAAAACTGGACAAATCGTTTAATTGTAACAAGGCAGATAACATAGGGTGTTAAGAGGCATAGGTGCACATGACAATAACATACTGTAGCTTTAACATTTGACGAATCCCTACTCAAACACAACATTAAATACTGTGTACAGTTTAGAGCCCCAGTGCACAAGAAAAACCTAGTAGTGCTTGAGGAGGTTCAAAGGCGGGTAGCAAAAGTAATAAATAGAACAGAAGGACTGCAATAAAATAAAGTAAACAAATCTTATTTGCAGAGTGCCAACTTATTCCGCCGTGCTTTCAGGTAATTTATTTATTACCCCTCCACCGACCTCAAAGGGATGGAAGGCTGAGTTAACCTTGAGCCAGCTACCTGAACCATACAAAGATTGAGTTTGTAACCTTCAGGTCGTGAGTAGAGATGAGCGAGCACCAAAATGCTCGGGTGCTTGTTACTCGAGTCGAACTTCCCGCGATGCTCGAGGGTTCGTTTCGAGTAACGAACCCCATTGAAGTCAATGGGCGACTCGAGCATTTTTGTATATCGCCGATGCTCGCTAAGGTTTTCATTTGTGAAAATCTGGGAAATTCAAGAAAGTGATGGGAACGACACAGAAACGGATAGGGCAGGTGAGGGGCTACATGTTGGGCTGCATCTCAAGTTCCCAGGTCCCACTATTAAGCCACAATAGCGGCAAGAGTGCCCCCCCCCCCCCAACAATTTTTACTTCTGAAAAACCCTCATTAGCAAGGCATACTTTAGCTAAGCACCACACTACCTCCAACAAAGCACAATCACTGCCTGCATGACACTCCGCTGCCACTTCTCCTGGGTTACATGCTGCCCAACCCCCCCCCCCCCCGCACGACCCAGTGTCCACAGCGCACACCAAAGTGTCCCTGCGCAGCCTTCAGCTGCCCTCATGCCACACGCTGGCCTCATAGCCACACCACCCTCATGTCTATTTATAAGTGCGTCTGCCATGAGGAGGAACCGGAGGCACACACTGCAGAGGGTTGGCACGGCCAGGCAGCGACCCTCTTTAAAAGGGGCGGGGCGATAGCCCACAATGCTGTACAGAAGCAATGAGAACTCCAATCCTGTGCCACCTCCGTCAGGAGCTGCAAACATGGGCATAGCAATGGGGAATCCATGTGCCACACAGTATTCATTCTGTCAAGGTGTCGCATAGCTTAATCCACACTGCAAGGGGAAAGCCGTCTGCGCTCTGCCCCCTACCCAAGTCAGTCAGTGCCTTTGTGCCAGACGGGTCAAACACCGCAATGGGAACTAAGTTTGCACCAACAGCATAGGTGGGTCCTAGGAAACCCAAGACATGAACCAAAAATTGATCTGAGCAGCCAAACATGGCAGACTTGCACCACGCCCATGTCATAGGCTTCGGCCCACAGCTTCAGCAATCCTAGGCTGGAAGCGGACTTTCACTGCACCCAGGATATAGGCCTCTGCACAAACCCTCAGCAATCGCGTGCCTACAGCAGACTCCAATGCTAGCGTAGCTGTGCATGTCTCATTAGCGCTGTATTGCTCCTGTAGTTTGTCCCAATGCAGTGCCCCGGATAGTAGAGCTAACGTCAGATTAAATACAGGTGGGCTTCGGCCCACACTGCATGCCCCAGTCAGACTGTGGTTCTTTATAAGTAGACACAGGCAGGTACAACTCCGTGTGGACTGACAGCATGGGTGGGTCCCAGGAAGCCACCGGCGTTACATAAATCCCATTGCATTGCCCAGCACGGCTGAGGTAACGTCAGATTAAATGCAGGTGGGCTTCGGCCCACACTGCATGCCCCAGTCAGACTGGGGTTTTTTTTATAAGTAGACACAGGCAGGTACAACTCCCTAATGTGAAGTCCGTGTGGACCCAAAGCATGGGTGGCTCCCTGAAACCCACCGGCGGTACATAAACAAATCCCATTGCAGTGCCCAGCACAGCTGAGGTAACGTCAGATTAAATGCAGGTGGGCTTCGGCCCACACTGCATGACCCAGTCTGACTGGGGTTTTTAATACATAGACACTGGCAGGTACAAATCCGTAATGTGAAGTTCCTGTGGACCCACAGCATGGGTGGCTCCCTGGAACCTACCGGCGGTACATAAATGTATCCCATTGCAGTGCCCTGCTCAGCAGAGCTAACGTCAGATACAATACAGGTGGGCTTCGGCCCACAGTGCATGCCCCAGTCACACTGGTAATATGTACAGTAACAGTAACCGCATTGGTGGGAATGTGGTCGCGACTGCGGACCTAGTAGCGCGGTTTTATTTAGTTGGGCCATGGTGGGGGGGGGGCTCTCTTGTTGTGTCGTTAAAGGTGAAATTCTTGGACTGCCACCAGACGGACCAATGCAAAGGTATTTGCCAAGAATGTTTTCATTGTTGGAGGAGGAGGGGGATGTTTTTGAGGCAGTACGTGTCCTCTCCACGTGTCCTTGGTTATATGCACCTTAACAGTAACCGCGTTGGTGGGAAATGGCCTCTCCGCCATCATGTCTTTGGGAAGCCTCCGTTTCCACACCCCAGTGACATAGCATTAGCAGCGGTATAGGCAGAGCCCAGAATTGGTAACATTTCAGCGGTAGCATTAGGGACAGGCCCCAGTAACATATCACTAGCAGCAGTATAGGGGGAGCACAGTATTAGTTCCATTTCAGTAGTAGTAGCAGTCTGGACAGGCCCCAGTAACATATCACTAGCAGCAGTATAGGGGGAGCACAGTATTAGTTCCATTTCAGTAATAGTAGCAGTCAAGACAGGCCCCAGTAACATATCACTAGCAGCAGTATAGGGGGAGCACAGTATTAGTTCCATTTGAGTAGTAGTAGCAGTCTGGACAGGCCCCAGTAACATATCACTAGCAGCAGTATAGGGGGAGCACAGTATTAGTTCCATTTCAGTAGTAGTTGCAGTCTAGACAGGCCCCAGTAACATATCACTAGCAGCAGTATAGGGGGAGCACGTCCTCTAGGCCTACCCCTACCCCTCAGCATGGTGTATTACGAGTAGAGCAGAAACAGAACACTGTAATTAAATGTGCCGCTTATTGGCCTGTGGTTGGAGGCTGACTTCGCTTACGGAGCGCACAGCAGAGCCAGGAAACAATTATGCGCAAACCTGTAGTGAGACCTAGGTGCGTATGACTGAGCTACTGGAATTCACAGCGCAGAACCAGTCAAGTGGCCAAAGGCCAGTGGTAGGCCTTAAGTATTTTACTTCAATTGTTTAAAATGGTGAGGTGAAAAACCAGACAGACACCGTATGCAGCGTATATATGTATACTGTTTCCCTCTGGCGGGATGACGGTGATCATGTAACGGACACAGCAGAGCCAGGAAACAATTATGTGCAAGCCTGCTGTAACGCTTAGCTGGGTAATAATGAGCGACTACTAGTACCCCCAGCAGACACGCAGTAAACTGAAGACAGTCACAGGCAGCCCAAATAATGTATTTTTTTCCATTTTTTGGGAAAAAGCACACTGCCTATATAGCCTGTATATGGATTTCCCTGTTGGAGGATGACTGTGGTTATTGAAAGCACAGTGCAGCCAGAAAAAATTATGCGCAAGGCTGCAGTAACACCTAGCTGGGTAATAAGTGAGTGACTACTACCCCCAGCAGACACGCAGTAAACTGAAGATGGTCACAGGCAGCCCAAAGATTTTTTTTTCCAATTTTTTTGAAAAAGCCCACTGCCTATATAGCCAGTATACCTCTTTCCCTGTACCACTGTCCCTGCCTCACCAGTACTGCCCCTATACTCAGTAAAATGACTGTAGACTGAGGATGCTATGGTCTGCATGCCCGATATACAAAAAAAAAAAAATGTGCAAAACTACTAAAAGCAGCCTCAACAGTACTGCACACATTCAGATGTGGCCCTAAGAAGGACCGTTGGGGTTCTTGAAGACAAAGATAACAGCCTAACACTCTCCCTATAGCAGCTACAGCAGGACGGCACTTTCCCTAATGTCTCTCAGCGTGCATCTGTGGCAAGCCGCGGCCGGCCCCAGTTTAGATACTCGGGTGACACCTGATCTTCCCAGCCACTCACTGCAGGGGGGTGGGATAGGGCTGGAACTTCACAGGAGGAAGTTGTAATGCCTTCCCTGTGTTACTATTGGCCAGAAAACGGCGCAAAATTTTCTGGGAAGAAAGTGAAAGTAACTTGAACACCGCGTGGTACTCGTCTCGAGTAACGAGCATGTCGAGTACCCTAATACTCGAACGAGTATCAAGCTCGGACGAGTACGCTCGCTCATCTCTAGTCGTGAGCGAGAGCTTAGGACTGCATTTCTACTACCTTAACACTCTGTGCCACACGACGCTCTAATGATGATGAAAATTAGGGTTATTTAGCTTACAAATACGAAATAATTGCATTTATATTTAAACCCAGATCTCTCTGTAATCTTCGACTGCAACTATAACAAGGGGTCCTCATCCTTATCTACAGGGAAGACGGTCCCTACACCAATGTAAAAGTGGATTAACCAGAAGAGCTGCCTAAGAAAGTTGTCATGGGGAACTCACTACTAGTTCTGTGTGCTATACATCTTAGAGTTGGGAGATTCCCTTTAAATGTACAACTTAACCATCACTTTAAAGTAATTTTTAAGCAGTGGTATAAGTTGTAACATTTTAACTTGACCCTGAATGACACTACACTGCTCAAGCATAGAAATGCTGATGGACAAAATTTCTAGATGTTTTAAAAGGAAAGACATTGGCTCTGGCATTTAAAAATGTGTTTCTTGTATATGTAAGAAATGTCTTAGTCATTTCCTTGAGGTTCCAATAACTTTGTTGCAAAAATATAAAATTAGCATACGATGTAGGTATTATGGTATGATACATTTTTTTTTTTAATTAATCATGTACGATCTTATTAATTGGCGATCTGAGGCCAATCTCAGAATCTGTATCCTGCTCTTAAATTAAGCAGACAAAATATTTTTTTATCACCGTAACCTTGCTATAAGCATTTGATTTTTGTCAGTACGGTAGATCCAATCAGAATCAACGGTTGGGATAATACTATGAATAATGTCCCATTTAGACAAGACGACAGTCATCTAAACAACTGCATGAGCGGTGACGTCATTGATGGCTTGTTAGCGCCCGTGCAGACTGTTTAGATGGGCAGATCACCGCTGACTTCTCGCTCAGCTCTTTACCTTATACATGGAGTTTACACTCTGCAAGAAGTCAACAATGATTTTCGCGCTGGTTGGGGAGAACCAGCTCACAACCAAGCAATTATTCAGCTTATAACAGTTGATGTGTTGAATTTTGATTAACCAGTATCAAGAGGAGGGCATAATGTGGAGCAGAAGGGGCATTCTAAAGGGTATTCCCTCCTGAGACTTTCATGATCTATACACAGGATCTGCAATGGAAGTCTCATGCTATTCCCACCACTGAGGCCCACACCTACCTCTAGTTACGCATCACACCATGCCTGGCCCGGCTGAATCATAGGGTGGTCAGAGCTTACGGAAACAGCCAAGTGGGCTTTGCTGTACTATTTCCATAGCTCCCATAGAAGTCAGCAGGAGGTATGGAAACGGCATAGCTTGCGTCGTTGCACTATTTACCGAACTCAGGAGCTGCAGAAATGGCATAGTTCACTGTGCTGTGTCTGTAACTTCCATTGACCTCTAGGAGAGTTAGTGACAACATAGGGAAGACCACTTGGTTGTTTCCATAAGTACAAAAAAAACCCAAAACCGCACATTCAGCCGAGTCATGGGCTGTGGGGTCCAGAAGTAGAGTTAAGGCCCTTTTACATGTAACAAGGGTCGGGTAAACGATGCCCGACACTCGTCTCCTCATATACTCACCCCCGTACTGTTACACAGGGCAAGGATCGCTCATAGAACAGCTAGCAAGGAGGCGGGCAGCAAGAGGAGACTTGTCTCCCTCACGCTCCTCTACATTCACTATAAGCAGCGGCCGTTCAGTACTGAACTGCTGCTGTTTACAATGAACGATGTAGCGTTTGGCTTTTAAGCATGCATAAAACTGAACCTAGGACGATTCTCTTCCAGTAGTTTAGTTTCTGCATGCTTTTACATGGGACAATTATCGTTCAAAACCCTGCGGGAGCGCAGTAGCCTGAACAACCAGAACTCGGAGTTGGGTCCTGCCATCCTGGGGATATGCCATGAAAGTCTCAGATCAGAATCTTTCTTTTTTAAGAGAGCAGTTGGTAAATACTGTACACTAAACCTTGAAGACAAGCTAATCCAATTTCAAATAATTACATTGTAATCCCTACATGAGTAGTCAGTGGCTCGAAAAGGAGAAGACACTCCAAAATACATGTAACTTGAATGCCTTCTTACCTAACCAGACTGTATGTCAAATTCTACAAATGTAATAACCTTTGTTTAGGGGTTACATTGTTTAAAATCTTAAGCATTCAAGTAGTTTTGCTCAGTGAATAGACATTAGTAACTAGCAGTCTAGACATTATGTCTTAAGGTTATCTACTGATGGTGAGAAACAAAAGCCAATGTATGTTGTATGTTTATTTTAGTGCCATATTTATCATTAAGTAACGCAATCAAGGCGTAATCATCATAAGTTATGCAACCTTTCTATTATACATTCAATATGTTTACATTTTTGCCATCTTTAAGATCTCTGTTTGCAATCGTTGCCTAACAACATTAATAGTTTACATTTAAAAGCAGAAAAGCCCATCTTGACAGAGAGATTTGTGCTGCTTCTCCGCTTTAAGCCGAGTATTGCCTAGGTCTGGACAGATGTTCTGAGAGCTTGATAATGATGGTTTTGTAAATAAGTAAGTTACACAATAGTTGAGTACCAGCACATTCACCATCGGAGCACTTCTGCTCAGTTCTCTGTTTTCGGCCCCCTCTGGCAGCTGAGGACTGCCCCATATAGCGTTTATATAACACCATACAGGGCCATCCTTAGCAGCAGGAAGGAGACGACAATGGCCGATGCAGCAGAAGTACTCGGATGGTGAATGTAACAGAACACTTTCACCTTAATTTACATTATAGTAACAGTATTTATAAAGTCATGAGAGGCTGTCTACTTGTATTCCTTGTTTAGGCTCCCATAATATACATTGCAGTACATCTGATACAGTGTTGTTCTGTTGCTTTTCTCGAGTCAACTGCAGGGATTGGTATTAGGGTTTTAACCCCTTTAATGATGACCCATATGCCATATGTAGTTAAGGGGCCTTATCCTGATGCATGCACCTTTTCACAGTGGTGCATCAGAAGCCAGGCATAGGTCTCTGATGGCAGCTCAGCAGCTACTCTAACAGTGGGGACCAGAGAAACCACGATCCCCGATATTTAACACTTTACATGCTGCCGTCAATGTGACCGTGTCAGGTAAAAGGCTGGCTGTAGGAGGGGGCTCGCTCTGTCACCCATCAAAACCCTGCAAAGGAGTCCCAATGGGTTTCTATTGCACCCTGAGGTTTGCAGATTGGCCTTTGGGTCTGCCCTCTACGGTCACCTCAAGTAATACATTGTATTATAAGAATGATCAAAAATGATAACCTAGAAGTTCACTTCCACTGGTTCAACATTGGGAGGGAAATGGGCTGAATGGGATTGACATATGTCTTTTTTCAACCTAACATACTATGTTCCTAAAGGTACAAAAATAATCAAGAAAAGAAAAAATGAATAAAAAAATACATGTAAAAAAAAAATCACAAATTTGGTATTTCTGGGTTTGTAAATGACTTGTGTAAAAAAAAAAAAAAAAGTTAATGCATTATTTAACAACCTGTGCTTGTTGTGATAAGCAATATTTAAAATCTAATTTTGCCTATCTTGGCTCACAAAAAACAAAATTGAACTATTTATTTTTGGGGGTTGGGGCTCAGTTTTAGGCTGGGTTCACACAGGGCAGATTTGCCACGGAAATTCGGTGCGGAATTTTGCTGCGGCAAATCCACCTTCAGCCGCTAATCCCGGGATTTGTCAAGAATCTCGTCCACACGGGAGGGCCAATCCGTCGCGCCAAAACTGGCACTAGCTGCCGCTGTGGCGCGAATTCCCAGGCCGCAGCATGTCAGTTTTTTTTCCCCCCTGTTGCGGCCACACTCCTCTCTATGCGAGCGCCAGCCGCAACGGAAGGCATGCATCCAAGCCACCCCTAAAACCCGTGCCTAAGTGCTGCGGGTTTTGAAGCTGCGCTTTCCCAGCGAAAATGCTTTTCTATTTTTCTACACTAATAGTCCTTTTTTTCCAATATGTGCTTTTGTATCGCGGTATTCTAGGAGCCATAACATTTTTATTGTCCCATTTTAAAAGCCATAACTTTTTTATCCTTCAGTCAAAATAGCCACATGACTTTTCAAATATGACGATAAAGACAACTGAAAAATTATTTGGTCATTAAAGCACAAATAGGCTTCAGTACTAAGGGGGTTTAGGTATATAAGGACCTCAAGCCCCCAGCCTTACAAAATCAGTGCTTTGTTGCTAAACCTGCATATCAAAACATAGAATGTCTTCTAAAATACGACATTACTACATTGACCTATATATGCATTAATGCCACCATGAAGTGCCCTTTAATTGAGGTGAACAGTTATGTTGTAGACTTCTTGGTTGTACTAAAAGATGTGGTAGTATACCTAAAATTGGTCTTATTCAGGTATTAACATAGATCTGAGCCCATCAGCAATATCACCAGGCTTGTACTCTCACTAAAGTGAAGAATACCATGTCTAAAAGTTATGCTGACTCAGACTGAGCAAACGATCAAGTTGAAATTGGAAGATCCGAATCGCCCAAATGCATAAAGATATGTGGGATCCACAGAGAGCTATGCCTTTAATAAGAGGAAGCCAGTAGCATGTGGGCTATACTTACTATGTGGGCATTCAGGTTATATTGAGATATTAATCACAGGTTCATATTTCCTGTATGAGGACAGTGGTTATGAGGAAATATTTGCTCTGTGGGATTACCACCTGACTGGCCAAATGCAGCACACTGGCTAATAGTAGCCTCTGGAAGCATAAAACACAGACAGAGCTAAGCTAGGCTCTGATTATTCCAATTCACCCAGACCCCTCGTACAACACAACCGTACCCGCTTTCCAAAAAGAGCTGCATTCAATGTTCTGCAAGCTTCATAGCTGAAACCTCCCAGCATTCCTTGCACAAGTATCAGTTGTTGATCACTTCCTCTTTAATCTAGAAAAGTGTTGGGAAAAGTGGGAGTGGCCTTACTGTTACGGGTATATTAAGATTTACCTTTACAAACTGAGAATGTAGTGTTGGGGGCGTCTGTGAATATGTATTCAATATGTATGCAAGTACCTTATAATTATTGCTAAAGGGTTAATGATTGCAGAACTCGTCTGCTTAATTGTCTTGCCAATATTTGCAGCTGTGTAAGCTTGAAGTGTTTGAGATTTTTCCTGCTACCTAGTAAGGGATGCCTATAGTCAGTCTTAAAGAATACAACGTTAAAGGGATCCGGTCACCAGAAATTTCACTATTAAGCTGCTGCCATAGTTATCCAGTATGTTCAATGCATTAAACCCATGTATTTGTCTAAATGCCCAAAAATGTCAAGAGTTGATTCATAGGGTGACCCAGAGTCGGCAACGATGGAACGGTTAGTCATGATTTGTCTAAACACACAGAATAAGAGTCACCTCAAATTTTTATTGTTTAGCACCCTTTTCTGAATGCCCGGTCTTGAGTCATTTGAGTGCTGCCTGCAGCTCCTCAAGTCACAGCGTCAGCAGACTAATCCTGCCCCCTGCTCCTGACCACCATGTTCTCCAACTGAAATCAGGGTCTGCATGCATGAGGTCTTCTGCTCAATAAGTTTAGGGTTTAACGCATTTAAAGGGAACTTTATCATGCTATCCAGCATGTTCAATGCATTACACACATGTATTTTTCACCCCATTTTTTACTTTTATTCTTTGCCACCTATTAGGGTGTGTGTGTATATATATGTATATATATACATATAGAGGGTAGAGATGAGCGAGTATACTCGCTAAGGCACATTACCCGAGCGAGTAGTGCCTTAGCCGAGTATCTCCCCGCTCGTCTCCAAAGATTCGGGGGCCAGCGCGGGTGACAGGTGAGTTGCGGGGGGGGGGGGGGGGAGAGGGAGAGAGAGATCTCCCCTCTGTTTCTCCCCCGCCAGCCCCCGAATATTTAGAGATGAGCGGGGAGATACTCGGCTAAGGCACTACTCGTTCGAGTAATGTGCCTTAGCGAGTATACTCACTCATCTCTAATAGAGGGGGGCTCATCTATCACAATTTTTCTAGACATCCTCTGTAAATTCGTATATATTGTACACAGATAACTGATAACATGGTAGCGTAAGGGAGGGTTCTGTAAAAGGCAAAGCTTAGTCTGAATAAGGACACATTCACACAAGCGCGAATCTCGTACGAGTTTTGCGGAATGCGAGACGCACAAAACGCACACAAATATGGACTCCATTCTTTTAAATGCAGTGCAAATACGGAAGAAGGAACATTACCTCTGCAGCACCACCTAGCAACAGTGATTGGGAATTCCCACTCATTCTCGCATAGACCTGTATAAAGGGTCGGACACTGATTTGCAAGAATGCTGCCATCTAATAGGTGGCACTGTAGAGGTATTCTTCCATCTTTCTTATTTGCATACATTACCCAGAGGAGCATGCATCGTCTTACGGTATAGGTCTCCTCGCTCACCTTCCAGGCGTGAAAGGTTCGGAATTTCACAGAAGCGATGCAAGGCATTTTTTGCCTTAAAAACGCCTCGCATCTGTAGGTACAGTGCATATTGGCAAGCACGATCATCGTGCCCGGCTGTGTGAATGTAGACTAAGGCTTTATTCACACAAGTGTGCATACGCGGCTACAGCCCGGCCAATATATAAGTGACCATCTGAGGCATTGGTGTAATTCACATGGGCGAATTTGCGGAACATAAAAACGTTGCACCGTAAAAAAGAGAACATATGGAACCGAAATCCGCGCCTGCTATTATACACAGGGTAAAAAGATAGTTCTGGTTCTATCTTTCAACCAATATACGCTGGCGGCTCCCATAGACTCCTATGTGATCTGGAAAAAAAGGGAGGGGGAAGCGGTTTAGTAGCGTCCAACACTGCAAAAAGTTTACAGGTGCCACTATTTAGGCTTTTGAGGTCATTCCGAAGATTTATGCTAAGCGAGGGATTTCCGGGCTGCAACAAATTTTTCGCTAATACATCACACCCTGCCATGTGAATGGACGAGAAAACGCTAATTAAGCTCGGGACTTGATCACAGAAAATCATCCGTTCACGCAAATTCACAGCGCATCTAAGTTATCATAAAAATGCATCCACTTGTGTGAAGGAGCCCTCAGTCTGGGATGATTCTCTGTTTGTATTAGAAATAGAGCAATCTGATTGAACAGGTATTCTTTTCATAAAATGTTTAGCATACTATTGCTAGGATCATCTTCACTTAGGCCGCCTGTCGACAGGCGTTGCGGGAGCAGGAGCCTGCAGACAGATCTCCGCAGTCAGACTATCTGACAGATAGGCTGACCGCGGACAATCGCGGCAATTTGCAGCATGCTACGATTTGCCAGCCGAGAGCGGAGAATCGCTATGATTTTCTGCTCGTGGACAGGGGGCTGCGCTGTCCATAGCAACACTATGGAAAGCGTGCATTGCGTTCCTATGAAGCCAAGAGGCTGGAGATTTCAGAGGTGGCCGCTGTACGTGTTCCCCAGTCACCGGAATTATCCAATGGATAATGGCGATTACGTAAAAGTTAAAACACAGTTGAACTTCAATGCTCCTTTCAGTTTGGGCCCTGTTGTGCATACGGACATAATATTAGGGCGACATTGGGTATGTTTCTGAACATTTTGTGGTGTAAGTCTTCAGTTATATGTGTGCTGTACAAAATTGTTTTTAAAATGACATAATTGCCAAAAAAATGAAAATCATAATTTTTTCCTTCTGCTTTGCTCAGATTCATTCAAAAACTGTGGGGTAAAAATACGAAGTACACCCCTAGATGAATTCGCTAAGGAGTCTAGTTTTTAAAATGGGGTCAATTGTTGGGGTTCTCCATCAGTTTGGCCGCTCAAGGGCTCTACAAGTGTGCTATGGGGCCTAAATCACCTTTAAGCAAAAGGTCTGTTCTGAAAACCACCGGCTGCTCCTTTTAGTTTGGACCTTGTTGTGCATACGGACATAAGATTAGAGCCAAATTGTGTAGGCTTTTTGAACACAGAACAAACAGGGGTATCCCTTTTGGGGTGTAAGTCTTCATTCAAATGTGTGCTGTACAAAAAAAAACTGTTTTTAAAAATATATAATTGTCAAAAAAAAAATGAAAATTGTAATTTTTTCCTTCTGCTTTGCTTAGATTCATTCAAAACTGTGGGGTCAAAATACGCAGTACATCCCTAGATGAATTCGTTAAGGGGTCTAGTTTTTAAAATGGGGTCATTTGTGGGGGTCCTCCATAGTTTTTTGCCGCTCGAGGGCTCTACAAGTGGGCAATAATACACCTTCAAGCAAAATTGAAATACAAGGCCTCCCCCGAAAATAAGCCCTAGCTACACTTGAGAAAAAAAATTGCTTACCTCGCAGGCAGTGTCCCCGTCCCTCTCACTGCTACCCAAGCGCTCCAGCAGGCTTCCGTGTCAGCTTCAGCGCTGAAACACCATTCTCTTCCTGACGTTGGTTGAATACACTGCCTAAAGGACGAGAATGCTGTGAATGGCTCAGAACCGCAGCCTGAGCCAATCACAGCCAGCGCTTGATGAGCCAATCACAGCTATTCAATAAATGACATATTTGAATAGCTATGATTGGCTCATCAAGTGCCGGCTGTGATTGGCTGAGCCGTGGCGCTCCTGAGCCAATCAAAGCATTCTCTTCCTGGAGGCAGGGTCTTCAACCCATGTTAGCAGGAAGAGAATGGTGTTTCAATGCTGAAGCTGACACGGCAGGCTGTCAGAGCGCCTGGAAAGGAACGAGGACGCCGCCTGCGAGGTCATGTGGGCCGCCAATGAAACTAGAAGCAGCCAGCGAAACTGAAGGCAAAATTCTGGCTAGAAAAATCGGCGAAACTGGAAACCGGTGAAAGTCGAAGACAACGAAAGAAGAGGTTTGACTGTATTTGCAAAAATATGAAATTTTATTTTTTTCTCCTCTAAATTGCATTAATTCCTGAAAAGAAACTGTGAGGTTAAAATACTCCTGACCCCCTCAGTGAATACATTAAGGGGTGTATTTTTTTAAATGGGGTCATTTGTGGGGGTATCTATCATTCTTACACCTATGAGCATTTGCCATCTTGGCTTCGTGTAGGAAAACAAAATGTTCCTCAAAAAGTGTTAATAAGCAATGTTAAATTCTAAATGGTTAAAAAAAACTGAAGTTTTTCTAATGTGTGTCCATAATAAATAGATGTAAATATACATCTCATGAAAAATGTGTACAGTATGTTTGCACATATTTGACATATTGCAGTTGAAAATGTGAAAAATGAAATTTGTTTTCAAAATTTTCCCAATTTTCCCCCCGCTTCCTCTCCCCCCGCGTTTAATAAATGTACACAAATTCTATCAGCCTATTTTCACCACCTAAATGAAGTACAACATGTGGCGAAAAAACAATGTCAGAATCGCTTGGATATGCAAACCTTTACGGAGTTATTCTATGTTAAGTGACACATGTCAGATTTCCAAAATTTGGCTCCGTCACTAAGGCGCAAACAGGCTTTGTCACTAAGACGTTAAGACACAATTCTTCCTTGTTATTTGACCACATTTTGTCAAATTAATTGTTAATTAGGTGCTGCAATATCCTATGTCTCAACCATTTCTATGGTATTCTGTGGTATTGTAAATCATTCCACAGAACATCTTGCATTGATTATTCGTTGACAGTTCTTAATTTCATTGTTTCTTGGGACTCCTATTGCATCATTATAAGTCATATATTTTACTGTAAACGTATTTTCATTCTGTTTCCTGTGTCCTTAAATAATTTGGATTAGACTTCACATCAGTGACAATAAATGGCTGTGATAGTTGTTCTGTGAATGGAGGCCTCTATTCGAAGTAAACAGGCCATCATTCACAGTTGAGTGTGTGTTTACACGGCCTGACAGTTGCTTGGTCTTTAGTTCTGCGAAAAACCAAACAACTACAATAATTGAAACATTTCTCACTCATTGCCCTGTTGCCGGCCGCGTGTGCACAGGATGATTATCTCCGGAATCTGGTGTTTCCATCGATAATTTAGGCGACAATCTCCCCGTGTAAAGGTACCTTTTACTCATATCCTGAAACATGGAATTTGCTCCTCTTATATCTGCTGTCCAGGTCATGTCAGAGTCAGGAGTAAGGATAGAGGGTTTGATATATGGGGGAAGGTCAGCATCAGAGACTATGAACTCATATGGCTTGGGGTTCCAGCTACATATGGTAAAAGCTTATGTGCACACGGGACACATTTGGCGCAGTTTTTGAATGCTGACTTTCTGCACACTGTTTAAAAAAATTCCACACTTGGTTGTTTAGTCTGGGAAATGTTCCCTTTTTGTTGTTGTTTTCCCTTTTTTAACATAATTTTTAAATGACCTTTTGTACAGTACGTGCTATGTTAATAGCAGCAACAGTAAGATACGCTAAAAGCCTTTTTGTTGTAGCCAGCTAGTTTACAGCAATCTTGAAAAACAAAAATTACACCTGCAGGCGAAGTATTTCTGCCACACTCAAGAATCATCATGCTGCACATGTGAAAACAGATAAGCGTGAATTGTTAATTAAGCTGTTACATGCAATGTATATGTATGTGTCTTTGCTAGCACATTAGGTATGTTCAACCCCATTTACGGATTGACCGCAGAACCCCGTGTAGACGATACTAGTTACATTCATTGCTGCAAGAAAGATGCAGCAAAGATTTAAGAAAGTAAGTATTTTTCTTTTTTTAACCTCTTAACGCTCCAGGACATACATTTAGTCATAGAGGTTCGGGATTGTATGAAGGAGGATTGGGGGTCGATACCACGCCATACAATGCCGCCGCCAGCTGTTTCTTACAGGCGACATCTGCCCCCAACAACTCCAATCAGCACCACTCCTGATCGCAGTTGTTAAAAGGTCGTCATTAGAGATGAGCGAACGTACTCGTAATGAGTACTTACGCACCCGAGTACCGCCATTTTCGAGTACTTCAGTACTCGCGCGTAAAGATTCGGCGGGGGCCGGGGAGAGGCGCGGCGGTGCGGGGGGTAGCAGCGGGGAACAGGGGGGAGCCCTCTCTCTCTCCCTCTCCCCCCCACTCCCCGCTGCAACCCCCCGCGCCGCCACGGCGCCCCCCGAATTTTTTCGCCCGAGTACGGAAGTACTCGAAAATCGCGGTATTCGGGCGAAAAAGGGGCGGGGCCGAGCACGTTCGCTCATCTCTAGTCGTCATCAATTCTGACAGCGGCATTTAAATGCTCCGATCGGAGTTTGGGGGTCCTAAGAGGCCACCCGCGATGAGATCGCAGGCTGACGTTTGGTTCCCGGGAGACTTCTGAAAGCCTTCATGGTTGCCATTGCAGATTGCCTATCAAGCCATGCCTGTGACATAGCTTAATAGATTACCTGTCAGATCGCGGTATAATGTAATACTATGGTATTACATCATACTACAGGAGCAATCAAGCTATTATTGCAAGTTCATGTCCCCTACGGGGACTAAAAAAAAGGAATCAGTTTAAGTTTGTTTTATTAAAAATTAAAAGGTTATATTTATAATAAAAACATCTCAATAAAAGTAAAAAAACATGTTTGTTATCGCTCGTCCATAAAAGATCAAACTATCAAGGTACCGCATTACGTTGTCAACCCCACCACCACCACCTCCCCGCTAATATTGTGCTTTTTTTGGCCACTCTGTCTCCGAGAAAAAAATTGTAATAAGAAGCGATCAAAGTAATATTTACTCCAAAGTGGTACCAATAGAAACTATGGGAGTCCGGCAAAAAATAAGCCTATGTCAACGGAAAAATAAAGTTATGGCTGGCAGAAGATGGCGGCAGAAAATAATTTTATTTTTTTCAAAATATCTTCTATACAACTGTCAATGTCTGTTTATTTGTTCAACCGATTGACATGAAATTTTGCACATAGTGTAATCTCGACCCAGAGAAGGTTATAGGTTAAAAAAAAGAAGTTTTGTTGTCTTGGCAACTGTATTTGCATTTTTTTGCCTTTGCTTGAATTTTAATGCAGTAACCCCCAAAGTTGCTTTCACCAATGGATTTTACGGATTCGATTTAGTATTCCTGGTTGTTTCCAGCAAGTAATTCCCACTAGAAGGGTCATACTGAGCGTTGACAGTTGTGTTTTACAACTGATTTTTGCCCCCAGTCTAACCCTGGTGGAGGCCACTAACCATTGTCCTTCCTAATTCCGCCGTGTGGAATAACAGTTTGCAAAAATGATCCCAATGGTCCCCAGACAGGAATACATGGAGCAAATTTAGGAACATCGGCCCTGATTTATTAAAGCAGTAACTCAACGAACAGTAAAAAAAAACAAAACTGTTTTTGGTGCCCATAGCAACCAATCACAGAGCAGCTTTCATTTTATCTCCGCACTGAGGATTGAAAACTGTGGCCCATAGCAACCAATCACAGAGCAGCTTTCATTTAACCTGAGCACTAAGAGGATTGAAAGCTGTTGCCTACGGCAACCAATCACAGCACAGGTTATATTTTACCTCAGCAGTATAATATATAGCAACCAATCACAGCACAGCTTTCATGTTACCTCAGCAGAATAACAAATGAAAGCTGAGCTATGATTTATGCATACGTTCTGATGTCATCTTCTCTTATGTTTTGTATTGCGTGCGTTCTGTATCGGGTACCCGTGCTAGTATTTTATATTTTAAAAATGATACAGCAAAGAAAAAAAAGTATATGAATTTGGTATCGTACTAATCTGAATGAATTTTCATGTCATTTTTGCTGCAGTGTGTACACCATAGAAACAAGACCCCTTCTCCCTCCGAATCATGGTTAATCAGTAGAGGGTCTTGACCATGGTTATCCGGGTGTAGCCATCCACAGCTGATGCTGTTAAGGCATGTTGTGTGCTCCACAACTACCTACGGGAGTACAGGCTGGAGGTACATGTGGATATACTACATCATGCCTTTGGCACAGACATCAACAGGAGTCCTGGCCATCCCACCTCTTTAAGTGTCCGTGTGAGAGAGCTTTTACACTGGTTACATCATGCCTACTGAAGGCGCCATGCTTTGGCAGTACTCCTGTGTCGGCGGTGTGCAGCCTCCTTCTGACTGCTATTCTTCAATGGAGAATTCTCTACACATTGCCTGTCGTGGAGCCAATGAAGAGCTACCCTTCCAAGGAACAATTTTATTTACAGTATAAATGCACATTTAAAAAAATAAATTAAAATAAGTGTTTTGGGCAAACATATTTATTGTTCTTCTGATTTCAAACTTTTTTTTTACCCCTGCTTGTGTGGATTTAAAAAAAAAAAAAAAAGGTTTCAACTGCACATTTCCGGACAAGTGACAGCCATAACCACTTTCACACCATTTCAATGATGTAAAACATCCGTACTATGGTATACACTTATGTTCCCTCCAACTAGAAATACACATTTTAAGCCATGCCTAGTCATACAAAACTTTTAATGCTTCTTTCAGTGTATGGCATGCAAAAAGCTTCCCATGAACCAAAGAATATAAAATAATGGTCTCCAAATCTGAAAAGTTGCACAACTACAGTATATATAACAGAGCAAACTATAGGTCAACTGTCCCTGGGCTTCGTGTTGCAGGAGACTATGGGAAAACATAGGTTCAAGCAAGATGACAAGTTAGAAAGAATCTGTAACCCTCTTTTCCTCCCCTATCTGAGGGCAGCACAAGATAATGACAGGCACAATTACTCCTGTATAGATTTATATAGTAGTTTCTCAGGAAATTGCCTTTTGGCACTAACAGCCCATGCATAGAGAATTAATTAATCTTTGCGTGGATGTTAATGAGATGCATGCTAGCTACACCCACCCCACCCTCCAACCAGTAATTTAATAAATCAGAGTATGTAAAACATTGCAGCGCTTTAAGGATTTTGGTATCAATACAATAACAGGATAAAATCAAACGGCTATTTACTTTCTAGGGGGGCTCCAGAACAGCAAATCCTCCTAAAATCCAGGTTTGTCTTGAACCCACTCCACTGTCTGTGTGGAATGAGGTCCGAAGAGATGATACAAGGCTATCGCCATTTTATTTTTACTAAACGAATACGCTACATCAATTGACAGCTCTGTGCTTATTGTGTAGTTTGAGGATGGGGTGAGTGTGATAAACCTGCAGCTCATAAATAGGCAAGACTAGTCTATTGGCTGGCTGCTGCTAACAAGAGTTCCTCCACAAGTACTGCACGGATGTACGCAGCAGACATATCACTATAATCAATGTGCCTGTCACTACATTATGGTGCATTGAATAAGGGCTTTAAAAAGATGGGGACAGAGTATACTCAAGCTATCTCAACACATGAAAATATCTGAGAGTTGGTGATGCTACCACTGGGACAGCCACTAATCTCCAAAAATGGGGTCCAATATCCAATAGGATCCTCGTTGTTCACATTGGCTTGTGTCTTCACGGTAACAGCAGCAACAATCACATATTTTTCTACCAATGTGTTCATCAGGGTAGCTTTGCAATCCCGTTTCAATGAAAAATCGATGAAACAAAATGGCCCAAAGTAGTGTCGTCTATTTATTTATGGGGGGAGGGGGGTCAAGAAACAGTTGTGTATTCATTCCCAATCTAGTCAAAGTTGTCAAAGTTCTGAAACCATTTGCACTAGTGGAGGAGGCAGTGCCTGTAGGCGATCAATGCCTCACTGGAAACTGCAGAGCTGGTATCTGGTAATGGACAACTTATTAAGGAGGGAGAGACAAATTGCTGGCTAGTATCATGGCAGAAAAAGAAGTTTCTGAATATGAGCTATACTGTGAAGAAAAGCATTGTGGCCAAGAAATACTGGGATTGTGGACAGCAGTGGGTGGTGGTGGTGGGGACGGGGGGTAAGAGAGATGGTGTCATTGCTGTTGAGGCACCTGTTTAAAGGGGTTGTCCCGCGGCAGCAAGTGGGTCTATACACTTCTGTATGGCCATAATAATGCACTTTGTAATATACATTGTGCATTAATTATGAGCCATACAGAAGTTATAAAAAGTTTTATACTTACCTGCTCCGTTGCTGGCGTCCTCGTCTCCATGGTGCCGACTAATTTTCGCCCTCCGATGGCCAAATTAGCCGCGCTTGCGCAGTCCGGGTCTTCTGCAGTCTTCTATGGAGCCGCTCGTGCAGAATGCAGGCTCCGTGTAGCTCCGCCCCGTCACGTGCCGATTCCAGCCAATCAGGAGGCTGGAATCGGCAATGGACCGCACAGAAGAGCTGCGGTCCATGGAGACAGAGGATCCCGGCGGCCATCTTCAGCGGTAAGTATTGAAGTCACCGGAGCGCGGGGATTAAGGTAAGCGCTCCGGTAAGCTTTCTTTACCTCCCTGCATCGGGGTTGTCTCGCGCCGACCGGGGGGGGGGGTTAAAAAAAAAAAAAACCCGTTTCGGCGCGGGACAACCCCTTTAACAAAGGCAGCATCATGTAATGCCTTTATTTCACCTAATAAATTGCAATTTTTTTCGGGGGACGCAAAGATTTCCAATACTGCATAAAGAACGAGAGTACATGACTACTGCTGAACAGGCTTTAATTCTCGCATGCAACTAGCTACTGCAGTTCCTATTACATCCCACTGTTTCTACTTCTCAATGTGCGGCAACATTAACAAAGCTTCACCAGCGAGTCTTAATTTTCATCGGTACTTTTAGCAGTTTTATTCTTTGCCTTTTGAGACGCTCTCTGCACCCCTCTCTTTGAGCTTCGTTTTGGCTGCTGTAACTATTATTATTACTTTGAGACGTGACGGATACTGCTCACTTTGTGATTTTAAAGGAAATATTGTATATGAATATTATTCTTGCCTCTTGATTTTAATGGTTGTAGCTGGAATTTTCCTTTTAAGAATATCCAAATTTGCTCTTTTGGTTTTAATTTATGTTGTTAGGGCTGTTATCAAACATTTCTTCATTCCAAGCAGCCAGGTTATCTGTAGAAATGTCACTGTTCCAAATTCTAAAATAGGCTAAAGAACTTGCGTTATTAGTGATTTAACATTTTAGATGTCATAAACGAGCTCTACAATTATTCTCAATGTAGAGTAAAGGGACTGCCCAAGTTATTGTTTTTTTCTTCAAAATCCTGATCTCCATGCAGTAATATAACTAACCGGCATAAACTCACCTCTCGTGAGTACCTGCTGTCTCCCTCTGTGCTGCCTGGTCCTCCATTCCTAGTCTGCTGCAGGCAATGGCATAGCCCAGTGATCGAGTGGTGAGCTCTGTTATTGGGTGCAGCCTGTGACATCCTATAAAGCAGTGGCACGGGACTCAGTAGGAAGTGGGGTGAGATAAGTATATTCTGCTAGTTATATTCATTGGGAAAAGGGTTCTGTAGAAAACAAAAACAATTCAGACAACCCCTTTAAGGCCCAGCGTCCATGGGCAATGTCCCGCATGCGTGATCCCCGCCCATAGTGATGCATTGGACATCCGCAGGTAATTGAATACCCGTGGATGTCATTTTTTCCTGGCGCACAGATTGCGCGTGCGGGAAAAAACCCGCACCATGCTCCATTTTGTGCGCTTGGCGCATGCGCGGCACGCTGCCAGCATGCCGAGCACATCCGCCGTGACAAAGAAAGAGGATCCGGCTGTGACAGAGGGAAGATCCACAGCATCTGGAGAGGTGAGTATTATCGATTTTGAGTCCTCATGTCTGAATACGTGCGGGTCCAAATTTTCCTATGGACATGAGCCCTAAGGGTGCAGTTCTGTGAAACTTTCACTGCGTGGCTGAGCAAAAGCTACAGCTAGCTGCAGTTCACTAATGATTTAAGTGATTATTGTGCATGGTTAACAACTGCGCCATTTTTAAAGCACGCAGCCAATACCAGTCAATCACTTAAACCATTAGGTAACAGCAGCTAGCTGTAGCTTTTACTCAGCAGTGTGGAAAATGCCCTTTGGGACCATAGCTAGAGATGAGCGAGTATACTCGCTAAGGCTAACTACTCGAGCGAGTAGTGCCTTTCAGTCGAGTATCTGCCAGCTCGTGTCTAAAGATTTGGCTGCCGGCGCGGGTGACAGGTGAGTTGCGGCGGTGAGCAGGGTGTATCGGGGGGGGGGGGGGGGAGAGGGAGAGAGAGATCTTCCCTCCGTTCCTCCCCGCTCTCCCCCGCCGAATCTTTAGACACGAGCGGGCAGATACTCGACTAAGGCACTACTTGCTCGAGTAGTTATCCTTAGCGAGTACGCTCGCTCATCTCTAACCATAGCTTAACTGTACAACAGAGGTAACGTCAAGTGTGCAGAGCATGATCCTAACAAATTGTAAGCACTCTTAGGCTAGGGTCACACAGGGCGGATTTGCCGCGGTTCTGCCGCAGCAGATCCGCCCGCGGCAAAACCGCCCGCGGCCGCTAATCCCGGGATTAGCCAGCCATGTGGATGAGATTTCTCAGAAATCTCGTCCACACGGGATGGCTAATCCGCTGCGGTAAATCCGGTTGAAACCGCGGCCGCCGCAGCCGCGGTTTCAAAAGAAGCAGCATGTCCATTCTTTTTTTCATTCCGCTGCGGCCGCGCTCTCCTCTATGGGAGCACCGGCCGCAGCGAAAGAGCGAGCGGCCGGGCCGCTTCAAAGCCGCCGCGGCTTAAACCGCGGCGGTTCTCCCGGCGGAAATCTCGCGGTTTTTGCTGCGGCCAAACCGCGAGATTTCCGACGGGAATACGCCCCGTGTGAACCCTGCCTTAAGACGCTGTTACATGGGAACGAGCATTTGTGCAATTATCTGCCCAATTATCGCCTTGTGCAAACAGGCAAACGCTTTTTTGTGTCTGAACACAGCAAAAATCATTGTTGTCCTCAGCACATCTTCCCATGCAAATGGGGGTGTGCTGCCTACAAAAATGAAAGTGTATGGCGGATGAACAAATATATTGTTAGGGTCCTTTTATAAGGGACGACAGTTGAGCGCTGCAGCGCCAATGGCTCCTACGCTTACACAAAGGAGTGAGGATCACTCAGTAAATGGAGACCGAGTGATCCAGAGAAGCTTCCACGCACAGTAAACATGCAGTTGTTCATAGATGAACGATGGCCTATTTAGTCAGGCTGATCGGCATTTGATTTTTATGCCTGCAGAAACTGAACGAGCGAATTATCGTTCGGCGTTCAGTTGTTGCCAGCATTTACACTGATTGATTATTTTTCAGAATTCCAGCATCCAGTGAAAATCAGAACAATTTATTGTTTAGAGTAAAAGGGTCCTTAGTCCTTTTTACAATCAGTCTGCGAGAAGGGTATTTAAACAAGCGCCGATCGACTTCTTGTTGGCCGGAGTTAGTCATGGACCTGAAATTGGCTACTGCAAAATACTATGAGAACAATTTTACAGGTAATCCTGGTAAGTAGAGCAATACTCTACTGAACATGCGGTTCTTAATCCTAGTCATTACACAAGTCCACAATTTAACAGCCTGAAATTTCTCTCAACCATGTTCACAACCATGTAAAGCACTTTAAGCCAATGAGATCCCAGTGAAATGCGTCTATAAAACTTTCTACAGTGCTTTAACCCTTTCCAATCCAGTGTTGCCCTTATCTGACATTAAGCTTTCCCTGCATAGCTCCAATGTCATACGAGGGCAGACACAAGTATCTAACAGTATGCAGGACAGTGCTCCGATGTTGAAGGTTGTTCTGCATATGTATGCTGTTTTGCATGTGTATGTTACAGTATACAAGACAATGCTCATGTATACTGTAGCATACATATGCAGAACAGCCTCCAACATTGGAGCGCTGTCCTGCATACTGTTGGATACGCGTCGGCCCTCGTATGACATCGGAGCTATGCAGGGAAATCTGAATTTCAGACGAAGGCTGATACTGCATTGGAAATTGTTAATTTAAAAAAAAATTGCTAATAAAATCAACATGATAGTTTATATTCTTGTGTTTCTGTTGAGTAATTCCAAGGAATTCACAATGTGTTTTCCCACCCTAAATAAATATGAGCTGAGGAGTATATGGGCGGCAGGGAAATTGAATTGGAAATGGCTGATGCCGTTGCAAATCTGGACTTGATCAACTTTGAAAAAATGTAAGAATTAGGTCTATTAAGGTCTCCTATGTAAAATATGCTAAAAGTGAAGCTCTGGCTGTGAAACAATAGTTTTATACAAACGGTTATCTCCTAATAAAGTCTGCTTTAGAAACATCCAAATAATCTGTAGGGCTGGGAGTCTTGAAGTCTACACAGCTGTTGATCCAATCCATCCATATGTTTATAGATATTACACAACCTGGCCTATTGCACATAACTGCAGATAGCAGAAAATGATATAGATTTTGCACCATGATCTAAGTGCTTCAATCTAAAGTGCAGCAGCTTCAAGGCTTTAAAGACTGCATCACTTCAGTGAGCTCAGTGGCTGAATGGTCTGCGATACACTTCTAGAGTATATAGATAGTGCAATCATCATGTATTAGGTACTCTTTATACTATAGTAAGTATATTACAGCAGCTTCCAGTTAAGCTCTATTTAAGGGCGCCTACCCACTTGCGATTTTTTTTCCTGTGATGTTTTGCGTTTTTTCTCAAGAGCAATTAGTATAGAATGTGTTCTTGTCCATCTGGGTTTTTTTTTCCGTTTCGTGGGGTTTTTTCACATAGGAACTGTCAGTTGCATATGTCTCCTTATTTTTCTCTTAATGCACCCATGATTGTCAATGGAGGGCTGCAAAAAACGCAGCGAAAAAACGCACGAAAATGCCGCGTTTTTCACGCGCGAAAATCGGCAACACAAGTGGGTAGGCGCCCTAAGTAAGAGCTTTTTCACACAACTGTGGTTTTTACACATAATAGAACCAATGGTTTCCTATAGAAGCATTCAGATGAAGGAATTTTTAGACTTGCACCTTCAAAAGATAGGACATGCGTGGCTACAATGCCCGCATCTGAGGTCCGTGCTGTGAGAAAAGATAGGAACTGACCTATCTTTGGTGCGTGTTGCGCAGGAATTTCCATAGACTCTAATAGGGGCAGGAGTCCATGAAACTCCTGCGCAGGAAAATAAGATTACAAGTCATTAGGAGGATTTCTGCCGACATTTTAAATGTCTCGCTGTAAACTCCTGTTAGACCTCACGGGGATGAGGGGAAGACCCAAGGGTTCCCTTTATCCCCGCGGGGACTAACAGGAATATACAGTGGGACATTTAAAATGTGCTGCTGGGCAGAACATTTTAAATGTCCCGTTGTAAGCAGGTGGGAATTCCTCCAGCCCTGCTGCTGGGCGATTCCCCAGCAGTAGGGGACTTCCTCTACCTCTTACCCCAAGGGATTTCCCTATAGCAGGGAGACATAGAGAAAAGAAAAAGGTCCTCAGCGCTCTATTTGTTCTATAGATCTGTAATGATGGCAAAGAGGTAAGTAAATAGCGTAACTTACTTCACGGAGGCACCTGTGCTCAGACGCCCCCTAATCCCGGCAAGTTTATCAAATGAAACTTGGCATCGGCAGCAGCAGTAAAGTTCCACGGTATATTAGACAGTACGACGTGTTTCGGCCATAGAACAATTGACCTTCATCAAGTACATAAAGAATATAGAAACATACAGCATTTATCTATACAAATACTAAAATTGTTAAAAGTACCTCCCGCTATCGTATGAGTGGTTGCTTCCGGGTCTCTGCCACCACTCATACTACACCGGGAGGTACTTTTAACAATTTTAGTATTTGTATAGATAAATGCTGTATGTTTCTATATTCTTTATGTACTTGATGAAGGCCAATTGTTCTATGGCCAAAATGCGTCGTACTGTCTAATAAACCGTGGAACTTTACTGCTGCTGCGGATGCCAAGTTTCATTTGATACACTTGCCGGGATTAGGGGGCGTCTGAGCGCAGGCGCCTCCGTGAAGTAAGTTACGCTATTTACTTACCTCTGTGCCATCATTACAGATCTATAGAACAAATGGAGCGCTGAGGACCTTTTTATTTTCTCTTTATCTGTGTTTTACTCCACCATTTATATGATTGGAGCCTCCTCAAGCTGCTTCCCCATAGCATACAGGTTACTTCTGTGATTGGGATCCATTCACCATCTCCTTGATCAAGAGGATCACCTGCATTGATCTGCCTCCGCTACAAGATGTTTTTGGTTATCTAAACAGCGAGCGCCACCTACCAAATATTCCTATAGCAGGGAGAGAGAGGGAAGGCGGGGTTACAGGGCTTTCCTGAGAGCATGTGAGAGGACGGGGCTAGAGGATCCACTCTCTAGTCCTATCCCCTCTCTCTTTGCTGTGGGAATCCCTGTGACAGGCTATATAGCCCTGCCAACTCTCTCTGCGCTATGGGGATATCCCTCGGGTATCCCCAGAGCATGGAGAGAGAGCGAGAGAGCTGGGCTATGCGGGATTAACCCATAGCAGGGAGAGAGAGCATGGGGCTATGGGTTAATCCCCCATAGCCCTGCTCTCTCTCTCCCTGCTATAGTGAAATCTCTCTGGGCTCCTTCACACTGGTGAGAGCGATATCAGACTGTGATTCACGGCCCAATATTGCCCTCGCCATCTTGCTGAAAACCCCTGAATGCGAGATGTTTTCACATGAAAACAGCCTTGCATCCCTGTCATAGCCGCAACAGGGGATTGCGATGTTCTCCCACTGTTTTCAATGGGGCCTAGATGCGACAGCTTCGCATCCTTACAGGACCAAAGGAATCCCATGCCGCAGTTGTCACAGCCGTGGCAGGGGATCGCGATCCTCTCCTGAAGCAGCTGCGCTTTTTATTTAAAGTAACACGCTGCTCCAGTGAATAGGTGATTTTCACACGCATGAAGCTCGGGTCTTCTATGAATGAAAAATTGCCCATTCACGCGATTTTTAGTGCAACGAAGGCGTGATTTTTATCGCGCGCCTTTACTGCACTAAAAGCATGTTCTTGTGAGTGAGGCCTAAGAGTAATAAAGTTTGCTTCAAGCGGTCTTTCATTTTTTTTGCACAGGGTCCAAATGCTAGGATTGGAGACAGTATGTGGTTGGTTAATCTGGAGAAAATACAATATGTCATGAATAGGCTGATCTCTAGTAAATATATATTTTGTGTCATGCTATTGAGTAGCTGATAGCGAAGAAAACTACCTAAAACACCATAAACTAACTTATTGTTGTTAGGCGAGATGACACAAGCTGGTTGCTCCATTTTTTTTTTATACTTGCCCACTTCCTGGTGCCTGCTGCTGAAATCCGAGCGCCGGCTGAAAATCTGACTCTCTTAAGAGTCCCATGCGCACACTCTGTATTTCTATAATAAATCTATTTATTTCCTACATCCATGGTCCTCCATACAGCACGCCTGTACTTTTCTTCAGCCAGAATTTACCCCTGCACAATTTTTTTTCTGCTCCAGGGATGCCAGTAGCTGCTGGGGCATTATTCAGCACTTTTATGTTGTTTTGCCGCAGCACAACTTCCTAAGGTACTAATTTCCCTATTTCTCCACTTTGTCTCTCATGTCTCCTCTGCACTGTGGAGCGCCCTTTTGCCTAATTTATTGCATAAACTTGTATAGCACACAGAATTTTGAAAAGAGTCAAATTTTTGTTGGTCAAGCAGCCTTCAGCAGCAGGAACCTGGAAGCGGGGGAGTATAAAAAATACATCATTCATCTCCCCGCCACCTCGCCTAACAACAGCTACATAATTTAGTTCATAGTGCTTCAGCCAGGTGACAGGCTCCCTTTAACGTGCTCATTATTAAGAGACAATTTATTGAACAGTGAGGCTGGAAAAAAAATCATTTGCATCTATTATGTCCTCATGCCTAGCTTGTATTATGTGCTGAGTGGCGAATGTTAGTTTATTTGAACTCTATACAGATAGTCTAATATCTGTCTTTTTTTATTTTTTAAGGAAAGAACACCCCTCTGTCAAACATGGCAAAAAAAGTAGTAAATGTGTCGCAAAACATATGAGATTGTTTTCTGGTGCAATTTGAACCAGAAAACTGCCAAAAATCCAATAGTAAATAAGCCCTATAGTATCTTAGATGGCCATATGGAGCGAGATAATCTGTCATATCGACCAACAGTTTTCTTTCCTCACTCCACAATAATACTATTTTAGATCATCTGAACCGACATGTCATTTGTATAGTGGAAGCATGAACAAGTGACTACCAGTTCCTGGGGACACTATAAGATCAGACTTTTTGAAATGCATCTAGTCCAGTTTCATACTTTCTCTATAAAGAGACATCAGGGGACGGACGGTCTGCCAGTTACTGCCGATCTAACTTTTGTGTCTGATCAGTGCTACTTTGGATGGATGATGCAAACAGCATTGTTCCCAGTTACCAATATATTACCACTAGCAGAATCACTCTTGATCACACCAAATTCTCAACATCGTTCTGGCAACCCATTCTGTAACGTACTAGGGTAGGTACAATATAGAGATCCTAAACAACAGCTATACTTTATAGATGAATTCCAATCCTTTTGTGTCAGTTGCCTTAGTAGATAAGCCAATTTTAGTTTTTAATTACATTAGTCTGTTAAACATATGATTCAGTGCTACAAGGCAGTAACGTCAGCCAATGTTCCATATCTGAATGCGTCCTATACATTTTATACAATGCTTATACATGCCTGATTAAAAGAAACCAAATTAGGTTAAAAATGCAAGGTAAGATAGCGTTTAATCTCCAGTAAAAGAACCCATGTACAATTGCTTTGAAGAAATGGAAGGTATGAGAACGTATCACATTGACATCAGTGTTTACATGCCTCCTAATTGTGACTAGTAAGGACAATTGAAAACTATAAAACTATTGCAAGCATGTCTGAAAAATGAATATTATGCTGTAGAGCAGTAAAATCAGATTTGTATATTTTAGCAGTTCCATGAACTGGACAGCTTCAACACGAAATAGCAAATCTTCATCCTGAAACTGAATGCAAATACACAAGTAAGGGAAAAAATTAGACAGAAATTGCTGAACCCGGTAATTAGAAAATTGCTAAGTCTAGGCAGAGATAAATATAGGCGTAAGGTCAACATCCTGGACGTTAGTGAAAGAACAAAGTAGATCTATAAAAAGATGCAGAACTGCTAAACAGAAGCTTGTCCCTGTAAACAGAAGCAGCAATTTTCTCTGAGATACAGAATATATTGATTTGTGGTCTTAATGAAAGCGTATAAGGCACTTTAGCAGACTTATTTCACCCATGTGAAAGGTCCCCTATTTAGATGGGTGTGTCTTTTAAAATTATGTCCATTCAGCTGAATTTACCACTGGTGACACCAATCAAGGTGTAGAAACTTCTCAAAAGATGATCAAGAGAAATGGGAAGCGCCCAGACCTAAATTTCATGTGTAATACCAAAGGCTCTGAACATTTATGTCAATGCAAAATGTTGATGTTTTATTTGTTTTTTTTTAATTACAAAGATTTTCAACATTCTATTTTAACTTTTGTCATTATGGAGTATTAGGTGCAGAGTAAAATGGGGAAGAAAATGTAAAAAAAAGAGAAAGTCTGCCGAGTCTCTAAATGAAGTATATTGTTAAGTCACATAACATTGATACATAAGATGCAACAATAAAAATACTAATACATACAGCGGCTGGACAAAAATATGGAAACACTGTATGAAATGCATGCCTTAAAGGGGTTGTCTCATGAAAGCATGTGAGGTTATGCACTTCTGTATGGCCATATTAATGCACTTTGTAATATACATCGTGCATTAATTATGAGCCATACAGAAGTTATTCACTTACCTGTTCCGTTGCTGGCGTCCTCGTCTCCATGGATCCGTCTAAAATCGCCTCTTCTGGCGATTTTAGACGCGCTTGTGCTGTGCGGCCTTCTCCCTTCTGAATGGGGCCGCTCGTGCCGGAGAGCTGCTCTTTGTAGCTCCGCCCCGTCACGTGTGTCGATTCCAGCCAATCAGGAGGCTGGAATCGGCAATGGACCTCAGAGTGAAGATCCCGGCGGCCATCTTACTAAGGTAAGTAAGAAGAAGGAAGAAGTCGCCGCAGCGCGGGGATTCGGGTAAGTACTACCCGTTTTTTTTTTTTAACACATGCATCGGGTTTGTCTCGCGCCGAACGGGGGGCCTATTGAATAAAAAAAAAAACCGTTTCGGCGTGAGACAACCCCTTTAAATTACGTGGGCTTATAACTCATATTTCAATAAGACCTGTAAAGACCAATTTTAACCCTTTGCAATCCAATTTTGGATTCAGGGTCTCCTAGGGGGCTTTCTCTTTCTGCCATTATACAATGGCGCCACCTGCTGGCTAGAGCCAGTACTGCGGTATTGGACATGCTGTAGAGGCCTCCGACAACAGAGCGGCCAGCAATATACAGTAAGAATACCGTGCTGGACGTCTTCCGACATCAGAAGCTGTACAGCCTTCAATCAGAATGTCTTTAGACGTCAGAGAGTGGATTGGAAAGGGTTAAGTGGGGGTAATATGACACAAATGCTGTTGGGCAGAAGTGAACATCTACCGAAGCAACAAGGTTCCATTGGTCGGGGGTTTGAGCCACTCAGCTGCTGTTACTAGCTGGCTCCCAAAACCACCCGGAGCAGGGCAAGAGATGAAGAAAACACAAATTTGGTGGGATAGCTCTCAGCCAAGCAGGGGTCAAAAGGGCAGCTCAGTGCTAATGGTAAAAAATCCCATGCATTTTGTATTGTGTTTCCATATTTTTGTCTACCTCCTGTATATATCAACAAGCACCACATAAGCACTTGATTTAAATAATTATGAGGGCTCCAAATAAATATATTTCATATAGCACTCGGATATATACCGTTGATTACCTTGGCCTAACAAAACCTTTGCTTGTCCTCAACAAGACATCTAATCCAGACAGTTCAACTAATTTTGTTTTTTTAGGCTAGTTTCACACAGGGCGAACACGATTTTGCCATGAGAAAATTACGGTAAAATCATATCTTTGTTCCTGCCATTTTTATGTATCGCTGCCGCACGCAATAAAATCACGTGTTTTTTTATCGCAAAATTTAATGGGACTTTCTAATGTTAAAATCGAATGCATGTTTGTTGCATGCGATGCGATAAGAAGCTGGCTCCATAAGGAGACATAAGAGATAAAAAAAAACAAAAACGCACATCGCTGAAAGATAGAGCATGCTGCGATTTTTTGTTCTCTCAACATCAGTGAAAACATCGCTAATGGGAAGGAAACCATTGTACATCATTGGATTCATAATGTGTTTTTTTTACTATAGCATCATGTGATTTTCTCGCTCGTGTGAAACCACCCTTGGGCAGAGATGTAGTTGTCACTTTAATAACCCCCTTCCCAGACTGTTACCACTATCGCATCCTATTGCAGATTTGTCAGGGTTAAGTTTTCATTTGAGCAGAATTACTTGAAGAATAGTAAGAAACCAAAGGTGAAAAGGTGGTGGAGTCATGGGTCAGGATGTTTATGCATACAATTTGATTTGTGTATTCACATTTTAGACATGTCCACTTGTGTGTATATATATAAGATTGTTTGGTATCCATATGTGATATAAATCGAAACGTTGCAACATTTTTCATGTACCATATGGGATCATAAATAAAGCTGGAAGGAGGACTTGCTGACATTGTCTTGCTTTTTCTTTTGGACTATTGCTCACCTTTTGGAAACATTCTGTTGCAGTCTGTTTCTTCTTAACTTTTCCAAGCTAGATTTTTTTTCTTCAATAGTGTTTCGAGCGAGTAGTGCCTTATGTGAGTACCTGCCCGCTCGTCTCTAAAGATTCGTCTGCCGGCGCGGGTGAGCGGTGAGTTGCAGGAGTGAGCAGGGATGAGTGGGGGGAAGAGAGGGAGAGATCTTCCCTCCGCTCCTCCCCGACGCTCCCCGCCCCCCCACCGGCAGCCGAATCTTTAGAGACAAGCGGGCAGGTACTCGCTCGAGTAGTTTGCCTTAGCGAGTATGCTCGCTCATCTCTAATTATGAACCAAACTAAGCCCCATTTAGACACATAGATTATTGCTCGAAATTCGTTATAACGATAAAAGTAAACGATCGTTTTGGTTTTAAAGGCGAACATTTTTAACCTAACGAAAATCGTTGGAAAATGTCGGGCTCTATTATCGTTGTGTAGTGTCTGCATTGAAAACGTCCCTAAAATCGCTGAACGACTGAACAATGGATTTAAAGCGGACTGAAAGTCAACAATGAGCGAATCTTTAACAAAAACTGCACGACGGGCGCAAGATAGACTCAACGATTATCGCCTAAACGATGGCTTTTGAGTGACTTGCGAACGATAATCGTTGTGTCTAAATCAAGAGGAAGAACTCACATGGTTTTAAATTCCCTGCAGATGCCCCTGACGCCAATCAGTGAAGTATAGACTGCTTGTCCTGCTCTTATTAACGATCAATCCCTCTTGTAGTTGGTGCGATTTTGACAGTGAAATTTGTTTGAAATTTCAGTTATAAAAGGTACACAATACCTACAATTCTCTAATGCCTAAAACTATAGATTTACCCAACTGTAACGCTATAAAAGCATTGTGTTAACTTGAAGAGGTGATTTCGAAAGTGACCTAAATCCAACAAATGTCCTTTCAACATAACATGATTTTCTGTGATGTGATTTTGGACACTTTAGAATAAAATGTGATCTTTGCAGTAAATATTTTTAGGTATTTGTTGTTGGCTATAATGTATTGCTAATAGGGATGAGCGATTATACTCGCTAAAGCACTACTCGCTCGAGTAATGTGCCTTAGCCGAGTATCTCCCCGCTCGTCCCTGAAGATTCGGGAGCCGCCGCAGCTGACAGGTGAGTTGCGGCGGGGAGCAGGGGAGAGAAGGCGGGAGAGAGAGATCTCCCCTCCGTTCCTCCCCGCTCTCCCCCGCAGCTCCCCTCCCCGCGCCGACTCCCGAATCTTCAGGGACGAGCGGGGAGATACTCGGCTAAGGCACATTACTCGAGCGAGTAGTGCCTTAGTGAGTATACTCGCTCATCCCTAATTGCTAATGATGATACAGTAGGCACCATGAAGAGTATATAACTGCTCTTGCCTCAGTGTCTTCAGCAAATGGAAATAAGTCATTTTGGAAAATCATCTCTTGAATTGCCTTTTAATGAAATGCTAATAGGAGAGGGCAGCAATCACTTCATTATCACTATGACACTATAATAAATGTTTAATCAGTAATTGGTATGTGACATGTTAGATGTTAATAGTAATGAAAATATAAACTATGAAACAGATTATCAAGAATTCTAGTTTTTTTTTCACTTTGGGTGTGGAATCCTTATCATCAGAGCAATCATTTAGTTGTGTTTGGATATATGCTGCAGTATGTATTTCAGTAGGTGTATGCTCAATAGATTCATGTAGACATATTCTAAATGGGACATAAATGTATCATTAGGCTTTGTCCTTATATTACATGGTTTTAATCAAAACAATTCATTATTCATTGTGGACAGAATGAGCAATTCTTGTGTTCCCCAGAAACCTCATTTTGAAACATCATGTTCTAGGATGTATATAACAAATGCAACATGTCAGATACATTGTATTCTGAGTTGGACAGAAGGCTATTGTGCCATAAATGTGAAGTGCCAATTGTAATGATAATACACTTTATAAACCCTTTATTGTTCATATTTGTAATCACAATACACATTGTTACTATTATATTTGTATAACAGTAATTATAGTTATGTTAACCTCTTAATTATTATCCTATGTTGGTGTTTCTAATGATCAGGCAGTTTTTCATTGCATTTCAAGATCCATAACATTTTCAATCTTTCATAGACATGCAAGCTGTCTAAGGGTGAAAATCCCCACCAAAATCTGGGTCACATTCTGCAGCGGCAAAATCTGTACAGTTGTTGTAGATTTTGGTGTGGATCCACAGCAAACTTCACCGCTTCAATTAAAAGAGCAAAGTCTGCTGCAGATACGAGGGGCTGCTGATACGTCTTTGGCTTTACCCAGAAAGAAACGAGATAGGAAGATGAAACTTTACATTTATTCCACATACTCTCCACTGATGTCAACACACTTCTTACATCGGTATTCCAAGTTCTGTAAGCCTTGCAAAAAGAAGGATTTCAGTTGTCCCTCAAACCAGTCATCTGTAGCAGCCATGGCATCAGAAATGGGGTGAAATTTGGTCCCCTTGAGGTGTTTCTTCAGGTTTGGAAACAGATGATAGTCGGAGGGAGCTAGATCTGGTGAATAAGGTGGGTGGTCAACCAGCTGGAAGCCTAGCTCCACCAGGTTTGCCGTGGTCGCTGGTTCAGTGTGAGCGGAGGCGTTGTCTTGCAGGAACAAGATTCCTTTGGACAGCTTGCCGCACCTTTTGGCCTTCAGAGCTGCCTTCAATTGGTCCAAAAGTTCAATGTAATACCTTGCATTGATAGTGGAACCATTTTGAAGGTAGTCCACTAGCAGCACGCGCTCCTTGTCTCAGAACACAGACGCCATCACCTTAGTGGCTGAACTTCTTTGGGCGAGGAGAACCACTGTGCCTCCCTCTTTTGACTACTCCTTGCTTTCAGGGTCATACAAATAAATCCAGGTCTCATCCATAGTAACCAGTCGATCCAGGAAGTTCTTATCAGTCCGGAAGCGCTGACAAATGGACCGGGAAGTTTTCACTCGCATACTTTTCTGATCTGTTGTCAAACATTTGGGGACCCACTTTGCAGATAGCTTCTTCATGTTCAAATGTTCATGGATAATGACAAAAACAAGTTCATGAGAAATCCCCATGATGTCTGCAATTCCTTTAGCTGAAATTCGCTGATTCTCCAGTATGAGGTTGTGCACAGCATCGACGATCTCCGGAACAACAACCTCTCTCGGTCGTCCAGGACGTTCCTCATCATTGGTGCTGAAGTGGCCTGTTTTAAATTTGGCAACCAAGTTCTTAACTGTAGAATATGAGGGGCATTGATCCCCCAATGTCTGCAACATATCACCATGAATATCCTTTGCAGACTTTCCTTGCAGAAACAAGAATTTTATCACTCCTCTGCTCTCATTTGCTGTGAATATCGCCTTAGACTCCGCCATTTTGTTTTCCCGCGTGCCTAGATTACTGTTGTCATAAGCTACAAACACAAAATTTTGAAAACATATATTAGACACATAAGGCTTTCATGTGATGCAACATTCATTACCATAGAAACAAAAAAAGAACATAAAGCAAAGACTTATCACCACCCCCTCGTATACATCATAATTCAAATCAAAATTCACACCATATGGTTCAGATTTATAGGCGGATTCTGTTGCCGATCTGCACCAAAATCCCCCGCACAAATTATGCTGTGAATGTTAATGCTGATCTGCACTAAAATCTACAATGTGTGAACACTGCTTAGGGCTCTATTGTGGAACAAATAATCCTTTAGTTTCCACCAGAACAGTAAAATACACAATATTTGCTTTGTGTCATGAGTGTTCAGGGAATTCCTAGTTTTGGAATAATTTTAGCCCAATAATCTAATTACAGTAATTCCTCAAAATGTGTTTGTAGTTTGTAGTTGTTTCATACATTCCTGAAAGCCAATATGAGCTGAAAAACAGAATAAAGAATATTATTGTTTATATTGTTTTTCACCACATCCTCTGTAGGGTGTGTTAATTTGTTATTAGTAATTTGTGAAATTGAGCTATTATCCTTTCCATCTTGTAAGCACGGACTCACGCTGAGCAACAAATTTGATATTTACGAAAATCTTCCCTAACCTTTCTCTAAGCCCCAGGTCACCTATCTGCCCATGATCTTCTGCTCTCTACTAGTATCGGTTTGTAAGGCTGAGAAAAGACTTACATTAGGTGCATCCAGTTCAGTTCAGAAGCCGATTTTCCTCATCTAATAGACAAATCCCCCTCTGACTCCAAATACGGCAATCAGAATAATCCCTGGATCATCAACCCTGCTGAAGTAATCTAGTGACTATAATTGATGATATTACTGCACTCAAGAAAGGCGCCCAGGGCATCCCGAACACTTTTAATGCATTCACCATCACAACGTCCTCAGGCAAAGAGTTCCATAGTCTCACTGCTCTTACAGTAAAGAACCCCCTTCTATGTTGGTGTAGAAACCTTCTTTCCTTTGCATGTAGAAGATGCCCCCTTATTATAGATGCAGTAGTGGGTATAAATTGATCACGGTAAAGACCTCTGTATTGCCTATTGATATAATTATTTGGCCCACCCCCTTGGTCATCTTTTTTTCTAAAGTAAATAGCCATAATTTTGATAATCTCTGAGTATTGGAATCCAAGTATTCTATTCACTTTGGTTACACGCTACAAGCTAGAGTATGTCTTTCTTATGTACTGGTAGCCAAAGCCCAATATTGCACGTGCAGTCTGATCAATGCTTTGTAATGTAGAAGCTCCATTTTCCTCATACTCTCATATTTAGGACTCCACTCATGTCTCCCTTATTTTACAAAATTGTTTCTTTGTAGTTCTCCGGGGCTTTGATTTTGATACCCTTACTCTTGGTATCCCAATTTAGGAGCTGTGGTGTGATTCAGCAGTGTGTGTGAGTTCCCCTTTATTGTTTTTCAAGCACAGCTCCATAGATTTTGTAGTGGCTGTGCTTGGTAGTGCAGTTCACTCCCATTCACTTGAATGGGACTAAACTGCAGCTCTCTGCAATACCAGGCACTACCAAGATAAACCCTTTCAGAGGTTGTTTTATGAAGGCAAAAGCTGTTCATGATCCCTTTAAAAGAATAAAGATATCATAGAGTCTAGAAACCCTCTATGAGCCTCATAGTGTCCCCCAGGTAATAATACATTTCTCATGCAGCAGAAAGAGTCAAAGCTTGTGCACCAATAAATTCTGACTGTTCAGCCTCTATTTACTTGATACCCTTCCTACAAGGCTCTTTATTCATTCAGCGATTCATAAATCCACCTCGTTTGTAGTGTGATCTAGCTGTCCCTAAACCATGTACACAGAGCCTGTACCTCTGTTCACAAAAGCTGCACAGCTCCCTCTCTATGCTGCCATTCAGGCCTTATCCTGGAAGCAATACTTCTGAGCCCATTACATTCAATGGAGCATGTTGCAATTTTTTTTCCAAGATAGCAACTAAAGCACCGTTTTCCCCATAGCCATGTATGGATGTGAAAGCTGGACTACAAAAAAAAGCTGATAGAAGGAGGATCGATGCGTTGGAGCTGTGGTGCTGGTGACAGCTGCTGTGTAGCCCTGGACGGCGAGAGTAACAAACAGAGAATCGTATAAGACCCGAGATATCACTGGAGGGTAAGATGACTGGGCTCACGCTCACGTATTTTGGCCATGTAATTCGAGCAGAGTCGCTAGAAAAATCTATAATGCTTGGATAGATCAGAGGCAAAAGAAGACCGAGCCGCCAAAGAACACGATGGCTGATACTGTCAGAGCTGATACTGGCATGGATATCACACAACTGAAAGAAGCAGCGCAAAACCAAAAAACATGGAGGAAGCTCGCCTTTAGGGTCGCTGAGGGTCGTGAATGACTAAACGGCTAACAACAACAACAACACACCTCTATGGGAACACTATTATAGCGCCGCTTTGATTTGTCCTAGATTTGTGCCACATAAAATGCTGCTTAGAGTCGTTTTCACTCTATCAGTCTTTGCCCGTCCATGCATCTGAATGTCTGGCATGTAACAATACATTTTCCTTGCAGCTATGTGCGAGGCAGCAGAGTGGATCCACAAAACCAAATTGGCTTGGGGCTAGATCTGAGGGCTGCACCAGGTTTCCCCAGTTTTCACCCTTCAACCCCATCAATCAGGACCTGGTCTTCGCTGTGTGACCTCAGACTGTGACCCTAGAAATAATATTCTTTATGAGGCTGCTAATATAAACTGGTAAACATTTCCATAATACCATAGGGTGTAGACAGAGACACGGTTCTAGAACAGAGCTGAGGTCAGGACAGGCAGAATACTTCTGTAATGGTAAGGGGCTAATCATACTGCTTTAGCTCTGTCCGTTTCATGAACGGAGTTCTGAAGTGTGTCCCAGCCCCTAAAAAAGGTCAGGAGGCACAGCAAATAGAGTAATAATATTTAATTAACAAGCCGAGTGGAGAATCCAGGAAACTGAGTGGAACAGGCATGGATGAAAATCCAGGAGAACTTTCAGAACACTGAAGTATATGGATAATCCAACAACAGACCCGCTATGTTTTTATCACTATGATATTTTATTTAATTACTATATAAAAAAAAATATATAGTTTTTTAGATATATGTTATTTCTTTTACCGATTGGATTTCATGAATTTCTTGTATCTAGTAGCATTATTAAAGGGGTAAATTCTATTTCGTTTATTATTGCTCTTAATTATTGATTTTATTTTTGTCTCTTCATTTTATTATATTATCATTTATCCTACCTGCTACTTTACATTAGTTTTAGTAGTATTCTTTCCCGCCATTTTATTAAGAAGGGGCTACGTCCTCAAAACACATTATTTGTGCTGCCTATCATTTGAAAATTTAAAAAAGAACAAATTGGGTTAATACCTTTGCTTTTATGCGCTTTACATTACAAGGGTTGTGCCCACGTTCCATCATTTTCTCCTTTTTACAATTACGCACCTCTCTGAAGTTGGCACACAGCATAATAATTTGACTCTTTTCAGGGTCCTATGCACACGCTCTGCCATAGACTTGCATGGAGAGCATGCGCACGGGACCCTGAAAAGAGTTGGATTTTCGTGCTGCATGCCAACTTCAGAGGAGCAGACAGCTGAATCGCCAGAGCAGGTGAATATAAAAAATACATCACCTGGCTTCCTGTCCCCATCCACTAACAGCATCATAACTTAGTTTACAGTGGGGATATGGAAAACTCCATAAGAGATAAACACATTAGATTGTAACTTATCCGTATTAGCATCTTCAAATGTAAATGTTGATTTTGTATTAAATACAGCATTCCTCCCTTAATTCCAACAATTTCTTAGATCTTATTGTATTTACTAAGAGATTTTATATGTTGATTTGTGGACATAGGTGTGATAATATACAGTATTTATTACTTAGTGTTTACTTAAAAACAAATATCTTTACTTTCTGACTCCAGTACAACCATTGTAGCAGATTATTTGTTCACAATATGCTATGAAGATGAAAAGATATAGAGATGAAAAGGATTGTTACGACATTCTCGATTACATGTACTGTAATTTGAGAAATATCACTTGCCTCGAATCACTTGTTTTGCAATCTTTACAGTACTTCTAGGAGACATCTCCAGATCCTCAGAGTACGGCATCCAACGAAACAGCCACACATTTCATTCAGATTACCTCTGAATTCAATAAAACAATGCTCTGTGTGAATTCAGAGGCTCACAGAGTATTTTTCCCATAAATGTTTCAACTTTATGGTTTCTATACAGCTTGTAACTTCTACTCAACTGTAATATGTCCATTTGCATGATGCATAAATCATAGAAATTACTGTCAATTCGGGATGATCTGAGGGTAAAGCACACATACAATATCCATAGAACATCAACTCCAGCTAGATTTTGCTTCCTGGAGCTCATTAAAAGTATAAATGTGATCCAGAATTCGTGTGGGGATTTATTTGGCTCTTTAGAACTTCTAGCAAGTTTTGGAAACAGTGTAACTTTGCTACTGAAGCCAGATGATTATAACTCTGTAACTTTCAGTTTACAAATCACTATTTTTTTGTACTGAAATCTAATAAATCAAAATACATTTTTATGATTCAAAAAGCCTCTGACTTAATTTTATAATGCAAATAATGGTTTAACCAAATCATTCTAATTTCAGGTCTGTACTAAACGAATTGTGAATTGCCAAACTGTATCATAGTTACTTCTTTCCCTGTAGGAAACATGGGGCCTCTAACTTGGCAAGTGTTCCTGGTGCTTACCCTCCAAGTTGCTGGCCATCTATTCAGTGTTCTCTCAGTTCAGGGCTGGGAATACATCTGCTACTTTCTTTCACAGGTCATACAGAACATCTATATTAACTGAAAGAAGCCTGCTTGGGAATACATGAAATTCCATTTTTAAAGAATGGTATATCTTTGACACTAGATGTATTGCTACACCAACAAGCCAAGCTGTTCTGTATAGGGAAATTCGAGGGGGGTTTTAAGCAGGCCAGCACCCCTGCTACATCTAGAAGCTTTCATACAGCATGTAAGAGAGCTGTCTAAGATTTTTATTACTTTGGCCAGGCCTATGAACCTTTTTCATAGAATTAATCTCCAGGGTGTGCTGGAAACTCTATGAAATAGCACATTATGACGCTTCCAAGGACTACTATTTCTTTGGACAATCACTCTTTTTTGTTCTGCAGTTCGAACTTCAAAAGGCAAAGCAAATCAAAAAGCCGCTGAACTTCAGGCAACAATTGTCTTTGTTCAGTGGCCAGAGGAGTCGGAAACTGCTTTATATAGAGTTACATTTCATGGCTAACCCTTCCAGTTTGCTTCCTTCTGAACTGCAACATTTGAAGCTATAAAACTAATATAATAATCACAAAAACTACTGATGTTACCCATAATGCTAGAAACAAGCTTACAGATGACAACTTGTGCCCACCATTTTATTTATTAACCCCTTCATGACCAAACTTTTTTATTTTGCTTTTACGACCACAGGAATTTTTATGCTTTTACATCCCAATGTTCTTAGATCCAAGGAGCAAGTACAACTCCTGTGCCCGCATGATGTAACTGTAACTGTATATCCATTTGTAGGAAAGCACTGCAGTATTCAAATATTGAACTCTGATCAATTTGTTCCTGGTTTAGCTTAGTGGTTGTTATACGCTTGTATTGGATGTTCCTGAGGTTCACATATTCTAATTTACAGTAAGGCCTCATGTCCACGGGTGGGTCGGATTCCGCATGCAGGAGCCTGCAGTGGAATCCGACCTTGCCTGCGGCCGAGACCCTGCTTACCCGTCCAGATCTTTTTTCTATACTGCAGATGTGTGCAGAAGTGCCCGCAGGCTCGCTGAGAAACGTGTGTAGTAGAGGTTTTCTTTTTTCAAACTCCTGCTTTCCCGCGGAATTCGCATCCTGCGGACAGGCTGCGGATCTGACGGCTTCCATTGACTTTAATGGAAGCCGTCTATGCGGAAACTGCACTGAAATGGAGCGTGCTACCATTTGATTTCCACATCCAAAGATCTGCAAATCAAATCTGCATGCTTTAATTCAGTTGCGGGTGCCCATGTTTCCCTATGGGCGGCTTGAACTGTGGATCATCCACAATTCAAATCCATCCGTTGACATTGGGCCTTAAAGTTATTCAATTCTTTATAATGACAACCAACTTGTTTTTCACAAAAATGATTGAAAAATTAACAACATATCCTCCTCCTTATTATGTCATGTATTAGTAAGTGCTTTCTGGACAAAAACAGCAGCACACGTCCATTGATTGTGTCTGATACTGTAGCTCAGTTAGCTTAATTGAAGGGAAAACAGCTGAACTGCAATACCACACACAACCTGTGGACAGGTGCGGTGCTGCTTTTGGAAGAAAGCAGCCATGTTTTTCTAGTTTTACACAACCCCTTTAATATATATTTACTCTGTGTTCAAGAAAATTAGGATCATGGAAATATTCAAATATTTTAGTATAGATTTTTAAATGCACCATTTTGAATTAAATTTATACTTTTTTTTAGATACAATAAAAAATGGTCATCTGGTAAGTAGTTAAACTATATTCAATGGACTTAGAATGGCAAGTGGGTCCCAGTCCGATTCTAAATGAGAATGGAGATGTCCGTCAGAATGAAAATATCCTGGATTACACAGCTACTATACTGATGTCATTTATATGATCGGTATAGAAGGTACAGTACAGTAAATCTCTGAAAACTCAAACTGTGTTGTAATTTTGGGAGCATTAGATAAATAATTTACCCGGTACAGAAAGCACCCAAGGTACTTCCATCCAGATGCAGAAATGTAATAAAATAAACAGTGGTTCTTGTGAAGATGATTGTTTTTTCTTCCCATGATCCTTGTGGGGGAGAGGGTTTGGGGGCGTTATGTATTCATTATAGTATTATGCTGATAACCTAATATTAACTGGATTGTTACTAAGATGCATAAAACAAATAAGGAGTAAATAATTACAGAAAAGAATGTGATTATCATGGAGCTTCTTTCTCATCTCTCTAGTAAATTGTTCATCGGTTCGCTAATTCTTTTGGTGGATCACATTCTTCTAGTAATTGTAAACTGAGGGAATCATTAACTAGTCAGACACATGCAATGTACTAGATGGTAGGAATCACCTTTTTAATCATTGTGTGGTGTGACCATCTTTGAAGAGTGGGTGTAGGATTTAGGAGCTTCATTGTTCTACCTGAAGCACATTGTAATCCTGATTGTGGGGAAACATCTTTATTTCAACGTGTGAACTATAGAAAGGACCGTCTATACGCGGGCAGATTTGCATTGTGGAATCCGGGTCGGGCGTCCGCCTCTAGATTCTGTAGCAAATACAGTCCATAGCATGCTATGGAAAAGTGATTCTTCCTGCAATTATGGTTTCCACTTGCAGAAGACAAACCGCAGCATGCTCCCTTTTTGCACCAATTCCGCACGGAAGCCAATAGAAGCCATCCAATCCACGGTTCCTCCACAATAGACAGTGGGAAAAGCAGGAGTTTAAAAAGAAAAATAACACTGGTGCCAGGTCAGAATTCCGTATTCGGAATCCGATCAGCTTACGTGCAGGTAGCCTAAGGGCTAGTTCACACTAGTGCTAGGGTTCCATTTTCCTGCTCAATTGCAATCCCTGGTTGAATGGATCCATCGTATAACGAAACAGACTGGTGCAGAATGGATCCTATTGACTATATTGGGTCCATTCCGCTCCCTTTTTGGCCATCAGGCATTTTACAGTATGAAATAGCGCTGCATACTGCACTATTTTGTCCTGTTTTTTAGCAGAAATCAGTAAAGGGGTTGAAGCAAAACCTCCTGAGGTCAACGAACCCTAAAGTCTTCTATGTTTACTGTACATAATGTATATGAATAGGATAGAAATGCTCAATGTATAAATGTATCTAATTGTTGAAGAAATATTTTGTAAAATCTACTACACTACATGACTCAGAAGGGCCTGGCCTTAAAGACACAAGATGAGAAACCAAGGCATGAGTGCCGAAGTAAGGACAGGTCACAAAGCATGCATTTTACGTATCCTTTCCTTATGCACTGTTACTCATAAAATAAGTATATTTTGCACCTCACTTACACAGGAGTCCTAATGCTGAAATGATCTAAAGTTTCCTAATATAGTTGGAAATCTCCCTGCTGCAATCTATCAGGTCTTGTGAGGCGGGAATAGCTCTTTTTACATCAAATGAATGACCTTGATAACTCCAATTTACTATGCTACATCCCTTCAAAGACAGTTAGACTGTTTCCACCCTACAGTAACCACATGCAACTGAAATCCCGCTCGCCGGGAAACTTTACTGGTGAAAGGTGGAGAATTTGGGTACTTTTCAGTGATGAAACCGCTAAAAAAAATGTAGGGTGTAAAATTGCAGGAAAAAAAGCACAGTCTTGCAAAACTTCAGTGTTATTGCTACTATTCATCTGCAATGTGAGAGACCATTAAAATGGGGCAGATAGTTTTGTGACTGACAAAATAGCTTACTAGTTTTCCAAACAAGTAAAATAACATAAGTAGTTTTATTTGACCAGAAAATTCTAACATTTCAGGCCGGTTGCACACGGGCGATCCGTATTTCGCATGCAGGATCCTGCAGCGGAATCTGTCTGTGATCCCAGCCAGCCTATTTACCTGTCTTTTCTGCATTGCGGCTCGCTGTCAGTTATGCGCAGTAGAGACTATATTTTTAAAAATTGTATTTCCCTCGCCGTCGCTAGGCAATGACTCGGGTACTCGCTGTGCATGCACATTGTCAATGGAGGCTTTTGGAAGAGTCCGCAGCAAAATAGAGAATGCTGTGATTTTTCCTCTGCTCGCGGAATACGCAAGAAAAAAGCAAAAGTACATACCTTTCAATACATGTGACTTGCTGCAGATCCTCCAGAAATTCAGTCGTGTAAAGCCCTAAATGCACTCGGGCGGAAATTCCACAGTGGGATTTCTCGCAGAATTTCCACCCATGCACGCTGCCATAGGATTGCATTAAATAATGCAATTCTACGCAGACCGATGCGATTTGACCACGTGCAAACTCGCACGGTAAGCAAATCACGTCATGTCCTATTTCTGTGCGCCTCGCAGAGGGCTGCACAGAAATGTCACCTCTGACACGCCAGCTCTGCTCTGCGCATGTGCTGACTGGACGGCAGCCGGTACATAGCAGAGCGGAGGAGACGCCGGAGGAGGTGAGCCGCGGGGGTTACTGCAGGGGCACAGCTCGCATTCCCTGCGAGAATTTTCGCTGCGGGATTCAGCCCAGCTGTCTGCACGAGGCATTTTGCAACAATGTTACTCACTGCGCAGCACAGCAAACGAATTCTTTACCATGCATATTGCTAAATGTCACTCCTATTTCAATTTCCAAGAAACCCTTGCTTGTTCGAATTGTATTCACATCTAATGCTCATGCTACAACATGGATCTGTAAAATGGAGCCCAGGGAAATATAAGGGTCTATACTGTTCTCAAGGCACACAGAGGTTTTTTCTCATGAATTCCTTTTGAATCTGAGTGAAATATACTATCCTACCAAAAGTAATTAGACACCCGAACAAGAATAAAAAGACATATGTATTTATAAAATGTTAATACTCAGTGGGGCTCCTTTGGCTCTAATGATATTTGATACTCTCCGCAGCATACTTTCTACTAACTTTTCATACACTTCAGCTAGAATTTCCCTCCATTCATCCTGCAAATGTCTGGTGAGTTCTCTCAAAGACGATACATCAGCCCATCTACAATGGTGGAAGGAGCATTGTTATTGGATAGTTAAGCAATGGAGGAACATTCTATGGAGTGACGAATCACGCTACTCCATCTTCAAATGAGATGGAGGTACCTGGGTGTGGAGTATGCCGGGGAATGCCTTTTGCCCGACAGTTAAAGAGGCATTCCAGTTATGCAAAGTTGCTGTCACATGAATGCAAATCAAATATTAAAGTTTGCTTGGATGGTCTGCTTTGGATTTTTGTCTGTAGCTCTAAAAACCATTACCTTCTCCTGGCACTTCCGAAATGTTCATTCATAGGTTGCCCTCGATACGATCTGTAACCATTCAAGAGCTATAGGTCGGGCTTGCTCAGTAAGAACGCTGAGGGTCAACTTTTTTTCTGTTCAACTCTTGGGACCAGAATGCTGACCAATAACAGGGCAGCACTTAGTGGAGACATACACAACAAGCCAGTACAGAGTGGGAAATTGTGAGAAATGTAATTTCAAGCAGCATATCAGGAGGGATGCCTCGGCCATCTTGGAAAATAGTAATGTGGGGAAACATCAGAAATGGAGGACAAGATAAGAAGGTAATGGCTGCATGATTTGTACTCATAAACATCTGTGTATATACCTGTCTCACACACCTTTCATATCTGGAATTTTTGAAAATTCACTTCACAACCGGAATACCCCTTTAAGTATGGCGGAGGTTCTGTTATGGTCTGGGTATGTTTTACATGGCATAGTCTTAATCAGTTGGTTGTAGTGGGAAGAACCATGAACATGGGGGTATATCTAGACATTCCAGACAATAATGTACTGTTGATAATGTGGCAATACTCCAGGAATGGTCAGCAATACGTCCAACAAGACAACACACCTTGTCACAAATCCAGTGCTGTTTTACTTTGGTTTGAGGATATGGATGTTCCATTATTGGACTAGCCTGTGCAGAGTCACAAACTGAATCTTATTGAACACCGTTGGGATGAACTGGAACATTGGGTCAGGAAGTATGGACAGCCTCCATCTTCTTTTGAGAGAATTTGCCAGATATTTGCAGGATCAATGGAGGAAAATGCCAGCTGAAGTGTATCAGACGTTAGAAGAAAGTATGCCACAGAGAGTATCCAATGTCATTAGGATCAAAGGAGCCCCACTAAGTATTAACATGGAAATAAATTCTACTTTTGATTCTTGTTCAGGTGTCCAAATACTTTAGGTAGGATAATGTATCAATTATGTTATCCTCCACTGCATGCCAGATTATGGAGTAATTCTCTCCCAGAAGAAATGCATCACATAGGCACCATATAGCAGCACATGGAGTTTCTACAGATCCATAAACACAACAAAGCTAAGTGTCAAATGACTGTTAATGAATTTAGAGAAGTTATCATTGTATATTTCTTTAACTGAGCATATCAGACCATTTAATGTTGTTGTTCATAAGATGACTGGCTAACTAAACATGCAGTTCTTAACAAAAGAGGATGAAAAGTGTCTGTTAAGTGAACTACAATTAAATGCTTCAATTGGTTGAATTGATGGTTTTTTCATGGAGACCTGTTTATGGAAAATCTTTCTAGGGTGACTTCAATCTTAACTTTTGAATTACAACTGGAGTTCATTAGATGCATAGAATCATTGAATGGTAGAGTTTGAAGGGACCTCTAGGGTCTTCAGGTCCAACCCCTGCTCAATGCAGGATCATTAAATCATCCAAGACAGATGTCTGTCCAGTCTATGTTGTAACCCTTCCATTGAAGGCGAACTCGCCACCTCCTGTTGCAACCTGTTCCACTCATTGATCACTGTCACTATCAAAAAGTTCTTTCTAATATCCAATCTGTGTCTCTCAGTTTAATCTCATTGCTTCTCCTCTTTCCTTGTACAAATGAGAATAGGGCTGATCCCTCTGCAGCGTGACAGCCCTGCAGATATTTGTAGACAGCTATTAAATCTCCTCTCAGCCTTTGTTTTAGCAAGCTAAACTTTCCCAGATGCTTTAACCGTTCCTCATAGGACATGATTTGCAGACCGCTCACCATCAGACTAGTAAATGCTATAATCATTGGGTAATAGAGTGACAACATATAGTGGGCTGTACCATCTAACCCCCATTTAAGGAGCTTAGGTGTGTTCACTCAGTCATGCTGTCAGTCCACCATCAGGGCTGACATGCCGCCATTTTTTTGTTTTGTTTTGTTTGGTTTTGCCTTATCTATACTCTAATCTTTATCTTTAGAAAGAGCAGGACTTCACTCTGAATCTTCAGAACCGATTTAGATAGTATTAGGTTATCCTAATCTTGATTAACTTATTCAAGTTGATTACAGAACAAACTTAGAATACGGCCTTGATTATATATAGGGGTTTCTTGCATAGGGGGGTACAGTCCTGGTCCAATTGAGCCACTAAGAACTGTCTCTATTTACTCCTATGCTAAGTCGCTATTTGAAAGATATGAGAGATAGAATGATATCGCCCCTATTGTCAGGGGAAAATTTGGCTATACCAGTAGCGGTCTCTAGTCCACTGGTTTATCCAGATCGACCAGATTTTCCGTTTGGCTATTTTTAGATAGCTCATACGGAACTATATATCAAGCTATGCACAGACTTATAGCGTGTGATAGCATAACTTTCTAGATCTCTGCTCTTACATAATCCTGGGATGTGACCAGTAGCCACCCTCCAGCACAATACACCTGGAGTGAATCTAAGCCCCTGCGGAGCCCACTAGATGGGCAAAACGCGTTGGGCATTGATAGGGCATGCATTAAACTACATCTTCACTACTTATATTACGTATCACAACAGAAATACACGATTCTGGTTGACCAAAACCAACTGACACACTTGACTGACAGTCGTGGTTGTGTTTTTCTTGTGGGCAGCAACTCCGCTTACATATATAGCACAATGAGGGTTGCGAGGGTTACTTATCTGGACATATGACCAGTTAGTACGGATTACCCTTTCTTTTTGGAGCATCAACTCTTTGTTACCTCTCTAGAATTTTATGTTTGTTTGTTTGTTTGGTTTTTCATAGTTTTTATTTGGAATTTAATAAAAGTTAAATTTTAGCATTTACTAGTCTGTAGGCCTAATTAGTAAGCTTGGGATAATTACCTCACGTGATCTAGACTCTATGCTTCTCCTAATACATCACAGAATTGTGTTTGCCTTTTTTGTTGCTACATCACTATGTTGACTCATGTTCAGTCTGTGATTTTATTAGTACTGTGTACCCAAATTCTTTTCACACGTACTGCTGCTTAGCCCAATTCCTCCCATTCTGTATATGCTTTTATGATTTTTCTTGCCCAGATGTAGGACCTTGCATTTCTACTTGTGAAATACCATTCTGTTTGTCAATCCCATGTTTGGTCATTTTTTCAATAAGGATGGTTTGAGATACTTTCTCAAGTGCTTTACTACAGTCAAGATATACTATATCTTCTGCATTTCCCTGATCAACCCAGTCAGTGATTCTGTCATAGAAGGAAATTAGATTAGTCTGGCATGACTTGTTTGTTACAACCGCATGCTGACTCTGGTTAATTACTCCATTCTCATCCATTCACTTGCATATATGCGGTTTAATAATTTGTTCAAAGCTCTTTCCTGGTATATAAATCAGGCTCACAGGCCTGTAGTTTCCTGGGTTCATCATTTTTTCTTTTTTGAAGATAGGGAAAACATTTGCCCTTTTCCAATCTTCTGGAACTTCTCATATTCTCCATGAATTTTCAATTTGCTTTGAATTACATGCATCCTCTAGCCTTCACCATGTAATTCAGTTGTTAAAATGTAAGCTGCTCTATAAAAAGCCTCCATGTAACCCCAAGATAAGTTTAACAAGCCTTGATCTGAATTATTCACCAGTGTGAAACAGTTCAGAAGGAATCCAGCATTAAAGTTCTCCATTACCTTCAATCATTTACTTCCTGCTGCTCTTTGGGTTGCTCTTTATCCACTGATAAAATAATCACCAATATAGCTTGTTCTGCATAGATTTTCATGTTCTCCACACCATGTGATGGGAAGATCAGTACATGTAAAACACACAAAGAAATTATTACCAAACATGATCTCATCTACTATTAAACGGGAGAGTAGCAAAATGTCTGTGATGATATGGTGAGCATTCTTGGAATAAATCCTTGAATAATACATGTAAATCTATAATTTTAGCCTTTATTTAGGCAGTTGTTAGCACCAATTGTTGAATATTCCTGTATTAAGAATGAATGTGTGACCAGGTATTCGCTATTAAATGAGTACATTTTATGTTTTATTCTCCTATTCAAATCATAGTCCAAGCTATTGGACAGTCATGATGTGGTGCACACAAGTGGTTAACTCTGAATATGTGCTGTTTTGGCAGTAGGTCATATTACTTGCATTTATGTACGGAGAAATTCTGCCTACCCTGTTTCTAATTTTGAGATAGTGAGCGAGAAGAAGAAGTTGAACTTATTTGGAGTAGTGGAACAGTCATCCTCACACTTTGTTGAGCGTGTGTTGGTGTCTGTGTAGGAGGACTTCTGTGTGACAGACATTAGGACAGTCACAGATGTCACCATCGTCCCATAAACAGGACCTTTTTACAAACAGAAGAAAGACATTTCTGGGCACTGCAACTTCAGAGGGAACACTGCAAGAGTCCTCGAAGTTTATGAATCTCTGCAATGAATAGACAAAGGTGAGTGAGAGCTCTCATGGTTTTGTTTCCAGTTCTGCAGAATACAATCATCGATTTTTTTTCCAGCACAGGAGTCACAGATCAGTTGAGTTTTTTGTGCCACTTCATTCCCTCAGTCTGTGGCTTTATGTAGCACAGTGTCCTATGTGTTTTAATGATCTGTAAACATGGCAGTAATACTGAAAAGTTCAAATGATGCATGAAATATTATCATGTACCATACGAAAAAGTAAAATATTGGACGTGTAGTAAGATTTCTACATCCAGACTGCACAGTGTCACATTTCATCATTCTGATGATCTGGTTATATTTATGTTTTATTTTTTTCCCTTTATTTATGCAGCACCAACATGTTCCACAATTCTGTACACTACGGTAATGGCTCTCAGTGTTTATAAACAAAGTTTTCTCTGTCTACGGGCAATGCGGTATCCCGCGGCGAAGCTCCGTCGTAAGAGCCACCGCCCGGGAGCAGGAGCTGCCGCCGAATCTCCGCCGGTCAGCCTAATTTAATAGATAGGCTGGCCGCGGACAATGGGGGCAATTCGCAGCATGCCCCGATTAGCCTGCTGTGAGCGGAGAATCGCAATGATTCTCCGCTCGTGGACAGGTGCCGGCCCTTTCCATAGCAATACTTAGTAAATTACTTCAAAGCATCTCAAAAACTGTTACCTTACACTGTGCTGCACATAGGAAGCACAGGATGTGATACCCTCTGGGATACATACCCTCAGTAGAGATGTTGTCATAGGAAATCAATCATCATTCTAACAATTTATCTACAACTGCAAGAAGAAGTAAGTGAACCCTTGAGTTTAGTAACCCCTTTAGCAGCTATCACCTCCAGCAAATGTTTCTGTAACTGCAAATAAGATTTTAAGAACATTGAAGAGGAATTTTAGATAATTTGTCCTTACAAATGTGTTTTAGTATCTAGGTTCTTTGATGTTTCTGGGATAACTCTGTGAACGGCCCTCTTCAGGTCTTGCCAGAGCATCTTGATATGGTTAAGGTCAGAAATCTATCCCAAAATACAAATCTTTCTCTTTTTTTCGTTAATTCACTTGTGTGCTTTCGGTCATTGTCTTATTGCATCACCCAATGTCTCGTCAGCTTGAGGTCATGGACTGCTGCTCTTACATTCTCCTGTAAAATGTTTTGATGCACTTAAAAAGTCAGTGTTCTTTCAGTGATCACAAGACTTCCAGGCCCCGAGGCTCCAATATAGTCTCATAACTATTATGTTTCCTTCACCATGTTAACAATTGGGATGAGGTTTTGGCGTTTGTTTGTTCTTTTCCCCTAAACATGGCGTTAAGCATTTGTGCTAAAAAAGTTCCACTTTTGTCTCATCTGTTCATAGAACATTTTCCCAGAAGCATTGTGGAACATCCAGCAAACTTGAGATGAGCCAAAAAGTGTTTTCTTGGACAGCAGTTCCTTCTTTCATGGTGGTCCTTCTATTTAACACCATTCTTGTTCAGTGATTTGCTGACAGTGGACAGAGAGGTTTTTGCAGCTTGTGGAATCTTCTATAGGTCTTTGGCAATTATCTTTTTCTCATCTCTCTCATGATTGCCAGTTTTGCTCTGGTTTTGGAGTGATCTTAGCAGGATGTCCACTCCTAGGCAGAGTAGGAACAGTTCTGAATTTTCTCCTTTTGCCGCCCATTTGTCTAACTGTGGATTGATGTATACTGAGGTTTGTAGAGATGTTTTGTAGGCTTTCCCAGTTTAATTTATCTTTGTAACACGGCTTCTGAAAATCACATTACAATAATTATATGATAGAGGAAGTGTATCAATAGTGTAATAACATACATGCATGTAAGAGTTGGTGAGTTAGCATAGAAACTAACGGAAAGAAACCAAATTAATTTTAACAAAATGAAAAATCATATCATAGAAAAAATACCAGGACCAGTCATCACTTTAGAGGAATAGGTTTACTTGTTCAATTCACTAGATTTAGATCTACATCAGTGTTATTAGCACCAGTGCTCAATGCATTGCCTTACCTGGGCTGTTATGCTATACATTTGGATGACTGAGGCAAGACTGTTCTGATGATTGCATAAGAACAAGATGAGAAGAACATGAGGTGCAGTTTTGGGTATATGGAGGTTACATTGGGTGAGACCAAGTAAAGGTTACTTCTAGAGATGAGCGAGTATACTCACTAAGGCACATTACTCGAGCGAATAGTGCCTTAGCCGAGTATCTCCCCGCTCGTCTCTAAAGATTCAGGGGCCGGCAGGGGGCGGGGAGCTGCGGGGGAGAGCGGGGAGGAACAGAGGGGAGATCTCTCTCTCGCTCTCCCCCTCGCAACTCACCTGTCACCCGCGCCGGACCCTGAATCTTTAGAGACGAGCGGGGAGATACTCGGCTAAGGCACTACTCGCTTGAGTAATGTGCCTTAGCAAGTATACTCGCTTATCTCTAGTTACTTCCCATCGAAAGTTTGTATAAGAAACTTTCTTTCTAAAGCCATGTCCTTATATGAAGAAGTAGGCGTAAGGTGCTTTTTTTTTTTTTTACTTAGGCTGCCATGTCCTTATATGAAGGAGTAGGCGTAAAGTGCCTTTTTTTACCATAGGCTGTATGGATGGCAGGCATGTTGTTAAACTCATGGGCATCCCTTATTAGGTACATATCTACATTTGCAATCATATTTTTTTCTTAACAATTGCAGTATGCTGACATTAAGGTTTTTTTTGAGTTCATTAAAAAAAAGCTGTCCATGGAGCAAAATAATATGAGCCTATACACACCTGCCCATGACCCATGCAGCTCCAGCGCCACATTTCCCCTTCTCCCCACCTAATCAGTTTGCAAGCTGCCATCAGTCTGCATTCAGAATGCCACAGATTGCTGCAGCCAATCACAAGCCTCAGTGGTGTACTGTGATTGGTTGCAGCTGTCTGTGACTCTCTGTTTATAGACTGACTGTAGCTTGTAAACTGATATGGTGGGAAAAAACAGGCAATGCTACACTAGAGCTGCAGGGTTCCAGAACTGGTGAGTATAGGCTCTTTTATTTTTCCATGGCAAGCTGTTTTTTTTTTTGTTTGTTTATCTCAGAAACACCTTTAATGTTGTAATATTAATAGTACAAATGACTAAATGCTGGTAATTTTCTCATTGAACTATTAATGCAATCATAGGAAATCTGTCAGCGACAATGAGCCCCATAAACCTAAGTTACGGGGTCATAGGAGCTGATGCGGTGACTCTGGGGATGTGAGCGCGCCCCTCGATAGTCTGTGGTATGCATGTGGACGTGGTTTTGAGAGCAGGCAGCAGTGAAACATCAGGAAGCTAAGTATGAGTGTCACATCCCCAGATTCAGTGTTTCCTCACCTTTGAGCCCATAACTTCAGTTTATGGGGCTGATGGGAGCTAGCAGATTCCCTTTTACAATTTATTAAGGGTTTCATCAGCCAATATCAACACATCTGTCATTAGACAAGCTGTGGCTGTTTCAGGACTGCAAATCTCAGTCAGACTAGATCAGGAACACATGGAAAACTGCAAATTACCTTAGTCTGTAGCAATCGACCAAACAAAATAATGTATTACCATAAACCAACTTTTTAGCCGAAGTGCCTGTGTCTCATTATGGAATTGCAGCCTGTTCTGTGTGTTTACGTCAATGGTTGGAACCAAGAATGGATCATTAAATGCTTAAGAAGTATAAGGAAAATATAATGTCATATGGAAGCAACACACATTTCTTTATGTCTAGTCTCATAGAAAGCATTGTATCTCTGTACAAATGGCACCCAACAGAGCTAGTACAGTAGTAAATGGACATCTGTACTAAGGAGTTGTACAGCCTCCGTGAACAAGTCCTGCTCTCTGCGTGAGCCCCAAGGATGGTTTCATAAACAGAATTTTTGGGAAAAATGCCACTGCAGTTTTGGATGCTGTTTTTCCTGCCAAAGCTAGAAGTGGATCCAGCAAGAAGAAGTATAAGCCTTTCCTTTATACTTCCCATTCCTTTTGAATCCTGTTCTAGCTTTGTGCCCTTCTAGAGAGAACGACAGTCCCCCAGTCCACTATGTGAATGTAGTGGTAGTAAATATAAATATATATATATATATATATATATATATATATATATATATATATATATAAAAAAGCATTGCTTCATTAACTTCTATGGGACTGCCACCTGAGGAAATCGGCCCCAGTGGACTTATCTCTGCAGCTGTTCATGTGAACTCCTCTCCTGCACAGATGAGTCTGCTTTGCGCTCACAATACACTGTTCTATATGGGAGTGCGCTTGCACAGCTGCAGAGATAAGTCCACTGGTGTCAATTTCCTTGGGTGACAGTGTGGGAGCAAGAAGTCGGGGCGAGTATCAAAAAATGACATCCCTACACTTCTCATAACTTGGCTTAGTTTATGCTGCACATAGGGAATAACCTGCTGATTGGTGGGGGTCTCAATATGATGCCAGATCCCTCAACAAACTCTGGACCCAAAAGAACTCTGTTTCTGGTCAGGAAAGTAGAGGTTAGCAATTGTGTATGAGAAACCAGAAATCAGGATTTTCAGTAAACTACATCTCTCATCCCTATCAAGCTGCGATGCTAGTATTGTAATATTAAATTATTTGTGGAATACTGTCTACACTTTTCAGGTTTATTAAGACCCCTGGCATTATATGTACAAAATTTCAACTTAATTAAATGGTAGACTAAAAGGTGGGCAGGCCTATACCACAGAAAAACCAAAGGCAAGAGCTCAAGAAGGAAGAAAAAGATGAAAGAGAAAGAAGCACATAGCAAGAAAAGGGAGAAATTAATAAGGGAGATAATTACAAATTAAAGAACCTTGAGTCGCATCAGGGCGACCTCAAACTAGAACTAATAACTGACTCAAGTGTTACAATCCCTAAGTTGGGAAGAGGAGGAGTCGACAGCCAGGGGCCCAGCTCCATCCCAACCTCGGCATTTGAAAGTAAACTCTTTAAGATATAATAAAAAAGTTGGGCATCTATAGAACATTACAACTTGCTAATAGTGATAGATGCACAGCACTCTATGGTGTGGAGTAACCCGGGCCGCTCACCCACTATATGTTAATGACCTGCTGAGAGTTGACCCTGGGGGGAACCAGACCACTCAACCTGGAAAACTATTCAATAGAAATAAAGAGCAATGCATCCACAAACTAAGATATGTGAACTAAATGTGTAGTCCTCACAGAAAATTAAACATTTTCATCTCGGCAGCAGGATTAGTGTCTTTGTAGAGAACAAGGCAACCAGCCAGATGTGTAGGCTTTTAATCCAACCCCTGTAAAAGTCCGTTAAGTAACCGGGGATGGAGCGCATTTGGTATTTCACCTTGTCTCTGATCTGATGGGGTGCCACCTTTCCCTAAGCGGCAAGGGAGGAGATGCGAACGGTCTTGGCCAATTTGGGAGCAAAATCAAAGGTAGTTTGAGTGTCGCTAAAAACTTAGAAAAATCTCCCAAACCCCTAAAAATAGATGATCTACCATTGCATCTATCTATTAGTTGAAAGGGGTAACCAAATCTGTATGGTATCTCTTTCTCCTTTAAAGCCGTGAGTAAAGGGCGAAGAGCTCAGCGGAGTTAGAGAGTCCTTCTAGCAAGATCAGTGAGAACAGTAAGTATAGTGTCTTTGTATTTAATCGGCCCCTTTTCTTTCTTTATTTTTCAAAATATCCTCCTAATTATAGAGATGGAAGATATTATGATGTGATCTGCAGGATCGAGATCCTCCTGATCCTACAGATCACATCACATGGATGGGAAGGATCTGAGGACTTGGGACCCAGAGATCTATGTATCCTGTCGATTTCGACAGGTTTCTCTAAGGGCTATTGCAGAAGATTGCTAAAATATTTTTGTCCCCAGGTCTTTAAAAGTGTAGGTTCCACCTCGTCACTCAGTCCCTGATACAGATATTGTTTTGCCTATGGCGGTTTTCTGTAATGTTTAGATGACTTAGTATGTCAGAGATCTGGTTTGAGTGCTCTTGTAGGATACTGTAGTGGTCATTAATATCTGGTCTTGATTTACCTCGACCGCTGTTAAACGATGGCTTATATGCTTTGTCTCTTTTTGCAGAGACTTCCTAGCCTTCTTATGTGAGGTAGCTAGGGTGCTAATAAGTCCATCTAGTTCTACTTTAGTCGGGATGGTGATTAAATGGGCCTTCCAGTACCAATCATCATTATCTGCTGGGCCTGAGGTGTATGGGCGATTACCCTCTACTGACACATGAGGTGAGGAGAGACTGGAAGATGGAGGCCACTGCCTGCGCAGTCTGGGCAGGGGACTAGTGAGTGAGAGGGGCCAGGCTGGCTTCTGCTTACCGTCACTAGAGGAGAGAGTCCAGAGATGACATCTGCCATGCTGTCCTGGTCCTGCTTTCGCTTCCTGCTGTGCTAGAAAAGTCCCACTAATTGGGGCTGGCAGTGCCATCTTGGAGCCGTATGTCAACCCATGCTGCTGGGGCTGAGTACCGAAATAGTGCTCAACTGAGGCGTCATCACCCCCTTTTCCACCATCACTTGGACAGTAGCCTCCCTCTGCCATCCAATCTACACAAATCAATGCTGCCAAATGCCTGTTGGAATTGCTGAATGTTGGGGTCCTTCAGCAGCTTGGGAAGATACGTCTATCCCGCTATCCGCTAAGCAGTGCCCAGTTATTGCACATTTATATTTCTACTATGGCTTTTTACTTTGCATCAGGGGTACAATGAGGGAATCTAGCACAATAAATTTCAATACATTTAAATGTAAATAACATACAGATACTTGCCAATAATCTGATTGCAAAATACAGCTACTCCCTGACATGTTATAGCTCATTCCTTTAATGGCAAGGTTCAAAGAGCTAAAATTGGAGCATCACCATCATATATAGCCTCGTAATGTCTGAATTACTCTATATCTAGTGTACTGTGTTTGCAAAAAAAACAAAAACCTTACAATCCTCATTTGGGCCGACAATTGAATTTGTCAATCAGGAGTATTCATGCACCTTAAAGGGGTTTCCCAGGGAGAACACTATTGATGACCTCTCCTCTGGTTAGGACATCAATAATTGATTGGCTGGGGTCCTGCCATTCGGAACCCCGACCGATCAGCTGATTGTGCGCCCACTAACAGTGCCACAATTACACAGAGGTCGAAGCGGAAGTCTCTGCTCTGACCTCTGTGACCTGGCCAGTGCTTGCAACTGCAGGCGCAGCTCGCAGCGCCATTGAAAGTTAATATTACACCAGTGCACTTGCGCAACCAGTGCTTCATTCTGTCTCCTCCTCACTAGGGTGGGTGCAGTAAGCTCACAGTGAGCAGCATGGAGGTGATAGGACCCCCATTCTCAAGATCGGCGGGGGTCTCAGCAGTGACTGTGTTTACATGGAATGACAGTCACCCGTAATCGCTAATATCGGCCAAGTAAAAGTTCCCATAGACAAACAACCAAGGTTTATGAAATAATGTAGGCATGCTACAATAATGGCAAAGTGCATCATGGAGGTTAATTAACCCCTTCCACTACATTACATCATGGTATACAGATGTAGCCATAAATCTGAAATACCTGCTGACTGACAGCTCTTTCTCTTAGTACCAAGATAAACTTATAGGTGTACCTTGGTCAAGTATACATGTTTTCTATGGGGGGATAAGACCCTTCTGGAAGCAGCTTATCTCCCACGTGAATAAAGGATCAGGCATTTTAAAACTTAACATGCATATTTCTTTCCATCAACATATGCCATTGGGGAAGAGTAGGGTGGTTCCTATGCACTTGAGATCATTGGCTGATCCAACCAAAGTCAGCAAGTTTGGTCTAGTTTTATATAACGGGCTCCTTAAGACTGAAGCTGTAAGTTCTATAGTGAGTATTCATTCTACACTGAAACTAAATCATTGTAAAAATGATGACACACTATTGCACATTTATATAGCTACTATGGCTTATTATTACTTTGTTTCAGGTGGGCGATGAAGGAATCTAGCACAATACATTTCAATACATTGAAATGTAAATCACATAGAGATATTTGCCAATAATAATCTGATTGCAAAATACAGCTACTCCCTGACATGTTATAGCTCATTCCTTTAATAGCAGATTTCAAAGAGCTAAAATTGGAGCATCACCATTACATATATATAGCCTTGTAAAGGCTGAATTTCTCTATATCCACTGCACTGTATTTGGAATAAAAAATCCTTACAGTCCCCAATTGGGCTGACAATTGAATTTGTCAATCGCAACTATTCATGCACATTAAAATTTCCCTGGCATAATCCATTTTCGAGGTAACGCTAGTTATATGGTTGTGCAGGGGAATGCAGCCACTTCTTATGGTCCAAACAGTGGCACTGGGAACCCCCAAAATGTAATATCTGCTGAGCTGAGCAGAATATGACACCCATGTTTTGTGTGTGTAGATTATGAAATTTTTGCACTCATATGATCAAAGTTTTCCCCTGGTAGCTTCCTAAGGGAAAATGTGATCAAAAATAGAATCATGGATAAAAAAGTGTGAGATAATGCATGTACTCTATCAAATAGTCACATGGAGGCCCAGAGCTGACCAAAGATCGTTTGTCAGATTTTCAGGGCACTGTATGTGCATTTATATGCCCTCCCCTCACCTATGTGTTCCCCACAAGCCAACTTTGAAGTGATCTAATCCGTAAAACTCAGATTATATTCTGTTTTTTACTCCTTTTATTTTCATGACTCTCTTGTATATACTGTTCCTTCCTCTGTATATTATCCTGTTTTTTATACTTGTTGTAAACACTACTATTTTTTAGTAAGAAAGCTTTAACCTTTATTAGTGAAGTCCTTGCCACTCTATAGAGACCCCATAGACTGCGTTAAATGTGGCAATTTTGGCTGCTGGAGAGCTGGAAGGTTTCGTATCTAGTCAGTGAGCAGAATCTAGGTGGCTGACCTGCCTTGCCATAAAATGTTCAAGGGTGGAAGTGAGTATTTTTGAGACATGCAGACTGTGCCCAGTTGTGACTTTTGCTCCATCTTACTACAAATGAAGTAGTGGAATTAAGTCAATCCCTGTCGTCGGCCCCGCATCATGTTCCCTTGGATTTGTGACGTATATATTATATGCATATGTATTATTATTGCTACACACTGGGGGAGTTTTATCAATACAGTTATAATTTCCTGCATTAAAAAATGATGTTGAATAGGAGCAACATATTTATGTAGGTATGCAACCAGCTGCCAGGTGCATAGCTAAAAGTCATAGGTCCTCCCAATAAAATCAGGCTCTCAGCTCAAAACTATATAAAAGTAATACAATCACTGTGGCGCTGGACCGCTGCTTTGATGCTCCAACGCCACGGCATCTGACAGGTGACGTCACCAAGTAAGAAGGCCTGGTGATGTCCCGTAAACTTGTCACATGACTTTCTAATGTAGAAGCCATGAGGCAGGTTTACAGGACGTCGCTGATGATGTCCCCGTCCAGCCCTTATATTGGTTACAGCGGTCACATGGGTAAACAACCCACATGGCTACTACAGCACAAGTAAATAAGTTATCAGGAGGACTGGAAGGGGTGCTGGCAGAGCATTGCGGCAGCGAGGAGGTGAGTATGTGCTTTTTTTTTTATACCTGGGTTACCCCATTCACTGCCACCTATACTTACAATGGTCATAAAACACTTTTAAGAAGAAATCGGGGTGTGAATAGTAGTGTTATATATTATATCTACCGCACAAAGGAAACTACACAATAGAATTAGTAAGTAGAGCCACCACAGTGGAGTTTTTTTCCCCACAGAGGAACAACATGGTTGCACCTGATTGAGCTTTGTCTCTAGACCTCATAGAAGTTGCTATAACTATGGGAATACCTATACTCACCATGGTTGTTAATGCTAACAACAATTGTACTCTGTGTTGCAAAAAAGGGGACAAAGTCTCCCAGGCGGACGATGCATGACTGATGATTTACTGACCTAGTCTCAATGTGGTATTGAGTTGTTAAAGTATTCTCAGTATGCTGCGATATCGCTTTACATTATCAGTATTTTTCCACAGAACTACAAGTACTCCTACTTATTTATGTTCATTTTGAAAATTAAGATAAATTACCTATTGTGATGCACAAATTAGTTCACAAATCAGTTAAAGTATACATGCATGTCCGGAAAGAATAGATTAGAGATGTTATCTGGACATCTGGAGAGGTTTCAAATTGTACAATACAGTCGGCTGATCTTCTATATTGGTTTTTCTAATTTCTCAACCTACTTTCTTTGACAAGCCATGCCTGAGATCAAGTCAAATACACTCGGTTAGCTGTGCGAGAACTTCAGCTCTGAGAGTTAGCAGCAAGCAGGAATACCTGCAAGACAAATTAGGGTTAGAAATTAAACTCTCTTCTTGCGAACATTGAAGGTACATCTGCTATGTTCTGCTTTAGGCCGGCTGCACACGACTGGGTCGGATTTTGCATGCAGGATGCCGCAGCGGAATCCGACCCTGTGCCCAGCCGGTGACCCCACTTACCTGTCCGGATTCTTCTTTATTCTGTACTGCGGACGTGCTAGCCGTTGCACCGGCACACATGTGCAGTGTAGATTATGCAGCGCCGTCACTAGGCGATGACATGGATCCCGTGTCCTTTCTGCAATGATGATCGTGGAAGGGATGCGGGTCGGACAGCTTCCGATGACTGAAGTCATCCACACGGAATCTGCCTTGGAATAGAGCATGCAGCATTTTTTTCCCCCATGAACGGAAAAGTGAAATTGATTTCCGCTCATGGACAGAAAAAAAACTTTTTTAGGCATCTAAGGAAGGTATTTTCTTCGGAATCCGGAGGCAGATGCAAATCCGGTCGTGTGCAGGCTGCCATAGAAGGTGTAGTTAATCTATGAAAAGTAGAAGTTGGTCTGCTAAAATTGGTTATTCTAACACCAGAACTCCTAGCTGAGTTTTAACTGGGCTTTCTGTACTTTAGTGTTACCAGTGGTTTACCTCTTTAGATAAGCCTTATTTATTTATAATCATGAAGGCATCTTCCTTGCAAACTTTGACGATGATACGCTGACTTCCCTATGAGTGTTCTTGACTTGGCTAGATGTTGTGAGAGGGTTTCTTTACCAAGAAAAACATTTTGCAATTAATCACCTTAGTTGTCTTCTGTACTTTTCCAGTGATTTCCTTCTTCTTAATCCTTTTCCGGCTAACTTAAATATACATATGTGTTCATGAAGGGTGCATGCAGCAGGCTGGGGGACTGAGTCCACTTCTTACCTGGCAGCTATCAGCTGGTCTCGTGTCTAAACAGTCAGCAGGAGGGCGGTGACACGATTAGGGGGTGACAATGGGCTAGCATGGCAGCCCAGAGCCTACTGAAGGTAACATTTAAAATAATTATAAAAAAAACTGCAACACTAAAGTATTGCAGTATATATTACAAGCCATCAAATGATCACAAAGTCAAGTCCCCTGTGGAACTAAATAAAAGTGTAAAAAAAAAAAGTTAAACACATTGTTTCAACAGTAGAAAAAATGAAATATTAAAAGTTCAAAACACCGTTTCCCCTAAAACTCAAAAACCCATGTATTTGGTATTGCTATATTCACAAAAGTCTGAACTATTAAAATATCACAATATTTCTCCAACATGGAAAAGGTCGTAAGAAAAAAAAAGTACAAAATGCAAGAATTGTGTTTTTTTGTTCTTCTGGCTCCCCAAATTTTTGAATATAAAGTGATCAAAAAGATGTATGTATGTATCCCAAAGTGGTACTAGTAGAAACTAAAGCTCACGCCAGAAAAAAGCTCTCATATAGCCCAATCGCTGAAAAAATAAAAAAGTTATGGTTTTCAGAATATGGTGAAGGAAAGTACTTTTTGTTTAAAAAAATTGATCTACCTTTTTAAAAGCAGGAGAAGGCAAAACAAAAAACGACATACATTTGGCATCACCAAATAATCGTACTGACCCATAAAACAAAGATCCCATCATTTTCACTGCACCATGAACAATGTAAAGACTAACCCCCCTCACCCTCCCACCCCCCAAAATGGCACAATTGTATTTTTTTTCCATCTCTCCTTACTAAAAATTTTTTAAAAGTTCTTCAGTACATTATATGGTACATCAGACGGTGGCAATAAAAAATACAGCTCATCCTTCAAAAAAACAAGCCCTGCTTGGCTATGTCAGTGGAAAAATAAAAAAGTAATGGTTTGTGGAAGGTGGGGACAAAAAATGAAGATAAAAAAGTAAAAAATAGCTGGTCATGTGTTAAGAATGCATCAAACTGATGATTTGGCCGCTCCAAACGTTCTTGCTATCTCTCCAATAGTTTTCTGACACCTCTTTGGACCACATATTGATATTACCCATGGACAGCTACCAAAAACAAATTCAACACTTGAAAACAAATCCAGACCTTTTATCTCCTTAAAGAGGTTGTATTGTTCAATATAATTAAAAGCTAGGTTTGCATTAAAATAAAAACATTATTCATTTGACTCCAGTTCCCTGGGGCACCGCTTCACTGTCCCCATCCTCAACCACCAAAAGTCAGGTAGCCATTGCGGCCAGTCAAAGCCTACAGTGTCACTTTCCAAACTCCTGGCATCAGCACTTACATGCATGTACTATGATGCCAGGAGTTTGCTGCAGCCTCAGATTGGCTGCAGTGATCACTTGACATCCAGTGGTGAAGAATGCGGGTGGAGCAGTGAGATCCATTTAGCTGTGCCCTGGGGAACTGAAGACATGTGAGTATGCATTATGTTTTTCATTTTAAAGCATGCCCAGCTGTTAACATTTTTTATACTGAAACAACACAACACACTTTAACCCTTTGCAATCCAATTTTGGATTCAGGGTTTCCTAGGGGGCTTTCTCTTTTTGCCATTATACAATGGTGCCGTTTGCTGGCTAGAGCCAGTACTGCGGTACGGGACATGCTGGAGAGGTCCTCCGACAACATAGCGGCCAGTAATATACAGTAAGAATACCCTGCTGGATGTTTCCCGACATCAAAGCTGTACAGCCTTCAATCAGAATGTCTTCAGATGCCACACAGTGGATCGGAAAGGGTTAATTTGTTATGAAATAGTGATCAGGAATCTGCTTTTTAGTTAATTGTCCAATTGCTATGTAAAATTGGCTGTAATTCCTAAACTACAAAGCAATTTTTTTTGTTAAACTCCTTAAATTAAAGTTGACAATCTACAGTTCTATCACATATTGATGGCTTTGCTTCAGATCCATAGCGGTGGTGCACAGAGACTAAATTATAAAAACTGTGTCATGGTTCAAGTAGTTCTGGGCTCAATACAATAATTGTGTAGTTGTAACAATCAAGTATTGTGTAGTATTGCGACAGTACTGATAGTTAACCACAACTGAAATAATATTCTGGAGGAACTGGAAAGGGATATGCCAAAAAACTATGATAATTACCATGCAGATCTGTGTATAGGTAAATCTCAGAGCGTACATTTCTGTAAAAAAAAAAAATGGGTGTAGCAAACAATGAAGCAGGCGAGTACAGCTGCCAGGAGAATCTTATACCAGGGAAAGCTCAGGACAAGATTAAGGTAAGAAGTTACTTTTAGGATTGAATGCACATTCTTGTATATCTGCCACTGTTCTACAAATGTAATATTGGATTTACTTCTTTCTTGGTCATTATGTGGCACAGAAGCAACATGTAAAATCTTTTCTTAGGTCCATTCTAAACAGGGTTCATTATTCCAAATAACAATTCAGATTCAGGGCAGCTGGTTACTGTCTTCTTAATGGCAAAAGAAATTCTAGTGCAACTATGGAAGATAATTTGAAGATGTAAAGTGAAACAAGAGAAAAAAAACTGCACTACTTGTACTGCACTTAGTATTTTATTATTTTCCTATTAACTTTTACCTGGCTGCAGCTTTCAAAAAACACTCAGGAGAAAAACACTAAACGTGGTGTTTTTACCCATAATGTGTGAAACCAAATTAAAGTTAGTTTTAAAAAATTGCTTTTAAAACTAATTTTTTTTTAACCAAATGCTGCAGCCATATGTTGCAGTAAAGCTTATAGCAAATTATTGGAAAGCCTAAATGCAATGCATTTTTGTTTGCGGTGTTTTTGTGGCAGTCTTTTCAAAATGCAGCATGCTCGGTGTGCGGTGCTTCTTCTGCTGCTTTTACCATTGGCTTCTCTATGGGACTTCAAAAGTGGCAGAAAAAGTGTACAATTCAAATGTAATGAAATAATGCCACCAAAGGTAGCTTGAAATGCTTGAAATTAAGGGCTTCTTCACATGGGAATATTTGCGTGCACATTGATTTCAATGGTTTATTTTCATTGCCTTTTTTGCACAAGTACATCCATGTGAGGCTGCCCTAAGGTGTTTTTATTTTTACAAGCATTAGAAAATGCTGCACAAAATGCTTGTCCTAGGGCACTTTCTCACGGGAAGGAATATTCCAATGTCAAATCCACATAGAATCTGCAGGTATGAGGACGGCTTCACACAGACATATTTGGGCACACAATATGCAGAGAATAGAACACATTCAATTCCATGTGGTTCACTTTTTAAGGTGCAGGGCAACCCGCCAAACTATTATGGCGTCATAAATAGTTTTGTGGTCTGCATGGTGAACTACATGTATCAAAAGGTCTGCCGTTTGTATCTACTCTGTGTGGGAGAATACACCAAGCAGCCACCCCCGTCTATATCAAGAGGCAGTGTGAGTGGCTGTCTCATCGGTGTCCCTCAGAGGTGTAATTAGCTCCCTCATTTGGTAGTCTGCTACCTGCATGATGAGAGGATGCAGCTATATGCCCTCCTTAGTCAGTAAGTATATGGCCATGTTCTGTGATTGTTTTTATGTTTTTATATTTCCCTTTCTGTGGCGGATTTATTCTCATTTTCTTTTTTTTACATGCACATTTCACAAACGCAAAAAAACGCAGCTTACCCTATTTTTGTGTGTATTCGTGTGCCAAAGGTCCCCATAGTGCACTTGCAAATGTGTAATATGTAGTGAGGTTCTGTGAAAAAAAGAACACATCTGGACCTCATTCAGCTGAATAGCCTTTTAAGTCAGGGTGTGTTCGTCTGCTGTGCGCAAATTAACATGCCCTACGTGTACAGAAAGTACATTAAAATGCTCTGACATGTATGCAAATCTACCTCATTCAAAGTACAAATACATTGCGCTGAGGCATGCGCAATTGCATATACACTCATGTTAAGCCGCCCTAAATGTAAAGTTTGATGCGGAATTGCTAGCAGAATTCTATAATTTTCAATTTTGCATCAAAATCCACGTATAGGCATGCGGATTTTGGTGCAGATTTTTCCACATCGATGGATATTCCACAGCATTCTGCAGAATATTCTGTTCCCTGTAAAAGCGCCCTTAGGCCACTTTCACATGGCCGAGAAAATCGCACGAGACTTATGCGTTGCGTGACACACATTCTTTCACGCATATGAACCCCATTCTCTAGAATGGCGTCATACACATGAGCGTTTTTTTTTTTCCTTTTTCCTGCATCGCATGTTCTATCTTTCGGCATTCCGTCAGAACGCATCACATTGCCCAATGTTTTCAATAGGCTGGTACAGCATTGCATGGTGTGCGAGGTGCATGCGAGTACGATGCGAGGTTTACCCATTGAAAACAATGGGAGATACTCCGTGATCCTAAAAGCCGCGGTGGGGATCGCTACTTCCCTGAAGTGATGTGAAGCAGATTTAAACACGAAAACGCCTCAGATCCACAGGAACATTGCATGTTGGCGAGTGCGTTATTGGGTCCAGTTTCATGGCCCGATATCGCACTCGCCCGTGTGAAATTGGCCTGATGGTACTTTCACATGTAATGGAATATTCTACTGAACGCTGTAGAATATTCCGCTGGGAAAATCTGAAATAAAATCCACGTCTAGTAGAATCACGCCATTTTTAAATGTGTGTCAAAATTTGCATCTCAGAGGGGCTTCAGACAAGCGTTTATGTGTCCGCATGTGCGCAAGCAAAATCTGTGTGCCCAATGCGTAGATAATACAGGCCATTGTTTTCAATGGGTTCATCCATTGCGCCCGCAAAAAAACCCCGTGACATGCTCTATTTTTGTGCGCATTTCCGGCACAGCAAATATTAGGCTCAGTATGAAAACACCCTTAGGCCTTAACATGGAAGTATTTGCACGCACAACATGCAGTGAATAGAACCCATCGATTGTATACAGACATGTATTTTTGTGTGCGCATCTCGGCCGCACAAATAAAGACATAGCATGTTCTATCTTCTTTCATATTTGCACACCAAAGCTTCCCATAGAAGTCTATTGAGGGAGGAGGGGGGAGCCGCGCAAATTACCCAAGGAGATGCGCTGTGAAGGCTGTGCTATCATGTGCAAATCTGTACTTTATACTGTGCTTTCTGCCTAGCGGGGACTGTTCACATTGGCGCGGGACACACCATGCCATGATTTGAAAAGCTGTGCAGCCTAATTAGTCCCTGGTGTTTTCCCCGCAAAATTGCGCAGTTCATTGCACAATTTCACACGGATTGGGTGCACATTTGGGTACCCCTATAGACTACTATTGTGCCTTTGGTGTGCAAACACGCACCAAAATACAGCATGACACTTTATTTTTTTGTGCTTGCGTAATGCACACACAGTAGTGAAGTGAAAATTAACCCATTGAAAGCAATGGGCTCTATTTACTGCGCAATGCGCACGCAGGTTTTGGGCACGCAAACACGATCATGTGATTAAGCTCGTTATGCGTAATTTATTGCATTTTATTCCGCAGACTTTAATTGCAGAATTACATCTCCCGTGTGTTAGGAATCTGCAACAACAATTCCACAAGACGTCCGTAATTCCACAGCAGAAAACCTTTCCGTTACAGAATTTAATCATGCAGTTTTGAATTAAAGACGTGCGGATTTTAATAGGTTCCCAAGTCAAGCCCCATAGGGATAACATTGTAACGCAGAAATGTCTGTGCGGACTAATTCCAGCCCTTGTGAACAGTCCCTTAAGGTATATTTCCATGCGGTAGATTTTTTTGAAAAAATTCCTGTAACTGCCATTCATTTAAAGGGGTCTTGCAGAAATCCATGTGCTTACCTCAGAAACAGCCCCATTGAGGTGTAAGGAACACTTTTTCAGGTGCACAAATCTGCCATGTATGAATATAACTCAACGATGTTCCCATGCTGCAAATGTATGTGGAAGTAATCCTCAAAAAAGTCTGCCTTCATATGAGCCTTTGTGCAAAAACGCCTGCCCCTGTGAAACGTTTTAGTGCGTGTTGAGGTAGATTTGCGCATGTGCCTGTGCATATTACTGTACTTTATGCACGTGCAGGGCCAGTTTACACGCACGTGACACACCCTTTCCGTGGATTTAACGGCTATTTAAACCTCATGAAGTCCAGAAGTGTTCTTTTTCTGCGTATTTCGCAGTGTCACACCCTTCCCCTTGCATATTTGTGCACCTACCATGGGCTACTTTAGGATGTAGTTGTACATTATTGTGTTTGGATTTGTTATGTTCAGCATGTCTTTGTGTATGTTGTGTATGTTCCTCCATTCAGGACTAGTGACAAGTAAAAATGACCTCAATCACCATATTTATGGGAAGTATTTCATGTAGGCCAGCAATAGTGTGGCAACGCAATAGGCACAGAGGCAACACGCTAGTCCCACTAGGTGATGTTAAGTTGATAGAGTACTGTTCACACCAAAAGGGGTTCAGTGCATAGGCTATGGCCCTGTGGCAGGTCAGACGTACAAGAGGTCTGCGGAGAAAGCAGCAAAACGTTGTGTGCTGAGAGGTACTGTGTGGCTGTAAGATGGGTGATTGGACTTGGGATCGAGGTCCGAGAAGTAGTAGCATTGCCAATTTGGAAATATATATTTTCCTGAAATCTGTACAATTTTTCGGGCCAAAAATGTGAAATCCAAAAATTCCATTCATTCGAATGGAATGGATTTTCGATGCAGAAATGTTCCACTCCAAAAATACGCTTTCTGCAGTAAGTACTCCGATATTCAAGATGCACTCAGGACAAAGACGTATTGTATGTGATATAGGAAGAGGAAAATGTATGTGGTAGAGGAAAATCACTATTGAAGCTTTCCCCACCTCTGTGTGTACAATGCTAACAGCGGGATTTAAGCTGTAATTAGAAGTTGGCATAGACACATTGTGTGTAGATTAAGTAGAGGGTCTCACGGACACGTCCTCTTTTGTGAAAGACCATTTCTTAATGTCTTCCATTTTTGAAATGTTTACGGATCGTCATGTTTTGGAGTGCAGCAGGAATCAGGCAGATTTGGCTTTTAGTACAGATTATACACCTCTTTCCGCAACATTACCCTTTCACTACTTCCAAACACTAGCCATTGTCTGTCTGCTTTCTTTAACATCATGTCTCTCTATCCGAAACTTAATCTTCTAAAAACTGAATTTCCTGTATTTCCACTTTCTATTAGCTTACCTACACATGATATTTCCACTTTAATGTGTGGTACTGTATTACCATAATTGCTAGGCATACGCCCTTCGTCCTGGAGTCATATTTGACTGATTTTCTCTTTGCTCCCTATAGTCAGTCACTTGCATGGTCATGTTACCTGAACTTCGAAAACATTTCCAGAAACTGCTCTTCTCTTACCGTGGAAAAAGCCAGACTTATGTTGTTGCCCTGATCCATTCTCATCTTGACTACTGTAACTCACTGCTGATTGCTCCTCCCCTCACTAAACTCTCTTCTCTACCGTCTATTCTTAATGCAGCAACCAGGCTTAATCATCTGCCCAACCGCTACAATGGAGCCTCTACCCTGTGCCAGTCACTACATTGGTTGCCCGTCCGCTTTAGAATACAATTTAAACTCATCATTGTCATCCATGAAGCTCTCCACAGTGGTGTCCCACCCAATATTTTCTCCCTCATCTCTGTCTACTACCCTACCCATGCTCTCTGTTCTGTTAATAATCTTAGACTGAGTTCCTTCATTATCCGAACCTCTCATTCCCATCTCCAAGACTTTTCCCGAGCTGCACCAGTTCTCTGGAATACACTACCCCGGACAATCAGGTTAATCACCAATATCAAGTTTCAAGCATCCACTAAAAACATCTCTTTAGGGAGATGTATCACATTCAGTGATCTAACTGTTCTCCATCTACCCCTTTTATATTCTTCCTCAGAACTAAACCCTTTTTCCAACAGTATCCCCCACCAATCTATGCATCCTAATGCACTTCATATCTGTGCTTAGAGATACCAGCTAGTGACTTGCTCATGCATTTAGTGTATACAACCCTATTTAGTTAACGAAGGCTGGAGCATTGTACGGAACAAGCACTTTAACCTTCTGTCATCTCAATTTCCTCATAGACTATAAGCTCTTAGAAGCAGGGCTCTCGCTCTTAGTGCTTATTCACACATCTGTATACTTTGTGTGGGTATTAGTGTATCTTGATGCCACCGGAAGTTAGGGGTTTAACAGGAAGAACGCCCCTCTCACACCCCTAGCTCCCGATTGGGTCAAGACACAAAGGTCCTAGGAGCTTACATAAGTAGCTGTAAATGCTGCCATGTTTGGCCTGTAACGTGGCAGCATTTACATTTAATAATGTAAGGCTAAGAATTAAAGTTACCCTCACCAGATGCCTGCAGGGGCCGCCAAAGCAATCGACACACAGCAACCGTCAGTGTGAGCGCAGCAGCTGTCACCCCTTGGGTTTGAAGGCTCAGTCACAGCCACTGCCTCAGTGCTCTGAGGTAGGTGACGGCTGGCGGCTCTGTAATCCGTGACCACCAGTCCCCCGCTGCCTCTCCATGTAGACGCTGTGTCCTGCCCGCTTCCTCTGTACCTTCAAGTCTGTGCTGGCTTGACCGGTGATCCCCCGCTGCATCTGTAGCCTACGTCCCGCCCGCTGCCTATGTGCTATAAGTCAGGTGCCGGCGGCACTCCCCTGCTCACTGCTCCCACAGCTGCAGCCATTGTGGGGGAGGGACAGCGCTTGTCGGTCGGTGTTGCTAAAGCCGCTAAGAACTCTGCTTCACCCAGGCCGCTCTGGGCTTCTTCAATAGCTGGGGTTCTGCCTTGTGGGGCGCCTTAGGAAAAAAATGCTTAGTGGGCTTCCAGGACCTGCAGTCCCACCAGCTCTGCAGTCAATCAGGTACAGGGGTAGTCACCCCCCTGTCAATCTTGACTCCACCAGGACTTCCTGGTGGCCTCAAGATACACTAATACCCTTTGTGTGTGTAGCCCGTGTTTGCAACATAATATACTAACCCATTGACTTAAATGGTGCTGTTAGACGTGCATTTTTTTTTACACGGATCCACAATCGGTGCAAAAAATTTTTATTGTAATATATTTTATGTAATGTCTGATATTGCCTGTTCTTCTACACTCTGATTTGTAAAGTGCAGTGGAATAAACAAATATATATAATTAGTAAATTTATATTGGATTATTTTTACATTTTAGTAACCGAATAACAACTGGCCAAGTAGGTGACCATAAGAAGTCCTATAAACTGGTAGGCAGGAGTACAGGCTGGTGACAAGCAGGGAAGCATCTTCTCTACAAGGTTGTACACAGGTTCTCCCACACCTATTTAGATGTGTAAGGCTATGTTCAATTAACAGATTTTTGAGATGGAAAAAATTAGATGTGATGGGCAACAGAATCCACAAATTCAAGGCAGATCCTCACATTTGTGCTGGAGATGTGCAGTCTGGTATGTCTTACATCTACAAATTAGCCTTATTTGATGGGATGAATCCGTGTGTCCTAATCCTCCTGCTTTCCTCACTGAACCTGCCGCAGTAAGTTACTTGACACTTACTCTTTTAATGCAATGCAGATTTTAATTTTGTACGAAGGAAATCTGTGCCGTTTGAAGAGTAATGTGAATTTCCCAACAAGAGGCGGTTTATTGGTAGATTTCAGAGCAGAATATGCACCAAAATCTGGGCGAAAATTCCATCCTACGTACATACCCTAAGGATTGAAGCAGATGTGTTTTTTTCCTCAAGTTCAAAACAAGAGTCCTCCATGTAATGTTCTAACAAGCAACTAATATTTCATTGTTTTATATGGATGTATAACATCGCTTCCAGCCAGATGCTTGCAGTAATCATCCCCGTAATGAAATCCAGAGCCTGTCCCACTAGTACAGTAAAGGAAATGCAATCCAGTTGTCACAGTTACATATAACAGATCATTTGCGGCTACTTATTGTGTGACTTGTTTCCCATGTCTATAAGGGTGAGTTCACACACCGCAGAATTTTGCGGAATTTCGGCAATAGAGATGCATGTCAAAATCCCGCAACAATGTAAGTGCATGGACTTTTAACAAAACCCATTCACTCATAGTAGAAAAAATCTGCAGCTGAAAAAATCTGCTGTAGATTTCCAAGCCTATTGCATGTTCTGTCTACCTTGTAAAAGCAATGGGTTTTCATCATAGTGTGACAAGTTGGGTACACTCGCCTCTAGATCGCCGTCCGCACAGTCAGGAAGTGGCGCACCTTGCACACAAATCTGCTCCAGCAACAGAAAATTTCTTTAAATCTGGCTCATGCCAGCCTTTATTCACAGCATCCGTCAGACCGGGTGACAGACCCAATTGGTCCACTGCTAAGGCCATTAACACCCCATCTGGGTGTGAGGTTAGGATTGTTGTCCCTTTCAACCTCAGGGCCTTTGCTGGTCCTCACTGGACCCCAGCTTGCAGCCTGTCCTGCACTGCCGAGCTGTAACTTCCCCCCTTGCTTCTGGCAGGAACTGGTTTATATGCACCTAATTCCTGCTACACCCATCAGGTGTTAACCCTATCTTTTCATTTCCAGGTATCAGACTGCCTGACTAGAACCCTCTGCAGGTCATTCTGATACTGCACCACTACAATAGATTTCATTTTTGTATTCTATGGTGAAAATCATGTGGATTTTGGTGCACATATAGGGTGGTTTTACACCTGCGCTCCAGGTTCCGCTTTCCTGCTCTGGTTGGGGATGAAGAAAGGGGTACCCAAGCGGCAGAATTGTTCATTTTCAAAACTGAACCAAACAGCTTTGAACAGACCCCATTGACTATAATGGGATCCGTTTGGTTTCCACTCAGCTGCCCTGCTATTTTGAGCTGGATCAATAGAGCGTGCCAAACTACACATCCTCCAGGAATTCAGATTACAAGATGGCCGACGGCTTGAACCAACAGTGCTGCTATGGATGAAAGAGAGAAAAACTACTACCACAGCATGCACCAACTAGACGTTATTCAAAGGTTTTCACCAGTCTATTGTACAGGGTGGACAACCGAAAAGTAGCCTGCCTCTAATCCCATCACCACGTTCTTATGAAAGCTGTCTGAAAGAAAACCTGTCTTTGTTGCCCATTAGAGATGAGCGAACGTACTCGTCCGAGCTTGATACTCTTTCGAGTATTAGCATGTTCGAGATGCTCGTTACTAGAGGCGAGCACCACACGATGTTCGAGTTACTTTCACTTTCATCTCTGAGACGTTAGCGCGCTTTTCTGGCCAATAGAAAGACAGGGAAGGCATTACAACTTCCCCCTGCTACGTTCAAGCCCTATACCACCCCCCTGCAGTGAGTGGCTGGCGAGATCAGGTGTCACCCGAGTATATAAATCGGCCCCTCCCCTCCTGCGGCTCGCCACAGATGCATTCTGACAGAGATCAGGGAAAGTGCTGCTGGTGCCGGAGCTGCTATAGGGAGAGCGTTAGGAGTGATTTTAGGCTTCAAGAACCCCAACGGTCCTTCTTAGGGCCACATCTGTCCATGTGCAGTACTGTTGAGGCTGCTTTTAGCAGTGTTGCACAATTTTTTTTTTGTATATCGGGCGTGCAGAGCATTGCGTCCGCAGTCTGCAGTCATTGTACAGAGTATAGGGCCAGTACTGGTGAGGCAGGGAAAGAGATATTCAGGCTATATAGGCAGTGGGCTTTTTCCAAAAAATTGGGGAAAAATACTATATTTGGGCTGCCTGTGACCGTCTTCAGTTTACTGCGTGTCTGCTGGTTGTAGTAGTCCTAATTAATACGCAGCTAAGCGTTACAGCAGGCTTGCGCAAAATTGTTTCCTGGATCTGCTGTCTCTGTTACATCAGCGCCGTCATCCCGCCAGAGGGAAACAGTATACATAATATTATACGCTGCCTACAGTATCTATCTGCTGGGGGTAGTAGTCCTAATTAATACGCAGCTAAGCATTACAGCAGGCTTGCGCAAAATTGTTTCCTGGATCTGCTGTCTCTGTTACATCAGCGCCGTCATCCCGCCAGAGGGAAACAGTATACATAATATTATACGCTGCCTACAGTATCTGTCTGCTGTATCAGCTCAGCATTTTAAAAAAATAGAAGCAAAATACTTAAGGCCTACTACTGGCCTTTGGCCACTTGACTGCTTCTGCGCTGTGAATTCCACTAGCTCAGTCATACGCACCTACGTCTCACTACAGGCGTGCGCAAAATTGTTTCCTGGCTCTGCTGTGCGTTCCGTAACGGAAGTCAGCCTCCAGCCACAGGCCAATAAGCGGCACATTTAATTACAGCGTTCTGTTTCTGCACTACTGGTAATACAGCATGCTGAGGGGTAGGGGTCCTAGAGGACGTGGGCGCGGGTGAGGACGCGGAGGCCCAAGTCAGGGTGTGGGCACAGGCCGAGCTCCTGATCCAGGTGTATCGCAGCCGACTGCTGCGGGATTAGGAGAGAGGCAAGTTTCTGGGGTCCCCAGATTCATCTCACAATTAATGGGTCCACGCGGTAGACCTTTATTAGAAAATGAGCAGTGTGAGCAGGTCCTGTCGTGGATGGCAGAAAGTGCATCCAGCAATCTATCGACCACCCAGAATTCTGCACCGTCCACTGCTGCAACTCTGAATCCTCTGGCTGCTGCTCCTCCTTCCTCCTAGCCTCCTCACTCCATTACAATGACACATTCTGAGGAGCAGGCAGACTCCCAGGAACTGTTCCCGGGCCCCTGCCCAGAATGGCCAGCAATGGTTCCTCTCCCACCGGAGGAGTTTGTCGTGACCGATGCCCAACCTTTGGAAAGTTCCCAGGGTCCGGGGGATGAGGCTGGGGACTTCCGGCAACTGTCTCAAGAGCTTTCAGTGGGTGAGGAGGACGATGACGATGAGACACAGTTGTCTATCACTCAGGTAGTAGTAATTGGAGTAAGTCCGAGGGAGGAGCGCACAGAGGATTCGGAGGAAGAGCAGCAGGACGATGAGGTGACTGACCCCACCTGGTTTGCTACGCCTACTGAGGACAGGTCTTCAGAGGGGGAGGCAAGTGCAGCAGCAGGGCAGGTTGGAAGAGGCAGTGCGGTGGCCAGGGGTAGAGGCAGGGCCAGACCGAATAATCCACCAACTGTTTCCCAAAGCGCCCCCTCGCGCCATGCCACCCTGCAGAGGCCGAGGTGCTCAAAGGTCTGGCAGTTTTTCACTGAGAGTGCAGATGACCGATGAACAGTGGTGTGCAACCTTTGTCGCGCCAAGATCAGCCGGGGAGCCACCACCACCAGCATGCGCAGACATATGATGGCCAAGCACCCCACAAGGTGGGACGAAGGCCGTTCACCGCCTCCGGTTTGCACCGCTGCCTCTCCCCCTGTGCCCCAACCTGCCACTGAGATCCAACCCCCCTCTCAGGACACAGGCACTACCGTCTCCTGGCCTGCACCCACACCCTCACCTCTGCTGTCCTCGTCCCCATCCACCAATGTCTCTCAGCGCACCGTCCAGTCGTCGCTAGCGCAAGTGTTGGAGCGCAAGCACAAGTACTCCGCCACGCACCCGCACGCTCAAGCGTTAAACGTGCACATAGCCAAATTTATCAGCCTGGAGATGCTGCCGTATAGGGTTGTGGAAACGGAGGCTTTCAAAGGTATGATGGCGGCTGCGGCCCCGCGCTACTCAGTTCCCAGTCGCCACTACGTTTCCCGATGTGCCGTCCCAGCCCTGCACGACCACGTCTCCCGCAACATTTTACGTGCCCTCACCAACGCGGTTACAAGGTCCACTTAACAATGGACACGTGGACAAGCACAGGCGGGCAGGGCCACTATATCTCCCTGACGGCACATTGGGTGAATTTAGTGGAGGCTGGGACAGAGTCAGAGCCTGGGACCGCTCACGTCCTACCCACCCCCAGAATTGCGGGCCCCAGCTCGGTGGTGGTATCTGCGGTGGTGTATGCTTCCTCCACTAAACCACCCTCCTCCTCCTCCTACGCAACCTCTGTCTCGCAATCAAGATGTGTCAGCAGCAGCACGTCGCCAGCAGTCGGTGTCGCGCGGCGTGGCAGCACAGTGGTGGGCAAGCGTCAGCAGGCCGTGCTGAAACTACTCAGCTTAGGAGAGAAGAGGCACACGGCCCACAAACTGCTGCAGGGTCTGACAGAGCAGACTGACCGCTGGCTTGCGCCGCTGAGCCTCCAACCGGGCATGGTCGTGTGTGACAACGGCCATAACCTGGTGGCGGCTCTGCAGCTCGGCAGCCTCACGCACGTGCCATGCCTGGCCCACGTCTTTAATTTGGTGGTTCAGCGCTTTCTGAAAAGCTACCCACGCTTGTCAGACCTGCTCGGAAAGGTGCGCCGCCTCTGCGCACATTTCCGCAAGTCCCACACGGACGCTGCCACCCTGCGCACCCTGCAACATCGGTTTCATCTGCCAGTGCACCGACTGCTGTGCGACGTGCCCACACGGTGGAACTCTACGCTCCACATGTTGGCCAGGCTCTATGAGCAGCGTAGAGCTATAGTGGAATACCAACTCCAACATGGGCGGCGCAGTGGGAGTCAGCCTCCTCAATTCTTTACAGAAGAGTGGGCCTGGTTGGCAGACAGGTCCTTGGAAACTTTGAGGAGTCTACCCAGATGGTGAGCGGCGATGCTACAATCATTAGCGTCACCATTCCTCTGCTATGCCTCCTGAGAAGTTCCCTGCAAAGCATAAAGGCAGACGCTTTGCGCTCGGAAACAGAGGCGGGGGAAGACAATACGTCGCTGGATAGTCAGAGCACCCTCCTGTCTATATCTCAGCGCGTTGAGGAGGAAGAGGAGGAGCATGAGGAGGATGAGGAGCAGGGGGAAGAGACAGCTTGGCCCACTGCTGAGGGTACCCATGCTGCTTGCCTGTCATCCTTTCAGCGTGTATGGCCTGAGGAGGAGGAGGAGGATCCTGGAAGTGATCTTCCTAGTGAGGACAGCCATGTGTTGCGTACAGGTACCCTGGCACACATGGCTGACTTCATGTTAGGATGCCTTTCTCGTGACCCTCGCGTTACACGCATTCTGGCCACTACGGATTACTGGGTGTACACACTGCTCGACCCATGGTATAAGGAGAACCTTTCCACTCTCATACCTGAAGAGGAAAGGGGTTCGAGAGTGATGCTATACCACAGGACCCTGGCGGACAAACTGATGGTAAAATTCCCATCCAACAGCGCTAGTGGCCGAAGGCGCAGTTCCGAGGGCCAGGTAGCAGGGGAGGCGCAGAGATCAGGCAGCATGTACAGCACAAGCAGGGGAACACTCTCTAAGGCCTTTGACAGCTTTCTGGCTCCCCAGCAAGACTGTGTCACCGCTCCCCAGTCAAGGCTGAGTCGGCGGGAGCACTGTAAAAGGATGGTGAGGGAGTACGTATCCGATCGCACGACCGTCCTCCGTGACGCCTCTGCCCCCCACAACTACTGGGTGTCGAAGCTGGACACGTGGCCTGAACTCGCGCTGTATGCCCTGGAGGTGCTTGCTTGTCCTGCGGCTAGCGTCTTGTCAGAGAGGGTGTTTAGTGCGGCTGGTGGAATCATCACAGATAAGCGTACCCGCCTGTCAACCGACAGTGCCGACAGGCTTACACTCATCAAGATGAACAAAGCCTGGATTTCCCCAGACTTCTCTTCTCCACGAGCGGACAGCAGCGATACCTAAACAATACGTAGGCTGCACCCGCGGATGGAAGCATTGTTCTCTATCACCATCAAAAACGTGGACCTTTTAGCTTCATCAATCTGTGTATAATATTCATCCTCCTCCTCCTGCTCCTCCTCCTGAAACCTGACGTAATCACGCTGAACGGGCAATTTTTCTTAGGCCCACAAGGCTCAGTCATATAATTTTTGTAAACAATTTTTATACTTTTCAATGCTCATTAAAGCGTTGAAACTTGCACCTGAACCAATTTTTATTTTAACTGGGCTGCCTACAGGCCTAGTTACAAATTAAGCCACATTAACCAAAGCGATTAATGGGTTTCACCTGCCCTCTTGGTTGGGCATGGGCAATTTTTCTGACGTACATTAGTACTGTTGGTACACCAATTTTTTGGGGCCCTCGCCTACAGTGTAATCCAATTAATTTTTTGCCCACCTGCATTAAAGCTGACGTTACATCAGCTGTGCTGGGCACTGCAATGGGATATATTTATGTACCGCCGGTGGCTTCCTGGCACCCACCCATGCTGTCGGTCCACACGGAGTTGTAACTGCATGTGTCCACTTCTAAAGAACCCCAGTCTCACTGGGGCATGCAGTGTGGGCCGAAGCCCACCTGCATTAAACATGACATTACCTCAGCTGTGATGGGCAATGCAATGGGATATATTTATGTACCGCCGGTGGCTTCCTGGCACCCACCCATGCTGTCGGTCCACACGGAGTTGTAACTGCATGTGTCCACTTCTAAAGAACCCCAGTCTGACTGGGGCATGCAGTGTGGGCCGAAGCCCACCTGCATTTAATCGGACGTTACCTCAGCTGTGATGGGCACTGCAATGGGATACATTTATGTACAGCCGGTGGGTTCCAGGGAGCCACCCATGCTGTGGGTGTACACGGAATTCCCATTGCGGAGTTGTACCTGCCTGTGACTATAAAAAACCGCGGTCTGACTGGGGCATGCAGACACCTTGACAGAATGAATAGTGTGTGGCACATAGGTTCCCCATTGCTATGCCCACGTGTGCAGCTCCTGATGGCGGTGGCACAGGATTATATTTCTCATTGCTTCTGTATAGCATTGTGGGCTATCGCCCCGCCCCTTTTAAAGAGGGTCGCTGCCTAGCCGTGCCAACCCTCTGCAGTGTGTGCCTGCGGTTCCTCCTCATGGCAGATGCACTTTTAAATAGACATGAGGGTGGTGTGGCATGAGGGCAGCTGAAGGCTGTGCAGGGACACTTTGGTGTGCGCTGTGGACACTGGGTCGTGCGGGGGGGGGGGGGGGTTGGATAGCATGTAACCCAGGAGAAGTGGCAGCGGAGTGTCATGCAGGCAGTGATTGTGCTTTGTTGGAGGTAGTATGGTGCTTAGCTAAGGTGTGCATTGCTAATGAGGGCTTTTCAGAAGTAAAAGTTGTTGGGAGGGGGGGGCCCACTCTTGCCGCTATTGTGGCTTAATAGTGGGACCTGGGAACTTGAGATGCAGCCCAACATGTAGCCCCTCGCCTGCCCTATCCGTTGCTGTGTCGTTCCCATCACTTTCTTGAATTGCCCAGATTTTCACAAATGGAAACCTTAGCGAGCATCGGCGATATACAAAAATGATCGGGTCGCCCATTGACTTCAATGGGGTTCGTTACTCGAAACAAACCCTCGAGCATCGCGAAAATTTCGTGCCGAGTAACGAGCACCCGAGCATTTTGGTGCTCGCTCATCTCTATTGCCCATAGCAACCAATCACAGCGCAGCTTTCATTTTACCTCAGCAGTATAAGAAATGCAACTTGTGATGTGATTGGTTGCTGTGGGCACAAAAACAGCTTTCATAAATCTGCTCTGTGGTGTTCTTCCTGCAGCAGCGAATAGTTATTGTGAAAAGTTATGTGCATAGAAGATTAATTATGGAGAGAGGCCTTCGCCAACCAGTACCCAGGTCCGATAGCACCTGCTAAATGTTGTATTAAGAGCCTGGTTAAGAAATGGCTCCAAACTGGTCTGTCGCTAACAAAGAAACTGAGGCCTCTGTCAATCCGGATGTTCAAAGTTATCCATGACATTCAGCAGCAGATTTCAAATAATCCACAGAAATCAACTTAGAGACTGTTCCAGCATGTTGATGTATCACGGACAACATGTTGTTGAGTGCTGAAATCTCTAAACCTGAAACCATATTGAATAATGAGTGCAGGAACTGAAGGAGTTCGACAAAGCTAAGCATGTAAATCACAGTATGTGGTTGCTGACTATGAGGAGTTCTTTTAGACCCATTGCTGTACTTTATGACGGCCGAAGCATGGTTTCATTTATCAGGTCACGTAAATTCACAGAATATGAGGTACTGGTCTACTGAAAATCCCCCAACTGACTCGCGAAACACCACGGCATGACCAGAAAATTGGCAATTGGCGCACAGTGTCAGGAACACGAACTCTGATCCCAATTTTCTTCCATTGAACTGTGAATACTGCAATTTATCTGGACATGTTTGAACATTTTTACAACCTACTAACACCAGAAGAAAGAATGTACTGCTTTTTCCAACAAGATGGGGTAACATGGCATACCTCCCATGACTCACTGACTCACAAGTTCATGAACTGTTTACGAAAGAGCGAACTGTGAGCAATGGGTTTTGGCATCATGTTGTTCGAATTTGTCCACATCTGATTTTTATTTGTGGGGAAATTTAAAGCAGAAAATGTATGGCAGTAATCCTCATACCCTGGACAAACTCAAGGAAAACATCACAAACACTATCCACAGCATCAACGTTGAAGAGCTGTAGGCAGTATCAGCCAATATGTTGCAACACGCCCACAGGTGTATAGAAAAGAACAGGGGCCACTTCCAACATCTGTTGTAACTTTGGTAAATCAATAAAGCTTTGGAAAAACAATCCACTTATCTATTTTTCCTGTTGCAGAGGTGAGCTACTTTTCTGTGGCTGAACTTGTATATGGTTGCTCTTGTGCCTTCAAGTGTCCTTGTGACCTTTCCTATGAATTTGTCCCTGACCACGCAACAGCTATATAAGTATAACATGTACACCGCCAGCAGATTGTGTAATAACATGAGATTGGCCAGCACAGAGTCTTCTATAGGGATTACAACTTGACTTCAAATTTTCAGTAACTGCACAGCACACGGACCAAACTCAAATAATATTTCCACTAAACACAAATTCGGTTGTTCTGACCACCTGGTACCACTTGTATTTGCAGGAGGAGGGTTCACTACAGACTCTGGTTAACAGTTGTAATTTTTTGTATCTGAAGAATAAACGTAAATGCAATTTTGATATCCTATGGAGGCTGTTACATGAATATGCAATATTTGAGGAGGGTGAAAACAAGAAATAATGAAAGTATTTCTATTGGATTCAGGATTTGTGGATCTTCTGCACTATTTCAAAGCCTGACTTGATTTGTATTAATAGCTACATAGTTAACGTAGGTTGCAAAAAGTCATATCTCCATCAAGTTCAATATGTTTCAGATCGATTATCAATCATTCAATGATAAATTATAACCTTCAATGTCGTATTAGATAAGCATCAAGCCCGTTTTTGAATACTGTCATATTACCATTACTACCTCTTGTGGAAGCGTATTCCATAGTTTAACTACTTTGTAAAGAAGCCTTCCCTAGGCTAATCTTTAAAACACCTTTCCTGTAGACAAAGGGAATGTCTCTTTGTCCTTCGTATAGTTCTTGGGATTAATAAATCATGTTCATGTTTGCCCTGACTACACATTCATTACATGTAAATAAGATCATTTACTGTATGAAGTCTATTTTTCCAAGTTAAACAAGTCTAAATCTTCCTAGTCTCTCTGGTAAGCAAGCCCTGCCATTTAATACTCAAGTCGCTTGCCTTTGAACCCTCCTCGGCTCTTCTATATTGTTTTCCAACGTAGAGTGTTCTTACAAGGGATTTATAAAAGACTAATAAATCCCTTGTAAAATTAGCTTAGGATCATAGTTTATCTTTTTAAAATAAAACCAAAAATTGTAATGGCTTTGGCAGTTGCTGCTTGACATTGAGTACTGTTTATAGGCATACTTGTAGCCAGAATAACTAAGTCCTATTGTTGCATTGTATAAGTCAAATTGGACATCATTCTTGCTGCAAACGCTTGAACTTGGTAAATGTGGGAAAAATGCAAGTTAGAAATCACATATGTTACCACAAATTGTCTAGTATTGCTAAGCAGTTTCTGGCCATGTGTTTTTTAAATGCGTTTCATTTGTAGAAAGTGTTTAGCCCTAATCTGCATATCAAAACTGTGGTAATTTGTAGTAAAACGCATGGAGTTTTTAAAATACATTTTCTCTGCATTTAAAAAGCACATAAAGACCACAATGAGTTAGCAATAAAATGCAAAAACAAAAAAAAAAAGGTTAAAAAAAAAAAATCGAAGTGTGGGAACCCAATCTAAACAGTGACAGGTGACATTAACAAGGTTTATTTTGTGATAATGCACCAGACAAGGGACGACAGATATATGAGTTAGGGTGCCTACCCACTTGCGATTTTTCTTCCTGTGATGTTTTGCGTTTTTTCTCTAGAGCAATTAGTATAGAATGTGTTCTTGTCCATCTGGGGTTTTTTTTCCGTTTCGTGGGGTTTTTTCACATAGGAACTGTCAGTTGCATATGTCTCCTTATTTTTCTCTTAATGCACCCATGATTGTCAATGGAGGGCTGCAAAAAACGCGCAAAAAACGCTGCGTTTTTCCCGCGCGAAAATCAGCAACGCAAGTGGGTAGGCGCCCTAACCAAGTAAATAGTCCTTGAAGATGTTGTCTTGGAAGCAAGAAAAAAAAATGGGCACGCATAACACCCAGAATGATTTTGACATTGGCCATATTGTAATGGATAGATGTCTGGTCCATAGCAGGTACTGCCATTGAAGTCAATGGAAGCTGTCCATCCCGCGGCCCTTCCGCAATGAGCATTGAGGAAGGGTTGCGTCATCGCCTAGCGACGGCGCAGGGTAATCTGTACTGCACAAGTGCGCCAGTGGCACATCTGCAGTACAGAAAAAAAAAGAAAAGACAGGTAAGCAAGGTCACCGGCAGTGGGCACTGACGGATTCCATGCAGGATTTCCCACGTGAAATCCCTGCATGCCGTGTGCAAGCGGCCTTACTTCTTTTTAAAATCAGAAGATGTCCAGTAGGGCCATCAGTTCATAACTTGCAAAAACCCGTGGGTCCCAGGTACACCCATCTACTGTAAAAAGAAGTCTAGGCAAAAGTGATCTTGATGGAAGAATTGAGGCCCAAAAGCCATGCCTTTGATGTAGAAAAAAAGCCAAGCGAATGAACTGTGCACAAATACATAAGAACTGGGGTGCAGAAAAATGGCAGCAGGTGTTCTCGACCGATGAGTCAAAATTTAAAATATTTAGCTGCAACTGAAGGCCTGTAGAGCGGTACAATAATGAGTGTCTGCAGGCAACAGTGAAGCATGGTGGAGGAACCCTGTACATTTGGGGCTGCATTTCAGAAATGAAGTTGGGGATTTAGTCAGGATTAATGGTGTCCTCGATGCTGAGAAATACAGGCAGATACTTGTCCGTCATGCAGTATCATCTGGAAGGTGTCTAATTGGCTTTATTCTGTAGCAAGACGACCCGAACATCCAGCCAATGTCATTTAGGACTATCTTCAGCATAAAGAAGAACAAGGAGCCCTGGACGTGATGCTATGTCCCCCATATCAATATTAGGTCTACCTAGGATTACATGAAGAGACAGAAGGATTTGAGGAAGCCTACATCTACAGAAGATCTGGGCTTAGGTCTCAGGCATGATTTGGAACAACTTATCTGCCAAGCTCCTTCAAAAACTGTGTGCAAGTAGAATTGAAGGCTAAGAGTGGTCACAACAAATATTGATTTGATTTAGAATTCCCTTTTTCATTCACTTTGCATTTTGTTAATTAACACAAACTATTAACACTTCTATTTTGGAAGACATTCTCACTTTGCAGCATTTTTTGCACACCTGCCTAAAACTTTTGCACAATACTATTTACTCAGTATATATATAATATAGTCACATATTCACACTTCAAAGCGGTTAGTAAATGTTAATAGGCTTTGTGTCATATTTCTTCATCAGGAAAGTAAATAGAGAGCCTGTGTTAGGATAAGAGTTTATTATTTAGATATTATGTTAACGATGGATGAGCAGATGAAGTTTGTGACATAAATAAACATTAATAATCTGACTTTTGTCTTCTTTGCCAAATTGCAGAGTAATTATTTGCCTTTTGGAATGTCCCAATGTGACTCAGTTTGTTGTCATTACCCAGGGATTAATGAGGATGAAATAACAAGATGTCTGTCACACTCCATTTCCTGGTATTTTATAATATAGCCTTAAAATAAAATCAGCGGTTGTACAAAATATTGTTCCCATCCCAACCATACCCTTCTATGTACATTTATCTATAGACAAAGAACATAGATGACATTTACCTGTGCTTCAGAAATGCAGTAACTATTGCATCTATTAAATCCTGTAAAAACATAAGCAGACATGCCCTAGGGGGCTGGCAACATGTGGCAGCATGAGTTACGGCAGTGGCAGTCCACTGAGTTACGGTACCAATTGTTTTGGACTGCTGGTAGGGTTATCGTATGGCACGAACCCCATAAAGTCAGGGACCCTAGCTGTTCACAAGGTAATGCGCAAGCCCATGCCGATATGGGGTTTGTTTTGAGTCCACTGATCTGTCTAAACACGTTACTGACCAATGCATGCTACATATCACTGCTTAGTGATCATTTGCAGCCCTTCATGTACCCTAAAGTGATGGAATATAACAGCAGGATAATACACTTTGCCGTTGAATCCAAGTTGTCCAGAAACGGTTAGAGAAGCATTCTGGAGAGTTCCTAAGAATGTTGTGGCCTGTATGTTTGCCCAACATGAGCCCAATTGAGCATTTATGGGATGTGATGGAGATGTCGATTCACACCAGAGATCCTGCACCTACAGATATAACTGTCCTTCCTTTTTAGTTTATTTCCCAACTAATATATATATTTTTTCAAATGGCAGAAAAATGTATTTGGAAAAGAAATGCTTTAGGAAGAGCGTTCAGACTTAGCATGCAAAAATATCTATAATTTTAGTGTGTGTCAAGGTGTGATATTCCTCAGATCCACCACAAAGGGGGAGAGCACAGGACAGATCAGTGCACAGCAGATGGCATAAACGTAGGTAACCCAGGAAGAAATAACAAAGCTTTAGAAAAAGATGATCTGGTGTTCGTAAGGTAAGGTGCAAACAGCTGTAGGAGAGTGTACTTAGTCTTGTGGGACGTCTCTGTCGTGGAAACATGAATGAAGGTTTTTCCAGTGTGTCAATTTTTCTTTAGATCTTTTCAGTTACCTTTGGGTTCTTTCTCACCCGTTTCAGGATTGCCCATTCTGCTTTTGAAGTGATCTTAACAGGATGCCAACAATTTTCTCCTTTCGTAGATAACTTGTCTGACCCTGGAATAATGTACACCCAGGGCTTTAATTATGTTTTTGTAGAGTTTTCTAGCTGCATGAATATTTATAACATATTGCTGTCTGATCTGGGCATATTAATTGTGTCCTAAAGTATGAATTCTCATGTATGAATGCGGATAATCCAAAAAATGTAAAAGGAAACACAAAAAAGGGATAGGGGAAAATTGACCCTAAACCTTCTAATATCAGAAGGCCATACCTACCAGCAGAGTGCTTACCCTGGTGAGTGCAACCCCATGTGAGGGACCTGTAGCAATCCTGACTTTCCCTAGAGGGTGAGAGGAAATAGTATCAAGTATAAGAGGACATTCAAGAATAAACTTCCAAAGTATAGGGAGCAAGATATACAAACATTCCAGATGAATAAGTAGTAAACCAGTAGACTTATCTGAATGAAGATGCAGGTCAGAAAAAAAGAGCCACCGTCAGGACCAGAAACATCTTCAAACTAAGAGTATAACCAGCATCCTCTGTGAGGAGGAGCCTGAATAAATATACACAAACTACAGCTCACTAACTGGCTGGGATGCCACCTCCCAGCTAACCAATCAGTCCACTAACCAGCAGAGGAGTGTCCGCATTTAGTGCCAAAATGACAGTAAGCATGTGCTGGCATGACGATCACATGGGCCAGGATTGATGCTGTGATATCACCGTGGCACTGAAACCTCACTCATAGCCAGCGAACCATGACACATGTCTTCTGATGGCTTCTAAAAAGTTATTTGAATCAAATCACTGAAAGTGGCGTTTAGAACGCTGTATGTAACCACAGACTTTAAATAGTCCAGGGGAGACAAAACAGGCTATTTGACTTGGTTTGTTTTTATTTTGAAGAATATTTGACTAAAGTCAGGATACCTCCATACACATTGGTTGGTCCCACCAAATTTGGCCGGTTTGGCCAACATTCATCTAATGTGTATTGCCACCTTAAGATCAGAGTTAGGTAAGTAGCTGATTGAGAGCCAAAGATATAGTTAAAATGACCCTCTGGTTTTGGGACAAAATCCTGTCTTAAAACTGGAGGGTCAGTTTTCCTTTTCTGCTGTCTCTCTGATCCATCAGTTTTGTGACACATTTTTAGCTGTCCAAAATGGCAACAGCAATTTTCTAACTATTAATGCACACAGCACACTGTTCTCTAGCCAGTGTGGATCATGTGAGCAGCTCTGGCCAATCAGAGAACAGACATGGTGCATTGGTAGTCTAAGACTACCAATGCACTATGGCTGTTAGGTAGTTTGAAGACAGGGTCAACCATCTTGGACAGCTGAAAACAGGACTTGGTAGATTGGAGAGACAACAGAGAACAAAAAACTGTGGGTAATAAAACCCCCACCGCCTCTAAACCAGTGGTAAAATATAACTACTGACATTAAGATTTAGGAGAGCTTTTGTCAAAATTTAATTGCGGCTATATGTAGAAGAACAAAAAATATATCTTTCATATCATGACTAGAGATGAGCGAGCGCACTCGCTAAGGCAAACTACTCGAGCGAGTAGTGCCTTATGCGAGTACCTGCCCGCTTGTCTCTAAAGATTCAGGTGCCGGCGGGGAGCGGCGGGGGAGAGCGAGGAGGAACGGGGGGTGGGGGGGGGAAGATCTCTCTCTTTCACTCTCTCCCCCCCCGGCTCCTCCCTGCTCTCTCCCGCAACTCACTGCTCTTCCCTGCCCGCACCCGAATCTTTAGAGACGAGCGGGCAGGTACTCGCATAAGGCACTACTCGCTCGAATAGTTTGCCTTAGCGAGTACGCTCGCTCAGCTCTAATCAGGATGCATCGTATCAAATGATAAACTCTCTTCTGCTACATTTGATACTGCGAGCTCTATTACATCTACACACACTTGCATAAATAATATGTACATAAAGCAAATGTTGCCTCACAGATATATGAAAGCCATTCTAGGGACAAAAGTATTCTTGTCTTACCTTTGTTTGTCGGAAGGGTTGTCACCACATCTTTGGTTTCATCTTCTTTTTAGGAGGCTTTTAGTATCAGATAACATACAGTACTATTGCATTTTATTCGGGTGCTTCCACTGGAGTCATAGAGCAATGCAGTTGATGATGACCGATTTCCCACTGTAGGTTGGGCCAGAATACACTGCATTGCAATGTAAAGAAGGAGAATCGAATTCTTCTTATTATGTGGAGTATTATAGGTCTGCTTAAAAAATTTGATTCTGCGGACGTATTATCTTTCAGAATATACAATATCTGGCTGAAGCATATGTTATCTTTTTCCATAGGTGTACTGTACACATCAGCTATATAGTAACAGTCTGTCAAAGAAGAAGAAAAGTGCTGAAAATTAGGATAGGCAATTCATTTAACCAGCTTGCAAGCTTTTCTCCAGCTAGTTAAAAATGTTTACAAACTAACTGAACAGAGGCCAAACTTCTACGTCTGGATTGGGCAAAGGTATAAAAAAGACAGCTTCTTTGTTCTCTGTCTCTGTCACACCACCGGGAACAATGGCAAATGGCTTCTATGTGAGTAAGTTTGTGGCCTTTGTGGGCTTCTTCTTTGCCGTAGCTGCAGCGGCCACAATAATTACCCTAGCAGTTGTTTATTCGAATGAGAAGTCTAAGAATGTACAAAATGAAGGCATCGCCTCAAACGCCATCACTCCAACGGGAACCACAGCAAAACCTATGACGAAAACTCCTGCATCTAATGAAATATGGGATAAATATCGGCTTCCACGAAATCTAGTACCAGAACACTACAATGTAGACCTCAGACCCATTTTAACAAAAAATGAAAAGGGGCTCTATATCTTTCGTGGGGTCAGCAAAGTCTATTTCACATGTATGATAGCTACACAATATGTCATTATCCACAGTAACAAACTCAATTATACCAAAGACCTACTACTCACCGATGCAAACAACAACGTCATTCCCATAAAGAAACACTTTTTTGCAGAGAAGACTAATTATTTAATACTGGAGCTCAATGAACAACTGCAAGCCCAGAAAAACTATATACTTAGCACAGAGTACGATGGAGAACTGGCAGATGATCTGGAAGGATTTTACCGCAGTGAATATGTAGAAGATGGTGAGACCAAGTAAGTAACAATCAATATACTAATGACAGAAATAATTGGTACTATAATATATATTTCTTGTATCTATACATATTTTCAAACAATCTTTTTATTAGGAAATGTGTAGCAAAATATATAAGTCTGAGAAGCATATCCAGGCAGATTTCTTAAACATACAGGATGAAACATACATTTTGTAAAGAGAACCATCTGTCATATTTCAAAACGTCCATGAGTATACTCATAAGTATATTGATTCTGTAAGGAGTTTCATTAATTGCTTATTACTAGTAGAGTTTAAATGAGTTGTCCCAGTCCTTATCCATATTGTTATGTTCGTACAGGTCTTATTCACCTTGCCTGCACGATTGTAATATATCTAGGCTGAAAGGGAAGGATATGCACTCAGACACCGTCCACACCAAACATCCTTTCAGCTAAAGACAAAAGGTTTGCAGCAAACAAACCGAATGTGCAGGTAACAATTGGAAACAGGGGCATCAGACCCTACACCACGCCAGGCAGCCAAATACTTACAAAAGTACTAACCCAACAAGGCAAATGGAGATATCAATAAGTACAAGGTATTGGTTGTATATTTTGTCCAAAATACATAATCTCATGAGCCCACATCAAGGGTCCTCATTAGCTTGTGAGTATCTACATTACTAAGATAACTAAGACCATAAAAAAGGAACCCTGCCTACAAGCAGGGTGATCGTCCTAATAAGGACGGCCCCACGCTGGAACCTAGGGAACACCTGTCTCACCCTAGATAGGAATAGGCAGGAACACCAGACAAAGATATAATACACACCAGGTGTCTGCCCACCTACAGACATAAATGTTCACACACACATGTAAGGGGCAGAGCATCAGACATCACCCATCTGACGAATTAGGCACTAAGTTGTCAGACATTTCCCATCTGACAGCGTAAAGGACACTTGATGTCAGGAAACACACCTGACAGAAGAGTAATGGAGCAGTGGCCCACAGAACATGCGGATATGGGAATCGGGTGTCTAGAATATCTACAGGTAGAGTGTGGGAGAATGACTCCAACTAACCTCAACTCAAACTAGCCTCACAGCATGCATGACTCCAACCACCAGTGTTCTTAGAGGAAAAATAAAAAAATAGATAATGACCAGCACCGTCTAGTAAGAGGGGCCAGCATTTATATGCAGCCGACCAGTGGTGATAGGCTGGCTGGAGAACCCCACACCATCAGCCAGCCAAATAATCCACACCTGCAGCAGTGTGTCCTGGAAACCCATAGAACTACAGGTACCAGGAGCACAACGTGATACATATATATGGATATCATTTTTTGGGATCCCATCTGTTTTCCAGAGCAGAGAAACACTGCAAAGAGCGTCTCTCACTTTGAAGAGTCTGCACAACTATTACATAGGGGCAGATTTTAATTCAATGATATGTGCCAGAAATAATAACCTCTAATTGGTCAGGGACCAATCATGGTCTCACCATTTGAAGAATAAAACAAGGGTGGCTCTGATTGGATAGCTTCTTTATTAAATGCCGGTTTTAACTCACATTTCCAATTGAAAATCACCAGTAATTACATAGGTAAAATGTATCAAAACACTTGTACCAGAATTCTGTTGTTAAAAAGTTGCAAATTTTTATAATTGCAGAAAAAGGTATTTTTTCGGCTCCACTCAGCACTATTCTAAAAGTGGGCGGAGCTTAGCAAAAAGGGGTATGAGCTCTTGCAGTCCATTGCATTTAAAGAAACTGACGACAATTATGGTGGAAATCTATGCTTGCTCATAGCAGGCACATATTTCACATTCTCGCACATGGACTGGCCAGGCATGCATCAAATTTATTAGGAGTTGTACACCTCCTAATAAATGTGGCGTACTTCACTTCAGGTTACTTTGGATGTAGATTGGTGTATGAGATGCGGGTCTAAGTACATTTCAATATTGTTTCTGTTACAGCAACCAAAGACATAGGGCCTCATTTAGCAAAACTGCCTAAAAGAGAAACTGTCTTCATTGCCTATAGCAACCAATCACAGCGCAGCTTTCATTCTTCCACAGTAGTTTGAGGAAAGAAAGCTGTTTTTCTTTTCGGCAATGTTGATATATGAAGCCTATGATCACTGAGCTTTCTTAGGGTGTGTTCACACAATAAAATTAGCCACAGAATTTTCTGCAGCGAATTTCACCTAAGGAATTGTGTCAAAATTTGTGTCACAAAGCTGCGATTTTTAGCATGGATCCAAACACATACCTTACGGTATGTGTAAACATTGCAAATCCCAAATTTGCACCAAAATCAGCAATATTTAGTGTGGATTTTGGTTTTGCAGCAGATCTGTAGCAGATTTCACTCTTTGATGAAGATTTTGGTGCAGACTTTTTCCTGTATGTCTTAAAACACCCTTAGGCTCCTACACATGGACGAGCGCGATATCGGCCCGTGAAACTCAGCGTGATATAGCGCTCATGCACATGTGATGTCCCCACAAATACAAGGTGTTTATTTGTTAAAAATGCCTCCTATCACTTCAGTACAGTTGTGATTCTCCTTTAATGGAGCCCATTTGTGTGTGGATTTCATGAAGCAGGATCTGCAACAGGATTTCAAATATCTACATATATAAAGACGATAGCTCTCACTGACTGACTGACTCACTGACTCGCCACTAATTCTCTAACTTCCCAGAGTCATATAAATATGAAATTTGGCACGAGAATTCTTTGGATCCTAAATAGGAAAAGTAAAGGGATCACAACTCAATTATTCAATGCTAATTGAAAAAGCAAGTGCACCCTTATGTTATGTACCTAATCTAATTCTCTAACTTCCCGGTGTTGTACAAACTTGAAATTTGGCACAACCATTCTTTAGGTCCCAAATAGGAAAAGTAAAGGGGTCACAATTTACTTTTGCACTTAGAATTGAAAAAATAAGTGACCCCCTATGTAATGTAACTAATAACACACATCTGAACCTCACAAATATGAAATTTGCCATGTCCATTTTTTACATTCCAAATAAGAAAAGTAAAGGGATCGCAACTTCAATAATCAGTTCTATGCATGCAAAAAATCTGCAATAATTGAGATAGTTCTTTTCTTAGAAATCTTAAAGCCTAGGGAAATTGTTTGTATACTGAAAAGAATCTATCCCACCTCTACGTGTATATACTGAGGACAATCTAACGCTCCTCTATGTGTATACTAAAAAGAATCAAAGTCACCTCTGTGTACATTTACTGAGCAGAGGAAAGCAGCCATGAACTGCAGGTATGGAACATACCTTTAAGAAGGAGCTGCAACCTTCAGTCTGGGGGTAAATTTGAATAAAGCGGGTGTTAACTTCAAGGGTAAAAAGTGAGGAGAATGGGAGGGTTGACACATCAGGGACATCAGTACATGCAGTCTGAAGAGAATCTAACACTCCTCTATGTGTATGCACAGTTTTCTGTGCGAACAGCAGGTAAACACCTGTATCAAATTAACCTAGGCAAAGCCAGGTAGATCAGCTAGTATGCCATATAGACTACATTTAGACATTTAGGACCTGGATTTGTCATGGATTGGATGCCTAATTGGGGCAGATTCTGCTTTAAATCCGTAGCAAAATTTCCATGTGAACAAGGCCTTATATAGTCTAAAACAACAAATCTGTCTTGTTATGTAGTGATAGGAAAAGTGGTGTTCTGGGCGCTATCACCCAGCTTTCCTTGAAGCAGACAGGGACTAGACAACATTTTGAATTGCTATTCGTTAATATTGTTGGTTCGACTTTTGCTGACTTCAGCGTCTCTTTGGTGACAGGATCATAGCCACTACACAAATGCAGGCCCTGGATGCAAGGAAAGCATTCCCCTGCTTTGATGAGCCAGCATTGAAGGCTACTTTTAATATCACCATCAGACATAAGCCGGATTATGTGGCGCTGTCAAACATGAATCCCATAGGTAAGTCATTGTTTGCTTTTTCAGAAATATATAGAAAATATGAATTTCTATGGATATATAGGCCATAAGAAGCTATAGAGACATGACTATCAGACCAACATACACAAGACTGATAGACATGGAGAAAGAAAGTGGAAGGAGGGGAGAGCAGAGAACACTTTCTTTATAATTTTCTTATTTGCATGCGGGGACCAAATCTAGTTCTCTAAAGTCAGTTTAGGGTCTGTGAAAGATAGTTGTGTAGGAGCTACTGTGATTCAAGGAGGTGCAAAGCAAGTTTCTTGGCAACTGCCGGATTAACCATTAGGCGAATAAGGCACATATCTAAGGGCCAGCTAAAAAGCTAGGCCACAAAAAATAAAGTAAAAAAAATTTAATAATTATAAGGTGATGATAAGACTTGGAATTTCAAAGTCTCACTGTCAGTGTGCCACTCTCTCTCAGGGCTCAGTCACACTGGCGCATCCGGGCGCCGATGCGCCCCAGTTACTGCAGGATAAGACGGCCGCATTGCAGGTGCGGACGACTCTCTGCACCGCCGGAAGAAAGAACACATGACCGGCTCCATTGCCAGTCATCTGTTCTTTCTTCTGGCGGTGCGGAGAGTGGTCCGCACTTGCAGTGCGGCCGTCTTCTTCGTGCAGTAACACGGGCGCATCGGCACCCAGATGCGCCCATGTGACTGAGCTCTCAGTGCAAGTCTAGATGTTGTTCAGGTGTACTCGTCCATAAATCGAGAAAAAATTGTCACTTAGGCCACCAGCACACAAACAGATTTTTGCTGCGAAATCTGCAGTCAGCACCTGCACTGTGGATCCATAGCAAATACCGTCCATAACATGTTATGGCAAATTGATTCTTCCTGCACACTCACGGAAATCAATTGCAGTTTCCGCAAGCATAGAAAAAAATCGCAGCATGCTGTATTTTTGCATGGATTCCGCGCAGATGGCTTCCATTGAAGTCAATTGACATTGCAGACAGGTTGCGGATTCCACATCGTCGCCTAGTGATGGCACAGGAAAAAAATATTTGGAAAAGAAAAGTCTGTACTGCCCATATCTGATGACTACTCACTGCGACCATCCGCAGTACAGATGAAGAGGAAAAGAGACAGGTACGCGCGAACGCCGGCTGCTGTCAGCGTTGGATTCCACTGCGGGCTCCCACATGCAGAATCCGGCTCAGCTGAGTTTAGGCGGCCTTAATCTGAAATATGACTGAAGATTATGCTTTTGTACAAAGGTAAATACACGAATCCTAATAAATAATTTAGTTTATCCTATTTAGTTGTGTTTTCTACAAATTTTATTTTAAACCAAATAAAAGTCAATTCTACAAGTAATGTACTAATGTTATGGATTCGCTAGGCAGCTTGTGACGGGCCCTTCCGTTCTACAGGCTTTTCTTATAACCAATTGTCTTTACAATTTTTATTCGAAATTGAAAGTTTTTTATTACATGCAATGATCCGCAAATAACTTTATTATACCGATAGTCCCCTACTTATGAACAGCTTCCATTCCAGGAAGCTGTTTGTAAGTCCCTTCTTTTTCGTATATTTAAACAAATGCTTGTATGGAGGGGGATCTCGGGTGGATCCCACTGCATACAACGTCGGGTTCTGTTAACGCTTCAAATGCCGCTGATAGAATTGATGGCGGCATTTAAAGCGTTAACAGGTCCGACAAACTGCGCGGCTTATTGGAGCTGCTGTGGCCCGGTGCCGGCTCTAAGAAACAGCCTGCACCCAACGTTCAGGGGATCCGTACGGCCTCTCCCGATAAGATTGCGGGATGCCATGCGGTTGCCACAGCAGCTAGGGGCCTTCTGAAAGGCCCCAGGGCTGCCTATGCAGAGTGCCTATCAAGCCGTGCCTATGATATAGCTTGATAGAATGCCTGTCCGGTCGCTGCACAGTATGATGTAATGCCATAGCAGTACATCATACTTACAGACAGACTTGTTCGTATCTAGAGAAGTTCATAACTCGAACATTAGGGTACTTTATTTAGTCATTAATTTTTAACGATATAGTGTTTCATTTTTTAATGGACTTATTTTTATTATTCCTAAAGCGGATAGTAAAACCTGTGTACCTATTTGACCAACGGGATATTGAAGGCAAACTCATTTATGGTGTGCATATTTTTGTGGTGTACTTTTGTAAGTTTTGTGGTGAAAAAAACGTTCATAAATTTTGTAGTGTGCACCATTACTAGTTTTTTTAGTATTGCAACATGAAAATGGAAATAAATACTGATACAACTTATTGGTGAGCCCAAAATATCTGTATTTTCAGGCCACCTATCAAAATGTGCCTTAGGGCCAGCAGAGCCTTAAAGGGATTTTCCAGGGAAATACTATTGATGACCTATCCTCAGGTGTATGCTGTCAGTGCTGCAATAACACAGAGGTCGGAGTGTAACCCTACGCACCGACCCCTGTGTAGTGACCAGTGCTTGTAACTGCTGGCACGGCTCTCATTGAAATCAATAAGAGCTGTGCCTGCAGTTACAAGCGCCGGACACTACATGGAAAGTCGTTGCAGAGACTTTCGCTCTGAATACACAGAACCTCTGTATAGTGTCTGGTGCTTGGAACTGTAGTCACGGCTCTCATTGAGATCTGCAGTTACAAGTGCTGGCCACTGCATGGAGGTCGGCGTGGAATTTTCCACTCTGATCTCTGTTATAGCAGCACTAACAGCATGCACCCACTTAGCTGATCAGTTGGGGTCCAGAGCGACAGACCCCAGCCGATCAACTATTGATGACCTATCCTGATATTAGGTCATCAATAGTATTTCACTGGAAAACCCCTTTAATCCAGCTCTGACTGGTGCAACCTCACATATACTGTAAAGTTGGAGAAGGATGTGCTGGAGGATAGCATATTGGATGACCACAGCAGCATGGTGGGAACTCCTGCAGAGTGGAGATCCCAGATCCTGGTTTAAAGGATTGCATTAACTATCCATGACATTCTGTTACATCTTCAGTCTCAATACATTTTGTATGAGTAGGAAAACTAAAAGCGTTTTCTATCCGTTTTGCTGTTCCCATTACAGATCAGCTACACGGAAAGCAAAACACTAGTGTACGAAATCCCAAACTTCTAATATACACTGCAGTAAATACTCTTTCCCTGCCAGGGACTTTGCTGCTGCTTCCATCTCAGCACTACATCCTCCTAAAAATTATAAAAATCTAACAAAGTTCTTATACAGAGAAGGGATTAAAGAAGAAGAAAGAATAAAAGGAGGACATTCAGATGAAGAGGAAGGAATGGAGTCCTGTTCAGACTCCATATTCAGTCCATGTTTCGTAGACCATAATAAAGAGCTAATGTTAATCTATGTATCGATTTACATGGCCATATTTTTCACTGTCGTGTTATAGAAATACCCTGTTTCTCTGGAAAATAAGACATACCCTGAAAATAAGACATATCATGATTTTCCAGAATTTTTGAGGATGCAAAATGATTTTTCAGGCTTTTTGAGGATGCTTGAAATATAAGCCCTACTCCAAAATTAAGCCCTGCTAAGTTAATTAAAAAAGTCAATTTAAATAGTGTGGTACAACATTTGTCTCTTTTGTTCATTTTTGTCTCTATATTTGCATTCATTGGTATTTTTTTTTATTGGGTAAAAACAGATCTGTATTTACCCAGTAGAAAAAAAAATCTGCAAGCATAAATCAGAAAATGATGAAATACTGATGACATACAGCTGCAATGACATGTGTAACATGTCCGTACTATGAATCCGTATTACAGTGGGCCAGTATGAAACTGACCTTAAAGAGCACCTGCCAGCTCTCATGACGTGTCTTACTAGAGAGTTGTATTCCACATAATGTCACAATTCCTGAACATCTTTTCTTATAAGACGACATTGTGAGGTTCCTCTGTTGTTAGAAAATGTAAGACACTGTTATTAAAAAATGTAAAACCCCAGCTCTACTCAATAAAATAGATCCAAATTATTCCCCCCCTATGCTGGAGATGCTCAGATAGTATTAGATCGGACACCCATATTTGGTTTTCATGTTCGCTCCTACAACCATTCTTGGAAGAGATTCAAGGAAAACTTGGCCTTATCTGCAAAACTAATATCATTCTCACACCTGAGATCGTCCACTTAAACATGGATGCTCCAGGCATCTTAATTAAGTACAAACCTCTTCTCTGGTTTCTCTTAAATACAGCTAAAATCTTAACCCCTAATGACCCCCCCATAGTGTTTTTGCGTCCTAGCTCGCTGGGCTTTAATCCCCAGGGATCTAAAAACATGCTCCATGTGGTGATTAAAACTCTGCTAGCTTTGAACATGACAGCTGCATGCTGCCGGTTACCGGAGGTAGCCGACAATCTGAAGCTGTCATCCCGGGCTTGATGGACACCCCCCGGTCACATGATCGCCGGCATTTACCGAATGACGGCGATCATATGAAACTCAGTTAAAAGTAAAAAAAAAGGTAAAGATTCAGCTGCCCTAATGGATCGAATCCATCAGGGTAGCTGAAAGTACTCACCCGCCTCCTCCGCGATGTCCCATGGTGTTCTGGTCTCCTAGTCCCGACGGCACCTTCTGCACGAGCACAGAAGGGTGCACGGCCCGGGAAATTCAAAAATCCCCCTACTCTCGGCTCCCATGTGTAGCCGAGAGCAGAGATGTCACTAGGGACTGCTGTATGCAGTTCCTCTTCACATGATCGCTGCTATCAATTGCATAACAGCAATCATGCAAATGATCATTAAAAAATGTAAGAAAAAAAAAGTTTCATATCCGTGAGGGGAGATAAGATTATGTATTTAAGGACCCCAGATTTATCCACGGACCTTACCCAGGCTTCTGCGCACATGCCCCCCACCAAAGTGAAAGACGCATGTGCAAAAGCCGTGGATTGCCGGGGTAATTTAAAATCTCCCTGCTCCTGGCTACTAAACGTAGCCAAGAGCCTGGAGATTTCACAGGGGCCCACGGTACGCGGTCCCTGGTCACGTGATTGCCATTTACCAATAGAAAACAGTGATCACGTAAAAGTTAAAGTTTCCCTTCCCATCACGGATCCGATCCATGAGGGGAGGTGAAATTACTTACCTAAGGCCTCTGACGATGTCCCCCGATGTAATTTTTATCTGCGGACCTTTTCCCAACTTCGGTGCATGCGCCCATCGGCAAAGTAGTGGACGCAAGCACAGAAGCTGGGGAGGGCCTGGGAAATTTAAAGTCTCCTTGCTCCTGGCTACTAAAGGTAACTGAGAGCCTAGAGTAGTGACCGAGGGCTGTTGTGAGCGGTCTATGGTCACGTGATCGCCTTTATCCAATGGATAATAGCGATTACGTAAAAGTTAAAACACAGTTGAAGTTTGATGCTCCTTTTGGTTTGAGCCCCGTTGTGCATACTGACATAATATTAGGGCCAAAATGGGTATGTTTCGGAACATAGGACAAACGGGGTATCAATTTTTGGGTGAAAGTCTTCATTCATATGTGTGCTGTACAAAAAAACTGTTTTTAAAATGACATAATTGCCAAAAAAAATGATAATCGTAATTTTTTCCTTCTGCTTTGCTCAGATTCATTCAAAAACAGTTTGGTAAAAATACGCAGTACACCCCTAGATAAATTCGTTAAAGTGTGTAGTTTTGAAAATGGCGTCATTTGTGGGGGTTCTCTACTGTTTTGGCCGCTCAAGGGCTCTACAAGTGGGCAATAGGGCCTAAATCACCTTCATGCAAAATATCTGTACTGAAAGCCTCCGGCTGCTCCTTCCAGTTTGCGCCCCGTTGTGCATACAGACATAAGATTAAGGCCACAATGGGTATGTTTCTGAACACGGGTCAAACAAGGGTATCCATTTTGGGATCAAATCCTCATTATCATGTGCACTATAAAAAAAATCCTTTCTTTTAAATGACATATTTGAAAAATATGAAATGGTATTTTTTCTCCTCTAAATTGCATTAATTCCTGAAAAGAAACTGTGGAGTCAAAATACTAATGACAGCCCTCTGTGAATACATTCAAATGTGTATTTTTTTTAATGGGGTCATTTGTGGGGGTATCTATCATTCTGACACCTATGAGCCTTTGCAATCTTGGCTCTGTGTAGGAAAACAAAATGTTCCTCAAAATGCTGATAAGTAATGTTAAATTTGTACGTCTCCTAAATGGTTGAAAAAAAATGAAGTTTTTCCAATGTGCGTCCAGAATAGAGTAAACAGATGGAAATATATATCATCAAAAATGTGTACAGTATGTTTGCACATATTTGATATATTGCAGTTGAAGATGTGAAAAAGGAGAAATTTTTCAAAATTTTTCCAATTTTGGTGCTTTTAATAAATATACACAGATTCTATCGGTCTATTTTTACCATCTAAATGAAGTACAATATGTGGCGAAAAGACAATGTAAGGATCACTTGGATATACAAAACCTTTACGCAGTTATTCAATGTTAAGTGACACATGTCAGATTTCCAACATTTGGCCTGCTTATTAAGGGGTAAACAGGCCTGGTCACTAAGGGGTTAATCCCCAGATACTGGGGAGACAGTACATTTCCCTCCATTCTAGAGTGGTATAATGAAGTAAACGCTATATGCTCCTTTGAGAAGGTCAAAGCCAGACGAGATGGGGACTTAGAGAAGTTCACAAACCGTTGGAAGCGCTGGCTCACTTTCTCACAAGTCGTTAATGCCCCCTAACCATTGGGTTACTTTTATTTTCCCATTTGATTGCACTAGAAAAATGTTCCTTTTCATTGTTCCTTGTTCTACAGGATTGAATGGTTTACAACATGATTATTTATTGATTCCACCTCCACCCTTGTTGTAACCCCCCTCCGCCTCATCCTTACCATAATAAAAAAAAAAAGAATATATGCAAAAATGTAACACACTTGGGCAGAGGCGTAACTTGAAGCTCCCAGGCCCCAATGCAAAACCTGTAACGGGGCCCCCAACTATAATGCTTTACTCATAGTACTGGGTTCCCTATATGGAGAAGAGAGGCCATAGGGGACCCCTAAGGCTCCTGGGCCCGGGTGCAACCGCATCCCCTGCATCCTCTATAGTTACGCCCCTGCACTTGGGTGTTACTAGTTCGGGATGTCCCTACATGGTATCATATTGTCCAATCAGTGCTGGCAGACTAATTAGAGATACACGGATTTGATCATGTGAATGGTAATGATGATCAGGTATTATTTATCCATAAAGTTCTAGAAGAAATATCAGTTATGTAAAGTACAGTTCTAAAAAACATTATACAAAAACCCATAGAATAAAAGTAATACATTATTCACCCCAATTTTTGCACTAGTTTTTAATAGTGTTTTTTCCATCCTCCCCAAAAACTTAATAAAAGCTGATCAATAAGTGATATGCACCCCAAAATGGTGTTAGTGAAAAACAGAACTCATTCCTCCAAAACTGAGCCCTCATACGGTAACATGAATGGGTAAAATAATAAAAAGGATTTACTTATGAAGTGCAAGGATGTAAAAAAAATATAGATAGCTACTTGGTTGAAGACCCCAAAATGCTGCATCCTTAAAGGCATTGTTTGAGATAAAACATTTTCTTAAAAACAGGTCCCCTGTGTGAAAAAATAAACAGCTTACTTTTCCTTGTTCCCTGCAAGTCCCCAGTTGGCTATTCTAGGTCTCCTCCTTGACATGTTTACAAGCTGCAGCAGCCTGTGACATCCTGTATACAGGCTACTGCAGCAATCAATTTCTGAGCTCCATCATTCTATGTTGGAACCTGTAAACATTATGTCAATGAGAAGAATCAGTGCTATTGGCGGGGGACTTGCAGGGAGTGAAGAGAGGTGATAATAAGCAGTTCTTACTTTTTTTTTAAAAAGGGGGGCCTGTTTTTCCAAAGAAGTTTTATCTCAGACAATCCCTTTAAGGCATTAAAGAGGGACTGTCAGATCTCCTGTTTTAGTAAATGCCCGTATTGACCATGAAATAGTAATTCTGGAGCACCTTTTATTAGAACTCTTCTTTGTGCCATTACTCTCCTATTCCTCCTGGAAATATATGAATAAATTAGCAACATGGCATTACCATTCATCTCGTCAATAGACTATATTACTACACACTGACCGGGTTATGGCAAGTTCTAAGAAAAGGAAATGTTTAATAAAAAAGATGTGCCAGCAGAGCCAGCATATGTAGTGCTTATATACATTTCTATTATGTATGGTCCTGAAACTATGTTTGTTTCTATCTTTTATGATCTTTCTAACAATCCTCAGTTCAATATGATCTTTTTTTGACAAATTATTGTTTCAGATGTGACCAGTGAACAGTGGGGGAATGAACAATGGAATATCACCAAGTTTGGAAAGACTCCAAAGATGTCAACATATTTGGTGGCCTTCATAGTTTCACAGTTTAAATCTATTGGTGAAGATAAGGCAAGTCTCTCTCTCTAGAGAAATCATCAGAGGGATTTCATAGTGTTTCATTTCAAATTATAAGAGAAGCCGTGTACACAGATCACTGACTCATGACACAGTCTGTATCATCCGACAATGGAAGTTCTTCTGGTTCACCTACGTATGATCAGAAATACATGCCCCCCTGTAATCATAAGAACTCATGATTGGCTCTAGGTGCTACTGGTGTAACATATGTTAACACCTCAAGACGTGTCACTACTAAAAATACGTCATTCCTAGAAACCTGAAACTTATTTCTGTATACACTGTTCTAACAGTTTCTATATGCGTGGAGAGTTAAGCCCTTTTAGACGGGACGAATGTCAGGCAAACGATGCCCGACACTCGTCCCCACACATACTAGCTGCCATGCACCCACACGGGAGCTTGTATCATTAGCTCTCAGCGGGGAGGCTGAAGAGATTTTTCTCCTCTTGCTCCCCCGCCTCTTTCCATTGACGTAATACAGCTGCCATTCAATACTTGACAGACGCTATTACACGTTCATTGTAAATAGCAGCTGTTCAGTACTGAACAACCGGTATGTTATGTCAATGGAAAGGGGCGGGGGAGAGAGAGGAGAAAAATCTCCTGCAGCCTCCCCGACTTTCTGCTGGTTGCTTTGTGTGTGAGCCAGCACTACTAACTCCTGTGCGGGTGCGCACGGGTGCCAGGACACATAGGGACGAGTGTCGGGCATCGTTTGCCCGACATTCGTCCCGTGTAAATGGACCCTTAGGAATGACTACAGATAACTAGCAATGTCTAAGCCATGACAGGATATGGGGGTAGGATGAGCCTACATCTACATCTACATACCAGTGCACAACACGAACTGAGTTAACCATTTAGATGCTAGTTATCCACTAAAGAGGAAGATATACAAGTATATATACACATATACGTGTTTGACTAGGCTGATGTGAGAAACATATATTATTACTATAACACTATCTCTATCTCTCTATATTTATATATCTCTCTCTGTATATATATATCTCTCTCCTTCTCTATATATCTCTCTCCCTCTCTATATATCTCTCTTTCTCCCTCCCTATGTCTCTCTCTCCATATAGCTCCCTTCATATCTGTATCTCTCAATATTAACCGTAATAAACTTGGAACCCATTTGTTAGTGGCATATCTTAAATTCTTCTTAGATCTGGCTCTCGCCCCTCTCAGTGTGTCAAGTGGGTTGTCCCCACTGCTCACAATCAATAGTTAAAGTCAGACTTGATTGACAGTCCAACATCACCCAATAAGACTGAGTGGTGGGGAGTGCTGGGAGTCAGACCTAAGAAGAGTGCTTAAAGGTGAAGGAATATAGCATGGAAAACAAACAGGGATAGAGTCAATGGACTATGCTTGCAGAGGCATGCAGCCAGACTTTACCCTATGACAGTTCTTCTTTAAATTGTCGTTTTGCTTTTATTGCCAGGCAAGCAATGACTCTTATTTTTTGTTATTATATTAAATGCTAGTTGACAAACGCAAACTTGCCAACATTTAGATTGCCAAAATTGGTGCATTAAAGCCTATCCCTAGAATGTCCACTATTAGGGCGCCCACCCACTGGCGTTTGCGATTTTCGTGCGTGAAAAACGCAGCGTTTTCGCGGCGTTTTTCCCACGTTTTCCGCGCGTTTTTTGCCGCGTTTTCGCCGCGTTTTCGCGGCTTTTCCATTAATTTCCATTGACTTTCATGGGTGCATTAGGAGAAAAATAAGGACACATATGCAACTGACAGTTCCTATGTTAAAAAACGCAACGCAAAAAAAAACGCCAGTGGACAGGAGTACATTCAATTCTAATTGCTCTTGAGAAAAAACGCAAAACGCAAAGAAAAAAAAATCGCCAGTGGGTGGGCGCCCTTAAGTGAAGTTTGCATAAACCCACTTATTATGGGAAAAGTCCATTATGGGATAGTCCAGCACAGGGTTGTCCCGGCAAAATCTGGACAGTTGGCAAGTATGCAACCATTGATTCATTACAAGTTCACCTAGTGCACAATTCTGTGATCTCTACAGAAATACATGCTGATAGTGATAAAAGTATCAGTAAGTATGTAGTATATTAACTCTACTATACCAACCAATAGGTTAAAATCTGGGGCCGTAAAAAAGCAATAGAGGATGACGATCAAGGAGATTATGCACTGAGAGTCACAAAGCCAATTCTGCAATTTTATGAGAACTATTACAACATTTCTTATCCTCTCCCAAAATCAGGTATGCATATATATTGTATTTGTGTCCACTGGCATCTTAGGAACTTTCTAATATAATTTATGGCTCAGTAACTATTTCAAGATACGTGCTTGCTGTCAATGAATGAGAACATTGTGTACTAGGAATGTATTGCATCCAGATGCTAAATCCCTGTCCTGATCATGTCCCGTTAGGGAGCTTTCACACGAGCGTGTTTATGTGAGTGCATACGCGTGCACAAAAACACGCGTCTATTACAACCACTGAATTCCCTATGGTATGTTCACATGTCTGTGTTTTACAGGCATGCGTCTGTAAAGATAGGACATGTGTGCACCATAGGTCCTGCAACCCTTGCCTTCAATGCAGCCGCGACTGCTGCCGGCGGCTCCATTGAAGGCAATAGTCTGTCGGCACCCCTGAAGTGATTTTTCAGGGAAGAGCTTTAAATATAAGCTCTTCCCTGAAAAATCATCCCTTTTAGGGCTCCTACCCACCAGTGTTTTTTTCTCTTTTGCACTGCGAGAGTGAGTGAAAACACTCACCTCGCAGCGCAAGAAAAACACTGGGATATCACCAGTGTTTTCAATGGGGCCAGCGGCAGTAGCGCTAACCCTATTGAAAACATAGGGAGAAGATCTCGGCTATCTGCCACAGCTGTCACAGCTGTGACAGAAGTCCAGCATGCTATCCATTGCTTTCTATGGGGTTGGCGCTGCTGCCAGCCCCATTGAAAGCAGTGGTTTGTGGCAACCCCCGCAGCATGATTTTCGGGAAAGGGCTTGAAATAAAAGCCCTTCCCTGAAAATCATCATTAGCTGGTTAAAAAAACTAAGAAAAAATGTACTCACCTCTCCGCCGCTCAGACGCGTCCTCCGGCTGGCTCCCCTGCACTGCTGTCCAGCACTTTCAGCAGGTGGGGCTGTGGTAATTGGCTGCATGAATGCATGAATGAATAGCTAAGCGTTGGCTGTAATTGGCTGAGCGCTCAGCCAATCAGCACAGTCCTTTTAGGAGGTGGGGATCTTTAAAACCCTGCCTCCTGAAAGTGCTGGAGAGCAGTGCAGTGGAGCCAGCTGGAGGACGCGTCTGAGCGGCGGAGAGGTGAATATATTTCAAGCCCTTTCCCAAAAATCATGCTGCGGGGGTTGCCACAAACCACTGCTTTCAATGGGTCTGGCAGCAGCGTTGACTCCATTGAAAACACTGGCGATATCCCAGCGTTTTTCTTGCACTGCGAGCCGAGTGTCTTTACTCACTCTCACAGTGCAGGAGAGAAAAAATTTTTAGTGGGTAGGAGCCCTTAGTGTAAAAAAAATAAAATAAAATATATATATATGCATACACACACACACACACACACACACTTACCTGTCCGCCGCTTCCGTTCCTCCCGCGGGGATGAGGAACACATCTGCAACATGCGGCAGATGTTTTCTTCATCCCCGCGGGGAATAAAGAATTCCCTGCTGCACCTGTCACAGATGTGACAGACGCGGCAAAGGAGTTCTTCATCCCCACGGGGAATAAAGAATTCCCTGCTGCACCTGTCACAGATGTGACAGACGCGGCAAAGGAGTTCTTCATCCCCACGGGGAATAAAGAATTTCCTACCGCAGCTGTTACAGATGACAGCTGCGCTAGAGGATCCAGCTGCCGACACCCTTTAATTGTTTTTCACGGAAGGTCTTTAAATATAAATCCGCCCCTGAAAAACAACCCAAACTGGTGTAAAAAAATTAAAAAAAATCATACTCGCCTTTCTTCAGTTGCCGGGGCTCAGCCGCATGCTCTCTGCGCTGTCCCCGCTTCTGCTGAAAGAGCTGGTTCTGATTGGCTGAGGTGCTCAGCCAATCATAGGCAGCTCTCGGCCTTTGAAGGCAATGCACGGACCTTCATACACTTGTGTTTTTGTGCGTACATGGGTGCGCTCCTATGTATGCACATGCTCGTGTGAAAGCTCCCTTAGGAAGTAAAATGTAAGTAATAGTAGAAAGGTGCCTATTTTTTGTTTTATTAAATAACAATTACTTTTCATTTGCATAAAATCCGGAAAAAAACATGAGAAATGCACTTTGTAAGTATTTTTGGATTATGTTATAGGGTCACATGTAGATGGAGATAAAGCACTGTATGATCCAAATTAAACTAGCAGAATTATGAATATATAGAGAGGAGCAATGTGATAACATGCATTCGTCCTCAAAGAATAACACAGAGTATTTATAAAGTAGGGACAACTATCTTCCAAATAATCGCTCAAAAGTGCGAATGACTGTCATTCCGTGTAAACATGGGTACCAACAGGGTGACGAGTGATAAGTCACTAGTCGTTTCATTTTAGCTCATCTCTCTCTTGTCCGAAGTACTCATCACACAGGGAGAGATAGGGAGCAGTACTAGTTGTGCCAATAAAAGGTAAGGTAAAGTTCCCTGGTACAAGCAACGAGTCATGACTGACTCCCCTCGGGTGACGTCACATCATGACGTTTTCTTGGGAGACTGTGTTTTTGCGGGGGTGGTTAGCCTTTGCCTTCCCCAGTTATCTTTTACTCCCCAGCAAGCTGGGTACCCATTGTACTGACCTCGGAAGATTGGAAGGCTGAGTCAACCTTGAGCTGGCTACCTGAACCACATGGGAATTGAACCTGCAACCTTCAGGTCGTGAGAGAGAGCTTAGGACCCTAACCAGGAAGCAACCAAATTATACCTAAACACTCAGAAAATGATCACTGTGTGTCTCATGCGTTGTTCTGATGTCATTGCCTGCAGCCATTTTGGGGAAATAGTCTAAACTGGATGGACATGTCTTTTTTCCGGCCTTACATACTATGTTACTATATAAAATAATGATGCAAAGAAGAGAATGCTGGTCCGGTAAACTGCTAAGGAATGAGGAATACTGTAGAGTTAAGACAGTTTATAATTTTGTATCTTTGCGAGTTATGCAAATATGCTTTTAGTAGATAGAATATTCAGCAATCTGTGTATTACTTGCGCAAGTCAGATAGAAGAAATCATGGTATAAGGGTTCTGTTTAACCCCTTTCCTGCTCCAGAACTTACATTTACGTCCTGGAGTGTCGGAGTATGTATGAAGACACCTGCGGGTAATAGCTGAAATTGGCCGCGGGGCCGATCGCGGCTATTAACCCTTTAAATGCCGCTGTTAATTCTGACAGCAGCATTTAAATCCCCCGAACAGTCCCGTATGCCCCCCCTCCCCCACGGTGAGATCGGGGGAGCCGTGCAGGTGTCATGGCAGCCGGGGTCCTTTTGAAAGGCTCCAGGGCTGCCTTAGGAGAGTCCGTCAGAGTTTTCTTAAAAGAAAAGTGAAAAAAGATCAATAAAGTTTTATTAATTGTAAAAAAAGTAATAAAAGTTTAAATGGCCCCCCTTTTATCATACCTATAATAAAAGAAATCTAAATCATAAAAGAAAAATACATATTTGGTATTGCCACGTCCATAAAAGTCCGATCTATCAAAGTAGTTCATTATTTACCCCACATGGTGAACATTGTTTGAAAAAAAAACAAAACGCCAGAATTGCACTTTTTCAGTCACCCTGCCAGAAAAAATGCAATAAAACGCGATCAAAAAGTCGTATGTATTCAGAATTGATACTATCGGAAACTACAGGACATCCCGCAAAAAATGAGCCATTGATCAACTATGTGAATGAAAAAATAAAAAAGTTATTGTGCACAGAAGATGGCGGCAGAAAATAATTGAAAAAAAATAAATGTCTGAAAAAAAAAGTAACACGGCAAAAGAAAACTATACAAGTTTGGTATCGTAGTAATCGTACTGACTCATAGAATAACGTTATCAGGTCATTTGTGTTGCAGTTTGTGCGCCGTAGAAACAAGACGCACTGAAAGATGGCAGAATGTAATTTTTTTTTCATTGTACTCCACTTAGAATTTTTTTTTAGTTTTTCACTACATTATATGGTACATTAAATAGCACCATTGAAAAATACAACATCGACAAAAACAAGCCCTCATGCAGCGACATCGATGGATAAATAAAGGAGTTATGATTTTTTTAAAGAGGGAGGAAAAAACAAAAATGGAAAATAAAAAAGGGGCCGCATCATTAAGGGGTTAAAATTTTTCAAAGCGGTGTAACAGGGTGCACAATACATCCATTCCAAGTCTAAAGCTGTGTGTACTGGATAGATGTATAGTAACATTTTTTGCTTTCTTAGACCAGGTAGCTCTCCCAGACTTCCACGCCGGAGCCATGGAGAATTGGGGACTAGTGACATACAGAGAGACGGCCCTCCTTTTTGACCCTCGGGAATCTTCCATCGGTAACAAGGAGAGGGTGATCTCAGTAATAGGCCATGAGCTTGCACATCAGGTGGGTTATGTCTTTAGGTTTTTGTTGTCTGTTGGACTGCTACAATCTTAAAGTCTACCTCCATGTAGTTCATTAACAGAGTCCTCCAGCCACTCCTGCTACTGACACTAAGGGTGCTTTTACATGTGGCGGAAAAATTAGACACGAGCAAATCTGCTGCAAAATCCAAGTCTTGCATGCAGAATTTGATATGGATTTCTAGTAGAAGTGTTGCGAATTTCATCCTTTGCGAAGCTGCAGCAAATGCACTCAAAATCCACATGGAAGACATGCAGATCTTCAGTGGATTTGGTATGGTAGATTTTTATGCTATATGTAAAGGCACATTAACCCCTTAAGGACCAGGGTGTTTTGGTCCTAAAGAACCAGAAACTTTCTAGGGATTTTACCCACCTAATTGTTTTACTGTCCTATTTTTTTTTCTTTTCAGCTACCAAAATTATTCTTCCTGCGTTTTTTCCCATGACATATAGGGCTATTTTTTTATACCTTTTTTCATTGACTTTTATTTTGTTTCATTGAAGTTAAAAATATAAAAAATTATTTTTTTAAATTTATAGTTCTTTTTAAAATGAGTATATTTACACTGAATGAAGTATGTAATAGGTTCCTCATTTTGTATCGGATGTTTTGACATATGATGTGTATAGTTTTAAATTACAGGGCTCATATTGCGACGGTTTTGGTTGGCGTCGGCTTTGGGTCACTTTCTTTTTTATGTATAGATTTTAATTTTATTCTGTAAATTTTTTTAAACTTATTTTTGTAACTATTCCTTAACCATCTATATTGCCCATGATGTCATATAAGACTTCTGGGGAATGTTCACATTTTTTTTCTATTTCATACTTTTCCACTGTAGCTGGGACATCCTTAGAAGCCCGCAGGGGAAAATGTTGTATATTTACTTACCTGCCCCCTGCTGACCATTCTATCAGCCTTGAAAGTCCACCTGTGGACCGTGCATTCAGAACGCGGACCATGTGATTGGACTGAAAACGGAAGACTGTATGCATGCACGCTCATTGATCTCTATGGGAGCATGCAGATACAAGCTTCAGGCCGATGACCTGGTCCACGTTCAGAATGGGTGGTCCACATGCAGACCAGCGAGAGGCACCGAGAGGCAGGTATCTATAAAAATACCTCCCTGCACTCCTGTGAACCTGCGCTATGAGCATCATAACTTAGTTTATGGTACATATATCCAGTCACAGGTTCCCTTTAACGTTTTGAGTATTCTATAGAATAAAGTCTGACTACAAAAAGTCTAGGCATAACCCTAGTGTCAAGTCTGTCCAGAACTGCCAACTAAACAAAGGAAGACAATAGGGAGCTGAGAAACTAAGGCAGGCTGGAGGATATTTGAATACTGGAAACTTGACACAAGACCAGACAGTAAACAGGAGAATATAAATACTGTACAAAACCGAACATCCCTAACTTCCCTGACTCGATCTGCCACAAAGCGGAGCACCCGCCCCGAAAAGGACAATCCCAATGTTTGTATGTGACAAGTTCAAAGGTTAGAAAGAAATCTGGAGAAAAACAACTAAACACAAAGATAAACACTAACACTTAGAACAGGATACAGATGTAGAACAACAAGGCTTAGAATGGAAACTCCACTCGCACTATGAACACAAGGCAGTTCAAAGGATAAAATCACTGCAAACCAATATAGGGGAAGCATAACCAGCGGCTAGGGGAATATAGGGGAAGCAGTTTAAATAGCATAAAGATCTTAATGACTTGACTATCAATCATCCCAGCCAGTTCATCAGCCTAATAACTCCTCACACAACCTTGTAGATTTTGTTGTGATGACACTCTGTACCTGATCCTGAGATACAGGAGAAAGCGGAACAAGCTTGTAGTAAGTACTGCAACATATGACTCTTCTCATTCTAACACAATATTAGTGAGTCCTTGAAGGGTAGAATGCCTCCATCCATACGGAGTCCGAGTAGACCATGATTTTTTTATGTGGAATCCAACAGAAAACTGTCTGGTTACACATAAAATTGGGGGCATACCGAGGTACAATAGTGGGCTCATACACCTCTCTGGTAGCCCTATTAAGGCTCAGTACAAAATGAAGTCGTTAGATAACACCCTGAATTATGCCTAAATTTAACTTCACTACCTTTTATTGCCATGTTCCACTCCATACACCACACTTACAATACAATCTTATTTCTGTTCTAGTGGTTTGGGAATCTTGTAACAATTGAATGGTGGAATCAACTATGGTTGAATGAAGGCTTTGCCTCTTACGTGCAATATTTGGGAGCCGACTCTGCAGAGCCCACCTGGAACATAGTAAGTTTCTTAAGACTCTTATAAAGTAGTATTATGAAGTTGGATGAGAGACAACAGCAGTAACTAGGATTTGTATTTCAAATACTGTCTAAAGGTTTAATTACACTCTAAAGTTTTTCTGTAATAAGGCCTCATGTCCACTGGGAAAATAAGAATTAAAATTCGCAGCGTTTTTCCCACACACGGATCCGCGCCCCATAGGAATGCATTGACCACCCGTGGGTAGATAAATACCTGCGGATGGTAATTAAAAAATTTCTGGAGCATGAAAAAAAATGGACATGCTCCATTTAGTGCGGATCACGCGTGCGGGAGCTCATAGAGCACATAGCTCAATTGATCTCCCGTATGAAAAATAAAAGACAATTACAGAGCATCTCACTGCATCCGCAGCCCAAATCCGCATTACAAATCCGCAGCGGATCTGATTTTCCCCGTGGACATGAGGCCTAAGGCCTCGTGTCCACAGGGAAAATCAGGCCCGCGCGGATTTCTGCTGCAGATTTCTGCTGCGGATGTACTATAATTGTCTTTCTTTTTTCATGCGGGAGATCAATTGAGATATAAGCTCTATGAGCTCCCGCATGCGTGATCCGCACTAAAAAGGAGCATGTCGCGTTTTTTTCACGAGCGTGAAATCCGTAAATCACTTAAATCAGTATCCGCAGCTATTTAATTACCTGCAAGTGGCAAATGCTTTCCTATGGGATGCGGATTTGCGTTTTTTTCACGCGCGGATTTGCACCAAAGAAGAATAGCATGCAGTGATTTGCTTTTTGGCGTCTGAGGGTATGTCCTTATCAAAGATTTTGTGCACAATATGGAGAAAGTGTTTTGTCATGAAGGAGTGTGTCTGAATGGATAGAGAAGTTCAAAGTCGTACAAGTGTCAGCCATCAAGAAGGAGCTGGAACATTATCAGGAAAAAAGTTTAACAATCAACAGTGCTTGGTACAGTGAGATGCTTCCTAAAGAGCTGAAGCCTAAAATTCATACAAAGTGTAGAGGACTGCTATCCAAGGGTGTTGTGTTGTTGCATGACAATGAACGTCTGCACACCGCTGCTCATACAGTCAACACTTTCCAAAAACTTTGTTTTGAGGTGTTAAAGCATCTTTCCTATAGTCCTATGCGTCATCAGACTATCACCTGTTTGGTCCCCTGAAAGAAGCCCTAAGAGGACGAAGATTCACGCTTGATGAAGAAGTGAGGACAGTGCTGCATCTGTGGCTTGCAGCTAAACCTAAAACATTTTTTAATGAGGGAATATGAAAGCTTGTTGGCAAATGGATAAAGTGTATTGAAAGGCAAAGTGGTTATGCCTAAAATTAATGTTTTTTTTTTTTTTTTTTGAGTTGATTAAAATAAATTCTACAGCCAGAGTGCGGAAAATTTTTGACTTACCCTTGTACTTACCATTAAAGGAGTATTCCTTTTTAGAATGTTATGGCATATTGTTAGGACACTATAAGCAATGGGGGTGCGACTTGTTGTTCCCAAGAACTAAAAGCCTGAACCCCTTTTCTTCTTCCCTACACAGCAGAGAACTGTAACATGGCACCATTGATGCACAGTGGATGGGAAGGGCGTGCTGTGGAGGGAAAATCTGTAAAGAAGCTATGGTGTTTTACTAGCACTGCAGCCCCTACATTTTGATGATCATTGGGGGTCCCAGAAGTAATATGCTATTACCAATCACATTTCTTAAGAAACCTTTACAATATGATAACATGTCAAAATGAAAACTTTGTATCCTTTCATAAAAGAGTTAAAGTACTTTTTCACAGGGCGATTATCACCCAAATCATTGCTGGAAACAGTCAATTCAGGCAATAGTCGTCTTATGTACACATGGTCACTGACCGGACACTGAGTAAGAAATCGCTCACTGTCAACTCACCTAACAACAAAGCGACTATCTGCCCATTTAAACAGGCAGTCAATCACCCATGAACAACTGCCTGTTTGCAGTGAATGAAAGTGGGCGGCCGGAAGAGATCTACGGCACGCTCCACCTTCATTATCTGAACAACTAATCGCTCTTGTGTGAAAACACAGGAGCAACAGTCTATTGGACAACCGTCAAGCACTTATGTGTCCAACAATTGTTCCGTGTAAAGGTACTTTTATTCTTTCGGAGGAAGCAGACCTATACAGAAGCCCTGCAGGGTTTAGATTAAGATTTGGGGTTTTTCAATTATTTTTCTATCTGTATTGACTGAAAAAATAGCCTCCCTTTGGTCTGCAAATGGTGGCTCCCAATGTTCATTTCCGATAAGCACTGAAAATATTTTATGTGTATAATTTATTTGTATTACTTAAAGAAATAAAAGGTGAAAATGAATGAGACGAGGATAAGCAATTACAAATCATGAAATGGCGGGTAATGAGTTCACTTCCAAATTTTGTTTGTGTCAATACTGAATACCCTTATACACATATTAATGTAGCACATAATTCTTCTTTGACCTTTGCAGAAAGACTTGATGGTGCTTAATGATATAATCGGAGTGATGGGTGTTGATGCTTTAACCTCTTCTCATCCACTTACATCAAAAGAAGAAGACGTGAACACTCGATCAGAAATAAGTGAACTCTTTGATGCCATTACATATAATAAGGTAAACTGTTTAATATAATATATACTGTTACTGTCACTGTTTAATATACTTGAGCCATACAGGTAATTTGTTGGAATACATCCCTTTATGGCCCATTTACATGTACTAGAAGAACTGTGATAGACTAATTGTGGTTTCACCAGCCAGCTTTCTAGCTTTTGCTTTTTTCTATGCATGTGATTTCAAACTCTGTATAAAAAAATGGAGCTCTGATAAAAAGATCTGAAAATAAGTAAAATGATCTAAACACAAATAGGAACGCACAAAATTAGGGTTTACTTAATTTGGCAAATACACTCCAAATACACTCTTTGTCCAAAAAAAATCAAGCACTTAGGAGTTGTTGGAATGGAATGAAACTTTCTCTGTGTGATTGCAAGGTTTATATTAAAAAAATGTGATTACAAAAACAGAGCAAAACAAATAGTAGCCTGTTTTTACCGCCTCTGGCTTGGATGCAAGATGTGATACGGGCAGGCATGGGGGCTCTAGTACCCTGTTGTACTGCCTCTAGCTTGGATGTAAGATGTGATATGTGTGGGCATGGAGGCTCTAGTACCCTGTTGTACCATCTCTAGCTTGGATGTAAGATGTGATACGGGTGCATGGAGGCTCTAGTACCCTGTTGTACCATCTCTAGCTTGGATGTAAGATGTAATACTGGCGGGCATGGAGGCTCTAGTACCCTGTTGTACTGCCTCTAGCTTGGATACAAGATGTGATACGGGCCATGGAGGTATACAGCTTCTGTATTGTATCCTGTGGCATATCGGTCCTGCCTCATTTGCCACAGGATAACAAACCCAACCTGAATACCTCTGGATCACGCAAACTCGTAGGCTAAACTGCATCCCAGATGGTTCCATACATTTTCTATTGATGATAAATCTGGCGACCGGGTAGCTATGGAAGTGTGACAATGTTGTGGAGGCATTCCTGTGACACCCTTGTGTGTGCAGCCGAGCATTATCGTGCTGGAAAATGCCTCTTGGAAGCCGCCATGAGAGGAACACATGTGGCTGCATGATGTCTTGAACATATCGCTGAGCTGTCATTATCCCTAGTACCACAACTAGGGGTGACCTGCAATGGGGGTATTGTGCAACTCCACAGCTAAGGCAGGATTGAGGCGCTTACCCGTAGATCTCCAGGCACGAACACGGCCAGCGTCAGTGCCCAAACTAAACCTGGATTCCTCACTTAAGACAACCTGGTTCCCCTCTGTAGCAGTCCAGTTTTATCATTCACAACACCACTGCAAATGGAAGTGATGGTGGGTGTCAAAGGCAAAACATTCAATAGGTAAAGACCAAATGTCACTCAGCCAAGCACCTGGAAGTGGTTTCGACAGACACAGGGCCCTGTAATAATGGTCTAACCTGTCTCTGAATGGCGGACAACAAAACTGTTGTGCTTGTTAGACGATCAGATGATCCTCTCTACTGGTAGTCTGTCAAGGATGTCCTGAGCCCGGTCGCCTTGTGTGTGTCCCCTCACACATCCATTGGTCCCAACACCTCCTAACAGTCTCTTCTTAAATGTCTAGGTGGTGGGCAGTTTGTCGATACGACCATCCGGCTGTTCCAATAATGCGCCCCTCTCAAACTCTATTCACTGGGTTGTCTCTTTAATTGCATCGTAGAGGCGTCTAGTGGTCAACAAGCTCTATACATGCAAAGAAAGATGTCCACTACACACAAGTAGCCTCTGAGAGCCTTTTTATAGGCCAAGGATGGAACCACTTTTGGGGCGTCAGGTGCTTGGCTTTTTTTTTTACAAAGTATACTGCACTTATAAAATAGTAAAGAAGAAAACACTTACTTCATGCAATAGATATGCTCAATTAACTCTCTAATGGAACTCGGTAGAAAAATGCCAAACAAGACACAATACATATATAGTGTTTCTTGATGTCATGAAACATTTTCCACTGGGAACTCCTCAGACACAAGCAGTAATAACCAAATAATATAACAGACACCGTAATTGAGAACATATTACAATAAGAAACGTACTTCCCAAGATTAAAGCAATGTACTACAAGCTGCATATTAAATGCACATAAAATGGCCTCCGATATTAACACTAATTCCACAAAAAGTTATTCCTCCTAAGTCAGGGAAACTAACAGGCAAGGCTTACTTACCGTGAGCAGTGACAAAGAGCATGGAGCGGCACACTAGCTGGTATCATCTTATCATGTTAGTAGCTGATGATGACAACTGACAGCAATGGTAGCTGACACAGCCTAGAAATGATCATTGGGAATATTGAGTAGCCATATTAGATGATGGTAGGTAGTTAAGGATATAAAACTGTTGGCATTAACTTCCTTACTGAAACCTTTGGTCAAAAGTATTGTCCATACTCAGTGTTCCCTATGTATATAGTAATATCCAGGAAGTTGATGCATTCCCAACTATACATACAGATAAAATGTAAGAAAAATAATTCTGAATGGATTTAACAGATTCTCCATCACCTCCCCTTATAAATGTTACATCATCGATAAACGTTTTACGCAGGATCAGGGCCGCCCCACAGTCACCAACCAAGGAAATGGATTGTCTCTCCCATTCCCCCACATAAAAATGGCTAGTTCTTCACAATATGTTTCTTGATGTAATAACAACTCTTTAACAGCAATGGCCCCCCTTATTCTTATCAATTATGGTAAGGCTTAGAGAAAATACAATGCTGCCAGCCTTGGGGTTTCATTCAGAATGAATGTTTGTTCTCTTTTAGCTAAGTTTTTTTTATCTACCCATTCTAACCAGTAACTCTAAGGCTGGGTTCTTACGGGATAGAAATCCCACGGAACTCTTGCGGCTTGGCCGCACCGAAAAGCCGCAATATTTCCGCAGGAAAGCCACAGCTTCAGAACCCGCAACATAGAGAGGAGTGAGGTTGCAGCAGAAAAAAAAAAAGAATTCACATGCCACGGAATTGAATTCCGCGCTGCATATCTGGCTTTCCCGCAATGGATTGGCCGACCCTTTTGCAAAATCTTGTCCACATGGCTGGCTCAACTCGAGTTAAAAAGCTATGAGTGGAATTGCCGCACAGAAATTCTGCACGGAATGTCCACGGGAATTCCATCCTGTGTGAACCCAGCCTTATTCTTTTTAAAACTGGTTCATGGGATCACTTCTTTTTTACTTTTTATGTTTTATTACCATTTAATAATCTCAGGGCATCACCATGACTCCATCCTTCTGAGGTCGGTAAAATGAGAACCCAGCTTGGTGGGGGGTAATAAGTAATAATTACCTGAAAGCGCTGTGGAATAAGTTGGCACTATACAAATACCAAGATTTATTTATTAATAATCTACTATCTAAGTCCCCTTTTACACGATCGTTTTATCGTTTTAGCTGCAATAAAATGCTGTCCAAAAATCGCAACTATCTGAAGCATTGGATTCCAATGCATTTGTTCAGATGGGCGATTTTCTGGTGCATAAAATCCTTATCCTATCTTTGGCCGAAATACACCGTCCATTGCTATAGATTCCTATGGGAGCCTGTAAAAAACATCAGAAAAGGGAAGGGGGAGGGAATTTCGCAGTGGCTCGCGTTGCTAAAGTCCCCCCCCATGCTGGCAGGTTTCAATTGGTTTCTATGGGAGCTTCTATTGCCACTATCAAACGGCAAGGGGAGGGGGAGAGATCTTAGCTGTCCCATGGAATTCCAGGCTGTGGCGTATATACGCCGCAGCCTGGCCATGTGAACAGGCAAGAAAACGGGAGATTTAGCCGTGACTTGGTTGTGGCTTTCTTACGTTCATGCGATTTTCGTCCATGGTGCGGACAGCTGAAAATCGTGTGAAAGAGGCCTAAAGGTGTGGAATCACGCTCAAATTCTAGGATGTGTGGATATGGTTTAATATTCATTCCATATGGTTGACGGTTAAAGAATACTCCATATTGACATCAGGAAAAATAGCCAGCCAGAAATCATACGTTTGCACACAAAATCATTCCCCCCAAACATTTGCCTTCTCATTCGCAGTACACGTTAAACGCCGCCCCGATGACAAAACATAGTAGGACCGCCTACTTTTACCTGAAGCGTTATAAGTTCCACCAAATTCAAAACTCTTTTAGCAATATAATATGAAAAATGGGACTGTTGGGCTTTATGGAGACATTTAAATATGTACATATTCAGTTCAAGAAGCAACTGTTGATATATCAAACAGAATGTACACAGTATATTACATCAAGAACCTGCATTTTAGTGCCATTATAAAGCACAATGAATGACTATCTATGGTAATAAACATTTTATCGCACTTACAGTATATTGGGTATTTTATGGTGTGTTTCATTATAGGGTGCAGCAGTTATCCGGATGTTGTCCTCATTTATCACCGAAAGAGTTTTTGTCAAGGGATTACATGTAAGTATCACCTGGTTTGGGACCTTTCATGCAAGCGGAATATTCTGCATGGGGTTGCATGAGACAACAATGCTAGACTTTTTTGTAGTACATTTGCCTACAATTTTTTTTCTCATACAGCTTTATTAAGATTGCACAGAATGTTATGTAATCGCAATTTTCACTGTAGCGCAATATGAATTTAATATATTTTTTATTAGAGATGAGCGAACGTTCTCGTCCGAGCTTGATACTCGTTCGAGTATTAGCGTGTTCGAGATGCTCGTTACTAGAGGCGAGCACCACGCAATGTTCGAGTTACTTTCACTTTCATCTCTGAGACGTTAGCGCGCTTTTCTGGCCAATAGAAAGACATGGAAGGCATTACAACTTCCCCCTGCGACGTTCAAGCCCTATACCACCCCCCTGCAGTGAGTGGCTGGCGAGATCAGGTGTCACCCGAGTATGTAAATCGGCCCCTCCCGCGGCTCGCCACAGACGCATTCTGACAGAGATCAGGGAAAGTGCTGCTGATGCCGGAGCTGCTATAGGGAGAGTGTTAGGATTAATTTTAGGCTTCAAGAACCCCAACGGTCCTTCTTAGGGCCACATCTGACCGTGTGCAGTACTGTTGAGGCTGCTTTTTGCAGTGTTGCACATTTATTTATTTTTTTTCTATATCGGCCGTGCAGAGCATTGCGTCCTGCAGTAATTTTACATAGTCCACGGCCAGTAGTGGTGGTGAGGCAGGGACAGTGAAAGACATATCCAGTCTATATAGGCAGTGGGCTTTTCCAAAAAAATTTGGGAAAAAAAAATCTATTTGGGCTGCTGTGACCGTCCTGACTGTACTGTGTCTCTGCTGGGGGTAGTTGTCCTAATTCATACGCAGCCAGTGTTACAGCAGGCTTGCGCAAAATTCTTTCCTGCCTCTGCTGTGCGTTCCGTAAGCGAAGTCAGCCTCCAACCACAGGCCAATAAGCGGCACATTTAATTACAGCGTTCTGTTTCTGCACTACTGGTAATACAGCATGCTGAGGGGTAGGGGTAGGCCTAGAGGACGTGGACGTGGGCGAGGACGCGGACGCCCAAGTCAGGGTGTGGGCACAGGCCGAGCTCCTGATCCAGGTGTATCGCAGCCGACTGCTGCGGGATTAGGAGAGAGGCATGTTTCTGGCGTCCCCACATTCATCTCACAATTAATGGGTCCACGCGGTAGACCTTGATTAGAAAATGAGCAGTGTGAGCAGGTCCTGTCGTGGATGGCAGAAAGTGCATCCAGCAATCTATCGACCACCCAGAATTCTGCGCCGTCCACTGCTGCAACTCTGAATCCACTGGCTGCTGCTCCTCCTTCCTCCCAGCCTCCTCACTCCATTACAATGACACATTCTGAGGAGCAGGCAGACTCCCAGGAACTGTTCTCGGGCCCCTGCCCAGAATGGACAGCAATGGTTCCGAATCCTCTCCCACTGGAGGAGTTTGTCGTGACCGATGCCCAACCTTTGGAAAGTTCCCGGGGTCTGCGGGATGAGGCTGGGGACTTCCGGCAACTGTCTCAAGAGCTTTCAGTGGGTGAGGAGGACGATGACGATGAGACACAGTTGTCTATCACTCAGGTAGTAGTAATTGGAGTAAGTCCGAGGGAGGAGCGCACAGAGGATTCGGAGGAAGAGCAGCAGGACGATGAGGTGACTGACCCCACCTGGTTTGCTACGCCTACTGAGGACAGGTCTTCAGAGGGGGAGGCAAGTGCAGCAGCAGGGCAGGTTGGAAGAGGCAGTGCGGTGGCCAGGGGTAGAGGCAGGGCCAGACCGAATAATCCACCAATTGTTTCCCAAAGCGCCCCCTCGCGCCATGCCACCTTGCAGAGGCCGAGGTGCTCAAAGGTCTGGCAGTTTTTCACTGAGAGTGCAGACGACCAACGAACAGTGGTGTGCAACCTTTGTCGCGCCAAGATCAGCCGGGGAGCCACCACCACCAGCCTCACCACCACCAGCATGCGCAGACATATGATGGCCAAGCACCCCACAAGGTGGGACGAAGGCCGTTCACCGCCTCCGGTTTGCAACGCTGCCTCTCCCCCTGTGCCCCAACCTGCCACTGAGATCCAACCCCCCTCTCAGGACACAGGCACTACCGTCTCCTGGCCTGCACCCACACCCTCAACTCCGCTGACCTCGGCCCCATCCACCAATGTCTCTCAGCGCACCATCCAGCCGTCGCTAACACAAGTGTTGGAGCGCAAGCGCACGTACGCCGCCACGCACCCGCACGCTCAAGCGTTAAACGTGCACATAGCCAAATTGATCAGCCTGGAGATGCTGCCGTATAGGGTTGTGGAAACGGAGGCTTTCAAAGGTATGATGGCGGCGGCGGCCCCGCGCTACTCAGTTCCCAGTCACCACTACTTTTCCCGATGTGCCGTCCCAGCCCTGCACGACCACATCTCCCGCAACATTGTACGGGTCCTCACCAACACGGTTACTGCCAAGGTCCACTTAACAACGGACACATGGACAAGCACAGGCGAGCAGGGCCACTATATCTCCCTGACGGCACATTGGGTGAATTTAGTGGAGGCTGGGACAGAGTCAGAGCCTGGGACCGCTCACGTCCTACCCACCCCCAGAATTGCGGGCCCCAGCTCGGTGGTGGTATCTGCGGCAGTGTATGCATCTTCCACTAAACCACCCTCCTCCTCCTCCTCCTACGCAACCTCTGTCTCGCAATCAAGATGTGTCAGCAGCAGCAGCACGTCGCCAGCAGTCGGCGTTGCGCGGCATGGCAGCACAGCGGTGGGCAAGCGTTAGCAGGCTGTGCTGAAACTACTCAGCTTAGGAGAGAAGAGGCACACGGCCCACGAACTGCTGCAGGGTCTGACAGAGCAGACCGACCGCTGGCTTGCGCCGCTGAGCCTCCAACCGGGCATGGTCGTGTGTGACAACGGCCGTAACCTGGTGGCGGCTCTGCAGCTCGGCAGCCTCACGCACGTGCCATGCCTGACCCATGTCTTTAATTTGGTGGTTCAGCGCTTTCTGAAAAGCTACCCACGCTTGTCAGACCTGCTCAGAAAGGTGCGCCGGATCTGCGCACAATTCCGCAAGTCCCACACGGACGCTGCCACCCTGCGCACCCTGCAACATCAGTTTCATCTGCCAGTGCACCGACTGCTGTGCGACGTGCCCACACAGTGGAACTCTACGCTCCACATGTTGGCCAGGCTCTATGAGCAGCGTAGAGCTATAGTGGAATACCAACTCCAACATGGGCGGCGCAGTGGGAGTCAGCCTCCTCAATTCTTTACAGAAGAGTGGGCCTGGTTGGCAGACGTCTGCCAGGTCCTTGGAAACTTTGAGGAGTCTATCCAGATGGTGAGCGGCGATGCTGCAATCATTAGCGTCACCATTCCTCTGCTATGCCTCTTGAGAAGTTCCCTGCAAAGCATAAAGGCAGACGCTTTGCGCTCGGAAACAGATGCGGGGGAAGACAGTATGTCGCTGGATAGTCAGAGCACCCTCCTGTCTATATCTCAGCGCGTTGAGGAGGAGGAGGAGGAGCATGAGGAGGATGAGGAGGAGGGGGAAGAGACAGCTTGGCCCACTGCTGAGGGTACCCATGCTGCTTGCCTGTCATCCTTTCAGCGTGTATGGCCTGAGGAGGAGGAGGAGGATCCTGAAAGTGATCTTCCTAGTGAGGACAGCCATGTGTTGCGTACAGGTACCCTGGCACACATGGCTGACTTCATGTTAGGATGCCTTTCTCGTGACCCTCGCGTTACACGCATTCTGGCCACTACGGATTACTGGGTGTACACACTGCTCGACCCACGGTATAAGGAGAACCTTTCCACTCTCATACCCGAAGAGGAAAGGGGTTCGAGAGTGATGCTATACCACAGGACCCTGGCGGACAAACTGATGGTAAAATTCCCATCCGACAGCGCTAGTGGCCGAAGGCGCAGTTCCGAGGGCCAGGTAGCAGGGGAGGCGCAGAGATCAGGCAGCATGTACAGCACAGGCAGGGGAACACTCTCTAAGGCCTTTGACAGCTTTCTGGCTCCCCAGCAAGACTGTGTCACCGCTCCCCAGTCAAAGCTGAGTCGGCGGGAGCACTGTAAAAGGATGGTGAGGGAGTACGTAGCCGATCGCACGACCGTCCTCCGTGATGCCTCTGCCCCCTACAACTACTGGGTGTCGAAGCTGGACACGTGGCCTGAACTCGCACTGTATGCCCTGGAGGTGCTTGCTTGTCCTGCGGCTAACGTCTTGTCAGAGAGGGTGTTTAGTGCGGCTGGGGGAATCATCACAGATAAGCGTACCTACCTGTCAACCGACAGTGCCGACAGGCTAACACTCATCAAGATGAACAAAGCCTGGATTTCCCCAGACTTCTCTTCTCCCCAGCGGACAGCAGCGATACCTAAACAATACGTAGGCTGCACCCGCGGATGGAAGCATTGTTCTCTATCACCATCAAAAACGTGGACCTTTTAGCTTCATCAATCTGTGTATAATATTCATCCTCCTCCTCCTGCTCCTCCTGAAACCTGACGTAATCACGCCGAACGGGCAATTTTTCTTAGGCCCACAAGGCTCAGTCATATAATTTTTGTAAACAATTTTTATACGTTTCAATGCTCATTAAAGCGTTGAAACTTGCACCTGAATCAATTTTTATTTTAACTGGGCTGCCTCCAGGCCTAGTTACCAATTAAGCCACATTAACCAAAGCGATTAATGGGTTTCACCTGCCCTCTTGGTTGGGCATGGGCAATTTTTCTGACGTACATTAGTACTGTTGGTACACCAATTTTTTGGGGCCCTCGCCTACAGTGTAATCCAATTAATTTTTTGCCCACCTGCATTAAAGCTGACGTTACATCAGCTGTGCTGAGCACTGCAATGGGATATATTTATGTACCGCCGGTGGCTTCCTGGCACCCACCCATGCTGTTGGTCCACACGGAGTTGTAACTGCATGTGTCCACTTCTAAAGAACCCCAGTCTGACTGGGGCATGCAGTGTGGGCCGAAGCCCACCTGCATTAAACATGACATTACCTCAGCTGTGATGGGCAATGCAATGGGATATATTTATGTACCGCCGGTGGGTTCCAGGGAGCCACCCATGCTGTCGGTCCACACGGGGTTGTAACTGCATGTGTCCACTTCTAAAGAACCCCAGTCTGACTGGGGCATGCAGTGTGGGCCGAAGCCCGCCTGCATTACACATGACATTACCTCAGCTGTGCTGGGCAATGCAATGGGATTTATTTATGTACCGCCTGTGGCTTCCTAGGAACCTCCCATGCTGTCGGTCCACACGGACTTCACAATAGGGAGTTGTACCTGCCTGTGTCTACTTATAAAGAACCCCAGTCTGACTGGGGCATGCAGTGTGGGCCGAAGCCCACCTGCATTAAACATGACATTACCTCAGCTGTGATGGGCAATGCAATGGGATATATTTTTGTACCGCCGGTGGTTTCCTGGCACCCACCCATGCTGTCAGTCCACAGGGACTTCACAATAGGGAGTTGTACCTGCCTGTGTCTATGAATTAAAAACCCCGGTCAGGTTGGGGCATGCAGTGTGGGCCGAAGCCCACCTGCATTTAATCTGACGTTAGTTCTGGTGTCCAGGGCACTGCAATGGGATACATTTATGTACAGCCGGTGGGTTCCAGGGAGCCACTCATGCTGTGGGTGCACACGGAATTCCCATTGCGGAGTTGTACCTGCCTGTGACTATTTATAAAAAAAACGCGGTCTGACTGGGGCATGCAGACACCTTGACAGAATGAATAGTGTGTGGCACATAGGTTCCCCATTGCTATGCCCACGTGTGCAGCTCCTGATGGCGGTGGCACAGGATTATATTTCTCATTGCTTCTGTACAGCATTGTGGGCTATCGCCCTGCCCCTTTTAAAGAGGGTCGCTGCCTACCCGTGCCAACCCTCTGCAGTGTGTGCCTGCAGTTCCTCCTCATGACAGACGCACTTATAAATAGACATGAGGGTGGTGTGGCATGAGGGCAGCTGAAGGCTGCGCAGGGACACTTTGGTGTGCGCTGTGGACACTGGGTCGTGCGGGGGGGGGGAGGGAGAGGGTTGGGCAGCATGTAACCCAGGAGAAGTGGCAGCAGAGTGTCATGCAGGCAGTGATTGTGTTTTGTTGGAGGTAGTGTGGTGCTTAGCTAAGGTATGCATTGCTAATGAGGGTTTTTCAGAAGTAAAAATTGTTGGGAGGGGGGGGCACTCTTGCCGCTATTGTGGCTTAATAGTGGGACCTGGGAACTTGAGATGCAGCCCAACATGTAGCCCCTCGCCTGCCCTATCCATTTCTGTGTCGTTCCCATCACTTTCTTGAATTGCCCAGATTTTCACAAATGGAAACCTTAGCGAGCATCGGCGATATACAAAAATGCTCGGGTCGCCCATTGACTTCAATGGGGTTCGTTACTCGCAACGAACCCTCGAGCATCGCGAAAATTTCGTCCCGAGTAACGAGCACCCGAGCATTTTGGTGCTCGCTCATCTCTAATTTTTATCCCTTAAAAAGAATTATCTTCCCTTAAATCTCTGCAAATTACACATGATATCAAATAATAGTGTTATCACATCACATCACAAGCAGCTGTGCAGCCCGAGCGTAAGGCCGCCTTCACATATAATATATTTATTGCGGCCATTCTGCAGTAGAAAACCTGCAACAAGTATGCTGCGAAGCCGCAGTGGTAGGATCCGTACCGAACTGGTGTAGAGTTTGCAGCAGCTTTTGTGGCACGTCTGCTGCGGATTTTAACCTTTGTATTCCAAGGGTTCAAAACTGCGGCAAAAATCTCTTGAAAAAAATGTCAAGCTGCAGATTTAGGCGGCCTTCACTCACTGCAGAATTGCAGTGGAAATTGTGCGCCATTTACAGTAAAATGCATGTTTGCTAAAATCTCCTTCCCGTGATGTGAAAAATTCACACAGGGGGAGCGTGATTTTGCTGCAAGAAAACTGTGGCAAAAATGCATCTTTGTTCTCGCGATTTTTGGGTGTTAGCAATGCTTTTTTTAAAATAACCTCGCATCGCATTGCTGCCACCAGCGATAAAATCGTGCGATAAAAACATGCAATTCTTTTAAAAGCAAGAGTCAATCGGACTTTCTAATGTTAAAATTGCATTACAACGCAAGTTTGTTGCGATGCGATAAAAAGGAGGCTACATTGGAAAAATTGGAGATTAAACGAAATTTTAAAAAACCCAAAAATCGCACATCACAGAAAGATAGAACATACCGCGATTTTTTGGTCTCTCAACATCGCATCAGTAAAAACATCACTGATGGGAAGGAAACCATTGAAAATCATTGATTTAATAATCAGCTTTTTTACTCACGCTCACATCAGGTGAAAATCTCAGGATTTTCTTGCCGGGTAAAAGCACGCTTAGAATCTGCAGTGTTCTTAAAAAATGGCACGGGTTCTGTATGAAAATTTACTGCTTCATGTGAAGGAGATTTTTGAAAATTCCTGAACATAGCTTGTACTGTAAGGGCGCGTTCACATGACAGGTTTTATGTTCGTTTTTGTGATGCAAAACCAGGAGTAGAGAGAAAGTATCATGGAAATATTTGCACGTCTTCAGTATTTTGGACCCACTGCTGGTTATAGCTCACAAAAAACTGAAAATAAAAGCTGTTATGTGAAGGCGCCCTAAGGTATGTTCACACGCTGGAATTTCTACAGAATTCTCTGTGGCATATTCCACCTCTAAAAACAGCATCAAAGCTGTGGTATTTTGCTGTTTTCTTGTTGTTGTGGATCCACATGCAGAATTTGCCCTGTTCCGCATCAGGAGAGTCCTGTTATCTCCATTCTCAGAGTACTATCCTAATTCCTTGTACCTTTCTAACATAGTGATAAGACTTAGGGCTCGATCACATCTCACTTTAATATGATTATGCTGCTTTCACACGGTATGGAATATTCCACAACACCACTGAGGAACATGACGTCAAAGAAGTCTGCATCTAAGGGCTTACTCACATGAGCGTATATCGGACACCGTTTTCACAGCCGGCTGATATACGCTACCAACAGAGCTGTCTTCCTCTTCCCTCCCCCTCGCCATCTCCCCTCCTCTCTCCTCCCCTCCGGTTGCTTGCAATGGGAGGGGGCAGAACGGGGTTGGAGCTAAACTCCACCCCGCCCCCTTCCATTGCTAGCTACGGGGAGGCGGTAGGACCTTAGCTCCACCCTCATCCCGCCCCCTCCTATTGAAAACAGCCGGAGGGGAGGAGAGAGAAGCTGAGCCGGCGAGGGGGAGGGAATCGGAAGACAGCTCAGATGGTAGCGATAGAGGATTGGAAGTGTTTCACATTGCTTTCAATGGGAAACCTTGCATTGCACTCGCATGCACATCACACGGCATGGAAATGTATTAAAGATCCCATTGAAATCAATGGGTGAGGTGTCCTAAGGAATGCGAAAAAAATAGAACACGGCACAATTTCTTTTCTCGTAGCATTGTTGTGAGGGAAAACATCGCTCATGCATATGACTCCATTCAATTCTCGCCCATGTGAAACTAGCCTAAATGTGGGTTTTGATGGAGAATTCTGCTATTTTTAATTCCGTATCAAAATTTGCATGTTAGAAGTACGGACTTTGGTGCTGAATATTCCGCAGGAGGGCATATGCCACAGCATTGTTGCAGAATATTCAGTCCCATATAAAAGCATCCTTATTCTTTTTTTTATTTGTTCCCTTAGACCTATTTTGAAGAACTTGCCTATGGGAACGCAGTGTATACTGACCTGTGGAAACACTTACAAGCAGTAAGTTAATAATTATAAATTATGTAATACATATAATATTAAATTCAACACTAACGAGGGAACAGCTGTATTTCATAACTTGGTAATAAAGGAAAGCTCTTCAGTATGGCCGCACACCTAGATTGTCAAAGTGGATGAAAACAAACCATTGAACCATTTACATAAAAACATAAATAAAATAAATCTTATTTGTATAGCGCCAACGTATTCCACAGCGCTTTCAGCTAATTTCTTTATTACCCCCCACCAAGCTGGGTACTCATTTTACCGACCTCAGAAGGATGGAAGGCTGAGTCAACCTTGAGCTGGCCATGCGGGGATTGAACTCGCAAGTATCAGGTCTGCTGCCTTAACACTCTATGCCACATTAACAAGAAACTGCATAACAATACATTGCAATGAATATTTCTATTTACTGCATTGCAGCCAAAACATATTTGCTTAGCAGTTGGCATGGATTGATGTCCAAGATCTTGAGTGTGGTGATGCCACTTATCATAATACGCTTAGGCTGAAGGTAACAGCATTTCTGTACTCAACCCCAAGGAACAGAAGATGGGTACCAGACAGGAGAGAGAGAGAGGCGGAGCTAAAGGGGATCTTTTACATATCTACCCATATTGGAGAGATAGGGGGTGGGGCTCGAAGGCTTTCCCAGGGTTTCACGAGAGGGCATGACTAGAAGGATTCTCGTAGTGATTCAATCTCTGGCCAAGAGAGGGGGCGGTCTCACCCCCCCCCCCCCCCCAACACTTCCCTCTCTCTTGCTAATGGGGGATTCCAAGGCTGTTGTGCGATCTTCTCACATTGATTTCCATTGAAAGCAATGGGCGATATTGCAGATTTTTTGTATCACAGTGAGGCTTGTGTGAACGCATCGCAAATGAGAATGAAACCATTGAATATCATTGGTTTTATAATCATGCGTTTTCACTCACTCTGGCATTGCTAGAAAACCTTTTGCCAGTGGGTAAGAGCCCCGACTGCTACAGCCGATCGCTGAACTCATCAGTGTATAGAATGACCAGTTTGCCAGCAGCCATGTGATGGCTAATTTCTCTCAAGAAAAAGCTGCCGCTCAAAAATTGCAGGAAAAAAGCTGCGATATCGCCGTGATTTTCTCGTGGCAATATCGTGGTCGCCCATGTGAAAGAGGACTAACACTTTAGCTAGCTTTACACAGGTGATCACGATATCACCATGAGAAAATACCGGCAAAATCGCAATTTTGTCCATGAGATGTCTAAGCGTCAGCGGTGCTTTTTCTTGCAAAAAAACACCACTGCCACTTACGATTTTCTTGTGAGAAAGACAATTGGATTTTCTAGTGTTAAAAAACACATCGGACGTAAATCGCAAGTACATGCGATGCGATAAAACGGAGGCTCCATAGGGAAACAAGGGCGATAAAATAGAGCAAAACGCTGAAAAATAGGGCATGCTGCGATTTTTAAATCTCGCAACATTACATGACCAACTAGATGAAAATCTAGCAAACATCGCAAATGTGAAGGAAACCATTGAAAAACACGGGCTTCATAAATCCGTGTTTTAATACGCTCCCGCCCGAGTGAAACCGGCCTTAGTTAACTTTAATGCCTATACTTTTGTCTTTGTTTTAGGCCGTCGATAGTGAACATCTGGAGCTTGGAAGCCAAATTAAAGACATCATGAACACGTGGGTCTTGCAGATGGGTTTTCCTGTGGTGACGATAGATACAACTACTGGACTTGTACAACAGAAGCATTTTCTTTTAGATCCGAATGCAACAGTCACACGGCCATCAGAGTTTAAGTAAGTTAATGGTTAGGACTAGAGATGAGCGAACACCAAAATGTTCGGGTGTTCGTTATTCGGAACGAACTTCCCGCGATGCTCGAGGGTTCGTTTCGAACAACGAACCCCATTGAAGTCAATGGGCGACCAGAGCATTTTTGTATTTCGCCGATGCTCGCTAAGGTTTTCATGTGTGAAAATCTGGGCAATTCAACAAAGTGATGGGAATGACACAGAAACGGATAGGGCAGGCGAGGGGCTACATGTTGGGCTGCATCTCAAGTTCACAGGTCCCACTATTAAGCCACAATACCGGCAAGAGTGCCCCCCCCCCTCCCAACAACTTTTACTTCTGAAAAGCCCTCATTAGCATGGCATACCTTTGCTAAGCACCACACTAGCTACAACAAAGCACAATCACTGCCTGGATGACACTCCGCTGCCACTTCTCCTGGGTTACATGCTGCCCAACCGCCCCCCCTCCCCCCCACAGCGCACACCAAAGTGTCCCTGCGCAGCCTTCAGCTGCCCTCATGCCACGCCACACTCATGTCTATTTAGAAGTGCGTCTGCCATGAGGAGAAACCGCAGGCACACACTGCAGAGGGTTGGCACGGCTAGGCAGCGACCCTCTTTAATAGGGGCGGGGCGATAGCCCACAATGCTGTACAGAAGCAATGAGAAATAGAATCCTGTGCCACCGCCATCAGGAGCTGCACACGTGGGCATAGCAATGGGGAAGCTATGTGCCACACACTATTCATTCTGTCAAGGTGTCTGCATGCCCCAGTCAGACTGGTTATATGCACCTTAACAGTAACCGCGTTGGTGGTAATGTGGTGGTGACTGCGGACCTAGTAGCACGGTTGTATTTTGTTGGTTTTCGGAATGTGGCCAGGATTAAGTGGGCCGTGGCGGGGGGATGGTGTGGGGGCTCTCTTGTTGTGTCGGTAAAGGTGAAATTCTTGGACTGCCACCAGACGAACCAATGCAAAGGCATTTGCCAACAATGTTTTCCCTGTTGGAGGGGGATGTTTTTGAGGCACTACGTGTCCTCTCCACGTGTCCGTGGTTATATGCACCTTAACAGTAACCGCGTTGGTGGTAATGTGGTGGTGACTGCGGACCTAGTAGCACGGTTGTATTTTGTTGGTTTTCGGAATGTGGCCAGGATTAAGTGGGCCGTGGCGGGGGGATGGTGTGGGGGCTCTCTTGTTGTGTCGGTAAAGGTGAAATTCTTGGACTGCCACCAGACGAACCAATGCAAAGGCATTTGCCAACAATGTTTTCCCTGTTGGAGGAGGAGGGGGATGTTTTTGAGGCACTACGTGTCCTCTCCACGTGTCCGTTCCATGTCAGCAATAGTAGCACTCAGGACAGGCCCCATTAACAATTCTGAAGCAGCAGTATAGCGGGAGCGCAGTCTTCGTTCCATGTAAGCAATAGTAGCACTCAGGACAGGCCCCATTAACAATTCTGAAGCAGCAGTATAGCGGGAGCGCAGTCTTCGTTCCATGTAAGCAATAGTAGCACTCAGGACAGGCCCCATTAACAATTCTGAAGCAGCAGTATAGCGGGAGCGCAGTCTTCGTTCCATTTCAGTAGCCTTAGTACAGCCAAGGCACAAGTTACATTTATGTAGCTAAACTGTAGGCCAACCCCACACACCTTTCTGTACCATGAGTGCAGGCGAAGGACATAGAAATTACTATGATTACACTGTAGGTGAGGGCCCCAAAAAATTGGTGTACCAACAGTACTAATGTACCTCAGTAAAAATTGGCCATGCCCAACCAAGATGGCAGGTGAATCGCTTTGGTTAATGTGGCTTAAGTGGTAACTAGGCCTGGAGGCAGCCCAGTGTAACGAAAAATTGGTTCAAGTTAAAGTTCCAACGCTTTTAAGCGCATTGAAACTTATAAAAATTGTTCTGAAAAATTATTTGAGTGAGCCTTGTGGCCCTAAGAAAAATTGCCCGTTCAGCGTGATTACGTGAGGTTTCAGGAGGAGGAGCAGGAGGAGGAGGAGGAGGAATATTAGACACAGATTGATGAAACAGAAATGTCCCCGTTTTGGATGGTGAGAGAGAACGTAGCTTCCATCCGCGGGTGCAGCCTACGTATTGCTTACGTATCGCTGCTGTCCGCTGGTGGAGAACAGAAGTCTGGGGAAATCCAGCCTTTGTTCATCTTAATGAGTGTTAGCCTGTCGGCACTGTCGGTTGACAAGCGGCTACGCTTATCTGTGATGATTCCCCCAGCCGCACTAAACACCCTCTCCGACAAGACGCTAGCCGCAGGACAAGCAAGCACCTCCAGGGCATACAGCGCTAGTTCAGGCCACGTGTCCAGCTTCGACACCCAGTAGTTGTAGGGGGCAGAGGCGTCACCAAGGATGGTCGTGCGATCCGCTACGTACTCCCTCACCATCCTTTTACAGTGCTCCCGCCGACTCAGCCGTGACTGGGGAGCGGTGACACAGTCTTGGTGGGGAGCCATAAAGCTGGCCAGGCCCTTAAAGACTGTTGCACTGCCTGGGATGTACATGCTGCTCGATCTACGCACATCCCCTGCTACCTTGCCCTCGGTACTGCGCCTTCTGCCACTAGCGCTGTCGGCTGGGAATTTTACCATCAGCTTGTCTGCAAGGGTCCTGTGGTATAGCAACACTCTCGAACCCCTTTCCTCTTCGGGAATCAGAGTGGGCAGGTTCTCCTTATACCGTGGATCGAGCAGTGTGTACACCCAGTAATCCGTCGTGGCCAGAATGCGTGCAATGCGAGGGTCACGAGAAAGGCATCCTAACATGAAGTCAGCCATGTGTGCCAGGGTACCTGTACGCAACACATGGCTGTCGTCACTAGGAAGATCACTTTCAGGATCCTCCTCCTCCTCCTCCTCAGGCCATACACGCTGAAAGGATGACAGGCAATCAGCCGGTGTACCGTCAGCAGCGGCCCAAGCTGTCTCTTCCCCCTCCTCCTCATCCTCCTCATGCTCCTCCTCCTCCTCCTGTACGCGCTGAGAAATAGACAGGAGGGTGCCCTGACTATCCAGCGGCATACTGTCTTCCCCCGCCCCCGTTTCCGAGCGCAAAGCAGCTGCCTTTATGGTTTGCAGGGAATTTCTCAAGATGCATAGCAGAGGAATGGTGACGCTAATGATTGTAGCATCGCCGCTCACCACCTGGGTAGACTCCTCAAAATTACCAAGGACATGGCAGATGTCTGCCAACCAGGCCCACTCTTCTGAAAGGAATTGAGGAGGCTGACTCCCACTGCGCCGCCCATGTTGGAGTTGGTATTCCACTATAGCTCTACGTTGTTCATAGAGCCTGGCCAACATGTGGAGCGTAGAGTTCCACCGTGTGGGCACGTCGCACAGCAGTCGGTGCACTGGCAGCTTAAAGTGATGTTGCAGGGTGCGCAGGGTGGCAGCGTCCGTGTGGGACTTGCGGAAATGTGCGCAGAGCCGGCGCGCCTTTACGAGCAGGTCTGACAAGCGTGGGTAGCTTTTCAGAAAGCGCTGAACCACCAAATTAAAGACGTGGGCCAGGCATGGCACGTGCGTGAGGCTGCCGAGCTGCAGAGCCGCCACCAGGTTACGGCCGTTGTCACACACGACCATGCCCGGTTGGAGGCTCAGCGGCGCAAGCCAGCGGTCGGTCTGCTGTGTCAGACCCTGCAGCAGTTCGTGGGCCGTGTGCCTCTTATCGCCTAAGCTGAGTAGTTTCAGCACGGCCTGCTGACGCTTGCCCACCGCTGTGCTGCCACACCGCGCGACACCGACTGCTGGCGACATGCTGCTGCTAACACATCTTGATTGCGAGACAGAGGAGGAGGAGGAGGAGGAGGGTGCTTTAGTGGAGGAAGCATACACCTCCGCAGATACCAGCACCGAGCTGGGGCCCGCAATTCTGGGGGTGGGTAGGACGTGAGCGGTCCCAGGCTCTGACTCTGTCCCAGCCTCCACTAAATTCACCCAATGTGCCGTCAGGGAGATGTAGTGGCCCTGCCCGCCTGTGCTTGTCCACGTGTCCGTAGTTAAGTGGACCGTGGCAGTAACCGCGTTGGTGAGGGCGCGCACAATGTTGCAGGAGACGTGGTCGTGCAGGGCTGGGACGGCACATCGGGAAAAGTAGTGGCGACTGGGAACTGAGTAGCGCAGGGCCGCCGCCTCCATGATACTTTTGAAGGACTCCGTTTCCACAACCCTATACGGCAGCATCTCAAGGCTGATGAATTTTGCTATGCGGACGGTTAACGTTTGAGCGTGCGGGTGCGTGGCGGCGTACTTGCGCTTGCGCTCCAACAGTTGCGCAAGCGACGGCTGGACGGTGCGCTGAACTACACTGCTGGATGGGGCCGAGGACAGCGGAGGTGAGGGTGTGGGTGCAGGCCAGGAGACGGTAGTGCCTGTGTCCTGAGAGGGGGGTTGCATCTCAGTGGCAGGTTGGGGCACAGGGGGAGAGGCAGGGGTGCAAACCGGAGGCGCTGAACGGCCTTCGTCCCACCATGCGGGGTGCTTGGCCATCATATGTCTGCGCATGGTGGTGGTGGTGAGGCTGTTGGTGTTGGCTCCCCGGCTGAGCTTTGCGCGACAAAGGTTGCACACCACTGTTCGTCGGTCGTCAGGCGTCTCTGTGAAAAACTGCCAGACCTTAGAGCACCTCGGCCTCTGCAGGGTGGCATGGCGCGAGGGGGCGCTTTGGGAAACACTTGGTGGATTATTCGGTCTGGCCCTGCCTCTACCCCTGGCCACCGCACTGCCTCTTGCAACCTGCCCTGCTGATGCCCTTGACTCCCCCTCTGAAGACCTGTCCTCCTGAGTAAGCGTTGCACACCAGGTGGGGTCAGTCACCTCATCGTCCTGCTGCTCTTCCTCCGAATCCTCTGTGCGCTGCTCCCTCGGACTTACTGCCCTTACTACTACCTCACTGCAAGACAACTGTGTCTGATCGTCATCGTCCTCCTCACCCACAGAAAGTTGTTGAGACAGTTGGCGGAAGTCCCCAGCCTCTTCCCCCGGACCCCGGGAACTTTCGAATGGTTGGGCATCAGTGACGATAAACTCCTCTGGTGGGAGAGGAACCGCTGCTGCCCAATCTAAGCAGGGGCCCGAGAACAGTTCCTGGGAGTGTTCCCGCTCCTGAGCAGGTGTTATTGTAGTGGAGTGAGGAGGCTGGGAGGAAGGAGGAGCAGCAGACAGAGGATTCGGATTGGCAGCAGTGGACGGCGCAGAACTGCGGGTAGACGATAGGTTGCTCGAAGCACTTTCTGCCATGCAGGACAGGACCTGCTCACACTGCTCATTTTCTAATAACCGTCTCCCGCGTGGACCCATTAATTGGGCGATGAATGTGGGGACGCCAGAAACGTGCCTCTCTCCTAATCGCGCAGCAGTCGGCTGCGACACACCGGGATCAGGAGCTCGGGCTGTGCCCACACCCTGACTTGGCCCTCCGCGTCCTCGGCCACGTCCACGTCCTCTAGGCCTACCCCTACCCCTCAGCATGCTGTATTACCAGTGATTTGATTTCACAGGAAGGAAATAAATTGGCGCAAGACTGCAGGCCAAATATAATTTTTGCCCTTTTTGGAAAACGAAAGGCCCCACTGCCTCTAGTGAATGAATTATCTAAGTTTAATAACTGTGCTGTGTCCCTGCTAATGTGTCACAGAACGTGAAGGTAGCAGAGTTATTATAACTCTTGGAGAGCAGGTATTTTTTTCCCAATTAAGGAAAGCAAATGGCGAAGCCAGCAGTAAAGCGTAGCTGGGTGCGTCTGATTTAGCAATGTTGTTCACACAGCTCACACGTCTCCACCGCCCTTAGGACGGACAGAGGCTGGACAAATAGATTTGTTTTCAGTTTTTTTCCACCAAAAGGCAGCACTGCGTATATTCAATGAACATGAGAAGTTTAATAACTGTGCTGTGTCCCTGCTTATGTGTCACAGAACGTGAGGGTAGCAGAGTTATTATAACTCTTGGAGAGCAGGTATTTTTTTCCCAATTAAGGAAAGCAAATGGCGAAGCCAGCAGTAAAGCGTAGCTGGGTGCGTCTGATTTAGCAATGTTGTTCACGCAGCTCACACGTCTCCACCGCCCTTAGGACGGACAGAGGCTGGACAAATAGATTTGTTTTCAGTTTTTTTCCACCAAAAGGCAGCACTGCGTATATTCAATGAACATGAGAAGTTTAATAACTGTGCTGTGTCCCTGCTTATGTGTCACAGAACGTGAGGGTAGCAGAGTTATTATAACTCTTGGAGAGCAGGTATTTTTTTCCCAATTAAGGAAAGCAAATGGCGAAGCCAGCAGTAAAGCGTAGCTGGGTGCGTCTGATTTAGCAATGTTGTTCACGCAGCTCACACGTGTCCACAGCCCTTAGGACGGACAGAGGCTGGACAAATAGATTTGTTTTCAGTTTTTTGGCACCAAAAGGCAGCACTGCGTATATTCAATGAATAACAACTGTGTTGTTGCCCTGCCTATACAATTCTTTCCCTGCAGTATCAATGGAGGGTGCAATGGTCTGCAGAGGCGATTTTGAGAAGCAAAAAAAAATGCAGCACAGCTAACAGCAGCCTGGACAGTACTGCACACGGATAAATATGGCCCTAGAAAGGACCGTTGAGGTTCTTGAAGGCTACACTCACTCCTAACACTCTCCCTGCCTATGCAGCACTTCTGTCCCTAATGCCAGGTGCAACGGTCTGCAGAGGCGATTTTGAGAAAAAAAAATTTGCCACTGCTAACAGCAGCCAACACACAGCTATCAGTGGCCCTAATAAGGACCTTTGGGGGGTCTTGAAGCCTACACTAACTACCAATTCTTTCCCTACAGCAGCTCCGGTACAAACAGCACTGTCCCTCATCTAACTCACACGGCATCTGAGGCGAACCGCGGGAGGGGCCGACTTTTATGTTCGGGTGACACCTGATCTTCCCAGCCACTCACAGCAGGGGGGTGGTATAGGGCTTGAACGTCACAGGGGGAAGTTGTAATGCCTTCCCTGTCTTTCAATTGGCCAGAAAAGCGCGCTAACGTCTCAGGGAAGGAAGTGAAAATAACCAGAACACCGCATGGTGTTCGTTACGAATAACGAACATCCCGAACACCCTAATATTCGCACGAATATCAAGCTCGGAAGAACACGTTCGCTCATCTCTAGTTAGGACATGTCTAACTACAATGGGGCGGATTTTGGTGCTGTTTTCTTATTTTAAAAGGTTAAAAAAAAAAAAAAAAAAAAAGGAGCGCCCTGGAATATGGTGAAATAAAAGAAAAAAGCCACAGTCACATCCTTCAGTTGATCCCTGTCCAGCACTGGAGCCTCGTTCTTGCTGTTTCTGAACTCAACCAATCACAGGCTTCAGCTGTGATTTTGCCAGGATGGTAGCGCCTGTGTTTGGCTGAGTGCTCAGGTACATAATGACCGCCACATGAACACATCTAGCCTCTTCCAGGTTTTGGCACAGCGGGGACCAGGGCTCCAGTGCTGTATGAGGAGCCACTGACGGAGGGGAGTATGGCTTTTTTTTATTTGTCTCACAACATTTCACAGCAGTATAAACTTTATTTTGTCTTGGAAAAGTCCTTTAAGCTTCTTTATTCTGTGCCTTTAGGTGCTTTGAATTTTGACTAATTTATCATCAGAGGTGGCCCAAATCTTCATGCTTCCTGAAGCGAAGTGTGGTATAGCGCCCCCCCCCCCCCCACACACACACACACAAAAAACCTACTAATTTTATAGTATATTGTACGCATAGTATGCAGTAAATAGAACCTATTGATTTCGATGGGTTCGATCTCAGGAGTGTATTTTGCACTCGCATTTTGACAGCACATGACAGCTTATGCCCATATGAAGCCGGCCTTAGTCGTAACAAACAAATTTAAGACAGTACTGAATATTTAAGAACAAAACAACACCAGAAACAACCCGTTGCTGCCAAGAAGTTCAAGACAAGACACATCTATTCACTTAATCACATGCCAGGTGTCTAAACATGTCAGAATATTAATAATGGAAGAATAATTTCACAGCAATGTGATGAACACAAAAAGCGTTCCTCAAAAGGACGTCAAAAAATGAAATCATAAGATCACATGAAAGTATCTTATCACAATTAAACATAACCACACAAACCATGCGGGTAACTTGCCAGATGTATAAACATGTGATCATACCCATAAATGCCTATAAGCCATAGCAAATGTGATGAAGTATAATAGACCGCGGTAGTTGCATGGCGGCTGTTCTGTGTCACTGAGTGACTCTGTTACCCGCTGACACTGACTGTCAGCAACCAGTAGTGCCGTGCTGGGCTCAGTCCCAGAATACAGGTACAGCCACGCTGTAAAAATGATGCACGGATGGACCAGTCCCATTGCGCCTCTGCTGGCTGCCTACTGCAGATATGGCTGAGCTTTGCAAAAACCCAATCGATCTGGCTGCTATGCTGCCTGAGGCAGGATGCTCATCTTGCCTCGTATTAGGGGCACCCTGTTTATTATTTTGGCACTCAGCAGTATATAAAATCAGCATCGAACTACCAGAATGCAGTCTTAATAATAATAATCTTTATTTGTATAGCGCCAACATATTCCGCAGCGCTTACATAGACGGGGGAATACAGAAAGACAAAAAATACATAAATTACAGAACCACGGTTACATAGTAATCAATTGATGGAAACCATAGGGGTGAGGGTCCTGCTCCAAAAAGCTTACATACTACAAGTAATGGGGTGATACAGAAGGTAAAGGGGCTGGAGATGTGCACGGTATGGCGAGGTGGAGAGTGAGGGATGCTATACACATGGACAATGGTCAGACATTTGGCCGTGTGACGGCAGAATCGTTATGACTGCAGGAGCGGTTTATGATGGCTAGCAGGGATTGCAGTCAGTAGGTCAGGGAGCATGTTATCAGGTGGAGTACAGAGGGGTTTGCTTAGGGAATGCGGTATGCCTCCCTGACGAGGTGCGCTTTTAGAGCACGCCTGAAGTTCTGCGAGTCCTGGATTGCCCGGGTAGCCTTTCGTAGTGCGTACCAGAGGACCGGTGCTGCTCTGGAGAAGTCTTGGAGGCGGGAGTGAGAAGTTCGAATTAGAGGGATGCGCAGTCTAGTTTCGTTAGCAGAGCGGAGAGCCCGGGCTGGTTGATGGATTGAGATGAGGGAGGCGATATAGGGTGGCGCTGCGCTGTGGAGGGCTTTGTGGATGAAGGTAGTGAGTTTAAATTGAATTCTGTATTTAACAGGCAGACAGTGCAGCGACCGGCACAGGGCAGAGGCGTCCGAGTAATGGCTGGACAGGAAGATGAGCCTGGCTGCCGCATTCAGGATGGATTGAAGAGGGTAGAGTCTGGTGCAGGGGAGGCCGATCAGCAACGAGTTGCAATAATCGAGCCGAGAGTGGATGAGGGCAACAGTAAGCGTTTTTAGCGTGTCCACAGTGAGAAAAGAGCGGATTCTTGCGATAGTCTTGAGGTGCAGCTGACATTTTCAGGCAAGAGATTGGATGTAGGGGGTAAATGATAGATCAGAGTTGAATATGACCCCAAGGCAGCGGGCATGTTGTCTGGGAGTTATGGTGGCACCACACACTGAGATGGAGATGTCAGGATGAGGTCAGTTAGTGGAGGGTGGAAATACCAGTAAGTCAGTTTTAGAGAGGTTTAGTTTTAGGTAGAGTGAGGACATAGTGTTAGAGACAGCGGACAGACAGTCGGTGATGTTTTGGAGGAAAGGTGCAGAGATGTCACGGGAAGAGGTTTATAGCTGGGTGTTGTCAGCATACAGGTGGTATACAGTCTTGACTGATTATCTCAGTTTAGACCCAATAGGTGCTGGCATTAATTGCGCCAAGTATTTGTGAGGAAATCTAACTTTGAAAATTGTTAAATGTGATTAAGGATGCCTGAACAGGTTTTGCCCTTTGCAATGTAGGATTTGGAACACATTTCATTCATTTCAAGGAATGAAATCTGCGGTGAAATTTCGTAGTATACACTGATATGCTGCAGTGTGTTGGTGAGATCTTAGTACAATCTCATCTACTTTGCGGGTACTGCAATACACTGCGGACTTAGCACAAGCAAATTTATGGCAAAACATCTGCAGCATATTGGCAACAGGTGAACATACCCCTAGGATGCTTTTTCAGACAACACTTTTCTGAAACAAAATTCCCCATTTTTGGTGGCATTTTTGAATGGCCAGTTTATTAGCTTTTTCTGCGCAGCCAAGTGTTGCATTCAAGTCTACAGTGGCATTTTTCCAATAGAACATGAACAACCTCAGAAATATTGTTGTTTATGCCAGCAAAAGAGTTGTATAAAAACTGATAGAACGTAGAGTTTTTTACACTGACAAAAATGTGTGTGCAAAAGAGTCCTTCGGTTAGTTTCACACAGATGGCATTAAAAAAAATGCATTACTTTCATGATGATTTTATGGCTTTTTTTTGCTTTTGCTTTGCGATCAGATGTTACTTTAAAGTCTATATTGAAATAAAATTTCAATTTATGCTGTTTTTTGGGTCAGTATGGTGGTCTTTAAATTGTTGTGTGGGGGAACCCCATGTGCAGTTGGATTAAGAGACTGTGAATATGTTGCGGTAAACAATAATAGTCCTTAGCAGTACAGTCACTTTTCTAAACTTTGTAACACAGTTTGGCAATATGCAGTCTATGGTACTTGACAACACAGACTCTGGAATCTTGTCACACTGTCTGGACTTTCAGGCCCTTATTTTATCTTTATATGCAATAGAGTGATTTCACTGTATTTAATATTCATAAACCAGTTTAGAAGACATAGTTCTGTCAATGTACATTAATATTCTCTTCAATCTTTTCAGCTACACTTGGATTGTACCCATCCCTTACATGACCAAAACTAGTGAACCAAGTACTTTTTGGCTTAAAAAACCTGCAGGTAAGGAGGACGTGTTTGATGCACATATAACGCATAAATGCACTCGTGTGAAGGTGGCTTTATATGGATGTTGCTAAAAGAGTCCTTGAAATTGCACTACAATGCTTTCAAATTAATCCCACCAGGTCTGTGCCTTGTCATGAGTATGTGTGTATATATATATGCATGCCTCTTTGGATCCATTTTATTATGCCTCAATGAAGGACCCTGTGAGGTCTGAAAGCTCGCATTAACATCATGTAATTTTGTTAGCCATTAAAAGGTATCATATCTACAAGATTACTTGGCTTCTCTTACTGAGAACAATCACACAATGGTTTCACATATATGGTGACATTTATTAAGACTGATATTTCATATTTAGCGATGAGCGAGCACCCAAATGCTCGGGTCCGCGTTATTCGAGTCGAGCTTTTCCTAAAATTCGAGAGCTCTACTCAAGTAACGAACCCCATTGACTACAATGGGAGACTCGAGCATTTTTGTATGTGGGACGCCGAGTCTCGCGGTGGGGAGGGGCCAAAACTGGCACATCACAGTGGGGAGGAGCCAAAAACTGGGGCGGGGTCAAACACAACTTGATGCTGGCTCGAGTAACGAGCACCATCGCGTACGCTAATACTCAAACGAGCATCAAGCTCGGCAGAGTATGTTCACTCAACTCTATTCATATTCCAAACTAATCTTATTTGTGCTGGAATAGGATATGCCTAATTTATTAAGCGGTGAATGTATCTTAATAAAGTAGACTTACCTCTGGCCTCCGTGTGCCAGAAAGTCATATCTACATCAGACTTGTTGCTGGATCGTGGGAGGTCAAGCACTCCTGCCCAGCTTCATTCGCTTTTTAGAAAAGTGTAAAGCGTGGTGTGAAAAGGAACAAAAGGCTAACATTTTCCCACACAATAGGCATGTGCCATAATTTGCTATTTTTTTCTGCCGTTCCCTACGTAGCATTTTCTGGAAAAAACACAACATCTTTTCAGCAACTTTCTTGGCACTATTGTCATTTTTTTCCCAAGAAGTACTGCAGCATATATTAACTGTAGAGCTATAGGCACATATAAAACACACTTTTCTTCAATTTTTGGGTCCATGGCATTAAGTGAAAATGTAGTTTTTCCATAGTAAAACAAGCCTAAAAAAAGCACATCAAAGATGTGATCAATAGACAATATGAGAAAGTTTCATATAGAGACTATATCCACTCCCATAAGCCCCATAAACTAAAGTTATGTGCTGATAGGAGGTGAGGTGATGAGTCGGGGAATATAATCTTTATATATTCAGGGCTTCTTCACACAGGGGCGTGATTTAGTCCCGCTATGTGGCCGTGACAATCATGCGATCATGGCCACATAACGGGACGAAATGAAACCATTGATTTCAGTGGTTTAATTTTCATTAGGTCTCGTTTGCAGGGGTGACAAAGTTGTGCGATTTTGTCGCGTTGTGACAATGCTACAAATTGTATGTATGTGCAGCCCATGCTTTATGGGTTAATTCACACCTGCGATCTTTTGTAGCATCCAACAACCCGACACAAAAAACTCGCGGGTCCTGCAATATGCCCGCGACTTGTGAGGTTTTGTAGCCCATGTTTCTTTATGGAGCCTTCCTCTCTGCTGCATTGCCTCACAATGTGTGATGCAGCTTTGACAGTTTTTTTTAAATTCTGCAGCTAGGGCTTATTTTTGGGGCAGGTCTTATATTTCAAGTCCGTCCTCCCCCACACACACCGAAAATCCTTGCAGATTTTCACAAGTGACTTCGCCCCAATGAGGCGATATCGCTGCGATTTTCTCGCAGTGATGCCGTGTCGCCCGTGTGAACGAGGCCTAAGCAGTATTCTCGCCCATTAGTAGTACGGGAGAGAAAAGATAGGACTTGCCCTATTTTTGTTGCAAGTAGTTTATACTACGCATGGGAAAGATATGGCAGGACCTATATTCCCGCTGTTTTTTTTTTTTCAAACTCGCATGTTTAAATGGCCTGAAAAAAAGCCAAACCCTATTCATGCACAATTATACTCTGTAGCGGTGAGCGTAGTTGCACATACACTCATGTGTTTTTGCCCTCATAGTTACACTTCTCGCCATTCACCCACTATTTGCTCACAATGCCGCTGCTGCATGGATCCCAGTCTACACAGGTATGCTCTCACTAATGAATTAACTGGCTGTAAGTTGCTAATGGCCGCACAGCGTAGTCTGCCTATTTGCATAGCACAACCATTACCATTCACTAAGAATGGCCAGTGGCACTATGCAATAGCGCATCCGCACCATGGTATCCCCATAGTGTATGAATGCGACATGCCTTATGATTGCTACATGTCTATCTGAATTGGATTGTTCCTCAAGCATATACATAGGATCTTACCAAAGTCATTCTAATGTATGAGACAGTCACAGAAATTTCTATGACAAATATCCCACATGCCGCCAATTGTAGATGTATTGAACCAGTGCAAAAACACATTTACTGTCATCCAAAGAGTATGCAGTATTGTTCAATGTGAAAGAGAATATTTCATGTAAGTGTTTCTTGCATTTCAGACTCACACAAGCCATTCGATTTAACTGGCGAAGAATATCAATGGGTGCTTGCAAACATCAATATGACTGGATATTTCAGGGTTAACTACGATGAGGGAAACTGGAACAGATTGCTTGAGCAGCTGAATACTGACCCCTCAGTGAGTATTGGTAATTGGTATTCATCAACAACATGAAACAATTCATAGGCAGATCATAGAGACTTAGGCCTAATGCACACGGCCGTTACGGGCTCCGCAAGCGGAATACCGCAGCGGAGGCTGTCACGGTGCCCCTCAAAGACCCCATACTTCCGGATCCGCTGCGTTGCTCCCGCATGACACTGCAAGCGCAGTACAGCGCATGACGCGTCGGCAGCGTCACATGAAGCGGGGTGCGTATTCACGCTATACTTTCGCTGTGCTACAGCAGAAGTATTGCGTGATAGGTGGCTTCCATTGACTACAATGGAAGACGTCCGTGTGTATGCCCGCAGCAAATAGGACATGCCTTGGGTAATTTCACGCTGCTGAATTCCGTGGTGGAATTCCACAGCGTGTACATTGAGCTATTAGGTTCAATAGAACCTAATAGCTGTGGTGAAACGCAGCAGAAATCCGGCCGTGGGCATTAGCTCTTAGTCTGGAATCACGAAGTCAGAATGGCTACATGCAGCAAGGCCACAACACACCCACAGCGGTCAAAGGTCAAGCAATTCTGCCAATAAATTCCATGGTCAGGGTCTATTGTGGGTATGCTTGGCCTGGTTGCATCCTGCCTAAGGCCCTAAGGTTGTTTCCAGCTTAAGGCCCCCCTTCACATAAGCCTATGAGTATTTGCACTTGCATGAGTGTAGCTTATTAGTCTAATGAGTTCCTTTTTCTGCGCAATTACGCAGTGTTTCACGCATTTCCCAGCATATTGTGCACACATTTGCACATCCCCATTGACTTCTATGGAGATTTTGAGTGTGCAAATGCACAAGAAAATAGAGCATGCTGCGTTTATTTAGGGGGCAACCGAAATGCAGAGCAACAATAGACGCATGTGAACGAACCCATTGAAATCAATGAGTTCTATTCTCTGCGTAATTTGTGCACACAAATACGCCCACGTGAAGGGGACTTCAGGCTCTTTACAGCAAAGTTCTTGAGCACATTTCTTTATGCCAAACATATCCCCTTGACATATTCCACTCTATGCTGTATATGTGCTGCACATTGATTCTTAAAAAAAAACGTATGCTGGGCAATATAGTTTATTTTAGGAAACAAGAAGATAAAAAGCTGTGCTGACATATCAGCTGGAAATATGTCGAAGGGGCATAGCGAGACAATAGAAGTCTACAGATGCGTTACTATATGTGGCAGAAGTATGTCCTGGCATCTATGCCAAACATGGTGTGAACAGAACCTGAAGAGATTTTCTGGAATATGGGAAGGAATGGCCAAAGACGGGGACAAAATAACAAAAATATTCACCCATTTAATCTCCCGTCACTCTTCTTCCGCCATTCTCACTGGTAGGCTCCTGAACCCATACTCCTGCAGAGGGAACCATTTACGGGTCTGAGGAGTCTTTTTTGACACTGACCGATCACTGTGTTTTATAATCTTCTGGGGGTCCCAGGACACCATTAGTGTTCCCCACTGATACAGGTAGTATATTGGCTTGTATTTTGGATGTGGCTTTGAAACAATGGCGGAAATTTACTAAGACTCACTTTTCTTTCGCCAGTCTTGGGGTATGTTCAAACCAGGCCAATTTGCTGCAGACAAATCAGTAGAAAATAAGCAGCTAATATGCAGCAACCAAGTCAATATCTGATGGAGTTGATTTGCCGCAGGTTGTAATCTGCTGTTAAAATCCACAACATAATTTGACATGTCGCAGGTTTAGAATCTGCAGTACATTTCAAATATGCTGTGGATTCTGCATAAGGTTTTTCACGCTGTGTCGCCAACATTTGTAACATCTCATCCATATAGCTTGTCCTGCAAATGCTGCAGATTTTTAATGTGTGACCATAATCTCAAAGCTAAGATTTTAGAGTAAGATGTGCTGAATGTATTAAGCAATACTTCTTTAGGCCTTAGTCACACAGGCGTTTTTTCATGCGATTTGCGCATCGCATGACGGATGCGCATGCGCAAATCGCGTGACCGGCGCCGAAAAATCGGCCGAAAATCTGCTCCTAGCCACGTTTCATTAGAAACGGGCCGGAGCTGTCCAGCGCATTGCATTCAATGGAGCCGGCAATACAGCCGGCTCCATTGAATGCAAGCGCTGCGGGCGAGTGTGGGATGAATTGTCGGGAAGGGGTTAAATATATAACCCCTTCCCTGCAATGCATCCTGAAAAGTGAAAAAATTTTAAAAAATGTATGTACTTACCTGCTCCTGGCAGCCGGAGATCCCCGCGGCCGTTATGCAGTGGGTGTGAAGGGGGTGTGACTCAGGCTTGCCCCTGATTGGCTCAGCGCTGAGCCAATCAGAGGCAAGTCTCAGTCACACCCATTCATGAATTCATGAATGGGTGTGACTGAGATCAGCCTCTGATTGGCTCAGGCTGAGCCAATCAGGGGCAAGCCTGAGTCACACCCCCTTCACACCCACTGCAGGACGGCCGCGGGGATCTCAGGCTGCCGGGAGCAGGTGAGTACATCCTTTTTTTTTATTTTTTCACTTTTCAGGATGCATTGCAGGGAAGGGGTTATATATTTAAGCCCTTCCCGACAATTCATCCCGCGCACGCCGGCAGCCCATTGCTTTCAATGGAGTCGGCTGTATTGCCGCTCCATTGAATTCAATGGGCAAACATCGTTCTTCTCTGCCACAGCTGTTACAGCTGTGGCAGAGAAGAATGATTTGTCTTCTATATGTTCTCAATGGGGTCGGCGCTGCTGCCGCCGGCCCCATTGAGCGCATATAGAGAAGAGAACAGGAATCGCAGATCGCACATAGGTGCGATCTGCGATTTCTGTTCTCTAATTTATCGGACGAGCGCATAAAAAGCGCTCATGTGTCCGATACCATTGCAAAGCAATGGTTTTAAAAAATCGCCGGACGCATGCGCATGCGCAAATCGCGGCAATAAACGCCCGTGTGACTGAGCCCTTAACGGGAATCTGTCAGCTGGAACATGCTGTCAAAACTGCAGGCTTCATGTTATAGAGTAGGAGGAGCCGAGCAGGTTAGTATATAGTTTATAGGAAAAGATTCAGTAGAACTTGTATTTTATTCATTTATACCTCTGTCAATCACTGATAGCTCCGCCCATTGGACTGTTCAGCTCAGAATGAGTAGAGGTTCAAATGAATAGAACACAAGTTATACTGAAACTTTCCCCATATAACTATGCTCGACTCCTCCTGCAATATAATATCATGCTGTCTGCATTTTGGACAGCGTGTTCCAGCTGACAGACTCCCTTAATAAATTTGGTGCTCCTTGGCCTGTTTGTGTGCCAGAAATGCAAATTTATGGGTGTAATTAGTTGCTGTAGATTTGTGCTATAATTTATGCCAATTTCTGGAGTAAATTATAGTACCGTAAATCTGCCTGACTAATGATAACCCTGCCCTTCCCACCTAACCCTACTCACTTTAGGTGGCTTTCAGACGAGTGAATTTTTACTCCATATTTGGTTACTGTTTTGAAGACTGTAACATGGGGCTAACAACAATCTATTTATATGGCTGTATTTTTCACAACCCTGTTTTAAAAATACAGCTTGCGCTACTTTTGTCCATTTTTGCTTCTGTATTTCCATTTATTGGTATTATTTTATATTGGGCAAGCATGAATCAGTATTCACTTAGTAGAAAATAATACCAATGACAGCAAATATGGAGGTAAAATACAGTCCAAAATTAGTGAAATACTGTAGATACATATGGTTGCAATGTCATCTCTCTCAGATATGCTTCAATATGCTCCTCTGGACGTGGCTTTAAAGCCACTTTTTAAAAGTGCCAAGAAAAGATAAAAGGCACAAATATTTGCAAGTTTTGTATGCTGTGAATGGTTTCTCCTCAATATCTATAACTGGACTTAGTGTAACGTTCTTGTGATGCCTTTTAAATATTTTCTTATTATGTGGTGCCTTTAAAGTTGCTAATACTTATCATTCTGAAACATTCAGAATTATATTGTGATTAGTGTTTTGGTTGTCAGAGTTTTTTTTTACAAGTATTTTTAGATTGGAGAAGGGCAAATGTTGTCTCCATCTTCAAAAAAGGAAATAAGGTGAACCCAGGAAACTACAGGCCTGTGAGCCTGACTTCTATACCAGGAAAGATCTTTGAATAAATGATTAAACAGCATGTATGCAAGTACTTTTATGAGACTGCAGTAATTAACCAGAGCCAGCATGGGTTTGTAACAAACTAGTCATACTAGACTAATCTAATTTCCTTCTATGACAGAATCACAGATTGGGTCGATCAGGAAAACACAGTAGAGATAGTATATCTTGATGTAAAGCATCTGACAAAGTATCTCATACCATCTTTATTGAAAAAATTGCCAAATGGGATTGACAAGGCAACTGTAAGGTGGATTCACAACTGGCTGAGTGATTGTACTAAAAGAATGGTTATTAATGGCTGCACATTCAATTGAAAAAATGTCTCAAGTGGGGTACCACAAGGCTCTGTCCTTGGCTCAGTGTTGTTTAACATTTTTATGAATGATTTAGATGAAGAAATTGAGGGGAAACTGATCAAAGTTGCAGACAAAACTAAGCTAGGAGGGATAGCTAACACCAGGGAAGAGAGAGAGAGAGGGGATTAAAAAAAAATCTAGACAAGCTTTAACAGTGGTTGGCAACTAAGAAAATCGTATTTAACAGGGAGAAATGTAAAGTCCCACATCTGGGCAAGCAAAATGAAAAAAAAACCCCATACTTTGGGTATATTTATAGATCATAGATAGAGATGAGCGAACGTACTCGTTACGAGTACTTACGCACCCGAGTACCGCCATTTTCGAGTACTGCAGTACTCGGGCGTAAAGATTCGGGGGGCGCCGTGGCGGCACGGGGGGTAGCAGTGGGGAGTGGGGGGGAGAGGGAGAGAGAGAGGGCTCCCCCCTGTTCCCCGCTGCTCCCCCCCGCACCGCCGCGCCTCTCCCCGCCCCCCGGCGCCCCCCGAATCTTTACGCCCGAGTAATGAAGTACTCGAAAATGGCGGTACTCGGGTGCGTAAGTACTCGTTACGAGTACGTTCGCTCATCTCTAATCATAGACTGAACATGAGTCAACAGTGTGATGCAGCAGCCACAAAGGCAAACACATTTCTGAATGTATTAGGAGAAGCATAGAGTCTAGATCACGTGAGGTAATTATCCACCTCTACTCTTTCTTGGTCAGACCTCACCTTGAATACTGTATCCAGTTCTGGGGGCTCAAATTAAAAAAAGCCATAGACAAACAAGGGCAAGTTCAGAAAAGAGCGATCTGCAAGTCATATCCTATGAGGAACGGTTAAAGGATCTGGAAATGTTGTGCTTGCAAAAAAAAGAAAAAAGGAGGACTAAGAAAAGACTTATAGCTGTCTACAAATATCTGAAGGGCTGTCACAGTGCAGAGGGATCAGCCCCATTCTCATTTGCATAAGGAAAGACTAGAAGCAATGGGATGTAACTGAAAGAGAGGAGACACAGATTACATATTAGAAAAAACCTTTTTGACAGATGCACAATTTTCATTGCTGCAAATATTCTACAGCAATATTGGCATATCGGAGGTCATTAATGGGTGAAAGTAAACTGATTATGAGCAAATTATTTTAATATGATGATGACCTATTCAAATCCTTCTTGTTTTGCAGGTTATTCCCATTATCAATCGAGCTCAGATCATTGATGATGCATTTAATTTAGCTAGGTGAGCATAAAGGTCTCAGAATTTGTTCACATGATGCTTGTGATATACATTTTGTGTAGATTAGAGAAAGCTCTTGCCATCCATGCTAGTGGAACCCAGAGGGTTACATTAGCCTGACGGAGGTCAAGAGTGTCCTCTGGCTGGTATGAAAATAAATCTATTAAAGAGTATAGCCGAATTCAATATTCTATATAAAGGTATCCTTAAAAAATGCATAGTTTGTATGGTTTTTTTTTATAATGTAATCTTGTGGGTGACAGATGCTACTGTATAAATGCAATAAATAACAAAACTGATGACATGGCGCAGATTTCCCAAACATGATTAGAGGACAAGTGGAAGTAAAATCCAAATTCTTCTTTATTTCAACATCCAGCAGAAAAAACACATTTCAGGGTATAAGACCCCTTCTTCCGTTTAGCTGGAATAGGTACTGCAATACTCGAATCATGACAAAGAGGGGATAAAGAACGAAGAGTGAAGAATAGAAAGCGTAAAAGGGATAAAAAAAAAAGAAGAAGTGGGGAATGCCTGTGAGCAGACATGCATAATAGGAACGCAATATATATAAAAAAATAATAATACGTATAGTAATAAATATTAATGCAAATATATAAGAAAAAAATTCAATTGAAATGACAATTTAAAAAATGTACAACTAAAATGCATAAAAATGTACTACAGTATGACATCTGAAGTCATAAACATAATATGAATAGAGCCTTACAAACATCTCAGTTAGGGCTTCTTCAGATGGAGTATGCGCAACTACACTTGCTATTACGGAGCATAGTTGCACATGAACAAGGTAAAATCTTTTTTTCTTTACTTTTCAAACTCTGCGCTATTCCCACAAGTTTGAAAAAAAAAGTGGGAAGATAGGTCCTGCCCTATATTTCTCGCATGTAGTAGTAATCACGAGCGAGAATCCCGATAGCGAAAACAAAGTAATTGAAATCAATGGTTTTGTTTCTACCCATAAAGCATCTGTGAAAATCACGGCCGCATAACGGAACAAAATCACACCCATCTGTTTAAGCCTTCAGTGCATGTACATCCTTTATTTTTTCTTCATTATTATTTGTAACCTTTCGGAAACCCAAGATATAATATTATACTTGGGAATGAATGGCTGTAGAGTCGTTCTAGATAGGGAGTAACTTCTAGTCCCTGCTTTGATCATACCAACCTTCAGATTTCATAAGATGTTACCATATAATGTAGCATGATTTTAGGGCTCATGCCCAGGGATGGAGCGGGATATGCCCACGGGGGTAAATGAAAAAGTTCCCGCTGGCAATCGCAGAAAAACTCACTTTTTACCATGTTTTTACGCAGTCTCCATTAATACTAGATTAATGGAGACCTCCCTCCGCAAAAAAACGCGGTAAAATAGAACATGACGCAATTTTTTTCCTGCGGTGTAAATGTGCAGCAGAATCCCGCGTGTGAGGACTGAGCTATTAGGCTCAATAGAAGCTAATAGCCGCGGATTTACGCCCCAGGGAACGCAGCATAAATTCGTCCGTGGGCGTTAGCCCTTATACTTTGCAATCATGGAAGACTTTCTAATGACATAAGATTAGATGGTACAAGAGGATGCACTGAATGTCCCCATAGGATGTAGGCACAGTAGGGGCTCGGGTGTAGGCACAGAAGGGGCATGCAGGTTCTGTACTGGTTCATCACTCTCTGCATCAAGCTGACTGCATGGCTCAGAAACATTTTATTAAAAAAACAAAAAAAAACTACAATTGCAAGAAAAAAGTGATCCCTTTGAAATGACAAGGTTTTCTGTAAGGATTAATATTATCTGATTGTTGTCTGACTCAAAATTATTGACAAATACAATCTAACTAAACTAATAACACATAAACATTTGTACCATTGAGGCACAGGCTGCCTGTCCACGGGTGATGATCGCCCACGGATCACACTCTGTAAAGCTTTCCATAGGGTTGCTATGGAAAGCACAACCCGTGCGTCCACGAGCCGAGAATCATAGCGATTCTCCGCTTGCTGGATTTAAATCGTGGCATGCTACGATTGCCGCGATTCTCCGCATGCTACGATTGCCGCGATTCTCCGCCTGCTACGATTGCCGCGTTTTAACTTTACCGGATCCACGACTGATTTGGACATAGTAGCTGAATCGATCCCATTGACAACATGTCCCATTTTTTTTCAGATCAGAATAGCGCACCAGACTACACTGTTAGTGATAACAGAAACCTGAGACAACTAAACTTAGATGCCAGTCTGAACAGGGCCTCATGTAATATACAGATATGTACAGCAGTAACTTTCTGCAAATTTCATCATTTTGCAATTCACATCGTAACCACTGGGTGGATACATATAAATAAATGTAGCATATAAATCTCCTGGTGGACTATCACAAAATTATGTTTCTTTTTTTCAAAATGTATCATCTTACACCACAAAGACCCAAGTGGGAAGATAAGGAAGGACACATCTGTATTTATTTTGCAAAATGTGCAGTGTCACAAGTTGTCTAAATATTTCATTTCATTTTATTTATTAACTGGGAGTATTTAATAATGGATTAATGCTGTCATTTATCGCATTCTAGAGCTAAGATAATAAACATTACGAGAACACTTGATACCACTACATTTCTTATCAAGGAAACAGAGTACATGCCTTGGCAGGCCGCTATGAACGGCCTCTCTTACTTAACACTGATGTTTGATCGCACGGAGGTGTATGGACCGATGAAGGTAAAATATAAGGACCTTATATTTCTCTCGTTATAAGGGCTTATTCAGACGACCGTATATCGGACGCGTATTCATCCCGGCTGATATACGGGACACCCCACTTGTCTTTTGCATCCTTCGCTCAGTGCGCTCGGCTGTGTAAATCTGCCCTTTGTGAACCCAGCCTTACAGTAAAGAACCCCTTTCTATGTCAGTGCAGAAACCTTCTTTCCTCTAGATGGAGTGAATTCCCCCTTGTTACAGTCACAGTCCTGGGTCTAAATCAATCATGGGAGAGATCCCTGTATTGTCCCCTGATATAAATCTCTGTACGATTCTGAAGAGCAGCTTGAAGAACCACTGAAACCAAATCCAGCGATGTCCTCTAGCAACAGAAGACTGCACTGAATTGACCAGCACACAACCCAGCCAAGGAGGAAACTAAAAACTCTCCTTAATTGCCCCCAAGTGTACACCAACAGCTGACACAGCCATCAGAGTCAAACAAGATAAATGCGCAGTCGAACGCAAATTGACACAACAGGGGACTTATTAAACAATTTACACCACTTTTAGTTGGCGTAGAGACGTCATGAAATCTGTTGCATGCCATATACGTGCAAAGAATTGTGACATTTTTTTACTTCTTTCGCCACTTTTGAAAACTGGCTAGAAAAGTGAGCTGGTCGCACCAGACCATCATCAGTCCAGTAGGTTTGCTGTAATTTATGCCAGAAACTGGAATACATTACAGTGCTAATCTACGCTTGCTGCCTATAGCAGACATAGATTTCAAATTCTGAAATAGGGACAGTCAAAAACGTGCCAAACTTAAGGTGCACACCTTCTAATACATTTGGTGCATATTACTCCTTCGTACTGTGGTTTAATGAATTTCTATCATGGTGTAAAGTCAGCAGGGCTGGTTGTATAGCTCTGCAATTACAGCCCTGCCGACTATCCGTCTTTTTTTTTTCTCATACTCACCTGCATTTGCCCAGATGGGTTCTTCTGAGGTCCAGCTCTCGATACTGTCAATGTGCCAAGGATATTTAATTGACAGTCCGACATCACCCATTGCCAGATTCACAGCACTGGAAGCTATACCCAAGAGAAACCCTTCCAGGCGAACAGAAATGAGTATGGGGAAAAAAGTGGAGAGTCAGCTGGCCACGATTGCAGAGCTATGCAGCCAGTCTCGCTGACTTTGCAAAATGATAGGTCCTTCTTAAGACTGGTGTATGAAATGCCAATTTTAGTAAATTTCCCCCAGTGTGTTCCATAGACAAACAGTATAAGATATTGGTTATAGAGTTAACCACTGTGATCCAGACTGTCACTAAATGTACAGAGTTTCTCCCACAGGCGTACATGAAGCAACAAGTTACTCCATTATTTGAATATTTTAAAAACAAGACACATAATTGGACTATCATACCTGCAACGTTAACAGACCAGTAAGTACTTATGAACTCATAGTTTAAAAGGGTTTATTCTTCTTAGAAAGTGATGACATTTCACTAGAATTGATTGATTGGTTGGCTGGAGTCCAATTGTCGGGACCCTATAAATCCCAAAATTGAGGTGCGACAGTGCTGGTTTATCACTACAGCACATTCAAAATTTTTCATGCGCAATGGCGCTACTGCTAGAGGGTATGAGGGTAGACAGAATTGGAAAGGGCTATGAATATGTACGTTCAAGTGGCCAAGAAATACTGTAGGATCCTTTTGCAAGTAATGTATTACTTGCTAATCCATTTTGTTCATATGCACAAGACAAAAGGTATCAGACAGCATAGTCCTTAAAGTATTGTTGGCATGTCTGTATTAGACATCCTGTGAGAGTAACAGTATATACCAAAAAAGCTTAATAATCAAATATGTGTTCATATAATTATCATCTCCTATATTCTATTTTATTGCAGAGCTACAGTACTGTGTAATAGTTTTAGGCAGGTGTAGAAAAAGTAGAAAAAATAAGAAATGTTAATAGTTTTTTTTTGTCATTTACCAAAATGCAAAGTGAATGAACAAAAGATAAATCTAAATGAAATCAAGGTACTTATTAATAATATTGGCTGTATGTTTGAGGTTGTTGTCCTGCTGCAGAATAAGAGCACATTTACATAGGTGTAAAAATCATGCAGTAGTTAGCTAAAAAAATCGCAGCTAACTCACAAAAAATTGCATAAATGGACTATTTCCTGCTATCAAGTCCCAAGCTTAATTAGCAGTGAAATTGCCTATTCACACGATTGGGAGCTGCGTGTTACTGAAAAAAAGCACTTCTGCTTCGGGAGGAGAGAGAGATGAAGGAAAGCCCCACTGGGTTTTCCTTCATCGCTGGGGACTCCATTCATCTCAACGGGGTTGGAGGGATTCCCCTGCAGAGCAACTGGAGTCGTATGCCCTGTAGGGAAATCCCTCTCTCCCCGCTAAGTGGAATCCCTCCGGTCCATGGAGTTTAAGGGAGTCCCCAGCAATGAAGGGGGTTTCCTGAGGACTCCCTTCATCTGGCTCTCTCTCTCCCCACTAAGGGGAATCCCTCCAGCCACACACAGATGATGGGAACCCCAGAGAGTCCTCTCCTCCCTGTGTGGACTAACAGGAGCGTGCTTATGGGTTTACCAGCATGGCAGCACTCCCCCCTTCCTTTTTGTCCAGCTCCCATAGGAGTCTATGGAAACTTTTGCGCATCGTGCACCAAAAATAGGTCAGGACCGTCAAGTCCTAGGTTTTCATGCAGCTGGGAATTTGAGTTGTGTGAATTTCAGTCACTGATATCTTCTTTTTAGGTGCAAGGTTTTTGCGCGGCTAAAATTCCTTCATCTGAACATTTCCATAGGAAACCATTGGTTCTAATAGTTGTGGGGGGGTCGGGGGGGGGGGGGGGGGGGTTGCGCAAATTCCCCTGTGTGAAACAGCCCTTAATTTGGAGGCAATCACGCGCCTTTTATTTCTGAAAACAATTCTGACTTTGCAGTATTTTTTCCACACCTACCTAAAGCTAATACATATTACTGTATATTTGCTGCTTACACACACATAAATTAAAGTTAGTTAAGGCATTTGATTGGTACACATAGCTACTATGCTTTGCAGACATTAGACCATAAAGAATACCTGTTGTTTAAGGTAACTTATTGGAACAAGCTGCCTTCTGTGTACATGAGGAATAACACCCTATCTAACTGTGATATGACTTTTATGTAGAGTTTCTTCCCCTATTCAGGTTGTATTTCTAATTCTCAGTCTTCCCTAAGATAGTGGTTGGGGACTAACTGCTATGATATCTCCATACACTGCAAATATATTGAAAAAGAGGAGATTCTGCTCCCCAATCTCTATGCATCCTGAGGCCTTAGTCAGACGGGCGTTTTTTCGCGCGATTTGCGCATGCGTCCGGCGATTTTTTAAAACCATTGCTTTGCAATGGTATCGGACACATGAGCGCTTTTTATGCGCTCGTCCGATAAATTATAGAACAGAAATCGCAAATCGCACCTATCTGTGATCCGCGATTCCTGTTCTCTTCTCTATATGCGCTCAATGGTGCCGGCGGCAGAAGCGCCGACCCCATTGAGAACATATAGAAGACAAATCATTCTTCTCTGCCACAGCTGTAACAGCTGTGGCAGAGAAGAACAATGTTTGCCCATTGAATTCAATGGAGCCGGCAATACAGCCGGCTCCATTGAAAGCAATGGGCTGCCGGCGTGCGCGGGATGAATTGTCGGGAAGGGCTTAAATATTTAAGCCCTTCCCTGCAATTCATCCAGAAAAGTGTTAAAATAAAAAATATATATATACTCACCTGCTCCTGGCAGCCGGAGTTCCGCGCGGCCGCACTGCAGTGGGTGTGAAGGGGGTGTGAGTCAGACCTGCCCCCTGATTCAGGTGAGTATATATATATTTTTTATTTTAACACTTTTCTGGATGAATTGCAGGGAAGGGCTTATATATTTAAGCCCTTCCCGACAATTCATCCCACAGCGCATTGCTTTCAATGGAGCCAGCTGTATTGCCGGCTCCATTGAATGCAATGCGCTGGACAGCTCTGGCCCGTTTCTAATGAAACGCGGCTAGGAGCAGATTTTCGAGCGATTTTCGGGCACCGGTCACGCGATTTGCGGATGCGCATCCGTCATGCGATCCGCAAATCGCGCGAAAAAAACCCCGTCTGACTAAGGCCTTAGAAGCAGCAGTAGTGTGAAGGGGATTGTGCAGCAGTGCTGAGCAGTGTAGCTGTAAATCCAGTTCTGGGGCGAGATGGATAAGTTACTAGAGCATTCAGCAGCAGTGTCTCTCTGCCTGTCTCTCACTCTGCAGCGATTTCATCCTCTGCCTCAACTCTCCATAGACTTCTATGGGCAGTATATAAAGCTTTCCTTATATTTTCATCCTTTTGTCCTCTACTCCCTCATAGGAACTGAAAAATGAAAAAAAAAACTAGGATGCAGGATCCATCATAAGATCTCTCAGTGAGCTGATAACCCAGTTTTAGTTAAGAATTGAGAGTGAATGAGGCAGGAGTTTCTTATATTCTCTTGCACTATTGCGGTACGCCAAGTTTGCTGAAAGTGTCTATTTATATATATTTTCAGTGTCTTATTCTGCTGTTTTTTTCTACAGATACACTGAAATAAGTGCACTCAGCATGGCTTGTGACTATGGAATCCCAGAATGTAAAGAGCTTGCCACCAGACTCTTTAATGACTGGAAAAATTCAAATGTCAACGGGTATGTGTGTTCCAAAAATCTTGGCCTCATAATTACATCAATGCTGACATACAATTTTTGAGAATACATTTACTCTTAATTTATGTTTTTCACATTTTTAAAATCAATTTATTGAATACATATGAAAAGTTTTACAATTACATTCGCTGCATTCAAGGTTGAGCTAAACAATGTGGCTTCATATGAATGGTGTTATCCAACCTTTAAATCAATATCTAATTGATGGGGGTCAGCTGTTGCCCAAGACGTCCAAGTATCTTGCTATAACCCCTTCACTGCCTTAGGCCACCAGGGATACTGAAATTAATACCCTCACTACCCAAGACCACCAGATATGCTGACAGTAGCCCTTTCGCTGCCGCAGCTATATTAATTTCTTCACTACTCAGGAATGATGACACTAACTACATTATTGTCATAGACCACTAAAGATGCCAGCATTAACACCTTCACTGAAATAGACCACAAGGCAAGCAGACATTAGCCCCTTTTCTGCCTTAGGCTACCATAGATGCAGATAAAAACCTTTACTACCCTGGACCTTTATGGTGTTTAATAGCATATGTCTGGATGCTGAATGACCCTGTATATCTGTGTCCTTTATACCTACTGTAATTATTAAGGTGTTGTTCGTTAATATTTATTAGCTGCTTATTTAGATCACCCAGTTTAGAAGGAACAGTGTCCATGTCTCTAATTGTTCCAATCACTAACTAGAAAGTCTTGAAGGGAACATAACTCTTAGGATAACTTCACACACCCCAATATCACGCTCACCAACATGCAATTTTCACACAGATGCGAGGAGTTTTTATCTCAAAATCGCCTTGCATCACTTCGGGGAAGTAACGATCCTCTGCCGTGGCTGTCAGCTGCGGTGGAGGATTGTGGAATTTCTCACATTGTTTTCAATGGGAGACTTCAGATCGCACCGCGTGCACCTATTACGGCCCCATTGAAAACAATGGGAGATGTGAGTGCATGCCCAAAGATAGGACGTGCCGCGATTTGTTTCCCACATCACATCGTGGTGCGATGCAGGAAAACCTCTCTCATGTGAGCCTTAAAGTCCTCCTTATCTGGGATCTGAAAGGAAAAGCAGCATCTTTCATAAGGCTTAGGCTATGCATACAATTTGTGTGCAGAATTTGTACGAGTCATGTGGCTGGAAACTGCACGTGTATTGGCACTCTAAAGCTGCCTTCACACGGGGCGCTAAAATTGCACAAGATTTGTGCATTGCGAGATGCACAAATATAAACCCTTATTCTTTTGAATGAGGTCATACAAATGAGCAGTGTTAGCCTCACATTGCGGTGCCATTCGGGAAACAAATCGTGGCATCTCCTTTCTATGGCGTGCTCTCGCATTGCAGCGTCCATTGTTTTCAATAAGACGAGCGGCAGCATTTCAATACAGTGAAAGGGATTGGAGTTGGTCAAAATATTTCCGAGCTGCATGTAGTTTACGAACTTCAGCAGCTCGCTGAGGAGACATGTTGGCTTGTTGCTTTTGTATATCAACTGCCCGAGATTTACAAACCTCAGCTGGTGGCTGAGGTGACATCATGGTTTGTCACTGTGTCATGTAAGCTGCATTAACTTCATAACTTCATGATATTGAATCTTCTTTGGTGACATGTTTTCAAGACAGCGATGGTTTGTTTCAACACTGGATGACGGTTGACGATTAGATGAAGGCTGGAATGCTGTTGGCGGCATTAGCACTTGAGATGACATGATATCACATTTAGGAGCTGTGAAGATAGTGGTGAAGGACTATGCTTCAATGTTGTTGGTCCTTTGCTCTGGCCTGGCTGCGCCCTTCTGCCCAGTTTTGGCAAGTACCAGTCTCCTGCCTCTTCCTGCTCCCACCTCCTTGTCGGGTACCGGACTAGAGGAAGCAGGACCAGAAATCGCGGCTGCCGGAATCAGTGATAACAGGAAGCAGGGCACCGCTACCACCTTACACAGATATGAATGAAGGCAGAAAGTCAGGAAATTGCTTTCGGACGCCCACCTCCATTCACAGTAAACAGGCAGTTGTTCATAGATGAATGATTACCTGTTTACACAGGCCAATTGTTATTTGATTGTTATGCCTGCATAAACTGAATTGCAAACGATTACCAAATAAATTACCATTTGTAATTAAGGCTCTTGCAGTTTTTACACTCAACTATCATAGTTCAGTTTTGCATGATCCAGGGATGAACTGAATGATATCATTCAGTGTTAAAGAGCAATAGTACTGACTGTTTCACAACAGTACCTCAGTTAACGACTCATATCTTTATTAAGATATCTGATAACGTGGGGGTTGTTAGCTCACGGGATTGCCATCTTTACTCTACCAGATTGATGGTTGGAAACCAGCAAACCACATCCAGACCAGAGGTTTGGTACAAACTCAGTAAATCCATCTTTTATTATGATAAACCAACAGAGTTCATAACACAATCTTCATGCTGTTGTTATTCGTCACAATGTATGTGAACATATGCAAGTCCCTAGCTATCTGGCCGATAAATAACATCAGTATTTGCACCTAACTAAACAACCCCCCTAAAGGCCACCTTTGGTACTGCACTCCTACAGATAGTAAATTAAACTGTCTGGTAAAACTGAGATAATACTTAGTGACTTTGTTTTCTATGTCTATGGGAACAGCATTCATCCAAATCTGAGGAGCACCATCTACTGCAATGCCATAGGTGAAGGGGGAGAAGCCGAGTGGAATTTTCTATGGGAAAAGTTCAAAAACACCACTAGTGCACAAGAGGCTGACAAACTCCGGTATGCTCTGTCATGTAGCAAGGAACCCTGGATCCTAAACAGGTAAATGAGTTAGAAAGACTGGAACAATGGATTTGTTAGCCTGTTTTTTCCAAAGAATGGAGAATAAATAAAAATAACTTTTTCTAAGTTTGCATTGTGGTGCTGCATGTTATAATTCTCTTTGTCAATAGGATTTGTCATTTCACAGTCTGACACTGCAGGTACTGATTGGACAGTGTCAGTGTGTGTAGGGAAATGCCCATTAAAATAGAAAAGGTTACACTCAGTTGTCCATTTATTCATACATTTCCAGAAGTAATAAAAGACCAAAGCACAATGCAGATTTCTAAGACAGATGCTCCAGAGTTGTTACTTTATGGAGAACAAAAGTATTTGCAAAACAAAAACATGACAAGAGAACTGGTAGGTCTTCTGAGAAAGTAAGAAGACTTATAGGGTCAGTCTGAAGTTGGATTGTGCAAGTGACATAATAGATATAAAGTATTTGCTGTATGTACTCTGCTCAGAACATCTGATTTCTGCTTATTATGTTCAATCATACTTTTCAATTAACAGACTATTGGAGTTTTCTTTGGATTCCACAAAAATCCGCAAACAAGACGCGCTCACCACAATTATTGGTGTTGCACATAATATCGTAGGTCAAAGTTTTGCCTGGAACTTTGTCAGAGCCAATTGGGAGAAAATCTTTCAACAGTAAGTGCCTATTGTTTCCGAAGGGAAATACCAGAGAACTGTAATGAAATATGCATAATGTTTATTCATTGTATTTCTTTTTGGTAGTTTGGGAGGCACTTCAATCTCCTTTGGGGGTATCATTCTTGGAATCACTGGAAGATTCTCCACACAATTTGATGTTAAACAAGTAAGTACAATAATCTTTTAGCAAATCATTGACTTGTGTCAAGAAAGAATCAGGTATCAAACTACTAACGACTACTTGTCAGTTAGTATGTGAGTGCTTCTCATGCTCTGCCCCTGGTGATGTAATCTCTCCACCCCCTGGTGACATCATTGAAGGTCCTACAACAAATATAAAACACAGTGCCTGACTGACAGAAGAATAACACAGTTAGGGCTCTTGAAAAGGGGAGGACAAAAATAGCAAAATGAGAATAGAACTAAGTCAGTATTATCTTAGATACAACTCAGTGGTCCTGACAAAAGACACCGACCTACCATCACCTCAGAGATCTGGTGGGCTGAAGGACCTGCGGTGACATCACTGCTGTGGGAGGAGCCATTGTGCAGTTTGGTAGAAAGTACTGTATACTGGATAAACCGACAGCAGCTTCTACCGGGACCTGTGATGACCTTACCGTCATGAGATCACCTGTGTGGGTAGAGTCAGGAATCACATGACCAGGGGCGATCACTGTATCCAGAAGTCTGGTGATGTGTGGAATAGCAGAACTGTGTGTGTGTAACATAGTAACATAGTAAAATAGTATGTAAGGCTGAATGAAGACAATGTCCATCTAGTCCAGCCTGTCTATCCTCCTGTGTTGATCCAGAGGAAGGCAAAAAACCCCAAGGCCAGAAGCCAATTAGCCCTTTTGGGGAAAAAATTCCTTCCCGACTCCCTAATGGCAATCAGACTGTTCCCTGGATCAACCCCTAATAGTTCCTACCTGCCTGTAAACCCGGATTGACACTTAACCTAATATTTATATCCTGTAATATCCTTCTTCTCCAGAAAGACATCAAGTCCCCTTTTAAACTCCTCTATGGATTTTGCCATCACCACTTCCTCCGGTAGAGAGTTCCACAGTCTAACTGCTCTTACAGTAAAGAATCCCCTTCTATGTTGGTGATGAAACCTACTTTCCTCCAATCGTAGCGGGTGTCCTCTTGTTACCGTCGTGGTCCTTGGTGTAAACAGATCGTGGGAGAGATCCATGTGTTGTACTTATACATGGTTATTTGGTCGCCTCTTAACCTTCTTTTTTCAAGAGTAAATAGTCCCAATTTGGATAGCCACTCTGGGTATTCCAGTCCCGTCATTCCATGTATTAGTTTGGTTGCCCTTCTTTGAACCCCCTCAAGCACTGTGACATCTTTCCTGAGCACCGGTGACCAGAATTGTACGCAGTATTCCATGTGAGGCCTGACAAGTGCCTTATATAATGGAAGGATGATGTTCTCGTCCTTCGCCCCTATACCTCTTTTAATGCACCCCAAGACTTTATTTGCCTTTGCAGCAGTTGACTGGCATTGGTTACTCCAGTTTAGTCTATTATCCACTAATACCCCCAGATCCTTTTCCATATCACTTTTCCCTAGTGGTACCCCATTAAGTGAATATTGGTGACATCCGTTTCTCCTGCCCATGTGCATAGTCTTACATTTTTCAACATTGAACTTCATTTGCCATTTTCCTGCCCAAGCCCCCAGCTTATCCAGGTCCGTTTGTAGCCGCACATTGTCCTCCGTTGCATTAATTATATTGTATAATTTTGTGTCATCTGCAAATATTGATATTTTGCTGTGCAGCCCCTCTATCAGGTCATTGATAAATATGTTGAACAGAGTGGGGCCTAATACTGAACCCTGTGGCACCCTGCTAGCGACTGTGGTCCAATCAGAGTACGCACCATTTATTACCACCCTCTGCTTTCTATCATTGAGCCAATTTTTTACCCACGTACACACGTTTTCGCCCAGTCCGAGCTGCCTCATTTTGTATATTAGCCTATTATGTGGCACGGTGTCAAAGGCTTTAGAGAAGTCCAGATATACAAGATCAATAGATTCTCCCTGGTCCAGCTTAGAGCTTACTTCATCGTAGAAACTGATCAGATTTGTCTGACATGAGCGACCCTTCATGAATCCATGCTGGTGAGTAGTTATTCCCTTATTCTCCTTGAGGTACTCATCAATGGCGTCTCTCAGAATCCCCTCGAAGATTTTTCCCGTTACTGAAGTGAGACTTACTGGCCTGTAGTTTCCAGGCTCACTTTTGCTCCCTTTTTTGTAAATTGGAACCACGTTGGCAATGCGCCAATCCAATGGTACTACACCGGTCTTGATAGTGTCTAGAAATATTAGGTATAGCGGCCTAGCTATCTCGTCACTTAGTTCCCTTAGTATCCTTGGGTGTAATCCATCTGGGCCCGGTGATTTATCAATTTTAGTTTTCTTTAGACGCTTCCGCACCTCCTCCTGTGTTAGGTATAAGATGTTTTGTGGGGGGTTCGTTTTATTCCCCTGCATCTCGTGTGGCATTTCCTTTTCTTTTGTGAATACACTTGAGAAGAAACTGTTTAGTAGATTTGCTTTCCATTCGTCATCATCAATGATTTCTCCTGCATTGTTTTTTAAAGGGCCATCGCTCTCCCTGCAAATCCTTTTGCTGTTAATGTAGTCGAAAAATAGCTTCGGGTTGTTTTTGCTCTCTTTGGCGATCAGTCTTTCCGCCTCCTCCTTGGCAATTTTGATCGTATCTTTGCATATTTTGTTTTTTTCCCTGTATGATTTTAGCGCTTCTTCACTGCCTTGTTGCTTTAGTAGTTTGAACGCTTTCTTTTTTTCGTTTATTGCCCCTCTTACCGTCTTGTCGAGCCACATTGGTTTCCTTTTAGTTGAGTTTCTTTTATTTTTAAAGGGAATGAACTGCTCACATGAGGCGATTAGGATCCTTTTGAACTTTTCCCATTTGTCCTCCGTACTGATATTTTTGAGGATGTTGTCCCAATTAATTTTACCGATAGTAGTTCTAAGCTCATCAAATTTTGCTTTACTAAAGTTTAGTTTCTTTGTCACTCCCTGATAAGGCTTCCTATTGATTGATAGCTGGAAGTTGATTATATTGTGGTCACTATTCCCCAAGTGCCCCTCAACCTGCACCCCCTTTATTCGGTTCGGTTTGTTAGTTAGCACTAGGTCCAGAATGGCCCTCCCTCTTGTTGGTTCCTGCACAAGTTGGTTCAGGTAATTATCTTTAATTACTCTCAAGAATTTATCACCCCTATGAGATTTGCAGGTTTCCTTCTCCCATGTTATATCTGGATAATTAAAGTCCCCCATGATAATTACTTCGTTTCGCTTTGACACCTCTTCTATCTGCCTTAGTAGTAAGTTCTCAGTTTCTTCTGTTGCTTTTGGTGGTCTATAGAAGACCCCTATCAGGATTTTGTTATTTTTTCCTCCCTGTATTTCTACCCACAGAGATTCCACCTGTTCGTCTACTACCCCTATATCCTCCCGTAGCCTCGGCTTCAAGTTCGATTTGACGTACAGACATACCCCTCCCCCTTTCTGGTTCCTTCGGTCTCTTCTGAAAAGATTGTACCCCTGCAAATTCGCCGCCCAATCGCACTTATCATCAAGCCATGTTTCCGTAATTCCGACTATATCATAGTTTTCATCAGTCATTCTCGCTTCAAGCTCACCCACTTTACCAATCAGACTTCTTGCATTCGTGGTCATACAATTTATATCATTTTTTTTGTTTTTTAAATTTGTTTCGTTGCTATTCGTACTTATGGCTGATCTATCAGTTCTAACTGTACTAACCCCACCCCCTGCTCGACCCCCATTCCCTTTGCTTGGACCCGGATCGCTAGTTACACTGGCTACCCCACTATTTCTCATTTTACCCTCCCCCCCAGTCCCTAGTTTAAACACTCCTCCAGACTTCTAGCCATCTTATCCCCCAGCACAGCTGCACCCTCCCCATTAAGATGCAGCCCGTCCCTACGGTAGAGCCTGTAGCCAACAGCAAAGTCAGCCCAGTTCTCCAGGAACCCAAATCCCTCCTTCTTACACCAACTCCGGAGCCACTTGTTTACCTCCCTAAGATCCTGCTGCCTTTCTAGTGTGGCTTTAGGTACAGGTAGTATTTCCGAGAAAACTACCCTGGAGGTCCTCGCCCTGAGCTTGGACCCTAAGTCCCTGAAATCATTTTTGAGGGCCCTCCATTGACCTCTAACTTGTTCATTGGTGCCAACGTGCACCATGACCGCTGGATCCTCACCAGCCCCTCCCAGTAATCTGTCAATCCGATCCGCGATGTGTCGAACTCGAGCGCCAGGAAGACAACACACCGTTCGACGATCCCGGTCTTTATGGCAGATTGCCCTCTCTGTCCCCCTAATAATTGAGTCCCCCACCACTAGAACCTGTCTAGGCTTCCCTGCTCTCCCCGTCCCCGTCTCACTGGAGCAGTTATCCCCCTGGCGTTCAGAGGGCATGTCGTGCTGCAGCGGTGCTGGCTCTGTAATGGCATTCCCCTCATCTGCCAACGTTGCAGACATGTTGGGTTGTGCCAGTTCAGTGAATAAGGACGTAGCAGAGCTGTGTGTGTCATGTGCTGTGTGTGATGTGTGGGGTCGGGATGGATGTACAATGTAGCGGAGCTATGTGTGTAATGTGCTGTGTGTGTGATGTGTTGGGTCAGCAAGCATGTAGGTTTGAACCTTTAAACCTGAATTTTAGTATACTTCTGTAAGCGATGCTGCTTGTAATGCATCCAAGTAAGCTTCGTCTAAGTTAGTAGTCTTTCTTGCAAAAATTGGACATCTAAAACCACTGGTTTGGTTTATTTCGGAATATCTTAACCAACTGCTGTGACTCAAATTTCGCACTCCAAAATCCTTTTTGTGCCTTTAACTTCTGCTAGGTCTCAATTATCTAGCACCCTGACCCAGTAGAAAGGCATTAGGTTTATGTTGACCATTCTTCCCACTGGGCCCATCTGAGCTCGCTAGGCTCAGTAGCCAAACCAGTAGCTACAGTCTCTACTAGAGATGAGCGAGCATAGTCGGTAAGGACAAATACTCGAGCGAGTATCGTCTTTTTTTAGTATCTCCCTCCTCGTCTGCAAAGATTCGGGTGCCGTCGGGGGAGAACAGGGGGAAAAATCTCTCTCTCCCCCCCCCCACCTGCTCCCCCTTGCTCACTCCCGCAACCCACCACTCACCTCCGCCGGCACCCGAATCTTTGCGGACGAGCAGGAAGATACTCGAAAAGGACGATACTCGCTCGAGTATTTGTCCTTACCGAGTATGCTCGCTCATCTCTAGTCTCTACTAGAGATGAGCAAGCATACTCGCTAAGGGCAATTGCTCGAGCGAGCATTGCCCTTAGCGAGTACCTGCCCGCTTTAGAGAAAAGGTTCAGGTGCCAGCGCGGGGGAGTGGTGAGTAGCGGCAGTCAGCAGGGGGGAGCGGGGGGGGGGGAAAGAGGGAGAGAGATCTCCCCTCTGTTCCTCCCCGCTCTCCCCCGCAGCTCCCTGCCCGCCGCCGGCAGCCGAACCTTTTCTCTCGAGCGGGCAGGTACTCGCTAAGGGCAATGCTCGCTCGAGCAATTGCCCTTAGCGAGTATGCTCGCTCATCACTAGTCTCTACCTATTCTATGACCAAGTAATATAGGAATTTATGTATGTGTGTCCTGTTATATGTAAGTTGTTGGTAATAGCCCTATTTTTAATTGAGTCAATAAAGAATTGATATTTTAATTTGTCTATAACTGTGAAGGGCTTATTTAGGTGACAATATAGACAACCACTGCCCCAGCAAAAAAGTGAACTTTTCTTTTTACACATATTCTCTACATCGTTTTAATCTACACGATTTCTTACACAATCTGAATAGCGGATTATTGATTCTGAACCCATATGAAGCTTATCGACTTATTTTGAGCTACAGACTGCACTAGAGAATGAAATCCTATTTATATTTGTATAGTATTTACCTAGGATTTAGGGTGACTACCCACTACAGTTTTTTTTCACAGCGAAATTCGCAGCGTTTTTTTTTCCTGCAGGGGTCTATGGGACTTGTAATGTTAAAATTCGCGATCGCGCAAAATCGCGATTTTGCTGGAAATTGCGGTTTTGTCCCCCCTGCAGAAAAAAAACACTGCGAATTCCGCAGTGAAAAAAAACTGTAGTGGGTAGTCACCCTAAGACAGTGTTCCCCAACTCCAGTCCTCAGGGACCACCAACAGGTCATGTTTTCAGGATTTCCTTAGTCTTGCACAGGTGATGTAATTATTGTCGGTGCCTCAGACATTGCCACAGGTGTTCTTACTATAGGATATCCTGAAAACATGACCTGTTGGTGGTCCCTGAGGACTGGAGTTGGGGACCCATGCCCTAAGGGACGTCTTTCAAAAAAAGCTCATCTAATTTATTTTCGTCACCAGCTTCAACAGTTTAAAGAAGACAATAAAGAAATTGGTTTTGGCACAGCAACTCGTGCTCTGGAGCAAGCCATAGAAACAGCAGAAGCGAATGTCCGATGGGTAGATGAGAACAAAGCTGTCATAAAGGAATGGTTTGAGGCTAAAGTAAAACCTTAAAGGACATGTGAAAATCTCCACTGCACACTTGCAAAGAACAAGTTTACAAACCACATGTGCCTCTTGTAGGAACAATGTGAAGTTCTTGGGTCTCCACAGTGGAAAAGAGAAAGTGATAATACCCAGATATGATATATGTCCTGCAACTATACTTTCTGCTAGATTACTATTCCTCAGCTTTCTAAGAATTCTCTTCCTGAAGTGACTATTAAGAAATCCATGTTTGCTAAGATGTGTTCCCATTTATATATCAATGTGTTCGGGTTCCATAGACTTCTATATACACAATGAGGAACTTATATCTACGGCTCAGGGTTTAACCCTTTAGGGATGTGCCTTTTTTTGGCCATAAGAACACAATGACTTTCTAAGATTTTTATCTCCACTTTTCAAAAGCCATGACTTTTTTATTTTTCCGTAGATATGGCCGTATGAGTTTTTGTTTTTTGCACGGCAAACTGTAGTTTTTATTGGTACCATTTTTGGGTACATATAATGATTTTTTTTTTTAATTCTTAAGGTTTTGCCACTTTTGCACAATTAAAACCCTTCTTTTGGAATTTTTTTCTTTTAAATTGTTGCATTCAAAGTCCCATAACTTTATTTTTCCAGCGACGGAGCTCTGTGAGAGCTTGTTTATTGTCTAATCAGCTGCAGTACCATTTTGGGGTACTTATTGTGTTTTTTTGGGGAGGCAAAATGAACAAAATAAGCAGTTTGCCTCCTTTTTTTATCTGTTTTTTTTTGCCATGCAGGATAAATAGTGTGTTCAATTTACTGTACAGGTCATTAGGGATACAATGCTACCAAATATGTGAGACTTTTAATTTTCATTTTTATGCAAATTGAAAAGTGCGCTAAAAAGGTTCTTTTTAAAATTTTATTATGTGTTGGTTTTACACAATTTTTTTTTTTTTTTTTACATTTTCTTTCACCTTTTTTATGTCCCTGTAGGGAAATTGATCCATAAATGCTATAATCGCTATGATAATGTATTGCAGTACTTCTGTACTGCAAGGCCTTATCGCTTGCAATAGTAATCATAAGCGGAGTGCCGATGTCATCACAGAGGAAGTGCACTCCCTCTGTGAACCTTTTACATTCCACTATTACATTGATCAGAGCATATAAAAGACTAACAATGGGGATTGCTGTTCTTATCGATCCCCTGCTATTACAGTGGGAGTCCAGCTATTAGTCACAGCTGGTACCGGCTGCAGGAAGGCGCGGGCTAACTTCTGATCCTGCGCTATTCCACAGGGCATACGTTTATGGCCTGTTGCATTAAGTACCACCCTGCCAGGACATAAACGTACGTCCTGTTGGGTTGTGGGCTTAAATGTGCTTTCCATGCATTATCGGCTGTACCAAACCTCTGTTCATGGTAACTCTGATCCCAGAAAAGCTTACAGGCCACATAGACCAATCGAAGAAAATTGTATAGAAGTGCCTAAAGAGATGTATATTTTATATAAGCAAAGACAACCTTCCTTTATTTATACTTTACAATCTCAGTGTAAAATGAGGCCAGGTTCACACGAGTCTATTTGAATTGCATTTTATGTGCGCAATGTACGCTCGCATAATACGCAGCACATTGCGGGAATTCAAATACATTGAGTTGGGGTGCTACACCCACACTAGCAAATATTCATTGCGTATAATAAATGTGTAAAAAAGAACAAGCATGTTCTATTTTATCGCATACTACGGCAGATAGAACCCTATTGTTCGCTATGGGTGCGTACTTAATGCTGTACATACGTAATCACATTGACAGTGTGCGTAAGATATATTGTCATGCACAGTCAAAAATCATGGCCCTGTGTGTGAGCCCAGCCTTAGGGCTTATTCCGACGTGCGTATGTCGGCCAGGTTTTAATGCCCGGACGATATATGCTGTCCCTCTCTGCAGGAGGAGGAGACAGGCTGGGCCGGGAGCAGTGCACTGAGCTTCTGCCCCGTCTCCGCCCCTCGTCACTGTTTGCAATGGGAGGGGTGGGGGCAGAGCTACGTTCCGCTCCACCACCTCCCATTGCAAATAGTGGCGAGGGGCGGAAAGGGGATGGGAGCTCAGTGCACTGCTCCCAGCCCGCCTCTTCCCCCTGCACAGAGAGAAAGCATATATTGGTCGGGCATTAAAACCTGGCTGACATACGCACGTCGGAATAAGCCCTTAGAGTTAGATGTTTCATAAAGTATAAATGATTACAAAGTACTGTGAAAAAAATGCTATTTCTTCTGTTTTTCACTCTAGAACATAAAAATGTGAAATCTGAGTCTGAGAATTTGTTTCTTTGCATTCATTTTATTAATTATTTTCAGATTGTTATTATTTTTCCAGCAAACTTGTCCAGTGAATACAAAAAAACAGAAATTACTATAAAGATAGATTCACACGTATAAATCTGATGTAATTCGCGGTGGAAATCCGCTGCGTTGCCCGCAGCTATTAGGTTCTATTGAACCTAATAGCTCAGGGCTCACGGTGCGGAATTCCACACCGTGAAATCACCTGACCTCAGCCGCGGCATGTTCTATTTGCCGCGGGTGTACGCGCGGACGGCTTCCATTGCAGTCAATGGAAGCCGTCCGTCACGCTATCTTCTGCTGTAGTACAGCGGAAGATAGCGTGAAACCGCTTCCGCCGCCACGTCATATGACGCGGCCGGCTACGTCATGTGAGGCTGTGGGCATGTCATGTGACATGGCCGGCGTGTCACATGACGCTGCGCGCGTCACGCCGAACCATCATGCGGGACGTAGGACGCCGGATCCGCAGGTAAGTATTGGGGTCTCTGGGGGCGCCGTGACGGGCTCCGCCACAGAAGTCTGTGGCGGAGCCCGTCACGGCCGTGTGCAGCCGCCCTAATGGTGGCTATATTGCTGGTCACTCAAGTGACTAAATTTACATTTTTATTTATATCTAGTCCAAATGTTATACTTACACAATTATACAATATGTGTCTTTAATTTACTATATGAATGTAGAAGGTACAACAAGATACTGTATATGGTTATCGTTGGAATCGCTTACATGGCCCATGAATTCTTCAGCTGTCCTTAAGGCAAAATTCTGTCCATAGCACACAGGTTCTCCAGGTTCACTGCCATCTACACTGTCACACAATACAAGTATGTTGTACATAGAGCCTCATGTGGTGCAGAGTGCTAAGGCAGCAGAAATGCTCTCGCTCATGGCCTGAAGGTTGTGGATTCAATTCCTGTATGGTACAGGTAGCCAGCTCAAGGTTGACTCCGAGGTCGCTAAAATAAGTACCCAGTTTGGTGGAGGATAATAAATACAAATCACTTGAAAGCGCTGCAGAATAAGTTGGCGCTCTACAAATAACAAGGTTTATTATTTTTTATTTATGTACAGTCACTTTACATGAAATGCTATGACGCATGGAATTGTGTGTGTGGTCTATATTAGGGTACTTTTACACTTGCCGATAGTTGCATACATAATTGCTCAAACTAGTGGTAGTCACTCTCTGTAGCTCCCTGAAATGTGAAGACTACTGAGTGACTTCTCAGTATAAACAGGCAGTCATTCATCTTTGGATAACTACTAGAGATGAGCGAGTATACTCGCTAAGGCACATTACTCGAGCGAGTAGTGCCTTAGCCGAATATCTCCCCGCTCGTCTCTAAAGATTCGGGGGCCGGCGCTGGTGACAGGTGAGTTGCGGCGGGGAGCAGAGGGGAGCGGGGGGGGGGGGGGGGGGGGAAGGGGGAGAGAGATCTCCCCGCTCTCACCCGCCGACCCCGAATCTTTAGAGACGAGCGGAGAGATACTCGGCTAAGGCACTACTCACTCGAGTAATGTGCCTTAGCGAGTATACTCGCTCATCTCTAATACCTACCTGTGTGCAGTGACTAGAGACGGACGGCTGGAAGAGAACTAGCATGCTTTATCTCCATTCACTGAACGACTATGTGTCCTGTGTGAAAGCTCAGGAAAGATAGTTGTTGGGACAGCTGTTGGGTACTTAAGTGCCCAACCATCATCCTGTCTAAAACCATCTTTTGATGTCTTTTATAACAAATCATAAGTCACTGTGGCATTTTGTTGACTTCATTTAACATTTTGATATTTTTGTATTAGCATTCATTTTGTACAATCACTTTTCCTTGTTCTGTACATGATGAACTATAGAGAGCAAGAATAAGTTTTATCTACAGACTGTTGAACATTGAAGTGCCAAGCAAGGAGATGTCACCAACAGGGCTGATCTCAGGGCAAACTTAGCAATTACCGATAGCCCCAATATCCTAATGGGTCTCAACTACTGGAACCACAGGACCAGGACTGTGCTCTCCCATGAATAAACGCAGAACTGTGCAGAGTAAAACCCCAGCTGTACTATCCTCATGGTTTTCTCTTCTGCACTGATCTGTTTAAACAGATATCATCTGTATTTTTTTTACTAATGAAAACCAGATGTGAAACATTTCCATTTTCAGTTGTTTTTTTTTATTGAGATTTTTAAATGTTATTTTCTAATTATTGGGTGGCGACCATCTTGCCTGAGCTGCAGTTAACAGGATTTAGAGAGATGCTTTACAGCAGCAGAAGAACTGATATCTACCATGGTATGGTCACTGTTGGTGGTGTCACGTCCAACAGGCGCACCCCGCCGCAGGACAGACTCAGGAGTGGTAACGCATTCAAACAGGATGCGCTGGTGGGAACACCAAAGCGACAGTGAACTACATGCTGGGAACTGGACTCATGGACAGACATAACATAAGGACTGACAAATGACCAAAACACTCACTTTGCATACCTGCACACATAACAGAAAAATTTGCTATAAAAATATGAGGTATTAGTTCGTGGATTGGTCAAGTCACTTAAGCCCTTGAGCCTGAACTTTAAGGCTCCTCATTGTCTCACGGGTCCCTACTCTAATGAGACAACATCCACCAGAACCCTGCCTGCAAGCAGGGCGATCGCCCTGATAAGGTCGGCCCCACACTGGCCCAGAGATGATACACGATCCAGCAGGACAGGACACAGTCCACACCAACACACTAGGGCTAGCATCCAACACAGAACGACTTAACACTGAACATGCCTGTTCACACATGGTGTCGGGCCACCTGCACAGACACTGAACACGACACTGTTCACATACATATACACGGAACACATATATCAAGCATGTAGGAAAACCAAACCCTAGAGTGAAGGAATACCAACTTCCTCTTGCAGAGGAACTCGTGTGTGTGTGTGTGTGTGCAATAACGGTATTGAGATAATATTTTATCCTGGTCTAGTGGTATATGCGATAACTATATATGCATATAATTATTGTGTGTGTAGAGGAGGGGGTATATACATTGTGTCTGGTGCCCACAACAACACCCCTAGAAGGACTAGAGGGCAGCTCTTGCACACTACTTTCTAAATTGACCAAACGTGTTGGTGGTACAATATTTCAGCATGTGGGTCCCTATTTTAATTTTGCCTAAAGCAACCTTGTTAATAATGCAATGTTACTTCTCTTATAACTCTGACTCTTAACATAATCACACTGATGAAGTTATTTACAGTATAATACCATTATTGATTTACAGCATTTGGCACCCAAAGGGCAACTTGAAGTGCTTTTACGAACCTAAGTAACTTTAGGGCATGTGGTGACGTGGATGAACCACATTCCTCACAAGACACAGATAGTTCTAATCATAAATTCACATTATTGTTTAAAAGATAAAATGATAACTAGACAGGAATTAAAAGGTACATTATGTAATAAACGTTATTTCCCAATTCAGGTTTTGTGCAATGTTTCAATGCTCAAGAACTGTCATCATTATAATTAATATATATATGATTTTCTTAGTCCACAGTAATAATCTGTATCTAAGTTCTCACAAGTTTCTAATCATTAGATTAGTTTTAAAGTCCATGAAACAATAATAAAGCTCCTAATATTTCCTTTTCAGATACAACGGACTGTGTGGAACAGATTGTAGTTGTTTATCTTATCTAAACTATTTACATGTGTGCAAGCTTAATATTAGTAAGACTCAACAGAGATGTACTGTACAGTCTCCATGCAAAGAGTGCCCTTGTTGAACTTAAAGGAATAGTGTCAAAATCTTTGAGCCCCATTTACTACGTTGAAGGAATGGAGAGTGAGAAGCTGTGTTTCATACTTACTTGCTGGGCCTCATTCCAGTATTGAGTCTTCACAAAGTTGGCGTGTGCCAGCAGCTTGACTCTCTCTGCATGTACATCTCCCATAGAGATGAATGTGTGCACAGAAAGAGTCTAGCTGTTGGTGCATGCCAACTTTGTAGGGACACAGAGATGGAACTAGGCACCAGGTGAGTATGAAACACAGCTCCTTATTCCCCGTTTCCTCATCTTAGAACTCCATAATGTCTTTATGGGCCTGAAAGATAATGAGAAGTTCTCTTGATCTCTAAAGCCTCAGGCTGATAGTGTTCAACTAGCCTTACAGATAAGATTACTATTGGTCAGAATGCATCTAATCAATGACTAAACTGGCAAATCAGAGAGATGGTTTTGACCAAATAATGTAAACCATTAATAGACGTGTGCATTGATTGGCCATTGCACATAATTGGCCAGTTTGCATTGCATGTGTAGTTTCAGCTGACAATGGCTGAAGAAACCAAAACTGACAGATCACATTTTTGGAACATAATAATCTGCCATTGTCCGTTAAGAACATATAATTTTCAAACTATGAAAATTATGGTCAAAATCGGCCATTCTGGAGTCAGGAAGGATTTCTATTCCCTTAAATGGAGAAAATTGGCTTCTACCTAATTGGGTATTATTTTCCTTCCTCTAAATCAACATGGGGGGAGGGTTAATAGGCTGAACTGGATGTACATATGCCTTATTTTGGCCTAACATACTATATTTTTACCCTAAGCCATTATGTTACCCTAGATCTGTTTGTCTTATACAAACAGCCCATAAGGATAAGGGGTAATTGAATAGAATGGGGCAGTTACCTTTTTTTACAGATAAATAGCTTCGCTTCACTATGATTATTGTGGCTCCCATGGTAATAATAATATTAGTCCTTATTTTTATAGTACCAACTTATTTGGAGAATTAACCACATTTGTACTTGCAAACACAATAAATTAAAAAACGCAATCCTAGGCAGACGGCCGCGGTTTGTCCGCGCGAAATCTCGCGTGGCAAACAAACCGCGGCATGCTCTATTTCTCTGCGGGGCTCGCAGAGCCCTGCACAGAAACATCACTGCCCGGCCGCCGGCTCCGGTCTGCGCATGCACCGGCTGCCCGGCAAGCCGGCACATCAAACAGCCGGAGCCGCGGACGCAGGTGAGTACGTGCTGCTCTCTGCAGGCGGTCGGGTCCCGCAGCGGGAATCATCGCAGCCGTATCCGACCCGCCCGTCTGCAGGCGGCCTTACTGGGGTTTAACTCCTTATGATGAGCAGAAATGAGGTCCTATCTACTACATTGCTACACTGAAGCAAAAAGCAATAGAAGAGGAGCGCTCAAACATTTCTTCCGCGTATACAAGTGGCAGTCTCCATAGAAATTTATAGCGAGTGAGACAAACGTAGACTTGTATGATATGTACATAGATAGGCATGCTCCCTCAACTGTTTATATCAAGCTCCATAGACTTTTATAAAAACAGATCTGCCAATTTTCTTCTCCTACTGTTGTCTTGCTGCAAAGGGGGACAAAAGACCCACAATCTGCAGATTAGTTAGGGTGCAGGTGGTCAGACTCCACCAATCTGGCATATGAGGTATATTCTATGAATATGTCATAAATATTTGTCACTGGAATACCCCTTTAAGGCCATAATCCAGCTCAAATTGTGTTTTCTGGCTTGAGCATAGCTGTTTTCTCCATTTGTAGCCTGCGAGTGTGAGTGCTGAAAAGCAATCAGTGTCCACATATACAAAGCTGCGAGCGACCTATCCACACATGGAGTAATTGCTATCTAAAATGCCTCTACTAAATGCTAAAGTAATAAAGTAAATATTATGTATTCTACTATTTTGTGTTTCTTTTTCTATTGATCATCATCAAAAACCCTAATTAAATCCTGTGCAATGTTGTTACAGAATAAGGCTGTATTTACAAGGCCGATAGAGGGACGCACCAAAATAGGTCTACCTTCAGTTTTTCCGACTCGCTCTATCAGTGCGAGAGGAAAGTCACCAATGTAAATTAACTGATTGGAAATAATGGGCTAGTACAACGCGTAAGCTCTGTGCTTCGTGTAATCACACAGTTCTCAAGCGTTTTTCATGCCTATGTAGTAAATACAGCTTAAGGGCTTAGTCACACGGGCGCATCGGCACCCGTACACAGGTGCCGATGCGCCCGTGTGACTGAGCCCTTACTGCAGGAAGAAGACGGCTGTACTTCAAGACGGACAACTCCCCACAGCGCTGAAGAAAGAACACATGACCGCAATGAAGCCAGTCACTTGTTCTTTCTCCCGGCGCTGCAGAGAGACGTCCGTCCTGAAGTGCGGCCGTCTTCTACCTGCAGTAACATGGGCGCCCGTGTGACTAAGCCCTCATACAGGAAAATTCCAGGAGGTTACATTTTATTTATACCATGGATTTTTTATATGTCTCCAAGTGACCCTCCTAGGTGATGACACAAAGGTTCAAATTCTTAGTTTCGAAAATAGAAAACACGTGAAATAAAACTTAGGTAATGAAGTAATTTATTGTCGAAAGTACTTTGCACATTGGAATGTTTTATATAGTTTTTTTAATCATTATCTTTTTTTATTAGCACTAACTTTGCACCAATTTCTCTTTACTTTATCCTATTGTCCCTTTTCTGCACTCTCCTTATCTGTCTTGCCATTTATACAGGGTTACTATAATAGAAATAGACACTTTCACAGTTTTATACATACCAGAGTATTATTGATGTAGCCCAAATCCTTACATGGGTTGTAGAATATATTTCTTTACGTTTGTATCTGTGAGTGTTTCTACGAACACGATCCAGTCGTTCTTCTACTACAGATGTCTACCGGAACTGGTCCCTTTGCATAAACAACCAGTGTTCAAATATTTTTTGCTCCACGGGCGCTCTCATGATGCTGCGAAAACTTTCACCCCAACTCTATGATACTACGCTAATTGCGTTTCTACCTGTTTTACGATTTTGGTTCTACATATCATTGAAGGTGCTTGTTTCTTTTATAGTAACCCTGTATAACAGAAGAACCATGTTAAGTTTAAAGTGCAGCTATTAGATCATTTCAACTATACATTTAGGCAGCCTAGTGCCTAGTGGTTAGTTAGCGATGTTGCCTTGGTTCAAATCCGACAGAGGGGAGTCTCAAACTTTGACAAAGTCAGCAGACCATTTCTAGTTTTGCTATGATGCTTCTAATTATTACTTATATTCATGCTTAAGTATATAATTAACACATAAAGCACTTAATGATTTTTGTATCTCAAACAAATCTCATATACCTTTAGGGCTTAGTCACACGTGTGCTTTGGCGCCCATGTGACTGAGAACTTACTGCAGGAAGAAGACGGCCGCACTTCAGGACAGACGACTCCCCGCAGCGCCATAGAAAGAACACATGACTGGCAATGAAGCCAGTCACGTGTTCTTTCTTCCGGCGCTGCAGAGAGACGTCCGTCCCGAAGCGCGGACGTCTTCTTCCTGCAGTAACACGGGCGCCGATGCGTCCGTGTGACTAAGCCCTTATGCTATACAACAAATACCTTCTGCTTGTGTATTGTACACTTTAAGGTGGTTGTTGTAATATTTGTCGTTGTAATCATATATTTGTAAAAGACGCTCTAAGCCCATCTATCAACGGCTGCGACGGAATATCGCTAGCGATATTCTGCCATGGGGAAGGAAGGGGGAGAACTGTAATGTCTCCGCAATGAGCCTATCTAATTGATAGGTTTGCCATGGAGAATCACGGCATGCCACGATTTTAATCACGTGAGCGGAGAATCGCTATGATTCTCCGCTCGTGGACGTCAGGCTATGCCTTCCATATGGAAAACGTGTCATGCGAGCTCTGTGGGTGATTTATTGCCACGGATCTCGCTATGACATCTCGCCCGTAGACAGGCAGCCTAAGGGTTGTTTCACACAAGCGATAAAATCTCGTGACTTTCGCACGATGCAAGAGGGAGTAAAAAAGCAGATATATGAAACCAGTGATTTACAACGATTACCTTCACATTTGCAATGTTTTCACTCATGTGATCTGGAGTGGGAAAAAAATTGCAGCATGTCCTATCTTTTTGCGATTTTTTTAATCTCCCATGTTTCACTATGGAGGCTTTTTTTTATTGCATTGCAAAGCATGAACTTACGATTTTTGTGAGCTGCGATGCGTTTTTAACATTAGAAAGTTCTATTGGATTCCACTGTAAAAATCGCGGGAAATCATGTGTGAAAAATACGCAAGAAATTCATGAGCGGCAGCGATGTTTTAGTAAGAAAAAAAAAGCATGATTTTGCCACAATTTTCTCGGGGCAAATTTCACGATCGCCTGTGTGGAACTAGCCGAAGATTACTTGCGTTTGCTGCATTTGCTAAACAGTCAGCAAATTGGTCAGATGACTGCCTGAAAAGCATCATTACTAGAGATGAGCGAACGCGTTCGTCCGAGCTTGATATTCGTGCGAATATTAGGGTGTTCGGGATGTTCGTTATTCGTAACGAACACCATGCGGTGTTCTGGTTACTTTCACTTCCTTCCCTGAGACGTTAGCGCGCTTTTCTGGCCAATTGAAAGACAGGGAAGGCATTACAACTTCCCCCTGCAACGTTTAAGCCCTATACCACCCCCCTGCTGTGAGTGGCTGGCGAGATCAGGTGTTCGCCTAATATAAAAGTCGGCCCCTCCCGCGGCTCGCCTCAGATGCCTGGTGAGTTAGATGAGGGACAGTGCTGTTTATACCGGAGCTGCTGTAGGGAAAGAATTGGTAGTTAGTGTAGGCTTCAAGACCCCCCAAAGGTCCTTATTAGGGCCACTGATAGCTGTGTGTTGGCTGCTGTTAGCAGTGGCATTTTTTTTTTCTCAAAATCGGCTCTGCAGAGCGTTGCACCTGGCATTAGGGACAGAAGTGCTGCATAGGCAGGGAGAGTGTTAGGAGTGAGTGTAGCCTTCAAGAACCTCAATGGTCCTTTCTAGGGCCATATTTATCCGTGTGCAGTACTGTCCAGGCTGCTGTTAGCTGTGCTGCATTTTTTTTGGGCTTCTCAAAATCGCCTCTGCAGAGCATTCCACCCTCCATTGATACTGCAGGGAAAGAATTGTATAGGCAGGGCCACAACACAGTTATTATTCATAGAATATACGCAGTGCTGCCTTTTGGTGGAAAAACAAGTGAAAACAAATCTATTTGTCCAGCCTCTGTCCGTCCTTACGGGCGGTGGACATGTGTGAGCTGCGTGAAAAACATTGCTAAATCATACGCACCCAGCTACGCTTTACTGCTGGCTTCGCCATTTGCTTTCCTTAATTGGGAAAAAAAATACCTGCTCTGCCAGAGTTATAATAACTCTGCTACCCTCACGTTCTGTGACACATTAGCAGGGACACAGCACAGTTATTAAACTTCTCATGTTCATTGAATATACGCAGTGCTGCCTTTTGGTGGAAAAACAAGTGAAAACAAATCTATTTGTCCAGCCTCTGTCCGTCCTTACGGGCGGTGGAGACGTGTGAGCTGTGTGAAAAACATTGCTAAATCATACGCACCCAGCTACGCTTTACTGCTGGCTTCGCCATTTGCTTTCCTTAATTGGGAAAAAAAATACCTGCTCTGCCAGAGTTATAATAACTCTGCTACCCTCACGCTCTGTGACACATTAGCAGGGACACAGCACAGTTATTAAACTTCTCATGTTCATTGAATATACGCAGTGCTGCCTTTTGGTGGAAAAACAAGTGGAAACAAATCTATTTGTCCAGCCTCTGTCCGTCCTTACGGGCGGTGGACACGTGTGAGCTGCGTGAAAAACATTGCTAAATCATACGCACCCAGCTACGCTTTACTGCTGGCTTCGCCATTTGCTTTCCTTAATTGGGAAAAAAAATACCTGCTCTGCCAGAGTTATAATAACTCTGCTACCCTCACGTTCTGTGACACATTAGCAGGGACACAGCACAGTTATTAAACTTCTCATGTTCATTGAATATACGCAGTGCTGCCTTTTGGTGGAAAAACAAGTGAAAACAAATCTATTTGTCCAGCCTCTGTCCGTCCTTACGGGCGGTGGACACGTGTGAGCTGCGTGAAAAACATTGCTAAATCATACGCACCCAGCTACGCTTTACTGCTGGCTTCGCCATTTGCTTTCCTTAATTGGGAAAAAAAATACCTGCTCTGCCAGAGTTATAATAACTCTGCTACCCTCACGTTCTGTGACACATTAGCAGGGACACAGCACAGTTATTAAACTTCTCATGTTCATTGAATATACGCAGTGCTGCCTTTTGGTGAAAAAACAAGTGGAAACAAATCTATTTGTCCAGCCTCTGTCCGTCCTTACGGGCGGTGGACACGTGTGAGCTGCGTGAAAAACATTGCTAAATCATACGCACCCAGCTACGCTTTACTGCTGGCTTCGCCATTTGCTTTCCTTAATTGGGAAAAAAAATACCTGCTCTGCCAGAGTTATAATAACTCTGCTACCCTCACGTTCTGTGACACATTAGCAGGGACACAGCACAGTTATTAAACTTCTCATGTTCATTGAATATACGCAGTGCTGCCTTTTGGTGGAAAAACAAGTGAAAACAAATCTATTTGTCCAGCCTCTGTCCGTCCTTACGGGCGGTGGACACGTGTGAGCTGCGTGAAAAACATTGCTAAATCATACGCACCCAGCTACGCTTTACTGCTGGCTTCGCCATTTGCTTTCCTTAATTGGGAAAAAAAATACCTGCTCTGCCAGAGTTATAATAACTCTGCTACCCTCACGTTCTGTGACACATTAGCAGGGACACAGCACAGTTATTAAACTTCTCATGTTCATTGAATATACGCAGTGCTGCCTTTTGGTGAAAAAACAAGTGGAAACAAATCTATTTGTCCAGCCTCTGTCCGTCCTTACGGGCGGTGGACACGTGTGAGCTGTGTGAAAAACATTGCTAAATCATACGCACCCAGCTACGCTTTACTGCTGGCTTCGCCATTTGCTTTCCTTAATTGGGAAAAAAAATACCTGCTCTGCCAGAGTTATAATAACTCTGCTACCCTCACGTTCTGTGACACATTAGCAGGGACACAGCACAGTTATTAAACTTCTCATGTTCATTGAATATACGCAGTGCTGCCTTTTGGTGGAAAAACAAGTGAAAACAAATCTATTTGTCCAGCCTCTGTCCGTCCTTACGGGCGGTGGACACGTGTGAGCTGCGTGAAAAACATTGCTAAATCATACGCACCCAGCTACGCTTTACTGCTGGCTTCGCCATTTGCTTTCCTTAATTGGGAAAAAAAATACCTGCTCTGCCAGAGTTATAATAACTCTGCTACCCTCACGTTCTGTGACACATTAGCAGGGACACAGCACAGTTATTAAACTTCTCATGTTCATTGAATATACGCAGTGCTGCCTTTTGGTGAAAAAACAAGTGGAAACAAATCTATTTGTCCAGCCTCTGTCCGTCCTTACGGGCGGTGGACACGTGTGAGCTGCGTGAAAAACATTGCTAAATCATACGCACCCAGCTACGCTTTACTGCTGGCTTCGCCATTTGCTTTCCTTAATTGGGAAAAAAAATACCTGCTCTGCCAGAGTTATAATAACTCTGCTACCCTCACGTTCTGTGACACATTAGCAGGGACACAGCACAGTTATTAAACTTAGATTATTCATTCACTAGAGGCAGTGGGGCCTTTCGTTTTCCAAAAAGGGAAAAAATTATATTTGGCCTGCAGTCTTGCGCCAATTTATTTCCTGCCTGTGAAATCAAATCACTGGTAATACAGCATGCTGAGGGGTAGGGGTAGGCCTAGAGGACGTGGACGCGGCCGAGGACGCGGAGGGCCAAGTCAGGGTGTGGGCACAGGCCGAGCTCCTGATCCCGGTGTGTCGCAGCCGACTGCTGCGCGATTAGGAGAGAGGCACGTTTCTGGCGTCCCCACATTCATCGCCCAATTAATGGGTCCACGCGGGAGACGGTTATTAGAAAATGAGCAGTGTGAGCAGGTCCTGTCCTGGATGGCAGAAAGTGCTTCGAGCAACCTATCGTCAACACGCAGTTCTGCGCCGTCCACTGCTGCAAATCCGAATCCTCTGTCTGCTGCTCCTCCTTCCTCCCAGCCTCCTCACTCCACTACAATGACACCTGCTCAGGAGCGGGAACACTCCCAGGAACTGTTCTCGGGCCCCTGCTTAGATTGGGCAGCAGCGGTTCCTCTCCCACCAGAGGAGTTTATCGTCACTGATGCCCAACCATTCGAAAGTTCCCGGGGTCCGAGGGAAGAGGCTGGGGACTTCCGCCAACTGTCTCAACAACTTTCTGTGGGTGAGGAGGACGATGACGATCAGACACAGTTGTCTTGCAGTGAGGTAGTAGTAAGGGCAGTAAGTCCAAGGGAGCAGCGCACAGAGGATTCGGAGGAAGAGCAGCAGGACGATGAGGTGACTGACCCCACCTGGTGTGCAACGCTTACTCAGGAGGACAGGTCTTCAGAGGGGGAGTCAAGGGCATCAGCAGGGCAGGTTGCAAGAGGCAGTGCGGTGGCCAGGGCCAGGGGTAGAGGCAGGGCCAGACCGAATAATCCACCAAGTGTTTCCCAAAGCGCCCCCTCGCGCCATGCCACCCTGCAGAGGCCGAGGTGCTCTAAGGTCTGGCAGTTTTTCACAGAGACGCCTGACGACCGACGAACAGTGGTGTGCAACCTTTGTTGCGCAAAGCTCAGCCGGGGAGCCAACACCAACAGCCTCACCACCACCACCATGCGCAGACATATGATGGCCAAGCACCCCACAAGGTGGGACGAAGGCCGTTCACCGCCTCCGGTTTGCACCCCTGCCTCTCCCCCTGTGCCCCAACCTGCCACTGAGATGCAACCCCGCTCTCAGGACACAGGCACTACCGCCTCATGGCCTGCACCCACACCCTCATCTCCGCTGTCCTCGGCCCCATCCAGCAGTGTAGTTCAGCGCACCGTTCAGCCGTCGCTTGCGCAAGTGTTCGAGCGCAAGCGCGAGTACGCCGCCACGCACCCGCACGCTCAAACGTTAACCGTCCGCATAGCAAAATTCATCAGCCTTGAGATGCTGCCGTATAGGGTTGTGGAAACTGAGTCCTTCAAAAGTATCATGGAGGCGGCGGCCCCGCGCTACTCAGTTCCCAGTCGCCACTACTTTTCCCGATGTGCCGTCCCAGCCCTGCACGACCACGTCTCCCGCAACATTGTGCGCGCCCTCACCAACGCGGTTACTGCCACAGTCCACTTAACTACGGATACGTGGACAAGCACAGGCGGGCAGGGCCACTACATCTCCCTGACGGCACATTGGGTGAATTTAGTGGAGGCTGGGACAGAGTCAGAGCCTGGGACCGCTCACGTCCTACCCACCCCCAGAATTGCGGGCCCCAGCTCGGTGCTGGTATCTGCGGAGGTGTATGCTTCCTCCACTAAAGCACCCTCCTCCTCCTCCTCCTCTGTCTCGCAATCAAGATGTGTTAGCAGCAGCATGTCGCCAGCAGTCGGTGTCGCGCGGTGTGGCAGCACAGCGGTGGGCAAGCGTCAGCAGGCCGTGCTGAAACTACTCAGCTTAGGCGATAAGAGGCACACGGCCCACGAACTGCTGCAGGGTCTGACAGAGCAGACCGACCGCTGGCTTGCGCCGCTGAGCCTCCAACCGGGCATGGTCGTGTGTGACAACGGGCGTAACCTGGTGGCGGCTCTGCAGCTTGGCAGCCTCACGCACGTGCCATGCCTGGCCCACGTCTTTAATTTGGTGGTTCAGCGGTTTCTGAAAAGCTACCCACGCTTGTCAGATCTGCTCGTAAAGGCGCGCCGGCTCTGCGCACATTTCCGCAAGTCCCACACGGACGCTGCCACCCTGCGCACCCTGCAACATCACTTTAAGCTGCCAGTGCACCGACTGCTGTGCGACGTGCCCACACGGTGGAACTCTACGCTCCACATGTTGGCCAGGCTCTATGAACAACGTAGAGCTATAGTCGAATACCAACTCCAACATGGGCGGCGCAGTGGGAGTCAGCCTCCTCAATTCCTTTCAGAAGAGTGGGCCTGGTTGGCAGACATCTGCATGTCCTTGGTAATTTTGAGGAGTCTACCCAGGTGGTGAGCGGCGATGCTACAATCATTAGCGTCACCATTCCTCTGCTATGCATCTTGAGAAATTCCCTGCAAACCATAAAGGCAGCTGCTTTGCGCTCAGAAACGGGGGCGGGGGAAGACAGTATGCCGCTGGATAGTCAGGGCACCCTCCGTCTATTTCTCAGCGCGTACAGGAGGAGGAGGAGGAGCATGAGGAGGATGAGGAGGAGGGGGAAGAGACAGCTTGGGCCGCTGCTGATGGTACACCGGCTGATTGCCTGTCATCCTTTCAGCGTGTATGGCCTGAGGAGGAGGAGGAGGAGGAGGAGGAGGAGGATCCTGAAAGTGATCTTCCTAGTGAAGACAGCCATGTGTTGCGTACAGGTACCCTGGCACACATGGCTGACTTCATGTTAGGATGCCTTTCTCGTGACCCTCGCGTTGCACGCATTCTGGCCACTACGGATTACTGGGTGTACACACTGCTCGATCCACGGTATAAGGAGAACCTGCCCACTCTGATTCCCGAAGAGGAAAGGGGTTCGAGAGTGTTGCTATACCACAGGACCCTTGCGGACAAGCTGATGGTAAAATTCCCAGCCGACAGCGCTAGTGGCAGAAGGCGCAGTACCGAGGGCAAGGTAGCAGGGGATGTGCGTAGATCGAGCAGCATGTACATCCCAGGCAGTGCAACAGTCTTTAAGGGCCTGGCCAGCTTTATGGCTCCCCACCAAGACTGTGTCACCGCTCCCCAGTCACGGCTGAGTCGGCGGGAGCACTGTAAAAGGATGGTGAGGGAGTACGTAGCGGATCGCACGACCATCCTTGGTGACGCCTCTGCCCCCTACAACTACTGGGTGTCGAAGCTGGACATGTGGCCTGAACTAGCGCTGTATGCCCTGGAGGTGCTTGCTTGTCCTGCGGCTAGCGTGTTGTCGGAGAGGGTGTTTAGTGCGGCTGGGGGAATCATCACAGATAAGCGTAGCCGCTTGTCAACCGACAGTGCCGACAGGCTAACACTCATCAAGATGAACAAAGGCTGGATTTCCCCAGACTTCTGTTCTCCACCAGCGGACAGCAGCGATACGTAAGCAATACGTAGGCTGCACCCGCGGATGGAAGCTACGTTCTCTCTCACCATCCAAAACGGGGACATTTCTGCTTCATCAATCTGTGTCTAATATTCCTCCTCCTCCTGCTCCTCCTCCTGAAACCTCACGTAATCACGCTGAACGGGCAATTTTTCTTAGGGCCACAAGGCTCACTCAAATAATTTTTCAGAACAATTTTTATAAGTTTCAATGCGCTTAAAAGCATTGGAACTTTAACTTGAACCAATTTTTCGTTACACTGGGCTGCCTCCAGGCCTAGTTACCACTTAAGCCACATTAACCAAAGCGATTAATGGGTTTCACCTGCCCTCTTGGCTGGCCATGGCCAATTTTTGGGATGTACATTAGTACTGTTGATACAGCAATTTTTGTGGGCCCTCGCCTACAGTGTAATCAAATTAATTTTTAGCCCACCTGCATTACAGCTGACGTTACCTCAGCTGTGTTGGGCAATGCAATGGGATATTTTTATGTACCGCCGGTGGGTTCCAGGGAGCCACCCATGCTGTAGGTGAACACTGAGTTTTTAATACATCTGTACACTTCTAAAGAACCCGTCTGACTGGGGCATGCAGTGTGGGCCGAAGCCCACCTGTATTACGCACGACATTACTACCTCAGCTGTGTTGGGCAATGCAATGGGATATTTCTATGTACCGCCGGTGGCTTCCTGGCACCCACCCAGGCAGTGGGTCCACAGGGAGTTTAACCTACATGTGTCCACTTGTAAAGAACCCCAGTCTGACTGGGGCATGCAGTGTGGGCCGAAGCCCACCTGCTTTAAGCACGACATTACTACCTCAGCTGTGTTGGGCAATGCAATGGGATATTTCTATGTACCGCCGGTGGCTTCCTGGCACCCACCCAGGCAGTGGGTCCACAGGGAGTTTAACCTACATGTGTCCACTTGTAAAGAACCCCAGTCTGACTGGGGCATGCAGTGTGGGCCGAAGCCCACCTGCATTAAGCACGACATTACTACCTCAGCTGTGTTGGGCAATGCAATGGGATATTTTTGTGTACCGCCGGTGGGTTCCAGGGAGCCACCCATGCTGTAGGTGCACACTGAGTTTTTAATACATCTGTACACTTCTAAAGAACCCGTCTGACTGGGGCATGCAGTGTGGGCCGAAGCCCACCTGTATTACGCACGACATTACTACCTCAGCTGTGTTGGGCAATGCAATGGGATATTTCTATGTACCGCCGGTGGCTTCCTGGCACCCACCCAGGCAGTGGGTCCACAGGGAGTTTAACCTACATGTGTCCACTTGTAAAGAACCCCAGTCTGACTGGGGCATGCAGTGTGGGCCGAAGCCCACCTGTATTACGCACGACATTACTACCTCAGCTGTGTTGGGCAATGCAATGGGATATTTCTGTGTACCGCCGGTGGGTTCCAGGGAGCCACCCATGCTGTGGGTCGACAGGGACTTCACAATAGGGAGTTGTACCTGCCTGTGTCTATGAATTAAAAAGCCCGGTCTGACTGGGGCATGCAGACACCTTGACAGAATGAATAGTGTGTGGCACATAGGTTCCCCATTGCTATGCCCACGTGTGCAGCTCCTGATGGCGGTGGCACAGGATTCTATTTCTCATTGCTTCTGTACAGCATTGTGGGCTATCGCTCCGCCACTTTTAAAGAGGGTCGCTGCCTAGCCGTGCCAACCTCTGCAGTGTGTGCCTGCGGTCCCTCGTCATGGCAGACGCAATTCTAAATAGACATTAGCGTGGTGTGGCATGAGGGCAGCTGAAGGCTGCCCAGGGACACTTTGGTGTGCGCTGTGGGGGGGGAGGGGGGGCGGTTGGGCAGCATGTAACTCAGGAGAAGTGTCAGTGGAGTGTCATGCAGGCAGTGATTGTGCTTTGTTGGAGGTAGTGTGGTGCTTAGCAAAGGTATGCCATGCTAATGAGGGCTTTTCAGAAGTAAAAGTTGTTGGGAGGGGGGGGGGGCCCACTCTTGCCGGTATTGTGGCTTAATAGTGGGACCTGTGAACTTGAGATGCAGCCCAACACGTAGCCCCTCGCCTGCCCTATCCGTCACTGTGTCATTCCCATCACTTTCCTGAATTGCCCAGATTTTCACACATGAAAACCTTAGCGAGCATCGGCGAAATACAAAAATGTTCTGGTCGCCCATTGACTTCAATGGGGTTCGTTGTTCGAAACGAACCCTCGAGCATCACGGGAAGTTCGTTCCGAATAACGAACACCCGAACATTTTGGTGTTCGCTCATCTCTAATCATTACCAGTGTGTGTCACTAAAGGATTTCAATGCTCAGCAAGGCCGGTGGTGTGTATTGGCATGTATCTTCTACACCCTTCTTTACAAGATTGGCATAAAACTCACACAGTAAAAAATCTTACAGTGATAAGAAATAAGACATGAGAAAACTGTTACAGCCATCTTTAATAAGACTTGGTTAAAAAATAGGGTGAGGCAAAAGTAGGACAAACTCATTTAACTGGTTTAATACTAAGAAAATTGAGGTGCTTTTTTTGTGAAGACGACTTTTTGGCAGCCATTTTGAACTCCGCCATAGTGAATTCAGCTCAAGGTTTTCAAATGCGAAGAGGGTCATGTGACATATCAATCTTGGCTGGAATTTACTCAGAAACACACTGGAAGTGTCAGTTTGACAGTTTTGCCCTACATTTACTTATGTAGGAATTAAGCAAGTGCAAAGTTTGTAAACTGTGTCTGATATTCAGGCCTTTTTTCAGTGACTGATCACTTAAAGGGGTTGTCTCACGCCGAAACGTTTTTTTTTTTTATTCAATAGGCCCCCAGTTCGGCGCGAGACAAACCCAAGGGATGGGTTAAAAAAAAAAAGTTTATTACTTACCTTTACCAAGATGGCCACCGGGATCTTCACCCACGTTGCACCGCGGGTCTTCTCCCATGGTGCACCGTGGGCTCTGTGCGGTCCATTGCCGATTCCAGCCTCCTGATTGACTGGAATCGGCACACGTGACGGGGCGGAGCTACGAGGACCAGCTCTCCGGCACGAGCGGCCCCATTCACCAGGGAGAAGACCGGACTGCGCAAGCGCGTCTAAAAACGCCAGAAGACAGCGAATTTAGACGGATCCATGGCGACGGGGACGCTAGCAACGGAGCAGGTAAGTGAATAACTTCTGTATGGCTCATAATTAATGCACGATGTATATTACAAAGTGCATTAATATGGCCATACAGAAGTGCTGAACCCCACTTGATTTCATGAGACAACCACTTTAAGGCGAGAAGTACCTTCAGATGTTACAGGATACCAAATTCCATGCTGTGCTTGAAAGAAACATGGGAATTCATTGTTCTTATTAACAGGATCGCACACCTCCGCAATCTGCACAGAATATGAGGGAGGCTGAGAAACATCATAATCCGAACAGAAAACTCTATACAGTGATTGTACATTATAACTAGTAATTATAACACACAACTGATTAGGAGTTAAGAAATTATGTATATTATAGCCTGTGAAAAACAATAAACCTATAACATACAGGTTATTCGCTATCAGTATAATAACTATACATAGAATACAATGGCTGCTATAAACATAGCAGCTGTATATTAGAATACACTGGTTTCTTATAGTATGTGGTTATTAAACATTATAATACACATTACTAGCACATTGTATACTGTGGGTTATTATGCCATTACAGTTATAATTTACAGGTTACTATAGTACAAAGTCCATACATTATAGATTATATGGTATTACAATGGACATCACTGATTGAATACACAGCTTATTGTAATCTTATTATGTACAATTTTGTATTTTAATGCTATAATACTCAGGCTATTATATTACTATAGAATCCGTGGAAAAAATGACTTCACTTCTGTTGCAATCAGGAACTGGAGCCGGGGTGATGTCACAATGTCAGCTGCTCTCCATGTGACTGCACTTTCGGTGCATGCGCCCTCTTATCTGACACCGAGTACCAATGAATGCCTTTGCTCCAGACATATGGCAGATTTTTTATTCACTTTTACAACTTATGATTTGCAGTGAATGTAATAAACAATGGCATACAAGCTGATCATGGATTGCACATTAATTTACAAATGACAATAATAATTAGTAATATATTATACCGACAATATCAATTGTTGGTAATTTAATTAGAAAAACATGTCTTATTTTTCTGTATAGTCAACCCTAAACATCACTATTATCAGAACTAAGTAACATACTTTACAGACAACTAAACTCAATAACCAACAATTAAAACCATCTGAGCTGTGGTTTATTAAGTGGGTGGCAATCCTAGTTGTTCCCTTTCTCATCACTATGTCACTGACAGCAACATTTTCTTCCTACCCACCCCTTCTAATTTCAGCAACTTTCTCCCCCTTCACAACTCTCCCTCATTGGAAGCAGCAAACTGGCAGCCACACATTTCCCATTCTCACCCCTCCCAAACTGGCAGGAACACAAGTCATGTTGGCAATGGGAGTGAGAGTATCAGATCTCTCATAATTTCACTCCTTCTGTGAAAAAATCCATATGTGACAATGAAAAGAGCAAATATGTGATTGATGTGTGTGCATGTATGGGGGGGGGGGGTGAAAAATTTCCTGTGAAAGGGAGATATATAGGAGAATCACAAATCTTCCCTGCTGTGGGCTGGTTTTCCCTCTCCCTCCCTCTCTCCTCTGCACACACTGTCTAAAAAGTGACAGCTGTAAATTCAGTATTCCCTACTCCACTTCAAAGGTCGGTAACACCAGTTATAAAGGGACAACGAACATACCAAGAATCATAACTTTAAAATGACATGAAATGCACATTGGTAGCCCTGATAGAACCGAAGCTTCAGCCATTTAAAGTACAATGAGCTCTGTCCATCCAAAACTGTAAGTTATTTTTTTTCTGCAGAATAAACAGATTCCTAAATCTCTGGCAATTTAAAATAAAAGTTCAGCAAAAATGCCACTAGCCACAGTTACCTGAAGACACCGCATTTCAAGTGAAATATGTTGGACAGGCTTATATTTAGCTTTTAAATAGCAAATCTAACTAGGAATCCAATCTACTGGATGTGCTGCAGTCATCCCTTATTGATCATTAACTCGGATCAGTAATAAAGCAAGACCTGTTCTTGCCCAGTACAGATTGCCTAGCAATAAAGTCAAATATTGACAATACAGTGTCATAAAACACAAAAAAGCAGAATGTAATAATCAGGCAACAAATAGATTATTTACGGTAAATAGATTCTAGTTATCCAGGTTTTTAAACATTTATGGTCTTTGCACATATGACATAGCCTTTAGATGAATTAAAGAGGTATTCCCACCACAGCAGGTTATTCCCTATTAACAGGATAGGGAATGACTTGCTGATTGGTGGGGTTACAGGCACTAAGAGCTCCACAATCTTGAGATTGCAACCCTAATTAGTTCCAAAGTGTGGACAGCGGACACACATGGACATCTCCGCTCCATTCACTTCAATGGGACTGCCGTAGCTAGCTGGGTTCAAGCAAATGGAGTGCAGGTGTGCATGCGTGTCTTACATTGTCCACATTTCAGCACATACTAGGGCTGCAATCTCGGGATCAGATTATGATCAAACTGTGCCTAGTATTGTACTTTACTACAGCTTAAACCCATTGAAGACGCAAAATGGGAATACTTTAGCTGCTACTAAAAATACTGAGCGGTGCTGGAGCGCCATGGTCCAATTAAACAGCTTATCGGTAGGGGTGCCCAGAATTAGGCTCCCACTGACCATATATTAATGGCTATCAATCTTAAATAACAACTGTTTTAACTATAACAGCGATAATGTCAAGTGTGCAGAGCATAATCCTAATGAACATTTTTTGGATAATTGCACAAGTAATCCAGGTACAGTAAGTAGAGCAATACTTATACAATTTATCCATAAAGCTCTGTAAAGAGCTAAACCTCTCTATATCTCCCCCCTCATCACTTTTTACCACCCTACCTATGTTCTCCAGTTTGCTATTTGACCTTAGACTAAATTCTGCCATAGTCTGAACCTCCCACTCCAATCTTAGACATCTCTAAAGCTGCACTCGTTCTCTGGAATGCACTACCCCAAACAATCAGGTTAATGATGAATACCTTCTTTAGGGAGGCTTATCATACCCCCTAATCTTACTCTTTCCCATCTATCCTGCCTCTGTTCTACAATCACAACTTGATAACATTATCCCCCACACCCCATATACTTCATATTTATACATATATAGATATTGGCTGGTACCTGGCTCATATAACTTTATGCATATTACCCTAGTTATATAAGATGGATGGACCATTGTACAGAACAAGCACTGCTTCCTCTTGTGCCAGCCCTATTTCCTCATAGGTTGTAAGCTTTTCCGAGCTGGGTTCTCGATGTTCAAATTGTTTATTAGTTTATTCTTATATGTAATTATGTAATGTCTGTTTTTGTCTATTCATGTAACCTCTGATTTGTAAACTGTTGTACAATATGTTGGGGCTATATAAAGATTATTCTTATCATATGCAAAAAAGCAGTACAACACAAGTACAAGGTCACTGCTTAATGAGCTCTTAACTTGCAAGGTATTGTCTAACCTTTGCCATTACAGATGTCCATAATCCAGCAGTCTGGAATTATCCCCAACCATGAAAGGTACCGATCACAGGGAGTGGGACTGCGACCATGCTCAGAGGGGAATGGGGTAACCTGGATCCCTGACAATTTCAACTGGATCTGTGTCCTCAGGATGCAGATATAGCTGAAAGCTATGGCAAAACAGAGCACCATTGGTATGCAGTCTACCATATCTGAAGATGTGCTATATATTTTTATACAAGTGCATATCTGATCAAAACAGACATATTTAGACTAAAAATGCAAGTTAAGATATACAGTACACTCTCCGGTAAAACAATCTACCTATAATTGCTTTAATGAAGTGGAGGGCAAGAAAACTCTACCACATGGTGCACCAGAGCCAGACTGGGTATTCACGCCCAGCCGATATACGGCATCTCTCTCTGCAGGGGGAGGAGGCTGGAAGAGCCAGGAGCAGTGCTCTGAGCTCCCGCCCCCTCTCTGTCTCCTCTCCACCCCCTCTGCACTATTTGCAATGAGAGGAGGCTGGATGGGGGTGGGCTAAGTTTGGGGAATTAGCTCTGCCCCATCCCACCTCTCCTCATTGAAAATAGTGCAGGGGGTGGAGAGGAGGTAGAGAGGGGGCGGGAGCTCAGAGCACTGCTCCCAGCCTCCTACCTGTGCAGAGAGGGACGCCGTATATCGGCCAGGCGTGAAAACCGAGCCGATATATGGTCGTCTGAATGCACCCTCATGTTGTAGATCATTAAATTAGATTTTTATCCTTCAGTAGTTCCATGAACTTGGCAGCTTAAACACAAAATAGAAATGTTTTATCCTGAAACTAAATGCAAATACGTAAGTAAGGGAAAACATTAGACAGAAAATGCTGAACCCGGTAATTATAAAATTGCTAAGTCTAGGCAGAGATAAATATAGGAGCAACATCCTGGATGTTAGCGAACGAACTAAGTTGAGATATAAAAAAATACAGAATTCTGCAAAATAGAAGCTTGTCCCTGTAAACAGAAGCATCAATTTCCTGGAGATACAGAATATATTGATCTGTGGTCTTAATGAAAGCTCAAGACACCTCAATATGGACAAAAGTATGAAACCTGTAAGTAGTGATACATAATTCTGTTCTTAACATGAGCTGCCTTACCTGCTAGATATGCCAATCTAACACAGGGCATTATGACGTCAATGACCTAACGGTATTATTACCTCTCATTACATCCTCTCACCTCCAGGAGTTTTTCTGCACTCTTTTATTGCTAAAATATAACTTGGCTTGGTCACAGATACCTCTTCATTCTGATGTCTTTAACCTCTACTAGCAACATTTATGCATGGTGGAATTTAAAGGGGTTTTCCATGACTTTACTGTGAATGACCTATCCTCAGGAAAAGCCATCAATAGTTGATCAATGGGGGTCTGCTGCTTGAGATCCCTGCTGATTAGCTGGTATTGGGCCAGCTGTCATTGCAGACAGAGCCAAAAGCAGACAGCTATGTTCATATTGCAGATGCCCAGTTTGGTAATGTTGGCACGGCTCCCATCAACTTAAGTGGGAACTCTGCTTACTATTCCAACCTGGGCCGCTGCACTGTGGACAGAACTGTCTGCTTCTGGCTCTGTCTGCAATGGCAGTTCGCCCGGCAAACTACTGGTCAGTGGGCATCCCTAGCAGCAGATAAAAGCCGATCAACTATTGATGACCTACCCTGAGATTAGCACATCAATAGTACAGTCCTGGACAACCCCTTTAACACACTCTGCCATTCACTTACACAATGATGATAGCTCAGGAGATGAGCCCATGCTACCAGCAGTAATGTGCAGCTGACACTCTTCTGCCATAGCCTGGATAATAGTTAGCTCCAATCCCAGTCTTTTAACCACTTAGGTGCCACAGTCAATAGCAAAGACCACATCTAAAGAATTTGACAAGAATATTGGCATCACAATTGACCTCCTCCCTGTCAATATGGTCAATGGGTGCTGATGAGCAGTTATGGCAGGCCCGCACATGTGCGACATTTATACACACATTAGATCTTGCCATAAGTATCACAGTGTAGTATATGGACACTCAGAAGATTGAATAGCCTAGTCAACCAAAGGGACTAAAAATATTAAAAGGGGAAATCAACATTTTTTTAAAACAGGTTTAAAAAAAAAGCAAAAATTAAAAATGCATTATTATGTAAAGAAAAAAACTAGATATATTTGGTTTTGCCACTTGCATAACAATGTATGCTGTAAAAATAATGCGTTATTTATCTCTAGCGGTGAACAATGTTGGAATTTCTGTTTTCAGCCACCTTCTCTCCAAAGAAATGGAATAAAAAGTGATGAAAATGTATGTAACATAAAAAAACATAGCTTGCCCCACAAAAAGGGAGCTTTCACACAGATCGAAATACAGACAAATTACAAAAGCTATGGCGACCCAAATACAAATTGTTTTTTAATGTTTTTATTGTGCTAAAGTAGTAAAACATAAAAATTATACATATTTAGAATCACCATAGTGATAATGTCACACAGAGTTAGGCTGGATTCACACAAATCTATATTTAGATTTGGTTGTCACTCATTACACCTTCCCCCCCCCTCCCCCCCCCCCCCCCCAGGTCATTATCACATCTTGTTGCAGATTAATAAGGGTGAATTTATTATATGGGTAGTATAATAAGGAACCAAATGAGAACAAAAGGCAATTCTATTGCATTTTGTTTCCCTTCTCATTTTTCCAAGCTAGGCTCCATCTACTTCAATGTTTTTCTAGGAAGTAAAGTTTAAACATGCGTGAACTGAATCACTCAGCATGTTACTGAGCACCTTTGTAATACATCACTTTGTATCAACAGAGTTTTTAATTAAAGCCACATTAAGCAGAGCTATAAAAGCAAATGTAGTGTAAGTGTTGTAAAGATTTTAGTAAATAGTAAGCACTTAAAAAAGTTCTGTGTGACACTTATACAAGATCCAAAAACAAGGCAGTGTGGGGTTCAATATGAAATAGGCACTGAGAGTAATTGCTTTTGTTCATTCCATATACAATTTTGCAGATTTGCATTGAATTAAAGAGTATTGCACAAACACTCGTTTAAAGGAGCCCGAAATAATACAGGTTCAGTCAACACAATTCATTCATTATTCAGTGAGGACAGAATGAGCAATTCTCATGCTCTCCAGAAACCTCAATTTGTAACATCATGTTCTAGGATGTATATTACAGATGCAACATATCAGATACATTGTATGCTAAGTTGCAAGGAAGGGTATTATACAATAAACATGACACACTGCAGTGCAAACAATTCAACCGTAATACTACACTCATAAACCTCGTATTATTTGAATTTGTCATTGAGATATAATAATAACAGTATTTAATGTATAAAGGCTTCGACAGACGAACGGGAAATGCCGCACAACGCGGCGAATACAACTTATTGATTTCAATTAGATCATTCTCACTTTTTTTTTTTGAGCCCATTGTTTTCACTGGGGCAAAAAAATAGGATCTGACCCATCTTTATGCTTTTGCACTACAAAGACCTCTTTAGAGGTCTGTGGGAGGTGTGCAAGCATGCACATCTGTCCGCGCAGGTATGCACTAAGTGCAGCGCATGCTCGGGATCACTAGCACCTTGTTAGGCAAATTAGCTTTTTAAATCAAGGTGGGGTGATTCCTACGCCTGTGTGAACGAGTGGTGCCTGCATGAATATGCTCTGTATTTGTACAGGCACGAGCACGAAATACACTCGCTCACTGTGCAAAAACAATTGTGCAGGGATTGAGTGTATTATCTTTCACATTCATGTGTTTAAGCCCTAGTTATGTTAAAACTCAATCCGTACACAGATAATAAAACTAATAGACCCATTAGTCTGGTAGTTACCCATAATACAATCCCAGTAGAATTCTGTGAGCCCATGCTGAACCTCCCTATACCTGTTCATCGCCGTTCTTTTCTTTCATGGGCTCATATGGATTCTATATGAGGGGAAAAATCTAACATGCCTTCTTATCCATTTGCTGTTATACTACAAAATCACAAATGCAGCATTTAAAAAAAAACTAAACAGCCACTTACTTTAGTACTATAGCATGTAACACATATTTATGTGCAAGCAGGGTCACCCTTAGTGATGTGCAACCTTTTTGGTCACTACTTAAAGGGGTTGTTCGAGTTAAAGGGGTTGTCCCGCGCCGAAACGGGTTTTTTTTTTTTTTTAACCCCCCCCCCCCCCCCCCGTTCGGCGCGAGACAACCCCGATGCAGGGGTTAAAAAAACAACCCGCACAGCGCTTACCTGAATCCCGGCGGTCCGGCGTCTTCATACTTACCTGCTGAAGATGGCCGCCGGGATCCTCTGTCTCCGTGGACCGCAGGGCTTCTGTGCGGTCCATTGCCGATTCCAGCCTCCTGATTGGCTGGAATCGGCACGTGACGGGGCGGAACTACACGGAGACGGCATTCTGCACGAGCGGCCCCATAGAAGACTGCAGAAGACCCGGACTGCGCAAGCGCGGCTAATTTGGCCATCGGAGGCCGAAAATTTTTTTTAAAATTCGTTTTATTTATTAATGATAAGCAGTCTGCGAGACACATAATAGAAAAGGTTTGTACAGTACATATGAACGTAAATAGAAACATATTCGTGATTTCAAAGGTTAACATCACGCTTGTTACTGTGTCTCCCAAACTGTCCGTCTGTAACTTTATTAACAGTAAACATTTTCGAACTTTTATAAACCGTAAGTTGAGCTTTGCTCTTCCTTATTTGGGTCTTAGTGGTTACAGGTCTTCCAGGCACTTGTCAATGGGGGGGGGGGGGGGGGGGTGTTAGGGGGTGGGGAGGGGGAGGGAGGGGGTTAACGTGTATTAGGTTTTAAATTTCAGTTGGTACTCAGGGTAGAGTAAGAATTTAGCCAGGCTCCCCATACTTTTTGAAATTTAGCCGGGCATCCTCTGTGTTGGTATATGATTTTTTCATACGAGGTTACAGTGTTTACGTTGTGAATCCAGTGTAGGATCGAAGGGGGTTCTGTTGCCATCCATTTCATAGCTATTTCTTTGCGGGCCAGGAATAGTGTCTTCTGTAGGAAGACCCGAGTATGGAATGGCCACTCATCCTCCTCCAGTAAACCAAACAGCGCCACCTTGGGGTCTGGTTCAATGGATAATGGGGGTTGTAACAGCGAGTTTACAAGATTTATTACTTCTGACCAGAACTCCCTAACGTGCCGACACTTCCAGATCAAGTGCCAGAAGTCCGCCCTTGGTTGGCGGCATCTCTGGCATGAATCCGAGGTCGTATTGCGCATTTTGTGTAGTCGATTGGGAGTGAGGTAGGCTTGATGTATAATGTATAGCTGGATTAGCTTGTTATTTACAGCTGGTGATACTAAGAGGTGGGATTCAGAAATATCCTGCCATTCCTCAGGTGTAAGGGAAGCAATGGCAAGTTTCCATTTATCATATGCTGGGGGGGGGGTTAGGATCTATTTTGGCTGAGAGGAGGTGTGTGTATAGAGCTGATATTAGGCCTTTGGGTCCTTGGGATTTGAGAATTCCTATTGTGGGGAATTTGGATATGCGGGCCGAAGGGGGGGGAAATTGGGAGTTTAGTGCATGTCTTAACTGAAAGAATCTGAACAGTTGGAGGCGTGGGGCCTGTAGTCTATCTCGCAGTTGTGTAAAAGTGGGGAGGATTCCGTCTATATATATATCTTTTATTGTTTGTACTCCTTGGGCGATCCAGTATTGTGGGTCTGGGACGGTCTGTAGTGCGGTAAGACCAGGATTGTTCCAGAGAGGGAGTTCTGGTATTACCCCTTGGTAGCTCTGCAGAGTCTTTATTTCTTTCCAAACGCTAAGAGCCAGTTTATGGAGTGGGATTAGTTCAGTGGCTTTAGTGCATTCTGGAAATTCTAAAAAGTTCAGGAGATTTTGTCCTGTTACTTGTTTAGCTAGTTGTTTGTCTGCTATGGGTAGTTCTTTTCCCAAGATCCAGGCTCTGATGTTTCGCAGTTGCCCTGCTAGGTAATAAAGCCGGAGGTCCGGTAGGGCCATTCCGGCTTGCTCTTTGGGTCTTTGTAGGATTGATAGACTCAGCTTAGAGCGGGAGGAATTCCAGATAAATGTTATCATTAGGGAATTTAGGGACTTAAAGAGGCGCTTGGGGACATTCACTGGCATGTGCTGTAGTATGTATAGGCATTTGGGTTGGACAACCATTTTGATGAGATTTATGCGTCCGGCTACAGATAATGGTAGTTTAGCCCATCGCTTTAGTTTGTGTTTTATATTTTCTAAGAGTGGGTTTATGTTATCTGCTATTGCATTATTATGGTCGTGTGACATGATCATTCCCAAATATTTGAATGTTGAGACTGGTTTTAGTCCGTATCTTGCGACGCAGGGGTCGTTTTTTGGGTTGGCCTCTGTATAGAGGATTGTTGACTTGGACCAATTAACATGTAGTCCGGAAAAGTGGGAGAATCTGTCTATGTGTGTCATGGCTTGGGCGAAGGAGTCTGATGGGTTCGATAAGAATAGGATTGTATCATCTGCGTATAGTCCCAGTTTGCTTTCGAGGTCTGACCATTTAATGCCGGTTACATTAGGGGCACTTCTTAGTCGGATCGCCAGTGCTTCTATGGCTATGGCGAACAAGGCCGGGGATAGAGGGCATCCCTGACGGGTGCCTCTTGCCAAATGGAAATCCGCCGAAGGGACACCATTAACGACCACATTTGCAGTCGGGGATTTGTATATAGTTTTAACCCATTGTTGAAACTTGGGTCCGAATCCGAAGCGGATCAAACAGGCCTCCAGAAAGGCCCATTCCACAGAGTCAAAGGCTTTTGCCATGTCGAGTGAGACCAGAGCCCAGGGCATGTTATATTGTTTACCTAACTGGATAGCTGCTTGGACCCTGCGGATGTTAATGGTTGTAGACTTCCCGGGCATGAAGCCCGTTTGGTCGGGGTGTATTATGGATAGGATCACCTGGTTCAGTCTAGTGGCCAGAATTTTCGTTAGGATTTTGTAATCCACATTCACCAGTGATATGGGTCGATAAGATCCACAATCTGTGGGATCTTTCCCAGGTTTCAGGATGACTACTATGGATGCTTTATAGAATGAGGCTGGGAGTGTTTTGTCTAGTTGCGCTTGAGTTAGCACCTCAAGAAGTTGTGGGCCTAGTTGCTCGTGGTACTTGCGATATATCTCTATGGGAAGACCATCGGGTCCTGGTGATTTGTTGAGGGCCATATCTTGGGTTATTAGCTGGATCTCCTCCAAAGTGAAGGGGGCTTCCAGGAGATTGACCTGCTCTTCAGAGAGGGTAGGGAAGTCTAGATCGTTCAGATAAGCCAAGACATCTGTTACCGTATTATTAGAGGTGGAGGTGTATAGATGAGCATAGAATTCTTTAAAGCAATTGGTGATAGATAAGGCGTCAGTGAACTCTGTTCCTTGCAGGTTTTTGATCTTAAGTATCGTGTTTGTTTGGTTTTCCCTCTTGATGAGGTTGGCGAGTAGGTGGCTGGATTGGTTCCCTAACTCAAAGTAATGTTGTTTGGAGAAAAATAGTTGACGTTTAGCTTTGGCATGTATTTGGTGCTTATAGAGTCGGGATAGGCTGAGCCAGGCTACTTTGTTGGCGTCTGTGGGGGCTGATATATATGCTTTTTCAGCCTCTAGGGTTTGGTTTTCCATCTCCCTGTCGGCCTGGGATGTCGTTTTTTTAATGTGTGAGATGGCTGATTTGAGGAATCCTCTAATATAGGCCTTGAGCGTGTCCCATTTCAGGGCTGGGTGGGTGTTGTCCTCGTGGGCGTCTAGGAATAAGGAGATGTGGAAGGGCATCTGGTCGTCCGGTCCAATAAGTTTGAGCCAGAATGGGTGTAGTTTCCATGTGGGCCTTATTTTAATTTGTGGGAATTTTAGGGTTAGCAGTATGGGGCTGTGGTCTGATATGCCTCTCGGACAGTGTGTTATACTTGCGAGATGTATTGCCAGTTCTATGGAGCTAAATATGTAGTCTATTCTTGTCAGTGCGTTGTATCCCGGTGAGTGGCAAGTGTATTCCTGTGTCTCGGGGTGGCGCAGTCGCCAGAGGTCGACCCATCCGACGCTTTCGATTAATTGTCTCAAAGGGGAGTTTGAGGTGGGGGTGGGATTAGAGGCTGTGTAGAATTTGTCTTTGATAGGGTCCATTATCATGTTAAAATCCCCTAGACACATCACCGCCGCTGATGGATAGTGATGTGCAAACGCAATAGCAGCCTGCAAGATATGGAGATTATTGTGGGGCGGATTGTATATGGATAAGATGACATATGGTTTGGAGTCGATTTCTCCGTATATAAATATGTACCTTCCTTCGGGGTCCCTGCGAGTGGTGATTGGGTTCCAGCGCACTGATTTGTGAATTAGCACCGAGACGCCCCTAGAGGAGGAGGTGTGAAAGGAATGGGAAGTCCACTGGATCCATGGTTTTGACATGGTGTCTGCTTTATCTTTGACAAGATGGGTCTCTTGTAGGCTAATGATGTGCGGGTTTAGTTGTTTGATATATGTAAATACCGTCCTTCGTTTGAGTGCTGTGCCAAGCCCTCGGACGCTCCAGCTAAGGCATTTTAGGGACGTCATTGTTTACGTGGATGTAAGATTTAGTCTTTTGTCTGTGATCTTGGGATGGGGGGGGTTGGTATAGATGTGTGTAAGGGGGGGAATTGTGTTAGCGCCTGCTTGTGGAAGACATTGTTGAAGAGCAAAAACATAACAATTCAAAACATTGAACATTGACATCTCACTAAAATTATATCGCGTATATCAAAGAAAACAGCAAAACAGAAAGGAAGGGGGGGAAGAGAGGGGAAGGAGAGGGAGAATAAGAAAAAGGAAAAAGACAAAGAAGAAAACAAGAAAACAATTTAGCTACGATCTGATTAGAAGTAGCAGATGTTCTGTCTTTTTAGGGGAAGACTTCTGTTGGCCTTTTAGAAGCTTGCGGCTGACCGCTGGGCTCCAACCATAACTTTAGCGGTATCCCGGTTGTGTTGCACACAGTCTATGCATCAAAGGAATGTCGGGCGTGTGGGTCACAACAAGATTTAAAGTCCCATAAGCTAGTGTTGTGGGGACGTTCATCCTTTTGGTGTTTCAGGGTGCATATCTAGCCACTCCAAGGCCTCTGTGGGAGATTGGAGGAAGATCGCCCTTCCCTGGGCTACGATTCGTAGGCGGGCGGGGTATGCCATTGAGTAGGGAATCTGTCTCTCTTTGAATTTTCGCTTCGCCTCTGTAAAGGTGGCTCTTTGTTTTTGTAGCTCAGCAGAGAAGTCAGGAAATATGGAAATCGTTGTGTTGTTATACTTCAGCGGACCTTTAATTCTGGCTTGACGTAGTGCAGCGTCTCGGTCCCTGCAATTTAGGATCCTTATTAGAAAGGGGCGCGGGGGGGCTCCCGGCTGTGGCGGTTTTGCAGGGACTCGATGGGCTCTTTCTACTGTAAAGTTGGTAGAGAAGGTGTCGTCTCCTAGTAGCGTTTTTAGCCAGGTTTCGGCGAATGTTTCTATATGGGAACCCTCTGATTTTTCAGGTAAGCCTATTATGCGTAAGTTGTTACGACGCGAGCGGTTCTCCAGATCGTCTGTTTTGGATTGGCAGAATTCTATAGCTCTTGTTGCCTTTTTGACCGCCGTGGTTAATGGACGCAGTGAGTCTTCTGCGTTGGAGACACGCTCTTCCATTTCCCGCATTCTATCGCGCATATTGTGTAAGTCCTGTCGTAGTAGGGAGACGTCAGATTTAATCTCTTCTATTTTATTAGTAAGAGAAGATTTACAGGTGTTGATTGCGTCTAGGAGTTGGCGCATGGTAGGTTCTGCGCTTTGCCCTGTTTCGGTTTCAGGCTCTTTCGCCTGTGTGGGTCGCGTTGCACGCGGGGTGTGATCAGGGGTTTCAGAGCGAGAAAATTCCTTTAGTTTTTCGGTGGCAGAACCACCTTTCGCGCGTGTACTCATATTAGAATTTGTTGGGTTGGTGTAGCGGGTTATGCGAATTGTCGTTATAGTATAGACTGTGTCAGTATTTGCTTGTAGAGATCAGGGGTCTGTATCTTTGCGTTGCCGTGGGTTACCACACAAAGAGTATTCAGTTGGCTAAATCTTGATAGCGCCCAATTGATTCTAGCCTAGGTCTGGTCGCGGTGGAAGAGGGTGGGGGAGTTGCGCCAGTCAGATATGGCGGTCGCCGACCGCAGGATATTACAGTCTACAGGGAATAGGGTATTCCGGTGGTGTTATAGTCCGCCTGGACTGCGCCTGCGTTTGTGAGGAGTCTATTCAGTCCTGAGTGTTGTCCCCCAGCCCCCTGTGAGCAACTTACAGTTTTTTGTTGCCGGCTCCGCAGGTCCGGTTCCGGAAATGGGTTGTTCTTCAGGGGTTAATCTTCCGGTGGTGTAGTTCGGTGGAGCGGACCGGAACCGCGTCGAGCCGCAGAAGCCGATCAGGCTGGGACCGCCGGGTCCGCCGCCGCCGGCACCGGGAGGAAGGAGCGCCGCTTTAAATTTGTGGTGCCTGAATTAAGTCGGCGTGCGGCAGAGGCGTTATAGTGTAGTGGCTCCGACGAGGTACGGACTCCGGCGGGGTCCGCGGCAGCAGCACGGGCACAGGGGACGTCCCCCGTCGCCTCCAAGGAGGCGGTCGCCCTGCGGCGGCTCGGTCCCACCTCGGGAGCGATCAGAGGTAGGCGCTCAGCAGCGGGGAGCGGGCGGCGAGTCATGACCTCCGCGGCCGGCCGCGGGCAGGTGATATCGGGACGGTCGGCGCCGGCAGCTCCTCTATTTCCTCTGCGGCTTTAGTCCGGGTCCGGATGCGGCGCGAGCGGAGCGCCTCGCTCCTCCAGGCAAGCTTCTTCTGTTGCGGCGGGGGGGTTGCACTCACCCGGCCCGCGATGCGCGCCGATCTCCGCAGCCCGGGAACAGCGCAGAGGGGCTCCGGTGAGATTGGAGCGGTGCGGCCGGCTCCGAGCGCCAGCGGGGTCTCCCGCCGGGTGGTAGGTGAGGAGAGATGGTCCGTTAGGGCTCCGGGTCAGTCAGGCGGCAGGTTAGGTCAATAGGGATGGCTGCAGACGAAGCGCGGGAAAACTTGCGGGGTGCTGGTGCCGTCTCCCACTCGCGGCTCTGTTACGGGGGTTAGAGGGCTGCCTTCGTTCTCAAACTCGGTCCAGGTTGTCTCCGGGGGTCAGGGAGCCCGTTGGTACCGTTTGGGTTGCTCTGGTACTGGTCAGGCCAGGATTTTGGACGGATCTTGTTATCCCCTCTGGGGAGCACCTCTTAGTTGCGACCTTCCATGCTGGTCGCAGGCCACGCCCCCTCGGAGGCCGAAAATTAGTCGGCTCCATGGGAACGAGGACGCCAGCAACGGAGCAGGTAAGTATAAAACTTTTTATAACTTCTGTATGGCTCATAATTAATGCACAATGTACATTACAAAGTGCATTAATATGGCCATACAGAAGTGTATAGACCCACTTGCTGCCGCGGGACAACCCCTTTAAGGAAAACCCCTGTCACCAGGTCCTCAATGCCTTAAAATAACAAATCAGCAGTTAACCACCTCTCCCCGCTCCCCTGCTCATCTTTCTCCGCCAGCTCCGGCCTCCCTGTGATGTCACTTTGCAGGCTGCAGTGAGTAACCGCTGATTTGTTATTTCAACACATGGGGTACCCATTGGCAGCTATTCCCTTAACTTGGACAATACGTTTAGGGGGCACCTCTTGAGTGAGGAAAAGGCTCACCCAATGCTAGCTACTAGGATCAGTTGACCTATTGACCGGAGATGTAGGCTCCTAGTATGAATTATAGGCAGGATGGACAGCTATTCATTGTATAGTAAAAGCTATTGGAACAAAACTTACAAAAAATTCCTTGCTCACAAACAGGTTCTCCTTTTTTTGTTTCCACAAATCACTTAGTACATAGTATATTCATACTATTGTAGGCAGGTGTAATTTCAGACCCATAGTTGCTCCTGAGTCCAAGGTGATCACTTTACACTTCTGTTGAAGGTAATGTTATATTCATCCTCTAGAATATTGTACCATGTTGTAGTACATATGACTTTAGCACTTTTTGTTGCATTCTTTGGCAGAAGGGATGAACATAAAACTGACATTCTGACATAGTTTTTCATTTTTTTAAGCATTATTTCACCCTAGAGGTTTTACTTTTTGCCTTGCTGTTCCATTATGGGAGCAACAAAATGGAAAGAAAACATTTGTTTTCTTGCCCATAGAAATGCATTGAAACTGATGACCTTCAGTTTCAAACTGTTTCTCAATTTTCTACTTCCATTCCATTTTTTTTACACTGGAACAAAAACGTTGACTGCTGTGGGAAAAAAGGGAACAAAAATTGATTTTTTTTACTTGTAGTCAATGGGAGATAGAAAACAATGGAAAGCAATCAGTTTTCATCCATTTTTCCTTTCTGATTTTGCATCAGGTTTTAATTCTGAGCATGCGCAGAGTACCAAAACAGATTTGTTTAAAATGCTGGAAAACTGAAGTGAAACAGAAATGAACCTGTTTGATAGATCCACAAAAAAAAATGGAAAGAATACATTGTGTTAATTTCCATTTCACTTCTTTTTTTTTTTTACATTTCCGTTTTTTTTTTTGTTTTTTGGGATCCTCTGAAAAAACACTAATGTGAATTCACCCTAACAGCATTCATCATGTTGGATAAATATCTTGATAACTTGAAATGGGTTGTTTCAAATGTGGCAATAGCAATTTTGTACATTTTTTTTTCCCATAATGCATTTTTTAGGGTAAAGAAGAAAATTTTTCATTTTAAATTATTTTTTATACTTCTACTTTACATATTTTTACAGTATTTATTAGCCCCACAAGAAGACTTGAACATGCAATCATTTGACCGCTTACATAATTCACTACAGTACTTCTGTACTGTTTCATACATGGCTAGTGATGGAGCCCCATCCATTTATCAAAACACTTAGATGCTGCTGCTCAAGGAAATACATGGAGTGTGGCATGCTATGAGTAAGGACTTGTTCAAAACATATAAGAGCTATGGACTCCAGACTGTCACTTAGAATCTATTATCATTTGCTTTAATACATTTTTGAATTTTTATTTGGCATGTGCAGATTTGTTCTATATGTTTTTGGAATTCACTACCATCTAAACCAGGTATTATTCAAAAACTGCTAGTCATATGAATGCTGAACTAATTTATTCCAAAAAGCATGACTTTGCATAGTGGACTTTTTTCTTTATTCGATATATCAGGAAATGTATGATTTCCTATTCTATAACTAAATAAATCAAAACAGTAAAAAGTTTAGGATTTAGGGTTCAGGCTTAGAAAAGACTTGGAACAGATTTAGGACAAGGCAGCTTCAGATAGGGTCCAGAAGGCTGGACAGAATTCAGAAACTGCACCGTGAACTTCACACTAACGCTCAGGCAAGGAACGAGATAACAGGCTGGTTTTAAATAGCAGGCATTGATAATCTCATCAGAAATAGATCAATGTGTTGCATGGCAACAGAGCTCATGACCAAAAAGAGTTTAACCCTTGCTTTACTGCAGCAGTCGGCCATTATTGACCAATGGAGATAGAACAACACAGGAGTAAATCAGGAACAAATCCAGAGTCGAATAGGTCACCAGGATGAAATAGCGTATAGCCAGAAATATTAGCAGTGTATGCCGGTTGCCCAGCATTGTGGTGCAATCATCAAGAGGAAGCTGGAGTGGGGAATGGTGCGTAATAGGGCAAACAGTGCTGTTCATTACAGATGTCTCAAGAAGTCAAACGCTGTCTACTATATATGTCCTTTTATGTCATATAGATATTATAGATGGTCTAGAAGTCCACTCTGGTGGACTTGTGTCATCGATATATGTTTATAGGTTGCCTTTCCTTTCAATATCCTCCATGTAATACTATATTTCACCTGCTTTGTCCTCTAGAATGAAGCAAAACTTGTGCTACCAATATATTCTGCCTGTTTGGCTTCTGTTTTTTTATGCCATTCCTACAAGATTCCCTTTTTATTCAATATTTTATTCTTTTACTGCAGCACGTTCTCCAAGGTACTTCCCACGAGTCTTAACAATAGTCATTCACAACTAATGCAGATTTACCTTGCCATTGGCATGGAATAACTTTCCCATGATGAGGTTAAAGGGGTTGTCCCGCGAAAGCAAGTGGGGTTCAGCACTTCTGTATGGCCATATTAATGCACTTTGTAATGTACATCGTGAATTAATTATGAGCCATACAGAAGTTATTCACTTACCTGTTCCGTTGCTAGCGTCCTCGTCTCCATGGTGCCGTCTAATTTCAGCTTCTAATCGCCCGATTAGACGCTCTTGCGCAGTCCGGTCTTCTCCCTGGTGAATGGGGCCGCTCGTGCCGGAGAGCTGGTCCTCGTAGCTCCGCCCCGTCACGTGTGCCGATTCCAGCCAATCAGGAGGCTGGAATCGGCAATGGACCGCACAGAGCCCACGGTGCACCATGGGAGAAGACCCGCGGTGCATCGTGGGTGAAGATCCCAGCGGCCATCTTGGTAAGGCAAGTAAGAAGTGGCCGCAGAGCGGGGATTCAGGTAAGTACTAAACTGTTTTTTTTTTTAACCCATCCATTGTGTTTGTCTCGCGCCGAACGGAGGGCCTATTGAAAAAAACAACCCGTTTCAGCGCGGGACAACCCCTTTAAGGCTTCCTACACAAAGGAGAGCTATGTACAAAGCCTGTCTAGCAGTGCAATCAGGCTGTACTGCTCCCTCCATGGGGTGTTGGGCTGGACTTTGCTCTAGGCTTCCAGAGCAGAATATCTTCATACATGTAGCATTTAATGGAGCATGCCACATTTCTCAGAGGTATATTGCCCAGGATCTGTGCTACATAAAATGCCCATTCCGCAGAGGTCACTGGATCAGATAGTGTATTTCAATTCTAATAAAGAATCCTATTGTTATAGAGCCTTGGAAATGTTTAGATTACAGACATAACTAGATAACTAAGAGGTTTTAAAAATGTTTCAATTTTCATATAATACACAATACACAAAGAAATCATCATTTTGGTGCCAGTTCTGAAACCTCCAAAATGTCAAGCAAAAGTAATACAAAATAGAGATTAAGAGGACACTTAATACGGATAAAGTGAGTTCTGTACAGAACAAATGGTGTGCTAGAGAAATAAAATGGACCCACCCTCACCTGGTGTCTAAAGGAGCATTGTGGCACAGATAAAGGGCAGTACAGGGCATGCAGTACTGTATTGTAAAATAGAGTGAAACTTCCACGTTTCCCTGAAAATAAGACACTGCCTCATATTAAATTTTGCCCCAAAAGAGTCATAGTGTCTTATTTTCGGGAGTGTCTTATACTTACCTAGCCGACGGTGACCCGGAGCCTCGCACTGGTCTCTGGTGCTGCGGCACGCTGACGTGTCCTGTGCGCAGACAGCATTCTCTTCCTGGTAACAGAGCTTTGAATACCCCGCCTTCAGCAATGGGGTGCTGTGATTGGATCAGGAGCGCCGTGGCTTGGCCAATTAGAGGTGCGCTCAATGAACCAATCACAGCCATTCAGTGATGCCATTCAATTAACGAATTTGAGCAATAATTGTTACATATAACTGCAAAAAAAATCGTACACTATTCGTTCACTTGTCGTTATTGCAGACTTTCAGTCACTGAAAAAACTATCACCAAGCCGCTGGTTTCTAATTACGTGTAAATGCCCCCCACACAGAATTTCACATACAAGGTGAAGTGCTGAGTGAGAAGCCTGCAATCAAGCGATATGTCTTTCAGTGTAAACGCTCTGCATGAGCGTTAACAAACTTAGCGGTGATGTCAGCACTTGTGCAGTCATTTAAACAACTGTTGGCCCATGTAAAAGGGCTAATACTGTGTCCAGTTCTGTGCACCACAATGTAACAAAGACATTGAAAAACTGGAGCAAGTTCAGAGAAGAGCTACCAGAATGGTGAGCAGTCTGCAAATCATGTTCTATTAGGAACGGTTAAAGGATCTGGGAATGTTTAGGTTGTAAAAAATAAGACAGAAATAATGGTATAGGAACAGCGATTGGGCAGAATAAAAATAACCGTGACAAAAAATAGTAGGGGAACTTACCCGGAGTAAGCGGTCAAACCACCAGACTGAGGAAGACCGCTACACCCAGAAGTCACTCTAAGAGACTGATATAAGTTGTTTTCCAATATTCAAATTCCCCCAATGAAAGAGCAGCAGGATCATCAAGGTTCCCAGGATAAATGTAGCAAAAAATATGAAAAAAGAAATCTTGCTCTTCTTCACAGAGGTACAACAGACATTACCCAGTGTTAGGAAAGTTCATTATTTTCTGGGGGGGGTGTTATAACAATGAGAACCGCTGAGAAAAAAACTGAAAAAAAGGGGGAGGTCTAGGAGGATCACTTCCCATAGACCATCCAGAAAAGATAAGTGACCACAAATGTATAGGGGTAAATGACATCTATTAATTTAGATCACAGACCAACAAGACTAAATTAAAACAAAAAAACATGGCACAACAGGGGGACAAAAGAGCTACGCATTTTGGGGTCATATACCCCTTTTTCAAGCTGACCTCATTTTATATGTAATGGTCAGCTTGAAAAAAAGAGTATAGAACCCCAAAACGTGTAGCTCCTATACTTTTGTTCATTTTTTTTTTGTCCACTTTACCATTCTGTGATGTGGGTGTCCTTTATGCTGTCCGATGCGTGAGGTCCGAAACCTTAGTCCCTTCTCCATCAGATGGGCAATGTCTGTTGCTTTTCTCCTTACGTGGGTGTGGATGTTTAAATTATGTCCTGTTTATGTGTATTGTATGCATGCATGAGGTTTTGGGCGGGATTTGCCTGTGTCTTTAGGTGTGTAGTCACCTTGTGTGAGCAATATCTTGTTTGGTGTCTGTCTATAGGTGTGCAGACAGCTTGTCTCTATTATGTCCATGTCTGGTGTCCCTGTCTATCCCTACATAGCGTGACTTGTATCCCTAGGTTCCAGTGTGGGGCCATCCTTATTGGGATGATTGCCCCACTTGTAGACCTTTCCTGTGGTTTAGTTATCTTGTTAGTGTAGAGACTCATAAGATAATGAGGACCCTTGATGTGGGCTTGTGAGCTTACATATTTTGGCTAAAATATGTAACTAATACCTTGTACTTATTGATATTTTCATCTGCCTTGTTGTGTTAGTACATTGGTAAGTATTTGGCTGCCTGGTGTGGTGTAGGGTCTGATTTTCCAGTTTTCCCTTTGTTGCTCACACGTTCAGTTTATGTTTGGTGTAACCCCTTTTGTCCTTAGGTGATAGGTTGTTTGGTTTATGTTTGGTGTGAATGGTATCCGATCCTGTGTATATCTCCTTCACTTCCCCTTTTCCACCCTTAAATAAATTACTTCTGTGTAGGCAAGGTGAATAAGATCCGCACATGAACATAACATTTGCTTTATGCCCTTCCTACAAGGTGCCCTTTTCATTCAATATTTTATTCTTCTACTGCAGCAAATTCTCTGTCACTTCACACATGATTCTTAATAATAGTCATTCACAACTAATGCAGATCCACCTTGTTAATGGTGTGGAATAACTTTCCCTTGGCAAGATTAAGGCTTTCTGCACAAAGGAAGGTTATGTACAGAGCTTGTATAACAGTGCATGGAAGCTGTACTGCTCTCCCCCATGGGGTCCCATATAGACTCTCTTCTAGGCTTCTAGAGGAGAATACCTTCATACATGCAACACTTAATGGAGCATGCCACATTTCTCAGAGGTATAGGGCTCCTTTCTATTTTGTCCAGGATCTGTGCTACATAAAATGCCCATTCCACAGAGGTCACTATAGTCAGAGTGGTGTATTCCAATTCTAATAAAGAATCCTATTGTTATAGAGCCTTGGAAATGTTTAGATTACAGACATAACTAAATAACTAAGAGCTTATAAACATGTTTCAATTTCTGATATTAGGAACATGTTTTTCTGAACATTGACACATTTTAAAGAATTATGTTTTGACTGGTAAATTGTGTCTTGCAAAAACATTTATCAGGGGTTTGTAATATTAGGGAATGTGTGGTTCCTAGAATTATTAATGAGGAGGATAAGTACAAACAACTGGTAAAATGGGTTTATGGTGTTCTGCTATTGACAGAACATAGTCAGACTTTTGGCATGTTCAGTTATTTATCCTTTGTGTTCCAGTACAGTCTACAGTATTTGGGTGATAAAGGTGTAACAATAGGAGTAATAAAACTACATGTACATCTGTTGGTAACGAGGACTTATGGAGGAGACTATAAAAAGGAACCTTGGCCCTATGCTAGGTCATTGTGACGCAGCTTACAATTTTCAGTGAGAGATGACATAGTAAGAGAGGTTAGAGGAGTGAGCCAGAATGGGTTTCCTGAAGCAAAAGTCTGGTACAAAGTAATAGGCACTATAAACCTACACAAGTGTCTAAAGATGTGTCTGATTTATCATCCAGCATTTACCACTATGATAAATGTGATGCATTTTTAAACTGTCTAGTCTTAGTTTACACTGCCTAATTATTAGGCAACTTACAGTATTAATTGGTTCTGAGATGAACATTGTATATTTAAACTGTTGCTACTGAAACCTCCAAAATGTGAATCAAAAGTAATACAAAATGAGGATTAAAGAAAATTAAGGATACAACTAATACGGATAAAGTGAGTCCTTACATATAAAAGTCAGAAAGAGCTGGTAAAAGCTGTAAATCACTTTCTATGATGAGGACTGGATCTTCTTCAGGGTCTATACAGTGTCACAGAGTACCAGAGAAATAAAGTGGGTCCACCTTCACCTGGTGTCCAAAGGAGCAGCTCATCATGGCACACGTAAAGGGCAATACTGGGCATGCAGTACTGTAGTGTACAATAGAGAAGCACTACTAGAGACCCAATCAGTGCATATACTTCATTAGTACAGGTGTTCCCGCAATTCTACCTCCGACATTGGTGATGGACACGGAAATGTAATAGCAGCTTCAGCTCCCATTGATTTCAATGGAGGTGAAATCGCAAAGGCGCACACATCTGACCTGCTGCAGTGACAGCAGACCAGGCAATCAGCTTACTGCCAGGGATCCCAAACAGTGGGTCCCCAATGATTAACTATTGATGACCTATTCCCAGGATAAGTCATCAATAGTTTTTGCCCAGAAAACCCCTTTAACATAGGGAATAAGGGAAAAGTTTACTTCAGGAAATGCCTTGAAGTATATGGTACAGTGAGGGAATAAAATGTTGATTCCGTTGATTTTGAAGCATTGCTTCTACATCCTTCCTCCAGTTACATCCATGAATAACATATAGGCTTTCCTATGGTTGGAAATAAAACCAGCATGCAATATGACCATGCAGTAAACATATGACATTACCATATAGGGATCCAATAATACCACCATGCAGTAATCAAATAATACCACAAGGTGACGAAATCATCTCATAGTTGTTGAAAAATACCCCTGGGTATTGACTTTATAATATCGGGAGGCAATGCCTCATAGTGAATGGTCTTCTGTCATTTGCATCTCCATTCAGGTCCAACTGCCCTAGACTACAGTATGTTGAAAGCTTCTTCAACTACATTTTTTTTTCTTTTTTTTACAGTTTTTTTTATATGGACATCTACTGTATGGCTTTTTTTTGTACCAAACCTCGACTGGATCTTGCAGCACAAAGCCACTCTCTCTGGAAGTATATACACAAAGATTTGAAATGCTACTGTAACCCATTAAATGCCAATCGTTGTGCACAATTACGGCAGTGTGATACATCTAACCTTTTAGCAGAGTACCCTGCCTTGTAAAAAAATAAAATTAAAAATACCCTATCAGCATTATACTACTATTATGTATTGTTCTGCTATATGTACTTCATTGTTAAAGGGAATCTGTCAGCTGGAACATACTGTCCATTGTGCAGGCATGATTTACAGAACAGGAGGAACTGAGCAGTTTGATATACAATTTTATGGGGAAAGATTCTGTATAACTTTTATTTTATTTATTTCTGCTCATTTTGAGCTGACCAGTTCAGTAGGTGGTCCTATCAGTGATTGACAGTTATCTGCATATGACAGGGGAAGCTGTCAGTCACTGATAGGACCCCCGACTGGACTGTTCAGCTCAGAATGAGCAGATATAAATGAATAAAATAATATCTACTGAATATTTTCCCATAAAACTATATAACAACCTGCTCGGCCCCTCTTGCTCTATAGCATGATCTAATTTTTATGATCATCATTTTTATGATCATCTAATTTGTGATGATCTGATAGGAAAGCAAAGAGAAAGTATCCATAGAAGACCAGCCCCAGCTAGATGTTGCTTGTAGGAGGCCATTAGAAGCATAAATGTGATCCAATTAAAAGACTTGACTTGAATAACTATGACAAAAAATATCTCTCCTTGTTTGGCCGAATAAACATGCTAAAGATGGACATCGTCCCTCGCTTCCTATATTTATTTCACACTCTGCCTATCCAGCCCCCCATGAATTTATTTAAATGCCTACAATCTGCCTTCACATAATTAATATGGGGATAAAGATGCAGTTGTATCAGCTACCGAACCCTCTCAAAACCCAAATCCGCAGGAGGGGCAGGGCTTTCTGACCTTAAGCTTTACCACATGGCCTCTATCCTTCTTAGATTGTTCAACTGGCACTTCCATGGGAAGTCTAAACAATGGATTAAACTAGAAACGGACATTGTTGGAACTTCTGGCAGAGGAATTTCACCCTCTGCCAGACCCCACAACAATGTTAAATGTTCCCTTTTCGCCCTTGATCTCCTCACCACATGGGATAAGATCACTGCAAAAAACGTCTTATCCAGAAAGAAAGGACCCCTTACTCCCCTCTTCCATAATCCTGATTTTCCCACAGGCCTGGCGACTGACGGACTCGTGGGGTGGTCTGAGTCAGATGACACTAGAATCTACCAGATTTTGAACAGAAATAGGATACCCTCCTTCGCTGAACTTAAAACCTGCACCCAGAAGTCTTACTCTAATGGTTTTCATACATGCAACTTTCCCATTTTCTCAACACCAAAATATCCAACTCTTCATTTACAGCCCCACTGACTCCATTTGAGGCTCTATTCACTAAAAAGTCGCCTCCAATCGGATGCCTCTCCCAAACTCAGGACCTTGTCTCTATGAGTGCATGGGAAAATTAGCTTGCTACAACCATAACACCAGAAGAGTGGAGCAAAGCATTTCTACCGTCCCACAGGCTGTCCATGGCTTGTAAAGCCCAGCAGCAGAATTACATGCTAATAACAAGGTGGTATCGATGCTCGGCACTGCTACATAATATATATCCATCTATCTCACCGAGCTGCTAGAGATGTATCTTGGGCACTGGAACCATGCTGCTCGTCTGATGGGACTGTCCTTCACTGAGACCATTCTGGAACATAGTATTCTCCCCGTACACAAAAGTTACCTCAAATTGCCCTGCTCTCCATCCTTTCAGGATCCACCTTATCAATGGCATAAAAAGGATCTCTGACGCCATTTCTTAACTGCAGCACATGCTGTTATCCCCAGATATTGGAAGACTCCACAAACACCCACTACCCATGAATGGATCCAGGAATCAAATGAGATCATTGCAATGGAAGGGTTGATGTCTGAGGATTCAGACCTCCCAAAGAAATTTATTGCAATATAGAGCCCTTGGTTAGAGTTTCAAAATACTGCTGATTTTCAGGCCTTGTTAAACTAACTCTAAGGCCCCCTATCCACGGCCAAGGCAAAATATCGCTATATTCCACTATATTCCGCCGCAGGGGATGAGGGGGGAGAGCTGTCAGGTCTCTGCGGTGAGCCTATCTAGTAGATAGGCTCACCGCGGAGAATTGCGGCAAATCGTGGCATGCCACAATGTAAATCCCGCGAGCGGAGAATCACTATGATTCTCCATTTGTGGGTGCCGGCGCTGCGCTTTCCATAGCAACGCTATGGAAAGCTTCAGACAACACTATTCGCCTGCGAATCATCGTCTGTGGATAGGAGCTCTTAGGCAGTGGGCATACCTCATGGTACCTCCCCAATCCATCCTCTGGTATGTGTCTGTTATTTTCTTTATAGAAAAGTGAATTATTATTTCTTTTATTTCTTTCCCTCCCCCAGTCTCCCCTCTTCCTTTATCTATCCACTTTCTGATAAATTCTACTTCTAAGTTAACAATACTAAACTTATTTACAGTTCAATATAGTTATGTTAAAATCTGGAACTAAGATAATAACTCCTTTTAGGATGTTAATATGAATAGTTGTCTCTCTAATTATAATAACTACAGTAGAACCGATCCATAAAATTGTTGATTTCCTAAGTTGTAGGGTATCTCCTCATCCTATAACAATATAATGTAAAAATTAACAAATCACAAAATCAGAAGAAGAAATGTATAAAATGTGTTTCGAAATTACATAAGAAAATGTTAAGGTTACCGTGTTCATACATTTATAGGGTTCTGCGAGACCTTTGTGCTATTGTTTATTTTATCATATTGACAAAACTTTAATAAAAACTGATTAAACATAAATGTGATCCAGAACTCGGATGGGGATTTGTTTGGCTCTATAGAACTTTTGGGAATAGTGTAACTTTTTAACTGAAGCCAAATAATAGTTCTGTAGCATTTAGTTTGCAAATCATTATTTACTTTACCGAAATGTAGTAACAATTAATCGAAAATTCAGTGATTGAAATGGCCTCTGGCTTAATTTTTATATGCAATATGTTATCCAAATGATTCTAACTTCAGGTCTTTACTAAAACAAAATCAATAACTGCCAAAGGTTATAATTGTTACTGCTTTTCCTGGAGGAGACATGAGAACTCTAACTTGGCAAGTGTTCTGGTAGTTCACCCAAAAGTTGTTGATGGCTTTTTACTGAGTGTACATCAACCACCTCTTATAAAGGTCATACAGAACATCTGTATTAACTGAAATAGGTTGAGAGTGTGAAAACATGTGAAATATCATTGTAATAGAATGGTATACCTTTCTCCACCATATATATTGCTTCACCAATATTTAAAGAATATTATCTTTTTTTTAAAGTAAATGTGCTACACAAAAATAAGTATAAGGCCGAATGCAGACGGCCGGGTCGAATTCCGACTGCGAGATCCTCGCAGCGGTGTGCGACCCTGTGCCTCTGCAGTGACCCCCGGCTTACCTGTCTGGCATCTTCTCTCTGCTCTGCGGATGTGCCAGCTAGTGTACAGCTGCACATGTGCAGTGCAGAGCCATCAGCCTGCGATGACATGTCTAGTGTGATCCTCTGCAATGCTCACACTAGACATGTCATCGCAGTTGCTTTCCGCTTGTGGGCATGGAAATGCATTTTTTAATGCATGCCCTGTGGGCTCCTGAGCTCCTGATCTCGCAGTGCATATATGCCCATGTGCATTGGGCCTAATGGCTCATTTAGACTAGACAAATGTCAGACAAACAATACCCAACACTCATCCCCGTATGTACTAGCTCACGTGCTTTTGCACAGGAGCGAGTATCGTTGCTTCACAATGGGGCGTTGCAGGAGATTTCTCTCCTAGCGCTCCCCCGCCCTCTCCATCCACTTAACACAGCAGCGTTCAGTACTGAACGGCTGCTATTTACACTGAACAATCATTTTATGGAGCTTAAAATCCTGCCCGACATTTGTCCCGTCTAAATGGGCCTTTAGACTTAAAAATATCAATAATACATAGAGTGTGCCATTACATATGATCAACAAAACTAGTCATACATATTAGATAAAAGTCAGCTATAACCTGACAATTTCAGTGTGATCTGTCTACTGTCTAACATGTATGGCAGTCTTTCAACTCAACAGTTGTTGGGGAAAAGAAGGAGAAGGATTGGTTATGTTGGATTTCAATGTGCTTTGTATCCATGGGAGATAAGCTTCTGCTACAAAATAATGCATCTTGTGGATAAGGAATAGCTTGTGATCCTTGTACAACCTCTTTAATGGTCTATCTCTGTAATACACAACCGATATAGGTCCTTTACAGGGAGAATGGAGGGATGTTGCAAGTGAGCAAACCCCTCTATTTCCTCTTTGTGCTCTAATACAGCATATAAAAAGGGTTTTCTAAACAATTTTAATGTGTATTTTGCCTGGACTATGAACTATTATTCATAGAATTGATCTCCAGGGTGTGCTGGAAACATTATGAAATAGCACATTATGAAGCTTTCAAGGACTACTATTTCTTTGGACAATCGTTCTTTTTTGTTCTGCAATTTAAACTTTACAACGCAAAGCAAATCAAAAAGATACTGAACTTCAGGCAACAATTGTCTTTGTTCAGTGGTCAGAGAAATCGGAAAATGGCCTATATAGAGTTACATTTAATCCTTCTAGTTTGCTTCCTTCTAAACTGCTACATTTGAAGCTATACAACTACTCTGATAATGACCACAAGAACTACAGAAGTTGCCAGACGTTAGACACAAGGTCACTATTGTGGTATTTAAATAGTCGGATTTTAACATATTGAAGTCTCCTATTGTTTGATCAGTTTGCCCCTGGTTTAGTTATCCAGTTGTTTTACGTTCTGTTTTCATGTGCCTGAGACTCAAATCTAATATAAATAAGCCTGCATGCTTTTTCTTGCACCACACTTTGACCCCTTTGCTTTAACTTTGGTGTATGATGTTGGTGTCATTAGATGACACACATGCTCGCCGCCATAAAATCATTAAATGTGAGTCTGAAAGTTACAATGTTAAGTCTATGGGCGGCGCTGCTGTGCTTCAGGCATGCGTTGGAATGAGTGAAGCGTTGCTAAGCAACAGCATACACTGCTAAGCTGCACCGTACACTGCCCAACCAAGAGCGATAGAGAGACTGACAGAGAGAGAGAGCAATAGAGAGACAGAGTGACAGAGCGATAGGGAGAGACAGTGAGAGAAAGAGTGATAGAGAGACATAGTGAGAGAGCGATAGAGACAGAGAGAGCGATAAACAGAAAGTGAGAGAAAGCGCGATAAAAACACAGAGAGAAAGCGATAGAGTGCGCGATAGACAAAAAGAGAGATAGTGAGACAGACAGATAGAGAGAGCAATAGAGAAACAGACAGAAAGAGAGAATGATAGAGAGATAGAGATAGCGATAGAAAGACAGAGAGAAACAGACAGAGAGAGAGCGTTAGAGAGACAGAGAAACACAGAAAAAGAATGTAGAGAGACAAAGAGATCAATAGACAGACAGAGAACGATAGAGAGACAAATAGAGAGAGAGCAATAGAGAGACAGAGAGAAACAGACAGAGAAAGAGCGATAGACAGAGAGCAATAGACAGAACGGGAGTGATAAACAGACAGAGAGAGCAATAGAAAGACAGAGAGAGAGATTATTAGAGAGACCCAGAGAAAGTGATAGAGAGACATAGAGAGAGCGATAGAGAGTAAATATGAGCGAACGTGCTCCGTTAGAGCAATTACTCGAGCGAGTATCGCTTTTTTTGAGTAACTACCTAATCGGGCGAAAAGGTTCGGGGGCGCCGGGGGTGAGTGGGGGGTTGAGGGGGGAAGAGAGAGCTCCCCTGTTCCCCCATGCTCCACCCCGCCACCCCCGTCCCCGGGGTCCCCCTAGTCTTTTCGCCCGAGTAGGCAGTTACTCAAAAAAAGCAATGCCCATTCGAGTAATTGCCCTAATAGAGCACAATCGCTCATCTCTAATAGAGAGAAAGAGAGAGAGAGAGCAATAGAGACAGAAAGAGATAGCGATAGAGAGAGCAAGAGACAGAGCGGGACAGACAGAGAGAGACAGGAAGAGCACAAATGAGACAGACAGACAGAGAGCCAGAGCGATACCGAGACAGAAAGAGAGAGAGACAGAGATAGACAGACAGAAACAGACAGAGACAGACAACTAAATAGACAGATAAAGAGAGAGAGGCAGACAGAGGGAGACAGAGAGAGACAAACAGACTGAGATACAGACAATGAGAGAGATTAGAGATGAGCGAACGTACTCGTCCGAGCTTGATGCTCGCTCGAGTATTAGGGTACTCGAGACGCTCGTTACTGGAGACGAGCACCACGTGGTACTCGAGTCAATTCCATTTCCTTCCCTGCATGTTTTGCGCCATTTTCTGGCCAATAAACATGCAGGGAAGGCATTGCAACCTCCTCCTGTGACGTTCCAGCCCTATCCCACCCCCCTGCAGTGAGTGGCTGGGGAGATCAAGTGACCGCCGAGTATATAAAGCAGTCCCGCCCGCTGCTCGCCTCAGACACACACTGGCAGAGATTAGAGAGAGTGCTACTGGTGCTATAGGGAGAGTGTTAACGTCTTCAAGAACCCCAATGGTCCTTCTTAGGGCCACATCTGACCGTGTGCATTACTGTTGTGGCTGCTAGGAGCAGTTTTGCACCAATTTTTTTTTTCATCTTGGCCTCTGCAGAATATTGCGTTCTCAGTCTGCAGCCAATTATACAGAGTATAGGGGCAGTACTGGTCAAGCAGGGACAGTGCTAGTGTAGTATCCTGTCAACAAGTACCCCAACGGTCCTTCTTAGGGCTACCTCTGATCGTGTGCATAACTGTTGTGGCTGCTAGGAGCAGTTTTGCACCAATTTTCTTTTTCATCTTGGGCTCTGCAGAGTATTGCGTTCTTAGTCTGCAGCCAATTATACAGAGTATAGGGGCAGTACTGGTCAGGCAGGGACAGTGCTAGTGTACAATCCTGTCAACAAGTACCCCAAAAAAGCTCCTGCTTAGGGCTACCTGTGCGCGTGTGCAGTTTACTGCATGGCTGCTAGGAGTTGTAGTTGCTCACTATTAGCCAGCTAGGCCTTTCTGAAGCCTAGCATATAATTATTTGGGCCTACAGTGTGCGTAACATAACCACTGTCAGCCTCCAAGTGCACGCCAATAATTTTTTTACACCGCCCTGTGTCTGCTGTATTCGAAAAACACCATGCTGAGGGGTAAGAGTAGGCCCAGAGGACTTGGCCGTGGACGCGGGCGAGGACACGGAGGTCCAACTGAGGGTGTGGGCAGAGGCCGAGTTCCTGGTCCAGGTGAATCACAGCGAGATTAGGAGAAAGGCAAGTTTCTGGGGTCCCCAGCTTCATATCACAATTTATGGGTCCACGTGGTAGACCTTTATTACAAACTGAGCAGTGTGAGCAGGTCCTGTCGTGGATAGCAGAAAATGCATCCAGCAATGTATCGACCACCCAGTCTTCTACGCCGTCCACTGCTGCAACTCTGAATCCTCTGGCTGCTGCTCCTCCTTCCTCCCAGCCTCCTCACTCCATGACAATGACACATTCTGATGAGCAGACAGACTCCCAGGAACTGTTCTCGGGCCCCTGCCTTGATTGGGAAAAAATGGTTCCTCTCCCACCTGAGGAGTTTGTTGTGACCGATGCCCAACCTTTGGAAAGCTCCCGGGGTCCGGGTGATGGGGCTGGGGACTTCCAGCAACTGTCTCAAGAGCTTTTAGTGGGTGAGGAGGTCGATGATGATGAGACACAGTTGTCTATCTGTGAGGTAGTAGTAAGGGCAGTAAGTCCGAGGGAGGAGCGCACAGAGAATTCGGAGGAAGAGCCGCTGGACGATAAGGTGACTGACCCCACCGGGTTTGCTAAGCCAACTGAGGAGAGGTCTTCAGAGGGGGAGGCAAGTGCAGCAGCAGGACAGGTTGGAAGAGGCAGTGGGGTGGCCAGGGGTAGAGGCAGGGCCAGAGCGAAGACTCCCTCCAACTGTTTCCCAAAGCACCCCCTCGTGCCAAGCCACCCTGCAGAGGCCTAGGTCTTCAAAGGTGTGGATGTTTTTCAGTGAGAGCGCGGACGACCGACGAACAGTGGTGTGCAACCTGTGTCGCGCCAAGATCAGCCGGGGAGCCACCAGTACCAGCCTCACCACCACCAGCATGCGCAGGAATATGATGGCCAAGCACCCCACGAGGTGGGACGAAGGCCGTTCACCGCCTCCAGGTCGCACCACTGCCTCTTCCCCTGGGCCCCAACCTGCCACTCAGATCCAACCCCCCTCTCAGGACACAGGAACGAGCGCCTCCTGGCCTGCACCCACACCCTCACCTCCACTGTTCTCAGCCCCATCCAGCAATGTCTCTCAGTGCAGCATCCAGCTATCGCTAGCGCAAGCCTTGGAGCGCAAGCGCAAATACGCCGCCACGCACCCGCACGCTCAAGCTTTAAACGTGCACCTTGCGAAATTGATCAGCCTGGAGATGCTGCTGTACAGCCTTGTGGAAATGGAGGCTTTCAAAAATATGATGGCGGCGGTGGTCCCACGCTACTCGGTCCCCAGTCGCCACTATTTTTCCCGATGTGCCGTCCCAGACCTACACCAGCACATTTCCCGCAACATCAATCGTGCCCTCACCAACGCGGTTACTGGGAAGGTCGACTTAACCACGGACACGTGAACAAGTACTGGTGGGTGGGGCCTCTATATCTCCCTGACAACACATTGGGTGAATTTGGTGGAGGCTGGGACCACACACGTCCTACCCACACCCAGAATTGTGGGGCCTTCATCGGTTCTGGTATCTGCGGCAGTCTATGCCACCTCCTCTAAACCCTCCCCCTCCTCCTCCTCCTATGCAACCTCTACCTCTCAATTAAGAAATGTGAGTAGCACGTCGCCAGCAGTCGGTGTGGCGCGCCGCGGCAGCACAGCGGTGGGCAAGCGTCAGCAGGCCGTGCTGAAACTACTCAGCCTAGGTGACAGGATGCACACGGCCCCCGAGCTGTTGCAGGGTCTGACAGAGCAGACCGATATCTGGCTTTCGCCACTGAGCCTCCAACCGGGCATGGTCGTGTGTGACAACAGCCGTAACCTGGTGGCAGCTCTGCAGCTTGGCAGCCGCACACACGTGCCATGCCTGGCCCACGTCTTCAATCTGGTGGTTCAGCGGTTTCTGAAAAACTACCCGAACTTGTCAGACCTGCTTGGCAAGGTGCGCCACGTCTGCGCACATTTCCGCAAGTCCACCCCGGACGCTGCCACCCTGCGGACCCTGCAACATCGTTTAATCTGCCAGAGCACCGGCAGCTGTGCGACGTGCCCACACGGTGGAACTCTACGCTCCACCTGTTGGCCAGGTTCTATGAGCAGTGTAGAGCAATAGTGGAATACCAACTCCAACATGGGCGGCGTAGTGGGAGTCAGCCTTCCCAATTCTTTAGCGAGGAGTGGACCTAGATGGCAGACATCTGTCAGGTCCTCGGAAACTTTGAAGAGTCTACCCAGATGGTGAGCGGCGATGCTGCAATCATTAGCGTCACCATTCCTCTGCTATGCCTGCTGAGAAGCTCGCTGCAAAGCATAAAGGCTGACGCTTTGCGATCGGAACAGGAGACGGGGGAAGAGAGTATGTCACTTGATAGTCAGAACACCCTCATGTCTATATCTCGCGCGTTTTGGAGGAGGAGGAGGAGCATGAGGAGGAAGGGGAAGAGACAGCTGGGCCCACTGCTGAGGGTACCCATGCTGTTTGCCTCCCATCTGTTCAACGTGTATGGCCTGTGGACGAGGAGGAGGAGGATCCTGAAAGTGATCTGCCTAGTGAGGACAGCCATGTCTTGCGTACTGGCACCCTGACACACATGGCTGACTTCTTCTTAGGCTGCCTTTCTCGTGACCCTCACGTTAATTGCATTCTGGCCACTACGGATTACTGGGTATACACCCTTCTTGACCCCCGGTATAAGGAGAACCTTTCCACTCTCATTCCCGAAGAGGAAAAGGGTTCGAGATTGATGCAATACCACAGGGCACTGGTGGACAAACTGATGGTAAACTTCCCATCTGACAGCGCTAGTGGCAGAAGGCGCAGTTCTGAGGGCCAAGTAGCAGGGGAGGCGCGGAGATCAGGCAGCATGTTCAGCGCAGGCAGGGGAACACTCTCTAAGGCCTTTGCCAGCTTTATGGCTCCCCAGCAAGACTGCGTCACCACTCCCCAGTCAAGGCTGAGTCGGAGGGAGCACTGTAAAAAGATGGTGAGGGAGTATGTAGCCGATCGTACCACTGTCCTCTGTGATGCCTCAGCTCCATACAACTATTGGGTGTCAAAGCTGGACACGTGGCACGAACTTGCGCTGTATGCCCTGGAGGTGCTGGCTTGCCGTGCCGCTAGCGTCTTGTCAAAGAGGGTGTTTAGTGCAGCTGGGGGAATCATCACGGACAAGCGTACCCGCCTGTCAACTGACAGTGCCGACATGCTTACACTCATAAAGATGAACAAAGCCTGGATTTCCCCAGACTTCTCTTCTCCACCAGCGGAGAGCAGCGGAACCTTAAGAATCTTTTTGCTGCAACCGCAGATAAAAGCACTCTTCTCTGTCACCGGTAAAATGGGGCATTTAGCTTTGTCAATCTGTCTCTGACATTAGTCCTCCTCCTGCTACTCCTCCTCCAGAAACAACTTGTCATCGCGCTGAACGGCCAATTTTTCTGCGGCCCAAAAGGCTCATCCACATCTACCAATGTTTTTACAATTTTTCAAAGTTTCAAAAGTATTGAGACTGTAACATAAACCAATTTTTTCAACAGGGCTGCCTACAGGCTCTGTTACAAATTAAGCAACAGTGACCTGTATCTTTCAAAAAATGTTTATGGGTTTCACCTGCCCTCTCGGTTGATAAATTTTTCATAGGTACACTTGTACTCTTGGTACACTAATTTTTGGGGCCCACGCCTACACTCTTATCCAACTAATTTTTCCGGCCTTCGCCTACGCTCATGGTATCCCAATGTTTCAGAAGTTGGCCTATACTATTACTACAGAAATTTTACTGGGGTCTGCCTGCCTATACTTATGCTATAAGAAAGTTACAGGGGTCTTCCTATACTGCTGCCACAAGGATGTTACTGGGGTCTGCCTATACTGCTGCCACGTTAATTTTACAGGGGTTTGCCTATACTGCTGCCACAAGGATGTTACTAGGGTCTGCCAATACTGCTGCCACGTTAATGTTACAGGGGTCTGCCTATACTTCTGCTACAGAAATGTTACTGGGATCTGCCTATACTGTTACTGCAGAAATGTTACTCGGCTCTGTCTATACCGTTACCACAGAAATGTTAGTGGGGTCTGTCTATACTTCCGCCATGTTAATGTTACTGGGGTCTGCGTATACTTCTGCTACAAAAATGGTACTGGGGTCTGCCTATGCTTTTGCTACATAAATGTTACAGGGGTCTGCATATACTGCTGCTGCACAAATGTTACAGGGGTCTGCCAATACTGCTGCTACATAAATGTTACAAGGGTTTGCCTATACTTCTGCTAATGAAATGTTACTGGGGTCTGTCTATACTGTTACTACAGAAATGTTACTGGGGTCTCCCTAGACTTCTGGCACATAACTGTTACTGGGTTCAGCTTATACCTTTGCTACAGGAATATTACAGGGGTCTGTGTATACTATGGGTGCACTGAGTCTTCCCATCGCGGTGTTCTACCTATCTGGCCCGAAAAACAACCCAGACTGACTAGGGCATGGCGTATGGGCCGCAGCCAACATGTATTTCCTCCCACGCAACCGCAGCTATCCGGGGCACTGCAATGGGATTTCTTTCTGTACCATCTGTGTGTTCCTGCTAGCCACCCATGCTGCGGGTGCACACAGACTTGCCATAGCGGAGTTGTACCTGCCTGGCACTTTTAAAGAAACCACGAATGTCTAGGGCATGCAGCCAACATGCATTTCCTCTCATGCAATCGCAGCTATCCGGGGCACTGCAATGGGATTTCTTTCTGTACCGTCTGTGTATTCCTGCTAGCCACCCATGCTGTGGGTGCACACAGACTTGCCATAGCGGAGTTGTACCTGTCTGTCCCCAAAACACTGACAGACTTGGGTAGGGTGCAGAGTGCAGATGGTTTACCCCTTGCGTTGTCGATGAGGTATCCGACACCCGAACAGAATGAGTAGTGTGTGGACACAGAGTCCCCATTGGACGCAGGGTCCAATGCGCACAATAATAATTGCAGCATGTTCTATCTTGGCCCATATTATATGTTCACACACGCCAATATAGTGCATGGCGATTGGGAGTGCACAGCAAGTACGCAATGTCATTGTGTACTTGCTGTGTGCCACACACATGTCTCTTGTGGGCAGCATGCAATGAATTATAGCCATTTGAGCCTGGCCTAAAATCTATTCAGTGTTTTTGTAGAGAAAACCAACCATAGAAATGATTGAGAGATTTAGATATCGAAATGCACCATTTTGAATGGAAAGTGTACTTTGTGAGATACAGTAAAAATAGTAAGATATTATGTAGACATTTTAATAAATTAGGCATGAGGAATTTTTTTTTAGATGTACACCAACACTAATTTGTGATAGTGTGTATGCTTGTAAGTAGTTATACTCTATCGTATAAATCATAGTGGACATACATGGAAAAGAGCCTTAGATTTGTCAAGAATGTACAAAGAACTTCTCTCTCGCAGTTCTATAGTAAATCATTCATCAATTCACAAATTTCTCTTGGATCACATTCCCCTAGTAAATGTGACCTGAGGAATCATTAATTTAGTCCCACACATACATACAATGCAGTAGATAGGAAGCACCTTTCTTAACGGCAGTGGAGAGCCCTTCGGCTGCACAGATGGTATACCTGAAACTGAGAGTAGATGTTGGTTTTAGAAGTATCACAGTTCTGCACTGATTGTGTGGACACATCTTCATTCATCTACATTCATTGTGTAAACTGTACATAAGTAACCCCCTCATATGTGTACTGTACATAATGTGCATGAGCAGCATAAAGAGTTTGCATAAAGTTATCTAATTGTTGGCTAAATATTTTTATGATTTACTTCCACCAGTTTTCTTGAATCCAAAACTTCACCTGACCAATACATGATTATATCTCTAAGGCCTCGGTCAGACGGGCGTTTTTTGCCGCGATTTGCGGATCGCATGACGGATGCGCATCCGCAAATCGTGTGACCGGGGCCGAAAAATCGCCCGAAAAATCTGCTGCTAGCAGCGTTTTCGGGGAAAAGGCCCCGATCAAAGGAGCGCTGTCCAACCCATTGCAGTTCAATGGAGCCGGCAATACAGCCGGCTCCATTGAAAGCAATGGGCTGCCAGCGAGCGCGGGATGAATTTTCGAGAAGGGCTTAAAAATATAAGCCCTTCCATGAAAAGCATCCAAAAATGTGTAAAAATAAAAAATATATATATATTCACCTTGTCCGTGCAGTCGGAATTCAGCCGCGGCCGGCTGGCAGTTCTCCTGAACTGCTCTGGGTAGTATTCAGCAGCCGGGGATTTAAAATCCCCGCCTGCTGAATGGGCTGCCTCTGATTGGTCACAGCCCTCACCAATCAGAGGCAGCTCTCACTCACCCATTCATGAATTAATACCCGAAAATTCATCCCGCGCTCGCACGCAGCCCATTGCTTTCAATGGAGCCGGCTGAATTGCTGGCTTCATTGAATTCAATAGGCGAACATCATTCTTCTCTGCCACAGCTGTTACAGCTGTGGCAGAGGAGAATGATTTCTGTAGTATAGCTGCCGCATGCCCCATTGAGAGCATATAATAGAACACAAGGAATCGCAGATCGCAGATAGGCACGATCTGCGATTCCTTGTGTCCTATAATTTATCAGACATGCGCATGAAAAGCGGCCATGTGTCCGATGCCATTGCGAAGCAATGGTTCTATTTATGCGCAGATCGCATGCGCATGCGCAACTCGCGCGAAAAAATGCCCATCTGACCGAGGCCTTAGAAGTGCCAAGATTACTCATGATACAACACGAATATGTAAAATGGAGCCCATAAATTCTAATGGCCTGTAAGGAATGGAGGAGCTCCTAACAATTAAAGGGTGTTGTCTGAGTTGTAGAACGTCTGTACAACCAGCTCTCCTTTATTTAACATAGCAAATAAGTATATACTTAGCTCTGCCCACCCCTGCTGTATCCTACGCCGTCACTCCAGGTCTCCGTTCTGACATCACATTTACAGGCTGCCCCAGCCTCTTTACAGGACATCCCTGGTGCTGCAGCCAATAACAGAGCTCAATGTTTGATAGCTCAGCTCCGTTATTGGCTGCAGTGCCTGTGACATCCTGTAAATCCTGGGATACAACGGGAGTGGGAACAGGTGAGTATATGCTTGTTATGTTAAAGCATGGGGTGCTGCTTGTACAGACATTCTACAACTCAGGCAACTCCTTCAAGGGGACATGATTCGGTCATGTTGTCATGCTTTGTGTTGTTTATGCTTTTGTCTTCAGGGAAGAGTCAGAGGAAAAATTAGGTATAACCTTTGATTGCATGCGATATGTGATAGGAACCTTTTCTGTGATAATGTGAAGTGCAATGACTGTCAGGGGTTAGTTAGACCATGCTCTAACTAATATGGCACTGGAAAGTAGGAGCCCCAGATGTAATGACTGATGGGGAATTTATGGTGGCTGGTTTGGACTATGTGATTGCGCAATGGCATGAGCAAGTCCTGCTTTCTAATTGTGCCTATGTCTAATCTATATAGAGGGATAGTGTTCCACTAAAATGTGAGTCAAGTTATTGTGAGTGTTGCATTAACAAGACAGCATGCAATTGACAAGACAAGACAGGAGTGATGCAGTTACCCAGGATGGTTAGCTGATTAGCAGGGCCTTGATGGGTGTATACCCTTGCTGTGAGCATCATCCCTTCAGGAAGGTTGGTGTACAAAAGAATCATAGAATGGTAGAGTTGGAAGGCACCTCCAAGGTCATCAGGTCCAAGAGAGAGGGATAAACAAAGACTGTAACCAGTGTGGGTCCAAGAATTTTCAGGACTGTGACAGTTTAAGATAACGAGTCTGAGATAGAGAAACCTTAGGCTACTGACCAGGCACCAGAGGAACAGGGTATAGCTGAAGAGAAAGGTATTTAATGTACCATCACTTTTGAGGACTACTGAACTCGTACAACCTATGTAACAAGTATAGTGCCTGTCCTGCTGAAAAAGAACATTATTTGATTGGATTGAACTTTGTATTCACTAACTACTACCAACATTATAGACTGTCCCCTAAGAAGGCCAAAACAGTCCTTGAACACTTCCCAGTGTTGGCTGATTTATGTTGTTGTTAAGTTTCATCAGTAAAAGTTAAGCCTTTGCTTCTTTTGTGTCATTCTCTCCATGATTATTTCTAAGAGTGCTTGCCCAAACCTTGTGGATCCTATCCATGTGCTTTAGACCCATACTGTACTCAAGGTAGAAAGAGGCTTTCTCCCAATTTCACTGCAACTGCATATGCATTTTACATCAGTACTTCTTCTGTTTTTTGTGTTTTTAATGTGCAGAGTCATCCAAATGTGATCTGTTTTTCACATGTGAAAAAAAAGAAGGGAGCCCAACTGATGTAATTTAAAGCTCCCATCGAAGTCTATGGGTGAGAGAAAAAAAAACAATGCAATTGCATGCCATATGAGTGCTTTCCGGTACCCATGAGTTGAATTGTGTCACATCTGACCAATATGTACAGTTCCTGGGCTGTGTTTACACAGTGGAAGAAAGAACATAAACAACAACAGGTGATGTGTGGAATAACAGATGAAGAAGGGAACTTTCCCTATATGACTCAGAATAAGAGACTGTACCTGCCTATAGCAGATGTCCCGTCCTAATAAGAACACACCCGACCCATGATCCTCAGCCACTCATTGTCCGTACTGTCCCTTTAAGCACAGTACTTAGCTTGAGATGAGCAGGGGAAAACTTGAGACCAAGATCCAGCTCTGATTCCAAAAACCATCAGAGGAAGACTGAGAAAAATCAGCGCAGGTCCACAACCAAGACAGGAATAAAAACCCTCCCTAATTGTGAAGCAGGTGCAAAAGGTAGCAGAACACTCCCATAGACATTCCCACCAGTGCTAGAGAAAGCTGAGAGGAAAATCCAAAACAGCACTAGCATAAACCAGACTTCTGTGAATAAAAAACAAAACCTGTTGCAACATTACCTTCCCTTCTAGAAGAGGCCTCAGGACCCTTAGGACCAGGTCTATTTGGATTATGTCTATGAAAATTCTTAACTAGATGATCCACATTGACACGTGCAGCCAGAACCCATGTCCTTTCTTCTGGCCCATACCCCGCCAATGCACTAAGTTGTAGTGGTTTCAGGCCCTTGGTTGGAGCCTCAGGTGTAATAGCCGCAGGTCTCGAGAGTTGTCAGGGAAGAGACAGGAGTCAGCAACGGGAGGTCTTAGTTTGCAACACAAATCGATGAGGTGGGTAATGTAGTCAGAGGGGAAGCCAAAAGTCAGCAACAGGAGGTCTTAGCTTGCAGAACAGATGGATGAGGTGGGTAGTGTAGTCAGAAGGGAAGCCAAAGGTCAGCAACGAGAGGTCTCAGTTTGCAGTACAGATGGATGAGGCAGGTAGCATAGTCAGAAGGGAAGCCAGAAATCGGTATCAAGAGGTCTTGTAGCAGTAGCAGAGGAGCAGGCAGGCAAAAATGGAGCTTGATCAATGAATTCTGTGGAGCAGAATAATCATGGGCTGGTGCAGTGGCAGGGTCAGGCTTTTATAATCAGGCTTTTATAATCAGGAACAGATACAGGCTCAGGACCAGGAGGCAGAAACTAAATAACCGGAATCATGGAACAAGGCTGAGAGTTATGCAAGGAAACTGATAACAGGCTATATTGCTCAGTAGTGACAGCTACCGACTGCAGCACATGAAGTCCCCGGTTCGGTTACTGAAAGTCAAAGTCAAAATGGGAAAAAAACAATGACCACTGTGCCTGCGTTAGATTAAGTCTCTTAGCTGATTTGAGGTAAATCAGATTTTTGTGGTCAGTAAAGACCGTTCCCTTGTGTTGAGCCCTTTCGAGCCCCTTCAAAAAGATGCCACTCCTCAAAGGCCCACTTAATAGCTAACAGTTCCCTGTTACCTATGTCATAATTTTGTTCAGTCACAGTAAATGTTTGCAAGAAAAAAGCACAAGGATGAAGACTCTGCAGTGTGCCATATCATTGAGAAAGTACTGCACCTTAACCAACCTCAGAGGCATCCACCTGCACCACAAAAGGCCTGGATGAATCCTGCTGCACCAGAACTGAAGCTGTCACAAAACATTTCTTCAAAGCCTGAAAAGAATACAGTGCTTTTAAAGGCCATTTGAAAGGAAAACAACCCTTCTTGGTTATATCCGTAAGAGGTTTAACCACCTCCGAAAATCCCTGAATAAATTTTCGGTAGTAATTAGCAAACCTCAGAAACCTCCGAAGGGCTTTCTCATTTTTTGGTTATACTTAGTCCCGCACAGACCTTTACCGCATCCATCTTGAAACTCTTTGGGTTGACAATATGACCCAAAAATGTAATCTCTTGAATAGCATGACACATTTTATTTTCTAACAAATAAATCATTCTCCCGCAGTTTCTCTGACGAACATGGAAAACATGAGAGTCGTAATCAGGTGAAAAGATAAGAATATCGTCAAGATAAACTAGTACGAAACAACCGATAACCTTGTGAAATACTTAATTGATAAGAGCATTAAAAATAGCAGGAGCATTTGTCAGGCCAAAGGGCATCACCAGATTCTCAAAATGTCCCTCAAGAGTGTTAAAGGCCGTTTTCCATTCATCACCCACTTGTACCCAAATTAAATTATACGCACCCCGTAAATCCAACGTTGAAAAACAGTTGGCACCATTCAATTGATTATACAGTTCAGGGATGAGTAGCAACAGGTATGGGCTTCGCTTAGTGATTTTATTGAGCTCTCTGAAATTTAAACAAGGCCACAAACCCCCATCCTATTTTTTAGTAAAAAAAAACACAAAAAAACGATGGCTAGTGGCGATGTTAGATGGACGCCCTTTTTTAGACTGTCCTGAATATAAACCTTGAGAGACTGTCTCTCAAGAGCCGTTAGGATAAAGTCTATAGAACAATATCCTTTTCTTTGAGGCAGCAACCTGTCTGCCCCTTGCTGAGAAAAGATGTTAGCAACCTCCCCGATAAACCGAAGACACATTTACAGACATAAGACTGCAGGAAGAATTGCATTTTGTAATATCCCCTTTTTCCCAATTCACCACCGAGTTCTGCATCCATAACCAAGGTAAACCCAATACCACCATGATATACAAAGTGATAGGCTCTATATGAAATAATCCAATCTTTAAACACACATTTCAAACACTTCTGAGACAGTGAAGTGGCATCAGTAGGGAACACAGGAATAGGACAATCCAAAGAAGACACCACTAAACCCATGTGATTGACTACCTCAATGTAAATTAAATTAACTCCAGCTCTGCAATCTAGAAATACTGAAATCAGGAAATTATCACCAATAAAAAGGATCTCAACGGGAAGGAGCAGCCTGGAGGATGACATCCAAGCAATTTGCGGACCTAGAGGAAACTTCCCTCTAACCTCCAGGCCACCTCGTTTTCTGACTGAGATCCACAGCAAGGACAAACCTGAATGAAATGCCCAGTCCAGATGCAAAGGAAACAATGACCCCTAAACTGAATTGTGATCCCTTTTTTGGTGCCATCGGAAACAGAACCCAATTCTATGGGTTCTTCCATATTCGTAAATTCCATAGATGAGTTTGAGGAAAGCTCGCCATACCATTCCCCTACCTGCTGCCTAATTTGGATGGCCAAGAACATGGCGTCATCTAAACTGCGAGGAACAGGATATGAAACCAACAGATCTTTAATTTTGTCACTTAATCTGACACAAAACTGACTTCATAGTGCAGGATCATTCCACTGAGTTTCAGTCAGCCAGCGACAAAACTCTGCACAAAACTCCTCAATGGAAGATCTCCCCTGACGCAGACCTCTGAGTTTCCCTTCTGCCAGAGACACTCTGTCAGGATTATCATAGATCAAACCCAAGGCAGAAAAAAATTATCCACAAAAGATAAAGCCTGAGAAGTGGGTGGTAAGAAAAAAGCCCAGGCTTGAGGGTCTCCCTGCAATCTAGAAATAACCATCCCGACCCTCCAAGACTCATCTCCCGAGGATGAGGGGTGCAATTTAAAATATAATTGCCAGTACTCTCTAAATGACCCAAACTATGGCCTGTTTCCAGAAGCACGATCTGTTAACTAGAGCTTAGGTTCTTTCAATTATTCCATTTGGACCAGACTCTGCCACTTGACCTCAGCAACCTCAATAGCTAGTGCTCTAAGCTGGTTAGATAATGTCTCTATGGGATCCATAGAAAAAACTAAATAATATCCTACAGAGAAAAAGTTTGGGCTGATTATTTTGTCATGTCTGACGAGGATGTACCAAAACTGGTCCCCTATACAGTTCCTGGGCTATGTTTACACAGTGGAACAAAGAACCTAAACCTCAACAGGGGACATGTGGAATAATAGATGGAGAGGGGAACGTTCCCTATATGACTCAGAATAAGAGACCATACCTGCTTATAGTAGATGTCCCATCCTGATATAGACCAAGATCCAGCTCTGATTCCAACAATCATCAAATGAAGACTGAGAATAATCAGCATAGGTCTACAACCAAGACAGGAATAAAAGCCCTCCCTAATTGCTTATCAGGTGCAACAGATAGAAGAACACTCCCATTGACACTGCCACCAGTGCTAAAGAAAGCTGAGAGGAAAATCCAAAACAGCACTAGCATAAACCAGACCTGCCACAACAAATTGGTGATTTGAGTGCATGAATCGCACCGAAATAGCCACATACTGCCATTCTTTTTACAAGGAACATCAATCCATTAAACAATTCACACAAGTAAATAAACTCATTGACTTTAATAGATCCGAGTTCATTTAGTTTCAAACTCAGGCAGAATAGAAGGAATACGATAATTTTCTACTTAAAAAGAAGAATATGTCCAAACTCTTTAAGTAAATTTAGATACTGTGGAGGTGAATGATAAGCAACTGCCTAAATAGGGAAGGAGGTCCCTGTTCTACTTTCAAAGAAAAAAGGCTAATGTTTTTCCCTCTCATCCAGCTTTGGAATCTGTACTTCAGAAAGAGTCGTCTAATCCTGATAAAAAGCCAGATTGGAGGTTTGTTTAAATCTATCTATAAACTAGATGAGAAAGATTCCAAAACATGGGATTCTCCCATCAAGATAGGCAGTAGCTAAATGCTTTGAAAAGGCAGATTTCCCTACAGAAGATTCTTCTCTTCTCAAGAATTCTTTATGTAGTAAAGTCCTTAGATGCCTCCTTGAAGAATCTGTATACCTCTGCTTTAGCACTTTCTAAAACTTTGCTGGCTGCTACTTAAAGGAGTTGTCCGGCCACACAGGGTAAAAATTTTTATAATGCTGCTGCTTCCCTTTCAGTAAGGATAGTAACAGACAGCATACTAGGGCTCAAACTGGCCGGCAGATCAGCTGCAATGTCAGTTTATTACCTTAGACTGATCTTCTCTGCAGTTTTCAAAGATGGCGCCTCTGTGCTGCCTTCTCACATGCCCTGCGCCCCCCCCCCCTCTTCTGTGTGCGCGCTCCCGATGGTAGTAAGACATGAAAAGGCAGGATTTCCCTCAGCTCACGTCCTAGCCCCGCCCACGACACGCCCACCTCTATTGAACTGCTCTACAGTCTCTCCCCGCCCAGGCCCCGCCCCCTGCTAAAGTAAAGTAAAACATTTCCCCACACACACATGCCCTCATAGTGCCCCTCTCACAATGACCCCCCCCCCACACTTCTGTCAGCCGGGTCAATGCACATACACATCACTGCACCCCCCCCCTTCCCCTGCACACATCCATCCATCCATCCATCTCTCCCACTCCACACCCCCCCCCCTTCCCCCGGGACTTCTGTCAGCCGGTCCGTGCACACCACACACACATCACTGCCCCCCCCCCTTCCCCTGCACACATCCATCCATCCATCCATCCATCGATCTCTCCCACTCCACACCCCCCCCCTTCCCCCGGGACTTCTGTCAGCCGGTCCGTGCACACCACACACACATCACTGCCCCCCCCCCTTCCCCTGCACACATCCATCCATCCATCCATCGATCTCTCCCACTCCACACCCCCCCCCTTCCCCCGGGACTTCTGTCAGCCGGTCCGTGCACACACACACACACACACATCACTGCCCCCCCCGCACACATCCATCCATCCATCCATCTCTCCAACATTTCTCCCCTTCTCCCCTACTCCCCTTCTCCCCTTTCACATACTTTTAAAGTCCCGACGGTCCCGACAGCGGCAGGCAGTCACTCACTCCGCTCTGGTATATGAAACCAGGAAGTGAGTGTACTGCGCATGCGCCGACCGGCGGCGCGCGTCCCCTGCGATGATGAGGTAAAGAGCGCGGTCCCGGCAGAAGAAAAAAGGACTGCGCATGCGCGGAAGGGAAGAGGAGCGTTCCAGCGCCGATGAGAGCTGCTGCCGGCCCGACAAGAAATGCAGAAGATTTCTTGTCGTAACCTGGGACGACCGAGGGTCAACACAGGGGGGGGCACCCCTAAAGGTAAGTCCAAAACTTCTGTTTGCTTCATTTTCCATGCACAATGTATATTACAAAGTGCATGGAAATGGGCAAACAGAAGTAATGAGCTATGATGTTTCTGGCCGGACAACCCCTTTAAGTTAAGAGATGCATTGGAGTTTGGCATACCTCAGGAGAAGATTTGAAAGATAATTCCTGACATGAAGGCTGCTTCTGATTATTTGTGCGATGTACCTCTTGATGGGCTACGTCTTTCATCCAAACAGATGGCATTAGCTAATAATGGTAGACATTCTGTATAGCTTAAATCCTAATATGGAGATATAGCTTCTAAAAATCATTTTTGTCCTTTGGTGAGCAGTTGACAAAGATTCTAAAGTCTGTATATGAGGAGAAAGGTAATTTTTTTATCATCTTCAGAAAGGAGTAAAACATAGTCTGGTTATTTCTCTAGGTCCACCCACACTAGAAAGAGAAGACCCTTTTGTCCATATGGAACACTTGAGATGACAACAAGAAAGAAGCAGAAAAAAGAAGGAAAAGCCGACAGATCCATTTAGAAAAACAGATTTCTAGCACCAGTATCAGTGCTAAACATCTCTTGAAATGAATACGCCTGCCTGGCATTAGAAAGGTTTATTATTAATTCTGTAGATTGCCCCCAATTCATCCTCTGCTTCAGAGGGTTCTGGAAAAAGAAGCTCTCAAGCCCAATGCTACCTGAGAACATTGAGAGGCTAGTGTTTTCTGTTTCCAAGCCAGAGAAGAGATGGACAGTCATAATGGATCTAAGAAGTCTAAATAGATGTCTGCTCAGAAAGAAATTCAAAAAGGAAACTTTTAAGTCTGCACTGCTCTTTTTGCCAAAGTCAAGGTTATGTCCAATCTGGATCTAAAAGATGTCTATCTGCATGTTCAAAAACATCATGAGCACAGGAGGTTCCTCATAACTGCATTTTCTAAAAGAATAGATTAAAGCATCTATAGTTTGCCACGCTTCTATTTGGGCTCTTATTGAGTCCAAGGGTCTTTACTAGAGATGAGCGAGCACCAAAATGCTCGGGTGCTCGTTACTCGGGACGAAATTTTCGCGATGCTCGAGGGTTCGTTTCGAGTAACCCCATTGAAGTCAATGGGCGACCCGAGCATTTTTGTATATCGCCGATGCTCGCTAAGGTTTCCATTTGTGAAAATCTGGGCAATTCAAGAAAGTGATCGGAACGACACAGCAACGGATAGGGCAGGCGAGGGGCTACATGTTGGGCTGCATCTCAAGTTCCCAGGTCCCACTATTAAGCCACAATAGTGGCAAGAGTGGCCCCCCCCCTCCCAACAATTTTTACTTCTGAAAAGCCCTCATTAGCAATGCATACCTTAGCTAAGCACCACACTACCTCCACCAAACCACAATCACTGCCTGCATGACATTCCGCTGCCACTTCTCCTGGGTTACATGCTGCCTAACCTCCCCCCCCCCCCCCCCCGGCACGACCCAGTGTCCACAGCGCACACCAAATTGTCCCTGCGCAGCCTTCAACTGCCCTCATGCCACGCCACACTCATGTCTATTTATAAGTGCGTCTGCCATGAGGAGGAACCGCAGGCACACACTGCAGAGGGTTGGCACGGCTAGGCAGCGACCCTCTTTAAAAGGGGCGGGCGATAGCCCACAACGCTGTACAGAAGCAATGAGAAATATAATCCTGTGCCACCGCCATCAGGAGCTGCACACGTGGGCATAGCAATGGGGAACCTATGTGCCACACACTATTCATTCTGGAAAGGTGTCTGCATGCCCCAGTCAGACCGTGTTTTTTTATAATTAGTCACAGGCAGGTACAACTGGGAATCCCCAACTCCGCAATGGGAATTCCGTGTGTACCCACAGCATGGGTGGTTCCCTGGAACCCACCGGCTGTACATAAATGTATCCCATTGCAGTGCCCTGGACAGCAGATTAAATGCAGGTGGGCTTCGGCCCACACTGCATGCCCCAACCTGACCGGGCTTTTTAATTCATAGACACAGGCAGGTACAACTCCCTATTGTGAAGTCCCTGTGGACCGACAGCATGGGTGGGTGCCAGGAAGCCACCGGCGGCACATAAATATATCCCATAGCATTGCCCATCACAGCTGAGGTAATGTCATGTTTAATGCAGGTGGGCTTCGGTCCACACTGCATGCCCCAGTCAGACTGGGGTTCTTTAGAAGTGGACACATGTAGTTACAACTCCATGTGGACCGACAGCATGGGTGGCTCCCTGGAACCCACCGGCGGTACATAAATATATCCCATTGCAGTGCCCAGCACAGCTGATGTAACGTCAGCTGTAATGCAGGTGGGCAAAAAAGTAATTGGATTACACTGTAGGCGAGGGCCCCAAAAAATTGGTGTACCAACAGTACTAATGTACGTCAGAAAAATTGCCCATGCCCAACCAAGAGGGCAGGTGAAACCCATTAATCGCTTGGTTAATGTGGCTTAATTTGTAACTAGGCCTGGAGGCAGCCCAGTTAAAATAAAAATTGGTTCAGGTGCAAGTTTCAACGCTTTAATGAGCATTGAAACGTATAAAAATTGTTTAGAAAAATTATATGACTGAGCCTTGTGGGCCTAAGAAAAATTGCCCGTTCGGCGTGATTACGTGAGGTTTCAGGAGGAGGAGCAGGATGAATATTATACACAGATTGATGAAGCTAAAAGGTCCCCGTTTTTGATGGTGATAGAGAACAATGCTTCCATCCGCGGGTGCAGCCTACGTATTGCTTAGGTATCGCTGCTGTCCGCTGGTGAAGAAGAGAAGTCTGGGGAAATCCAGGCTTTCTTCATCTTGATGAGTGTAAGCCTGTCGGCACTGTCGGTTTACAGGCGGGTACGCTTATCCGTGACTAAACACCCTCTCTGACAAGACGCTAGCCGCAGGACAAGCAAGCACCTCCAGGGCATACAGCGCGAGTTCAGGCCACGTGTCCAGCTTCGACACCCAGTAGTTGAAGGGGGCAGAGGTGTCACCGAGGACGGTCGTGCGATCGGCTACGTACTCCCTCACCATCCTTTTACAGTGCTCCCGCCAACTCAGCCTTGACTGGGGGGCGGTGACTCAGTCTTGCTGGGGAGCCATAAAGCTGGCAAAGGCCTTGGAGAATGTTCCCCTGCCTGCGCCGTACATGCTGCCTGATCTCTGCGCCTCCCCTGCTACCTGGCCCTCGGAACTGCGCCTTCTGCCACTAGCGCTGTCGGATGGGAAGTTTACCATCAGTTTGTCCACCAGCGCCCTGTGGTATAGCATCATTCTCGAACCCCTTTCCTCTTCGGGAATGAGAGTGGAAAGGTTCTCCTTATACCGTGGGTCGAGCAGTGTATACACCCAGTAATCCGTAGTGGCCAGAATGCGTGTAACGCGAGGGTCACGAGAAAGGCATCCTAACATGAAGTCAGCCATGTGTGCCAGGGTACTTGTACGCAACACATGGCTGTCCTCACTAGGAAGATCACTTTCAGGATCCTCCTCCTCCTCCTCCCCCTCCTCCTCCGGCCATACACGCTGAAAGGATGACAGGCAAGCAGCATGGGTACCCTCAGCAGTGGGCCAAGCTGTCTTTTCCCCCTCCTCCTCATGCTCCTCCCCCTCCTCCTCCTCCTGAACGCGCTCAGATATAGACAGGAGGGTGCTCTGACTATCCAGCGACATACTGTCTTCCCACGCCTCCGTTTCCGAGTGCAAAGCGTCTGCCTTTATGCTTTGCAGGGAACTTCTCAAGAGGCATAGCAGAGGAATGGTGACGCTAATGATTGCAGCATCCCCGCTCACCACCTGGGTAGACTCCTCAAACTTTCCAAGGACCTGGCAGATGTCTGCCAACCAGGCCCACTCTTCTGTAAAGAATTGAGGAGGCTGACTCCCACTACGCCGCCCATGTTGGAGTTGGTATTCCACTATAGCTCTACGCTGCTCATAGAGCCTGGCCAACATGTGGAGCGTGGAGTTACACCGTGTGGGCACGTCACACAGCAGTCGGTGCACTGGCAGATTAAACCGATGTTGCAGGGTCCGCAGGGTGGCAGCGTCCGTCTTGGAGTTGCGGAAATGTGCGTTGACCCGGCGCACCTTTCCGAGCAGGTATGACAAGTGTGGGTAGCTTTTCAGAAAGCGCTGAACCACCAAATTAAAGACATGGGCCAGGCATGGCACGTGCGTGAGGCTGCCGAGCTGCAGAGCCGCCACCAGGTTACGGCCGTTGTCACACACGACCATGCCCGGTTGGAGACTCAGCGGCGCAAGCCAGCGGTCGGTCTGCTCTGCCAGACCCTGCAGCAGTTCGTGGGCCGTGTGCCTCTTCTCTCCTAAGCTGAGTAGTTTCAGCACGGCCTGCTGACGCTTGCCCACCGCTGTGCTGCCACGCCGCGCGACACCGACTGCTGGCGATGTGCTGCTGCTGCTGACACATCTTGATTGCGAGACAGAGGTTGCGTTGGAGGAGGAGGAGGGTGGTTTAGTGGAGGAAGCATACACCCCCGCAGATACCAGCACCGAGCTGGGGCCCGCAATTCTGGGGGTGGGTAGGACGTGAGCGGTCCCAGGCTCTGACTCGGTCCCAGCCTCCACTAAATTCACCCAATGTGCCGTCAGGGAGATATAGTGGCCCTGCCCGCCTGTGCTTGTCCACGTGTCCGTTGTTAAGTGGACCTTGGCAGTAACCGCGTTGGTGAGGGCGCGTACAATGTTGCGGGAGACGTGGTCGTGCAGGCCTGGGACGGCACATCGGGAAAAGTAGTGGCGACTGGGAACTGAGTAGCGCGGGGCCGCCGCCGCCATCATGCTTTTGAAAGTCTCCGTATCCACAAGCCTATACGGCAGCATCTCCAGGCTGATCAATTTGGCAATGTGCACGTTTAACGCTTGAGCATGCGGGTGCGTGGCGGCGTACTTGTGCTTGCGCTCAAACAATGGCGCTAGCGACGTCTGAACGCTGCGCTGAGAGACATTGCTGGATGGGGCCGAGGACAGCGGAGGTGAGGGTGTGGGTGCAGGCCAGGAGACGGTAGTGCCTGTGTCCTCAGAGGGGGGTTGGATCTCAGTGGCAGGTTGCGGCACAGGGGGAGAGGCAGTGGTGCAAACCGGAGGCGGTGAACGGCCTTCGTCCCACCTTGTGGGGTGCTTGGCCATCATATCCCTGCGCATGCTGGTGGTGGCTACCCAGCTGATCTTGGCGCGACAAAGGTTGCACACCACTGTTCGTCGGTCGTCAGGCGTCTCTGTGAAAAACTGCCACACCGTAGAGCACCTTGACCTCTGCAGGGTGGCATGGCGCGAGGGGGCGCTTTGGGAAACAGTTGGTGGATTATTCGGTCTGGCCCTGCCTCTACCCCTGGCCACCGCACTGGCTCGGCCTGTGCCCACACCCTGACTTGGGCCTCCGCGTCCTCGCTCGCGTCCACGTCCTCTAGGCCTACCCCTACCCCTCAGTATGCTGTATTACCAGTAGTGCAGAAACAGAACGCTGTAATTAAATGTGCCACTTATTTGCCTGTGGTTGGAGGCTGACTTCGCTTACGGAACGCACAGCAGAGCCAGGAAATAATTTTGCGCAAGCCTGCTGTAACACTTAGCTGGCTGCATATGAATTAGGAGGACAACTACACCCAGCACAGACCCAGTACACTGAGGACAGTCACAGGCAGCCCAAATAGATTTTTTTTCACAAATGTTTTTGGAAAGGCCCACTGCCTATATTCAATAAATATGTCTTCTGTCCCTGCCTCACCACTACTGGCCCTGGAGTATGTAAAATAACTGCAGACTGTTGCACTGTGGACTGGAATACAGCGGTGATGTAACAGCCAACACAGAGCCAGGAAATAATTTTGCGCAAGCCTGCTGTAACACTTAGCTGGCTGCATATGAATTAGGAGGACAACTACCCCCAGCACAGACCCAGTACACTGAGGACAGTCACAGGCAGCCCAAATAGATTTTTTTTCACAAATGTTTTTGGAAAGGCCCACTGCCTATATTCAATAAATATGTCTTCTGTCCCTGCCTCACCACCACTACTGGCCCTGGACTATGTATAATTACTGCAGGGCGCAATGCTCTGCACGGCCGATATACAAAAAAAAAAAAAGTGCAACACTGCAAAAAGCAGGCTCCACACTACTGCACACGGTTAGATGTGGCCCTAAGAAGGACCTTGGGGCTCTTGAAGCCTAAAATAACTCCTAACGCTCTCCCTATAGCAGCTCCACCATCAGCAGCACTTTCCCTGAGCTATGTCAGAATGCATCTGTGGCGAGCCGCGGGAGGGGCCAATTTATATACTCGGGTGACACCTGATCTCGCCAGCCACTCACTGCAGGGGGGTGGTATTGGGCTTGAACGTCGCAGGGGGAAGTTGTAATGCCTTCCCTGTCTTTCTATTGGCCAGAAAAGCGCGCTAACGTCTCAGAGATGAAAGTGAAAGTAACTCGAACATCACGTGGTACTCGTCACGAGTAACGAGCATCTCGAACACGCTAATACTCGAACGAGTATCAAGCTCGGACGAGTACGTTCGCTCATCTCTAGTCTTTACCAAGGTATCGGTGGTTCTAGCAGCAGCCCTTCATCTTCAGGAGATTTGTCTGGTCCCCATCTAGATGACTAGTTTCTGAAATCAATTTAAAGTTTAGTAGGGGACAGCACTCCAGCACAGAACCAACATGGCAAGTACACTAAGAATAAACAAGGACTTACCTGGTGTGTCCAGTATGTTCAAATGGGACAAACCGTCACACCCACAGTCCTGAAGAGCCTTGAACCATCAATGTGAACCAATCAATCACTCCGTCCAACACACAGACATCCACAAATGGAGAATGCTCTAGTTCACCCCACGTATCCTATTTGGCTTCAGTGTAGTAAAGAATATAAACGAAAAAGAACATATATCCCAGCAGTGAAGGTGGTATAAAATTATAAGGCATAGAGCAATATCAGAGACCAACTTACTTCAAAAGGGGTTAGAGGAACACACACTTACCTCTCTTAAAGCAGCTTCCCTCGATCTATTTCAGCAAAACATTTAGATTGTGTTGAACTGCCTACATGATCATGGCTTCCTCATCAAGTGGGAAAAATGTCTATGTATAAATATATCAGGGGTGAATTCAAAGATCTTTCCCATCATCTATGTATACCTAGGACTGTGACTGTAACAAGGGAGCATCCTCTACATCTAGAGGAAAGAAGGGGCCCTTTACTGTAAGAGCAGTGACTATGGAACTCTCTGCTTGAAGATGTGGTGATGGTGAACTCGCTAAAAGAGCTCAAGAGGGGTCATGATGACACCTTTCTTGAGTGTAACAATATTACATGTTATAGTCACTAATTACTGATCCAGCAGTTTTTTCTGAATGCCAGTTTTGGTGTCAGGAAGGATTTTTTTTTCTAAAATGAAGAAAATTGGCTTCTACCTCATGGGGCTTTTTGGCTTCCGAATCAACATTGCAGAATAATAGTCTGAAATGGATGGCCATGTGTCTACTTTTAGCCATACACACTATGTTGCTATATATAATAATACTCCGGGAGTGCATGGTTCCAGGCAGTGTTAGAGTTTTGAAACATAATCTACAGGTAGCTGCTCCTTGGGGACAACCTGATTCTTCAGAGGGTTCAGGTATCCAGATCTGAAGAGGCTACACCTCACAGCATGGATATTGAGAAGCTGAACCTCTCTAATCACCGACTTTCACAAGATGTTGTCAACACTCTACTAGCACCTATTTATGAAGTTCTACACCTGCTGCCTATAATATCTGGATCTGGTTGTGCTCAAGTTGTATGCTTTGCCTTCAGCTGCTGGATTTACTTTAAGGAGGTTTTTAGTCTGGTCCCAAGTGTTATTCCCTAAAAACCCATTTTGCTGTGTCTGATACCTGTTTAAAGTTCACATTTTCAAGCACCCATTTAATAAGGCATTTCTTTAAAAGCATCAAGGTTCTAAGACCTAAAATCTTTTTGAGTCAGTGATATTTTTCAAAATGCAGTATGATGTTGGTATTTCATTTTTTAGGAGTTTATCCAATAGGCTTCTCTAGAAAATTCCAGAAAAAAAGAACATGCTGTATCAAATGTAGCAAAATAAAAAATGCCACCAAAAATGTTTCTTAAAAATGCAATTAAGAACTTATGGTAGTTTTTTAAGCAAAAAAAAAACTATGAAGAAAACACTATGTGAAAGGTGCCTTAGGCTGCATTCAGACGAACGTATATCAGCTCGGTTTTTACGCTGAGCCGATAAACGTTGTCCTCATGTGCAGGGGGGGGGGGAGGATGGAAGAGCCAGGAGCAGGAACTGAGCTCCCGCCCCCTCTCTGCCTCCTCTCTGCCCCTCTGCACTATTTGCAATGGGGAGAGGTGGGCGGGGGGTGGGGCTAAGTCCCGTGAATTAGCCACGCCCCTGCCCCACCTCTCCCTATTGCAAATAGTGCAGAGGGGTGGAGAGGAGGCAGAGAGGGGGCGGGAGCTCAGTTCCTGCTCCTGGCTCTTCCATCCTCCCCCCCCCCTGCACATGAGGACAACGTATATCGGCTCGGCGTGAAAACCGAGCCGATATACGTTCGTGTGAATGCACCCTTATGGAGACATTTTAAACTATGACATTTCTAGCTTAACGTTTGAGCCACAGCTACAGTCCACAAGAGTTACATTGAGATCCATGCATCTTCTGGACTGCAGCTTTGGCTCTGGTCTAAAGGTAGCCATAAACATTAGCTGAATATTGTGTAAACCTGCCATATTCAGTGGTACTGGCTGACCATATAATATTATGGGGGTGAACCGACTCTCTCCGAATGGTAGATGTCAGGGAAAAGAATGGTTGGGCACATTAGACTCCATTATTCCCGATCCTTATAGGAGATACACTGCCATCAAAGGTGTCTGTAAACAGTTTATTCCCTGCGCTCTATTGAAAACACTTGCATACCCAGCTTGGCATATGTTCGGAAGGAATAGCTGCCAGCAGTGACATAGCTAAAGGCTCATGGGCCCGGGTGCAAAAGTTTATCTTGGGGCCCCTCAATGTCTCTTAACCCCTCAACGCAGAGGTGTAACTTGAAGCTCCTGGGCCCCAATGCAAAACCTGTAACAGGGCCTCCAAATATAATGCTTTATTCATAGTACTGGGCTCTCTATATGGAGAAGAGAGGTCTTATAAGCCCCCTAATGCTTCTGGGCCTGGGTGCAAGTGCATCCCCTAGAGTTACACTAGTGGCTGCCAGTCTAACACCTCTCTAAGGTGCATGATCACCATAAGTATAACAAGCCTTGATTTCAAATATTATCTACTTTGCAGTAACACAGGAGAAGCAAACTGTAGGAACCCAGCATCAAATTGCTTCATTAACTTCAATGGGATAGCCATTTATTTCTTGTTGTTTTTGGATAACTCTCCTTTGATGCAAATACCACCAATATAGCTTGTTCTACATATATTGCCATCTTCTACACACCATGTGATGGGAAGATAAGTACAGGTAAAGTACATAAACAAATTACTAAATGTCATTTCACCTACTATTAAACAGGAGGACTGCAAAATATTTGTGCTGCTAAGTTTAATAGTTCTTGGTATAAATCCTGGGACAATAAATATATTATTTTACCATTGAGTCTTAGGTAGACTCAGTTAGTGAATATCGCTGTATTCAACATGAATGTCTAACCAGGTATTTGCTATTAAATGAGTACATTTTATGTTTTATTTTCCCATTGAAATCGTAGTCCAAGCTATTGGACAGTCATGATGTGGTGCACACAAGTGGTTAACTCTGAATATGTGCTGTTCAGGCAGTAGGTCAGGTTACTTGCATTTATGTTCGGAGAAATTCTGCCTACCCTGTTTCTAATTTTGAGATAGTGAGCGAGAAGAAGAAGTTGAACTTATTTGAGTAGTGGAACAGTCATCCTCACACTTTGTTGAGCGTGTGTTGGTGTCTGTGTAGGAGGACTTCTGTGTGACAGACGTTAGGATTACCACAAATGTCACTATGGTCCCATAAACAGGACTTTTCACAGACAGCAAACAAAAATTTCTGGACACTGCAACTTCGGATGGGACACAGCAAGAGTCCTCCACGTTTGTGAATCTCTGCAATGAATAGACAAAGGTGAGTGAGCTCTCTTGTGGTTTTATGTTTCCAGTTCTGCAAAATACAATCAAGGATTCTTTTCAGGCACAGGAGTCACAGGTCACTTGAGTTTTATCTCTTCATTCCCACAGTCCAAACTCTATGAAGTTCAGCATACTATGTGTTAGTGATCTAACAGTCTAAAACAAAATGCTAAGACGTTTGCAGGATACATGAACTATTACAGCAAAGCATATGAAAAAGTTAAGTATTGGACATGCTCAGATCTCTATAAGCATACTCATATGTAGATTGCACAATGTCACATTTCATCAACTTTAAGATCTTTATATTTTTTTACATTTTATATTTCCCTTAATTTACATACAGATAGAGTAATGAATTACACTGTTTGGGATAACCAAACAAGGGTTTGCCTAGAAATCAGGCTGTACAAAAAAAAACTGCTAACATACTGCTCATTTCTGCTCCATTCTTATACAAGAAGATTGATGCAAATCCAATTGCCATCAGCAAATATAGGGTGATTGAAGTAGCTGAATTTTTTGATGGGCCTTTGATGAGAATGAATAGAAAACACTGAATAATTTGTCCTATTATATTCTAGCAAATCACTTATATGGTTAACTTCAAAAACAAATGATGAAGGATGTATTTTAGGTAATAAAGAGACACAAAAAATAATTAGTTAGGATATGATAGAGACAGAGCGGTGACAGCATCAAAGTACTTTACAGCAAGTGGTGAAGCTTTCTGTACAAGTTAGTTACTACTACAGTATCATTTTGCAATCACCAAAGGTACTGGGTTGTTTGAATAGTAGTTGTCAACAGTTGTAACGATGATTGATAGAATTACATATGGGTCTAAAACATGGCTTCTCAATCTTTTTCTATTGAGGTCTCACCAGCCTGAACATGGTGATGCCTAGTTATTACCACTGGTCGTGCTCCATAGCAAAATTTGTAAAAATTACCTCAATTTCACTTCAGAACCCAGTACGGCATTAATGTAAACATAAAAGGAGTTAGCTATGTTACTTAACCAGAGATTGGGGTGACCAGAGAAAGGTTTTTGCACCATATAATCACTTTTGTCAAGACTGCCTCCTTTGATAGAACAAGAAGGCACCTCAAAGTTTTAGAAATAGTAGTCTTGAAGGCCAGGAATGGCTGAAATTCATAATGGTTTAAAACCACCAAGGGGTGAACTTGGTCTGCAATAATATTTAGGTAGGTGATTCTTATAAAAGTGGCATCTCATGAATGCCAGAACCAGTGGTTTACCAGCAAAACGTTGCCTAGAATCCCAAACGCCTCAGCCAGCTTACCTTCTTTCCATAGTACATCCTGGTGCCATCTCTTCCTCAAGTAAGTGGTGCACAAGAACCTTAAATCCACATGATGTAAAGGAAAATGTGATTCATCACACCAGGCTACTGTTTTCCATTGCTTTATGGTCCACTTCTAAAGCTCATGTACCCATTGTAGGTACTTCTGGTGTCAACCTTAACCTTTCCAGAAATTTGTCCTACTGTATATGTTCTGTAGGATTGGACAAAATAGGTTATCACTTGCTCCCCATATGGACCATTGAGCCTTGGACACCCATGATCCTGTTGCCGGTTCAACGGTTGTCATTCCTTCGACCACTTTTGGTAGGTACTGACCATGCATACCAAGAACACCATATAATACCTGTAGCTTTGGAGATATTCTGATCCAGTTGTCTAGCCATTACAATTCATTCTTTGTTAAAGGGCTTGTAGCAGAATTACAAGTTATCCCCTATCCACATAATTTTGGTACGACCCCAAAGTCATTCAAAACCTTATGTTTACCCATATTTCCTGCTTCCAACACATGAACTTCAAGAATTGACTGTTCATGTGCTGTATACTATATGCCATCCATTGACGGGCACCAGTGTAACGGAATAATCAATGTTTTTTTTGGAGTTTATCCATGACATTTTTGTGTGCCTTTTTGGTCAAAAGCGCTGCAGCCAGATGTTACATAGTGTGTAGTGGAAAAATCATTTTGGTTTGCAGAATTTTGTAGTGTTTTTGGTGTCTGTGGTGTTTTTCTTATAATGCAGCATGCTCTGGGTATTACATTTTTTCTACCATTTTTCCCATAGGCTTCTCTATAGAAATTGAAAAAGGCCGATCAGAACACATGTAGAAGGTTATACTAAGTAAAAAACGTCACTAAAACACACCATAAAAAGGCATGACAAAATGCAGCTAATTTTCTCATTGTAGTATTAACAATTTATTTAGGATTTCATGAGCCGATATGACAACATCTGTTGTTGTACAAACTGTGGCTGATGCAGAACTGCAAATTCCAGGCAGAATAAATAAGAAACAGATGGAAAACTGCAGGTTACCTTAGTCTGCAGCCGTCATCCAACTATACTATACACCAACCCTTTAGCTGAAGTCTCTGTGTTTCACTAAGGGACCTTTCACACAGGACAGAATATTCAACAATGCTGTTTTTTCATGACAGCGTTGCAGAATATTCCGTCCTGTTTTAAAGGCCCCTAAGGAATCTCCGCCCTGCTGCGCACGGTGAGGTCAACCGTTGAAATATGCTCTGAGTTTTCTAGCGGATTTCAGCTTACCTAGGCTGCCTAAGCGTACATTCCCATGCTGCAAATACTCTGCAGATGTTCTTTTACCCTGTGCAACTAGTTTTCATGGTTGCCATCTGCGGCTTAGGATGCATTTCACACAGGCAAACTAGACTTGCAATTTTCACAAGTTTTTCAGTAGTAAGAATAGAAAAATTGCATTGCACTCATTTGAAAATTGCACTTACATGCTAGTGCGATGCAATTTTCGTAATGCTTTCATAGGAAATAATGAGTGATTCTTTAACCAAAATTGCACAAAAATAGGACATGCTGCAATTTTCTTATTTTGGATTATGGGTTCGAGAGAAAAATCCCAGGCCTGCAATAACCCACTGATTTTTCCTTACAAATTTTGTCCATATCGCAGTCAGACAGAACTTGCACAGCCCAATTGTTCATGTGAGCACACCCTTATCCATAGCTTTCAGCTGCATTAGGGCTCAGTCACACGGGCGTTTTTACGCGCACATATACGCGGGTAAAAAAAACGCCTGACCCTGTCCATTGCCACCCATACGTTCTATGTTTTGTAGGTGCGATTTTTTTTTTTGACGAACGCAGTACGAACGTTTTTACGCGCCTATATAGGTGCATAAAAACGCCCGTGTGACTGAGCCCTTATGCTGCCAGTTTTGACACAGCCTTTCCACTGCGAAAATCTCAGGTGTTTTCCGTGTGGTCACGAGATTTCCACCCCGTGTGACCCCAGCCTTACAGTTATGAATCTGAGCACTGTTCCCTTTAAGCCAGGCAATACAGAACTGCATCAAATAAATATTAACATACAAGCCCTTTATAATTACCTATAGAACAAAGGGACATATAAAAGGCCATACGTCATGTTGATCTAGGGCAGTGAAGAGATTAAAGGAGTTTTCCAGAAGTAAGCTATTTATGACCTATCCTCAGGATAGGTTATCAATATTTGATCAGTGGGGATCCAACACTCAGGATTCTCACCAATCAGCTGAGTGAAGTAACAGCATGAGAGCGCTGCTGTCACTTCAGTCCATACCATGCACAGTGCCGTACATTGTATAGCAGCCATGCCTGGCATTGCAGCTCAGTCACATTCACTTGGGGCTGAGCTACTCTGAGGTCACGCTATGAATGAACATGACATCACAGACCTAAGAAGAGGCCGCAGCGCTCTCCCCGAGCAGTAGACCCCAACGCTCAACTATTGAGGACCTATCCGGAGGATAGGTCATCAGTAGTTTACTCCCAGTAAACCTGTTTAACGTCTTGTATACCTGGGAATCTATGGCAGTAAATGTGCTAGTGTCAGCATCCCTGGTGACTTGGTGACAAGGGCTGAGATCACATTTGATTAACACTGAGATCGCCTATTTGACTAAAGACTAGTGTCAGGCTTCCTATGTAGCAAAAGCCATAGCAAGTGAACAACGGATGAGTTACAAGAATACAAGAAAAATAATGATATAGTCTGCAGCCTGTCCCGCTTGTCAGAAGACCTGACAAGTCTCCTTTAAAGGGGTTGTGCCGCGCCGAAACGGGTTTTTTTTTTTTTCAATAGCCCCCCCGTTCGGCGCGAGACAAACCCGATGCAGGGATCAAAAAAAAAACCAGATAGTACTTACCCGAATCCCCGCGGTCCGGCATCTTCATACTTACCTTGTGAAGATGGCTGCCGGGATCTTCACCCTCGGTGGACCGCAGGGCTTCAGTGCAGTCCATTGCCGATTCCAGCCTCCTGATTGGCTGGAATCGGCACACGTGACGGGGCGGAGCTACGAGGAGCCGCTCTCCGGCACGAGCGGCCCCATTCAGCAAAGGAGAAGACCGGATTGCGCAAGCGCGTCTAATCGGGCGATTAGACGCTGAAGATTAGACGGCACCATGGAGACGGGGACGCTAGCAACGGAACAGGTAAGTGAATAACTTCTGTATGGCTCATAATTAATGCACAATGTACATTACAAAGTGCATTAATATGGCCATACAGAAGTGCTTACCCCCACTTTGTTTCGCGGGACAACCCCTTTAAGACTAAACAACTATCCAGCTAAGTAACCATAAGAAATTGTATAAACTGATAGGCAAGAGTACAAGCTGGTGACATTTAGAGCAGTATATCCTTTAACAGAATTGTACACAAACTCCCACATCTTCTAAGCATTCAAGCAGATGTCTTTTTTCCTCGGCTTCAAAGAAAAGGTCCTGCATGCAAAACTCTGAGAAGCCACTGCTATTAAATCGCTTTTAATATGGATGAAGCACATCGCTTCAAGCCAGACTCTTGCAATATTCATCCCGTTGATAAAATTCTGCAACTTCCAGCCCCAGTAGTACAGTAAAGGAAATGCAATCCAGTTGGCACAGTTAGATATAGCAAATCAATATAGTGCCCATGCTGCTTCTTGTGTAAGTTGTTTCCCATGTCTGGATGACCTTATTCTACATATGTGTTTATTATATATGAGGATCTGGTCGTAATTCTGTGTTGGCATTGCTTGTACTGGTCTGATGAGTTCCCTGTGTTGGTTCCCAGAATTACATTCGCTCTTGAAAATTTAGAGGCTGGAAACCAACAATAATTTGTAAAACATAGTAAGGGTGGTTTCATACAGTTTTTCTTTGGATGCAGTTTTTTGAGTCAAAGCCAGCAGTGGATTCAAAAGGAACAGGAAATACAGTACAAAGAAATGACTTATACCTCCTACTGGATCCACTTCTGGCTTTGGCTCAAAATAACTGCAGGGCTACGAAAACTGCTACAACCATCACTACTACTAATATACTACTACAACTACTACTAGTACTACTGTTACTAGTTATACTAATACTGCTTCTACTACTACTGCTACTACAACTACAGCTACTACTAATACTGCTATTGCAACTATTACTACTACTACTGCTACTAGTGCTTTACCAACCAAGTGAGCTTTTTGGCAGGCATAGAGATTCCTAATGAACTTTGACCTAAAAGCCAAACTTAGACCAGTTTTACACAAGGGTAATATGGGCACATTCACACTCCCATATCATGGCCACAGGTCCAGGCTTGAGTGTGGAATCCCTATGATGCGTCGATTTTTAGTCATTAGACTGCCAATGTAATCACATTAGCAGCGTAGAAATGCGCTCATAGCACATATATCATCACAGCCTCATTACTGCCTTGTACTCAGTGGTGTTTGCATCTTGGCCATGATTGGCTCGAAATCGGAACACCCCACTAAGTATGAGGTCTCATGGGCAGTGTTCAGTGACAAGTTACATAACAAGTTAAAAGATATGAGTTCACCTACAAGGACATCGCTCTGTAGTTTGTAACTACTGCATATGAGATGTGAGCTTATGAGCCAGAGAAAATAACCTGTAATGATTTATAATATTAGAAAAATATGTCTCCTATCTTCCAGAAACACTGCCCCTCTTATCCATTGGCTGTCTCTGGCATTGCAGCTAAGCCACAATTAACTGAGAATGAGCTACAAGTGGTAGTAATAGTTACAGTAGCAGTATTGATTGTAGCAGTAGTAGTAGTACTACTAACAGTAGTAGTTGTAGTAGCAGTTTTAGTAGTACTAGTCGTAGTTGTAGTAGTAGTATTAGAAATAGTTTGTAGTAGCAGTATTAATAATATAAGTAGCTGAAGTAGCATTTGTAGTAGCAGTAATTGTAGTAGTATTAGTTGTAGCAATATTAATAGTACTTGTAGTAGTAGTAATAGTTGCAGTAGCATTATTAGTAGTACTAGTAACAGTAGTAGTAGTGATAGTTGTTGCAGCAGTTTCAGTAGTAGTAGTTTTAATATTAGTAAAAATAGTAGTATTAGTTGTATTAGTTGTAGTAGTAGTAGTATTAGTAGCAATAGCTGCAGTATTAATAGTACTAGTAGCAGTAGTAATAGTAGTGGTAGTAGTATTAGTTGTAGCAGTTTTAGTAGCACTAGCAGTAGTTGTAGCAGAAGTAGTAATAGTTGCAGTAGCAGTATTAGTAGTACTAGTTGTTGCAGCAGTTTCAGTAGTAGTAGTTAGCAATTTTAGTATTAGTAGCAGTAGTATTAGTAGTTGTTGTAGTAGTATTAGTAGTGGTAAGGCTACCTGCACATGGGCAGATTTGCATTTCGGAATCCAGAGGAGGTGTCCACCTCCGCATTCCGCAGCAAATACCGTCCATAGCATGCTATAGCAAAGCGCGATTTCCTCTATACAAGCAGAAATAGATACAATTTTCCACTTGCGGGGGAGAAATCGCAGCATGCTGCATTTCTGTGTGGATACCACATGGATGGCTTCCATTGAAGTCAATGAAAGCCATCCAACCCGTGGCAATGACAACGCTGGAAGAGCAGGGACTTGAAAAAAATAAGTACTGCACATGTCTGTCAGCTTGCTGTGTGGACCATCAGCAGTATAGTTAGTTAAGGTAAACGCGGATGATGGATTCCGCTGCAGGATTCTGCATGCGGAATCCAACACAGCTGTGTGAGGGCCGGCCTAATAGTTGTAGAAGCAGTATTAATAGTAGTAGTAGTAGCAGTAGTAATACTAGTTGTAGTAGTAATAGTTGTTGTAGCAGTTTTAGTAGCATTAGTAGTAGTTATAGTAATAGTTGTAATAGCAGTATTTATAGTAGCAGTATTAGCAGTTGTTGTAGTATTATTAGTAGTAGTATTAGTTGTAGTAACAGTTAGAGATGAGCGAGCACCAAAATGCTCGGGTGCTCGTTACTCGGGACGAAATTTTCGCAATGCTCGAGGGTTCGTTTCGAGTAACGAACCCCATTGAAGTCAATGGGCGACCCGAGCATTTTTGTATATCGCCGATGCTCGCTAAGGTTTTCGTTTGTGAAAATCTGGGCAATTCTACAAAGTGATGGGAACGACACAGCAACGGATAGGGCAGGCGAGGGGCTACATGGTGGGCTGCATCTCAAGTTCCCAGGTCCCACTATTAAGCCACAATAGCGGCAAGAGTGCCCCCCCCCCCCGCACTGTCAGCGTAAAGATCGTTCTCCTCTGCCATAGCAGTAACAGCTGTGGCAGAGAAGAATGATGTTAGCCCATTGAATTCAATGGAGCCGGCAATACAGCAGGTTCCACTGAAAGCAATGGGCTGCCGGCGATCGCAGGATGAATTGTCGGGAAGGGGTTAAATATATAAACCCCTCCCTGCAATTCATCCAGAAATGTGTTACAATAAAAATATATACCGGCGTATAAGGCAACGGGGCGTATAAGACGACCCCCCAACTGTCACCTTATACGCCGGCAATACAGTGGAGCAAAGAATAAAAATCATTACTTACTTCTTCTGACGTTCTGCGGCGCTCCTGCAGGCTGTCGCTCCCTCCTGGTCCACAGCAGAGTATTGCTTTCTGGACGCAGGGCTTGAAATCCCCGCCTCCAGAAACACAGCCAATCACAGCCATTCAATGACATCATTGTCATTGGCTGTGATTGGCTGAAGGCACGTGTGTTTCTGGAGGCGGGGATTTAAAGCCCTCCGTAGAGAAATCAATGATCTGCCGGGAACCAGGAGGGAGCAACAGCCTGCAGGAGCACCGCATAACACCAGGAGGGAGTGACAGCCTGCAGGAGCGCCGCAGAACGTGAGAAGAAGTAAGTAATGATTTTTATTCTTTGCTCCACTGTATTGCCGGCGTATAAGGTGACAGTTGGGGGGGTCGTCTTATACGCCCCGTCGCCTTATACGCCGGTATATATTTTTATTGTAACACATTTCTGGATGAATTGCAGGGAAGGGGTTATATATTTAAGCCCTTCTCGACAATTCATCCTGCAATCGCCGGCAGCCCATTGCTTTCAGTGGAACCTGCTGTATTGCTGGCTCCATTGAATTCAATGGGCAAACATCGTTCTTCTCTGCCACAGCTGTTACAGCTGTGGCAGAGAAGAAGGATTTGTCTTCTATATGTTCTCAATGGGGTCGGCGCATATAGAGAAGATTTATGGCCTTAAGAAGGACCGTTGGGGTTCTTGAAACCTAAAATACTCCTAACACTCTCCCTATAGCAGCTCCAACACGATAGCACTTTCCCTGAACTAATGTCAGAATGCATCTGAGGCGAGCCGCGGGAGGGGCAGATTTCAATACTCGGGTGACACCTAATCTCGCCAGCCACTCACTGCAGGGGGGTGGTATAGGGCTTGAACGTTGCAGGGGGAAGTTGTAATGCCTTCCCTGTCTTTCAATTGGCCAGAAAAGCGCGCTAACGTCTCAGAGATGAAAGTGAAAGTAACCCGAACATCGCGTGGTACTCGTTACGAGTAACGAGCATCCCGAACACCCTAATATTCGCCCGAGCATCAAGCTCGGACGAGTACGTTCGCTCATCTCTAGTAACAGTGTTACCGTGTTTCCCAGAAAAAAAAAACCACTGTCTTATATTTACTTTGCCCCAAAAAGGACACAGTGTCTTATTTTCGGGGGGAAAGCCTTGTACTTATCTGGTCCACGGCGTCCCGATGGTGTCCGGCGGCATCCTCCTCATCTCACAGATGCCTTCTGCTGGTGACGGGGCTTTGAATACCCCGCCTCCTGCAAAGCGAGCGCTATGATTGGCTAATCGAGCGCTGGCAGCCAATAATAGCCAGCGCTCAATGAGCCAATCACACCTATTCAGTGATGTCATTCACTGAGACGGAGGAGGACGCCGCGCCGCTGCAGTGCCGCCGGAGACCATAGGGATGCCGTGGACCGCGTGAGTATAGATTTTTTTGGCGGGGCACCCGAGATAGGTCCTATTTTCAGGGGAGGCCTTATATTTCAAGCCTCCCCCGAAAACTCAATAGGTCTTTCTATTGGGGTAGGACCTATTTTCAGAGAAACACAGTAATAGTACTAGCAGCAGTAGTAATAGTAGTTGTAGTAGTAATAGTTGCAGAAGTAGTATTAGTAGTAGCAGTATTAGTAGTAGTAGCAGTAGTAATAGTGGCTGTATTAGTAATATTAGCAACAATAGTAGCTGTAGTAGCAGTGTTAGTGGTAATAGTAGCAGTAGTAGCTGTAGCAGCAGTATTAGTAGTAGCAGTAGTATTGCCATTAGTAGCCATACTATGGAATTCACTTTGAAGTGTTGTTCTTTCCTATTTTTGTAAACATGTAGAATGGTGTCATTCAGGATTAGGAAAAAGTGTTTATTTTTTTTCTAGAAACAGTAGCATACATGTCCATCACAGACCCTTTCCTTTTATTCAGGACTACCCTTAAGACTGAGTTCACACAGGACGGATTTGCTATGGAATTTCCATGCGGATTGTCAGGACAGAAATTCCACATGCAGCTCCCAATCCCGGGATTAGCCAGCAAAGTGGGTGAGATTTTGCAAAAATCACAAAAAACTAGTTATAGCATTGGTTGCTGCAGATAATTCCCTCTTCAAATACTGTAATTTCCGCTTTAGTACCCTAGCTGCATATCTCTAAAGGAGAAAGCAGCCATCCTCGGTAATTACTATATGGTGCCATCTAGAGTTTACAATGCAAAAAACTTTACACCTTCTATCTCTGAAGTTTCCTCCATTAGGTAAACATGGACTATAGATCCTTTTACATGGAATGATTATCGTTCAAAAAAATCCTTGGATTGTTCAGATTTGAATTATAATAGTTCAGTTTGAACGCAGCTAACGATTGAATGATGAACAATACTTGTATGCTTATCGTTCGTCATTCCTTTTCTGCAGGCATGAAAATCATCATTGGTTCATTCGACAGTTGTTCAGTTTAAACACCAATCGTTCATTTGTTCTCATTCACTGATACAGAGAACTGAATGACTGAATGATCCTGTTTAAAAAAATAAATAAACGATTTATCTTTGTGTTTAAACTGACCGCCCAAGCAAACAAGCAAACTGTGTAATCCTTTGCTTGTTCGCGCAGGCGAATAATTTCTCGCTATCTGTAAGAGTATCCTAACAAAACATAAGAGATTTATAAGTAAAGATTAGACACAAGATATTGCAAACACAAGAATTAGATATGGGAAATATAAACTCATCTATATTAATACAACATAAGAAGTAGACAAAAATATTACAAATATAATGTACGTGTCACATGACTAGTAGATACAGGGAAATATAGTATGTAAAGGCTATGAGAACCTTTGTGCATGAAAAATCAATATTTACATATCTTACTAAGTTCCTGCAAAAAAAATGATTCACTTTTGGTTTTTTTGCATTGCATTTTCTTTCTTATTCATTTAGAAAGACTCATACTTTATTTGCAATATCTCCTACATTCAAGTTTCTAGCTAAGGGGAGTTACCAGTATTGATCAGCTGCTCTCATGAGTGCACTCAAGCTCAGCTCTGCCTCTTTGAGAGACTGTGTAGCATAACCATGCTCACTCAATACTACACAGCTATCTCCCTTCCATCTCATCCTCTCTCTAAGTCTGATCCCCTTCACTGATAAGTGCGAAAAAAAACCACCCGCAGTGTATTACAGCCCTCTGCAATAGTAGCTTTCTCTGTTCTCTTCTCCGTCCTCCTGATCTCCTCCAGCATCCTACCACGCTGTCATACAGCCCTCTGTAATAGCTCAGTGGAAAGGCAGTTAATGCATGTAAACAACAGGGAATCAGGCTAGGGGGAAGAGCTGTCAGTTTACTAAGAATTTTCTAAGATTTTAGTCCTCTAGTGTGTACTGCCTTGAAAAACAATGCATGCATAGAAATCAAACAATCAACATTTTTAATGAAAACCAATTACAAAAAGTCTTAATTTCCAAAAACACATTGGTTAGAAGAAAAAAAAAAAAATAAAGAGTACAAAGGTGTACATACAGGGGCGTAACTATAAAGGATGCAGGGGATGCGGTTGCACCCGGGCCCAGGAGCCTTAGGGGGCCCATAAGGCCTCTCTTCCCAATATAGGGAACCCAGTACTATGAGTAAAGCATTATAGTTGGGGGCCCTGTTACAGGTTTTGCATCAGGGCCCGGGACCTTCAAGTTACGCTTCTGTGTACATAGCTTTTAACAACCCAGGAAATAATTGCCAGGCTTTTGCATGGTCGCCTTTACAACATCTTGAATGTCCCTGGTGAAAACTCCTGAAAACGTTTCAACTTCTTCTGGCAATATTAACTTTATCAACAGTGTTCATCACTCTGTACAGCATAAACAGATTCATTCTTCTGCTTACGTTTGAACTTTTCAAAGCACAAGGTTTACCAAACAGTATATTAAGTGCAGATGTGTAATCTGTAGAGATGAGCGAACGTACTCGTCCGAACTTGATATTCGTTCGAGTATTAGCGTGTTCGAGATGCTCGTTACTAGAGGCGAGCACCACGCGATGTTCGAGTTACTTTCACTTTCATCTCTGAGACGTTAGCGCGCTTCTCTGGCCAATAGAAAGACAGGGAAGGCATTACAACTTCCCCCTGCGACGTTCAAGCCCTATACCACCCCCCTGCAGTGAGTGGCTGGAGAGATCAGGTGTCACCCGAGTATATAAATCGGCACCTCCCGCGGCTCGCCACAGATGCATTCTGACAGAGATCAGGGAAAGTGCTGCTGATGCCGGAGCTGCTATAGTGAGAGTGTTAGGATTGATTTTAGGCTTCAAGAACCACAACGGTCCTTCTTAGGGCCACATCTGACCGTGTGCAGTACTGTTGAGGCTGCTTTTTGCAGTGTTGCACTTTTTTTTTTTTTTTGTATATCGGCCGTGCAGAGCATTGCGTCCAGAGCATTGCGTCCTGCAGTAATTTTACATAGTCCACGGCCAGTAGTGGTGGTGAGGCAGGGACAGTGAAAGACATATCCAGTCTATATAGGCAGTGGGCTTTTCCCAAAAAATTTGGGAAAAAAAATCTATTTGGGCTGCCTGTGACCATCTTGACTGTACTGCGTCTCTGCTGGGGGTAGTTGTCCTAATTCATACGCAGCCAGCTAAGTGTTACAGCAGGCTTGCGCAAAATTCTTTCCTGCCTCTGCGTTGCCTCTTACATCACCGCTGTCATCCTGTCCAGAGTGAAACAGTCTGCAGTAATTTTACATAGTCCACGGCCAGTAGTGGTGGGGAGGCAGGGACAGTGAAAGACATATCCAGTCTATATAGGCAGTGGGCTTTTCCCAACAAATTTGGGAAAAAAAATCTATTTGGGCTGCCTGTGACCGTCCTGACTCTACTGCGTCTCTGCTGGGGGTAGTTGTCCCAATTCATACGCAGCCAGCTAAGTGTTACAGCAGGCTTGCACAAAATTCTTTCCTGCCTCTGCGTTGCCTCTTACATCACCGCTGTCATCCTGTCCAGAGTGAAACAGTCTGCAGTAATTTTACATAGTCCACGGCCAGTAGTGGTGGTGAGGCAGGGACAGTGAAAGACATATCCAGTCTATATAGGCAGTGGGCTTTTCCAAAAAAGATGTGGGAAAAAAAATCTATTTGGGCTGCCTGTGACCGTCCTGACTGTACTGCGTCTCTGCTGGGGGTTGTTGTCCTAATTCATACGCAGCCAGCTAAGTGTTACAGCAGGCTTGCGCAAAATTCTTTCCTGCCTCTGCTGTGCGTTCCGTAAGCGAAGTCAGCCTCCAACCACAGGCCAATAAGCGGCACATTTAATTACAGCGTTCTGTTTCTGCACTACTGGTAATACAGCATGCTGAGGGGTAGGGGTAGGCCTAGAGGACGTGGACGCGGGCGAGGACGCGGAGGCCCAAGTCAGCTCCTGATCCAGGTGTAACGCAGCGGACTGCTGCGGGATTAGGAGAGAGGCACGTTTCTGGCGTCCCCACATTCATCTCACAATTAATGGGTCCACGCGGTAGACCTTTATTAGAAAATGAGCAGTGTGAGCAGGTCCTGTCGTGGATGGCAGAAAGTGCATCCAGCAATCTATCGACCACCCAGACTTCTACGCCGTCCACTGCTGCAACTCTGAATCCTCTGGCTGCTGCTCCTCCTTCCTCCCAGCCTCCTCACTCCATTACAATGACACATTCTGAGGAGCAGGCAGACTCCCAGGAACTGTTCTCGGGCCCCTGCCCAGAATTGGCAGCAATGGTTCCGAATCCTCTCCCACTGGAGGAGTTTGTTGTGACCGATGCCCAACCTTTGGAAAGTTCCCAGGGTCCGGGGGATGAGGCTGGGGACTTCCGGCAACTGTCTCAAGAGCTTTCAGTGGGTGAGGAGGACGATGACGATGAGACACAGTTGTCTATCACTCAGGTAGTAGTAATTGGAGTAAGTCCGAGGGAGGAGCGCACAGAGGATTCGGAGGAAGAGCAGCAGGACGATGAGGTGACTGACCCCACCTGGTTTGCTACGCCTACTGAGGACAGGTCTTCAGAGGGGGAGGCAAGTGCAGCAGGGCAGGTTGGAAGAGGCAGTGCGGTGGCCAGGGGTAGAGGCAGGGCCAGACCGAATAATCCACCAACTGTTTCCCAAAGCGCCCCCTCGCGCCATGCCACCCTGCAGAGGCCGAGGTGCTCAAAGGTCTGGCAGTTTTTCACTGAGAGTGCAGACGACCGACGAACAGTGGTGTGCAACCTTTGTCGCGCCAAGATCAGCCGGGGAGCCACCACCACCAGCCTCACCACCACCAGCATGCGCAGACATATGATGGCCAAGCACCCCACAAGGTGGGACGAAGGCCGTTCACCGCCTCCGGTTTGCACCGCTGCCTCTCCCCCTGTGCCCCAACCTGCCACTGAGATCCAACCCCCCTCTCAGGGCACAGGCACTACCGTCTCCTGGCCTGCACCCACACCCTCACCTCCGCTGTCCTCGGCCCCATCCACCAATGTCTCTCAGTGCACTGTCCAGCCGTCGCTAGCGCAAGTGTTGGAGCGCAAGCGCAAGTACGCCGCCACGCACCCGCACGCTCAAGCGTTAAACGTGCACATAGCCAAATTTATCAGCCTGGAGATGCTGCCGTATAGGGTTGTGGAAACGGAGGCTTTCAAAGGTATGATGGCGGCGGCGGCATCGCGCTACTCAGTTCCCAGTCGCCACTTTTCCCGATGTGCCGTCCCAGCCCTGCACGACCACGTCTCCGGCAACATTGTACGCGCCCTCACCAACGCGGTTACTGCCAAGGTCCACTTAACAACGGACACGTGGACAAGCACAGGCGGGCAGGGCCACTACATCTCCCTGACGGCACATTGGGTGAATTTAGTGGAGGCTGGGACAGAGTCAGAGCCTGGGACCGCTCACGTCCTACCCACCCCCAGAATTGTGGGCCCCAGCTCGGTGTTGGTATCTGCGGCGGTGTATGCTTCCTCCACTAAACCACCCTCCTCCTCCTCCTCCTCCTACGCAACCTCTGTCTCGCAATCAAGATGTGTCAGCAGCAGCACTGCGCCAGCAGTCGGTGTCGTGTGGCACGGCAGCACAGCGGTGGGCAAGCATCAGCAGGCCGTGCTGAAACTACTCAGCTTAGGAGAGAAGAGGCACACGGCCCACGAACTGCTGCAGGCTCTGACAGAGCAGACCGACCGCTGGCTTGCGCCGCTGAGCCTCCAACCGGGCATGGTCGTGTGTGACAACGGCTGTAACCTGGTGGCGGCTCTGCAGCTCGGCAGCCTCACGCACGTGCCATGCATGGCCCACATCTTTAATTTGGTGGTTCAGCGCTTTCTGAAAAGCTACCCACGCTTGCCAGACCGGCTCGGAAAGGTGCGCCGGCTCTGCGCACATTTCCGCAAGTCCCACACGGACGCTGCCACCCTGCGCACCCTGCAACATCGGTTTCATCTGCCAGTGCACCGACTGCTGTGCGACGTGCCCACACGGTGGAACTCTACGCTCCCTCCACATGTTGGCCAGGCTCTATGAGCAGCGTAGAGCTATAGTGGAATACCAACTCCAACATGGGCGGCGCAGTGGGAGTCAGCCTCCTCAATTCTTTACAGAAGAGTGGGCCTGGTTGGCAGACATCTGCCAGGTCCTTGGAAACTTTGAGGAGTCTACCCAGATGGTGAGCGGCGATGCTGCAATCATTAGCATCACCATTCCTCTGCTATGCCTCTTGAGAAGTTCCCTGCAAAGCATAAAGGCAGACGCTTTGCGCTCGGAAACAGAGGCGGGGGAAGACAGTATGTCGCTGGATAGTCAGAGCACCCTCCTGTCTATATCTCAGCGCGTTCAGGAGGAGGAGGACAAGCATGAGGAGGATGAGGAGGAGGGGGAAGAGACAGCTTGGCCCACTGTTGAGGGTACCCATGCTGCTTGCCTGTCATCCTTTCAGCGTGTATGGCAGGAGGAGGAGGAGGATCCTGAAAGTGATCTTCCTAGTGAGGACAGCCATGTGTCGCATACAGGTACCCTGGCACACATGGCTGACTTCATGTTAGGATGCCTTTCTCGTGACCCTCGCGTTACACGCATTCTGGCCACTACGGATTACTGGGTGTACACACTGCTCGACCCACGGTATAAGGAGAACCTTTCCACTCTCATACCCGAAGAGGAAAGGGGTTCGAGAGTGATGCTATACCACAGGACCCTGGCGGACAAACTGATGGTAAAATTCCCATCCGACAGAGCTAATGGCTGAAGGCGCAGTTCCGAGGGCCAGGTAGCAGGGGAGGCGCGGAGATCAGGCAGCATGTACAGCACAGGCAGGGGAACACTCTCTAAGGCCTTTGACAGCTTTCTGGCTCCCCAGCAAGACTGTGTCATCGCTCTCCAGTCACGGCTGAGTCGGCGGGAGCACTGTAAAAGGATGGTGAGGGAGTACGTAGCCGATCGCACGACCGTCCTCCGTGACGCCTCTGCCCCCTGCAACTACTGGGTGTCGAAGCTGGACACGTGGCCTGAAATCGCGCTATATGCCATGGAGGTGCTTGTTTGTCCTGCGGCTAGCGTCTTGTCAGAGAGGGTGTTTAGTGCGGCTGGGGGAATCATCACAGATAAGCGTACCCGCCTGTCAACCGACAGTGCCGACAGGCTTACACTCATCAAGATGAACAAAGCCTGGATTTCCCCAGACTTCTCTTCTCCACCAGCGGACAGCAGCGATACCTAAACAATACGTAGGCTGCACCCGCGGATGGAAGCATTGTTCTCTATCACCATCAAAAACGTGGACCTTTTAGCTTCATCAATCTGTGTATAATATTCATCCTCCTCCTCCTGAAACCTGACGTAATCACGCAGAACGGGCAATTTTTCTTAGGCCCACAAGGCTCAGTCATATAATTTTTGTAAACAATTTTTATACGCTTCAATGCTCATTAAAGCGTTGAAACTTGCACCTGAACCAATTTTTATTTTAACTGGGCTGCCTCCAGGCCTAGTTACAAATTAAGCCACATTAACCAAAGCGATTAATGGGTTTCACCTGCCCTCTTGGTTGGGCATGGGCAATTTTTCTGATGTACATTAGTACTGTTGGTACACCAATTTTTTGGGGCCCTCGCCTACAGTGTAATCCAATTAATTTTTTGCCCACCTGCATTAAAGCTGACGTTACATCAGCTGTGCTGGGCACTGCAATGGGATATATTTATGTACCGCCGGTGGCTTCCTGGCACCCACCCATGCTGTCGGTCCACACGGAGTTGTAACTGCATGTGTCCACTTCTAAAGAACCCCAGTCTGACTGGGGCATGCAGTGTGGGCCGAAGCCCACCTGCATTAAACATGACATTACCTCAGCTGTGATGGGCAATGCAATGGGATATATTTATATACCGCCGGTGGGTTCCAGGGAGCCACCCATGCTGTCGGTCCACACGGAGTTGTAACTGCATGTGTCCACTTCTAAAGAACCCCAGTCTGACTGGGGCATGCAGTGTGGGCCGAAGCCCACCTGCATTAAACATGACATTACCTCAGCTGTGATGGGCAATGCAATGGGATATATTTATGTACCGCCGGTGGCTTCCTGGCACCCACCCATGCTGTCGGTCCACAGGGATTTCACAATAGGGAGTTGTACCTGCCTGTGTCTATGAGTTAAAAACCCCGGTCAAGTTGGGGCATGCAGTGTGGGCCGAAGCCCACCTCCATTTAATCTGACGTTAGCTCTGCTGTCCAGGGCACTGCAATGGGATACATTTATGTACAGCCGGTGGGTTCCAGGGAGCCACCCATGCTGTGGGTGCACACGGAATTCCCATTGCGGAGTTGCACCTGCCTGTGACTATTCATAAAAAAACGCGGTCTGACTGGGGCATGCAGACACCTTGACAGAATAGTGTGTGGCACATAGGTTCCCCATTGCTATGCCCACGTGTGCAGCTCCTGATGGCGGTGGCACAGGATTATATTTCTCATTGCTTCTGTACAGCATTGTGGGCTATCGCCCCGCCCCTTTTTAAGAGGGTCGCTGCCTAGCCGTGCCAACCCTCTGCAGTGTGTGCCTGCGGTAGCTCCTCATGGCAGACGCACTTATAAATAGACATGAGGGTGGTGTGGCATGAGGGCAGCTGAAGGCTGCGCAGGGACACTTTGGTGTGCGCTGTGGACACTGGGTCGTGCGGGGGTGGGGGTTGGGCAGCATGTAACCCAGGAGAAGTGGCAGCGGAGTGTCATGCAGGAAGTGATTGTGCTTTGTTGGAGGTAGTGTGGTGCTTAGCTAAGGTATGCATTGCTAATGAGGGCTTTTCAGAAGTAAAAATTGTTGGGAGGGGGGGCCCACTCTTGCCGCTATTGTGGCTTAATATTGGGACCTGGGAACTTGAGATGCAGCCCAACATGTAGCCCCTCGCCTGCCCTATCCGTTGCTGTGTCGTTCCCATCACTTTCTTGAATTGCCCCGATTTTCACAAATGAAAACTTTAGCGAGCATCGGCGATATACAAAAATGCTCGGGTCGCCCATTGACTTCAATGGGGTTCGTTACTCGAAATGAACCCTCGAGCATCGCGAAAATTTCATCCCGAGTAACGAGCACCCGAGCATTTTGGTGCTCGCTCATCTCTAGTAATCTGCAGTTTTATACATAGGCTTTTCCCTCCAAACTTGCCTCTCTGTAGAGAACTATCATCTAGAGAGAGGAAGAATCATAGCCATTTCTAGCTTTTCTATCACTTTTATGCATTTTTAGGTAGGTTTCACACCTGTCTACTTCCATAACATGTCTACCATTTTTTCGCGAAAGAGGAAAGATGAAATAGGTCTTACTACAGATCCATTTGTTAAATCAGTTCTATCACATCCACTAATTAAACTAAAACAGACACAACATCAAAACCTGCAGGTCAACGAATAAAACGGATCTGTAATTTCTGCTTCAATCTATCAGTATTCTCTTTTTTACTACATCCATGTTTTTTACATTTTTAGGCAAAGAAACAATGGATACCAATAAATTTATATGCAGGTTGAATAGGTAAGGGATAAGTGCATATATTGTGCAACATATTTGGGGGTTGCCTCACGTTGACAGGATACTTAAAGGGGTTGACAACTTAATCAGTAATATTTGCAAATGTGTATTAAACACATATTTGTGTCACTTACTAATAAGTCTTTAATATAGATGAGCGAACGTACTCGTTTAGGGCGATTTCGCAATTGAGCACCACTTTTTTCGAGTAACTGACTACTCGGGTGAAAAGATTCGGGGGGCGCCAGGGGTAAGCGGGGGTTGCAGAGGGGAGTGGGAGGGGGGGAGAGAGAGAGAGAGCTCCCACCTGTTCCCCACTGCTACCCCCCACTCCACCACGCCGCCCCCCCTAGCGAGCCCAGAATCTTTTCGCCAGAGTAGTCAGTTACTCGAAGAAAGCGGTGCTCGATTGCGAAATCGCCCTAAACGAGTACGTTCGCTCATCTCTAGTCTTTAATTAATATTTTGTGCCATTGTCTTTACTATTGAATTGCGCCTCCGGTTCAGCCAGCCTTCTGTCCCGCTTGGATGCTGCTCCTGTTCATAAGATGGTTGTAAATGGATAGGCAAGTGACCAACACATCATCATGTCTCCTCCTTTGATAAACAGTGCACATGAATCCAGACGTCCAAGGCCTTGTCATGCACAGATGAAAAATGCACTGCAGTACCATAAAGACCCCAAACTAGCTGAATTTTTGAGTGGTGTCCTTGCTCTCCCCAACTACAGATGTTAGGGGAAAAAAAGGTCACGATGTTCTCAAGCAATAAGCTAACACCAATTGCGCATGCGTATAAGGGATCAGTAGGAACAGCTATCAGACGACAGTTATCTAAAGTGTAAAGAAAGAACATTGTATTCTTACAACTATGTGAAGTTTTGTAGATCTGCTTCTAGAACTGAAGTTTGGCTCTGCAGGCATATAATCTTCCACTAAAAAGAATATATCAGGCTGATGCATATGTTATCTTTTTCCAAAGGTGTACTGTACACATCAGCTATACAGTAACAGACTGGTTTGTCAAAGTGGAGAACAAGTGCTGAAGATTTGGATGGATGCAGCTTGCAACCTTTGTTCCAACTAGTTAAAGTTTTACAAGCTAACTGAACTGAAGTGTAAACGTCTACCTCTGGATTGTGAGCAGGTATAAAAAGGACAGCATTTCTGTTTCCTGTCCCTATTGTACCAGCTGGAACAATGGCAAAAGGCTTCTATGTGAGCAAGCTCGTGGCCTTTGTTGGCATCTTCTTTTCCATAGCTGCTGTGGCTACAATAATTGCTCTTGCAGTTGTTTATTCGAATGAGAAGTCCAATAATAACAAGGCAGAAAATGGAGAAGCCACTACCACTGTTTCTACTGTTTCTACGTCCACAGCATTAGATGGTCCTACAACCCCTGCATCTAATGAATTATGGGATCGATATCGGCTTCCACATCATCTGATACCACAACACTATAATGTAGACCTTAGACCCGTTTTAACAAAAAATGAGAATGGACTCTACGTCTTTAATGGGGTCAGCGAAGCCTACTTCACATGTAGGGCGGCTACAAAACATGTCATTATCCACAGCAAAAACCTCAATTATACCAATCCTCCAAAGCTCACCGATGAATACAATACGGTTATCGACTACGAAAAACACTTTTTCTCAACCAAGACCGATTTTTTAATACTGGAGCTCAAAGGAGAACTGGAAACTTTAAAAAAGTATATACTTCACACAGAGTTCATTGGAGAACTGGCAGCTGATCTGGCAGGATTTTACCGCAGTGAATATGTAGAAGATGGTGAGACCAAGTAAGTAACATAATATAACATGATAATTAAATGAATACAAATTACTACAATTCTATCTATCTAATCTCTTTATCCACCTACTCATTGCATATTGCCCATAGGAGATTACTACTGCTTGTGTCGTGCTCTAAAAGCTTTCCCCCAAATGAATGAGGAATACAATCAATAAATATTAGGTTAGGTTGTTACATGTTCTGGGTTTTTTTGGATCTTTTTTAATATAATAATGTTTTTTTATTTATTTTTTCTTACTTATCATAGGGAAAGAACAGCATATCCATGTACTCAGTACATACATCACATTTTACACATCAAAAAAGAACAATCTAGGTGTACCTTGACCTACTTTTGCGATCTCACACGCTTGTAAAAATGCTGCGTTTTCCGCTGCGTTGTCATGCGTTTTTGACAGTGTGTTGACTGCATTTTCAGCTGCGTTTTCAGCACAGCTATAAACGCAGCCAAGCAAACTAACAATGCCAAAACTGAAAAAACGCTGAAAACACACACCATTCATTTCAATGGGCAAAGCATCGCGTTTTAAAACGCAGAAACGTATGAAAATAGAACAAAAAACGCTTGAAAAGCGCTGCATTAAAAATGCTTTTCTGAGAAACCCCTTTGAAATTAATGGTAGTGATTGACAACGCTTAACGTTGCGCTGAAAACACAGAAAAAATGCCTGTGTGAGAGCTGCCTTATCCACCTTATTCTGCAAATTCATAAAGTTTGTAGCCTTCATCATGACACCTCTCTCCTCTGATGAGAAGAATGTATTTTTTTGCAAAATACTTGAGTTCCCTTGTACGGAATATGAGTTGCTCTTATACTCTAACATTACTAGTCTTCTGAATATAAATATTTCATGTATACGTGATGGTAGTGTTATAAAGATCCAATGATCCAAATTCATTTTTTTTACTCTGCAGACATCAAGAGTTACTGTAATCAGAATTGTGCCATTGCTCCACTCTACTAATATTCATAATATCTGAGTGTAATACCTTTATCCACATATTCCATAATATTACATTGCCACCAATATTACATCATCATTTTGTAGCCTCATCTAAAAAGTTTCATAACCTAGGACAGCACTATAATCTATGTTTTAAATCTGCTGGTCTTTACCCAATTTGGGCATTTTGATATAGATCCAAGTATATGATTTTCTAATAGTCTGTCATATGGCTTGACGACCTTTCTTATTTTTCGATAAGTTTACCCCTTAGTGATCAGCCTATCGTGTTTTTACGTCCTGCAGCTGCAGGTATGTTAAGGGAGATCGTACAGTGATCTCCCTCCATACATCACGGGTGTCTGCAGTTTCTTAGGCCTCAGTCACACGGGCGCATCGGCACCCGTACACCGGCGCCGATGCGCCCGTGTGACTGATACCAGCAGATGGACGTACCTGCAGACGGCCGTCTCTCTGCAGCGCTGGAGGAAAGAACATGTGACCGGCTTCATTGCCGGTCATGTGTTCTTTCCTCCGGCGCTGCAGAGAGACAGCCGTCTGCAGGTACGTCCGTCTATTTCCTGCAGTCACACGGGCGCATTGGCGCTGGTGTACGGGTGCCGATGCGCCCGTGTGACTGAGGCCTTACAGCGTACACCCGGCGGCAATAGCTCTGATAAGCCACGCGGTTCATTGGAGCTGTTAACCCTTTAAATGCTGCTGTCAATGCTGAACGATGTTTGGAGGGGGGGGGGTCCCGTACAGCGCCTTACGCGACGAGATCACAGGGAGACATGTGCGTGTCATGGCAGCTGGGGGCCTTCTGAAAGGCCCCAGGGCTGTCATCGCAGAATGCCTATAAAGCCATGCCTGTGGGGTGGCTTGATAGACTGCCTTCCCGATCGCAGTATGATGTAATGATATATCAAAGCATCGCAAGTTGTTGTCCCCTGTGGGGACTAAAAAAAAAGGGGAAAATAGGATCAATAAAGTTTCACTAATTGTTAAAAAAAAGTAATAAAAGTAAAAAAACAAAAACATTTTCCATATTTATAATAAAAGAATCTAAATAATAAAACAAAAATACATATTTGGTCCATAAATGTCCGATCTATCAAATAAATGCATTATTTACCCCAGCAAGGTGAATGTTGTCAGAAAAAAGAAAGAACGCCAGAAATGAGCTTTTTCAGTCACCCTGTCTTCAAGAAAAAGTGCAATAAGCGATCAAAAAGTCGTATGTATTCCAAAATGGTACCAACGCAAACTACAGGATGTCCTGCAAAAAATGAGTTCTCACACAACTATGTCAATGGGAAAATAAAAAAGTTATTGTACGCAGAAGATGGCGGCCAAAAATAATTTAAAAAAAATAAATATTTTTGAAAAAAAATACAAGTAGTAAAAAAACATAAGTTTGGTATCGTAGTAATCATACTGACCCATAGAATAATGTTATAAGGTCATTCTTGTTGCAGTTTGTGCACCGTAGAAACAAGACACACCGAAAGATTGCAGAATTTCATTTTTTTTCCCATTTCTCTCCATTCAGAATTTTTAAAGTTTTTTAGTACATTATATGGTACATTAAATAGTATCACTAAAAATACAACTCATCTCACAAAAAACAAGCCCTCATAAAGTGACGTCGATGGATAAATAAAGGAGTTATGATTTTTAAAACGTGGGAAGAAAAAACGAAAATGGAAAAAAACAAACAGCTTGGTCACTAACGGGTTAATTTATCCTTGTGTATGTTGTCTCAATTTCTTCTAGATTCAAACTTTTTTCATTTGAGCCGACTTGTTCTATATTGCCATATCCACTCTGAGATAATTCTTATATATGTATAATATACAGTTTTTTTAAATTCTTGAAATATCTGATATAGCAGATCTTTAATTTCTTGATTCACTGTACACATTGGCTTCCTTGTATGGCCAAATAGCTCTTTCAAACTCCAACAGTTTAACCCTTTGCAATCTAATTTTAGATTCCGAGTTTTCTAGGGGACTTGCTCTTTCTGCCATTATACCATGGTGCCATCTGTTGGCTAGAGCCAGTACTGCGGTATGGGACATGCTGAAGACATCCCCGACAGCAGAGCGGCCAGTAATATACATTAAGACTACCCTCCTGGATGTCTTCTGACATCGAAGCTGTACAGCCTTCAATCAGAATGTCTTCAGACGTCAGACAGTGGATTGGAAAGGGTTAGGATAAAAGAAATATCTATTAGTTATTTGTACCTCCTCAGAGGGCATTCATTTTCCTTCTCCATTGATAACATCTTCCAATGTTTTAACCCCTCTTTCAGCTAAACTCGTCCATTTTTAGAAATAGTGAATTAGGATAATGATGGTAATATTAAATCCTTGTAATAATATATCACAAAATTATACCATTTTCCATAAGTAAGGGTATCTATAATCAATGAAATTCCTTATAATACAAAACAGGTTATAATATCATTATTGAAAATGATGCAAAATTGAAAATTACAACCGTGTTTGATGAGTGACAAACCAACAATTGCATAAAGTACTTCTCTGAACGCTAGGATAAGAGTAGAATCAAATGGGGTGGAGATGGGAGGGGGTGGAAGGTGAGGAAAAATAAGCAGGTAGACCATTGTGAGTCAGCGTAACTGAAACCAGTCCTCATCAGTAGTGTAAAAGCTTTGTAGTTATTACATAAAGTAACTTTTTCCCATGTTATTCTAAGACCCAATAAGGAAATAAACTTGTTCCTAAACTCCTTCCATAGAGTCCATGGGTTAACAAATTGAGCATGCATTCTCATTTCCCAGCTGATCAGTCCCTCAAATCTGGAATAAGAGTGAACAGATTTTTTGATATACATCTCAATCTCTCTCTAGAGCAGATTAATTGTGTTTCAGCAGAAAAGGAAGTATCTGAACTGGTTATCATTTTTAGAAGCTGACATCTACTGAAGACACAGTAGATAGCTGCAATGCTTCCCATCTGTAATTCTCGCCTTTTATGGATAATTGTGACAAAGTTAGGGTTTTTTTACACGGGACGACTGTCGGTCACAGAAAGACCTGATAGTCATCCCGATGACTATCACTCCTGTTCTAACACATACTAGAGATAGCAGTGGAAGCGGAACGCTCCAGATATCTCTTCCAGTTGCCCGGCTCAATTCACTGTGAATATGCAGTTGTTCTATGGTGAGCGACTGCCTATTCATACTGACCAAGAACTTATTAGCCGCATTGCGAACTGACGTTAATCGACTAGTGCGTAATGAGTGATTTGTCACTCAGTGTCCAATTGGGTCCTGCGTTTACAAGAGACAACTATCGCTAAAAATCACTCGTTTAACCAATTTTTTCCCTTAGGGCACTTTTGCATGGGCTAACTACCAGCACTAACATTTTTTGCCCCCATAAAAAAAACGTGCCGAGAAAAATAGGACATACATGACTATTTTCGGTCAATTTTATAAACTGCGTGAAAAGATAGGTCTTGCCCTGTCTTTTGATAAAATATGCAGGAAGCTCACATAGGCTTCTACAGAAACTGAAAAAAAGGAGGGGGAGGGAGTTTTCCTCCATACAGAAGAAGACAACTGGCCCTAATTAGGTGTTTAATTGCCATTCTAAGCCACGGGCAGGGTGTTACATGCAAGCAGGTGACTGTGCATTTTGATTACAAAAATAAACCAATCGATCAACAAGCACGGACATATTAGCTGGAAACTTGCTCTCTCCTTTATTTTATATTATGTGAATTTACGATCCCTACACGCGAATGTATTACACATGCGCTTGTGTGAACGGCTTTAAGTACGCGACTTCTGGTGGAGAGTTCAGTGTGGCAAATCTTCGTTCAAGCAATTATATGGTGCATACAAGCGAAAGAGCACTTACTGTGATAAATCTTATTGATATTCCCACTAAGTTTAATTCCAAGTTATTTTATTTCCTTCTTGAACAATATACGTATTTATACTTTTGTTCTAGAAGTTATTGGCATTTCTAGCTACCATCAATTCTTAGGATTTCAGTAGATTTATCTTATATCCGGAGATATCACAAAACCATAAGAGGCAACTATTTATCTCTTCCATTTAAATATTGCGTCCAACCAATTGCAGATAATGCGGTGGCATCAAGAGTTTTTAGACTTAGACTCATTTTTTTCGCTTTTATTCAAAAATGCTTCTTTATACACTAATGTAGCTATTATGATTGGTTCCACTACTTTCTCATTACAATGTCTTTTTGGTGACAGGATCATAGCCACTACACAAATGCAGGCTGCCGATGCAAGGAAGGCATTCCCCTGCTTCGATGAGCCAGCATTGAAGGCGACTTTTAATATCACTATCAGGCACAAGCCGGATTATGTGGCGCTGTCAAACATGAATCCCATAGGTAAGTCCTATATATATATATATATATATATAGAAAATGAAATAGTAAGCATATGTAAGAGTAATGTAAGGCAGTATATATGGACATATATACAGTACATCAGTATACTTCATATACGTATGGGAACATTCAAGAGTATAATTATTTTCCCAAATGTTGTATGCAAAGCAGGAAGGATGTGAGAGTTGGCCAACATATATGTAATACTCTGCACTTCAATGCCCAGCATGGGACTACCTCTCTACCCTGGAGAGGTGGGGTATGGGTACAGTGAGAAGGTAAGGGGAAGTGCTATAAATCCCTAGGTTAAAAATATAACAAAAAGTTGAGAGCAAGGAATGTTTTTTTATGTAGGTGTTGAGCAACAGTAAGTGCTTCATACTCGAAAGTAAACTAGGATTCCCCAAGTGCTGACTACTCAGATAGCCCAAAATTAAACCAGTGTGTGGCAAGACTCCCTGACTGATTCCAATGGGAACCCAAGGAAATATTGACAATAAAACTATATTTTTTTCTGAGTGAGTGTGACGCGATAAGTTCATTAGAGTAACAATTTTTAACTCCTTCCCTCCCTGTGCCATATGTATATTGTGTAGGTGGAAAGTCATTTATGTGAATTACCATACATGTTCACTGATGCGATGGCATGGGTTCAAGAGTTGAACCTTTACTGTCAACACTGTATGTTATAGCTGAGACCCTGCTGCAAAGACCCATATTGGAGACAGCTCTGATTCCAGCCATTTAACCCCATAGATGCCCACAGAGAATAGCAACCATGGTATCTAAGTGGTTAGACAGAGGGGAGGTGTGTTTAACACAATTTGACCAAATATTATTCTTTCAGATGTGAGTAATGAAACCTGGAATGCTGAAACTTGGCAGGTGACAAAGTTTGCGCAGTCTGTAAAGATGTCAACGTATCTGGTGGCCTTTATAGTTTCTCAGTTTAGCCCTGCTGGTAATGAAACAGTAAAAGTGAGTATCTATGTCTTTAAAAAAAAAAGTCTTCTTCTGAACATTAATCTACAGTACACATCGGAGCACATTTACTATTAGGCCACTTTCACATAACCATATGTATTTTTACGTTCGGCTAATCGGCGCTAAAAATCGTGTGAAAGAAAAAAGCTCCAATCAAATCCCCATCTTAATTAGTGTTTTCTCGTCCAGTCACATGGGCAGCTGCGGCATATCAGCGAAAAATACGCTGCAGCACGGATATCTCTTGGTCGGCGGAAATCCCCAAAATAACTTCTAATGCTTAAATAGAGCCAGATGTAATCTTTTCCTGCGTTGGATGCCGGAAAACTCCCTCCCCCTCCCTTTTATTCGGCTTCCATAGAGTCTATGGAATCCTCCAGTGTATGTCGGTAAAAGATATGTCAAGGCCTATCTTCTCATGCATCGTATACAATTGGTTGCCAATGTCCTATCTTTCCCTGCACGATTTTTAATGCACCTGAAAATCGCTCATCTGCATGAATACATTGGAATCCAATGCTTCAGATGGTCGCCATTTTTGACCCGGCTAAATTAGCCGCATATATACTGTCGTGTGAATGGGGCCTCAGTATTACACCAAAGTTCTGGTGTATGTTGCACCATTTTTTTTTGCGCAAATCAATTTAAAACATTTTCTATAGATTTTTGGCAAAAATAAACAGATGTTGAGCCTCAGTAGACACTCTTCAAAAGTGCCTGAAAGGGGGGCAGAGTTTGAGTGTGTGTGGTTTTCAGACTGGTTTTTATTTTGAGACTTTCAAAGACCCCTTTGAAAGTCTCAAAATGTTTGAGCGAAATAAGGCGGCTTTCACATCTTTGTTGGGAGTTCTGTTTTCCTGCTCCATTTGGGGAGCAGGAAAGGGAAATCCCCTGGCTGTACGGGTCGGTCTTGTGTCAGAACCAAACAGTGCCAAACGGACCGCATTAACTATAATGGGGTCTGTTCTGTTTCCACTCCGCTGCCCGGTATTTTTCCAGAAGACAAAGTGCTGCATGCAGCGCTATTTCTTCCAGTATTTTGTGCTGGATCTGTGGCGGAAGTTCCAAATGGAGGTTCCAGTATAGATGTGAACCCGGCTTTACTGCACTAGCAGGGATGCATAAAATTGTATAGACATATTAGAGATGTGACCATTCTATCAACATTGTGCCGCATTTTGATTAACTTGTTGCAACAAACAGCATTGTTGTCTGCAACAAAACTGACTCTAAAATATCATACATAATGAATTCCCTCTATAGATTTACACATGCTTGGAATTTACAAAAACTGGCATAAATATATTGCAGTAAAATGCCCAAATTCAATAAGAAATCCAGGCCTCTCAATGCATTCGGAACATCTTTGGCTGTCTATGTATGAGGACTTCAAATCTACGTCTCTTTTAGGCCCTTTCACACAGGCGCCAGCAATATCGCCATGAGAAATTCACAGCAATATCTTATCTGAGTTCTGTGTGATATTGCTGTGTTTTCTTGCGGCGATATCATGATTTTGTGTCACTACAAAGTAGTGTGACTTTGTAGCATTCTTTTGCCGGGATTTTCGTGGGGGCTTGAAATGTAAGCCCTACCCCGAAATAAGCCCTGGCTGCAAAAAAACCAAAACACCATATTTCACCTAAGGGGCGCTATCCTGCTTCGTTGCATGTCTCCTCTGCAGCTTGCTTGTACTTTTACCCAGCACTTCCTGGTCAGAGTTTAAAAAACAAGTACTAGCTCTGATTGATTCTCGAGCGCCACAGCTCAGCCAATCACTGCAGCACTCAATGAACCAATCATAGCCATTAAATGCAATGGCTGTGATTAGTTCATCGAGCGCTGTAGTGATTGGCTGAGCCGCAGTGCTCAAGATCCAATCAGAGACAGTGCTTCCTGGAGGAGGGGTTTATGAACCTCCAAACCAGGTGTCAGGGTACTGGGGTTCGGGTACTGGAAGTCCCTAAAAGCTACCCGCAACCCCTGTCCCTACCTACTTGCCCCCCTGGGCTAGGCCCCAGGGCGACAACTGGGCGACGGTCCCTATACTCACTAGGGAAGCAGGGCAAGGGGTCAGACTTACAAACAAATACAGAGACAAACAGACACAGAGGCAAGTCAGGAAGTCCAGGTCGGCAACAGGAGAATACGTGGTACCAGGGATCAGGCGAAGTCAGAGTCAGATCCAAAAGCAGAGGGTCACAACGGGAAATCAGATGATACCGCGGGTGTAGCCTGGAGACAAACATACACTGGCAATGCTGGAGAGAAACAGGCACGTTTAAATGCTGTCAGAACTCCCGCCCCAGCAGCTGATTGGGGCGGGGAGCCTGCCAGCAGCCAGACCCAGGCAAAAGGCAGCGAGTGCAGATCCCAGACATCCAGCAGCAAGTGCCGATGCTGCTAGTCAGGATGTCATGGCAACGTGGACTGCATCAGCTGCATCCACAGCAACTCGACCACCCAGGCGCCGCCCCCTGAGCACATGAGCACGCGCCCGGAGCCAGTGTCTGGGACCCCGACGGCCAGGGGAGGTCACCAAAACCGCAGCTCCCCTGCGCCGCACCCGATCAGCTCGGGTGATAGGACCGGTGGTGCGGACGCGGAGACCCCGAGAGCTGCCGGTCCTAACACCAGGAAGCGCGTGGGAAAAACTACACGCAAGTGCACCGAAGCTGCGGAGGAGAAGTGCGGCGGAACCGGACAGCGCCTCTTAGGTGATGTATTGTGTTTTGTTTTTTTTAAGTAACTAGTGCTTAGTTCAGGGGAAACAGTTGGATTTCCTGCTGTAAAAGTTGCACTGCACTGCATGAAAACCATGTTTTCGTGCGATACGATTCAACACAGAGGATGGCTCCATAGGGAGACCTGGGCTACAAAACATCGCAAATCGTGGCAATATTCAACATGCCGCAATTTTTGATCTCGCAATGTAGCTGCCTACATAGCATCGCAGTGAAGGAACCGAATGGAAAGCATGGGCTTCACATACATGTGATTGGAAGCGCTGTTGCATTGCAAGAAAATCATGTTGTTTTGTCACCCGTGTGAACGTGGCCTTAAGAAAATATTGCTAATGACTAATTTCCAGTGATTGGCAATGAATCAGTGCTGAATAACAATCACTAAGTAGTGGCAAGCTGGTTATGTAATCTCTAAAGAAATGTCTATTGCTAGTTATGCACATATCAGGAAATATTTTGTATATTTACCATATTATAACATTCTTCAGGCTAACATCTGGGGCCGTAAAAAAGCAATTGTAGATGAGAAACAAGGAGACTATGCACTGGACAAAACGGGACTAATTCTGGAATTTCTGCAGGATTATTACAATTACAGTTACCCACTTCCAAAATCAGGTATATTTATTGCAACTGTGTCCTGTAGTGGCTTAAAATAGTAACTTAAATGAGAACATTTGGATAATGGGGAGTAAGAATAAAAAAGGGGTGCACAGTACATTCATTACAAGTCTCAGGCGGTACTGGTGTATCTTGTCTCCAACACAAAAATTGGTGGAGACTTGGGATTGTGCTGTGGGAGGTATAGGGTATGCCCACAGCTGCTGATTGACTCGGCTACTGTCTCGGCTGTGCCATGTCCTCCGTACACGCCGGCGCTCCCACACCTTCTCTGTACTGAGGAGGAAGCAGAGCAGTGTAAGGCGCTGGCAGTCACCAGCTGAGCAGGGGGGGCAGTGACGGGGAGAGTGAACGTGGCCCAGTGAACTGACACATGGCACACCGCGCACGTGGGGGAACACTGACAGCGGGGTGGCGATGGGAGCTGAAACAATAGCAGCAGCGGCTTCGGCAGGGAAGATGCGAGTGCTGTTGTTGGCGTCACCTTGCGCTCCCCTCCAAATCAACCCGGCTAACCCATGTCTCCACCCATTCTTCCGGTGGAGACAAGATGCACCAGTACCGTCTCAGGCTGTGTATAATGGACAAACGTATAGTAACATTTTTTGCTTATTTAGACCAGGTAGCTCTCCCAGACTTCAGCGCTGGAGCCATGGAGAATTGGGGACTAGTGACATACAGAGATACGGCTCTCCTTTATGACCCTAACGAATCTTCCATCGGTAACAAGGAGAGGGTGGTCACAGTAATAGCCCATGAGCTTGCACATCAGGTGGGTTATGTTTTTATACTTTTTAGGCTCTATTCACATCTGTTTTAGGAGTTCTTTTTGGAGCCACCAATGCAGATTTATCTCAAAACCATGGACAAAACAGCATGCTGTGCTCGTTCCTTCAAGCCTAGGTTGGAAAAAAAACGGCTCAAAAATGTTACATATTTATATAACATTATTTCAGGTTTGTATACGAAATGTTTGAAAAACTGCTTATTTATTTATCCTGCCTGAATCTACATGACTGCTTTTATATATTAGGTAACTGTTTATAAACAAAGTTATACCAGAACTCTAATGTCCACGGGCAAAGGCCTCATGTCCACGGGCAAAAGAACAATTAAAATCCGCAGCGGATTTTAACTCTTCTCCTGCCCGCGGATCCGCATCCCATAGGGATGCATTGACCACCCGCGGGTAGATAAATACCTGCGGATGGTCAATAAAAGTGATTTTTTTAAAAATGGAGCATGAAAAAATCTGGACCATGCTCCATTTTCGTGCGGGTCTCCCGCAGGCTTCTATTGAAGCCTATGGAAGCCGTCCGGATCCGCGGGAGACCAAAATTCGGAATTTACTCACCTGCTCCGGATCTTCCCTTTGCCGCGGTCGGATCTTTTTTCTTCGGGCCAGCGCATGCGCGAGGCACGCAACCGACGTGCCCTGCGCATCCGCCGGGCCGAAGAAAGAAGATCCGGCCGCGACGGAGAGAAGATGAAGCCGCGGCGAAGGGAAGATCCGGAGCAGGCGAGAGGTAAGTTAATTCTTATTTTTATGCCTTATGTCCGCGGGGCAGGAGGGACCCGCTACGGATTCTACATGTAGAATCCGTAGCGGGCCTGATTTTCCCTGTGGACATGAGTCTTTGCATATAAAACGAAGTCCACAAGTAAGTCAGTTAACCCTGTAATGACCATCAATTTTTGAATTTTCTTTTCCATTTTTTCAAACCTCTATTTTTAAGAACTATAATTTTCTTATTTTTCTGTTGACATAGCTGTTTTTGAGGGAAATGTTTTATTTTTAATACTACTATTTAATCTAACTTATAATGTATTGAAAACTTTTTTTTTTTAATTTAAGTGGGGTGCAATAGAAATCAAGCACAATTATGCCATTGTTTTTTTACGGTGTTCAGATGGAAGCAAAAATGACTTTGTTCTGCAATCCAGTATAAATGCAGTTATACCAAATTTATTCTGTTTTTTATGCATTCCTGCCCAAAAAAAACAACGCTTTTACATAAAAATAATTACTTTCTGTCATTACATTCTCAGATCCATAACTTTTGTGGGGTACATACAACTTTTTGGTCAATTTATATTCTATTTTTTTAGAAGATGCAGTACACCACCCCCTCTCCCTTCCCTATAGTTCTGTGATTATTTGTTTTCTTGGGACGCTCATTGTGTGGGATAATTATAGCTATATTTTAATAGTTCAGACTTCTATGGACATAATGAGTTATGATTTTTTTCCTTGGAAAAAAATGGAAAAGTGATTAAACATTTTTTTAACTTTTAATCGCTTTTTTTATTTTCATTTAATTCTTCTAGAAAAATGAAACTAATTTTTAAATCCCTATAGGTGACTTAAACTTATGATCTCTTGATTGCTTGTATTGCAATACGTCTGTGTATTCTGTATTTTGAGTATCTTAATGTTTTAGTATATTAAATCCAGCCACAAACAGAGCTTAATAGACTGCAATACATGGCAGTAGGCTTCATGCTGACATGTGTACCAACTGGCACCCCATGATTGTGGTGTAGGGGGGTGATGGGGCATATGAGGGGGTCCCCTACTCCAGCTGGCTGCTCGGTTCATCACTTATCTTGGCATCCAAGCAGGTAAAGGTCATGATCTGAGCTATCTGCAATCACAGTCATTATAGGCAGGTGTCAGCTGTCAGAAACAACCAGCACCCGCTGGGTATGAAGCAGGCATGGCTCCCGAACCTGCTCCATGCACCACCTGTGACTGCCTCCTGCCATATATTTATGGCGGGTGGTCTTAATTGGGTTCATAAAAGTGCAGCAGAATATTCCTTATATGCATCTAACCTTACACTTATTATGTTTATACAATAGCCAGATCATCCACTTTACACAGCATGTTAACATTAACTATTCTTAACTTTACTTCTCTTATAGTGGTTTGGAAATCTTGTAACAATTCGATGGTGGAATGATTTGTGGCTGAATGAAGGTTTTGCTTCTTATGTGGAGTATTTGGGAGCCGACTATGCAGAAGATACCTGGAACATAGTAGGTTATTTAAGATTTTCTTGTAAAGTGGCATAACAAATATGTATGAGGGGCAACAGTGGACACTTGATAATTAAAAGGGTTTTCAGGACTAGACTACTGATCCCCTATCTTCAGAATAGGTCATTAGCAGTTGATCAACAGGGTGCATCATTCAGGATCTCTGCCGATCAGTTGATTGAAGAGACTGCAATGCTCGGGTGAGCCTCGCAGACTTCTCTCAGGCCTGTGACGTCAACTGAATGGGACTTAGCTGCAATACCAAGCACAGCAACTATACAATGAACGGTGCTGTGTCTGGTATAGACTGAAATGACAGCGGTAATCATCTGAGGGCTGCTGTCACTTCAATCAGCTGTATGGCCGGGATCCCGAGCGGTGAACTCTTGAGATCAACTATTGATCAACTATAGGTCATCAGTAGTGTAGTCCTGCAAAACGTCTTTAAATACAGGGCAAAGCCTTACTCACACAAGCATTTTCTCATGACTATTAGCCGTGAGAAAACGTTGCAAGGAAAATTGTGACCATGTAAGGCATTGAATTCCAATACTTTCATTTACAATGGCGATTATTAGCCATGAGAAAAAATTTGCGACTGAAAATCATCAAATCACTGGCGATTTTCAGCCGCAACTTTTCCTTGCAGCATCAATAGATGTCCATGACCTATCTTTTGACAAAAATCGCAGGGAACTCCCATGGATTCGTATAGGAACTAAAAAAAAAGGGAGTGGAAGAGAGTTTACCTGCTTCAGCACTCGTTGCAGAAGAAAGCTGGCTCTATTTAGCTATTTAAGCTAAATAGAGCCATTCTGCTGACCGCCACTGCAGCGTCTTTTTCCCGCAATGCGGCCATGTGAATGGATGAGAAAACTCTAATTCCTGCTGGAATTAGATCGCGTCAATGCAGCGTTGCTGTTATTTTATTTTTTTTTTACGTGATGTGACCTATGTGAAAACACATCGCTCATCTAAAAGAGGCCTTAGAGAAAGAAAGAAGTTTAACTCTGTGTGTCTCTTTCATATACAGTGTGAATGTTCTCTGCCTCCATGCAAAGGCTTCCACAGTGTGCACGGTATAAAATATATTCATTTTTACAGGGAAATATTTAAAAAAATTAAAAAGCACTTCTAAAGAAAAGAGGGTGCAGTTCCTCACCAGGGCTCCTAATTCAGCATCCTCGGTAGAACAATAAACCAAGTGTGAGGCAGTACTCTGAGTTAGGCCCCCTGCCCACGAACAGATTTGAATTGCGGAATCCACGATCGGCTCCTGTGCGGATAATCCACTGTAATATTCGCCCATTGGAAGGTATTAAGTCCTGCAGCTTCAAGCAGACATGTGAAAAAAAAATCAAAGCATGCTCTATTTTTGCACAGATTTCGCATGGACGGGCTCCATTGATTTCTATGGAAGTGTTCGAATCCCAGTTACATTGTGGATGGGCGCAAATTTGTAGAAGGATAGTTGTCAATTTGCTAGGAGACCACATAAACTGAATAAAAGAGAGCAGGAATGAGGGGAGAAGACAGTGCAGGATGGATTGTCACATCATTGTCCAGTGCAATAGCAGGGAATTCAATATGGGCAGGTTCATTGCTTTCCCAAGCCAAGAGAGCAGTCTGCTGTTGTGAAGGCAGTTCTAAGCTCTCACCACCTCCAAAGCACAAGAGAATGTGTTTTGGGCATTAACCCTTTGTATAGAAGGTTTTTTCCAGAGTGTTTGGCAACTTTCTGTGTAATCACCTGCTTGGGATCTTTTTTCCGCATGGACGATAAGCTGTGCATCTGTGTGGAAAAGCGATTGCATCTGTGATCATTCACAAACACTCGCAATTCGCAGGTCTTCCGTGCAAGAAATCCGCTTGCGGAATTCGACCCATTTGTGTGCAGGCGGCCTAATGAAATCTGTTTTTTGACAATTACAGAAAGACCTGGCGGTGCTTAATGACATACACAGAGTGATGGCTGTCGATGCTTTAGCCTCTTCTCATCCACTGACTTCAAAAGAAGAAGACGTGAATACTCCAGAAGACATAAGTGCACTTTTTGATTCCATCACGTACAGTAAGGTAAGTTACCGTAATGATACAGGCAGAGAATGGTATAAAATGAAGAAATAAGGCATAGTCACCCCTTGTCTAGGGCTGGAGGCCCAGCAGGAGCCCTGTTACACGTCGATCCATTGTGCATGTGACCGCTCAGCCAATCACAGGCTTCAGCAATCACGTGACTGGCTGAGTGGTCATGTGCACAATAAACAGCACGTGACCATCAGAGCTTCATCCAGGATCGGAGCAGCAGGGACCAGAGTTCCTGCACTGGACAGGGGGGCTACTAAAGGCTACATGCTGTATTTGTTTATTTTGTACCATTCCTGTCCCTAGTTGTTTTTAGTCCTGGAAAACCACTTTAAGTTCACACATGTATACACTTGTTAGGCACATTCAGGACCAAGCATAGCCTGCGTGAAGAAACCACACAGTTACGGCACCAGAGCCTATGTCGGATACTGTGCTGCGTTGGGGAAGAGTCACTAAATCCAGGACATCTTCCATCAAATTTACCTCTGCTCCTTTCTTTTTCCGAAAAGGCTTAGTCTCTATGCTGCAACAACTGAATGTGGGTGAAATTCTGTCCACCCTTAATGGCCAATAGACCAACAAATTTCCTGGCACTATTACCCTTTGAGTGGCAGAATGGTGCAGCCATTGGCCACTACAAGTGGGCAAGACCTTAGCCGCATGTGGTTGGTGCAACATGGAACCCCATCCTTAGGGTGGATTCACACAAGCGTGTTTATATGCATATGGGCGCACAAAAACACACGTCTATTACAACCACTGAATTCTCTATGGTGTGTTCACGTGTCCATGTAAAGATAGGACATGCATGCACCATAGGTCCTGCACGCATTGTCTTCATTGAAGGCAATAGTTTTCCGGCACCCCTGAAGTGATTTTTCAGGGAAGAGCTTTAAATATAACCTCTTTCCTGAAAATGATCCCTTTTAGTGTAAAAAAAAAATAATATATATATATATATATATATATATATACACACACTTACCTGTCCGCTGCTGTCATGTTCCCCGCGGGGATGAAGAACACATCTGCCAATAAATAATTCCCTGCTGCACCTGTCACAGATGTGACAGATGCAGCAAAGGAGTTCCACATCCCCGCGGGGAATAAAGAATTCCCTACCGCAGCTGTCACAGATGACAGCTGTGCTAGAGGATCCAGCTGTCAGCACCTGTTAATTGTTTTTCAGGGAAGGGCTTTAAATGTAAGCCCTTCCCTGAAAAACAACCCAAACTAGTGTAAAGAATAAAAAAAAAATCATACTCACCTTTCTTCAGCTGCCAGGGCTCAGCCACATCCTGTCATTGCTATCCCTGACTCTGCACTGAAGTTCTTTCAGCCGGCGGGGAATTAAAATCCTTGCCTGCTGAAAGAGCTGCTCCTGATTAGCTGAGGGGTACCGTAATTGGTATGTGTAAACCAGACCTTACATACTCATGCCCACCTCAGTAGTAGTCATAGAAGAGCTTCCCTTAATGGTAGTCAAAACAGTGTCTTCCATCTCAGAATATTCTCAATTATTCATAGCAGCTCCTCCCTTCCACTTTCCCTACAAGTTTCAACACAGCTTATCCCCAAATATCCCAATAGTCATAACAGCCCTCTCCCCTTTCTATTAGTAGTCACTGCAGTAGCTCCCTCCCTCCATTGAAGTTTTATAGTTGGGGCCCAGTTCCAGATTTTGCACTGGGAATTGCATAGTTTCATCAACTTTTCTCTTGTAGTCAAACAATCCCCCCCTTAATAGGTATAACATGGCCCTCTTTCCCCTAGTAGTCACAGCAAGCCTTCTCTTTCTACCACTAACTTGTGCCTGATGAGCACACAGACAGCTGCAGCGCCTTTAGGAGAGATCATAAGGAAGACCTCAAGTCTGCCAGGGCCAATTTTTCTATTCACTCTGCATGCATAATGCACATAGTATATCACAGCAAGAACCCATCATAAAACACAATGAGGGGGAACTAATTTTGTCTATGGTAATTAGTTCTTCATTGCATTTGCATTAATTTCAGGGTGCATCAGTTATTCGGATGTTGTCCTCATTTCTTACTGAAGAACTTTTTAAAACAGGACTGCAGGTAAGTGCCACCAGATTACTTTGCTATGGGGCTGCAAGCAGATCATATGACTATTAGCTGCATGCAGACAACCAAGGGTGTAACTACCACAGTAGTACACTTAAAGGCCAGTATAGGGCTGACTGCTGTGCGGAATTCCATCTATTAGCAGAAATCCTCGGAATGACTTCTAATAGCTTAAATAGCGTCAGCTGTCTAATTTTCCGAGCACCGGAAGCAGGTAAACTCCCTTTTTTCAGCTCCCATAGATGTCTGTGGGACCTTTCAGCGTTTTTCGTCAAAAGATAGTTCAAGACCTATCTTTCCACAAGGTGTGAAAAATCGGCTACCGAAAACGATCACCGATGTTCTCTTTTTGACGGTGCAATTTTTTCATGCACCTGAAAATCAGTCATGTGGATAAATGCATCACACAGTTGCAACCCTATATTTTGCAATGAGGAAATCTGAAAGAAATATATTACAGGTATGGTGAAAATCCTCAGCATGCCAACAAATCTGCACTGATTTTTCAGCTTCATTTGAACGGGATTTTCCTGTATAAGACCCCATTTACATATATTGTAGTGTACTTCAGACTTTTTGTGTAAGATTGACACAGAAAACCTGTAAGGTTCATGCCCATGGGAACATGAAAAGAAATCACAGAAAGGCTATCCTAAAAGATAACCTTTATTACACCATTTAAATTCCAGTCAGGCCTCATAGACAAAACTAGTCACATATAAGTGATGATACCATTAGAATGATACAGACCAGGTGACATATATAATGCACCCATATTCAAGGATAATACAATAAACATGAAAACTTGCCCTGTTAAAACCCTAATAAATATGGCCCTTCGTATCTTGCAGGAAACCCGCCCTGACAAGGACGATCCTGTCCATGTTCCTCTTATTAAATCCTATTGCACCCTGATATAGTGCAAAAAATGTAATTGCAGGAGGCCACATATATATCCTGACAGGACAAAGGAAGCAATAAATCTGACGGAATAACAAAATCTTAAATTAAGATGTCATAATTTCAGAATCACATAGCAGACAAGAATCAACCATCATATTTATTAGTGTAGTAAGAGAACTTTGATTTAACAAAATGTAACCCTCACCTTAAGCCAGTGGGTGGTATGCCTAAAATATGGACCTCTCACCTGCTGGCAAATAAACCCTATATCCTATTCTTCAACATGATTCCTGGCAGTACACAAGCCAGGGTTCATAAGGGAGATAAGCACACATTACTTGGTCTCCACAAATCTCATCACACTGGATATGATCTGTATGCCATCAGTTGCTGATCTCCAGCCACCTGGGTAAATGTGTGTGTAACTATAACCTTCCCTTGGGCACGCAAGTATTGGATGCATCTCATAACTGTATATTTATATCTTAGGTTGTCCAGTGTGATGAGTTTTATGGAGACTAAATAATAAGTGTGTTCTATCCTCTGATGAACCATGGCTTGCGCAAAGGCGTCAGAGTGTAAAATATAGGGTTTCCTTGTCAGCAGAGTAGAAATGCATATTTTTAGGCATACCACCCACTGGCCTAATGCAAGGGTCAGATGTTTTTAAACCAAAGCTCTCTACACTAATGTATATGGTAGCTGATTATACTGGTCTGCTGTATGATTCTGGAATTATGACATGTTAATTCAATATTTTGTTATTCCATCAGATTTATTTGCATCCTTTGTCTTATCAGGATTAATAGGATATACATCTGGCCTCAATTTTTGCACTATATCAGGGCGCAATAGGGTTTTAACAGGAGGAACATGGACAGGATTGTCCTTGTCAGGTCGTGTTTCCTGCGTGATAGGCAGGGCCATATATAGAAAGGTATTAACAGGGCAAGTTTTTCTTATTATTGTATTAACCCTGCATATGGCTGCATTATATATAAGTGCTCGTTCAGATGCCCGTGTTTGCGTAAGCCAAACATAGAGAATAGAACCCATTGATTTCAATGGTTTCATTCTCATAAGCATGTTTTCCGCACCCTGCTCTATTTTCCAGCGTTTTTCACAGTGAAACTGACATAGAAGTCTATGGGAGGTGCGCAAATATGCAAGGCGATGCGTGAAACACTTCACAAAATGATGGAGAAGAAAACAGCTAGACATCAGGCTTTAACAGCCAATCAATTCCACAGAAAGGGAGTGTCATGCGTGTGTGTGCAAAAAATATGTGCTGACTCGCACACAAAAGGCTGATTAGCTGGCTCTTTAAACATCGTTCATGCGCAAACACGCTGTGCTGAGGCGAGCGTATTTGCACTAATGCTCGTCTGAAGCCGCTCTAAGCTGCTCTCACACCAGGCGCTTTTTACTGTGATTAGCGCAGCATCCCGAGTGCTGCGCTAATTGCGGTACAATGCTTCCATTCATTTTAAAGGGACCTTTCAGACCTGCACTTGAACACGCCGTTCTAGCATTCTAGTAATTTTCAAGCACTGTCTATTCTATTTTTCTGCATTTTCCCCAATTATGGGGTGCTTTTAAAAGTGCTGTCAAACGCTGTGCCATGTGTTCAAAAATGCAGCTCGAATTTTGACCATTGAAATCAATGATTTCATTTCATCCCGTTATGCAGCCGTGACGTTGTTACATCTCTTTCTGTAACACTTAGGGCGCTTTCACACTGGCGAGGAAATCATGCGAGATTTGTGCGCTGCGAAACGCACAAATATGAACCCCTATACTTTTGAATGGGTTTATACATATTAGCTATGTTTTCCTGCATGGCACCGCGATGTGATGCTATGCAGAAAACAAATCGCAGCATGTTCTATCTAGCTGCAAGGTCCCGCATTGAAGCCCCATTGGGAGAGCTGTGCATTCCTCTGCCATTGCCGTGACAGCAGCAGGGATTCCCTTCATCCCCGCAGTGATGCAAGGCTGTTTTCACAGTAACACGCCTCACATCACTTGGGCTTTCATAGATGGCGCGGGTGATATTGGGTCATGAATCACGGCATGATAACGCGCTCACCACCATTTGAATTCTTCACGGATTGCAAAGCATTTTATGTCAAAACTGCCTTGCATCACATGGGGAATGTAGCGATCCTCCGACGTGGCTGACAACAGAGTTTTTTCCATTGTTTTCAATGGGAGACCCCGCATCATGTGCATCATGTGTATTAGCTACGTGTGAGAAAGATAGGGCAAGTCTTATATTTTTATATATAGGGCGTACTAATAACACATGAGAATGCCAATAGTGAAAATAAAACCATTGAAATTGATGGTTTTGTTTCGTCCCGTTATGTGGCTGTGATTTTCAAGGCCACATAGTGAGACTTAAACACACCCATGTGTAGCGTTATAGAGCGCTCACAGAGATGTATGAGCCCCATATTGTTCCTCTGTATGCTTCCAATTTTAGATAGCTTTTCAAGTCAGACTTTGTGTGCTACTTGTAGTCTCCGTGCATAGAGCTTTGTCATGTGAATGAGACCTTATTGTTCCAATGTTAGTATCAACTTTCTTTTCTCTTTTTTTTTTCTAGGCCTACCTTAAAAAATATGAATTTGATAATACTGAGTATTTTCAACTGTGGCAATCCTTACAAGAGGTAAGTTCAGATAAACTGTGATTTTTTTAGATAAGTTTTTAGAGCCTATTTGTGCAACAGAAAGAGTTTTCAACTGTATCTCATAAACTGGTTCTACGCAGTTTAGGATGGGTGTAACAGACTTAAAGGGGTTGTCCAAGTTGTTGGGAAAAATTAGGGGAAATTGCATAAAACAAGCACAGAACCATTACTCATTTGATTGTTTCATCCCCTACTAGTCAAGCAACATTGATTCAGCCCTCCCTGTTGGGCTCTGCCTACTGTGCTGTTTATGGCTGAGGCCTGTGATTACTACTATCACTGAGGGTTCAAAGAGACCCCTTAAAACCTAACTTTTAGTACTTGAAAAAGAAAAATGCTAATTATAAAAGGATGCATAATAATAATTGCTTCCTGAGGGCTCAGTCAGATGAGCGTTTTTTGCTGCGGGAAAAATTTGCATGACCGAAGCGGGCGTCACGGTTACAAAAATCGCACTTGGGTGTGTTCAAAATTTTCACATAAATTGCGGTGCCATTGCTATTCCTTGCTGCAGCAGGGGATACCTTGGATGTAAAACCCCTGGATGCTGTCACATCCAAGGGTTTCACCTTGTGGTCAATGGGGCCGGCAGCAGCAGTGGCGGCCCCATTGACAACATACAGAGAAGATCGCGATCCTCTGGCACAGCTGTGGCATAGGATTTCTTCATCTCCGCGGGGAGTCCACCTCATCACTGAACACGGTGACAGCACTGTCACCGTGTTCAGTGACAAGGGGACTCCCCATGGGGATGAAGAATTCCCCTGCTACAGCTGTGCCACAGGTGCGCGATGTTCTCCCATTGCTTTCAATGGGGCCGGCACTTCTGCAGCCCCATTGAAAGCAATGGGCTGTCGGCAAGCCCTGCAGTTATTTTTGGGGAAGGACTTTAAATATAAGGCTTTCCCTTAAAATTATCCCAAGAATGTGTGTAAAATAAAAAATGGAAAAAGTATATACTTACCTCTCCGCCGCTGCCGGGACTCACGCGTGTCCAGCCGCATCTTTTCCCTGAACTGCTCTGAATCTTTTTCAGCAGGCAGGGATTTAAAATCCCCGTCTGCTGAAAGGGCTGTGTCTGATTGGCTGAGCACTCAGTCAATCACAGGTAGGAGCTTAGCCATTCATTGAATGACATCTGAGCGCTTCCTGTGATTGGTCCCGGCACCCAGCCAATCAGAAGCAGCACTCAGCCATTTATCTCAGATTACAGGGCGCATTTGGCACTGGTTTTAGTTGGTGTTGGCCGTGGGTCATTTTTTTTCTATGTATATATTTTTATTTTATACTGTTTTTTTTTTTTTATTTATTTTTGTAACTATTTCTTACCATCTATGTCCCCCATAGGACCTCTGGGGGTCATTCACATTGTCTTTATTATTTTCTCACTTTTCCACTATACCTGGGGCATCCATAGGAGCAGCATCCATTGTAGCCTCAGTTACAGAGGAAAATATCCCCCTGTGGTGACATCAGTCACTAACAGAGCGGATCAGGGTCTGCTAGGACCCAGCAGCTCTGCTGTGACAGGGGGCACCTGGTGGTCACTCAATGAGCGCTATTTCACTTTTTAGTACATCGCGCTCATTGAGTGCTATGTAGCCAGGAAAGCAGAAGGCAAAAGCGGTTAAAAAACACTTTTCCCTTGTCCTCCGGGTTCTCAGCTGGGTCTAAGAGCTAAGGACGCAACCTGCAACCTGCTTCTACTATCGAATCGGAATAAAGCCCAGGACCAAGAGCCATATATTTACCACGCTTGGTACTTAAGGTGTTAAATCAACCAAACACCTTAGTAAACCAAGTACCTCTAAATAGATCTAGTACCTGTAAATAAACCAAGTACCTATAAACTTATGCCATTTTCACAGGGCCGTGAAAATCATGCGAGATTGTTGCGAATGAGGTCATATACATAAACGATTTTTTTTTTTTCACACATCACATTGCGGTGTGGTGAAAAAAAATTGCAGCTTGTCCTGTCTTTGAGTGTTGCCTTGGAACGCATCGCCCATTGTTTTTAATAGGACTGGAAAACACATTGCAAGGCATGTGATGTCCATGCTAGTGCGATGTGAGGCTTTCCATTGAAGACAATGGAAAACACTTGATGATTCTCCATAGGGCAGCATAACGGGATGAAATGAAACCATTGATTTCAATGGTTTTGTTTCCACTATCGAGATTCCCGTTTTTTACAATATGTGAGAAAAAATTGTTAATACTACGTGCGATAAAGATTAGGGTGGGCCTATCCTCCTGCTTTTTAGAGCAGGGCCTACCTTTCCGACAGTGTTTTCAAACTATGGCGCTGAGTTTGAATGGCCTGTGAGGTTACAAAAATAACCTCATTCAGGTGCAGCTATGCTCCCTTCCGGGCAGCGTAGTTGTGCCTACAGCTGTCTGGGGCTGCCCTTAAGTCAATGGACTGACAATGCTAAACATACACATGGAATAGTAATGCTATTGTTTGTCCCTTTTTAATTCAATCTTCTTCTTGTTCTAGGCCTATAACAATGAAGCTAATCGAGTTTATCTCCCAGCCACAATTGGAGAGATCATGAACACATGGGTCTTGCAGATGGGTTTCCCAGTGGTGACAATAAATACAACAGATGGCTCTTTAACACAGAAACATTTTCTTTTAGATCCCACCTCTGTACCCTATAAGTAAGTTCATCATTGAAACCAAATACTTGTAAGGAAAATGACTCGCATCACAGATTATACTTGTGAATATTTGAACAAACAATGCGGCCACTTTATAATAGTTCTGAAGTTGTTGGTGGGCTTATCTATCTGATATGTGGAGAGTGGGGAAACTTGTACAGGTTGACGCAAGGCTGCAGTGCTTGTATGCAACCAGTCAGGGAGATGTAAAGAGTAAGACCGGCTCCACATCGGTGGATTTGCATTGTGGTATTCGGAGTGGGCGTCCGCCCCCGGATTCCGCAGCACATGCCTGCAATTTTCTCTACACAAGGAGGAGAAATTGCAGCATGCTGCGATTCTGTGCAGACTCCACACGGACGGCTTCCATTGAAGTCAATGGAAGCTGTACGACCCCCGGCCCTTCCGCAATAACCATTGCGGAAAGGTCACAGGATCCGCCGCATCGCCTAGCAACGGCGTGACATAATTGGTATTGTACATGTGCGCCAGCACAATGGCCGGCACATCCGCAATACAGATAAGAAGACTGCAGACAGGTATGCGGGGGTCCCAGGCCGGGCACAGGGTCGGATTCCGCATGCGGAATCTGATCCGCCCATGTGCAGGCAGCCCAAGAAAGGTCATTTTTTATAAATATCAAGTGCAAACTTAGTTCAACCAACGCTCTCGTCCTGGACAAACAAAGATGGCTACACTAGCTTCTCTGACTGCCTGATGCGTACTTTGCATTGCAATTCATCATTAGTCAAAGGGCTTAAACAGAAGAACACTCATCTAGATCAGTGTTTCCCAACTCCAGTCCTCAGGGACCCCTAACAGGTCATGTTATCAGGATATCCTATGCTAAGAACACCTGTGACAACGTCTGAGGCACTGACAATAATTTGACAATAATTACATCACCTGTGCAACACTGAGGAAACCCTGAAAACATGACCTGTTGGGGTGGGGGGTAGGGGGGGCTGAGGACTGCAGTTGAGAAACACTGATATAGGTGCTCTCCTTAAGAAGAGATAAAACCCCTCCTGATCCATAGAACTCTCACTAGCCAAGCCAGAATCCTACTGCACGCTGATGATTCTGGCTTGGTTTTCAATACCCAATCATTGTTCTAAAGATCTGTATAAGCGTCAGACATTGATTTACAGGAATGCTGCCATCCATCAGGTGGCGCTGGAGAAGTATTGTTCCATCTTCCTGATTTGCATATATTTTCCAGAGGAGCATGCATGGCCTTATAAATCTCCTCCCTCACCTCCTAGGTGTCTCCTCACGCATCTTCTAGATGCTCTCCTTAAGAACAGATGAAAAAAGTAAATAACTGCTGAATGCATGCAGAAACTGAAGGACTGAACAACTCTTATTCAGGTTCTGCATGTGTTTACACTGGTGATTATCGCTCAAATTCCCATGGGAGTGCTGAAATCTGAACGATGCTGAATATACAATATAGAGGGTAATGCCAGTGTCCTTCCAGCAGACAGAGATGGTACAAGCTCTAGCTGGTCATGTGAAGCTGTGCTTATGCATCAGAAAAGTGTTAACAGAACATAAAGAAAAGGAGCAGGGAGAAATCTCATCAAGATGGTGCCTGATAAGCATCAGACATGGAGGTGACTGCAATATACACAGGAGACTTCCAGAGTGTGACAGGCAATCCAGTGAAGGATGCAGGGATGGAGAAATGTTTTTTTTTTTTACTGAAGCCGCCCTTTAAAACCTTTCCTGGTGGTCACACTGGGTAAAACCTTTGCTTGATGTATATGACATAATCGATTACTCTCTCTTTAGTACCTTTTATGTCTAACTTTATTTTAAACCCTTTTCAGCTATACATGGTTTGTTCCTATTTCTTTCGTCACCAACTCATCTGTAGAAGGACATGTCTGGCTAACACAAGAAACAGGTATAAACAAAAAGTGCATAATGTTAAGATGCTGCATTTTCATTTTAACCTATATGTTTTGAGCATTAGACTTGACTTGCTTACTTACAAAAGCAGAATTAATTATTCATATGATTCCTCATAAAATTCTTATTTCCTGGAAGTGTTATGGGCCAGTAGGACTAGTCACAGGTTATACAAAATATTTGGACTTCAGCTGTAGACTGTAAGTATATGGATGACAAAAACTTGCAACGGCTTCATCCAGAAACTGCATATATACTGCCAGCAAACGTTAGGAGAGGTTTCCTGATCCTACAGGAACAGGATTTACCCAAGGGATTACATTCGAGTTGTTGGGCCCTCCCTGATAATGTTCCATTACTGGGCCTTATGAGTCCCAAAAAACATTCATTTTCCTGTTAATGGTTGGCATTTGAACATTATCTTAGTAGGAGTAGGCAATTGTGGATGTTTCCATGCCATGCCCTGCCATTTACTCTTCAGCTCGTAATGATGGGCCCATGTTTCGTCACCAGTGATGATTCTGTCCTAAAAGGTGCCACCATCATTAACACTCATAGCGATCCCAATGTTGTTGACATATATCCAAGCGCATTTGTTTATGCAGCAATGTAATTTGTTTCGAGATCCATCTTGCACAAACTTTATGAAATCCAAGTTTATTGTGGATGATTTCATAGACGGAACCATAACTAATTTGCAGACAATTTTCCACTTCATGAAAGCACACGAGTCATCGCTACAGAATGCAATCAACCCCATCCAACCAGACCCCCATTTCCCACAGTGCAGTTGCCAGATTTCTTTTCAAATTCCGAGGAACAGGTTCTGTCGCTGATAAAGCAAAATCTGCTGAATGAAGCAAGAACAGTTGCTGCTGATGCTTCATCGCTAACAGTTTTTCGTCATCCAGATTTTGGTTTATTGGCAAGAGAACCTGTTTCTTGGAATTTGAATTAAAATTTGTCAACTGCACTGTGGATAATGGAAAGCCAGTTTGGTTGGCATTGGTTGAAATCTTCTATGATGACATGCGCTTCATTCCCTTGACATAAGGATGATCTCAACATGTTCTGCCTGAGATAACGCCATCATTCACATTGCCTGTAATAAAGACAAGTCACTGTTAACATTGTAATGAAGAAAGTTATGTTAAAGTGAAGCACACCATTGTTTTTCTGGTGAAATTCTCTGCCAGTTTGATATATCACACACCTACCTTCCTAGTGGAAAAATTAGAGGTGAATCCAATATGGCAGCATTCAAAATGGCCGTCATGTTGGTGATATGGCCAAATAGGTTTCCTCCTCCTTGGCAGCTTGTATGCAAAATTGGATCACCATCAGCCAAACTGTTTTCATTCTATATGGGTGTTTCCACTTTTGAGATCCTGTATATGCTCGGGCGTGCCTCAAAACCACCCCATGAAATAGGTCTCAAAAGATTAAGCAAATGTGTCACTGAATGGGTGTTTCTGGGATGAATTTATGCATTATTGTACAGATCCAGAGCAGGGCTTAAAATGTCTCATAATTGCTGCTTCAAATTTTACAAGGTATATTGAACAGAGCCCTAATCAATTAGTTCTTGCATTTCAGGTATTAATTCATCATTTCACTTAACTGGAGACAATGACTGGCTGCTTGCAAACATCAATGTGACTGGATACTACAGGGTTAACTATGATGATAGAAACTGGGACAGATTGTTACAGCAACTGGAAAATAATCATACAGTGAGTACCGCTATCATAAATAGGGGATGACGCACAAGATATTTCATTGTGGCTAAGGAAAGAAAGTACTTTCTATTTAAGAGGTAAATGGCAAACCAGCACACTGGATTAGATTTATATTGAGGGAGCAGCTGATTATGGTGGTGAGGAAGCAAGAGGCAGACACTGGTATATGTGACCTAAATGATCAAATTCAAGCATTAAATGGGTAGTTCACTTGCAACCTATTGATGGCCTAATTGTAGGATAAGTCATGAATAGTAGATCAGTGGGGGTCTGTCACCTCACCTGGAACTCTGCCAATAAGCTGTTCGCCAAGCTGTTGCTCTCATGCACTAAGCTGAGTTCTACAGGAAGCCGACAGCTCTGTTCCCACTGCAGTGGCAAGGCTTGGTATTACATACCAAGTTCCATTTGAACTGAATGGGTGTAATACCAGACCTGGCCATTGCAGTAGGTACAGAGCTGTTTGCTTCCTGCAGAAATCGGCTCAATGCACAAGTGCATCAACCCAGAAAACAGCTGATCAGTGGGGGAGTACTGGGTGGTAGATCCTCATTGATCTACTGTTGATGGCCCATCATAAGATAGGTCATCAATGGTTTAAAAAACAAAGAAAAAAGTGGAGGATAGCTGCAACCATAAAACTTCTCCTTTATTAAAAGAGCATAGCACACATGGATGTGAAATGTGAGGCCGCTGAACGCGTATCGACCGTCAGGTCTTTCTCAACAGCAATGCAATGTTTTACCTTCATCACCTATGCAGCAAATGCATTAATTAAAAACAACATACATCTGTGTGACAAACACGCATGAGACATCCTAAGGTGGAAGGAAAAACAGAAGGGACAAAAAACCAAAACCAATCTTCTACAAAGGAAAAAAAACAACCTGTGTTGTAAAAAAAAAACTGAAAAGAAAAGGAAAAAAAGAAGAAAAAAAAGGAGAGAAAAGAGTTTCCCACAAAGAAAGAGAAAGATGATATATAACATACTGGAAGGAAAAAGAAAGAAAGAGGGGGTAACAGCAATGGCCTAAAAATGTTATATAGAAAATACAGGAAGCAAAATTTGCATAAATTTTGAAAAACATAATAAATACATAATAAATACAATGCTGCAAAAAATGTATGTGGATATATACATACATATACATCGACCGCAAGTACAAATATATAGATATGGGTGTCTCAAAAAACAAAAACAACCATGTTAAGGGCGCAGCCGATATATGGCGTCTCTCTCTGCAGGGGGAGGAGGCTGGAAGAGCCGGGAGCAGTGCACTGAGCTCCTGCCCCCTCTCTGCCTCCTCTGAACCCCCCTGCACTATTTGCAATGAGAGGAGGTGGGACAGGGGCGGGGCTAAGTTCCAGGAATTAGCTTTGCCCCGTCCCGCCTCTCCTCATTGAAAATAGTGCAGGGTGGTGGAGAGAAGGCAGAGAGGGGGCGGGAGCTCAGAGCACTGCTCCCGGCTCTTCCAGCCTCCTCCCCCTGCAGAGAGGGACACCGTATATCGGCCGACGTGAAAACCCAGCTGATATACGGTCGTCTGAATGCACCCTCAGTGTGTATTTTTTAGCAGTTTTACTTGCATTTGTTTGCTAAGGTTTCCACGATTTAAGAAAAAACACTGATATTCTGCATCAAGTCCAAAAGTCACAGCAAAACACAATGTAACGAAAACACAAAAAAAAAATCCTCACAAAGTGCAGCAAAAGACTTGCTCGTGTAAATACACTATTATTAAACAACCAATTCATGACAAATAAATCTGGAGATAATCCTACTGCTCTGCCTTTATCATTGGTACTTGACAATATGTGCCAGGGTGTATGCCTGAAATTCTGAACTAGGTCAGCACATAGGTCATACAGACATTGCACTGCATAACTAGTGCATGGCATTACACCTTCACTACTGGTACCAGGAATGACATAGTGTCATTGATGCAGGAGTCAGAGATGAATTAAGTTTATAATAAATGACTGATTGTATAAAATTAGAAAAACACAATTGAGTAATAATGCACAACTCTTGCTTTCTTTCTACCCCTTTTCTTACAGGTCATTCCTGTTATCAACCGTGCTCAGATCATTGACGATTCATTTAATTTAGCCAGGTGAGCGTAAACTTTTTACAGTATTGGCAATGATTTTATGATGAGACCAGTGGCATGACTACCATGTAGGCAGACCATGCAGTCACTATGGGGCTCATAGTGCTGCTATGCTTCACCTCCCTCCCCTCTGGTGTCCGACACTAGCGCATCACTGATTGGTGGAGCAGCAGTCAGTCAGTCTGCTACAAGAATCCAAGCGTAGTGCTACACAGAGGAAGCCGGTGGAATGCCGTATGCTGGAGAGCATTGAGTGGCACCCATTAGTTTGTTGGCTGCATGTGATGTCCACTACATAGGATTGTCCCTGGGAGGGTTAGTGGCAGGGGAGAGGGTATTTCTTGCAGTGGGGAAAACTGCCGAATGGCATTGGGTGGGCCCTGGACAGGTTAGAGACTGTAAGGTGGAATTCTCTGTGTAAAAGGAAAGGTTTGGTACGGTGTTAGCCAGTAAAATGTGATTGTTCCCAGCAAAAGAAACCAAGTAAACTTGTAGATATGATACCTTTTATTGGCAATAAAAAAAACATGATGTTATAGCAAGATTTCGAGCCTACTTCTAGTTCTTCCTCTGGCACAATGGAATACATCCTAAGATATATATATAGTATATATATGAGTTGAGGAGTGAATACAGTCATACTTTGGGATACGAGCGCCTTGGGTTACGAGCAGGCTGTTTTTCCCGAATTTCTGCTCTGAATTACAACCAGAAACTCTGGTTACGAGCCTACTTCCGCAACCCGCTGGAGATGGATAACGTCACTGTGCATGCCGTCTCTAGGATCCTCAAAGCAAGTAATTGCTACTGTGCATGTGCAGTTACGTCACCGCACATGCATGGGATGGACCAGTGAGCGGGCACAAGAACTTATACCATACTGGTATAAGCCGCTGACCCATAGTGCGCATGCACGGCACGTCAGAGCCTAGCGACTCCCTGATTGGGCACAGTGAAGACCCAATCAGGGAGCTGCTAGGCTCTGACGCACTGCAGGTCAGCGGCTTATACCAGTAAGGTATAAGCTCTCATGCCCGCTTGCTGGTCCATCCCGTGTGCGCATAGTGACGTAACCGCGCATGCGCAATGCTTAAGCAATGTTGAGCAAAGAGTGTCCCCAGCAGCCCACATAGGATACAGTACAGTACTGTATGTCAGGATATATCTACAGTAAATGAAATAAAAGAAGATTGCTCACACAGCGTGTTGTCCTGGCAAACACAGCTCCACCGCCCAAGCGCACACAGTACAGACAACAGAAAAACTGGAGGCTTGTTTTGAAAGTGAAAAAGGACATGCTCTGTTTATAAAGTTGTGCTGTTACATATCCAATCAAAAACGAACAAGGACGCCTTTCAGCTCCTACTGCACTTTTACCAGAATAACATATTGTCAGTGGCAGCATAGCAGGTGCAGTAAAAAATATTTCTGTACTCCTCCATAAAAGCGACGTTTCGACCCATATGAGTCACTGTTAAACAGCATTCAGCAGCACTCACTCCAAAATCCAGTTATGGATAGGTGTAAACCTGTACAACCTCAGAGCATTGGGTAACCGCACATGCGCGTGGCGTAAGAGCCTCGCGGCTCCCTAATCGGGTCTTCGTCGTGGCCGAGCACACGCCAAAGTCCGGAAAAGTTTAAAAAAAGAAAATTTAAAGGACATACAGTGCAGTACTGTACACATAATTTTACAAGCAGATGTCCTACAGTTTAAACAGCATTCACATTTAAAGAGCATCTACAGTACAAGAACATCAGTTACATACAGTACAGTACACCTCCTGTATCAATTCTACTGTAAATACAGTAGGGACTCTGAGATCTTAAACTCAATCGTTTCTGGATTTATTACTGTGTTCCACGTAATAACACACAGTGAACACTGCAACATCTGCCCAGCATCCCGTGTCTCACTCATTCACGTTAAGCAGTTAGCTCCAACCATGGGTCTGAAGAAAGTGAGTGCGAAGGCCAGTGCTGAGAAGAAGAAGCAGATGATATGCATTGATGGAAAAAAAGAAATCATCCAAAAATATGAGCAAGGTATGTGTGTAGTCGACTTGGCGAAGCAGTAGGAGCGCAGCACTTCTATGATCTGCACCATATTGATGCAGAAGGAGTCGATAAAGGCTGTAATGCCAGCCAAGGGTGTTACAGTAATTTCGAAACGACGGACACCTATCCATGAAAATATGGAGAAGCTGCTGATGGTGTGGGTGAAGCAAGTCGCAGGAGATACCGTGACGGAGGCTATTATCTGTGAGAAGGAGTGAGCTATTTACGCCGATCTGATGTAGCAGACTCCAGGCACATCGAAGGACGAGGCATCGGGTGAGCCATTTAGAGCCAGCTGTGGCTGGTTCGAAAATTTTAAAAAGAGGACCAGCATTCACTCTGTTGTCAGGCATGGTGAGGCAGCCAGCTCGGATGTGGAGGCAGCTGAGAATTACCTCAAAACGTTTGCCGGAATTATAGCAGCTGAAGGATACGTCCCCCAGCAAGTTTTTAACAGTGACGAGATAGGACTCTTCTGGAAGAAGATGCCAAGGAGGACTTGCGTAACGGCAGAGGACAAGAGGATACCTGGCCACAAACCAATGAAGGATAGGCTTACCCTCACAGTGTGCGCCAATGCAAGCGGTGTCTGCAAGAGTAAGCCGCTGCTCGTTTATCGTTCAGAAAACCCCAGAGCCTTTAAGTCACATAAGATTGTGAAAGAAAAACTGCCGATTATGTGGAGGGCAAACTCGAGGGCCTGGGTCACCAGACAGATCTTTGTGGAGTGGGGGAATTCGGTCTTTGGTCCTGATGTCAAAAAATATCTCCAGAAAAATAACCTACCCCTACTCACCCACCTAACCTCTAAGATGACATCCTCAAAGAGTTCAGGTTTGTAAAGGTTCTCTACCTTCCACCCAACACCATCCCTATCCTGCAGCCCATGGACCAGCAGGTAATTTGTAATTTTAAGAAGCTGCTCACTAAGCAACTGTTCCGCTGCTGTTTTGAGGTGACGGAGAGCACAAACATCACCCTTCGAGAGTTCTGGAAGGACCACTATAACATTGTGATATGCCTCAGAATTATCGATATGGCCTGGCAGAGTGTTATAAAGAGGACCTTGACCTCTGCATGGAAGAAGCTATGGCCTGAGGTTGTGTCTGAAACAGACTTTGAATTGGTAGTGGTGGAAGAACCCAAAGAGCCAGTGGTGGAGGAGATTGTATCCCTCGGCAAAACTATGGGCTTGGACATGGATGAAGGTTACATCAATGAGCTCATTGAGGAGCACTCCAAAGAACTGACAACAGAGGAGCTAAAGGAGCTACAAATGCAGCAGCACACAGAGGTTTTTCAGGAAGCGGGTGACATGGAGTTGGCGGAGGAGGTGATCTCTACAAGTGAGATAAAGGAAATGTTGGGAATGTTGGAGAAACTTTCAGACTTTATTCAAAAGAAACACATAGAAAAAGTTGCAACTGGGCATGCGACTGAGCCAGAGATGCAACTTGAAGCTCCTGGGCCCCAATGCAAAACCTGTAACAGGGCCCCCAACTATAATGCTTTATTCATAGTACTTGGCTCTCTGTATGGTGAAGAGAGGCCTTATGGGCCCCCTAAGGCTCCTGGGCCCGGGTGCAACTGCATCCCCTGTACCCCGTATAGTTACGCGAGTGGACGGAGCTATTTAATGACACTTGCTTAACCCATTTCAGAAACATTCTGAAAGGAAGGATGAAACAGAGCTCATTGAACAGGTTTTTATTGAAAACCCCTGGACATGAAAGTGTGGAAAGCATGGCAAAAAGGGCAAAAATCAGTGAATAGCATTCAGTTCTTCAGTTGTTGTTCAGTTTTTCAATTAAGTTATTCAGTTCAGCTCTGTCAGCATCTTCAAGTCTTCAGCAAATAAGATTCTGTTATTCAGTTATGTTATTCCATTATTCAGTCGTTTGATCTCCAAGGTAAATGCTGTACTCCATATTCTTCTTCATAAAACCAGTTTATTGCACTACATTCTATTGTATTGTGTTTTTATACGATATTTGTTATTTATAAGTACATTTTTTTCGTGTACCCCAAAAATTGCCATGTTTTTGGGAGTTCCAGAACGGATTAATGGCGTTTCAATGCATTTCAATGGGGAAACTGGTTTTGAGATAAGTGTTTAGGGTTAAGAGCTCCATCACGGAACAAATTAAAATCTTAACCCAAGGCACCACTGTACTTAATTAGTCAACTAATAAGGGATGTTAAAGTTTTATGGTCCCTAAATTGGTGTTAGGGGGTCAACAGGCCTGTGTGTTATCTGTGCTATAAATTCCTCATAATTGCCAGTCATGCATGAACCCTCTTGAAAAATTTAGGCCTGTGTTGAAAGTACCAAAGATGGTTATAAATTTGTACTCCCAAATTCTTCTGCGACGCTGAGATTTGAAGTTGCCTTTTAATATATTAACTTTCATACGTTCTATGTTGTGTTCATGACTAGAGAAACGCTCGGCCACAAGTAATTCTGTCTTTCTCTGTTTAATCGTGTGGCAATGAGATCTCATCCTCGCTTTAAGTTTTTGTCCTGTTTCCCCAACATAAAGGCCCCCAACCGGACATTTACTACACAGGACCAGTTACACAACATCAGACGTGGAACATGTGAATGTTCCTGGGATCTTATAGTCGTGCTGTGGGGTGGGGCTTTGTATCCTGTCTGCAGTCAGTACATGTGAGCAGGTCTTGCAGCTCCTTACCTTACAGGGATAAGTTCCTTTTTGTGTGTCAGGGGGCAATGCACTCCTCATTATAATGTTTCTCAAATTTAGAGGTTGCCTATAGCACAGAAGCGGAGGGTCTGGGAATATGGTTTTCAGGCGGTCATCCTTGTGTAGGGTATGATGGAGTCTCTTTGCAGTCTTCCTTAGTACCTCTAACTGTGAGTTGTAGGTCACTAATAGAGGTACACAATTGTTTCCTTCCTTTTTTGTGTATTGGAGTAGTTGATTTCTGGATGGGGGTGTTGCTCCTCAGACTTTGTCCTGCATTGTCTGCTCACAAATTTCTGCTGTCTTTATACCACTTGTAGCAACATGCGCACAAATCCACATGCGAAAGTCAATGCATTTCAAAGACTGTATATCATACGTGCGGACAATGATCACGGAATTCACAAATCAAATCTGTTCATGTGAGACTGGCCTGAGATTGATTTATGAGAGGGGAAGGAGGAGGAGGGATCATGTTACAGTCTCTGTGAGATGCTGTGAGAGGGTAGAGGGGGCAGTAGATTGGTCAGAGCACATCACAGCTACTGAGTGCAAATCATAAAGTGCTCACTCAGCAGCAAACATGGAGACAGAAGTGTACATTAAGAAGAAACAGCAAAGGGAAGGAATAAAACTAAATAGGCAGGTTACACAAAACATTTCTGGCTGCACTCCATCTAGTACCTGTCTACAGCAGTGTGAGGAGGGATTTTTATTTGGTTTTTGTTGGTTTTCAGAGCTCAGATAATAAGCACTATGAGAGCGCTTCAAACAACGAGATTTCTCTCCAAGGACGTGGAGTACATGCCTTGGCAGGCAGCTCTGAACAGTCTCGCTTACTTTACGCAGATGTTTGATCGTTCTGATGTGTACGGGCCAATGAAGGTAAAATGTCAAAACTTGGTATCTTTCTCATTAACATAGTGAAAAGTAAATCACATTGATTTAATTAAAGGAAACCCATCAGCATGTTTGAGCCCATAAACTACGTTATGGGGCTCAAAGTGAGAAATCGGGAGGCCTGGAGACTGTGTCTCATACTCACTGAATCCCCCGATTCTAGCGCATGCACTCAGCGTGGCTCTTTTCTGAATGCTGTATGCACGAGCTTTACAATGACAATGGAAGGAGTCGCCTTGTGTGCATGCGTTGTTTTCTCTGGGGCTCCCATTTTATCACCTTGGAACCCTATAATGTCATTTATGGGGCCGAAAGGTGTTGACAGGTTCCCCTTAGGCTGCCTTCACACTTGCAATAAAATCGCGTGATGCGAGAGTGAGTGAAAATGCAGAATTATGAAACCAATGATTTTCAGTGGTTTCGTTCCCATTTGCGATGTTTTCACTCATTCAATGTGGCATTCAAAAAATATTGCAGCATGTCCTATCTTTCTGTGTTTTGCGATTTTTAAAAAAATTTTTGTTCTATCCCCTGTTTCCCTATGGAGCGTTCTTTTTATCGCAACGCACGATCCTTTGATTTTCATGCAATACAATGCATTTTTAACATTAGAAACTCCTATCTACTTTTGCGCTCAAAAACTGCGGGTGGCAGTGAAGTGATGTGCTATCTTTAAAAAGCATTGCTGATGCTCAAAAATTGCCAGAACAAAACGATTTTCTCGTGGTGAAATCGCGATCGCCAGTGTGAAAGAGCCCTAAATCAAATTTAGTTCAAGATCACACATAACAGTTTAGGGATGCTTTTGCGTTCTGAATTCCACTCCCACCAAGTCTGGAAAGACTCATTGGGAGCATGGAAACTACAATAAGTATGTCCCCTCTGTTTAAGAGGAAGCATAATCATTGCAACCAGCAAGTGGCAGTACCGCTCTCTGATGCTGCTTCCTATTCGGGTAAAACATATGGGAACAGCCTGAAACCATACAATGAGAATTAATTATGCAAACTTCCTTTAACAGAAATACATGAAGCAGCAGGTTGAACCACTATTTTGGCATTTTAATACTACGACAAATAATTTTAAGGATAGACCTGAAACATTAACAGAACAGTAAGTACAATTACTATGAAACTAAGCTAATTATTTACCCGGGCTTTTAACAATAGCTTCCTAAAATTAGCAGAAAACATTGTCATTACTGGTACTACATAAATACTGCACTGACCTATTCAAACTAATTACAAAAAATGCAGTATTTTTGAGGTGCACATATTTTTATATTTATGATTCATCAATTGTTTTGAAAGTGAAAAAAATTGTGGCAGCAATTTTTTTGGTTTTCGAAATGTCAGAGGAAAATGCCATTCCCAGTTCCTTTATCATGAATATGTGCATCTTACTGATGAAGAAATACCGAAGAACTGTTGTTCATTGCACCATTTGCCTTAGGTCTTTGCACAGTATAGACCCTCACATAGACACTGGGCTATGTTTAGGCAAATTCCAATTCACTAAAACTGGTGGAAAGAATAGCACCAGTAGTATCTATTGTCATACGACAGATCTCGAACTGTGCCATCATTTCTGTTAGAAACTATAAAATAATGCAGATGCTACTGCTTGGACCCCTGTGTAGTTGCCAGCAATTGTAGCCTGCAATGGGAGGTGTGCCTGCATTTACAAGCACCGACCACTACACGGGGATTGGAGCAGTAGCTTCTGCTCTGACCCCAGTGTATTGTGGTACTGTAAGCAGGTGCCCGATCAGCTGATCGTCTGGGATCCTGAGCGGGGGACCCAGGCTGATGAACTATTGATGACCTATTCTGATGATATATCATCAATAGTATCCTGGAAAACCCCTTTAACTCTCCAAAATGTAGTTGATCAGGAGAAGTAGGATACCTATAAGTAAAGAGAATCATTATATTGACAGAAAGACCTACAAAGAACTTCATAGATTTTAAAAACTTAAAGGGGTTGTCCGGATTTAGAAAATTCTTTGCATTCTTCTACAATCCATGTGTCTACCTGGTATGGCAACTCGGCTCTATTGAAGTGAATGGAGCTATGCCATATTACTACACTCTACCTATGCTTTTTATTAGAAGAATGCACCATGTTTTCTAATCATGGGCAATCCCTTTAACAGTAATGAGGGTAATATATAAACATTTTGGATTTTTGGTATTGCCCTTATAACTGCTATGAATTTTTAAGTGTCCCTCTGGATGTTTTTTTTTTATCCTACAGATACAATGAAATAAATGCAGTCAGTATGGCTTGTAGTTATGGGATCGCAGAATGTGAGCAGCTGGTCACTGAACTCTTTCAGGAGTGGAAAAATACAAAAATCAATAAGTAAGTATGAACTAAAGCAGATGTGTTTGTATGCTCAAAAAATTGTGATCATTAGACGACAGCTTTAAACATTGGATATTCTGCAATGTTAGCTATGAAAGCTTGAAGGTAATTTTGAATGTCCATTGAATGTTCTTAAGGTGCTGATTGGAGATGAGCGAACGTACTCGGTAAGGCCGATTTCGCAATCGAGCACCGCGATTTTCGAGTACTTCACTACTCGGGTGCAAAGATTCGGGGGTTGCTGGGGGGCGGGGCGTGGTGTGGTGGGGCGGGGGGTAGCAGCGCGGAACAGGTGGGAGCTCTCTCTCTCTCCCTCTCCCCCCCACTCCCCTCTGCAACCCCCCGCTCACCCACAGCGCCCCCGAGTACTTTTCACCCGAGTAGTGAAGTACTCGAAAATCGCGGTCCTCGATTGCGAAATCGGCCTTACCGAGTACGTTCGCTCATCTCTAGTGCTGATACAAGTTAACCATAGTTATAAATGTGAACAAGACTATGGATTGTATTATGATTGGTACAGTGATGGTATAGGGTGCTTGCTTAGTCCTTTGCTTCTTGCTGAAGGCACCAGCAGTATACAGATGGTCTGACTCTCCGTACTGTCCTTGATCATATGGTAAACTGTAACTGATGTTGTTTTCTGTGTGAATAGGATTCATCCCAATCTGAGGTCCACGATCTACTGCAATGCCATAGCTCAAGGGGGAGAAGACGAGTGGAATTTTCTATGGGAACAGTTCAACACCACCACTAATGCACAAGAGGCTGACAAACTTCGAGCTGCTCTGGCGTGTAGTAAGGAGCCCTTTATCCTGAATAGGTAAATGAGATGAAAAATCTGATCCATTTTTTTAAATCTTTTTCCTTCCTTAAAGTTAACACTTTTCTAAAGGAACGTTTACAAGAGGGCAAATGTTCATGATTTAATGGCCATCAGTTATGTCTGAGGAGACACTAAAACACTTTGTCTAGATCAGATGTAATAGTTGCCCAAGAGGACAGATATACACTCTAGTAAAACTCAGAGAACAAAACAACGAATACAAAACCAAACGAGGAGGAAAAGGAAAATCTCACCCTAATGTCCTAATCCGGCATAAACCCTGTCAAACGTGCCCTGATGAGGGAAGCCCCTTGTCTGGAATCTGTGGGCTTCCTAAACTGACCTTACATAGATATGGTAATAACAATAGACCGATGAAAAAGGCAATAGATACCACAGTATAGGAAGCAGATATCACACCACAATATAGTATGAACGCCAGGGACTTACAGTATCTGCATGTAGAATGACACCAGCAATATGTGGAGTAGACCAGAACTTCACTAACAGAGGAATAACCGGCTTCCTCTGAGAGGAAGGGCTGGAATATATACATATATAAGAGTGGCTGATTAGCTGGCTAGCGACAACACCTAGAGATCGAAAGTGCAATCATGTGAGTCAGGGCTGACATTGTGATGGCACTCTAGCTCCACTTCCAAATTGCCCCTGGCACGCTGCAACAGTGTCATTTGGTAAATATTTTATTGCCTGTGGTTAATTTTACTTTCCTATTGGTGGTTGAGGAGGGAATGAGGAGAGAGTCGCCAAAATAATCCTACGCAGGAAGCAATTTAATCTAAGGCCAGTTTTGATTATAGCAGCAGTATAAAGAGGCTATCTCATGAAGACAACCGCCTTTTAAACTATGAGTCCAGCTTCTCTACAGCAATAAGCGGTTATAACCAGGGGTGTACATATGTATGCAGGGGACATGTAGCATTAAATGCTGGCCACTCGAATGAATGGCCACCCATTAACATACGTTAAAAGGTGCAATTAGCATGATAAACATAGAATGTACTATATTTTCACACATCATGCTCTGCAAGAACTGATCTTTGCTCATAAGTTTATATTTTGAATTGACAGACTGCTGGAATATTCCTTGGATCCCAATAAAATCCGCAGACAAGATACTCTTTCCACAATTACCAATGTTGCTAATAATGTGGTAGGCCAAAACCTTGCTTGGGACTTCATTAGAGCCAACTGGAAAATACTTGTTGATAAGTAAGTAAAGAAAGAAAATTGCTATTGTTATAATGGACCATATTTTGTCAGCTTCATTTTTTTGTCGATATGCCGAGCTTATAAGCAATCCTTCTGAATATATATATATAATATGGATAAAGCAAATATTGCTAAAATGGTCTGCAAATTAAAAAAGATGTAACTTCCTATCTTTTCTATTTAATTATATTTACATATACAGCATATTATTTAATAGTTTATTCATTCACTCATTATTGTTTGTTCTTGTCCCCCAGTATTGGTGGTGGCATGTCCTTTGGTAATGTGATTAGTGGAGTAAGTAGAAGATTCAACACGGATTTTGATTTACAACAAGTAAGTTACAATATTTAAACAGCTCATTGACTATTTTGACAGGGAGAGCAAACAGAGTAATTAAATTTACTTCAAAGGCTACTTTATGTTGTCCATTTAATTGTGTGGCAGCATTGAACTACAGTATGTACCCAGTATAAAAATTAGTATAGTGTAAGGGTGGTTTCCCACCTGCGTTGGGGATTCGGCTTTCCTGATCCGTTCAGGGAGCAGGAAATGGGGGAATCCCCAAAGCTAAACGGTTCCATCTCTGGATGGAACCAGACCGTGATGGGCGGAACCCATTGAGTATAATGGGGTCCATCCGCTTTCCATCCAGCTTTTGGACGGAAGAAAAAAACTGCATGCAGCGCTTTTTCTTCTGGTAGTTTGAGCCGGATCTGTGATGAAACTTCCAGCAAGAGGTTCCAACGCAAATGTGAAACTGGCCTAATTTTATGCTTTTAGGGCTAATCAAGAGGAAAACCTTTTGTATTAAACAATTGTAAAACATAAAATAGTTAAGTGCATGTTCTTTACTCTCTTTAAGGCTGGATTCACACGAACGTATATCGGCTCGGTTTTCCCGCCAAGCCGATATACGTTGTCTCTCTCTGCAGGGGGGGAGCCTGGAAGAGCCAGGAGCAGGAACTGAGCTCTCGCCCCCTCTCTGCCTCTTCTCCGCCCCTCTGCACTACTTCAATGAGGAGAGGCGGGATGGGGCTGGGCTAATTCTCGGTATTTAGCCGCGCCCCCGTCCCACCTCCTTTCATTGCAAATAGTGCAGAGGAGCGGAGAGGAGGCAGAGAGGGGGCGGGAGCTCAGTTCCTGCTCCTGGCTCTTCCATCCTTCCCCCCCTGCAGATGAGGACACCGTATATCGGCTCGGAGTGAAAACCGAGCCGATATACGTTCGTGTGAATCCAGCCTTAGGCACACCAAAAGTTTGACGGTGTTCCCCAACTGGTTTTGTAAGTCACATAATTTCCTGCAAATTACTAAAGCACTTCCAGAATGTTAACCTGACCTTACACCTATTCCTATAATCTTGACGGGTATTGTCAGGAACACAAACGCTGCCCCTATGTTCAACTAGCAGAAAGCTCGTCCCAGGATGGCGACTGCAAAATATATATATATATATATATATATATATATATATATATATATATATACACACATACATATATATATATATATATGCATTATTCAGTGGAATTAGGAATAATAGTAATTTTAAAGTGTCAGCTATTTTGAATATACGAAATACTCAGGACTAACCAATGGGTCTCTCTGCATGTTGCCCCACTAACCTAACTTTTTAAAATCCTTTGCAAGTTTTTCTTTTCCTCTTTGTGCATCTAATTAAAATATATCCAGGTAAACAACATTCTAATGACATTTCATAGAATGGTAGAGTTGGAAGGGACCTTCACGGTCATCGGGTCCAACCCCCTGCTCAGTGCAGGATTCACTAAATAATCCCATTTGTTGTACAGGGGAGCCGTGGAAATGTAGCCCAGCACCACATTCTTCTGAAGTTGGCCAAAACCCCCCCCCAAAATCTGTGTTGCCCATTGCAACCAATCACAGTGCATTGGGCCGTAACATATAGTAGCGTATACCTGTCAATGTCTCAGATTCAGCAGCAAGCAGGCATGCTGCAAAGGGAAGAAGCCATCTGGAGAATAGAACGACTTCCCTTCACAGCACCCAGGGCCTGCAGTGGCATAAGAATGGGGAGGACAGTAAAGCACATGGGAGTGGTGGGATACAGTGCTAGAGGAAATAAAGTATATAGAATAGTCTTCTTTAGACACTGTTATACACAACTGAACACTTGTGTCTGCATCTGTTCTGTAGAGAACATTACAGACACATCTGGTACTGTTATGACTGTTCTGCAGCTAGGTTGAGATGGATTTCTCAGCCCCGTCTTCACATAGCTGCTTTTTAGACAAGAGGGGTTTTTTGTTGGTTTTTTTTTTAAGAGAGATGTACAGAATAGGCTAATAAAAGATATTGCAAAACTGCTTAGAATGACATATTCTGTACATTTAAATTAAAAAATTGGGGTACACTTTAATAATCTAGACTATTGGTCCTGGGATCCTTCCAATTTCCACTGCGGGTTAGGAAGGAATTATTCCACTCTGACAAATTGGTCTTTGGCTTCTTCTGGCTTTACTTAGGTTTGCAAGTGTAAAAGGTTGAACTTGCTTTTGTCTTTTATGTCAATGTACTAAAATTACTTTCAGATGACCAATTAACATCACTGTTTTTTTTCACCAGCTTCAGGATTTTAAAAAGTTTAATACGGATAACAACATTGGTTTTGGCACTGCAACTCTTACTTTGGAACAAGCTATAGAGAAGACACGAGCCAATATCGTCTGGGTAAAGCAGAACAAAGATGCTGTCCAGAATTGGTTTGAGGGTGCAGTAAATTCTTCATAGGACATATGAAAATCTCCACTGCACACCACTGAAGACCAAGTTTACAAACCATATGTGCCTTCTGTAGGATCTACTTGTGGTTCTCCATATTGTATGAAGCTATAGAGAAAAGAAAACAAATGGATGCTGCAGAGATAGACCATAATGTGTGCCCTGACATAATTCCTTCTGCTAGATTATTCATCAGGTTTCTATGAATTCTTTTTCTAAAGTGACTGGGAAATGCATTTTTGTCAAAATATATCCCCATTTACATATCTATGTGCTAAACTTCAAATCTATTTAATCTACTGCTCGGGGTCTAAATGTGCAGCCATGGCTGATCTACTCTCATCTGTATATAAATGATGGGAAGTAGGGGGGTGAGGACAAAAGTTTAAGATCCAATGTTTCCTCTAAGCATAAAAGAATGCATAGAGAGGAAGTTCATCATTTTCTTAGACAAAGCCTTGCTATTTTGATGTAACTTTACTGCATGAATCCAAGGAACCCTAGAGGCCACACACACACCAAGAGTTTATGTTAACCCTTTGCAATCCAATTTTGGATTCAGGGTTTCCTAGGGGGCTTTCTCTTTCTGCCATTATACAATGGTGCCATCTGCTGTCTAGAGCCAGTACTGCGGTGTGGGACATGATGGAGAGGCCCCCGACAACAGAGCAGCCAATAATCTACAGTACGAATACCCTGCCGGACGTCTTCTGACATCGGAGCTGTACAGCCTTCAATCAGAAAGTCTTTAGACATTAGACAGTGGATTGGAAAGGGTTAAGTGTGAGCCTAAAAAGATGTATATTTTCCTAGACACAAAGATGACACTTCTTTATTTATACTTTATAATCTTAGTGTAAATAAGCATTAGATTTTTTTTTTCATAAAGATTAAATTAATACAAAGCACTGTGAAAATAGCGACAGCTTCCGTTGCGGTATTTTTCATTCCAGAATGTAAAAATAAAAGTTAATTTAACAAATGTTTGCCTAGAAATTGGCTTCTTTACATTAAACATCAAATTATGTTGATTTGATCACCAAAACAAATGCGTTCAGTGGACGTGAACATACTTCATTCTATCACAGATGGGTCACCGTGATGAGAACACCCACATTTAAAGGGGTTGTGCAGTAGATCAAAAAAGCAGCAAAGGTCCGAAGACAAAAATAGCAATAATGATGTCATCAATCCTCCTCTGATCCAGCAGCCTGTAAACAAAGACTGGTGGAGGGTCATCCACATGCCCTGGATGGGAGGACATAAGCACAGCATTGTTTTGGGGTTTTTTTCAATTATTTCATGACAATTGCTGTTATTTTTTAACTAATGGATGATACAATGAATTTTGGTATGTGTCGTTTTGGGGGTTAATGGTGTTTTTTTGTTTAAAACACAGAATGCCCTGGGTGTACCATTTTTACCATAGGCTTCTCTATGGGAGTTGAAAAATCCCAAGAAAAAGTTACTGACCTTAAATAAATAAAACATCACCAGAAATACCACTAAAAATGCTGTGAAAAACATGTTACATATAAAAAAAAGCTATCTAAAGGGCTACTCTAGGGATTTTTTTAATTCATTCATTATGCAGCTCTCTCACAATTTATATAAGGTAGTGTTACATTGGTTAGCTATTTCTTTCTGTCTGAAACTCCTGGCCTCTTTTTCCTCAGATGGTTATGGGATCACAGTTCTCACCGACTCAGATCTACTTGGGGTTCTGGATTAATTTGCTAGACAATTTCTCAGTCTATGTAATGCTATCACATAATTCTTATCATAAATATAGACACTCCTATCACAGTTACTGATGATGATCACACGACTCCTGCCACACAGTTATAATACTGAGTATATACTTATGGTCTATATTTTAGTTACGTAAATATAAATATAATTAAACTGTCCTCTCAGCAGGCAAAAATGGTATAGCCTCAGCTAATGCATCATGGGATAGATATGAAACAAAAAAAAAATCTCTGCCTCAAGTTGGTGCCTGTCTGATAAGCATCAGACAGGAGGATGAACTCCAGGAAAATGACTGCAATACATGGAGGAGTGACAGGCAATCAGGTGAAGGGGGCATGTTTTTGCCGGATTGGCCCTTTAAATTGCATTTTTTATCTTTTATGCATTTTACAACAGCAGAAAATGAGATTCTGTGAAGGAGCTTCAAGGCTGTACTGACGAATTAATGAGAATTTGACTTTTGGTGCCTGGAGTGGATACAACAGAAGGAAAAGTACAGTAGAAAAACTGCTATATTTTCTTACTAGTATTCACTTGCTCAGGCAGCACTAAAACTGTAACCAAACTGCTAGTGTAAATCCAGCATATTCTACCTCCTTGGGTTCCTTTTGCCTTCGTCTGGATCAACATGGGAGGGTAATAGGCTGAACTGGATGGACATATGGCTTTTTTCTGCCTAACATACTATGAAGTTGCATTGTGGTGATATGAATTAGCTAGCATTGGTGTTATAAAACTGCTACAGATTTTTGTTGGGTCACCTCAAATAACAAAGACTCAATAACTTTAATGCTTTTCTTTTTATTGTAGCTACAATGTAACTCATTTAATCAGCTACACAACATTGGAACATATGGTAATCTTCCTAGAGCTTAATCACATTTACTTCCATTTATGTCTTCACTTGGTGGTTTAGGTCTGTCAAACATTGTGTTTATGTCATCACTTGGGTTTCCAGTCACAATAATCCAATGGTTTTCATTCTTTTCAACTCTGTGTCCATCTAAGTATGTGTGCGCAGTGATCTCGCATTCCTTGCCAAACAACGTCCTGAAAAAGAGACCGTATGAGATAAGGGTCCGTTTACACGAAACGATTTATGGCTTGAACGAGTGAACGATGTCAGAATTCGCTCATGTGCTTGGGCAGCCTGTTTATGCAGGCAGATGCATCGTTGGCTTGTTCAAATTGTTCAGTTGTTTACATTTGCTGTATAAGTGACTGAGAACAACTGAACAATCGGTATTTAAACCAATTGATTAGTGAACGAGCCAACGATGATTTTTGTGCCTGCATAAAATGAACGAAAAGCAAATTATTTACCTTCGATCGTTGGCTGCGTTTACACTGAGCAATTATCATTATTCTTCGCTCGTCCAATCGTTCCATGTAAAAGGGCCATAAGAAGTGTGAGCACAAAGAGTTGTTATTGTGATTCATGGCTGTTAAAGCCATTATATCCTATGATTATTTTATGTATAACAGTGCAAAAGGTTCAATAAAGAAATAATGCTGGCTAGTGCAAATACTATAAAAATATAATACACCATTACTTTATTTATGTACTAGAAATAGCACCAGAACACAGCATTATGCTAACGACCACCGACCAATTAGCATGTTAGTTAGCTCTCGTTACCTCTATGCGGCGCTATATAAAAATGTATATTCTTTACATGTGCAGATTTGCAGCCGAGCACTAAGCATGTTTAGGCTCGAGAGCCGATCAGCCAATGAACAAGAGTGCATAGTCACGATCAATACTCAAAAAGTGGGAGTTACGGTATCCACAAGGAAAACACAAATAGTGACACCCATGAAAAGAATTTAACAGAGCTGCTAATAAGCTTCTCACACCACACAGATTACAGAACTAGGCTGGTAAGCCTTGCCCAAGCTCACATAGCCCATAGGGAACGGGTTGTGGCCAATATCCATGAACCCCAGACTCATGGCAGTCATGTAGCTTGCTTTTGGTACACACAGGATGCTCTTGCATAAAATTCAATTCCACCAAGTACAGTATGGTAGAGAAAATGTGTATATTGAAGTCTTTCACAAACTGCACAACTATTTGGTGTGTCTCACTAATATACTAGGTGAGCTGATGTCTTCTTAAGATTTAAAGCAGAACTAACAGAAGTTAAAAAGGCCCTTTATTGTACATTAACTCATTAAGGACCGTTCTATTTTGGGCCTTAACCCATTCCAATCCAATTTCCCTGCCACATGTACACTCCCCTGCTCTTATTTAGTTTGGGTGGGAAAGCGCATTGTGATTCCTTGGAATTACTCAAAAGAATCAAACAACAAAAATGATTGTGTCACCAGATTCTGTGACCATGGTGAGTAACACAATGACCACTGGGGTTGGAGGGGATGAATAAGGACCAGGCAGCTGAATGATAACAGTACGATCCTTTTCTTAGAGATGAGCTGCTACCAAACACCTATTCAGTTATCTTATTTGGACCAAGTAGACAAAGCTGATATATACGTTCACAAGTGTTTCTATTATAGAAAAATGAGAAAACAGGGAACAAATTAGATAAAACTTATTAGGATAATTAAACAGAACACGTAACAATTATTGCAGTTGTTGTTATCTCTGAACTTTCAGTCAGCGAAAAAACTATCGCTGGCTTCTCGATACATGTAAATCCTCCCGTTTAGCGCTTCAAATAGAAGGTGAAGCGTTGAGCAAGAAGCCAGTGAGAAGCTCGCAATTCAGCAGTGAAGTCTGTCAGTGTAAATGCTCTACACGAGTGCTGACGGTCAGTGCTCTTGCAGACCTTTAAACGACTGTGTAAAAGGGCCATAAGTTAAAGAGGTTGTCCCGCGCCGAAACGGGGTTTTTTTTTTTCAAACCCCCCCCCCCCGTTCGGCGCGAGACAACCCCGATGCAGGGACTGAAAAAAAGAACAGCACAGCGCTTACCTGAATCCCGGCGCTGCGGTGACTTCTATACTTACCGGTGAAGATGGCCGCCGGGATCCTCTACCTCCGTGGACCGCAGCTCTTCTGTGCGGTCCATTGCCGATTCCAGCCTCCTGATTGGCTGGAATCGGCACGTGACGGGGCGGAGCTACACGGAGCTACACGGAGCCCCATAGAGAACAGCAGAAGACCCGGACTGCGCAAGCGCGGCTAATTTGGCCATCGGAGGGCGAAAATTAGTCGGCTCCATGGGAACGAGGACGCTAGCAACGGAGCAGGTAAGTAAAAAACTTTTTATAACTTCTGTATGGCTCATAATTAATGCACAATGTATATTACAAAGTGCATTAATATGGCCATACAGAAGTGTATAGACCCACTTGCTGCCGCGGGACAACCCCTTTAATTGTTGTTAGGGAAGGTGACAGGGAGCCGGGTGATGTATTTTTTATACTCGCCTGCTCTCGTGATTCAGCGCCGTCACCCTGTGCAGTCTGGGCACCATATGAAAATCCGACTCTTTTCAGAGTCCTGGGCGCATGCTCTCCTATACAAGTCTATGGCAAAGCGAGCGTACGGGACTCTGAAAAGAGTCCAATTTTCATGCGACGCACCAACTTTAGTGGGGAACATCGCTAGATCATGGGAGTGTGCGAGGAAAACTCACATGGCTCATTGTCACGTCCCCTAACAGCACCGTAATGCAGTTTATGGTACTGTGGAACATAACAGGTTCCTTTTAACTTGGATTTTAAAGCTTACCATAGTATGTACTTCCTCAGGACTGCTAAGCATTGATTGGTTTTACTGTGAACTAGAAGGACTTTGGTGTTTGCCTGAAATTACAAAAAGCTTTGTATTAGTGACTACTTACAAAAGTAACATATTCACTGGTGACACTCCTAAAAAATAACCTTTAATAAGATATAACTAAAAACAAGGGCTGATAACATGTAAAAGACAAACAATACACAAAATACACAACACAACTAAAAGGTCAGGGACAGTGATCTATATAGTCCCAGATCAGTTGGTTACTGAAAGGGAGAGTAAACTCATGGTCATTGATCAGACACAAGGAGCCATAGATTGCCAACTGTCAATTGGTCAGAGTGCTGAAAATCAAATGCGCAGCCCCAGAGTAAAAAACAGGAAAGACACTATCATCGAATCTCAAGATCTAGATGAAAAATACTGTTCCTAAATCTAAATCTAAAATTTGTTCTATATTTTGACATTGCCCTTGACTATACTGTGATTCTCTTAGGCCGCCTGTCTACGGGCATTGCGGAATATCGCTATGACAGATAGGCTCACCGCAAGGAATCGCAGCATGTGCCGCTTGTAAGCGGAGAATCACTTTGATTCTCCACTTGTGGACAGGGAGGCTGCGCTTTCCATAGCAACACTATGGAAAGCGTGCACTGCATTCCTCGCGGTCAGATTATCATCGAGGAGAACACAGTGTACAATCACCCGTGGACAGGAGCCCTTACTAAAGTAATGTGATAACTGCATAAACTAGCCATATTCTCTTTAATTAGCTAATACGGAGAAAAAATGTTTTAAGGTGGTTGCCTTATTAAAAAATGTTTAAATCCCCAGATATTCCAGGACTAATGTTAGAATGGCGCCACCTGCTGTTTATATGCTGTGTCCGCCTCTGCAATTGTTCCAAGCTGGTCACACCTGCTCAATCTTGTTTCTTTTGCTTTACTGTATATATGGAGGGATCCCTGGTGTAATGAGCAGCTGCTGGGTCTTCACTGATGTCATAAGAGATACTGAACAAGTGATAAGAGAGTGAGCCAGCGTTACTGTAGAGAAGGTGGAACAATTACTGAGGTGGAGCAGACATAGAAAGAAAAGCTCTTCAATGGAAACAGCAGGTGGTGCTATTCTAATACTACCCTGTTTCCCTGAAAATAAGACATACCCTGAAAATAAGACATAGCATGATTTTCCAGATTTTTTGAGGATGCAAAATGATTTTTTCAAGCTTTTTGAGGATGCTTGAAATATAAGCCCTACTCCAAAATTAAGCTCTGCTAACAGTTAATTAAAAAAGTCAATTTAAATAGTGTCCAAGCAGCTATACATGTAAAAAAGTTAACCCTTTTTGAACAAAAATTAATATAAGACACTGTCTAATGTTTGGGGAAACACGGTAGTACTGGAATGAACACCTGGGAATAGAAACTTTTTAGTAAGTTTAAATATAAAAAAATTGTTTACAATCATGGGCTGCATTTAACTATAAATAATATTTTTCATAGGGCAATCACTTTCAGGTACACGCTGCTGTAACTGCAAGAAGACAACAGCTAATTACTGGTTGTAAACATGGACTTATTATAAAAAAGTATAAAACTACGAGGGGCTGCTTATAAGTCTTTGGCTTTACCCAGAAAGAAAAGAGATAGGAAGATGAAACTTTACATTTATTCCACATACTCTCCACTGATGACAACACACTTCTTACATCGGTATTCCAAGTTCTGTAAGCATTGCAAAAATAAGGATTTCGGTTGTGCCTCAAACCAGTCATCTGTAGCACCAATGCCATAAGAAATGGTGTGAAATTTGGTACTCTTGAGGTGTTTCTTCAGGTTTGGAAACAGATGATAATCGGAGGGAGCTAGATCTGATGAATAACGTGGGTGGTCAACCAGCTGGAAGCCTAGCTCCACCAATTTTGCTGTGGTCGCTTGTGCAGAGTGAGCGGAGGCGTTGTCTTGCAGGAACAAGATTCCTTTGGACAGCTTGCCGCGCCTTTTGGCCTTCAGAGCTGCCTTCAATTGGTTCAAAAGTTCAATGTAATACCTTGCATTGATGGTGGAACCATTTTGAAGGTAGTCCACTAGCAGCACGCTCTCCTTATCCCAGAACAGACGCCATCACCTTAGTGGCTGATTTTTACACCCTGAACTTCTTTGGGCGAGGAGAACCACTGTGCCTCCACTCTTTTGACTGCTCCTTGGTTTCAGGGTCACACAAATAAATCCAGGTCTCATCCATAGTGACCAGTCGATCCAGGAAGTTCTTATCAGTCCGGAAACGCTGACAAATGGACCGGGAAGTTTTCACTTGCATGCTTTTCTGATCTGCTGTCAAACATTTGGGGACCCGCTTTACAGATAGCTTCTTCATGTCAAATGTTCATGGATAATGACACAAACACGTTCACAAGAAATCCCCATGATGTCTGCTATTCCTTTAGCTGAAATTCACTGATTCTCCAGTATGAGGTTGTGCACAGCATCGACGATCTCCGGTACAACAACCTCTCTCGGGCGTCCAGGATGTTCTTCATCATTGGTGCTGAAGTGGCCCCTTTTAAATTTGGCAACCCAGTTCTTAACTGTATAATATGAAGGGCATTGATCCCCCAATGTCTGCGACATATCACCATGAATATCCTTTGTGGACTATCCTTGCAGAAACAAGAATTTTATCACTCCTCTGCTCTCATGTGCTGTGAATATCGCCTTAGACTCCGCCCTTTTGTTTTCCCACGTGCCTAGATCACTGTTTCCATAAGCTACAAACACAAAATTTTGAAAACATATATTAGACACCTAAGGCTTTCATGTGATGTAACATTCGTTACCATAGAAACAAAAGAAGGACACAAAGCCAAAGACTTATCAGCAGCCCCTCATATATGTACGTGTACATCTGTTTAGATGGCTAAGGCCCCCTGTCCACGGGCATTGTGGTATCCCGCGGCGGAGGAACAGGAGCCGTAGACGAATGTCCGCCGGTCAGCCTAATCTGATAGATAGGAAAGCTTAAGACGGCGGTTTACCGCTGGCTAAATCACTGCCATGGACAGGGGGCCTTAATAAATGCTCCCTGGTTATGATCAAGATGAGGTGCAGCTCTCTAAATGGCCCCTTTCCCCATGATCCTGCTTATAACCAGCGAAAATTGTGTACATGTTATAGAATAGTACCCCAAGATTCCAAAATATAACCTTAATTAATAATATTGAGAATACGGCTGCCACTGCGAATAATACCTAAAATATTAATTAGAATAATTTGGAACTGTTAGATTGTTTTATTATAGAAAGTATTTTCCATGACTATAGTGCGCCCTCTGCTGGTGATTTTATAATATTGCAGTGGGATAGATCTTGTCCTGCAAATAATGACCCATAAACAAGGTGTCAAATAGCACTGCGATACTGTTAAGTTCTAAGGTGGCACTGTGCATTGTTCTGGCATGTGCCTACAGAAGTACATGAGGAATTACATACATACCGGAACAGGCAGTCCTTCGTGTTCTGGTCTAAGCTGTGGGTCCAAGTAAACAACCTGCCAGCAGGTCTCATATGGATGCTGGTCCGTTAAACTGACCTCCTGTAAATGAGACTTCTTACTGCTCTTGAGAAATGATTTACGGTCACTTGTTAGATATAACTGGAAAAAAAAGAAACAAAGCAGAATATATGTGTGATACAAACATGGCGATGGGTGTGCTGATATATAGTTCATATACAGTATTTCAAAAGTTGATCGCTGTAAAATCTAGAATATGTAAATGATATGGTGGCAGTGAAATCCAAAAGGGCAAATTTGTTTGGATATGTATGATATGTAATGTATTGCTAGACAGATTTGCAAGAGTTTGGAAAAGCCAGGTGGGTGCTATAATGGTGGCTATGCTGCTTCTCACTCATGACTTAAATTTACTGTTTTTATAGGAGATGTTATACTTACACAGTTATACAATATGTGTCTTTAATTTACTATATGAATGTACAGGGTACAACAAGATACTGTATATGGTTATCGTTGGAATCGCTTACATGGCCTGTGAATTCTTCAGCTGTCCTCAAGGCAAAATTCTGTCCATAGCACACAGGTTCTCCAGGTTCACTGCCGTCCACACTGTCACACAATACAAGTATGTACAGTCACTTTACATGAAATGGTGTTTGCTATGACATATGGAACTGTGGTCTATATAAGATATCTACTACTATGACAAATCAGGAGTCCAAGTCATGTTGTTAATAAATGTTATTTTACATCTGGTTACCTTAGTGGTACTTTTCCTTGTTCTGTACATGACTAACTACTGAGAACAAGAATAAGTTTTATCTAGAACACTAAAGAACCAAGCAAGCAGATGTCACCAACAGGGCAATTTCAAGGGATGGCAAACTGGGCAGCGGCCCAGAACCCCAATTTATAGAACTGTGCAGGGTAAATCCAGAGCTGTACAATCCTCACGGTCTTCCGCTCTATATTGATCTGTATAATGTCACAATCTACTTTGCTTGTTGCACAGACAGGCCAATTTCATACCCTATTGAGCCCAGTGCACAGGTATTAAAATGTTCCACCCCCTCTCCCCCTTCTGTCCCCCAAACTTTTTTGTGACTGAAAAAATTAAAAACAACAAAAATTAATTTCCACCTAACCAGCTGGCTGCACTCCCCTGTGCATCTTGCCTGTAACTGAAGTTCACTTCCAGGTCCAGAGGTTATGTTCCCATTTAAACATGTGACAGCTGTGGCGAAGCACTAGCCTCAACAATACTGAGGCCACATGGCTAGACGGGCACATGACCACTGGACCCGGAAGTGAGCAGAGACCTTGGGTTCGGAGTGGCGTGGACCTGCAAGAGGTGAGAATATAAAAAAAGCACATACAAAACGTGAGGAATTGGGCTAGGCAGCAGAACATGTAAAAAGACTTGGGTCTGCTAATAGATCATAGACTGAACATGAGTCAACAATGTGATGCAGCAGCAAAAAAAGGCAAACACATCTGGGATGTATTAAGAGAAGCATAGAGTCTAGATCACGTGAGGTCATTATTCCTTATATGCATTTCCTATGGTGTTTCCAGATTGTTGTCCACAATATGAGTAAAAATATGATATGTCTGAGCATGTCATAATAATGCCTACCTTGTAATAATGAAGGCATTTCTAGCACAGGGTTTCACATTGCTGCTGGCGCTGACACCACATGGCGCTGTCAGGTGGCTCTTCAAATGTACTGCACTTTCCTCGGGGTTTACAGACAGGGTGTAGTTACCGTATACTGGAGAGGGATTGCTGAGGGACGACTCGCTGTTTTCTGGATTAAGTAACATGACCGTATCTCCAAAATGAAGAAGCCCGTCCTTAGAGATGCAAAGTTCTGCCTGAGTTATCGAAATAGAAATGGTATTCATGTTTAAACAAGAAATAACAAACATGCAACTTTACTAAAACGCATTCACGGATTAGCTCTGATGTGAACCCTTAGGTTGGAATTCCGCCCAGAGTTTCGCTGCAGCGAGTCCGCCTGCGGCCGCTAATGCCTCAATTAGCCAGCGATGTGGACGAGTTTTGTCAAAAATCTCATCCACAAGGGAAGGCCAATCAGTCACAGAGCGCCATCCGCAACGGAAAAGCAAGCGTCCAAGCCGCTCCAAAACCAGTGGCTAAGTGCTGCAGGTTTTGAAGCAGCACTTTCCCGCGGAAATCTCGCGGTTTTTCGCTGCAGCCAAACTTTGAGATTTCCGGGGGGATTCTGCCCTGTGTGACCCCAGGCTTAGGCCGCTTCCACATGAACATAACACAGGTGTGTTCTTGCACCCATGTTATAGACAAATTTCCTGACCTGACTGAGTCTATTGCCCGAAAATCAGCACATGACAAAACCCTATGATGGGTCAGCTGGCCTGTGATCAGGCTAGGACATTTGTCCATAATACGGGAGCTATAATGTGCCGGCATGAGGGTGCTCTCACATCTACTCTGGGGATCCGCTCTCCAGCTCCGTTCAGGGAATGAGGCCTAATAGTTTCTAGTAGGCACACAAACATGTTGGATATTCATTTCTTACCTTTTTTAAAACATTTTTCTTAAGATTGCTTGACTTTTGCACTAGGAGTTCTCCTTTTTCTCTTTTCTCTAAGAAATCTTTTAAAAGATCCTGAAAAATCACATTCAGACAGTATACAGGGGTCATTATGTGTCATGCTTTGTCATGGGATACATATATACACCCAAATGGAGAAGGTCCACATTGACGGAAAAACACATGTAACAAATAATGTCCTCCACAGCTGCAGTCCCCGAGATCAGTTACACCTCTGCCCAAACCCAAAGTTGTATAGAGCCATAATGCAGCACTCATAGCAGTGTATGCTACCTCCATACAGGGGCAGAAGAAGGCAGGTCATGTTCCATATCATCCCTATTCATGGAGATGTTCTTCTCAAGAAGCAGTGATTGTAGGGAAGAATATGTCTGAAAAATGATGTTACACAGAGGCCTAATTCTTCTGCACATCGCTGGTACGACATTGCATTGCAACACACGGCATATAATCTGCCACCACAAATCCCTGAATCAGGAAGGGTATCACCTCTCCTTAAGGAGAGCACCATTAAAGGTGAAGGAGGAGACTAGGTGCTATCCTTAAGAAGAGGTGATACCCTTCCCGACCCACGTCTATAGACCTCTCACCAGCCAAGCCAGAATCCTACTGCACACTGATGAGAGGCAAAAACCCCAAAACAGCTGTCTGTGTATGGATTCTGGCTTGGCTTTCAATTTCCAATTAGTGTTATAAAGACCTGTATAAAGGGTCTGATATTGATTTGCAGGAATGCTGCCATTCCAATAGGTGGCGCTGCAGAGGTATTGTTCCATCTTCCTTAATTACCATAATGCCCTGTTAGGATTGTGTGTATGAACATTGAGGCAAATGTTTGTTCCCAAGAAGGATCTTAACCCCTTCACCCTCTGTGTTGAACATGTACATGTATGATGCGCATGTATGTCACACATGTGTGGGTAAAGTATGAAGTGGGCTTGGTGAATGCTGGCTCTTTGAAACAGCTGACACCTGCTGCAAATAACCACAATTAGAGCTAGCTATGATTGCGGCATGTAAACTGTCAGGCGGGGATTGGGGCATTTCCCCTATTCCTCTTTCCAAATCACCATCAGCCCTAGAGATGACGTGATGCGATACATCAGCTGCGGATGGTTGCCATTGTGGCCCATGCTGATGTTAGGCATACAATATACTGCAGTAATGAAGTATTGCAGTACACTTTAGAAACAATCACGAGCTTAAGTCCCTTACGGGGACTAAATAAAAAGGCAAAGGGAAGGCAAATAAAATGTGAAAAATATTTTTAGAAAATTCAAATAGCTCAAACTAAGTATTGCATTATTTATCTTACACGGTGAACGCGGTTAAAGAAAACCAAAAAACATTATGCAAAAATTTTGATTCCCCCCCCCCCTTTGTTCATACCATCTTCCAATAAAAATTGAATAAAAAGTGATCCAAATGTTGTATGTACCCAAGAATGGTACCAGTAAAACTACAGCTGGTCCTGCGCATGAGGAAAAAAATGCGACAAGCTCTATTTTTCTGCGCAATTGTGCACAGAAAGCCCTGATGTGCCTGAAATCATGCATGTCACTGTGTGATTTTGCAGACTTAGGGCGTACACCCACTGGCGTTTTTCTTTCTCCACTGCGCTGCGAGAGTAAGTGAAAACTCACGCCGGAATATCACAAGTCTTTTCAGCTGACTTGTAGGCGGATCAACTAATCGGGGCTGTTAACCCTTTAAATGTCGCTGTCAATTCTGACAGCGACATTTAAATCCCCCAAACATCGTGGTGAGATCGGGGGAGCTGTGTGGTGTCATGGCAGCGGGGGCCTTTTACACTTATTTACAGTAAAAGAATCTAAATAATAAAGCAAAAATCCATATTTGGTATTGCTGCTTCCGTAAAAGTCCGATCTATCAAAGTAACTTATTATTTACCCCGCATGGTAAATGTCGTCCAAAAAAATAAATAAAGAACACCAGAAATGCACTTTTTTGGTCACCCTGTCTCCAAGAAAAAATGTAATAAAAAGTGATCAAACGTCGTATATAATAAAAAATGGTACTAACGGATGCGTCAGGACGTACCGCACAAAGTGAGCGCTTGCATAACTATGTTGGCAGAAAAATAAAAAAGTTATTGTGCGCAGAAGATGACAGCAGAAAATAATAAAAAAAATATATATCTCTAAAAAAAATACAAGTAGTACAGCAAAAAAAAAAACTATGTAAGTTTGGTATCATCATACCAACCCATAAAATAAAGCCGTCGTGTCATTTTTGTAGCAGTTTGCGCGCCGTAGAAACAGGAGGCACCGAAAGATGGCGGAATGTTGTTTTTTTTCCATTTCTCTCCACTTAGAATTTTTTAAATGTTTTTCAGTACATTATATGGTACAATACATAGCACCATTGAAAAATACAACTCGTCCTGCAAAAAACAAGCCTTCATACAGCGACGTCGATGGATAAATAAAGGAGTTACGATTTTTTAAAAGGGGGGACGAAAAAATTACAATGGAAAAAAACAAAAAAGCTCCGTCACTAAGGGGTTAATCAGCACTTTGCAAAAGCGCGGTAAACGCTATATTAAAACGTCAGTGTGAGAGTGACCTTAACTCCTCATGCAGCAGATTGGGCTACGTGCACACAGGTGATTTAAGTTGCGCATGAGATTCTCGGGCGCAACTTGCATCATAGAGCACTAGAACATCCCGTCCGTGTGCTGAACACCGCACACAGACATGCATTATTCTCACCCGAAAATCAGACAAGAATGGGTGCAAGCAGCTTAGGGGGAGATGTATGCTGGCCTTTTTTTCTATATGATTTTGAGGCCTCCTTCAGACGACCGCATGCGTTTTTACATTCGCCCATATGCAGCGTTTATTCACATGAATGATTTTTTGACCCGATCGACTCCTGATCTTAAATTGCGTATTTAAAGCCCTTCACGCTGAGCGCTGCAAAAAGTGAATGCCAAAAAAAAAAAAGGCAGGAGCGCTGGCAAGCAGAAATCCTCGGAATAGCATTCTAATGCCTAATTGCGGCGAATGGTCTTCCTTTCCCGTTGTACGCAGGGTGACGCCCCTTTTTCCCGCTGCCATAGACGTGTCTGGGAGCTTGCTGCGTATCACGGTAAGGATAGGGCCGGATCTATCCCTTCAGGTGATGTATAAAATATACGGATGTAAAAGGTCGCATAGATACTATTTTTTCTTGCGCAAGTTTTTTACGCAAAAAAAAATTGCTTGAATGAAGCCATTGAAATCCAATTGCGTTTTCGGTGAGATTCGTTTATGCGCCGAAATACCGGTCGTAAATACGGTCGTGTGAGTAAGCCCTGAACGTCACACAAATAGCGCCTTTCATTTAGATGGGTTTGCGCAAACGGCTTTAAAAAATAAACAGAATCGCACATGTCCTCTTCTTGCGTGATTTTCGGAGAATAGCGCGTGTCAGCATGGGGTCTCAGCACATCGCCTGATCACAGTTGTGCGCAAAACTTTTGTAACGCCCGTGTGCATGCACCCCTGCAAACTCCCCATCAGACGTGCAGGTCATCCTGCTGCACAGCCCCCCGTACTGTGCAGCGCTGGCTGCTGCTGCTGCAGGACCTCTTAGAATCAAAGGTTTTGTAAACCACGATTTCCGATCCATAATAATAGATCAGTGTCTGCTCCAGGCGCCATGACATTTGTGCATCACCTCGTCCAAAAACAAGTCCTCGTTCCAGTTCCCAACCAGCACGGAGGGGTTGAAGGTCCGGACGCTCATGCTGATGGCGGACCCGACTCCAGTCTTCAGTGTACAGGGGTTGCTATGGGAACGGCAAGCTGCTTACAAGTTGCTATGGAGACCGTGAAGACGACGTGAGCTCGTAGAAGAACGTGAGGACGTTCTGGGACTCGACGCCATGTTACTTGTGGCAAGGACCGCGTGAGATATAATGCAGCGCTGGTGCCATCTAGCGGCGGTATATGTTATTGAGGGCTAATGGCGGTAGCTAGCCACAGCCATCTATACTGCATAAGTCCTCACAGAGGGCTATTGTTTACTCTCTCCAGCTAAAAAGAGTGATTTTAGTACATATCAGTTATTCTCCTTTAACCAGTTAATGACCAAACAGTTTTTTTTTCAGTCACCAGATTTAAGCAGTCACCTCAGGGCTATGGATATTATCATAGAAGTACTTTCAGGTGTAGCCAATGTATCGCATCATTTTTTTTTTTGGAGGCTTGGGGGTGAAGGGAAAAAAAATTCTATCATGTTTTTGATGTATCGTATTCAGCAGAAACAGCGTGATACATTTAATCTAATTTTTCTCAAATTTAAGGTCAAATGAGTGATTACAGGTGATCGTCGCCCCATGTTCACACGGCCACGTCCCGAAGCGAGAAATCGCTCAGTTATCGCTAGTTGTTCCATTTTAGCAGACTGATGAAATGACTACCGCGCGGCTTCTCGCTACGTGTAAACAAGGGTCGCTCAATCTTTGAGCGACTGCGATTACAATGAATGGAGGCGGGGGGAAGAGATTTCCGACCAATCTGCCTTCATTATCTGACAGACTTGCGCCTGTAACAAAGCTCAGGCGATGGGTGCCGGCCCCAGCTGCAGGGCGCTTATCTCGTATCGGTGATGTTTTGCAACTTTTTCCGTCGCCGCATTACAAAGACGGATAACATTTTGAGCTATGCTGGGCTTGTTTGTTGTGGGACAAGCTGAGTCTTTCATTTGTACCATTCTTGGGTTCACACAACATTTTTAGTCACTTTTTATTCAGTTTTTTTTTAGGGGGGGGGGGTGAATGAAAAACAGCAATTCCGACACAGCTTTTTTTTAGGCCACTGGAATGTATTTACAGCGTTTTGCTCACGCAATAGTCAGTGAATAGAACCCATTGATTTCAATGAGTCTGTTCACGTACGCATATTTTACGCGAATATTTCGTTTGCACAAAAAAATATGGAGCATGCCCTATTTTCCTGAACATTTGCACAGGGAAAGGGCACCTATTGAACGAATTTCACATAGCGCCCATTTCAATGAATGGGAGCATTGACTCTACAAACAGTAGAGTTTGGCCCAATGCACACGGGTGTATTTGCATTGTGGAATCTGGAGCGGGCGTCTGCCTCCGGATTCCGCAGCAAATACCGCCCATAACAAGCTATGGAAAATCGTTTTTCCATGTCTACGATCGGAAATTGATTGGGATTTTCTGCTTGCGGAGGGAAAATCGCAGCATGTTGTATTACAGCACAGATTCCGCGCAGACGATTTGCAGCCCTTCCGCAATCAGCATTGCGGAAAGGTCACGGAATCCGCGTCATCGCCTAGCGACGACGCAGCATAATCTGTACTGCACACGTGCACCAGCACATCCGCATTAGAAATGATAGAAGAATCCGTAGGAGGTACGCACGGATCACCGGCCGGGCACAGGGTCGGGTACCGCTGCAGGATCCGACCCAGCCGTGTGCATTCGGCTTAAAACATGCATGGGCACCGGCCTCAGCGTTTTTTACGGTGTTCATCATGCAGTATAAACGATATGTTATACTATCATCCTGTGTAAAAGGGACATTTATGGGGGAAAAAAATCAAGCACCTAGAAAGTAATTGTTGTTTGGCGCAAAACCCAGCATGCAGTTACATCTCAGGCAGATATACAAATGATTACAGTTGTGGAGTAATTAGATGAGCCGTCTTGCCACCTGAGGCCCTATGTCCACGGGTGGATTTGATTTACGGAATCCATGCATGGCACCTTTGTGCGAGATCCGCAAATCAAGCCACCCATATGGAAGCATTGGGCGCCCACACTTCATTTAACATCTGCGGATTTGTTTTTATTTGATTTGCGGATGCCACGCGCAGATAATAAATGAAATAAATTTTACTGCAGATCACATGTGGATGGGCTCCATTCAACTCTATGGGAGCTTACGATCCGGAGTGCATCCGCAAATACATTTGCGGATGCGCTGCGGATTTGAAGGTTAAAATCAATTAGGGAGGTGGGGAAAAGGCTGGGAGGTGGGTTTGCGGATTTTTTCCACGTGGATGATCCGTGGTGCATCTGTGTACATCCGTGCGGAAAAAAAACAAAAAACTTATTCTGCGTTCTCCAGCAAGCAATAAAAAAAAACCAAATCAGTTACAGATGAGTGAGCAAGCTCGGATAAGCCCGTTACTCGAGCAAGCCTCGCTCTTCTCAAGTAACTGCATTCTTGTCCAAGCGTGCTCAGGAGGGGGGTGAGTGGGAGGCGGTAGCAGGGGGGGGGGGATCTCTCTCACTCTCTCCCCCGCAACCCCCCCCCCCCCCCGAGCACGCTCAGAAAAGAATGCAGTTACTCGAGAAGAGCGAGGCTCACTCGAGTAACTGGCTTATCCGAGCGTGCTCGCTCATCTCTACCCACAGTGCATCCGCTGCAGAAATCCGCATGAAAAATTCATGAGTATCGTGGACATGAGGTTTGAAGCCCTGGTTCCACCCTATAAAAAGGCTCTGAGGCTCCTTGTGTGTAGTGGACCTCTTTTTCCCGCTTGTGTATGAGCTTGTTGGCCACTAGACGCCTCTATGATGCAACTGAAGAGACTTCACCCAGTTACCAGAGTTTAAGAGGGGCGCAAGATTGGAATGCGAGAAGCTGTGTGGCCAGATTGACTAACTGCCCGCCATCTGGGCCGTTCTGAGCAGACTGGTAGGAGATTTTGAGACCTGTGGATGTATGAGGGCGTGCACACAAGGCGACCGGGCTCAAGACACCCTTGACAGACCATGACCAGGGAGGACTATCTGAATCATGTGACAAGCACGAGCAGCTCCAAGTGTTTTATCAACCATTTAGAGACAGATGGCGCCTGTGTCTTTCGGAACCATTTCCAAGCACTTGGCTGAAGGACATTTGGTCTCACAGCACCCATTATATGTACTATTTAAAAAAAAAACAAAAACTACTGTTGCCTCTGTTTTGCAGTTGTCTCATGAATATTGAAACCGGACTGCTACGGAGTGGAACCAGGTTGTCTTTAGCGACCAATCTAGGTTTACTTTGGGCACTGACAACGGCCATGTTCCTGACTGGAGACCTAGGGGTGAGAGCCTTAATGCTGGAGGTGTTGGTCACCCCCTGTGGTAGTACGAGGGACAATAACAGCTCAGCGGTATGTTCAGGACATCCTGCAGACACATGTGTTGCCCCTTATGGCGACTTCCAAGAGGCATTTTCCTGCAGGATAATGGGTGGCTGCACATAGAAAAGCTGTCACAGTAATGTTTCCATAACATCGCCACACTTACATGGCCAGCCTGGTTGCCAGATTTATTGCCAATCTAACATATATGGAACCATCTGGGATGCCAACTTTGACAGCCTATGAGTTTACACGATCAAGAGTATCTGTTATAGCAAATGTGGAGCGATATGCTGCAGGATACGAATACAGAACCTGTATGCCTCCATAGCCGCTCGTATGACATCTTGTATCCAAGCTAGAGGAGGTACAACAGGGTACTAGAGCCTCCATGCCCACCCGTATGACATCTTACATCAAAGCCAGAAGCGGTACAACAGGGTACTAGAGCCTCCATGCCCACCCGTATCACATCTTACATCCAAACCAGAGGCGGTACAACAGGATACTAGAGCCTCCATGCCTGCTAGGATCATATCTTACATACAAGCAAGAGGCATCCCAAGAGGGTACTAGAGCCTACATGCCCGCTAGGATCACATCTTACATCTAGGCAAGAGGCGTCCCAACAGGGTACTAGAGCCTCCATGTCCACACGTATCACATTTTGTATTCAAGGTAGAGGTAGTACAACAGGGTACTAGAGCCTCCATGCCCACCCGTATCACATCTTGTATCCAAGCTAAAGTTGGTACAACAGGGTGCTAGAGCCTCAATGTCCACCCGTATCACATTTTGTATCCAAGACAGAAGCAGTACAACAGGGTACTAGAGCCTCCATGTCCACCCGTATCACATTTTGTATCCAAGGCAGAGGCAGTACAACAGGGTACTAGAAGCTCCATGCCCGCTCGTATCACATCTGGTATCCAAGCTAGAGGCAGTACAACATAGTGCAAGAGCCTCCATACCCACCCGGACAACATCTTGTATCAAAGCTTGAGACATTACAACATGGTGCTCGAGGCTCCATACCTGCCCTGATGACATCTTGTATCAAAGTTAGAGGCGGTACAACAGGGTACTGGAGCCTCCATGCCCTCTCGTATTACATCTTGTATCAAAGCTAGAGGTCGTAGAACAGGGTACTAGAGCTTCCATGCCCACCCGTATCACATCTTGTATGCAAGATAGAGGTGGTACAACAAGGTACTAGGTAGAGATGAGCGAGTATACTCGCCAAAGGCAATTGCTCAAGCGAGCATTGCCTTTAGCGAGTACCTGCCCGCTGGAGATGAAATTGAAGTAGAATGAATATTGATTGCCTGGCTCTAGTATGACCATGGGTGGCTAAACATAGACCGGCTGTGAACATGACAGTCTATATAGGAGACCGATGACATGGTGTCCGTGCTGGAGCCCCGCCACCTGCTTCTAATTTTAGACCCGACTCCAGAGATAACTTCCTGAAAGCATTTGTCTCGGTTTTGACAATAAGCCATCATTTTTCTTTATTGAACGCAGCAGGAACAGGGTCTCGCTGTGGACCACCATATGCTCTGTACTTTACATCCTTTGTACTTAGCATTTAGGAGGATGTTCGTTAAAAACAAATTATATTTATACGAAACATCTGTCCCTTCAAAAGGTTTACGTGATAGAAATACTCCCGAATGTGCAGCTACCAGGCCGAATGTAGACATGAAGAAGTGGGAAAAGTAAATATGTGCAAGTACGTGTGTGTATGCACAAACACCTGGAGGGTGACGGCTCTTGTAATGGAATCAGCAGGAAACATCTGTTTAGTACAGTCAAACTTACAGGCTAAGCCCCTGACAAGGTTTTCACTTTTAGACTACATTGCATGGAAATAAATCACTTAGTTGTCCTGTATGTTCTGATATGATGCAGACTGTCCTGTATACATGTGCTCTGCAGATGTGGCCAGTCACTACGGGCTGTTCGTTAACACTTTATCTGGATGATTGCAGGATGCGTAACAGACTGCAGTTCCTTTTATGTTCTGCAAGGAAGGGCTCCACCTATAATCACATTCATGTGTTGGTAAGCAGACCACGCAGCTGTATCTGTGCGCTGGAGACTCGCCAAGAGCCGGCAGATATTCGAGGAGTTTACTATTATTTAAGGAACAATAGAGGTAACTACACCCATCCTGAGTGTAAGGTTGCAACTATGACAAAACCAGTGAACCGTTAGGTCCGTTTTTTCCTTTTCGTTACCCTTTGATATCATTATCTAGACACTGACCATGTTCTAGCCAGTTTGCTTTGAGAGAGATAAATGTAGAGTCGTATGTACATCACGATCAGACAATGTGATCAGAAGTAGCGAGGATCAAGTAGAGACCGTCACGTATGACCTAGACACGCAGTATAGTGCAAGTGGGGTTACATTATTTATGTACATGTTACATGACTACATCAATATCTGCTAGAAGGGCTTTTTTTTTACACCGGTTGATTATTGGGAAGAAGAATTTGTCTACATGTTCATTCATCTGAGAACGCTGGACAACAAAAATACACTTTAAATATTTTTAGAAAGGAAAATAAACTACCCTAATTATGGGTCGAGAAACACAAATAGGACATTAGATTTTCTTTATTGGCTCCGGTTTAGCTATAGTAATCTTAAATCAAAATACTAAAAATACGTTTTAAAGTTCTTTCTTTTCTCAAAATAACTAAATTACCCTAATTGTGGGTCAAGGAAAATGAATGTGACATTATATTTTTTTAGTAGCTCTAAAGGCTGAGTTACATGCAACGATTATTGCTCAAAATTCGTCCAAACAACAGTTTTTGAGCGATAGCTGTTGCGTGTAAATGTGTGCCCACCGTGCACTTACCGTGCACTCTTTTTAACCTATACTGAGTTCAGCTCAGCATAAAATCCAGTTTCCCTGATAAGAAGGCATGCTGTGTTCTCCTTGGGCAGCGCTGATAGCTGTATGCAACCTGCTGCCCCTGGCAGAACAAAAGTGATGCGTTTAGAGAACAGACCACCCGCTGTTCTCTAAATACATGCAAATGAAGCTAGTTAGCTACTAATGGACTGATTAACCCATTACTAGGTAATACAAAATGATCACTCAAAACTGACACATTTTGAACAATCATCTTTGCGTGTAAATGGACCTCAACTCTGGTTTTATAGATATGCTAACTTCAAATAAAGTGCTTGCCCTGGTCTCCTAACTGGATACCAAAATATTGACGATATACAGTCTTTATGATTGGAGTAATTTAGTTTCTGGGCAGAAAATGTCACCTCACCACACACGTAACAAAAATTTTCAAAAGAGTTTTTTTTACAATTATGGGGCAAGCTGGATTCTAACCTGAAATTATAGGAAAAAAACAAGTTGGAGAGCACTAAATTGCATTTTTTATTGTAATACATATATATCAATTCTAAGATTTAGGCCTCCTTCCCACGAACGGATTTACGCCGCGTAAATTCGCGGCAAAAATCCGCTGCGTTGCCCCCTGCTATTAGGTTCTATTGAACCTAATAGCACAATGCTCACGGTGCGGAATTCCACCGCGGAATTTCGCACCGTGAAATCTCCCGTCCTCACCCGCAGCATGTTCTATTTGCCGCGGGTGTAACGCGCTGACGGCTTCCATTGCAGTCAATGGAAGCCGTCCGTTCACGCTATCTCCCGCTGCAACCAGCAGAAGATAGCGTGAAAAAACGCTTCCCCGCCTACCGCCGCGCGTCATATGGGCGGGGAAGCGTCTTCACGCTATCTTCCGCTGGTAAGTATGGGGTCTCTGGGGGGCGCCGTGACGGGCTTCACTGCGGAATATTACGCGGCGGAGCCCGTCACGCTCGTGTGAAGCCGGCCTTAAGCATTACGGTATCTGATTTACATTTTCGTTATTCAACTATTTTACTATATATACTTTTGTTTAATGATTTCACTCATCTAACCTTGTGGATCATGATGAAGGTGTATGGAGAATGAACAAACAAACTAATGTCTGCATTAGGCCTGGCTCACATATTTGAATTGCGTACGATATACATGATGTACATGCGTATAATACGTGGTACATCACAGCAATTCAAGTACATTAATTTTTGCTGTTCCGCTCACACTAGCATTTTTTCATTGTGTATAATATGCAAGTAGAAGAGGACGCAGCATGTTCTATTTTATTGTGTATTATGCACAATCGTATTGTTCTCTATGGGTACGTACGAAACGCTGTACATACGGAATTACATTGTGCAGCGCATTGCGTACATTGCATATGCAGTGCATGCAGTTACATTGCATATGTACAGTATTGTAACGCAATGACGCTAAGCAACAAAGTGGAAAATAAACAAATAAAATGAAACCAAGAAGCCTATGCATGTCAGCGTGCATAAGATACGCTGTCATGCGCAAGCAAAAATCGCTACCATACGCAGGTTCACACCACGTTAAAACGCTGCATTATATACGCAACGTTTTACTACACGCTTGTGTGAGCCTGCCCTTTGCCTGTGTGAAGGGCCTTCTAATGAGCACCAATTGCCGATAGGCGCTTGTCATCTGAATTAAATTGAGCCATCTAAAAGGACCCTTAGTCATAGACACACAGATATATCTACAGTCATATCTTTCTACAATAATTTTCTATATATCGCACACATGCAACAATGTTTTAGAATTATAGAACAAAGAAAAGGTATGCCTGAGTGTGACACAGAGGAGAGTTGGACCCAGAGCAAAAGATACTATGAGCTTCCTCCTCCTACATACCAACTACTTAGGAAACAATGCCAAGCACTTACTTACCAGTTCATCCCTTGCAGGTCAATGCCACCCCTCGCCTTACAGAGCCACTCTGGCAAAAACATTTTTCCCATCCCTGCACCCTCTGGATTTATCCTATGTATATTCCAGTCACTTCCATGCACTGCAGCCTCCTGTCTGATTCTTGTTTGGCACCATTTTGATGTTGAGATTTGTCGCAGCTTTCTCTTTCACTAGACCATGCTATCAATCCAATGATGCATCTGATGCATATATAATTATATATGTCCAGCTGGTATAAGTAATACATCTCTGCCTGCTGGAAGGACACTAATTAGCTTTACCTTCTATATTCACCTAAATACGCTAAAGACAATAAGTATACAGTCAGGAGGCGGAATTATCAGCTCCTTCATTATAACTGTGTGACATGAGCTCTCATCATCAGCCGTAACTGTGACAGGACTTTTTGTGTCCCCCTCTAAAGAGCTTGTGTGGTCGGGTTCATCACACAGGAATTATACTAACTGAAAAACTGACTTTTTGAGAGAACATAAAGCAAAGTAAAGTTCAGGTGGTCCAAATGAGATCACATGACCCACATGGGGAGAAGGACTCCAGGAATTTTCAGGCAGAAAGGAATAACTAATCACGGTAATACTAGCCAACTTATATATATACTTGGAGGCTAGTTACATAATGAATGGAAACTATATTCACCCAAGTGGCTCTTTAAAACGGTCTGGTTTCATCTTCCCTTGTTTGCATGCTAATGGTGCTAAACCCTGTTTAAGTCCCCTCCACTCCACTTAGCAGCTGCATGGGTTGCTTCTATCGTATGTATGTGGTCATTAAGATTTATGAATGTGGTCATCTTCACTTTACAACAGTAGACAGCAATGTACTCTGTATAAAAGAAAGGCAGAGCCCCTTATAGGACAGCAGCCCACTGTAAAAGGCACAAGTCTGTTACAAAGAGGTTTCTACCATTTCAGGATCGTCGACAGGCAGACAAAGTCGTCAAGTGGAAAAAAAAAAGGTTGGTCTAATTGGTGTCCAAAGCCCCATTTAGACGGGACGAATGTCGGACAAACAATGCCTGACACTCGTCCCCGCACATACACGCTCCCGTGTTCCTGAACGAGAGCTTGTATTGCTGGCTCACAGCAGGAGCAGATTTCAGTTCTCGTTCCCCCCGGCCCCTCTCCATTCAGTTAACATAGTGGCTGTTCAATACTGAATGGCTGCTATTTACACTGCACTGTCATAGTTAAACTCATCGCTCATGGTATAAGCTGCATAAACGAGGCGGGGGGTGGGGGGGTGGGGGGCGAGAACTGAAATCTGCTCTTGTCCCCCTGCTACGAGCCAGCAATACAAGCTCCCGTGCAGGAGCATGGGAGCGTGTATGTGCGGGGACGAGTGACGGGCATTGTTTGCCCGACGTACATCCTGTCTAAGTGGGGTTTTAAAGGATTCAAATGAACTTTATTTAATTATAGCTGGTTTTGAGGCTCCAACAGATAACTGGAGTGCAGCAACTTTCTTATGGCCATAATGGCACATAACGACTATCAAACGAACAAATTTGAGCGATAATGATTCAGTGTAAGTGCAAAAAAATTTAAAAAACTCACTTTTGATCGCAGTTGTTTATCGCTGACTGAGCCAACCCGTTCCACACACACACACACACACACACACACACACACCAAAAAAAAACTATCGCTGGATTATTGGCTCCTTGTTGTGTGGAAATGCTCCCCGCTCAGCGCTTCATGTAGAAGGTGAAGCGCTAGGCAAGAAGCCTTTCCTTCTAAATGCTCTGCACAAGTGCTGCCGAACTTAGCGGTGAAGTCAGCGCTCGTGCAGTCATTTCAATGACTGTCAGCCCATGTAGAAGGGCAATTACTATATACTAATGTGGGAATTAATATATATGTACCGAGTATGACTTGGCAAACAGATCTGTGAGGAGTAAGGCTGCCTTCAATTCTGCATTGAAACCTCCATTCGGAGGTTCCGTCACAGATCCAGCACAAAATACAGGAAGAAATAGTGCTGCAGTGCTTATGCTTCTGGTAATATGCTGGGCAGCTGAGCGGAAACCAAACGGACGCTATTATAATCAATGGGGTCATTTCGGTGCTGATCGATTCCGTCATACGACGGATACGGTTGGCCTGGGGATTCCCCTTTTCTCCTCCCCCTATGGAATCCCCGCCTAAAAAAAGTCTTCATATCCTAGTGTACACCTCAAATATCTCAAGGAGGTGGCGTTTTAACCTTGAAACACATTATCAGTTGGATTTAAATAAAGTGAAGTTCATTTCAATCCTTTGGAGCACAGTCCTGATTCCATTGACAAGGGTTGTGTCTGATGCCGGTTTTTTCATCCTTTCATCCAGGCATATCATGCCACATGTGCCATTTTGATAAATTTGGTTCAATTTGAACGATTTTCACCATGCCCCTAAATTCTGGTACACTATTGATAAATCTTCCTCTGATACAAGAGACAACTATAAAGACATGCAGAAGGGATCTTACCTTGCTTTATCCATGACTGTGCTGTACAGTCTATTTTATCTCTAACTCTATGGCATCACATCTGAATCATAACTTTCTGTACATCTCGTAGGGTTTAAAAAATAACAAAAAGCCTGAAAATTTGCCCATCATGTTACCAATCTTTTTTAGATCACATCTCAAAAGGATTAATATAAGGACAAGAACAAACAGAGAATGTACAAAAACTTCCAAAAACAACAATAATGTATCACTGGCAATTTTAATGTTGTGCAATTCTGTGGAGATACGTTGGAATACATGTAGCAATTCCATTCTGTGGTGCTCAGTAGAGGAATGCATGTAGCCGGTCCCCTTTGTCAGCCATTACCATGACATCATAGCGAGAGAATGCACACAGCCCTCAGAGCTTCCTGCTTCAATTTCTCAGCTTCATTGCCATCATTCATATTTAAAGCTCTGGCTCATAAATACTCCCATTCAATAAATTAGCTCTTTGAGAAAATAAGTCTCCTTTCCCATTACTCTGTACACTGTGCTCTTACAAGAATAGCTTACATCATACAAATAACTGCAGGTTCAAGACCCCTTGTCTACACCACTAGGAGGAGTCATTAGAACAATCTTTATTAGTTCCATTCATTGGTTTTGTTAACAAAATATAATCGTTGCACTAATATTTCTCACTTATATCAGTTATAAATGTAGCCTGCCCTACTTTAGAGCTTTGTTAGCCTGCCCTACTTTAGAGCTTTATTTAGGGTCTGTTTGTATTAAATGTTGCTGCAGATTGGTGCCATATTTAGGAGAGGACACAAAGTAACCACCTCTACAAATCAGGCATTCTTCTTGGCATTGTGTATGTGCAATCTTCTGTAATACGAGTTCTTGACAAGAGTGGGCGTAGAATTAGGAAAAAGGTTTCCACCTAATTTTCACTAAAACAATTACACATGATTTTTAATAGAAGTTGAGTAATGCAGGATTTACGCATTTTAAGCTACTTTGCTTGTTGCATATATATGACTTTGCAATTATTATTTCATTGACTGTACAATCTTATGGATCGAGTGCCTCATAAAGTTATGAAGGTAAAGAGTAGAAAGGAGGACCTAACCAGGAGTAATATCTAAGGCTGTTCGGCATTGCGTTTTCATGACGGAAGCAAACCTCAGACGGACCCTACTGGCTATAATTGGGACGATTTAGCTTCCAATCAGCCCTCTGGCATTTTTTCGGACAAAATATTGCAGTATGCTGCTCTATTTAGTGTCAGATGTGCGCCACATCCGTTGCACGTCTAAACACAGCATAACCTACAGCAATAGAGCTATATGGCAGCTGGAATATGGCGATCAACAAGAGTGCAAATCAAAAAGATCAGTAAAAATGAAATATGGTAAGTAGACCCACCGTATCTGACCTAATGGGGTTCTTTAGTTTGTATTTTATCTGACATCTCCAAAATAACTTTCCCTGGAAGCCAGCGTCCTCAGGGGACCCCGGCCTTCTGCATCCCTATGGTGTTAATCTGTTTCAGACTCGGACACTTTGTGACCAGCTTGTAATGGCCACACATAGAAACTCATTAATTTCTGCAGACCGCATATAAGTTATGCATGCCTTTCACAGTACCGCATTCATGTTTTTCAGTGGGGACAGGGGAATAAGTCACGCCAGTCAGCTCTGGCAGCTGCTTAAAGGGGATTTCCAGGACTCTTGTTACTAAAGATCTGTCCTCAGGAAAGTATGAAAGAAATAGAGCGGGCACCACTAAATACTCCATAGGAGGTGCAGTTTCTGTGTCAAAACAAGAATGGAAATTGCAAGAAAAGTGATACAGTATGAAACATGCATACTCCAAATTAACGAGACTTTATTTAAGACAACACTATTAAAAACACTAAAATGCAAAGTAGGAAAGGAGTTATCACTAAGAATAGCAATCAATACGAATACATAGTGGCCATTACAGAAATAAGGTTTAAGCAGCGGCAAAAGATCGTTATGCACAAGGCACCAATGTTATATTAGATATATATTAGAATGATATATTTATATTGCACAATGCCCACCATAATTAAAGTACAATTCATCACAAAATACATACCAGGAAGAGACATGCACTGAAAACAAACCAGGAAAAAAGAATGTGTCTAGTCAAATGGCTGTGACATCCAGGTGAGCAAATTAAAAAGAACATGGAATCGTAACCCAGTCATGAGAACAAAGATGCACAGACCAAAGTATTGAACTCGTGGCACTCACCGTAGAACCATTGCCTCTTCAATCAGATGATCGTTGGAGGCCCCAAATCGTGGACTCCCACCAATCAGATGTTGATGATCTATCCTAATAATAGGTCATCAATATTAGAGTATTAGAAACCCTATTTAACTCCAGTGAGACCAAGGGATTGGCATGTTAAAATCCAGTATTCCTGATCCTCCTTTCACCTGACCTGTGTCATCAAGGGACAGTCTGGTGGCCCTCATACATTTTAGATCATCAGATGATCCCACTGATATAAGAAAGTTTGGCTCCTTTACTTTGCCAGTATGTATGTTGCACTATGAAATGCGACCAGTGCATGCTGGGAGTTGTAGTCAACCTGTTCTCTTTTCTAGCAGATATGCATATTTTTTTCTTCTTGCCGTTTTATTAAAGGCTTAAGTTTCCTTATAACTACATAGTACAAAAATGATTAAATCCGATTGATATACAGTATTATTTACTACTCAGTAGAGACTTTAGCTAAATAGAATTGGAGTCTGGGTGTGCCCATTGGGAATATATTCACATCCTCTGTCCTAGATGGGAGTGGTGGGACAAATACTTAACAGCTCCATGGAAACATTTTATATTATACAGTAGGAAGGTAAGGAAAGGATCCCAGCAAGCTATAAAGTACAAACTACTGTATAAAACACCCTCCAATCACAGTACAAGTCTGATCAGCAGTAAAAGTATGGTTACTAGAGATGAGCGAACGTACTCGTCCGAGCTTGATACTCGTTCGAGTATTAGCGTGTTCGAGATGCTCGTTACTCGAGACAAGTACCACGCGATGTTCGGGTTATTTTCACTTTCATCTCTGAGACGTTAGCACGCTTTTCTGGCCAATAGAAAGACAGGGAAGGCATTACAACTTCCCCCTGCGACGTTCAAGCCCTATACCACCCCCCTGCAGTGAGTGGCTGGCGACATCAGGTGTCACCCGAGTATATAAATCGGCTCCTCCCGCGGCTCGCCACAGATGCATTCTGACATAGTTCAGGGAAAGTGCTGCTGGTGCCAGAGCTGCTATAGGGAGAGCGTTAGGAGTTATTTTAGGCTTCAAGAACCCCAACGGTCCTTCTTAGGGCCACATCTAACCGTGTGCAGTAGTGTGTAGGCTGCTTTTTGCAGTGTTGCAATTTTTTTTTTTTTTTGTATATCGGCCGTGCAGAGCATTGCGTCCTTCAGTAATTTTACATTGTCCAGGGCCAGTAATGGTGAGGCAGGAACAGAAGACATATTTAGTGTATATAGGCAGTGGGCCTTTCCAAAAACATTTGGGAAAAAAAATCTATTTGGGCTGCCTGTGACCGTCCTCAGTGTACTGGGTCTCTGCTGGGGGTAGTTGTCCTAATTCATACGCAGCCAGCTAAGTGTTACAGCAGGCTTGCGCAAAATTCTTTCCTGCCTCTGTGTTGCCTCTTACATCACCGCTGTATTCCTGTCCACAAGTGTACTGGGTCTCTGCTGGGGGTAGTTGTCCTAATTCATACGCAGCCAGCTAAGTGTTACAGCAGGCTTGCGCAAAATTCTTTCCTGCCTCTGCTGTGCGTTCCGTAAGCGAAGTCAGCCTCCAACCAGAGGCCAATAAGCGGCACATTTAATTACAGCGTTCTGTTTCTGCACTACTGGTAATACAGCATGCTGAGGGGTAGGGGTAGGCCTAGAGGACGTGGACGCGGTCCAGGACGCGGAGGCCCAAGTCAGGGTGTGGGCACAGGCCGAGCCAGTGCGGTGGCCAGGGGTAGAGGCAGGGCCAGACCGAATAATCCAGCAACAGTTTCCCAAAGCGCCCCCTCGCCCCATGCCACCCTGCAGAGGCCAAGGTGCTCTAAGGTGTGGCAGTTTTTCACAGAGACGCCTGACGACCGACGAACAGTGGTGTGCAACCTTTGTCGCTGGGGAGCCACCACCACCAGCATGCGCAGGCATATGATGGCCAAGCACTCCAGAAGGTGGGGCGAAGGCCGTTCACCGCCTCCGGTTTGCACCACTGCCTCTCCCCCTGTGCCCCAACCTACCACTGAGATCCAACCCCCCTCTGAGGACACAGGCACGAGTGCCTACCAGCCTGCACCCACACCCTCACCTCCGCTGTCCTCGGCCCCATCCAGCAATGTCTCTCAGCGCAGCGTCCAGACGTCGCTAGCGCAACTGTTTGAGCGCAAGCGCAAGTACGCCGCCACGCACCCGCACGCTCAAGCGGTAAACGTGCACATAGCCAAATTGATCAGCCTGGAGATGCTGCCGTATAGGCTTGTGGAAACGGAGGCTTTCAAAAGCATGATGGCGGCAGCGGCCCCGCGCTACTCGGTTCCCAGTCGCCACTACTTTTCCCGATGTGCCGTCCCAGCCCTGCACGACCACGTCTCCCGCAACATTGTACGCGCCCTCACCAACGCAGTTACTGCCAAGGTCCACTTAACAACGGACACATGGACAAGCACAGGCGGGCAGGGCCACTGTATCTCCCTGACGGCACATTGGGTGAATTTAGTGGAGGCTGGGACAGAGTCAGAGCCTGGGACCGCTCACGTCCTACCCACCCCCAGAATTGCGGGCCCCAGCTCGGTGCTGGTATCTGCGGCGGTGTATGCTTCCTCCACTTAACCACCCTCCTCCTCCTCCTCCTCCTCCTCCACCAACGCAACCTCTGTCTCGCAATCAAGATGTGTCAGCAGCAGCACGTCGCCAGCAGTCGGTGTCGCGCGGCGTGGCAGCACAGCGGTGGGCAAGCGTCAGCAGGCCGTGCTGAAACTACTCAGCTTAGGAGAGAAGAGGCACACGGCCCACGAACTGCTGCAGGGTCTGACAGAGCAGACCGACCGCTGGCTTTCGCCGCTGAGCCTCCAACCGGGCATGGTCGTGTGTGACAACGGCCGTAACCTGGTGGCGGCTCTACAGCTCGGCAGCCTCACGCACGTGCCATGCCTGGCCCATGTCTTTAATTTGGTGGTTCAGGGCTTTTTGAAAAGCTACCCACACTTGTCATACCTGCTCGGAAAGGTGCGCCGGGTCAGCGCACATTTCCGCAAGTCCAAGACGGACGCTGCCACCCTGCGGACCCTGCAACATCAGTTTAATCTGCCAGTGCACCGACTGCTGTGCGACGTGCCCACACGGTGGAACTCTACGCTCCACATGTTGGCCAGACTCTATGAGCAGCGTAGAGCTATAGTGGAATACCAACTCCAACATGGGCGGCGTAGTGGGAGTCAGCCTCCTCAATTCTTTACAGAAGAGTGGGCCTGGTTGGCAGCCATCTGCCAGGTCCTTGGAAACTTTGAGGAGTCTACCAAGATGGTGAGCGAGGATGCAGCAATCATTAGCGTCACCATTCCTCTGCTATGCCTCTTGAGAAGTTCCCTGCAAAGCATAAAGGCAGACGCTTTGCGCTTGGAAGCGGAGGCGGGGGAAGACAGTATGTCGCTGGATAGTCAGAGCATCCTCATGTCTATATCTCAGCGCGTTGAGGAGGAGGGGGAGGAGCATGAGGAGGAGGGGGAAGAGACAGCTTGGCCCACTGCTGAGGGTACCCATGCTGCTTGCCTGTCATCCTTTCAGCGTGTATGGCCGGAGGAGGAGGAGGATCCTGAAAGTGATCTTCCTAGTGAGGACAGCCATGTGTTGCGTACAGGTACCCTGGCACACATGGCTGACTTCATGTTAGGATGCCTGTCTCGAGACCCTCGCGTTACACGCATTCTGGCCACTATGGATTACTGGGTGTACACACTGCTCGACCCACGGTATAAGGAGAACCTTTCCACTCTCATACCCGAAGAGGAAAGGGGTTCGAGAGTGATGCTATACCACAGGACCCTGGCGGACAAACTGATGGTAACATTCCCATCCGACAGCGCTAGTGGCAGAAGGTGCAGTTCCGAGGGCCAGGTAGCAGGGGAGGCGCGGAGATCAGGCAGCATGTACAGCGCAGGCAGGGGAACATTCTCCAAGGCCTTTGCCAGCTTTATGGCTCCCCAGCAAGACTGAGTCACCGCTCCCCAGTCAAGGCTGAGTTGGCGGGAGCACTATAAAAGGATGGTGAGGGAGTACATAGCCGATTGCACGACCGTCCTCGGTGACGCCTCTGCCCCCTACAACTACTGGGTGTCGAAGCTGGACACGTGGCCTAAACTCGCGCTGTATGCCCTGGAGGTGCTTGCTTGTCCTGCAGCTAGCGTCTTGTCAGAGAGGGTGTTTAGTGCGGCTGGGGGAATCATCACAGATAAGCGTACCCGCCTGTCAACCGACAGTGCCGACAGGCTTACACTCATCAAGATGAACAAAGCCTGGATTTCCCCAGACTTCTCTTCTCCACCAGCGGACAGCAGCGATACCTAAACAATACGTAGGCTGCACCCGCGGATGGAAGCATTGTTCTCTATCACCATCAAAAACGTGGACCTTTTAGCTTCATCAATCTGTGTATAATATTCATCCTCCTCCTCCTGCTCCTCCACCTGAAACCTCACGTAATCACGCCGAACGGGCAATTTTTCTTAGGCCCACAAGGCTCAGTCATATAATTTTTTTAAACAATTTTTATACGTTTCAATGCTCATTAAAGCGTTGAAACTTGCACCTGAACCAATTTTTATTTTAACTGGGCTGCCTCCAGGCCTAGTTACCAATTAAGCCACATTAACCAAAGCGATTAATGGGTTTCACCTGCCCTCTTGGTTGGGCATGGGCAATTTTTCTGAGGTACATTAGTACTGTTGGTACACCAATTTTTTGGGGCCTTCGCCTACAGTGTAATGCAATTAATTTTTTGCCCACCTGCATTAAAGCTGACGTTACATCAGCTGTGATGGGCAATGCAATGGGATATATTTATGTACCGCCGGTGGCTTCCTGGCACCCACCCATGCTGTGGGTCCACACGGAGTTGTAACTGCATGTGTCCACTTCTAAAGAACCCCAGTCTGACTGGGGCATGCAGTGTGGGCCGAAGCCCACCTGCATTTAATCGGACGTTACCTCAGCTGTGATGGGCACTGCAATGGGATACATTTATGTACAGTCGGTGGGTTCCAGGGAGCCACCCATGCTGTGGGTGCACACGGAATTCCCATTGCGGAGTTGTACCTGCCTGTGACTATTTATAAAAAAACGCGGTCTGACTGGGGTATGCAGACACCTTGACAGAATGAATAGTGTGTGGCCCATAGGTTCCCCATTGCTATGCCGACGTTTGCAGCTCCTGATGGCGGTGGCACAGGATTATATTTCTCATTGCTTCTGTACAGCATTGTGGGCTATCGCCCCGCCCCTTTTAAAGAGGGTCGCTGCCTAGCCGTGCCAACCCTCTGCAGTGTGTGCCTGCGGTTCCTCCTCATGGCAGACGCACTTATAAATAGACATGAGGGTGGTGTGGCATGAGTGCAGCTGAAGGATGCGCAGGGACACTTTGGTGTGCGCTGTGGACACTGGGTCGTGCAGGGGGGGGTTGGGCAGCCTGTAACCCAGGAGAAGTGGCAGCGGAGTGTCATGCAGGCAGTGATTGTGCTTTGTTGGAGGTAGTGTGGTGCTTAGCTAAGGTATGCATTGCTAATGAGGGCTTTTCAGAAGTAAAAGTTGTTGGGAGGGGGGGCCCACTCTTGCCGCTATTGTGGCTTAATAGTGGGACCTGGGAACTTGAGATGCAGCCCAACATGTAGCCCCTCGCCTGCCCTATCCGTTGCTGTGTCGTTCCCATCACTTTCTTGAATTGCCCATCGGCGATATACAAAAATGCTCGGGTCGCCCATTGACTTCAATGGGGTTCGTTACTCGAAACGAACCCTCGAGCATCGCGATCATTTCGTCCCGAGTAACGAGCAGCCGAGCATTTTGGTGCTCGCTCATCTCTAATGGTTACACATTCTGTCAGTAAGCTAGGTTTCTAACGGTCCACATATGACGAGGCGATGGAGTGTGAAGATTACCTTAAAGGAGTTGTACCAGGATCCCCTATCTCACCACTAAGTCCCCAACTATCTCTTACTAGAATGTTCCCAGTCCTCAACCACATTGTCACACTTTCTTCAGTACAGAAGCGACTTTCCTAGAAGTCATACAGCTGATGCACCTCAAGTAACGGAATCTATGGTCATAACGTTTGGGTCTTCCTGCATCTGTTTTATGAATAAAAGGAATAGGTTTCTGTCAACTGTGACAACTTTATATTACTTGTGATGCAGTGGTGTTATGAGGTTGTACCAGAGCTGTCCTTAAAGGGGTTTTCCAGGACTGAAAAGAAAAAAAAAAATCTACAGACATGGAATATTGTAAAATAAAGAAATAAGGTTTACTCGCCTCCTTAAATGGCCCTCAGTCCAATAAAGCAGCCTTGGTCACTGCCACCCTGAACCCAGAAGCGGATAGTGGATGCAAGCCATTCACTGTACATATGACCATTCAGCTAATAACAGGCTTCAACAGCTAGATACTGTTTGTGTACAGCGGAGACAACAATGGAACACACCTTTTCATTACTGGATGAGCCAGAGAGGTGAAGCGAGCCTGTTTTTGGTGTAGCAAGGAGGCTAGAGATTAAAGGTGGGTGCTGCCAGCCCAGAAGTATGCCTCACCATAAGGCTTGTGAACCTCCTACTCTTCTGGCACATACCAGAGCTCCTGTTAGCTCCATTGCCATGCACCCCAGCACTACTGAGGAAGAGACTTGTTGCCTCGAAACGCATCCATCATGTGCTGGCATTACTTTCAATAAAAGAGAAGTTAGTTATGTGTCTGACTCTGCTCATATTCGGGAAGGTTGCGCCAGACCCCAAGTTTTTTTCAGCACGTACTGTTCATGGCATTATGATCACTGAAGTCTGGGGTTGGCTGAGCTTCTTCCAGGTTCAGAGCAGAGAGGACCAGTGCTCCTGTGCTGGACAGGGTTCATGGAAGGAGGTGGGTATGACTTATTTCTTTACTTTTACAACATTCCGTGGCCATAGAATTTTTCTTTCAGTCCTGGAAAACCCTTTTAATGCTACTGCTGAAAAATACTTTTATGTAGTGAAAAAAAGTAATTTTTAAAGGGTCTGCCTTCTCACAGACACTAGTAATTCATTTGCTAGGATATTCCATCAATAGTCAATCAGCCATGTATCTGAGACTAGAGGAAGTGGCACACCACTTTTATAGCTTTTGCTCCAACTATCAGTAGGGGTCAGTATGACCCCCCCCACCGATTGGCGACAAACCTAGCCATATGCACCCAAGGTCTGTGGGGAGCCAATCCCTTTTAAAAGTGAAAATTTAGATTCTAGCCTGCTCAGTACAGACCAGTCAGATCACACCAGAAATAATACTTATTACACTGAGGTTTAATGGTGGCATCATATTCTGGACATATGCAATGTGTACAAGAGCTAGTACTGCAAGGAACAGATATTAATATCCAGAGAGATGCTGGTGCTACTGCTTTGTTCTTCGCTGCCCAACAAGGTCACAATGATATTGTGAATTTCCTTTTTGAATTTGGCGCATCTACAGAATTTATTACTAGGGATGGAGGCACAGCAGTCTGTCAGCATGGACAGTGATTGCCCTGTTGTTGAAACCCTGTTAAAAACGGAGCCAACATCCATGGCCAACTTTGTGATGGAGCAACTCTACTCTTTCTTGCAGCCCAGGGAGGCTTTGTGGATGTAGTTCGATTATTGCTGACGTTTGGAGCAAAGGCAAATCAACCACAACAGGACGGAACGATGGAGCTATGGATAGCAGCACAGCTGAGATACAGTGAGGTAGCGAGAGTCCTTCTGCTGCGAGGAGCCAATCGGGATGCTGCATGGACTGATGGCACCACTGCTCTGTTCAGAGCTGCATCTAAAGGCTTCAATGGCGTGATAGAAGAGCTGCTCAAGTTTTCTCCCACGCTTGGTGTTTTAAAGAGTGGATCTACAGCCCTCCATGCTGCATTTCTGGGTGGGAACCTTAAATCTTTTCTCTTCTTTTAGAAGCCGGAGCCAGCCCTACAATTAGAAATAAAGCCAATGAACGACCAGCAGGTCTCACCAAAAATGAGCGAATATTATGTGTCCTAAAAACAGCAGAAGCAATCAGGAGTTTCTTGCCTTAAGATTGTAAATACGGAGCCATGCATACTTAATATATGTGCCAGCATGTTAGGTAGTCCCAGGCGGAGAAGATATCAGGGAGAAAAATTAAGCCGTTTGAGACGTTCAGTTCACAACACTTAGTTACCTATTAAGCTGCATTCATTTACAGCAATAACTTCACATCTTTTAAAATAGTTTTGTTCAGTTTAAACTTTTTCAAAGTATTTTTTTATGTTAATAGACAACCAACAAATGTTAAATTTAGGAAATTTCACATCCAGACTGCTGTTATAGTGGAGATCGAGACTATCCAACCAGACTATTGTTATGGGGGTGGCCGAGACAATACATCCAGACTGCTGTTTTAGAGGGTTGTCCAGACTACACAACCAGACTATTGCTTTAAGGGGTGGTCCAGACTACACAACCAGACTGTTCTAGGGTGTGGTTTAGACTGCAGTTATAAGTGGAAGTTCAAACTACACAACCAGACTATTGTTGTAAGGTTTTATCCAGATTGTACAACAGACTGCTGTAGTAAGGGGTGGTCCAGACTGCACAACCAGACTGCTGTTATAAGTGGAGGTTCAAACTATACAACCAGACTGTTGCTACTGTGGATGGTTCAGAGTGCACGTTCAGATTTAGGTTTTAGGTTGAGGTCCAGTCTATACAACCAGACTGCTATAGGTGTACGTCCAGACTGCTGTTATAAGCACAAGTTCAGACTACACAACCAAACTGTTATAGGGGTTGGTGCAGACTATGCAGCCAGATTGCTATTATAAATGGAAGTTCAGACTACATAACCAGACTGTTATAGGAGGTGGTGCAGACTATACAGCCAGACTGCTATCATAATGGGTTGTCTAGACTATACAGCCAGATTATTGTCATATGGGGTGGACCAAACTACGCCTCCAGACTGATGTTAGAGGGGGTGGTCCAGACTACACAGATTGCTGTTGGAGGGAGAGGTCCAGACTATAGATCCAGATTGCGGTTATAGGGGGTTGTCCAGACTACATACCGTAGCTTGATTGCTATTAGATAAAGATGTTGAGGCTACACATCCAGACTGCTTTTATACAGATCAATATAACACATTTCTGGTAGATTATTACCATTTTTAATAGATTATCATAAACACAATGACCGTGTAACATATAATAATCCAATAACCTTATGATATCAACTTTTCAGTATATAATTTTGGTGCTGATGCATATGCGCTTTACTGTTAGGGCTTAGTCACATGGGCGTTTTTTTGTGCGCAAAACTGATGCGCACAAAAAAAATTAAAAATCGCATGACCGAAGCCAGCGTCACAGCTGAAAAAAACCGCGTTTATCAGCCCAAAGGGCTCGGTCACACGGGCGCTGCCCGCTATCCTCTGCCACAGCTGTGACAGAGGAGAACGATGTTCGCCCATTGGCAATACAGCCGGCTCCATTGAAAGCAATGGGCTGCCGGCAAGTGCTGTATTATTTTCAAGAAAGGGCTTCAAATATAAGCCCTTCCCTGAAAACCATTCAAAAATATATACACTCACCTTTTTGCAGCTGCCGGTGATCAGCCGCGTCCAGCCAGCTTTTCTCTTGAACTGCTTTCTGTAGTATTCAGCAGGCGGTGATTTGAAGCCCTTCCTCGAAAATTAATACAGCGCTTGCGCGCAGCCCATTGCTTTCAATGGAGCTGGCTGTATTGCCAGCTCTATTGAATTCAATGGGAGAACATCGTTCTTCTCTGCCACAGCTGTTAGAGAACGCATATACAAGAACAACAATTTGCACAGAACGCAGTTACATGCGTTCTGCGAATCGTTGTGTCATATAATTTTCGGCACATTTGCATAAAAAACAGCCATGTGACCGATCCCATTGCAAAGCATTGGGTATATATATTTGCAGATCTCAAGCGCATCTGCAAATCGGGCAAAAAAACGCCCGTGTGACTGAGCCCTTAGTGTTTAGCGCACTCACAAGGACTAGGTCCACAAAAACCTGCAGACACACAGAAAATATTGAGTTAGAATCTAGGAAATACTGTAAAACTTAATAGGTGTAAATGCACTATTACTAATCACTATGTCTAGAAAACCCTGTTAACCCTAACCTGTATAATATATTGTTTAAAAAACTGCATACAGTTTTTGAATATACAGAAATAAACTGTTTACCTGGAAAAAAGCATGGAGAGTGTATATGTATTTAATATTATAGTATTGCAACTTTAAGTAAAGATACGGCACATGTAGAGAATGCTCAGAAGTCACTACAACACTATGTAAACAGGTCAATAAAGTAACCTTTTTCTTCATCGATCCCCATACAGCAGTTTACTGCAAGGTAGTCTGATTCATTTGAGGACAAAGACGAAGCACAAGTTTAAGGTGCAGGGATGGGCAACATTTTCTACGTTGACAGGAAATGGGTGAAGCCTTACTTGAAAATATTACTCAGAAGCTTATACTTTGTAGGAAATGTCTTCTGATAGCCACGGCTATTGGTTTCCTGTTTTCAGTTCACTATTTTCCCTTGGCATTACCTAAAATGGACAGGAAGGGCATAGGATGAAGAGGTTACAGACGGACTACCTCATACATTGAGTAAAATGAATCATTGAAAAAAAAAAAGAAAATCTGGAATGAGTAGTCAACAAGCGAGGGAAATAACAAGTAAATACATTGTCTTTAGTTAGTGATGATTTCACCAGAAAAACTCTCACCATTTGGATTCAAAAAGATTATGGAGATTTATGTGCTAGTAATGGAGATATTGTATTAAGTATTCAAAACTGCATATGTCCGTTATAAATACAATGACGTTACATAGAGTGCATAAAAAAGGGCCAAACACATTCTGTGGTCTTCTTTACTTTCACCTTTTTTTCAAAAAAGTCAGCTCAATGATCACTAAAGCTTTCCATCGTTTAAAAGATTGTCTTTGCGTGTAAACGGGCCTTAACTCTCAACAGACCACATGCTGCGTTCTCAGCGAGAGATGGGAAATTACATTGTAATTTGCCGGCAGCCCTGACAAGAACAATGCAGCTGTGTACAGAGCCAGCTTGCATGCTGGACTCTGCAAACAGCTCCTGGAGGCCCATTTACATGCAAATGAAGAGGATAATGTGTTAATGGACATTAGTATCCATTAACACTTTATGCTAAATGATTGCTAAAAATGTAAATCTTTCAAACATTTGAAAAAATATCTTTGCATATAAACGGGCCTTTAGAGACCATAAAACTCAGACTTCTTTTATCTGCCAACTGATTCAAGATTTACTCTTCGGCTCATCCAATTATATATTCTTTTAAAGGGGTTGTCCCGAGGCAGCAAGTGGGTCTATACACTTCTGTATGGCCATAATAATGCACTTTGTAATATACATTGTGCATTAATTATGAGCCATACAGAAGTTATAAAAAGTTTTATACTTACCTGCTCCGTTGCTGGCGTCCTCGTCTCCATGGTGCCGACTAATTTTTGGCCTCCGATGGCCAAATTAGCCGCGCTTGCGCAGTCCGGGTCTTCAGCAGTCTTCTATGGAGCCGCTCGTGCCAGAGAGCGGCTCCGTGTAGCTCCGCCCCGTCACGTGCCGATTCCAGCCAATCAGGAGGCTGGAATCGGCAGTGGACCGCACAGAAGAGCTGCGGTCCACGAAGACAGAGGATCCCGGCGGCCATCTTCAGCGGTAAGTATTGAAGTCACCGGAGCGCGGGGATTAAGGTAAGCGCTCCGGTAAGCTTCCTTTACTTCCCTGCATCGGGGTTGTCTCGCGCCGAACGGGGGGGGGGTTGAAAAAAAAAAAAACCCGTTTCGGCGCGGGACATCTCCTTTAAATGCAAATTAATCCTATCATGTTTCTGCTATTTTGTAAATTATATATGCGTTTAAGAAATGTTGTTATTATATACTTTGTGAAGAGGACGAAGTAGCCTTAAAGGCTTGCTGTAACATTACTTCTTTTTGTCAGTCGTTGAAAGATACATCTACAAGATTATTTTGTTTCTCTTAAGCCCCTTTTACATGTGACAATTATCGTTCTGGTTGATCAGGCTCCCGCAGGGTTTTGAACAATGATTGTCCTGTGTAAAAGCATGCAGAAACTGAAAGACTGGTCAAGTATCATCTAGTTGTTAATTTTTAACCATGCTTAAAGGGGTTGTCCCGTGAAAGCAAGTGGGGGTATACACTTATGTATGGCCATATTAATGCACTTTGTAATATACATCGTGCATTAAATATGAGCCATACAGAAGTTATTCACTTACCTGTTCCGTTGCTGGCGTCCCCGTCTCCATGGTGCCGTCTAATTTCAGCGTCTAATCTCCCGATTAGACGCGCTTGCGCAGTCCGGTCTTCTCCCTTCTGAATGGGGCCGCTCGTGCCAGAGAGCTGCTCCTCGTAGCTCCGCCCCGTCACGTGTGCCGATTCCAGCCAATCAGGAGGTTGGAATCGGCAATGGAACGCACAGAGCCCACGGTGCACCATGGGAGAAGACCTGCGGTCCACCGTGGGTGAAGATCCCGGCGGCCATCTTCGCAAGGTAAGTAAGAAGTCACCGGAGTGCGGGGATTCGGGTAAGTACTATGCAGTTTTTTTTAAACCCCTGCATCGGGTTTGTCTCGCGCCGAACGGGGGGGCTATTGAAAAAAAGAAAAAACCCGTTTCGGCGCGGGACAACCCCTTTAAAATCCCAATCGACCATTGTTCAGTGTAAACAGTAGCTGGTCAGTACTAAATGCCTGCTGCTTACAGTGAATAGAGAGGGGCAGGAAGGGGGGGGGGGGAGAGCGGGGAGAGAACTCTCCTCTCTAGTCCGACCTCCCTGGTGGACACTCTGTCAGTGATACTCGCTCCTGTGCAGCAGCATGAGAGAGAGTATAAACGGGGACGAACGTCGGGCTTAGTTTGCCCGATACTCATGTGTAAAAGGGCCTTTACTGAGAGCAATAACATTTTATTTTATTGGCTTACACCTCCCAAACATGGGAGAACTAGAGGATGCATTTTTTTGGGTAACAATTAATTGAACAAACTGCCTTAAAACATAGCAGGGAAAATGAGGGGAAAAAATTGCAAAAGTAATAATTACTTCAATTTTAACCCCTTAAAGGACATGGCCTATTTTGGCGTTGAGGACCAAACTATTTTTGGTATTTTTTCATCTCCATTTTTCAAAAGCCATAACTTTTTTATTTTTCCGTCGAGGCAAAATGATCGTTTTGTGCCTCAGTTTTTTAGCTTTTTTTTTTATGCTTTTTGCCATGCAGGATAAAAAGCGTGTTCAATTTGTCGTACGGGTCTTTACGGACACAACGATACTGAATATGTGGGATTTTTTTATGCCAATATGAGAAAAAGCATAAAAAAATAGATTATACCTAGCCGATAATCGGGTTTCCAGGAGTCTCCACGACAGCACCAATTGAGATTGCCTCCTTCTGATAGGACAGGAACATACTGAAAGGTTAAAAGCTCCCCCCCTTTCCCACTTTCCTCAGTGGATTCTAACGAATTGCCAGGGTAGGAGCTTAAATTAAATTCTTTCCCTAACTGGGATTTTTTTTGGGGGGGGGGGGGGGGGGATTATATTCTATAATTTATTTACTATGTTCTTAGGGGGGGAAAGGTACGGGTGCTGTCGTGGAGACTCCTGGAAACCCGATTATCGGGTAGGTATAATCTATGTTTCCCCCAGTCGTCTCCACGACAGCACCAATTGAGATGTACCAACTAAAGTTTATTAGGGTGGGATTGCTGCCGAGAGGACTTTGCGGCCGAAGGCCATGTCCTCGTCCTGCTGCACTTTTACCCTATAGTGTTTAATGAACGTGTGGGGTTTTTTCCAGACTGCGGCCTTGCATATCTGCTCGACCGAAGCTGAGCTATGTTCGGCCCATGAGGATGCTACTGCCCTTGTAGAATGGGCTTTAAGAGCTAAGGGGATTTCCTTCCCGAGGGCTTTATAGGACTCCACCTGGCTATGGAGTTTTTTGCCGCTTTGTTCCCTTTATTTGGGCCACTGAACTGGACGAACAGGTTGTCGTCCCATCTCCAGTGGCTTGTCGCATCTATGTAGCCTAGGACTGCTCTCCTAACGTCCAGGCAGCTTAGGGCTTTTTCTTCCTCGTTTTTAGGTTTACTAAAAAATGAGGGAATTATTATGTCTTGGGACCTATGAAAATGTGATACCACTTTTGGCATGAAGGCAGGGTCCGTTTTAAATACTAATTTGGTGTCCGAGATTTTTAGGAATGGGTGGCGAATGGACAAAGCCTGAAGCTCGCTAACCCGCCTTGCGGATGTGATGGCTACTAGGAAAGCGGTCTTTATCGTCAGCATTTTTATCAGTAGTGCTTCGATCGGCTCGAATGGTTCCGCTGTCATGGCCCTTAGGGCCCAATTAAGGTTCCAGTCTGGAACAAGGTTTATGGGTCTAGGTCGTAATCTAGCTGCTGCTGTTAGGAACCTGTTGACCCATCTATTGTCCACGAACTTTGTGTTGCATATGGCGCTAAGGGCTGCGACCTGGACCTTCAGGGTACTTGGAGAGAGGCCCATCTGTAGGCCCTCCTGCAAGTATTCTAAGATCAAAGGGATGTCCGGGATAGAATCCCCAGAATCCCTTTCCTGTCTCCATGAGGAAAACCTTCTCCAAACCTTCTGGTAGATAAGGTGGGTCGTCTTTTTTCTGCTGGACATTAACGTTTCTACCACTCTCTCTGAGAATCCCTTCCCCCTTAGTGAGGATTCCTCAAGAGCCATGCTGTTAAGTGGAGTCTGTCTAAGCCCGGGTGGTTCAGTGGCCCCTGTGATAGCAGATCTGTCCAGGTAGGAAAGGTGACTGGGTCCTGGACGCTCAACGTTGTCAGAAGACCGAACCAACTTCTCTTGGGCCAGAAGGGGGTCACCAGGATTAGCGTGCATACCTGGGTTCTGAAATGTTGTAAGACTCTGGCGATCAGCGGTATCGGAGGAAAAGCGTATGCCAGCCCCTCCCCCCAGTCCTGGCCTAGGGCGTCTATTGCTGTAGGACGATCTCCTGGCCGGAGGGAGAAGAAATTGCCTACTTTGGCGTTCTCCCTGGTTGCAAACAGGTCCAATTGTGGGGTCCCCCACCGGTTGGTCAGGGTTCTGAATGCTTCCAGGGAGAGAGACCATTCTCCTGGGTCTATTTGCCTCCTGTTGAGAAAATCGGCTTTTTGGTTTAGCGTCCCCTTTAAGTGTGTTGCCGTGATTGAAAGGATCCGGCCCTCTGCCCAGTGGAAAATTTTCTGCGAAATGTTTTGCAGGGCAGGAGACCTTGTGCCCCCCGGGTGCCGAATATGGGCGGCCGTGGTGGTATTGTCCGACAGTATCTTTATATGCTGGTTCCGTAGCGAGTTTCCTAACTGCTGTAGGACCCGCCATACGGCCTGTAGCTCTCTGTAATTGGAGGATTGTTCCTTTATCCTTTGAGACCACGGGCCCTGAAAGAACTGGTTCCCCACATGTGCTCCCCATCCCCAGGCGCTTGCGTCCGTTGTGATGTGCGTGGCTGGGTTTTGTAGCCAATGAACCCCTTTCTGCAGGTTCGCTGGGGATGTCCACCAACGCAGGGATGTTTTCAGTGTTTGGGATATACATTTTTGTCCCTAGCGAGAACTGCTTTTTGTCCCACGTGGATAGGACTGAGGCCTGCAGAGCTCTGGTGTGAGCCTGGGCCCATGCTACTCCGGGAATGCATGACGTCAGGCTTCCCAGAAGAAACATGGCTTCCCGAATTGTGCATGATCTTCTCTGTAGGAAGGATTTGACCAGCCTTTGGATTTTTTGTATTTTTTCCTCGGGCAGGCAGCAGCATTGTAATTCTGAGTTGAGCGTTATGCCCAAAAACGTCTTCTTCCTGTCGGGGTCTAAGCTGGACTTTTCCCAGTTTATGATCCATCCTAGAGACTGAAGGAGTTCTAGCACTATCTCTAGGTGTTTCGTTAGTAGTTTCCTGGACTCTGCTATTATCAAAATATCGTCCAGGTAGGGTATTATTAGGATCGACTTTTTCCTCAGGTAGGCGGCTACCTCTGCCATAATTTTGGTAAAAAATTCTGGGTGCTGAGGAGATCCCGAAAGGCAGGCATCTGAATTGGTGGTGCTCTATTCCTTTGCCCATATCCACTGCGAACCTTAGGTATCTTTGGGACCCCTCATGGATCGGTACGTGGAAATAAGTGTCCTTCAGATCGATGGATGCCATGTAGGCCTCTTTGGGAATCAACTTTATCGTTGAGATGGACTCCATTTTGAATTTTCTGTACTTGATGCAGGTGTTCAGAGGTTTAAGATTCACTATCATCCACTGTTTCCCGCAGGGTTTTCTTACTAGGAAGAGCCTGGAATAATGGCCCTGGGTTTCCTCGTTTCGCGGTACGGGGGATATTGCGTTTAGCTGTTGCAGGTCCCGAACGCTTTGCCTTAGTAAGTGTAACTGCTGCCCTGAGCCTCCCGTGATAACGAATTTCGTTCTGGGGAGGGACACCAGTTCTATCCGGTATCCCTGCTGTAAGATCTTTGGGATCCATGGGCCTTCGCAAATTGTGGCCCATTGATCCACAAAGTTCCCCAGCCTTGCCCCTACAGAGCTGGCGTCAGGGTCTCTGCTTGGGCTCCCCCTGGTGGGGATTAAAGAGGATATTTCTTCCTCTGCCCCCCTTGGGGTAACTCCAGTGGCCTGTCTTGCCCTTGCCTCAGTAGGCCTCGGGCTGTTGCACTGGGGTTTGGAAGAAGGTCTTCCCTCTCTGCGGCTTTTCTTCCGGGAATCCCCTCTTTTTGTCGGCCGCCTTCTCAAGGATCTTGTCTAGGTCTGGTCCGAACAAAAACTGACCATAGAACGGGAGGGCGCATAGCTTATTTTTAGAGGCTAGGTCGCCTGATCACGATTTCAGCCATAACACTCTTCTGGCTGAGTTAGACCGGGCTGTAGCTTTTGCCGAGAGTTTAACCATTTCGGCCGCGGCATCCGCTAGGAAATTTGTTGCCATACGCAGGATAGGAAGAGAATTTACGATCTGTTCCCTTGGCGTCTTATTGGTTAGGTATAGCTCCAGCTGTTCTAGCCATACCCCCAGAGTGCGCGCCACGCAAGTGGCTGCGATCCCTGGCCTAAGTATGTTTGCCACTGCCTCCCATGATTTTTTTAGAAGGCCTTCAGCTTTGCGATCCATAGGATCTTTTAACTGTGCGGCGTCCTCAAAGGGCAGGCTCGTCCTCCTAGCTACTTTGGCCACTGGGACGTCTACCTTGGGTACCTCCTCCCAGTTTGCGCAAACTTCCTCCTCGAATGGGTACCTTCTTTTTACACCTCTAGCAGAGAAGGAACCTGCGTCTGGCTTCTTCCACTCCTTTTGGATAATTTTAATGATATTTTTGTGGACAGGGAAGGTATGTTTACGCCTCTCCCCTAGTCCCCCAAATATCTCATCTTGTAAGGTACGTGGTTCTCTGGGCTCTTCCATTTTTAGTGTAGCCCTGACTGACTTAATCAATTCCGTTAAGTCGTCCTGATGGAATAGGTATCTTTTGTAGTCCTCATCGTCTGAGGACTCCTCAGCCGCCTGTTCCTCTTGCTCCGATCCGATAGAACTCTCGGAGTCGGAAGGCTTGTCGGGAACATACGCCTTTTTCTGGCATTTCGCTGGCGGTGCCAGCTGTGACGTTAGGGCTGATCGAACCTCCTCTTTCACCAGCTTCCTAACGTCCTCCATGAATCCCCCTGATTCCTCTTTGACTAGCCTAGCTACGCACGCCTTGCATAGAGGCCTCTGGTACGTAGCTGGCAGTCTCGTCCCGCACTCCACGCATTTTTTTAATTTTGTTCTGGGGGGGATGTCTTTTTTATCCCCCTGACAAAAAAGGGAAAGTATTTTTTGCGGGTAAATATGCAATTTTTCCATATACAATACATTGGATTTTGCATTTATATTTTTTGCTGCACTGGCTACTTACGGCCGCTGAGGCTGAGGTTTCAGCTGTCTCTGGGGCTGGAGCACTCATTTCTGTACCGGTGCTGCAGACACCCTGCGACCTGTAGTGCTGGTCCACCTTCTGGCTTCTCTTAGGCTCCTTTATTTAAAATTTTCACGCTCCTGCGCTAAGCCCCGCCCCCTCCGTGTGCTTCCTGATGCGGGCGCGATGACATCGCGCTGGACACGTGACGCGACGCCCTGCTCCCCGCCGTCAAGGGGCTTCCTGGAGCGCCGCGCTGTAACTCTGCAGGGAGGAGGAGGGGGACTGAGGCTCCCGCTTTGTACCCCCCATGGGCCGCCGCGGGAGGAACCTGGCCCGGGGGCTACCACCCCATGTGGCGTCCCGGGAGTCGTCTGGCTGGGAAGGGAGGACAGGCTGACCCACTGCCCTCCGATCCGCCCGTGAGTATGCTTTGGCTGGCTTCTCCACAAGCCCCTCTCAGAGATCCTGCCTCCTGGCAGGACAGGAAGACACTGAGGAAAGTGGGGAAGGGGGGGAGCTTTTAAACCTCTCAGTATGTTCCTGTTCTATCAGGAGGAGGCAATCTCAATTGGTGCGGTCGTGGAGACGACTGGGGAAAAGTTTTTTTTTTAAAACATTTTTGTTACATTTTTATTTTTTGTGGCCTGTTGGAAACAATGGGAGTGTTATATCGCGATTAGTACGGTGCTGAAAACACCGTGCTAATAGCGGTAAAAAGCGCCTGTGTGAGGTAGGCCTAAGACATCATTAATAACCCTTCTATGATTCTATCAACCCAAACTAAGTCACTTGTCACATCCTGAACACCCAAAACCATACAAATTCTACATCAGCAATGTATCAATACCGTATATAGGCATTAATGTATATATTTAGATGTTTTCTTTTTATATTTCTAAACATTCTTTTTCTGATACTTCCCTTAATTACTTCCATAAAAATTCTCTTCAGCTAAAACTGCATATCTTGTCAGCTTGTAATATTTACATAGAAACCAAGTTATGTGTACATTGTTTGATTTGTATCAGAGTAGTAAAAAAAGATGACATTCAAATATCCTGCCAGTTTCCACCTTGGCCCAATAACAGACACAAACTGATTTGTGACAACTGATAAATGATTCATGGCGAGGGTGATCAGTTTATCATTCCCCACAGCCCAATATTTACACTACTTATTGTTCGCAAAGAGGGTGAAATCTGATGAGAAATATGAAATTCATAGAAATACCAAAATCTACACTCTTTAACCCCTTAAGGACATGGCCTATTTTGGCGTTGAGGACCAAACGATTTTTGGTATTTTTCATCTCCATTTTTCAACAGCCATAACTTTTTTATTTTTCCAACGATGCGGCCGTATAAGGGCTTGTTTTTTGTGTGGCGAACTGTAGTTTTTTGGGTACATAGACTACATTGTAAAACTTTTATAATTTTTTTTATGATCGTAGGGAGAGAAAACACATCAATTCTGCCATAGAATTGGGTTTTTTTTAGAGCGTTAATTATGCAGCATAAATGACAGACTACATTTTTCCCTGTGGGTCGGTACGGTTACAACGATACCAAAATTCTTATTTTTTTTTAAAGTTTTTTCACAATAAAAACCCTTATTTTTAAAAATTATTTTTTTCTAAACTCGCTGCATTCAAAGTCCTGTAACTTTTTTATTTTTCCATGGACGGAGCTCTCTAAGGGCTTATTTTTTGCGAGATGAGCTGTAGTTTGTATTCCTACCATTTTGGGGTACATACTTTTTTAAATCACTTTTATTGCATTTTTTGGGAGGCAAAATGCTAAAAATTAGCATTTTGCCTCAGTTTTTAAACGTTTTTTTAAACGCTTTTTGCCGTGCAGGATAAAAGGTGTGTTCAATTTATTGTATGCGTCTTTACAGACGCGTCGATACCAAATATGTGGGATTTTTTATGCTAATATAAGAAAAAGCATTAAAAAAGGGGTTTTTTAACTTTTTTTTAACTTTTTTTATTTTTGTACCTTATTTTGCTCTTATTTTTACACAATATGTGTCCCTCTGAGGGACTTACACAGCAGGACTGCAGATCGCTATGATAAGGCATGGCAGGACTTCTCTCCTGCCATGCCTTATCGCTTACTATAGCGATCCCAGGCTATGGCAATACAGGATGTCGGTATCTGGCGTCCTGTTGCCATAGCAACCAGCCGGGCTCTCACGATAACATCGCGAGAGCTGGCTGAAAACACAGAGGAAGCGCGCTCCCTCTGTGAACCCTTTCCGGCCGCGATCTACTAGATCGCGGCAGGGAAAGGGTTAACGGCGTGTGGGCGCATCTCCGATGCCCCCCGCTGTCGCAGTGGGAGGCCGGCTACTAGTGACAGCCGGCACCCGCTGCGGGATAGCGCGAGATCTGCTATGAACTCGCGTTATCCCTATGACGTAAGGGTACGTCATTTTGCGGGAAGTACCCCGCTCCCATGACGTACCCTTACATCATGGGGAGGAAAAGGGTTAAAGCACACAGACGGAAAACTGGGGCTGCTACTAATTCTGAGGTCATAGTGGGTAATAAAAAGGGGATGGCCACATGTATAGTGCACACTCTCCAATGGACAGAGTTAGTGTTCATGCATATAGTTGTATTGTGAGACCCTTCTGCATTAAAAGTGATGCAATGTGAAACATACACTTCATAAGGCGATAACATACTTTCGCAATATAATGTTATAGCTTGTTTTACAAGGCTGCAGAGATATTGCTTTACCTGTGGTCTCCCCCAGCTTAGTTCTCTATTAGTATCCAATGGTTACGACCTGTACGCTCCGCTATTTTATTGGTCAGACATGCCATTAAATTCTATAGTGACAACACAGTTTGTATAGTTGTCAATGTGCACTTGTCAGTAACTGACAATGGGGCGTTGTGGGACATGTCTTTGTTGCACTCTCTGGCACCCATTTTAAACTACAATGTGGAAATCTGAAGCCAGCTGGAAAGCTGCGGTGGTGCAAGGTCAGGAAAAAAGGTACTGGAGTTCAGTCTGATGATTTAAATTGACATTTAGAATAATGACAGGAAGTGGAAATGTTAGGGAAATTTTGAAAATTTTGCCCAGTCTCCGGAATACCCCTTTAAAGGGAACCTGACATCAATTCTAAGCCATAGCTGTAGCTGGGTTTTCCTGCACACGGGGCAAGGATACAGTTGCCCCCCACCCAGACCAGTTAAATTAATAACACGTATTTTTTTTAATTTATTTTCCTACATTGTGGAATCGGGATCTGGACATCTGAGGGTAACGTCCTACACTATGGCTTCTGGGCAGTTGTGTTGCAGCTGACAAATGTGCTGAACAGCATGTAGGCATGGTTTGTAAACGGATTTAATTGATTGCGCAATTTTTCAAGTAAATCTGCTGAAAAAAATTGTGCAGCTATTTTATAATCAACTTGAAACCACATCAAACAGTATCTCAGCATGGTTCTCTGATGTATTGTTGGCATGCCGCGTTTTAAATACTCGCCTAGCAGGTGCCGTCCGGGTCTCTCCCGCTGTTCTCCAGCGCTGCTGCAGGTTTCCCGTGCACTTGTCAGTGCCCACAGACCATCTATTGCTGGTGACAGCATTTGGGAACCACGCCTCCAGCAAGAGATTGCTCTGATTAGTTATTACTCGCTAGCTCATCCAATCAGAGCCGGCGCTCGATGCACCAATCACAGCCATTCATTGAATGGTTTTGATTGGTGCATCGAGCTCTGGCTCTGATTGCCTGAGCCAGCCAGCAAGAACCAAATCAGAGTAATCTCAAACCCAGGGGGGTTCTCCAACCCAGTTACTGGCAACATGCTCTATCTGCATTGACCAGTGCACGGGAAGCCTGCAGCAGCGCTGGAGAGTAGGGGGAGAGACCCGGACAGCACCTGCTAGGTGAGTATTTTATTTTTTTCTCACATAGTGTAGCTAGGGTGTTTAGCGCTGCTAAAAAACGCTGTACCAAGTTGTGCCGTGTTTTCGGCAGTACTGAAAATGCTTCTCATGCATCTCAATGGGGGTGACACACAGCTAAAAACGCCCCAAAATAGAACATGCATCGCTTGAGAATCACAGCACTGTACGAGCGGATGTGTGAGCGGTCCTATTGAAAACAATGGGAGTGTTGTACCACGCCAAACACAGTAAAAAGCACCTGTATGAGGGGGCCTCACATTAAAAATAATGAGAGATTTTAGATGCGGATTTACTGTGGAATTGGCACAGATTTCACATCAAATCCACAGTGAATAATGCCATGTGAACATGGTCTTAAGTGACCCATTTGCACAGCACTAGGAGCCAGGGGTATTACTAGGGTCTTAAGAAATCAGGGGCACAAGCCACAAGACTTATGTTTCCCCTCCTTCTCGAACAGAGTAATCCCTCTTTGTGCCCACGCATAGCGATAGTGCTTTCCTGTTTGCCCTCCACAGTGATAGTGTTTTGTTATGTGCCCCCACACATTAATCCTGTCCTCCTACGTGTCCCTTCCACAGTGATCCTGTCCTCCTACATGCCCCACACAGTGATCCTGTCCTCCTACGTGTCCCTTCCACAGTGATCCTGTCCTCCTACGTGTCCCTTCCACAGTGATCCTGTCCTCCTACGTGCCCCCACACAGTGATCCTGTCCTCCTACGTGCCCCCACACAGTGATCCTGTCCTCCTACGTGCCCCCACACAGTGATCCTGTCCTCCTACGTGCCCCCACACAGTGATCCTGTCCTCCTACGTGCCCCCACACAGTGATCCTGTCCTCCTACGTGCCCCCACACAGTGATCCTGTCCTCCTACGTGCCCCCACACAGTGATCCTGTCCTCCTACGTGCCCCCACAGTGATCCTGTCCTCCTACGTGCCCCCACACAGTGATCCTGTCCTCCTACGTGCCCCCACACAGTGATCCTGTCCTCCTACGTGCCCCCACACAGTGATCCTGTCCTCCTACGTGCCCCCCCACAGTGATCCTGTCCTCCTACGTGCCCCCCCACAGTGATCCTGTCCTCCTACGTGCCCCCCCACAGTGATCCTGTCCTCCTACGTGCCCCCACACAGTGATCCTGTCCTCCTACGTGCCCCCACACAGTGATCCTGTCCTCCTACGTGCCCCCACAGTGATCCTGTCCTCCTACGTGCCCCCACACAGTGATCCTGTCCTCCTACGTGCCCCCACACAGTGATGCTGTCCTCCTACGTGCCCCCACACAGTGATGCTGTCCTCCTACGTGCCCCCACACAGTGATCCTGTCCTCTTACGTGCCCCCACACAGTGATCCTGTCCTCTTACGTGCCCCCACACAGTGATCCTGTCCTCTTACGTGCCCCCACACAGTGATCCTGTCCTCTTACGTGCCCCCACACAGTGATCCTGTCCTCTTACGTGCCCCCACACAGTGATCCTGTCCTCTTACGTGCCCCCACACAGTGATCCTGTCCTCTTACGTGCCCCCACACAGTGATCCTGTTCTCTTACGTGCCCCCACACAGTGATCCTGTCCTCTTACGTGATCCTGTCCTCTTACGTGCCCCCACACAGTGATCCTGTCCTCTTACGTGCCCCCACACAGTGATCCTGTCCTCCTATGTGTCCCCCACCACAGTGACCGTGTCCTCCTATGTGTCCCCCACCACAGTGACCGTGTCCTCCTATGTGTCCCTTCCACAGTGACCGTGTCCTCCTATGTGTCCCTTCCACAGTGACCGTGTCCTCCTATGTGTCCCCCCCACAGTGACCGTGTCCTCCTATGTGTCCCCCCAACAGTGACCGTGTCCTCCTATGTGTCCCTTCCACAGTGACCGTGTCCTCCTATGTGTCCCTTCCACAGTGACCGTGTCCTCCTATGTGTCCCTTCCACAGTGACCGTGTCCTCCTATGTGTCCCTTCCACAGTGACCGTGTCCTCCTATGTGTCCCTTCCACAGTGACCGTGTCCTCCTATGTGTCCCTTCCACAGTGACGGAGTCCTCCTATGTGTCCCTTCCACAGTGACGGAGTCCTCCTATGTGTCCCTTTCACAGTGACGGAGTCCTCCTATGTGTCCCTTTCACAGTGACAGTGTCCTCCTATGTGTCCCTTCCACAGTGACAGTGTCCTCCTATGTGTCCCTTCCACAGTGACCGTGTCCTCCTATGTGTCCCTTCCACAGTGACCGTGTCCTCCTATGTGTCCCTTCCACAGTGACCGTGTCCTCCTATGTGTCCCTTCCACAGTGACCGTGTCCTCCTATGTGTCCCTTCCACAGTGACCGTGTCCTCCTATGTGTCCCTTCCACAGTGACCGTGTCCTCCTATGTGTCCCTTCCACAGTGACAGTGTCCTCCTATGTGCCCCCACAGTGTTAGATCTCTCTTACCTTCATGAGAACATCTTTATTCCCTGTCCTGCAGAAAAGACTGCTTCGAACCTCCCTCAATAGCACAGCTTGGAGTCTGGCTTTTCCTCCTTCTGTGACTGATCGCAAGCTCATGGCATCATCAAGGGTCTTTAACAAAGCCCATTTATTTACAGCTGAAAAACTCCACTGCATATTCTACTAATGGTGCAGATTTTGAAATCTGCAGCATGTTCAATTTGGCACAGAAATGCAGCGGATTTTCATCATGGAATCTATTCATTGCAATGTAGTGAGTAAATTTCATAATGAAAAATTGCATCAAAACCTGCACGGGGATTTTGATACAGATTTTTTTGCACTATGTGTGAACACATACCCTTAAGCTACTACTGAAGACTTTCATAGTAAGGCATATTTGAAATAAAGTTCATGGCTTAGACAAGTTGCTTCATCAGTATGAAAGTCTGATTTGGACATTCTGGGTAACGGATGTTAAATTTGAGGGTGTTGTGTGCAGGTATTCATTACTACAGGTGGCACATCCATGTAAGCAAGCACTATAGGATAAGGCTGCGTTCACATACATCGGTTGGGTCCAGCCAGTGTTTTCATGCTGTAGCTGGATACAACTGATGCCAGTTTGGTGAATTATTTACTCTGGTGTCCATGAAGTTCTGGCGTCACAACTGAGGTGTTAGATTTCTTCAAATGTCCCATAGAAAACGATGGGATCACTTCTACCATCAATTTCCATTTGCCTATAATGCTGGAGGGCCAGACATATGGGAACCCAACTTAGGCATTAAAGGTTCCACATTTCTCAGAGTTTATATATGTCACATCATGAAAAAAGTTAAATTCATAGGTGAACATCCAGACCTCTCCATAGCCCTCAGCACAACAACCTTACAGCCCCGACGTACTTTAGAAGCTATTTAGTTTTCAGTAGTTTATAGAAGAACTAAATGCTGAAGTGTCAATGGCACTGTTGTATCTATGTGTTCTTCCTGTATGATACACATCGCAACATTGTATCCTACACCTAGCAACATCAACTCTAATGCTTCTCATATTTACAGTAAGACAATGTTTTACCAAATTCTTCCATAAAAAGACTGGCTGTAGTAAAACATTCTAAAGACTTTTTTTAGAATAACTGAGAATGTCTAAGTAACTTCAGTGGAAAAAAAATTATATTAATATACAAATACAGTTGCAAGAAAAAGTAAGTGAACCCTTTGACATTTTCTGGATTTCTGCACTAATTACTAATAAAATGTGGTATGGTTGTTATCCAAGTCACAATTATAGACACAGTTTTACATCCCCCCCCCCCTTTTGATTACACTTTTATTCCCAAACCAGGTATATTCCATGGGCTAGTCCCATAAGGAAGACTTCAATGATTCACGTTTCTGAAGCTAGCCTCCAGGGAGGACTTGTTTTCGCTCCGTTTCCCAATTTGAGAACTCCTCTTAGCTAGAAAAACCGTAAGTGCTGGATGACACAGATTTTAGTTGTGACAGGGGTGAGCATCTTCACATGGGCGTTCCCTAGGGTGCACAACTTTGGTAACTCATTGGATTTGTTTCTTACACATTGTAAGTAAATAAGGTATACAAACCATTAAGACTTTAAATGCAGCATAAACAGCTAAGCATAGCAATAATTGGCAGATTAGATTGGGTTTAATAGTATAAATAGACATGCAGTAAATTCAGATTCGATGATCATTTATCAGTCCTTTGCAATCACTTGCGAACATTCTCTATCTATCCACATCCAAACATCCAATCTTTAGCACTCCTGGATTGCCCATTTGCCAGAATGCTTGAGCATGACTTCCACCGAGTCATCTCTTTGTCCATCTGTCATTTAACTCATCCCAGACAAGCTGCAGCTGCAATATCATTCCTTGAACGATTAATACTAATGAAAACTTCCCAGAAGTCTTAATTTGTTAGTTTGGAATTCTGCTCATTCAGAATTCCTACTACAATGTCATTCACTGAATAACTACCTAAAGGAAACTTCCCTGAAGTATTTTAATCCTTTAGTCCAGAGCCCTAGACTCCGGTTGCAGCAATCTGACAGTTGGATAGCCCTTAAACTGAAAAAACACAAAACTAGCAGTATGAGACTGAAACCTTAGGCACAATGTACATCTATCCAGCTCAGATCAATCTCACAACCTGCTACATTCATTTGTACAGGTTATTCACGTGCACTCCTCTACAACTACAAACATGTCTAGTTATCCGACCTGGAGCGTATGCTTTATTTCTTATGACCCAGATAAAAGAGAGTCTCCCTATTCTAGCAGTCCTGTCTGTCAGGGCACACAGCATGATGAGAACAGTCACTACATTCCAGCTCAAGTCTAGTTATCTCTATATACCAGCCTATTGTCTTAGGGTGGGGAACAGCATGGCAGTTGTAGGTCATAAATTCTTTGTTCTGTCTGTCAATCTCCTAATAACAGATGGGCTGTTATAAGCACACACAAGTATACAAGAGTCCCTTACTGTCTCCACCTTAATAAAACATATACACTCAAAACAAACAAGATATTTGATTCATACATGACAGAAATCACTTAAGCAGGTTGTGAGTTTGTCATTTGAGCCATGATAGATGCTAAAACAATAGTAAAAAATTGTAACAAACAAAAGGTTATTACTTACCGTGACTAGACACCATGACTATCACAGAGATCCCAATGCCTGTACCATATCACTACTCACATAGCCGTAGGGGAGGAGATGGGCCCCATCTGCTAAGTTCTTGTACAGTGGTCCCTCAAGTTAGGGTCTTTTACAAAGACCGATTATCATGCAGAATCTTACTGAATCGTGTCAAAACGAAGATCGACCTGTAAATGGAGGAAGGTGGCCGGAAGTGATCTCCTGCCCACTCTGCCTTCATTCACTGAGCGATAATTGCTCCCATGTGGAAGTACAGGAGCAATAATTGCTGGGATGACTATTGTGTACTTAAGCGTCCAACAATCATCCCATGTAGAAGGACCCTTACAATGGCCTCAAAACTACATTCAACAGCACAGACTGATGTTCTGCAGCACATGCAGTTGATTAGTTGTTCAAGTCAGTCAGAATGGATATTTCACTAGTAAAACACCAATATTACTGCATGCCTTGACTGTCCGGTAGCACTCCTCTGCAGTATAGCGTGGCATAATATGTTCTGTACTGCCCTTTATATGTGCCAGGAGAGTGCATATCAGCTGTGGACGGCTGGTTTATTTCTCTGGTACCCGGTGTGTTCTGTATAGGACCCTGAAGCAGCTCCTATCCATCATCATATAAGGTGATTCACAGCTTCTACCAGCTCTGTTATATGTACTTGCTATAGCTGTACTCACTTTTTTCTTGTCTTTAATCCTAATTTTTCTTCTTTTGGGGTAAAAGTTGGGAACTTCAGAACCAATTACTAGTTTTCCAAAGTTATGGTTTCAAGTTATATTTTCACCTTCCACTGCTTATTGCAGAATGAATTACTATTGCAACTTGAGGGATCTTTTATTCAGTACAAAAGCATCTACTGCAAAGCCTACTGTAATAAGGGGCTGCAGCGAGCGGCTCCAGAGCTGTATAAATAAGGCTCCATGTCTCCCCTCTTTACATGCGCACACTGCAATATCTGGAGTAGGGAAACCTAAAACTAGAATGACATATACAGTAGTGCCTTGGCATATGAGTGTAATCCGTTCTGAGATGGAGCTCTTAACTCAAAACACTCGTATGTCAAATCACTTTTCTCCATTGAAATGAATTGAAACGCCATTAATATAAGTACACTACATTGAAAAAAAAAAAACAACCCACAATACTCACCTATTGCGAGTGTTCCTTGCAATGGTCTGCGGCGCTGCCACGTCCTCCTTCACAGCCGACAGAGCATTTCTTCCGGAAAGTGGGGCTTGAATACCCAGCCTCCAGAAACCTAATGCTCTTATTGGGTAATCTAGCGCCGCGTCAGCCAATGAGGGCTGTTGCTGGATTAATCAATCACAAGCATTCAATGATGCCATTGAATGGCTGTGATTGGCTGACGCGGGACTGGATTACCCAATCAGAGCATTAGCTTGCTGGAGGCGGGGTATTCAAGCCCCGCTTCCAGAAAGAACTGCTCTGTCGGCTTGAATGAGGACATGGCAGCCTGCAACAGCAGGCAAAATTAATATAAGACAGTGTCTTATTTTCGGGGAAACACTGTTTCATATATTAAAACGGCCGACATAAAATGAGGAACCCGTTTCCATACTTAGTGTAAAAAAAGTGAAAAAAATTGTTCTATATTTCACAGGGGAAAAAAATGCTGCAAATAATTTTGGTAGCTGAAGGCAAAAAAAAAAATAATAGGGCACCACATGGGTAAAATCCTAAAAAGTGTCAGCTCCATACGGGGTTAAAAACACCTCTTTGAATAGAAGTCATTTTTAGAAATAATTGCCGAAATGATGCACAGCAAAATCGCAAGAACTGCATAGCCACTCCAGCATGTATAGCAGCCCAATATACAGCAGTAGGGCTCTATGCGGTCTATTGCATGCTCACAGGAGGGTTTGCACTAGTGACATTACCACTAATGTAGGTTCATGGGGGCGCGTGATATTATACGTGCCCATGCCATGTCATGCATCCACAATTTCACAATCACAAGTTTTCCCTCCGTACAGTTTCTAATTAAGATATCCATACAGCCTAAAAAGGACAACAGTTTCAGGGTGTGAGCTCCATGACCACTTTGGATCACGTCACCTGCATGCCTTGGCCAACACTTGTACAATGAACGAGATCTGAAAGACAACTGGCATTGTCCCCCGTTACGTCAGGGAGATGTGATGTTGGGGAAATCCTGAATAGGATCTGAAGAGACCTGATCACGTCCCCAGGCAGCCAGGAAATTCCCATTTCATGTGTATTGTAACTAGTCCTGGAAAGTAAAATCTAAAGTAACACGACTACATGTGCACTCATTGCTCCACACGCTCATGAAACCACTCATCTGCGGAAAGGAGTGTCAAGTCTAAAGAATAAGGTGTAAAATCTTAGTAGTAGTGCTGTTATTTTCCACAAGTTTCTTACCTTAGAGAACACAACGCTGTTCTAATGAAAGCCACAACTCTCGTTATCACAGTGTTGGCACAGTATTAGGTGTGCAATCAAGTATAGTCAAATTACCTAGTCTCATTTACATGGACTGATAGCAGGTCTTGGGCCTCATGTCCACTGGACAATTCTAATTAAAAAATCCGCGTGGGTGTCCTGCATGCGTTTTCCAAGCCCATAGGGATGCATTGGACACCCGCAGGTAAGTCAATACCTGTGGATGTCCTTTTTCCCTGCCGTGTAGATCACACCTGCAGCATGCTCCATTTTCTGCGGGGCTCCCGCAGGCTTCCATAGAAGTCCACGCAAGCCGTCCGGATTCGCGGCACACCGGCAGCTGAATTTCTGTTCTCCAGCGCGGGAGAGCAGGAGTTCAAAGAAAGAATCCACTGCGCATGCGCACGGAACGCTTCCGGCGTGCCGAGCACATCCGCCGGGCCAAAGAAAGAAGATCCGTCCGTGACGGAGGGAAGATCCGCTGCGACCGGACAGGTAAGTAAATTCAATTTTTAGGCCTCATGTCCGCAGGAAAGGAGGGACCCGCTGCAGGATTCTGCAGGGAGAATCCGCTTGGGCCTGAATTTCCTAGTGGACATGAGGCCTTAATGTTCAGTTTTCCTAATCAGCCCGTCTAAGGGCACCATTACACGAGTGCGCAGTTAACATTAGTGCTCAGGTTTTCCTGACAATTGCTAGCACTTAACTAGCACTTGGGTAATAGCATTAACTGCCAGGCTGCACCTATTCTTGCAGGTGCAACCCAGCAATTATTGGGAAACTGAGTGCATGGTCCATCCTTCTGCATGCTCCCAAATCGCAGTAACCATCGTTTTCAATGGGTCCGATGGTAGCATCACACCAAGGATGCTGAAAGAAGAAAAAAAAACCCCCACAAACAATACTCACCTAGCCACTGCCGTCCTGGTTGCGGCCGCTGATCTTTGCCGCTGCTCTGGGCTTCTTCGGCACTGACAAATCTATTGCTGTAGGCCAGGTTTGAGAACCCCGCCTTCAGCAATAGATTGCTGTGATTGGGCATCGAGCCTGCGCAGAGAACCATTCACAGCCTTTCAGTGACTGCCTCAGCCAATCAGAGCTGGCCGGCTCTGATTGGCCAAGATAGTCAACGAAGGGCTGTGATTGGGCTTCGAGCCTGCGCCGAGAACCAATCACAGCAACCTATCGCTGGAGGTGGGGCTCTCAAACCTGGCCTACGGCAATAGATTTGTCACTGCAGGGGTAGCCCGAGGCAGCGGCTGCGACCCGGACGGCAGCAGCTAGGTGAGTGAGCATTGTTTTGTTTTTTTCTTGTAAGCTAGTGTGGCTAGGACTGATTTTCAGGGTAGAGCTTATTGCAAGCCTTCCCCTCGGAAATTGGGGTGCAGTCAACGCTGCGAAAAAGGCGGCACCAAGTTTTGCCACGTTTTCAGCAGCGATGCCCATTCATTTCAATGGGCGAAGCAGGGCTGAAAACACCCAAAGATAGAACATGCAACACTGTCAAAGTGCAGCGTTGAAGATGCTGCGTTTTCAGCCTTGTGTGAGCAGCCCCATTGAAATGAATGGGTGCGTTGTACAGCATTTAGCACAGCGCTGAACACGCAGCACTAAACGCTGTACCAAAATGCCTGTAAGGCCTAATTGCGTATACATTCCATACGCACCTGTAGTAAAAAAAAAAAAAAAACATATATATAGGTCTGTACCCACATAATATGCGATAAACTAGAACAAGCTGTGTTTTTTTTTTACGCCCGTAATATATGCAAGTGTGAATGGATTAAGGAAAATCAATGTACTTTAATTGACGCCATTCATATTATGTGCGCTTACAAATACGTTCGGGTGAGCCCGGCTTGGTGGCTGTTCAGTTTGTGTCCAACTTGTTGGTTTCTGCCTCGGTGTTCCATCTCAAAAAAATCTCAGACAAGACCATAGGCTTTAAAGCAACCCTCCGGTCTGTCCTGGGGAAACAGTTGCCGAACTGACTACCTATCAATGCATACATTAGTATGCATTGATAGTCCAAGACACTACATGCTGCTCTGACTGGCCCACACAGGTTGATCAAAGCAGGGGTAACGTCTTAAACTAATGATACATAGTAGTACACAGTGTGCACCAGGCAGTCAAAGAAGTTGGTGCAGCCATCTTTGTTTCTGGACGGAAAGTCACTTTAAAGGGGTTTCCCGGGGAGAATACTATTGAGTTCCCATCATCAGGATAGGTCATCAATAGTTGATTGGCTGGGGTCTGTTGCTCCAGACCCCAACTGATCAGCTGAGCGGGCGCGTGCTGTCAACGCTGCAATAACACAGAGGTCAGAGCTGAACACCCCCCCCCCCCCCCCCCGTGTCGACCTCCGTGTAGCCAACAACACTTGTAACTGCAGGCATGACTCTCACTAAAATCAACGCGAGCTGTGCCTGCAGTTACAAGCACCAGCCACTACACGGTTGTCAGTGTAGAGGCTTCCGCTATGACCGCTGTGTTATTGCAGCACCCTAGCCGATCAACTATTGATGACCTATCTCAGAAAGAAAAAGAAAAAAAACCCAGAAAGACGGAAACCCAGTCAAACAAAGGGGTCTCCATTTCAAGTATTAAAGTCTATTGTTCCATTCCATTGCCATTTTTTGGTATATAAATAAATGTGAGCTGAACCTTAGCTGCATATGTAAACCTGAGCAGAGTCCCGATACAGAACCGTGGGCACCCTGTGTGCGCCATCATATTACCAGGTTATCCTCCTCTGGGAGCAATACTCGTTATACCGCATCCTATTATGGCTCAGGGTGCATGGAGCAGTAATACATTGATGCACACGAGGCCTGAACCCCACTTGTACTTGAAGACTGAAGGATTCATTCAAAAAGTTTCAGTAACTTTTTAATGGGTGAAATAAATACTCCAAATACATGCAAGGTAAAAACTGACATAAAAACGACAATCATTTTATTATAGTGTACATTCAGGAAACACTCACTGTAACCCACCCCCAACAGTAAGTCAGCACTTGGGGAGGGAGGTGGCCTTTACCTCTCGCTGCGCTCTCTACATTCGCCATTCACACTCCATTTGCAGGATCTAAAAAGGGAGCTACATCCAGCAGCTAGAAGCCATACAAAATGTCTAAAAGTGAGGTAACCCTTTTATTCCTGCCAGTCACACACAGCAACATCCTGGTGGGAAGCATGGAAGACAACGGCCCAAAAACCGCACCCAGCACGGATTTTTGAAGCCTCGATAATGCCACTTTTGTGCCAGGACTTGTAGTAAAAGGGGACAAATGGGAAAAAAGGTGACCTAATAACCCTCTAGAATTGGAAAGGAGCGGCCAACGACCAGTATACAACTTCATAGTGGTGGAGATTATACACTGCAGTAGTGGGAGCGCAGGGTGGCCATATTGGCACAAGAACAGCTTCTACGGCCAAAGCACAAGCAAATGAAAGTGAAACTTTACATTTACCTCTCGATACAAGAGTTGTTTCCTGTACTTGTGGGGGCTTCTAAACTGTACGGTTGGTATAACAGAGCACCAATGTGCGGCAACTCTGTAACACGTATTGGGCACCATGGTGCAGCTTTAACATTTGCTCAATGGGAACTGGTCACTCTAGAACAGTGCCCTAAGGGTACGTTTACACGGGGCGGAAATGCTGCGGAATGTTGGTAGCGGACATTCCGTCACAAATTCCGCATCTAAAACACAGTCAAAATCCACACCATTGGTGCGCATTCTGGTTTGAAATCAGTTGCATACTCGCCTCCGAAGTCTTCGGCTGTCAGCGCACTTCTTCACCTGATACTCGGTGCAGGTGATGGCTCACATGCCACAGCATTTCCGCCCCATACATACCCTAAACTAAGTTATGGTGCTGCTCGGGGACGTCATGGGATGTCGTTTTTATACTCCCGTATTCCTGCGCTGTCTGCCGTGAAATCTGTGCCTGGTCTGAAAATCCGACTCTTCAGATCTCCATGCGCACACACTCCCATAGAAGCTCATGAGAGAGCACACGTACAGCACTCTGAAGAGTCCGATTTTCAGACTGCATACGGACATCAATGGCAGACAGCATAAAGGTTTATGCACATAATTGCTGGACTTGCAAAGGGCAAAAGAAACTGAAATTCTGCATGAAAATCCACATGTAAAACGTATTCATTTAGCAGATTTGGCCGTTGTGCATGTTCCACTATGTGCGAGTCCTCCCTAAACTTGTCTGATGAGTTTTCCAAAACCGTAGGGATGACAGAGGCCTAAGAGTAATACAAGCTGCCTGAGGTGACGAGGCTTAAGACCCTTTAGGATACGTTCACACACCGCAGGCTTGTTACGAGGCCGTCCTAGTTATCTGAATGGGGTTGCAGAAGTTGGTTTTCTTGGCATCAGCACAGCTCCATTCAGATAAACGGGACGGATGTCAGAAATATCTGCAACAAACCTGAATAAGAAGCGCTTTGAGCTTTGTCAGTTACATTTGCATAACTTTCTGATTACAAGCTGTGGTCTTAGGGTGCCTTCACACTTGTGATCGCCATCTCGCTGCGTTTTCTTAACACAAGTGTCAATAGGACTTTCTAATGTTAAAAACACAGTGCACAAAAATCGCAAGTTTGTGCTTTGCGATTTTTGTGCGATGCATTTTTTAACATTAGAAAGTCCTATTGACACTTGCGTTAAGAAAACGCAGCGAGATGGCGATCACAAGTGTGAAGGCACCCTTACAAAGACGGGCCGAAGTACAAGCGATTAGATCTGGCCTATGGCATATGTATTATACTCCGTCAGGAAAGGTTTCTGATACGTCCTATCAGTGTTCTCACATCAAAGTTTTATCGTTGAGATGCTGCAGAAGATTTCGCTCCTTGTGCGTGGTCCTATATGGGACCGCCATACATTCACCTAGAATATAAGAGCCATGCCTTTATCTGTCTTCTGCAAAACAGGCTCCAGAACCAAATGCTGGCATGCAGCTTGTGACTACAGCTATTGAGCTACCCCAACCCTCATCAGCAGATGCCCGGCGTTGTAGACCCCTAGATTACACTCAGTGCTCTGTTATATGACAATCAGCCTTTTACAGAAGAGAACCCCCTTTAAAGATCTCAGTTCTAGAAAGTACGCACACATCACGGCTTCACATATTTGCAGGCACTGAAATGTTACTTTCTTGAAGAGTCCAACAGGTTGGAGACTGCTTACCAGCACGGCGGAGGATTAGTACCCCCACACTGTTACATTGGCTAGGGACCGGGTGATATCAGACTGAACTATTTCCTCCGAGGTGAGAAGTCCAAATGAATAGAATATGCGGCACTGTAACCAATAGATTTTAATAAGGAAACATACTAACATTTCTTCGCTTGTCCCAAAACATACGATGTCACTCTGGGAACAGAACGTACATACGCCTGGGATCTTAACGCTGCTTCACTTAGGCTCAGTTTACACATTGCAATTCATGAAATGACCAACGAGGACCAAAAACTGTGGAAATAGAACTAATTCCTCCAACAAAAGTGACTGCAGATATTTGTTGGCAGATTCAGTCTATGGGCTACCAAGGGCCGACCTAATACTTCATATAAGGATGGAAACTTACCCAACAGCACCATAAGCTAAGTTATAGTGTTGGAGGAGGTGGCAGGGAGACTGAGGTTTTTCGCATACTTGCCCACTCCCTGGTTCCAGTAGTGTTCCCCTCTGAAGATCGCGGACTCTACAGAAGTCTGCGGACTCTACAGAAGTCTGCGGACTCTACAGAAGTCTGCGGACTCTACAGAAGTCTGCGGACTCTACAGAAGTCTGCGGACTCTACAGAAGTCTGCGGACTCTACAGAAGTCTGCGGACTCTACAGAAGTCTGCGGACTCTACAGAAGTCTGCGGACTCTACAGAAGTCTGCGGACTCTACAGAAGTCTGCGGACTCTACAGAAGTCTGCGGACTCTACAGAAGTCTGCGGACTCTACAGAAGTCTGCGGACTCTACAGAAGTCTGCGGACTCTACAGAAGTCTGCGGACTCTACAGAAGTCTGCGGACTCTACAGAAGTCTGCGGACTCTACAGAAGTCTGCGGACTCTACAGAAGTCTGCGGACTCTACAGAAGTCTGCGGACTCTACAGAAGTCTGCGGACTCTACAGAAGTCTGCGGACTCTACAGAAGTCTGCGGACTCTACAGAAGTCTGCGGACTCTACAGAAGTCTGCGGACTCTACAGAAGTCTGCGGACTCTACAGAAGTCTGCGGACTCTACAGAAGTCTGCGGACTCTACAGAAGTCTGCGGACTCTACAGAAGTCTGCGGACTCTACAGAAGTCTGCGGACTCTACAGAAGTCTGCGGACTCTACAGAAGTCTGCGGACTCTACAGAAGTCTGCGGACTCTACAGAAGTCTGCGGACTCTACAGAAGTCTGCGGACTCTACAGAAGTCTGCGGACTCTACAGAAGTCTGCGGACTCTACAGAAGTCTGCGGACTCTGAAAAGACAGATTTTCCTGCGCCGGGTGACCTTCAGAGGGCAACACCACTGGAACCACAGAGTGGGCAAGTATAATAAAAACGTCTCACCCAACTCCCTCACCTCCTCTAACAGACTGTAACTTACTTCATGGTGCTGTGGGGATTCAACAAGTTCCCTTTAACAAGGCACCTGAGCAGATTGTCAGGCAAGAGCTCCGTAAGGATGTTCACACACAGCAGATTTGGTGCAGATCTGTTGATTTCACCCTTTTCATTTAAATCGAAGGAGTGAAATCTGCACCAAAATCCATTACAAAATCTGCAGCAATTCAGCGACATGAAGATACAACCCAAATTATTAACCCCCGAGAGGAGATCTCTAGGACCAGACCGCTGCCTTCTGGGCATGGCATGGTTTGCTATACACAAGCACAGTGCGAGCAGGGTAGGCCTCTGTTCACACTCACGTTGTGTGACATGAGACGGCGCCCAACAGACCCCAATGACTAGAATATTAGACTTCAGTCATATTATCTACCCTTTTCCCGTACAAAGCAGCACAGCATGCTGCGCTATTTTGTCTGGGATTGTAAGTTGCAGCCTCTGAAGGTAAAGCTAATAGCGATTTCCATGTATCAACTCATGAGTAGGGTATACACTACATATAAGTCAGGGTACACCCTAATCAAGAGGGAGGGGGATTAAAATGGGATTTGTCGAATGCAGTCGGAGTGCACCGGAGATCTCTTCCAGCCGCACGCCTCAATTCAGAGAAGACAAGAATCGCTCATAAAACGGACCGTCAGTCGCTTGGTTTTTAGGGGAGCTAAAAACCAAGCAAGCGATTCTAGCTCACTTGCCATGAAGTAATTGCCCCTTTGAGAAGTTACTCCACCGACTCTTGGCCCTTGTAAAAAGTTCCCCAAACTGGTATGTGTATAGCAAAGCAGGTAGTGCCCATAGCAGCACCAGCCCGAGAGATCCGCCATCACTGAGGGCAGCAATGTGCAAGCCAGCCTACAACGTATGAAAGCCAGAACAGGTGGCACAACACCCCCATAGCAGTGTTGGCACCAGTAACTTCACGTGGCGACCCCTCCTCCCCCCATCTTTAAATAAAAGGTCACACAATATTTCACTACCCAGGTGAACGGTAATTCTCAGTATCTAGCACCTCGCGTCCGTTCACAGCCGATAAGGTTGTTTGGTACACGGCCGGCTCCGTCTAGGGGTAGTTTTCCATGACTACTCTTTGGTACAAGTGGGCATATTTAGGGCGATTTCACAGAATTGGAGTGTACTGGCGGCAGAGTCCTCGGAGACGACCGCTCTCTCAGGGCCTGAGATAAGAGGTTGCAGCCGTCGGACACGGCGCACGCCGAGCTCCGCAAGCGGTCCTTATAGTCAGTCATCTTACTGCTGCTGTCCGAGTGCTGGGTGATATCCCTGAGGCATTGGGTCAGGAGCACGCAGGCAGACACCACGCTCATAGCGCCCCCTAGGATGGCAGTCTGCACCGCTTTGCCCTCCGTGTTCAGAATGGCGGCTTTGCCCAGGAACTGAGGCTCTGTGGCAAACCCCACCAAGGCGTGGACCGCCTGCACCAGCGGCCCGCTGAAGAGGGCGCAGCGGCTGCGGGAGAGTTCGCTGGGCGAGGTCTTCACCTCCTTGATGCAGGCCAGTAAGGCCGTGGCGCTGGTGCTCATGCACTTCACCCCCAGCTTAAACTGTTCCTTGGCAAACTTGTCGCGGGACTTCTCGCTGGCGGCCACGCTGGCATCGGTGAGGGTCTTGAGGTTGGCGGACAAGTTCTGGGAGACGTCCAGCAGGAGTTGGGGGGTGAGATCCTGGAGGGGCACGCTCCGCAGGGTGGCACAGCTCTGCTCCACCTCGTGCCGGCACCGCGTTACCTTGTAGCGGTCCACCAAACCCGGCAGCGCACACTGGGCACCGGGCACCTCCACCGCTGCCAGGTAGGCGGCATGGGCGGACAGCTCGATGAGAGACACCACCAGGTCGCCCATCTCTTGCAGGCTCTCGCCCACCTCCGAGAAGCGGCCCATGTTCAGCTGGCTCTGCACGTCGTGGGTCAGGATGGACAGCCCCTTGGTCCGGGCGATGACCGTGTCCCGGCACTTCTCGAAGGCCTCCCCCGCCTGGGCGCAGCTCTCCGCCCGGACAGGCCGGGGCTCGCTGGACAGCAGCAGCAGGTCGGCCACCAGCTGCATCTTGGCCTTGCACTGCTCGCACACACTCAGCAGCTTCTTGCGGGGCTGCGAGCCGCCGGACGGCACAGAAGACCGGGCGGAACCGGAGCCGCCGCTAGCCATTCCGCCGGGAGCAGCGTCTCATCCCTCGGCCAGTGGCAGCTGTAGCCCGCGAGCTCCTCCGCCGCATCATCCCATGGGGGGTTGGCGGGCACAGCCCGGGAGCGGAGGGTCACAGAAGGCAGCGGCTCCCTGCGCCCCACATGTCCGCACTGGCGGGGTCCTCCGAGCCCGGAGAATCAGTACAGAGGGACCCGCCCAAAAGCTGCTCTGTCTCCCCGGCCCGGATAAGGAACGTGGGACGGCGCCGCCCTGTGACGTCACCCCGAGAGGAGCAGCGGACAGCGACACCTACAGGCGGCCCGGCAGCATCACACTGACTGGAGAGGGATTCCAGTGGCACTTGTCACGTGGTGTGACGAGATAGAGAGAGATATAATATATATATATATATATATATATATATATATATATATATATATATATATATCTCTAATTAGTTCCTGGCTTGTAGGTTGTAGCACAGGCTTATGTCTGTGCAAGAATACAAGGGGGGGGGGGGGTTATCAAAACTATGTGAAGGATCACAAGTTATCCACGGGCAGCTTTCTGATTGGTGGGGGTCTCATGTCTGAGAATGGGGATCCCATGTCCCTCCCTTCTCATCATTATAGAGATGCTTCTTTTCCCGCAATGATGTCACAGTGAATGGAGAGTGCTTCATTTCAATGGGACTGACTGAAGCATCCACGTGGGGGCTACTTGGCTACCTCCGCAGTCCCATTGAAAATCAATGGGGCGCTTGTGTGACCAGTGCTACATTCAGTCTACTCACTGCCGAGGTGCAGTAAGCCCATAGTGAGGAGGACGAGGACACAGGACTCCTGTTCTCAGGATGGGTGGGGCCTAAGCGGTGAGACCCCCGCTGATCAGAAAGCTACACCTTATCCTGTAGACGGGGAACTAGTAACAGAGTCCCAGCTGACAGTTTCCGGCTCAAATAGCGACAGCACCACACGCTTTACCACGTGAGACGGAGACCACTTTGGCGGTGGCTTCATACGGTTTCCATTCCGTTACGCTTCTAAAGGGGGTTTTCTATCTTCATAAAAACACAGAAAGGGAGAGAAACTTTATGAAACTGACCAGTGGGCTCCGTTTCAATTATTAAAGAGACTCTGTCCCCTACTAGTAACCCAATCAGCTAGGCTTATGGACTGAAAGTAGGTGACCCGCTGAGTCCGGGAGCTAAGTGTTACGCCATATGTCCACGGGCGGATCGGATTCCGAATGCAGGAGCCCGCAGCAGAATCCGACCCTGCCCGTGGCAGAGGACACTGCAGCCTCTCTGCTTACCCGTCCGGGTCTTCATTTCTGCTCTGCAGGTGTGTGTGGACGCACCGGCCAGCACACCGCCACACATGTGCATAAGAGATTTTTTTTTTTAATCTCCTGCTTTCCCGCAAAATCCGCAGCCTGTCCGCAATTCAACTGCACATGGGCTGCTTTCAATGGAAGAAGTCCGTGCGGGATCTGCAGCAAAATGGAGCATGCTGCGATTTGTTTTCCAGACCAGAAGGTCCGCAAACTAAATCCGCGTGCTTCAATTAAGCTGTGGTCTCCCTATGGGCGGCTTGAATTGCGGATCATTCGCGTGAGTGGCCTGCGCAGATTCCGCAGCTCAAATCCGCCTGTGGACATGAGGCCTTTTACTTACCTGCCCAATTGTTCCCCCTGTCTCAGAACTGTAAGTCATCACTCAGGGCGTTGAGTGGTGCTGCTAAGAAGTCCGTCCGGTCCAAGTTTATAATGGGTGGACTACATAGCAGCGCCGCTCAATGCACTGAGCAGGGGCTTCCAGTGCTCACACCGGGGGAACGACAAATGGAGGTAAGCATAACACATCTCCTGGCTCCACGGGTCATTACTTTCAGGCCATAAGCTTGGCTGATAGGACTGGGGCCCCATGTCCACGAGGAAAATAAGAATTAGGCCTCATGTCCACGGGCAAAAGAAGAATTAAAATCCACAGCAGATTATAACTCTTCTCCTGCCCACGGATCCGCATCCCGCAGGGATGCATTGACCACCCGCGGGTAGATAAATACCCGCGGATGGTCAATAAAAGTGATTTAAAAAAAAAAAATGGAGCATGAAAAAATCTGGACCATGCTCCATTTTCGTGCGGGTCTCCCGCGGGGACGGCTCCTGCAGGCTTCTATTGAAGCCTATGGAAGCCGTCCGGACCCGCGGGAGACCAAAAATCGAAATTTACTCACCCGCTCCGGATCTTCCCTTCGCCGCGGCTTCATCTTCTCTCCGTCGCGGCCGGATCTTTTTTCTTCGGGCCGGCGCATGCGCAGGGCACGCAACCGACATGCCCTGCGCATCCGCCAGGCCGAAGAAAGAAGATCCGGCCGCGACGGAGAGAAGATGAAGCCGCGGCGAAGGAAAGATCCGGAGTGGGCAAGAGGTGAGTTAATTCTTATTTTAATGCCTCATGTCCGCGGGGCAGGAGGGACCCGCTACGGATTCTCCATGGAGAATCCGTAGCGGGCCCAATTTTCCCCATGGACATGAGGCCTTAAAATCCGCGGCGTTTTTCCCACACGCGGATCCGCGCCCCATAGGAAAGCATTGACCACCCGCGAGTAGATAAATACAAATAAAAATTTCTGGAGCATGAAAAAAATGGACATGCTCCATTTAGGTGCGGATCACGCGTGCGGGAGCTCATAGAGCACATAGCTCAATTGATCTCGCGCATGAAAAATAAAAGACAATTACAGTGCATCCGCAGCCCAAATCAGCGTTACAAATCCGCAGTGGATATGATTTTCCCCGAGGACATGAGGCACCCACGTTGTATGGAGCAAGATCGCCCCGAGATCTCCTTTCATTCATACTCCAAAGCTGCAGGACGTAACTGGACATCCTGTAGCGTTATGAACCTGCATATATGTCTTTTTAAGGCTGTTTTCACACGGCCGAGAAAATCACGTGAGATTTTTGGGTTGCATGGAAAAATTGCGGCATGTCCTATGTTTGGGCTTCCCCTCAGAACATACTTTCAATGGGGCCAGCAAAGACATTGCACGGCGTGCGAGGTGCACGCGAGTGCGATGCGATGTCTCCCATTGAAAACAATGGGAAACGCTTGCCGATGCTCTGTTGCGGCTTTCAGGATCGCCACTTCCCTGTAATGAAGTTAGGCATTTTTTTGACACAAAAACACCTAACATCCACGGGGGGGGGGGGGGGGGGGAATATCGCATGTTCCAAGTTTCACGGCCCAATATCGCGCTCACCTGTGTGAAATTAGCCTAAGGTGGTTGCTTGGCTGACTACTGACAACAGGGCTCCTGCTTCAACTGCAAGGCATGGAGAAAGCTTAAATCCATTTGTCTGCAGTGCAATGCAAATCCGTTCATGTGCAGCCGGCCTTAAAGGAGATTTCCAGTTACTCCAAAACTCCACAATCTGTTTACTCTTCCTTATTCAGCCAGTAAAAGTACTCTGTGGAAAACATTTCCCACTTTTCCTCCCTCTCTCCCTGTTCCTGACGGCCACTGCTGTTTATACAGTCACTGCTTCCTGGTCTGGGCGGCTCTGTAGTCTCAGCAGGAGGTCGAAAACTACAATTCCTGGCATGCCACATACCTGGAGTGTTCTGCAGGGCGACACTTCCACCCATTTATTCCCTCTCCAGTCTGATATGCTTGTAGCTGAACGCAGGTAGGATAGATGCATCCAGCATGCGGCTACAAGCCGGAGAACTGTGCGCATGTGCAAGGTGCTCGTTCCAGCTAATAGAGGTGGGCTTCCAGACTTGATAAATATTCATTAAGTCTCCTTAGCGCTGTCCAAAATAAGTATAGATTGCTGCGGGTCGACAGGAGGAGTGGAAGGCGGGTGATGTCACAAGATCTCAAAGCCCAGGAGGAAATACAGCATTATTGATCAAAGGGGTATGCCCATCTTATACATCTGTGGCAGATCAGCCTCTGGAACCTAAACATATCTCCAGATAGGGGGTCCCCCAATGCCCACTGCAGTTTTTCACAAAAATGCAAACACCATATAACTTGCATTTATAAATATCTGAATGCCAAAGGTACATACAGTAACAAAATCGGGGTACAGGTGCATTAGGTCTCCACCGGAAGTATGGGTGGAGACATGGATTGTCTGGATTGCATTATAGGGAATGTCCACACCTGGTGATTGACTTCTTTGCCAGCAGCTACTGAAGACAGCGGCTGACACCTGGCGGCTGATGGGAGAAGAGCTGGGCCGCTACCTTGCCGGCGGCTGAAGACAGTGGGTGACACTCGGAGGAGTCGGCGGTGTCCTCGATCCATCCATCCATGTGACAGCAGAGCTGCCTTCAGTGGCAGCGCCTCCATCCATCCATGTGAGAGCTTCAGCAGCGGCGGAGGATGGGAGCGGAGATGCGAGGCCAGCGGAGAGAGTGACAGCGAGTCTGGGAACGGAGATGCTTGGCCGCCGGGGTGAGTGACAGCGGAGCCAGGAAGGGAGATGGAGAGGAAAGTGACAGCAGGAGCCGGGAGGGGAGATGGGCAACCAACGGGGAGAGTGACAGCGGGGTCGGGAGTGGAGATGGAAGGGCGCCGGGAAAAGTGACAGCGCGGCCGGGAGTGGAGATGGAAGGCCGCTGGCCAGGGACAGTGACAGTGGGGCAAGGGACATGTGTGAGCTGTCAGCGGGGATGGCTGGTACATGTGTGAGTCTGGGAGGTGTGTGTGTGTGCGCGCATCAGCGAATCTGCAGCTGTGGCCGTCACCTGGCCATCCCCTATAACTCACCCCGGCCAACCCATATTTCCGGTGGAGACATAATGCACCAGTGCCCAAAAATCGCTGTGATGTCCCATAAACCTGTAGCAGCCAATAACAGTTCTCAGTTATGATTGCTGAGCGCTGTCATTGGCTGCTACAGCTTGTTTGTGCACGGGCACAGCCTGCAAAGTGACGTCACAGGGAGATCAGAGCCAGTGGCGAAGGATGAACGGGGGAGCAGGGAGAGTTAAGTAACTTGTGATTTGTTATTTGAATGCATAGGGGACCCGTTAACGGGTTTCCTTAACTTGGACAACCCCTTTAAATGTGGCAACACTTGCTAAAATCCTTCCCATGTCACTTCATACTCCTATACTTGTCAGGAGCCCTTTGGGTGTGTAACAATCTATAACGCCGATAGGCTGCTACCTACTTCATGACCCCCGCGGGGGCTTCCAGGGAGTGCAGATTTAGCCATATGAACCAGGTATTCAGCGTCCTGATGGCAGGAATGGAAGCAAGTTTCATGATGAGTTTCAGAATGCCTTGCAGCAGACCTGGCGGCGCGGGAATTGTTCTCAGAACACCCGTTTGCCCAACAATCAGGCTGTTTAACTAATGATCAGCTGATGAATGAGCAAACACTAGTTCATCAGCTGATCGTCCGGTTTCACTGAGCAGAATAATGCTGGCTGATCGCCTGTTCAGCTCCCCGTCCAAAGGATCATCCGTAGATCTATGGGCAAAAATGATGATACCTGTGATAGTTCACCCCCATAAACTGATTCTTCGCCGCTGTAACAGAAAATTAAAGCAGCGCCAATCGATATGCAGGTGATCGGCACTCGTTATCTTGGGCATAGAGCAACACCTGTGTAAGGGTGCATTCACACAAGCGTAGGCGTATTTACGTTCGCACGTCCACAGCGTATAATCGCCGGAAAGAACGTTTTTCGGCGATCATGACCAGAGCTAGAAAGCGTATTATCGTTTGTTCCTACTTTGCAAACTATCTTTTCGGCCATTGAATATGCGTTGGCGCGCATTTCGGTCGCGTATGTTCCGTTTTTTTTCCGGGTTGCCGTTTTGTACGCGCCGTAAAATCGCCCATGCGAACGAATACATTCGAAACCAACGCCTCAGATGGTCACGTATATACGATTGGGCGCAAAAACGCGCCCTTTATGCGCTCGTGTGAACGCACCCTCAAACTACCATAAGGCCCGTTTCACAAAGGCGTATACGCAGTGGGTCGCACCAATTGATTGCAATGCAGTTGCGGAAAAAAAAAAAAAAAGCAGCACGCTCTATTTTCCTGTGTATTTGAGCACCAAAAGCCCCCCTAGAAGTCATTGGGGATACATAAACGTGCGAGCAATACACAGGGAGATGTATGAAACCCAGCATAATTGTGCAGGAAAAGAACATATCTGGAACTCATTAGACTAATTAGCCATTTCAATGGTTGGAACCATCGGTGCTTTTTTGGAACACAGGGGGAAAAAAAACAGCTAAATATACGCTGACAAACACGCAAAAAAGAAGCATAGATCATTCCGCAGATATGCGGCACTCAGGTGTGCACAAAAACGCTTACTTGCTGGCTCTTCCAGGAGTTGGGAGATCTCCCCTTTTTCCTATAGACTCCTGGAAAGGAATGATGTCATTTACTACAAGACCTTCTGCCTGACACTACTCTGTGGCTGCTACATTACCCCAGCAGTAATGTATAACTGACACATTAATAGCCGTTAGTGCTTACGTATCACTATGCAGTGAAGCGTCCAGCAGTTCTCACCAGCTGAAGTAATAGAAGTGGGATAAAACAAAAAAATGCCCCAAAAAAGCATGGCTGCCACAGCTCTCCAAGAGCCACCAATCAGAGGAGAGAACAGACGGCGATCATCTATTGGGTCCTCAAATTAGAATTCAGCCAATCAGCGCTAGAGGTAGCCCCCTTGCCCCTCCACTTAGTAGTATGTGGTAACGACGTTCGTAGAGTGCGCATGCGCGCTGTGTGCGAGCAGTCATGGCGGCGCTCAGCGTGAGCAAGCTGTGTGTTTGTCTGCTGCTTCTGAGTCTCACGGCGGCCGCTGAGGAGAAGCCGAGGAAGAAGAAAGACATCCGAGATTACAATGACGCCGACATGGCGCGGCTGCTGGAGCAGTGGGAGGTAACGTCCTGCCCGCCCGGGGATGTCACTTTAGGTGATGGCCTGTCCTCACGAGGGCTCCTCTATAGTTAATTGTTGGGGGTCAGCTGCTCAGCATCCGTGCGGATCAGCTGTAGTCCATAGCGGGTGCAGCGCTGTATACTGTGTAGTGGCTGTGCTTGGTATTGCAGTTTAGTCCCATTCGGTTGACTAGGACTGAGGAAGGTGATGTCAACCGCCTGAGAAGAGCCAGGCTGCGGCCCCTTAGGACAGCTGACCCTCAGGAGCCGTGGACGCCGGCTAGGAGGCAATCAGTATAGTTTTATTTTGAAAGCCCCCTTTTAATGTGAACCGCATGGATCGGAGGTGCTGTGGGACCCCCATGATCAGTACATGGCGGATAACATAGTGGGGGGGAAATCCTCACGAACACAAGGACTCTCACCATAATGGGTTACTATCAGTGAATGAGGACACTTATGGCGCTCGGCCTGCTGTAACGAGTGGCACGCATGTCTGTCAGTCGCTTCACCCCCTTTCACGCAGGTCAAGAATCGGCTCATGGGGACAGACTACTGCTATAATATGAGGGTTCACCCCCGTGGGCTGGTGGTACGTCTCACTGGTCACATGGGGAGGTGTACCGCCAGTCAGCAAGCAGTTGTGTGCTGGCATTAATAAACCGGCCAGCCAATGAGGGGCAACTACATTATTTACACGGCCTGATTGTTGGGCACTAGTATTTGGAGGAAGACTCTGCCCGATCAGCAGCCTGGGGGAAAGGACCATAGGGGGTGCAGATGGCGTCTTCATTCACCCTTTACATCCTGGGGCAGTTTGATTCGCTGAACAGAGCACCAATGTAATATTATAATATGAATTAGTGCTACATCTAGTTCTCCTCTCTTCTTCCTCAGGAAGATGATGACATAGAAGAAGGCGACCTTCCCGAACACAAGAGGAAGGCTGCCCCCGTAGACTTCTCCAAGCTCGATCCTACGAAGCCAGAGAGCATCTTGCAGATGACCAAGAAGGGCAAGACCATAATGATCTTTGCGACTGTTTCTGGAAACCCAACAGAGAAGGAAACGGAAGAGATCACCAGCTTGTGGCAGGGCAGCCTGTTCAATGCCAACTATGACATTCAGAGGTAATTGGAAGAGTAGAGAGGCTCTAGATGAGGACTCTAATACTCCCGACTCAAAAAAAGATATTCCGCCATCTTTCAACGTGTCTTGTTTCTACGGCGCACAAACTGCAACAAAAGCGACATGATAACTTTATTCTATGGGTCAGTACGATTGCTATGATACCAAACTTGTATAGGCTTTTTTTTTTTTTTTTTCAAAGACCTTTAATTTTTTTCAATTATTTTCTGCAGTCATTTTGTGAGTGCAATAACTTTTTTTATTTTTCCGTCGACGGTAGTTCAGCGATGGCTCATTTTTTTGCAGGATGTCCGATAGTTTCCGATAGTACCAATTCAGAATACATACTTCTTGATCGCTTTTTATTGCGTTTTTTTCTGGGAGACAGGGTGACTAAAAATGCATTTCTGGCGTTTTTTGGGTTTTTTTCCGGACGACGTTCACTGTGCGGGGTAAATAATGCGCTATTTTGATAGATCGGACTCTTACGGACGCGGCGATACCAAATATGTATCTTTATTTTATTATTTAGACTTTTTAATTACCCATAGATATGGCAAAACGGTGGTGATTTAAAGGGGTAGTCCCGCGCCGAAACGGGTTTTTTTTTTATTCAATAGGCCCCCCGTTCGGCGCGAGACAAACCCAAGGGATGGGTTAAAAAAAAAAAGGTTTAGTACTTACCCGAATCCCCGCGCTGCGGCGACTTCTTACTTACCTTACCAAGATGGCCGCCGGGATCTTCACCCACGATGCACCGCGGGTCTTCTCCCATGGTGCACCGTGGGCTCTGATTGGCTGGAATCTGCAGACATGACAGGGCGGAGCTACGAGGACCAGCTCTCCGGCACGAGCAGCCCCATTCACCAGGGAGAAGACCGGACTGCGCAAGCGCGTCTAATCGGGCGATTAGACGCTGAAATTAGACGGAACCATGGAGACGAGGACGCTAGCAACGGAACAGGTAAGTGAATAAGTTCTGTATGGCTCATAATTAATGCACGATGTGCATTAATATGGCCATACAGAAGTGTATAACACCACTTGCTTTCGCGGGACAACCCCTTTAAACCTTTATTACACTTTTTTTTTTTTTTTTTTAATAATTAAAAAAAACTTTATTGCTCTTTTTTTTACTTTACTTTTAAGTCCCCTGGGGGAGTACAATATGCAATACTTTGATCGCTCCTGCAGTGTGATGTAATGCAATGCTATAGCATTACGTCATACTGCATTCTGGCAGGCAGCCTATCAAGCCACCCCACGGGGATGTCTTGATAGGCAGTCTCTCAAGGCAGCCCTGGGGCCTGACAGCCATGACACCTGCACAGTTCCCCCCGATCTCACCGCTGGGGGGCCGTACGGGACCCCCCGAACAGCGTTCGGGGGCTTTAAATGCCGCTGTCAGAATTGACAGTGGCATTTAAAGGGTTAATAGCTGCGAACAGCCGATCGCGGATGTCAGCTGTAGTAAACAGCTGACGCCCGTGCTGTATGCAGAGATCGCCCTGCGACCTCTCTGCATATATACCCCGATGCTCCAGGATGTAAATGTACGTCGTGGAGCGGGGAGGGGTTAAAGGGAAATGATATTTTCAGAGGTGAAGTGGGTTGGTCAGTTTGTCAGGTTTTTATGGTCACTTGATATTTTACTCGTGTTTTCAGATTGGTCTAGGCTGGTATCAGACAGGGTGCTGTCATTCCCCAATGGTGCATATATAGTTCTATCATAGTATGTAAGGTGGAAAAAAACAAACATATGTTCATCCAGTTCAGGCCTCCTTCCCACGAACAGATTTCCGCCACGTAATTCGCGGCGAAAATCCGCTGCGTTGCCCGCAGCTATTAGGTACTATGGAACCTAACAGCTCAGGGCACACGGTGCAGAATTCCGCACCGTGAAATCTCCCGTCCTCACCCACGGCATGCTCTATTTGCTGCGGGTGTACGCGCGGACGGCTTCCATTGCAGTCAATGGAAGCTGTCCGTTCACGCTATCTCCCGCTGTAGCACAGCGGAAGATAGCGTGAAAACGCTTCCCCGCCTACCGCCACCGCGTCATGCGCGTCTTTCATCGTTCATGTGACGCGGCGGTGGGCGAGGAAGCGTCATGCGGGACCCAGAACGCCGGATCCGCTGGTAAGTATGGGGTCTCTGGGGGGCGCCGTGACGGGCTTCGCTGCGGAATATTCCGCGGCGGAGCCCGTCACGGCCGTGTGCAGCCGGCCTCAGCCTATAACTTCCCCCCCCCCACACCAATGTTGATCCAGAAAAAGAAAAAAAAAAATCAATTAAACAATTAAAAGGAAAATAAATTCCTTCTCAATTCCAATCTGGCAATTGGAATAATCCCCGGATCGCCGAGCCTTCTGAAGTAATTAGTGACTCTAACATGTAATATTTTTACACTCAAAAAAGACATTCAAGCCCCTTTAGCTCTCTTAGTGAGTTTGCCATCACCACGTCCTCAGGCAGAGAGTTCCATAGTCTCACTACTCTTACAGTAAAGAACCCCCTTCTATGTCGGTGTAGAAACCTTCTTTCATCTAGACGTAGAGGGTGCCCCCTTGTCACAGTCCTGGGTATAAATAGATGATGGCAGAGATCTCAGTATTGTCCGCTGATATATTTATACATAGTAATTAGGGTGGCCACGTATGTGGTGTGCCTGGCACTATTAGCCTCGGCCACACTTATTTCTACCTTGCTGTGCTTTGATGAAAGAATGAAGAGTCTGCAGCCTTCCAGCTCCAAACCCATCATACACGGGTGGCCTATCAGAAGGATACACACTATATGGACATTCCGCCCTCCTCGGTGCTCTTGTGATTGCATTTTGGTGGCACCCACCATCGCTAACACCGTCTGACAAATGTGGGTTTTGTCTTGTAAGCGGGATGACAGTATGGCCTGGTTTTCAGTCCCAGTTTTGGGTTCTGATTGCAGTGAGTTTGTAAATGATTTCTTTGGTTCACTCTAGGTTTATTGTGGGACCAAACCGGGCGATCTTCATGCTGCGTGATGGTGGCTACGCCTGGGAGGTGAAGGACTTCCTCGTGAACCAGGACCGGTGTGCCGATGTGACTCTGGAAGGACAGGTCTACCCAGGAAAAAAGGGAGATGGCAGTGCAAAAGCCAAAAACATGAGCAAACCGGAGAAAAAGAAAAGTGACAGCAAGAAGTCTCAGGCCTCCAGTGAGACAAACAGAGCGTCCGCCACCAAGGAAGACTTATGACATGATGCCGGCTGCTCAGACTCTTGAGGACAACCTTTTTTTTTTTTTTTTTTAAATCCTTTCTTTTTTTCTTTTCTAACTGCAGAAGATGTGAACAGATAAATTACTCAGCATGGAGGGTCTGCTGTGTGTAGACCACCTCCTACACACCATCAGGGGCTAATCCTTCTCTGTTGTATGACGAAATGATGGCCTAAACATATGACACCTTCCAGCCCTGCTGATTGTCATAAGCCCAAGTCCTCTCCACATAACATTCACTGCTACACTCTCATACATATACTCATTACATCAAGCCAAAACATGGACGACCAGCTAATGCTCTGTCCACCATGTATTACTAGTCTCTCCTCTGGTTTAGCTATGGGAGACATAGATGGGCAGATGTATAAAGCAGTTCCATGTGGCAACCAGTTGGACAACCGCTCTAATTATTTTTTTATGCCAGTTAGTATATGAAGGATGTGATTAGGTGCTATGGGTAACTGCAGGTTTAGCTTGTTAAAGGGGTTTTCTGGGGCTAAAATATTGATGATCTATCAGGATAGGTCATGAATATCCAGTCACTGGGGTGCCCTTTGATAAGCTGTCTGAAGAGACCACAGCACTTAGGCAAGCGCTGTGGCCTCTTCGCTGCATACGGTAAACAGTGCTGTACATTAGATAGTGGCCGTACATGGTATAGCAGCTCAATCCCATTCACCTGAACTGCTCTTGTACCCCGTGATGAATGAACTTGACAGCACTGGACTGAGAAGAGGCCACAGCGCTCGTTCTGTGAAACAGCTGATCTACCGCGAACCTGCGTTGCTCTGATATGGTGACCTATCCTGGGAATTTCGTATGCCTTGAAAACCACTTTATTATAAAATCTATAAGCACCGCTTCTAACTCTTTTCAGTTTTCTCAATCCAGTGTTAAGGAATTCCATGTTGAATTGTTTTCTGTCCTGGAGTGTCAGACATTCTGGATTGTAGGATGCCCGTTGGAAGGTTCACTGTCGTCCTCGCATAAAGCCTCATTCACATGGGCGTATTTGGGCTCTCAATTATATGCACAATATGGAGAGCTGAAATACACTTGAGTTTGCATTGGGGTATTCAGTCATGTGTTTTTTTTTCATGCCTGTATTAACGCACATGGTAAAAACGTAGCATTTCTTATTTTGTTCTATATTATGGACCAAAATACCCCTTAAAGTCAGTGGAGTCCAGTAAATACGGATGATACATGCCTCTTTAGTGCGTACTACTCCTGAAATCAATAGGGCCTTCAGTAGCTCTAAAGCTGCGTCGTGGCAAAGGATACACATAGTAGATAGTTAATATACAGACAGCGGTAACATCAGGGCGAATGAGTAATCTGCTGGTGCTACAGCTGAACGCTCCAGGCTAGTTACAAGCCGGCAGGGCGCTCTAGTGTGACGGACAGACTGGAAGCTTCCACAGTTCTTCATGACTCCTGTATAACCTGATCCGTTATTTCATTGGAGGGTTTTCTTATTTTTAGAATTAATTTCAAAGTTGTAATTGTGGTAAGAAAATGTTTTTAGTCTTGTTCCACCAGCCCGTCGGACACCAGGCCAGACGTTGTGGCACAGATCGTTGTTCAGCATAATCCTTTTTATTTGGTCCTGTTTTCTCACATATGTATTAATAATATACTATTTTCACATTCTGTGTCCATGGTCGTTGGCTTTCCACGTGTAATGGGCCTTCATAATGGTGAAGCACAATCTGGTGCTGTTCTGGATCGTAGAAGACTGGGTACCTAATAAACATGTTAAAACCAAGGAAGGGATCCTAATTAGAGATGAGCGAGCATACTCGTTCGAGTATTAGGGTGCGTTCACACGAGCGTAGGCGTATTTACGTTCGCACGAGCGCAGCGTATAATCGCCGGAAAGAACGTTTTTCGACAATCACGACCAGAGCTAGAAAGCGTATTTTTGTTTGTTCCTACTTTTTAAACGGTCTTTTCAGCCATCGAATATTCGCCGGCACGTATTTCGGTCGCGTATGTCCGTTTTTCCGCGGGTTGCCGTTTTTACGCGCCGTAAAATCGCCCATGTGAACGAATACATTTGAAACCATTGCCTCAGATGGTCACGTATATACGTTTGGTCGCAAAAACGTGCCGTTTATGCGCTTGTGTGAACGCACCCTTAGGGTGCTCGAGATGCTCGTTACTCGAGACGAGCACCACGCGGTACTCGTCTCGATTAAACGAGCACTGACCATTGAATTCAATGGAGCCGGCAATACAGCCGGCTCCATAGAAAGCAATGGGCTGCCAGCGATCGCAGGATGAATTGTCGGAAAGGGCTTAAATATATAAGCGCTTCCCTGCAATTCATCCAGAAATGTGTAAAAATAAAAAAAATATATACTCACCTTGTCCTGGCAGAACGATGTTGGCTCCATTGAAAGCAATGGGCTGCCGGCGATCGCAGGATGAATTGTCGGGAAGGGCTTAAATATATAAGCCCTTCCCTGCAATTCATCCAGAAATGTGTAAAAATAAAAAAAATATATATACTCACCTGCTCCCGGCAGACGGAGTTCAGCGCGGCCGGCCTGCAGTGGGTGTGAAGGGGGTGTGAGTCAGACCTGCCCCTGATTGGCTCAGCGCTGAGCCAATCAGAGGCAGGTCTCACTCACACCCATTCATGAAAGGGTGTGAGTGAGATCTGCCTCTGATTGGTCAGGCTGTGACCAATCAGAGGCAGCTCATTCAGCAGGCGGGGATTTTAAATCCCCGGCTGCTGAATACTACTCACGGCTGTTCAGAGCAGTTCAGGAGGACTGCAGCCGGCCGCGCTGAACTCCGTCTGCCGGGACAAGGTGAGTATATATTTTTTTTTTTATTTTTACACATTTCTGGATGAATTGCAGGGAAGGGCTTATATATTTAAGCCCTTCCCGACAATTCATCCTGCGATCGCCGGCAGCCCATTGCTTTTTATGGAGCCGGCTGTATTGCTGGCTCCATTGAATTCAATGGGCCAACATCGTTCTTCTCTGCCACAGCTGTTACAGCTGTGGCAGAAGAGAACGATCTTTACGCTGACCGTGCGGGGGGGGGGGGGGGGGGGGGGGGGGGGGGGTCTCACTCTTGCCACTATTGTGGCTTAAGAGTGGGACCTGGGAACTTAAGATGCAGCCCACCATGTAGCCCCTCGCCTGCCCTATCCGTTTCTGTGTCGTTCCCATCACTTTCTTGCATTTCCCAGATTTTCACAAATGAAAACCTTAGCGAGCATCGGCGATATACAAAAATGCTCGGGTCGCCCATTGACTTCAATGGCGTTCGTTACTCGAAATGAACTCTCGAGCATCACTGAAAGTTCGACTCGAGTAACGAGCACTCGAGCATTTTGATGCTCGCTCATCTCTAATCCTAATGGATCACAATAGATCAATAGTGGGGAAAAAAGGAAGTTCTGTCACCGGTGTGAACTCGGAGCCTCATGTGCACGTCTGGGTTACAGCTGTACGCCAATTCCAAATCGCAAAGAAAATAGTACGGCAGTAATGTTGTTCTGTTTCGGTACTTCTGTGTGCTACAGTATGTTTGTACGCAGTTCATGTGCCATGTAAAAAGCAAAATGCCATGCTATATTAAATGCCAGTGTGCGCCAATGTGCGCCCCCCCCCCCCCCCCCAGCAGGCACCAGAGCTGCAGTGTGCATTTTGCACATCCTAGTAACATAGTACGTTAGGCTGAATGAAGACAATGACCATCTAGTTCAGCCTGTTTTAACACCCCCCCCCCCCCCCCATCACTCCTGTCTTGTTGATCCAGAGGAAGGCAAAAAAAACCGCAGATGCCAATTTAGCTCACTTTGGAGGAAAAAAAATCCTTCTTGCCTTCATAAAGGCAGTCAGAATTATCCCTGGATCAACATTTGAGTTCCTACCCATCTCCAAGACTCGGATGAACAACCCCACTGGTCAACTAATGTCTATATCCTGTAATATCATAGCGCTGTAAACGCCTCTACCAATTTTGTTATCGCCACGTCCTCAGGCAGAGAGTTCCACAGTTTCCCTGCTCTTACAGTAAAGAACCCCTTTCGGTGTTGGTCATGAAACCTGCTTTCTTCTAGACATAGCGGATGCCCTCTTGTTACCGTCGCATCCTGGGTATAAACAGATCATGGGAGAGATCCTTGTATTGTCCCCTCATGTACTTATACATGGTTATTTGGTCGCCCCTTAACTGTCTTTTTTCTAGGGTGAATAATTCTAATTTTGATAGCCTCTCTGGGTATTCCAGTCTTCTCATTCTGTTTACTAATTTAGTTGCCCATCTTTGAACCCCCTGCATCACTGTAACATCTTTCCTGAGCACCGGTGTCCAGAACTGTACACAGTATTCCATGTGGGGCCTTACAAGTGCCTTATATAGCGGAAGAATAATGTTCTCGACCCTTGTCTCTATACCTCTTTTAATGCACCTCAAGACTTTATTTGCTTTTGCAGCATCTGACTGGCATTGGTTGCTCAAATTAAGTCTACAGTCAACTAGTACCCTCAGGTCTTTTTCCATATCACTTTTTACTAGCAGTAGCCCATTTAGTGTATATTGGTGACATCTGTTTCTCTTGCCCATGTGCATAACCTTACATTTATCCACATTAAACTTCATTTGCCATTTTTCAACCCAAGCCCCCAACTTATCTAGGTCCGTCTGCAAATATTGATATTTTACTGTGTAGTCCTATCAGGTCAATAATAAATATATTGAACAGACTGGGGCCTAGTACTGAACCCTGTGGCACCCCACTAGCAACGGTGGCCCAATCAGAGTACAAACCATTTATTACCACCCTCTGCTTTCTATCTCCGAGACAGTGTTTTGTTTTTTTTTTACCCAGATACACACGTTTTCACCCAATCCGAGCTGTCTTATTTTATATATTGGCCTATTATGTGGCAAGATGTCAAATGCTTTAGAAAAATCCAAATATACAAGATCAATAAACTGTCCCAGGTCCGGCCTAGAACTTACTTCATCGTAGAAGCTGATCAAATGATCAACCCCTCATGCACGCATGCTGATAAGGAGTTATGCTGCTGTTTTCCTTCAGGTAATCTAGGATGGCATCTCTCAGAAATCCCTCGACTATTTTTCCAATTATTGAAGTGAGACTTACCGGCCTGTAGTTACCAGGCTCTCTTTTAGACCCCTTTTTGTATATTGGGAGCATACTTGCAATGCGTCAATCCAGTGGTACAACCCTTCTCTCAATGGTGTCCTTAAATAGAAGCAATAGCGGTCTATCAACCCCACCCAGTCCCTAGTTTAAACATCCCTCCAGCCTTCTAGCCATCTTCTTCCCACCATAGCTGCACCCTCCCCATTGAGATGCAGCCCATCCCTATGATAGAACCTGTAGCTAACAGCAAAGTCAGCCCAGTTCTCCAGAAACCCCAACCCCTCCTTCCTACACCAACTCTGGAGCCACTTATTTACCTCACTAAGATCCTGTTGCCTTTCTATTGTGGCTTGTAGTGCAGGTAGTATTTCTGAGAAAATCACCCTGGAGGTCCCCGCCCTAAGCATGGATCCTAGGTCTCTGAAATTGTTTTTGAGGGCCCTCCATTGACCTCTCATTTGTTCATTAGTGCCAATGTGCACCATGACCGCTTGATCCTCACCAGCCCCTCCCAGTAATCTGTTAACCCGATTCATGATGTGTCAAACTCGAAAGCCAGGAAGACAACACACCGTTCGACGATCTAAGTCTTTATGGCAGAGTGCCCTATCTGTCCCCCTTATAATTGAGTCCCCCACCACTAGGACCTGTCTAGTCTGCCCTATGCTCTCCATCCCCATCTCACTGGAGCAGTCATCCCCCTGGCGTTCAGAGGGCATGTCGTGCTGCAGCGGTGCTGAATCTGTAATGGCGTCCCCCTCATCTGCCAACTTTGAAAACTTGTTGGGTTGTGCCAGTTCAGGACTAGCCTCTCTGATTCTCTTCCCTTTACCCCTCCTTCTATCTGTCACCTAGCTAGCTGCCTGCTCTTCCGAACTACCGACCTTTCCCGCATCTATCCCAGTGAGTGCCTGCTCGGTGAGCAGCAAACTCCTTTTTCATGTAGTCAATGGCTCTCAGTGTTGCAAGCTGCTCATTTAGATCCAGGATTTGGGCTTCTAAATGTGCGATGTGCACGCACCTTGTGCAACAGTATGCACCCTCGATCGGCTGATCAAGGACCGCATACATTGTACAAGTAGCACACTGGACGACATTGTCAAGGATAGAGGATATTCTAGTGGGATCTACAAATTTACCTACAGAAGTAATGAAGAGTGACTAATCACACTTTTTTTCTCTCAGTCACACACACACTCCCAGACAATCACACTGACTTACAGACACATACTTACACACACAGAATATACTTATCAGCCCTTGTCAGCAGCCAATGTCGTCACCCGCCAGGCGCAGGCTCAGTGTCGGGACCTCACTTTCTGGCCTCCTGCCGCACCGGGACCGCTGCTCCCCGCTGGCCGAACCCTCGGCGGCTCCGGTGCCACACCGATGTTCCCCTGCTCCCCCTACTCTTTGCTCCCAGCTTGCGTCTGACGTCACTTTTGTTAAACCACTCTGTGTTGTACTTCAGAACAGAGTGCCCATGGGTACGGATTTTCCATCTAGTAATGTGTATGAGGGCTGCATTTAGGGTCGTTTTGGGTTTCAAGCCTTTAGTTGTAACAAATCCCATTTTCTTTGTTTTGCTAAAGGATAAGAACGAAAGCCTTCGGTCGCCTTCCCAGGTGACGTATTCGCTGCGGCCTCCCCACAGCGGAAAATATGCACCTAAGGGCTCCGTCACACTAGAGAGAAAACTGCGCTATTTTTTTTTTTTTTTTTTTGAGCGATGTGGGAGTGAGTGAAAATGCAATATTATGAAACCCATGCTTTTCAATGGTTTCGCTTCCATCTGCGATGTTTCCTGCCCTGTGATGTTGCAAGATTTGAAGATCTCAGCATGTACTATCTTTCTGCATTTTTTTCCCTTCTCGCTTATGTTTTTCTTTGGAGCGTCCGATTTTTCACAACGCACGAACTTGCAGTGTTTGTGCGATGCGTTTTTTAACGTTAGAACCTTCTATTGTCTTTCGCGTGAGAAACCGTGGGCGGCAGCGATATTAGATTATTCTTAGGAAAAAGCAGCAGCCGGCCGTGTGAATGGCATGAAATACGCAAATATTGCAGCTATTCATCATTCCTGCGATTATACGAAGCATACCGGTCGTGTGAAGGAGGCCTTTCTGTTATGTTTCAAAGACAACCTTAAACATCCTCAAATATCCCAGTGCTTTAACCCCTTCTTTACCAGGGTAATTTTGCAAACACAAATTTTGAATTCTAGTATAAAATAAAAAATATTCTTTCCATCCTCATATATTTTTAGAAAGTCAGCATTTGGCTTAAGCCTAGTGTGACAATACCACCCAGCACTTTACAATTATCCGCACCTTCAGGCAACTTTACATCAAAACATAACTGGGTACAAATCACAGTGTGGTTTTTATATGTGCTGCTGGTTACTTTCTCCGTCCTATGGCCGAAATCAAAAAGAGCCACAAAAAGGGAGTCCTAAGGCATAAATACCCCCTGATAGGAAAAGGAGGAGTAACGACATGAAGAAAGCTCCTGCACTTTACCCCCTGCAGTAAATGGAGGCTGCCATCTTTGTTCCTGCAGCCTCCCTTCCACACATATAGAACTGACGATGCACAACCTTTCCTGCTGCTTCCTGACTTAAGACAAGGGCTGCACAGAAAAAAAATTGCACCTAGAACAGATAACAAGTACAAGACCTGTTGGCTCAATCCGACCCGCCGCCTCATTTTATGTGGCCTGCCAGTTGTGCTTAATAATGGGTTATCCAGGCAGCTAACCATTACATGCGCCAGCCCTGACACGGGTCGGAGCAGCGCCTTATTCACACTTGCATTTCAGTTGTAAAAATATGCTGCATATTGGCGTAACCAATTGGCCCGTGTTCTTCGGATGCTCCGGCATTTTTTATTTGTACACTGCATATTTGTGCGTACAAAAAAACCCACAGACAGGCTTATTGAAATGCACAAATACACATGTCCCCTATTCACTAAGTATAGTGAATAGAGGACACTAGCCCATCCACCTCAAAGGCCTACTGCGATGTGTAATAGGCACCAAAATAAGTCAGGCCGCATATTTTTTTATGTGTTTACACATCGCGTGAAAAAATAAGCTCATGTGAATGGACCCATTGAAATCAATGGGTTCTATTCACTGTGTATTACGCTCATGTAAACAAGCCCTCACTATACAATTAGGGCTCCTTCACACTGGCGAGAAAATAGCGCAATGCAGAAGTGAGTGAAAATGCATGGTTATGAAACCAATGATTTTCAATGCGAGGTTTTCACTCCTGCGATGTGGAGTGAAAAAAATAAAATAGCAGCATTTCTTTTCTTTTTGCGTTATTGCCTATTGTTTCCAATGGGGTCGGTGGCAGCAGCGTTGAAAACAGTAGTAGAACATCGCGATATTCTGCCGCGGCTGGGAGTAGTGCAAGGCTATTTCCAAGGATTGCAAGTGTGATATTGGACCGTGATTCACAGCCCAATATCGCCCTCACCAGTGTACAGGAGCCCCTACAAGGGGCTTTTTGAAGGCAACTATAAGGCTGATATGGCCCTTGGTGAAAATGAGTTGAACACCCCCTGACCTAGAATGTTAGGATGCTGAGATGCGGGGTGTAGCTCTAGCCCTTATATTCTAGCTGTGGCAAGCAATTAATGGCACGGTGGTTCTGGTTGGCACTGCTACCCTACAGCGCTCGTTTGAATCTGACTGAGACCTCATGTCAACGGCCGTATCAGTAACATGCTGCGGGGCTCCTTGGAGCGTTTTACCAATCTTGTAAACAGCGGAGACAGCGTATGGCTGCGACTGTACTGCACGCAGGGGAGAATCTCACGCGAGTTTTGTGCGTTGAGATGCATAAAATTCGCACAAATATGAATTCTTTTTTTTTGAATGGACTTATTCACATGAACGATTTTTTTTGTCCCTCACAGCAATGCTGCAAGTCACAGCGTGTTCCTCTTTTTGGCGTTCCCTTAGAAAGCCTTGCCCATTGTTTTCAATGGGACCTTAAAAGACATTGCATGCAAGTGCGATGTGATCTTTCCCATTGAAATCAATGGGAAACACTTGTGATTCTCTGTCATGCGTGAAATATGCGTCTGACGATCGCAATTTCACAGAAGCGATGCAAGGTGTTTTTGCCTGAAAATCGCCTTTTACCGGGGTAAAGCACACATTGACAACCACGATATTGGGCTGAGTTTCTTGGCCTGATATCGAGCTTGCCTGTGTGCAGTTAGCTTAAAGGAATGAAAAAAAATGATGGGGTGAACATTTTCCCACTGAGCCCCTCCAACCTATAGCTTACAGGGCTCATGGCTCCCCTTCGGCTGTGTTCGGGGGAATGTCGAGCGCTGGACCTGTGACATTTGGCTTCTGTGTTTCAAAGGTCATGATGAGAAAACTCCTGAGAGACCAATAGAGATCCGTGTTGGAGAAGTGTCTGGTTCTGGAGACTTGACTGCCCTTTCAGGACTTCGAGACACTCCTGAACAATCTACAAAGGTTGGCAAATACACAATTATTACACTACAACACTGACTGCTAGGAATGAATTGGCTGTATTCTTATTTTTCTGATGTCATTAAAGAGAAACCGTGATCACACCAATCATCATAGTAAATAGGAACTGCTATTAGTTTTAATGGTTCAAGTAGAAATGTTGTCACTGCATAGATTGTGCCACCAGATGGCACTGTGGGACCGCACATCCTACCTCACATAGACATCTGGCTGAAGGAGGATCGTCAGGACTCCAGAGCAACTTACTGGATGAACTTCAGAAAATACTTTTTTTGATGACCAGAAGTTGTAGTTTCAGTGCTATTATGCCAACTTCAGCTGTGGGACCTCAGAATGAGGGTTGAGGAACACTTAGGGCGCTGACTAATCTAATACGTGTAAAGTAGATTTTAGATTTATGCCATCACAACTTTATTATTTTATTTTAATTGTTAGTATTAGAATTCTTTCTTATTTACACAATGTACATGTGATTTGGTACATTATTATTTCCATTGTCACTTCTCTTTTACCCAAACAAGAAAAATACCCCGCTTCATTTTGAGCCAGGTTCACATCATAGGTTGTCCCTTTAATAGGGCTTTGGGAGAAATAAACATGTCTTATATAGGGAGTCGTCTATTGTGGGATGTTCCTATAACTATATATATGGTTTTTAATATCTATAAGCTACTGCTAACTATTTCACTATTCAATAAAGAATTTTGTTATAACTGTTCTGTGAAACTACAGCTCATGTAAGGCGCATTAACCCTTTCCAATCCACTGTCTGACGTCTTCCTATATTCTGATCAAAGCTTGTACAGCTCCAATGAAGTCTGACAGGGTATTCTCACCGTCTATTGCCAGCAACTCCCCTGTTGGAGCGTCTCTGGCGCACACATACTGGTTTTAGCCAGCAGATGGCACCATTGTATATTCACAAAAAGAGAAAGCCTTTTAGGAAACCCTCAATCCAAAATTGGATTGGAAAGGGTTAATGCTTGTTATACACAAGTCATGCATAACATTAAAACACCTGCCTGATAATATGTGGATCCATTTATGCTGATGTCACTGTGGGAGGAAAAGTGACCATGCATGATTCCCACCTATCAGCAAGTTATCCGCTATCTTACAAGGAAAACCTGCAATTCAGGTACAACCTCTTTAAGTCCTGTAAGTGATGCTTTCCAGCATATTTTGCAGATTCTGATCATACTGAGATCTGGAGTTCAAACAACACCCTGCACTCTTTGCCATGTTCCCCAAACCATTCCTGAGCAGTTATCCACCCTTTTCTCGCTGTGGATACATCAAAAACTCTTATTGTTGTTCTGATCCATTCACGGCTTAATTACTACAACTCAATGCTGATCGGTCTTCAGCTCACTAAACTCTCCTCTCTACAATCTAACCTGAATGCAACAGCCAGGCTCATCTATTTGTCCAACTGCTACACTGATGCCTCCATCCTGTGCCAGTCTCTGCACTGATGCCTACGCCTTATGCCAGTCACCGCACCAACTGGTGCCCATTCATTATAGAATACAATTTAAACTCATCACTCTCACCCATAAAGCCTTCCACAATGCTGCACCTCCCGATATCTTCTCCCTCATCTCTGGCTATCACCCTACCCATGCTCTGAGCTCTTCTTAGGGCGAGCACCCACTGGCGTTTTTTTACCTGCGTTTTGCGTTTTTTCGTTTTTCCTGCACAGGCATAGAGATAACGTGTTCCTGTCCACTGGTGTTTTTTTTGCGTTGCGTTTGCGTTTTTAACATAGGATCTGTCAGTTGCATATGTGTCCTTATTTTTCTCCATGGAAATTAATAGAAACGCCGCGAAAAACGCGCGGAAAAATCGCAGGAAACGCGGCGAAAACGCTGCGTTTTTTTCCCGCGGAAAACGCAAACGCCAGTGGGTGCTCGCCCTTAGACTGAGTTCCGCTTTAATTAAAAAATGTCATTTCTGCCTCCAAGACTTTTCCAGAACTGCACCAGTACTCTGGAATGTGCTACCATGGACAATCTGGTCAATCTCCAACACCCGCAGTTTTAAGCGTGACCTAAAAACACATCTTTTTAGAGAGGCCTACCATATTCCCTAATATAAACACTTCTCCATCTACCCTGCTCCTACATTCCTCCTTGGAAACCTGGCCCCCTTCTTCCCATTGTATCTCTCACACCCCTTACATTCTAATGCACTTCATATCTGTATACGATACTGCTGGTGACTCGCCCATTCAGCTTTATATATAAACTAGACTGACCCGAGGTTTGGTACGCAAACATAAAATGTTTGGGAAAATGGTTGTAAACGTTTTATGACAAACTGTTCGCTGTCCACGGCTTGGTCTTCCACGTTTTGCAGACATGGCAACAGTCAAACTGGTAAGCATTATTCTTTGTATTAGGGCTCATGTCCACGGGGAAAAGAAGAATTAAAATCCGCAGCGGATTTTAACTCTTCTCCCGCGCGCGGATCCGCACCCCATAGGGATGCATTGACCACCCGCGGGTAGATAAATACCCGCGGATCGTCAATAAAAGTGATTTTAAAAAAAATGGAGCATGAAAAAATCTGGACCATGCTCCATTTTCATGCTGGTCTCCCGCGGGGACGGCTCCCGCGGACTTCTATTGAAGCCTATGGAAGCCGTCCGGATCCGCGGGACACAAAAATCACATTTTACTTACCCGCTCCGGTTCTTCTCTTCGGCGCCGCGCCATCCTCTCTCAGCCGCGGCCGGATCATTTTGCTTCGGCCCGGCGCATGCGCGGGGCACGTCACCGACGTCATCGTGCACATCCGCCGAGCCGAAGAATGAAGATCCGGCCGCGACGAGAGGAGATGACGCCGCCGCGAAGAGGAGAAACGGAGCGGGCCCGATTTTCCCCGTGGACATGAGGCCTTAACCTGCTATGAACGTCGCTTGGCAACACTTGACTCTCCCTAGCGGTGCTGTTGGCTGAGGCACAAGTCGCTCAATGTATCAAACTCACATTTTATGATTTTACGATGGTGGTGAGGATGTCACAAATCTAGTGACACCAAAATCACCCACCAAAGGTCACGCAAAGTGGACAAAGTGTGGTGCCAGAAAGAACCTGTTAAAAGTACCCTATACTTTTAAAGAAGGATGCCTGGAGCATTGCGCTTGTACCTCTTGCGTCACCCCCAATTCCTTATAATCTGTAAGGTCTTGTGAGCAGGGCTCTCATGCCTATTGTTACAAGCTGTCGATCAGTCTAACACCACTCTTACACATGCGTTCTTTTCAGCGTTCAACACTGCGTTTTAAATGCAGCACTAAACTCTGTCAAAAGCTACCATTGATTTCAATGGGGCTCCTCAAACATGCGCCAAAATACAGCATTTTTAAAGCGCTGTCTGTTCTGCTTTTAGGCATTTTAGCATTTTAAAACACGATGCATCGCCCATCTAAATGAATGGGGAGCGTTTGCAGCGCTGCTGCAAACGCGGTAGGAAGTGGTTACAGTATTTTTGACCAAGTTTTTACACACAGGGTGACCAGCAGACGTTCCTCAGCACAGATACACTGACGCTTGTGCGTGTCCCTTTATGTCAGTCTGGGCGTACAACCTCCAGCAGCTTGTCTAAGGTGGACACTGACATACGGCTGAAGGCTATACACTTCTACAGTTGCTGACGCAAATTACAGTAGGGGCTTGCAAAGTGGCCTTTACACCTCACTGTGACATTAGAGGATGAACCCAGAACCTGCGCTTCTTCCTTCTGGGCTCTTTCTCCAGCATTGGACAGGGCAGTAACACTGGAATCAGCCACAACCCGGCCAGCAGCACATCGTCCTGAAAGACCACTGCTAGCACTTAACTAAACTCACGGCCCCTGTGCGCTCATCTGACTGTTTCAGGCGCGTTTCTTGTGGGTTGGCTCAGTTCTGGCATTATCAGCTTGCTTGGCTGTGTTTATAACTGTGCTGAGAACGATTAAGTTCCTTAAAGGGGTTGTCCGGCCAGAAACATCAGGTCTCATTACTTCTGTTTGCCCATTTCCATGCACTTTGTAATATACATTGTGCATGGAAAATGAAGCAAACAGAAGTTTTGGACTTACCTTTAGGGGTGCCCCCCCCTGTGTTGACCCTCGGTCGTCCCAGGTTACGACAAGAAATCTTCTGCATTTCTTGTCGGGCCGGCAGCAGCTCTCGTCGGCGCTGGAACGCTCCTCTTCCCTTCCGCGCATGCGCAGTCCTTCTTTCTTCTGCCGGGACCGCGCTCTTTACCTCTTCATCGCAGCGGACGCGCGCCGCCGGTCGGCGCATGCGCAGTACACTCACTTCCTGGTTTCATATACCAGAGCGGAGTGAGTGTCTGCCTGCCGCTGTCGGGACCGTCGGGACTTTAAAAGTATGTGAAAGGGGAGAAGGGGAGTAGGGGAGAAGGGGAGAAATGTTGGAGAGATGGATGGATGGATGGATGGATGGATGTGTGCACGGGGGGGGGGGGGCAGTGATGTGTGTGTGGTGTGCACGGACCGGCTGACAGAAGTCCCGGGGGAAGGGGGGGGGGTGTGGAGTGGGAGAGATCGATGGATGGATGGATGGATGGATGTGTGCAGGGGAAGGGGGGGGGCAGTGATGTGTGTGTGGTGTGCACGGACCGGCTGACAGAAGTCCCGGGGGAAGGGGGGTGGGGTGTGGAGTGGGAGAGATCGATGGATGGATGGATGGATGGATGGATGTGTGCAGGGGAAGGGGGGGGGCAGTGATGTGTGTGTGGTGTGCACGGACCGGCTGACAGAAGTCCCGGGGGAAGGGGGGGGGTGTGGAGTGGGAGAGATCGATGGATGGATGGATGGATGGATGTGTGCAGGGGAAGGGGGGGGGGGGTGCAGTGATGTGTATGTGCATTGACCTGGCTGACAGAAGTGTGGGGGGGGGTCATTGTGAGAGGGGCACTATGAGGGCATGTGTGTGTGGGGAAATGTTTTACTTTACTTTAGCAGGGGGCGGGGCCTGGGCGGGGAGGACTGTAGAGCAGTTCAATAGAGGTGGGCGTGTCGTGGGCAGGGCTAGGACGTGAGCTGAGGGAAATCCTGCCTTTTCATGTCTTACTACCATCGGGAGCGCGCACAAGGGGGGGGGGGCGCAGGGCATGTGAGAAGGCAGCACAGAGGCGCCATCTTTGAAAACTGCAGAGAAGATCAGTCTAAGGTAATAAACTGACATTGCAGCTGATCTGCCGGCCAGTTTGAGCCCTAGTATGCTGTCTGTTACTATCCTTACTGAAAGGGAAGCAGCAGCATTATAAAAATTTTTACCCTGTGTGGCCGGACAACTCCTTTAATCATCTGCTTTTCGTCTTATTTTGTGTATGCTCCTTTGGACTTGAAAAGTGCTGCGGAATATATTGGTGCTATATATATATACACATAGACTATTGTTATCACTACTGCAGTGTGCAGAGTACATTACTTTGCAGAAAGGGTCCTCTGCTATTAGGGGATACCACTGCACTGTATACAGTAAGTTGGTGATACGTGTCAGAGTAACATCCACATGAATGCCAGGATACAAGATTTCCCAGAAGAACATTGTCCAGAGCATCACACTGCCTCCACTAGCTGGCCTTCTTCCCACAGTGTAAGGCCTCATATTCACGTGCGGGTCAGATTCCGCATGTGGAAGCGTGCAGCGGAATCCGACCATGCCCACGGTCGAAGACCCTGCTTACCCATCCGGGCTTCCTTTTTCTGTACTGCGGATGTGTGCGGGAGTACCGGCTGACACGCTGGCACACATGCGCAGTACTTTAAAAAAAAAAACTCCTGCTTTCCAGCGGAATCCGCAGCCCATCTGCAGTGTCACCTGTGGACGGCCCGCGGATCGGACAGCTTCCATTGACTTCAATGGAAGCCGTCCATGCGGGAACCACATTGAAATGGAGCATGCTGCGATTTGTTTTCCGCACCCAAAGATCCACAAAACAAATCCGCATGCTGTATTTCAGGTGCAGACGCCAATGTTGCCCTATGGGCGGCTTGAATTGCGGATCTTCCATGCAGGTGATCCATGCAGATTCCGCAAATCACATTCGCCTGTCGAGATTGGGCCTAACCTGGTGCCATCTCTTTTCCAGGTAAACGACACATCTGCAGCTCGCTATCCACCTGATGTGATCCATCAGACCACTTCTAATGAGCACATGCCCCTTGTAGGTACTTTGTGCAGTGTACAGGAGTCAGCATGGGTGCTTGAACCGGTCTGTGACTATGCAGCAAGATGTCTTCTGATGTCTTTTTTATCATGGCCATCACTAGCTTTTCAGTGATCTGTGCTACAGTAGCTCTTCTGTGGGATTGGACCAGATGGTCGAGCCTTCACTCACCATTACTATCATTCAGCCTTGGATGCCCAGAACCCTGGTTCACCAGTTGTTCTCACTGCTGCATATGATGAACTCCTCACAAGATGATGGAGATACTCTGTCCTAGTCGTCTTTCCAGTTTGCTCAGATCCTTACACTTACCCATGTTTCCTGCTTCCAACACATCAAGTTCTATAACTGACTGATCACTTGCTGCCCATTCACAGGTGTCGTTGTCATGAAACAATGAATGTTATTCACTTCACCTTCAGTGGTTTTAGTGCCATGGAAGATCGCTGTATGTTGGCATGGCATGAAAGGAAGTTTACCCGCTTGAGGACACAGCCATTTTTCATTTGTTTATTCCTTCCCACTTTCAAAGCATCATAACTTTTTTATTTTCCAGTTGACGTAGCCGTCTTAAGGGCTGTATTATTCAACTGTGAAATTTAACACGCCATATAATGTCCTGAAAAACTGTTAAAAAATTATAGGTGCGATGAAATGGAACAAAAACACATTTTCACCATTTTTGGAGAGTCTTGTTTTTACAGCAGACACGCTGCAGCATAAATGACATTATCTTTATTCAGGTCAGTATTAGGGCTCAGTCACACGGGCGCATTGGCGCCCGTGTTACTACAGCTAGCAGACGGCCGTACCTGAAGACGGCCGTCTCTCTGCAGCGTCGGGAGGAAGAACATGTGACCGGCTTCATTGCCGGTCATGTGCTCTTTCGTCAGCGCTGCAGAGAGACGCCCATCTTCAGGTACGGCCGTCTTCTAACTGTCAGTCAAACAGGCGCATCGGCGCCGGTGTTCAGGTGCCGATGCGCCCGTGTGACTGAGCCCTAGCAAATTTAGACTTTTTCTGTTGCTGTAGTAGGGTGCTTTCACATGTAGTAGAAAAGCCGTGGATCTCCTGCAGCAGAATAGTCCTAGCCAAAATCCACAGCATTTCTGCATCAAAAACCACATCAAAATTCTGACCAGTGCTGTGGATTTTGCCTGGTATGCAGCAGTGGATCTGCAGCTTATTTGAACCTACAAGGTTGCTCCTCTCACCTCATGTTGCATACTGCAGCGCACACCCTTCACCTGGCTGGCACTGCTAAGTGCCGCTGGTCAGGTAATGCAGAAGTGTACAGAGCACCTGAACAGCAGTGGTGGCACTCAATAGCACTAGCCGGGTAAGGGATATGTGCAGCAGTGAGGATTTTGACGCAGGTTGTGATGCAGAAATGTGACAAATTTTGCAACAGCATTTCCCGCTGCGGAAAATCCCTGGCATTTCCATTACTAATACATGATTTTGAAATATAAGCTCTTACCTGAAATCATCTCTAGGTGGTGAAAAAATATATACTAACCTCTCCACCGCTCAAGCGTGTCCTCCGGCTGGCTCCCCGACACTGCTGTGAAGCTCTTTCAGCAGGCGGAGATTTAAAAATCCACGCCTCCTGAAAGGGCTGTGCTGATTGGCTGAGCGCTCAGCCAATCACAGGCAGCGCACAGCCATTCATCAATCATTTTTGCATTGCGTGTTATGGGTGGTATTTGCTCTGGATTTTGCAATTCTAATCCACGCATGTGCATTCACCGTAAGGGCTTATTCGTAATAGTGAGGAGGCCAGTCGTGAAAACGGCAGCCGATATACGCTCATGTGAATAAGCCCTAACTGTCATTTGTGCCCTATTATCCTCTCCTCCTGGTGTGGAGGAGAGCATAATAGGGCACAAATGACAGTTTTTTTATTGCCTTTTATAGCATTTTGGATTCCATACAACCTTGGGATTGTTTTTTATTAAAAAAATTTTATGCGCAATTCTGGTGTTCTGCATTTTTTTTCCTGACAGTGTTTACCGTGCAGGATAAATAAACCGTATGGGATAAATAATGCATTATTTTAATAGATCAGACTTTTGTGGACGCCGCAGCATTACATGTGGATTTTTTATGTTAAAAATGGGAAGAGGTTTTTTTTAAATTTTAATATCTTTTATTTTTCTGCCCTAGTTACATTTTCTTTTCCTTTTTTAATTCTCCATAGGGGATTAAAATTGGCTTGTTAAACTGAAATTAGTGCCAGCTATGTGTTGGCATAGGTTTTTTACTATAGTTTACAGCAAGTTCTGGCATATAGTAAATCTTACGGGCCATCGGAGACCGTGTCCCTCCCTGCTAAGTCAGCCCAGTTTTTGAAAAGTGGTGAGAAAACGTAAAAGTCACAAATCTTGATGCAAATATGGCATGCACCAACATTTGTGACTCTTATACACAAGCTGACATAAATAGTTTATTAAATCTCTCATTAAATCTTCCCCAATGTATACATATTATTTCAAAAAGAAAATCGACAACATCCGGCAGGAAATAACCTCCCAATCCCAGACTATCCCCGACCCTTGTCTCATCAGTACTGCATCTAGCTCTTGCTCACTCTCTGTACTCAGACCAATGACAAAGGAAGAAGTCTCCAGGTTGTTTTCCTCTGCTTGCCCCACCACCTACGCTGGCGAGCCTCTCCCATCACACCGCCTCCGATCCCTCTCCCCGTTGGTTATCTCCCATCTCAGCACTATATTTAACCTCTCTCTGACCTCTGGCATTTTCCCCTCCTCATTCAAACATGCTATCATATTCTGACTCTGACTCTTGACTTGACTGATGCTGCCAACCTCCGACCCATCTCAAATCTCCCCTTCATCTGCAAACTATTAGAACGCCTGGTTTACTCCCGCCTTATAAGCTACCGTATCAATCAGAAAACTCTCTTCTCGACCCCTACAGTCCAGCTTCCGCCCTCTACACTCGACAGAAAACGCCCTGACTAAAGTGTCGAACGACCTCCTGACAGCCTAATCGAGGGGTGACTATGCCTTACTGATCCTCCTCGATCTCTCTGCAGCATTTGTCACTGTTGACCACAAACTCCTCCATCAGACTAAAGAACACTGCTCTCTCCTGTTTCTCCTCCTACCTATCTGACAACTCCTTCAGCTTCTCCTTTGCTGGCTCTACCTTCCCTCTCCTTCCCCTTGCTGTTGGGGTCCCCTAGGGTTCGGTCCTCGGCCCCCTCCTCCTCTCCATCTAAATAGCCCCTATTGTACAAACCATCAGGAAATTTAGCCTTCAGTACCATCTGTATGCTGATGATACCCAGTTATACACCTCTTCCCGTGACATCACAGCAACATTCCTCCAGAACACTACCGACTCTCTGTCTGCTGTCTCTAAAACTATGTCTTCTCTCTAGCTAAAACTGAACCTCTCAAAAACTGACCTACTGGTGTTTCCGCACTCTGCTAACCGAACTCATCCTGACATCTCTATCTGTGTGTGGCATCACCATAAATCCCAGACAGCATGCCCTATGTCTTGGGGTTATATTCAACTCCAATCTCTCCTTTCCCCTCTATATCTAGCCTCTGGCCCAAACATATCACCTGCACCTCAAAAACATTGCAAGAATCTGCACCTTTCTCACTGTGGACACGCTAAAAACGCTCACTGTTGCTTTCATCCACTCCTGGCTCGATTATTGCAACTCGCTGCTGATCGGCCTCCCCTGCACTGGACTCTCCTCTCTCCAATCCATCCTGAATGCGGCAGCCAGGCTCATCTTCCTGTCCAGCCACTACTCAGATGCCTCTGCCCTGTACCAGTCACTGCACTGGCTGCCCATCAAATACAGAATTCAATTAAAACTCACTACTTTCATCCATAAAGCTCTGCATAGCACCGAGCCGCCCTACATTGCATCCCCCATCTCAATCCACCACCCAGTCCGCACCCTCCGCTGCACTAATGAGATCATATTAAGTGCCCTTTTAATTCAAACCTCTCATTCCCGCCTCCAAGACTTCTCCAGAGCAGCACCAGTCTTCTGGAATGCGCTACCCAAAAATATCTAGGCACACAAAACTTCAGACGTGCTCTAAAAATGCACCTCTTCAGGGAGGCATACCCTATCTCCTAAACCAAAGCCTTCTTTCCTCCGCCTGGTAACATGGTCCCTGTCCTACTGATCCCTGCTAGCCATAATTAACCACCCCTGCAGTCATACCAATTCAACCACCACTTAGGTCTGACCATTGTCTATGTGTATAGCATCCCACACTCTCCACCTTGCCATACTTTGCATATCTCTACCCCTTTACCTTCTATATCACCCCATTATCTGTAGTATGTAAGCTCATTTTAGCAGGACCCTCACACCTACTGTTTCCATCAACTGATTACTACATGTAACCGTGGTTTTTATATCTTTGTTTCTTGTATCTGTTCTCCCCTGTTTTGTAAGCGCTGCGCAATATGTTGTCACTATATACATAAAGATTATTATATCATGGCTAAGATAACGTCTCAGCTGTGTCTTTCTGCTTCAGATGCTGTTAGTTTTCTAACAGAGTGGCTATGAGCAGTAGCCCTGCTATGCATCCTTATATACAGGCTCCTCTTTCCCTACAGTCCTTGAGCTGGTGACCTAGTAATCACAAGGGTTACATCTCACATATTTATTGGCCTTTCCTCATTAGTAGCAACACTTATCAGCCTGCGTGGGTAATAACACTGCCACTGTTATGTGTATTGCACAGCTGGAAGAGGCCTGGCGGTGCCTTGGCTCAGGTTCCATGCGTTCCTCTAGGGAGGAGTCTGGTAGAGCCACCATGACAAGTACCAACTCTACCCCGCCAGTGTGGGCCTCGTGTCCTGGTCGCTGTGGGACACTGCAATAAAACTAAGATCACATGACACATTAAAAGGGTTTAAAATGTATGGCTACAACTGAGCTGGGATAAAACAAATTACCCTGCTATAATATTGCTGGCGAGTTTATATGATATGTCAAAAAAGTAAACTTAAAATGTTCCTTAACATTCAGGTGAATAGAGAAACAATGCTGGTATTTAGGTGCTGCTCTCCAATAAAATTCGACAGACAGTGGGATAAAATTATCCAACTTCTCTTTTATTATATCAATTAAAACCAGCAGATATGCATTTCAGGGTAGGCCCCTTCATCAGTCAGGCTGGGGAAGACATCACTCTTGAGGCTGGAGAATGTTGACTAAAAAGCGCTAGTGGTACCAAAAGGCATGGGAAGCCTATCCAGGGAGCACCAGGAGAAGTCTGTCGAACTTTCTTGCAGAGCCTAAATACCAGTATTGTTTCTCCACTTACTCCTCTTGAGTACCATTTGGTGGATCTATCTGGTCGCTAGCACCTTTCTAGTGAAACTCGTTTCACACATTCTTTCATTTTTTTTTTCTTCAACACACCTGATTTGGCCTTTGCCCTTAACTTTCAGGTGACTTTTTATAATAAATGGCTGTGTGTGTACATAATGACTGACGCTATTTTGGCCATTATATGAGCTGATGGGTGGAGGCTACTGCTCTGATGTTTCCCACACACTGCACAAGGAGAAAACAACAGATTCTGCTCCCTACCTGTCTGTAGCACACACAGAAAAATTACACAATCATGGAGGATGTTATGGAGCAGTACTGAGCAGTGTAGATGTGATTCCAGTAATTGTGAGTTTTTTGTGCTTCTGTCGAACTCTGCAGCTCTTTCTACTCCTCCGCACTCTGAAAATTCTATTTCTATGGACAGCATGAGACAACACTTTCGTTAATCCATCTTGGTGTCTCTTCCTAGAGACAGACTTTACTTGACAACAGACAGTAGACATCAAAGTAAAAGGAAGGGAGACCTCTAGTGACCAGCACTTTAGAGTGATTTTTCAGCACAACAGCGTCATTTTAATTAAATCATTTATACTTTTGCTACTTATCACATTGACACCAGTTTGATCTCTTTGAATATGATATTTATGTAATAGTTATATTGGGTGTTTTGTTTTGCTTTTAGTAGAAAGTGGACTGCTATAGGTGGTGTTGGATGAAGGGGCATAATATCTATGTTATAACTTGTCCCATAACAATGCTGTGCTCATCCTGGCCAAGTAGATGCCCCTCGCTGCCAAGGCTTATGCCATATCTTTTCTTCCATAAGGAGAGGGCAGAAGGATAACCTGGTTTCAAGAGTGTCAAGATTTACGTTACAGAGAGCATCAAGGGAAAGCTAAGATGGTCTCATTTAATCTCAGTAGTTCAATCTTCACAGGAGCAAGATGTAATATGGCTATAAAACAGATATTCTGCAAATGTAGTTACATTTTTATTGCTGTTACTTTAGGTTTAATGGGTAATAAGGCTGGCAACACTCTGATTCAGTGGCCAGCGCAGACATTCAGGCAAGAACTGGACTGCGTGGGAGTACTTATGGCAAGGAAACCCTTTATGTGGTGAATACAGTCTTTCCATTCTCTCATACTGCAGGACAGTGAATGTTGGTGCTCATGTGATTTCACCAGCTGTATAAACTATCTGCCTGGTTCATGAATCTGCGCTCTCCTTAATCTTGAGTCAACAAAAATACTCTTAAATGCTTTTATCATATACCTCCTAGACTACTGCAACATCCTCTTCTGTGGTTTTCTTTCTAATACTCTTGCACTCCTGCAGTCTATCCTCATCTCCACTGCCTATTAAAGTTAACTCTTCCCTTATACCTCTACTGCTAGTCTTTCTTTTGGTTATTGCCCAGCGAATTCATTTTTAGCTGTCCTCTCATACATCTCTGCTCTTATCTCCTGCTGGCTCCTTACATGTAATCTCTGATTCTTAGAAGACCTCCTGTAGTCTTCTCTTGTCTCTTTCTCACAGCCTCATCTCCAAGATTTCTCCTGTGCATAACTCATACACTGGAATTTGCCTTCTTAACACATCACTTTCCCATCACCCAACCTGGCTGAATACAAGCATGTCTGGGATAAGCATAGATCTATATGCTAAGAGTGAAGTAAAAAGGAAATCATATAAGGGTGCACTACATGGACCATGTGCTCTTTTTCTGCCATCAATTTTCTATGTCTCTTTAGACCTTCCTCTTCAGAAAAGCTTGCAGCCTGCAAAAACCCTGTCTTCACAACTGTATAAGTAATGTCTACCTTCACCTATTGTATCTTCCCTTTCCCTTATGAATTTTAAGGGGTCATCCACCGATAAACTACCAATAGCTTATCCTTAGTATAGGCCATTGATAGTTGATCGGTGGGGTCTGTTGCCCAGAATCCCTGCCAATTAGCTGCTCAGAAAAACAGTGCGCTTGTGCACTGAGCTGATTTCTATAAGAAAGAGACAGCTCCGTTCCCACTGCAGTGGCCAGGCTTGGTATGACAGGCAAAGTCCCTATTTACTTCAATGTGAACATTACTTGTAATATCTAGTCTGGCCACTGCAGTCAGAATTGAGCTGTCTGCTTTCTGCAGAAATCAGCTCAGTACAGAAGGATAGTGGCCCTGCAAATAGCTGATTGGTGGGGATTCCAGGCAGCATCTTCCATTGATGGCCTATCCTGTGGATCTAGGCCATCCACAGTTCACAACAGCATTTTTCTCATTTTTGTACGCATCTGATAAGGATTGCCGTGGTGGACTGTGAGGTGAAGCTGCCTCTTGACGAGAGAATCAGGACGGATTTGGAAATGGGTGCCAGATGGAGTGAGGTGGTGAGCATGCAATCCTTTTTTTGGTCTCATCTGCAGTTTACATCTGGACAACCCCTTTTTGCCCTCATGGGTGGGGTAGCCTCTTCTTCTGTACCAGTCCTTTACTCTATAAGTTCATACATTTTGTATTTGCTTGTTTTTATCATGTGTTTATATATTATACATTTAACCCCTTTTGTACTTCATATGGATGTTAAATTTGTTATAAAATATATAATAATGATATATGGCCACTCTAATAAAAAGAGAAGTGGGTTATGAATGAATGGGAGCTAGAGGAACTCTCGAGTGAAAGCACTTGAATGACTGGTTGGGAATGAAACTGGTCCATTCATGGGATGGGATGGGGTCCAGATGTTCACACATTTCCTACTAACATACCATGAAGTTTTAATTTAGCAATACATTTTTAACCCCTTTGCACAAAAGGGTATACATGTAAGCCCTCAGGTACTGGAGGGTGTATTGAATGAGCTAGTAGCCAAGCTTGGTCCATAACTGGCAGGTGACAAGAATGTAAAAAAACTGACACCTGCCAGCAACAGTCGCGATCTGCGCTAGCACAGATCATGGCCATTTAACCCCTCAGTTGCGAAGGTCAATGCTAACCACACATCAAAGCGGTTAGTAACGGGTGGGAGGGGGGAAACCCACTTCATAGCCCCCATGCTATCACAGCGACTTGATGGTTGCTATAGCAGTCCAGGACCTAGTGAAAGCTCCCAGAGCTGACTTGGAATTAAGCCTTTTAAGCCCTGCAAGGCTTAATAGAGAAATGCTAAAAGTACAATAGACTGCAATACAGAAGTATTGCCGTCTATTCTACAAGGGATCAGATGATCACAGGTTCAAGTCTCCTATGGGGAATAGTAAAAAATTGTAAAAATAAGTTAATAACATTTTTAATATACAAAAATATAAAAAATTAACCCTTTTCAATGTTTTGAAGTTTAAAGAATTAAGGAAAAAACATAATTGGCATTGTAGCGTCTGTAAAAGTCCTAACCACTAAAACATGAAATTAGTGTTTCTTCATTATGAACACTGCTCAGAAAAAGAAAATTATTCGGTCACACTACCTCAAAAAAAAAATGTAAAAATTTACATGCACCCCAGAATAGAACCAATAAAAACTACAGCTCACCCCACAAAAAAGGAGCCCTCACACATCGCCCTCAAGGAAAAAATAAAAAAGTCATGGGGTTTCCAAATATGATCACAGAGTATAGTTTTATTTTTTAAAAAGTAGTAAAACAAGAATATAAATTCGGTATCGCTGATCCTCAGAAGTAATTTTTATAGCACCACGAATGCCCTTAAAATAAAACCCAAAGAACAATGGTGCAATTGCATATTTTTGCATTTCACCCAACATTCATTGGTACCAATTCAAAATAAATGTGGAAAAACAAGCCCTCCTACGGCTATGTTGACAGCAAAATAAAAAGTCATAGCTCTTGGAAAGCAGGGCTGAAAAAATGACAATGAAAATGCCTGAGGAGTGAAGGGGTTAAACTGGCTTTTGTGTGTGTAAACCTCCAGGACGACACTGCTGTAGTGGATTGGTTGAGTAGGTGCTGTGCCTATCTACAGGCTCTTGGTGCCATAATGGACAGAGATGTGAATGTACTGAGAACATGGAGACAATTTAGCATATCTTTATTGTGAGTAAACACAGACAACAAATGCTGATATAAACGTCTCTAAATTTGCAAATAATCAAAATCCTGATTTACAAAAAGGTCATCTAAAATCATCCATACATAGTGAATCCTATACAATCACAGGATAATGACACATCTAGTCCATCCCTGGCATCCAGATGAATAAATAAATACAAAATATATATTTTTCTTTTTTTTTTGTTTCACATGAAGTCGATACGAAATATTGCATACATACAAAACACTTTACAGTACTTTTACATCTATCTCCGAAAAAAGACCAGCTATTTCGGTGAGTGGAAAACAGAGAGACGAGACAAAATTGTATCATAAAACGCTAAGATTGTGTACTAGGAAATACCATGTTACTGATTCTTGTGCGCTGCGGTTTGTCTATAAATCCCACTCGCAAAGCTTGTTTGGGCAAATGAATGTGTCCACGTCAACAACCTTTTACACAACTATTTCAGAGAGCGACTAGGGCAATTTCAAGTGGTTTTAAAACTAGGAAGCGTAATTACCTAATAGTGCAAAGCAAAAACAGAAAATGCCGTAGTCCCTAAAGTATAAGCAAAACTAGTGACTGTTCTCTTAATGAGCACACTATGCCAAAAGAACGGTATGATACTTCAGGACGACACGAAGTAAACAACGATATATTATACAAAAGTTGACTATACTGATATTGTTTGGAATGCTGAAATGTTGGTTATTAACCGTTTGTCTGCTGAAATGTTAGGCATCGTCATTTATCCTCCGTGTAAGGATTTAGTAGTAGTTGTATGTTATTGTAGAAGACTAGACCTAACAATTATGACATTTCGTTTGAGGTGCAGGCTACTCACTCATTGTGACCCCATGCATTGCATGTTCACACATCAAAAACATATATATGAAATATAATCCCTCCCCCCAAAATAAGCCAGCGTTTGGGTCCCTCACGCTGGGCTAGAATGTCATTTTACAGTTATCATTAAGGTATAATCTATAACCTAAGGGCAGGGCTACACCTAGACTTTTGCAGTAAGACTTTCTTTTTTACATTTTTAAGGCTACTTTCACATATTGTGTATTCATTGCAGACTTTCTGCAGAGGAAATCCTGCAGTAAATCCGCATTGGCTAAATCCACATCTAAATGTGCAAAGCATGCAGAAAATTCCACGGTGAATCCCACTGTGTGAACATACCCTTAAGGCCTAATCAGACACACAGATGATCGCTCATTAGATGGCTTTTGAGCGATTATTTTGCACAATATCCTAATTGTTACTAATGCCTGACTAATGTGAGCCACTGTCCTCTGAATAAATACCTTTTGTTCTGCCGGCGGGGCCGACAGCTGAGAACAGCTGAGACAATACAATCAGCTGTTCTCAGCAATCCCCGAGCAGAGCACAGCTTGCCGTCCGTCTTATCAGCTGTTCTGCCGAACAACAGTTTTCAAGACAAACTGAAGACCGTCATACGGCAGAAAACTGAAAGATGGGCACATTTAGACACGACGATTATCGCTGAAAAGATGGCTTTTAAAAGAATTTTGAGCGATAATCGTTGTGTCTACATGGGCCTTTAGCCGCATGTGGATTTTGATGCAGATTTTGGTGCAGATATTGACCGTGGAATTTAGTCACTGCATTGCAATGAAAGAATTCTATGGTGAAGTTTAATTGAAAGAGAAAAATCCAGTGTAGAAAAATATGCATTTTTCTCTACAAAAAACAGTTTTAAATGGATAAAATACCAAAAAAAGATGTTAAAGTAGCAACACATAGAAAGTATTACCACATTCATAGCAACCCAAACAATGAACAGATTTTGTTGTTCATTTCGCATGGTGAACACCATAAAAATAATTTTAAAAGGTAATGCTATAATTGCTATTTTTCTATAAATCCGAAGTTTTTACGCTATGTGTGAAGGTGGCCTTAAATGTATGTTCACACGGCAGAATTCACTACAGAATTTTCCACATGAATTCCGCCTAAAAAAAGGTGTCAAAATCCAGTTTTCTGCTTCGGATCCACATGCAGAATTTGATCTGTCAATGGGCAAAAGCCGCCAACAGAATTCTGATGTGGAAAATCATATTTCTCCGTCAAGAAGTGACATTCTCCTTATCACAACTCCACGCGTGGGTTTTACCCATTGACAGGGCAAATTCTGTGTTCAGATCCGCACGAAAAAATGCAGCTGAAAGCAGCAGATTTTGACACGTTTTTAAGGCAGAATTCACATGGAAATTTCCAGAGTGAATTCCGCTGATTGAACATACCCTAAAGGTACGTTCACAAATAGCGGATTGTGTTCGGAGTTTCCACATTGGAAAATCTGCACCAAAATCCACATCAAATTCAGCATCAAAATCCATGGCAAAATCCACCATTGCTGCAGATAATGACTGGGTTCTTCACCTCTTCAATTGAAAGGGTAAAATGTGCTGCAGATTCTGTTGTGGATTTTAATTCTGATCTGCAGCAGACTTCACCTCTTTAATCAAATAGGTGAAATCTGCTGTGGATCCGTGTCAAAATCCTCACCAAATGGCATGGATTTTGGTGCGGACCTTAAGAAGGATTTGTAAGAGATTTCAAGCTATTTTTATTATGGAGGAAAAACAACTTCTGCTTTTTAAAATTGCTCAGAAATCTCACCATGTGGTGATTAAAAAATAAAAGGTCTAGGTGTAGTTCTAGACTTATGGCGCTGTTACGCAGGCACCGTTAATGCTCATGTAAAAGGGCTAATTTCCCGGCAGCACGCCACTTGCAGGTTCAGCCTGGTAATTATTATGTGCGATGTGATTCACACCCATGAATCTCGGACTTGACTCGCTATTGGCCATGTGAATGTACCTTTTTCCATATGTCTGAATGGAGTGGTTTTGGTGGCAAACACATGGATTTCTGCAAGCCACATTCAACTGAATGGAAGAATTGCAGAAATTTGTGCAACAAGTCTGCCACCGGTGAGTTCGCCCTTAGAGATTGACTTTACACAAACTGTAAGGTTAAATTATTAATAGAGCTAGTTTGTACAAAAATGTTCTAATGCCATATCAATCATTCACCAAGTACAATGGGTGTTGCACCTTCACGTCATACTAGAAAGATAACACTGTCTTACATTAGGATACATATTAAAGTGAATGAACTATATTGGATCTTGTATTTAGACGCCTATCAATAGGCCTAGTCTAGACATCAACAGAACCATCTGACTGTCCATGTAATGAAGTATACAGCTTGCCCTTTCCATACCCTCACTATATGCTACTTTACCTATACATCTCTGGTTAACATTATAGTTATTTCCCTGAAAGTTGCATGTACGAAAGGAAAATGTAAATGTTTGCTTTAAAACAGGAAGCTTTGGGCAGAAGGCTGGAGAAAGTCTGCTGTCTACACATGCGGCAGAAATTGAAATGAACTCCGCCTATGTCATACCAGATGGCAATGTCCACCGATATAACCACAACATATTAGAGGCACCACATCTTTATGCTCTTTGTAAGACTTTGGTCCTTTTGGTATTTCAATGTGAAAATGTAACCCTGCATTTACTAGACAGACCTTACACCTTAATGTCAAAGGTTGTTTTGGCAGAAACTGGTTAGAGAACTTAGGTGTTACAAATAAAATATCGAATATCCTTGAAATCCTGTTTGATGCAAACAATCAGTTTAAACCTGAACAACTTCATTGCCAAAATAAAGCAGAATTCGTGAATTATAATCTGGCAATGTAGTGTGAACACAACGAGGATACATATGAATCCCCCAAGGAATCAAATTATTATATGTAGGAAACATATTCTATGTGCTAACGACAATTCTCTTCAATGCTAGTGCTGTACGGAACACATGGGAGCCTGGCACGGCGGGTACAAGAAGGCGGTGGGCACCCAGGTATAATGTGTACAACACAAGCAGACTCTGGGCAGGGTGATTGGGAGGAAAGGTTGTGCGTTCTGACATGTTGTGCCAATGTCTTCAATCCTCCCCTGCCAGGAAATAATAACAGTGGTAAAACTTCATCCATTCAGCTTCATAATTGCATCTTTCTTTCCACAGGAAAAGGGACAACTTGATAGATTTTTGCAGCCTCTGTGTTTGTAACCAACTTGGTCCAAATAGGCTGGAAACGTCCTTTATATCCAATGAATGTTAGCTTATCTGGAGACAAAACAGGAATAGACAGGAATGGCGTGTGAATTCTGGAGAAATTGTATAAAACCTTTAATTGTAGTGAGTTGTAGTGGATCCAATAAGTAAAAGGTCACTACTAACGTTTCAAAATGTTTCTCTATAAGGGTGGATTTACACATGGGGTAAAAATCCACCACAAACAAATCCACGTCTTACACATGAACTCTGATGTGATTTTGCAATTCAGTTGCTGCAGATTACACCGTTTGCATTGTGAATCTGCAGCATTTCTGTGAAATGTCTGCAGAAAAGTGGAAAATTCACCCTAAGCTTTTTTCAAATACACTGCTTTTGTGTTAGTTTTTTGGGGATGTAAAATTGCCATAAACTTCATGAGTTGTTTTTTTACTAGCATTGGTCTTGGTGCATTTGGTGAAAAAAGAAACCACAAACACAAAAAATACACACAGGAAAGATGAGGAAAAATGCCCTAAAAAAACTTGCATCTTTGTACTTCGTAACTCACAGTGACCTACAGATCATATCTGGCTGCAGTGTTTCTGCAGAAAAAACGTGGTCTTTTTCATAAAAACATTATGTGTCAAAATATCCTAAGGACCCTTTTACATTAAACAATTATTGTCCAGATTCTCGCTAGATCACGAGAATGTGAATGGTAATCGTTCAGTGGAGACGCTGCCAGCGACTGAACAACAAACAACCATTTGTTTGCCGTCCGTTCGTTTTTTGCAGGTAGAAAACGACGATCGGTCTGTTTAAACAGGCAGCCATTCATCTATGAACGACTGCCTGTTTACCGTGAATGTAGGTGGGCTGCTGGAAGATTTCTGGTCACCCGGCCTCTATTCATTGAGCAATCATAGCTGCTGTATGAAATCATAGGACCAGTATCGCTGGGACGACTGTCAGGAGCTTCTTCGTAGAAACGTACATTTGATCACTGGGAACTGCCTAATTTGTCAGCCCCTAATAAACCATTAATACCAGTTGATTTTGCTGTAAACAGGAAGTATCCAAACACATACAAGGTTATCTGCAGGGAATTTTAATTCCCAGCAATACCCTTTCAGTTTCATATGGGGCCGATCGGCAGCAATTCACAGTATAATAAAAGTGTGCGCGGTTTCTAAAACCCCATCTGCATGCAGTGGAAAAAATCCACATGAAAATTAAACCATGCTACAGATTTTCATATCCGGCTCATGAATGCAGTGGACTTTCTTTTATGCAAAGAAAACAATATTTCTGTGCTGTTTGGTATAATAACCTAGCGTACCTGTCATTATGATATACTGCAGTTATATAAGGCAGCATATTTTCATGACAGATCTGCTTTAAATAGTGTGATGTCCGCGTCAGTGTTTGCTTTACTGAACCCACAAACTCTGAACGGATTTCGAGACCTCACCTTTCAGCTTTATATCTCCCTCAATTCCAAGCTTTCTCAGAACCTTGATCCAAGGCCCTTTGTTGTAAAATCTTCCTTTTGATACGATGACCACAATAGAGCTGTAATATAAAGTTAATTGTCACTTAATAGTATTTTAAACTTTATGCAGGGGCATAACTACAAGGGGTGCAGAGGTTACAGTCACATTTGGGCCCTTCTGCTGGAGCTAGGAACATCAAGCCATTTACAAGTCATAGATGTGGCGTATAGGTATTATACACTAAGAGAGCTACTCACTTGTCCTTGATGTTTGTCACATAGTTATCAAACTGAGCTGGAATTCCTTGTAGCACGGCAGTTTTGAAGCCAACACTATCTACAACTTTGCCTTGACTTCCATCAATCACAACCACTTGTATCCCATCGTCTGGCATGAAGAACTTTTTGTTATCCACCTGTTAGATGTAGAATTTCAGAAAGTTAATATCTAATGTCAGTGAAAATCCTCATGCTGATAGTCCTATTAGCTGAATATGGATTCATAAACTTCATTAGAATAGCAGCCAAACCTCAGTCTGCATTTATTAACCAGTGAACTAAAAAGCTATATCATGTTTTTTTTAAATGTCCAAATGATGTGTGGCTTGTGTGTCAGCAGTTGTATGCATCATTTATGGTACCTCTCTATAAGGACTTTTGTCTCCACTACAATAGAGTAGGGGCCAGCACAGGAGCTTGCAATACTATAGATTTGTATTATTAAAGGTTAACACTATGGAAACTACAAGACGTGTGCCGCTGGGATACTGTGGACTGTCTGGAGAGCATGGCTAGCTATGGTTGCCACCAGAGTATTCAAAGGTGAAAATTTAAACCCTGGTCATGGCATTATATATGTGCCACGTGTGTCTGTACCTCTTTCCCTCTCTATCATAAAGCAATTGTCTCCAGTGTATGGCCATCCTGTGTACATTGAAGAACAGAAATGTGAAATGAAAGCTTATTCTTTGTACCCGTGAAAAGCATTATCAGAGATTAGTTAGATCGATATGAGATAGATAGATATGAGATAGATAGAGATAGATAGATAAAAGATAGATAGATATAAATAGATAGATATAGAAATAGATATGTGATAGATAGATAAATAGATATGAGATAGATAAATAGATAGACAGAGATATATGTGATAGATAGATAGATATAGATAAATAGATAGATATAGAGATATATATGTGATAGATAGACAGATATAGATAAATAGTTAGATATAGAGATATATATGTGATAGATAGATATGAGATAGAGATAGATAAATAGATAGATATGAGATGGAGATAGATAAATAGATAGATATGACATAGATAGATAGAGTTATATATGTGATAGATAGATATTTGCCAATATACAACAATAGTCAAGTCATTATTTACCTCAATATATGCAAAGTCATCTTTCAGATGGTAGTATCTGGTGTTGTAGGATTCTACTTTGATCTCCAATAAGTGATCCTTTGTCTTTTCCTACAACAGAAGTACAGTATTTAGCACATCACCCTGTCAATATATGACAAAACAGCTGCTAAAAGATTGCTGATATTCTTGCATCTTCTGACTTGTCTTTAGGCTAGCTTTACATCGGCCGATAGTCGCCCAAATAATCGCTCAAAAGAGCGGGAGGTTTCTGTCCTCCCTGAGCTCGCCTTAGCACAACTTGTTACTGTTTGACAGGTATACCGCCTCACTCCAACACTCGCCACTCAAAAACGACTATGAGCAACTGTCGTCCCGTGTGAACATGTGACCTGATGGCAAGTGAGTGAGAATCGCTCACTTGTCAGAGTTGTTTGGTTTTTAGCTCATCTCAAAACCAAGCGACTATCAACCCGTGTTAACAGGCAGTCATTCATCTGAACGACTGCTGGAGGTGAATGCCCTGTGCGCCCCACCTCTATTCACTGATCAATCATCGTTCCTGTGTGAAAGCACAGGAGTGATTACATTGGGATGGCTGTCAGATGTCTTGTATAAAGCCACCCTTAATGTTATGGCAGAAGATTTTTTGTAAAGGGCAAAACCCAAAGTGTGAAGTAAAGTCTAGGATCTTTCCACTGTAATGTCACCAGTATATCCTCAGTTTATAATTCAGTGTATTGTGTGTGAAATTCTTAGCAAAAGAAAACTGGAATCTAAAAACTTCTAATCTCATAAACCCCTTGAATCCACCACATGGTTGTCAATGCAAAGTGTAATTACCCACAGTGGATGGAGCCACCCCATTTATTGGAATGCCCCAGGACTACGGAGAACATTTCTGATAATATCATCTCCGGGGATAGTTATTTATGCAATTCCCTGATATAACTGGAGCCTACGTTTGCGTCTGAACCCAATAGAGGCGTAGTTTGAGAAGTTGAAAAATATTTCTCTTCGTCATATAAAATTATATCATAACATTGTTTATGCACTTTTCTTCCCTGTACACAAAGCTTAAGTTTTATGATTTCTCAAATTTCTCCTCAGACAATATCATACTACATCACCCCAACGCACGAAGCGCATTACATAAAGATTGCACCCCGCCTCTCATAAAACTTAACCATGGTAATTTACCAGATGATTCCCGCGCAGTTTCTTTGGCAGAGGTGCATCCACTATGGGCATTTCTGAATACTTGGGGTAGGCTGAAGCCTGGCAGTTGCTGACACCAGAACCTTTTGGGATCTCAGCTTTGATTTTTACTCTCTCGCAGCCTTTCATCGAACAAAATGCTAATTTCTCTTTTTCGTTCTGAGCTTTCAGCATTAGAAACAGTAATCTGAAAAAAAAACAATAAACCTACTGAATATGAAAGAGGAAATTCTATACATTTATTAGACGAAGAGTTTACAAAATGCAGAAAGTAATATGTACAAACATTCACTATAGCGGCAGCAACATTGTCAATAATGAAAATGATTTCATATTTATACGAAGTCTTTTTAATGACAATTTCCAGGAGCCAGATATTTTAATTCAGCAATGATTGATGAAAATGTGTTAGTTATACTGACCAATACTGAAAAATGCTCATTTGTCAAATTTTTACATGTGAATAGTCATCTCCTGACTTTTCCTATTCATCTACTTTACTATTATAATTGACGTTGCACTTGAACGTACAGTAACAATAGAGATGTAAACCTCCGTCTTTTGCTTATTATGATGCCCATAAACCGCCTTTCTATTGCAAGCTAATTGATTTATGTCGTTATCATACACTGAAATGATCATTACAGCTTTTTGTTCTGTTTCTATGTGCAAAATTAGAAGGAAACATGGCATAAAAGCATACTATTTGGAAAAATTAACATTTTCTTGTAACAGAAAATACATGAAATCTGATGAAAGTGACCTCTGTTGGATATGTAGAGGGGTGGTGGTTTGTCATGTGTAAGCACTGTTTATTTGCTATTAGTTTATCTGATGCAGTGTTCTCGGTACATGAAGTAATGTCACCCGGGGAGATGTAATAGGAAAAATATGTTGTTTACCTGTGTATGCGTATAATAATACTTTGGTAAGACTCCTATTGCCTGCCCCTAGCGAGGGCTCCAATACCACCCCAGGGCCCCTCGCTTCACATACAGCTCCAGAGGCTATATTGCTCTGGCAATATGAAGAGTTACAACCTACCATTGTTTGGGATTATGCCAGCATCCTCATCCGACTGTTGGGTTTACCTTGTTGGAAAGTCTGCTATATCAACAGTATAATATACTAGCCTGGTAGACAAAGATTGTGCAGTGACACTTGAACTTGAATGTCACCAGGCATAGCCCTACAAGGGCTGTAGCATAACTGTGCACATAGGACGGTATCTTTACCAAAGAAATAAATGGAAGTGTTGCCTGTACAAGCCAATCCCATGTTACCAGTGATTGTAATGTGGGCAGGAATGAATACAGTGAGCTACGTGATGGAAAATTCCAACTCTCCTTGTCTGTGTCAATGTTCATATGCTATTTTATAGCTCCCGAGTAATAAGATTACTTTGAATGCCATGCTAGGTCTTTTCATGGAAATGAACATATTTGTCACCGTTCCAATGAACAATAGAACACGGAGCTCTAAACCTTTACATATCCTTTCTGTCATGTATAGTTGAAAAAAAAAGATCACATACCCTGACTCCTCATCCCAAAAATAATAGCCCCTGCCAGGGTATGCCTGGTGCACTTTGTCCATTTGGAATGTGCGTACAAAGGTTCCCGTCTTGAATGTTTTCTTTGAGAGCCGATTGTGAATGTCTGAGAGGATGGAAAATGTTGTCCCTTTAGGATAACAAAATCCTACTTGAATCCAGTCATTCCTAAAATAGGAGAATCATGTGTTACCACAAGTAATAAGAACTTGACATCAAATTTCCTAAGGAATCAAGTGGCCAAGAAAAATATTACGTTTTGAGATGGCTATTTTTTTCCTGGCTTCAAAGCATATTGCACGAAATTCTAGAAAAACACTTCAATTAACCCAAGAAAACCATTTCATAGTGCCGGGAATACAAATAATAACACCATAAAGAGCATTTTAGGTTAGATGTTTTATCTTTCCAGTTTTGTTTTATGAATCATATCCGAAATGTGAAAACAATCACCTTGGTAGTGATTAATGGCCTGCTGGCGAAGGGCTCCTATTTGGAGACCAATGTTCTCAGGAGAACAGTAACTTAATAAAATAGTCATAATATTGCATGAGGGAAATGTTCATGCTACTTCAACCATGGTTTGTTATTCATGAACTTTGCTTGCCCTTCTTGTTAATTATGGTGCCATTAAACAGATGTGACCATACATATTCCTCCTCAGCTATTTTAGATGATGAAGTGCTATAACCACTTAAGTTCAGAAAGAATAATGCAAATACATGCACAACCTACTTTTGGAAGTTAATAAGCCAAAGAGTGAGCTCCTCAGGGGCGGTCTTATCCCAGTGCACTGTATAGCCTTTCTGCAGAGTGATGACAGGCTGATATTGTTGGTAATGATTGCTTTTTCCAAGTGCTCCTTCTAAGTGCAATGGATGTTCAGGATACTCATCTTTAATGATTGTCATAGTTGCATCTGCTGGTCTTCGTGCTTGTATGTAAAGCTACAAAGAGTTAGATAGACGATCTAGTCAGACAGCATCAAACCAAAGAACTACAAATGGATATTTATTGGAAAAGATTATTTTCTTGATTGCTAATTGTTTGCTTAGCACTATAGCACTTTATATATTTGCTGTTTTGGGAAATACCTGTGCATAATTGCCACTGCATATCGCCCCCTTCCAGTCTGGAACATCTAAGCAATCTGGATGTCTCAATAACCAATTGTCTTCCTTCACTAAAAATGCTCCTGGATATTCTGACACCGAGCCATCTACATCATGAAAAACTGTGGTCTTATCTCCATCCATGTTCATTTGGCTGAACCAAGATCCAGGTTCTCCAAAGAAAACACGTGAGGATATCTGAAATGAAAGCAAGCGGTTTAGGGCAAATTTAATTGAATTGCATTAGATCACTTTTTAGTGTCCCATTGAGCAGTCTATCAGTAAATTTCACTTAAAGGCTATGTACATTTTTGTATTTTTGTTTTAAATCAATGTGTTTTTGAAAACACTGTGTTTTTGTAATTGGTTTTCATTAAAACTTTCTGATTATTTGATTTCTACACTTGTATTGTTTTCGAAGACACTGCAGACTGGAGGACTGAAACCATAGCAAATTCTGTCAGTCAGAGTAAACTGACTGACTCGTCCCCTTAGCCTGCTTTCCTATTGAGAAACTGCATTCACTGCCTTTTCACTGAGGTATTACAAAGGGCTGTATGATGGTGTCAGGGGATGGTGGATGGGTGCAGAGGAATCTACTATTACAGAGGGCTGTAATTCATGCCAGATGCATTTTCTGCTCTTAACAGCAGTGAGGGGCATGGACCAGCAGCTACTCAGTGACAGAAAGAAATGGAGGGAGAGAAAAGCTGTGCAGTATTGAGTGGGTGTGGTTATGCTACACAGCCTCTGAAAAAGGAGAGGGGAGTAAGAGTTATGCTTGTGCACATTCATGAGAGAGAACAGCTGATCAGTGCTGGAATGCCCCAAAGTCAGAAAATTTAATGTAGAAGAGCCTGTAAACCAAGTATGAAGCTTTCTAAACACATGAGAAATAAAGTTCAATGAAAAAAAACAGATAGGTGCAGTATTTTTTTCAACTGTGTATCAATTTTTTTCATTCACAAAGGTTTCCATAGCATTTTACAGTAAATGCGTGTAAGGTGCGTATCTATATCTGAATAAGTCTAAAAGTTTGTGCTTCAGAGAGCATTTTGACCAATCACGTTCACTGTTTCCTAGCAGGGAATGTGAGGTCACATGACAGACCAATCATCTGTCACTATGAAGAGGAAGCTTAATTATGTATTCTTAAGAGGGCTCTGCAGGTCAAACCTCTAATGAATATCAACAAGAAAACATTTTGATTATGAAATCCTGATGACATTCAGGAAGATCACAAAATGTTACATTTGAAGAAAATACACACAGGGCAAAACATATTTATTACATCATCCTTAATTGATATGCGCAAAAACATAGACTAAGAGCATTTTGTTGACAGATGTTCTTTAAAGCATTATTTCTGATTAATATTTTAGACATGCAGGTCATCACATTTTCAGGAAAAGTATTTCCACCCAGTACACTAGGAGCAGTGTATAAAGGAACAGAATGAATCATAAAGCTGATCTATATCTGATTGTATTCTACTTTACTTCATAAACATGGATTAATAAAGATAACCATATGACATCAGTGATTTATACAGAAAATGGAGCTGTAGTATGTGTTTGAGTCAGACAGTAGTTCTTGCTGTTTAGTTTTTACATTTTGAGCATTATTATCCATTTTTATGTACTATACAGACTGAGTACTTACTAGGATTCAAGCTGGATTTCCTGGACCCCACATCCCTAGTATGAAGGGGACTCCTTCACTAATTTTCTCTGCACAACAACATTCCCAGCAACCCACTGAGCAGGGACGTACCACACAGTCCCATTAACATGAGTGTTGCTGCATTGCAATTCCTTGCATGGCAGGTGGCTGGAAGCGCAGCTGTGCAGGGGAAAGGCTGAAAGACCTCCGTCACTTCATTTTCTGGACTGGCGGAGGTCCAAGAGGTCAGACTCCCACTGATCATATATTTTTTGCATATCATGGTGATGTGTCATGACATTAAATGATGAGAAATCTCTTTTAAGCTGGCTATTCACATGGTGAATAGTCCAAAGCTCAAACTATGTACATTTTGTAACTAAACGCAGGACTATTGATGCCCAGAGCATGGGAAACAAATAAAGAGAATTGGAGCTCCTAACACAAAAAGAGAAATATGATGTCATAGGAATCACAGAAATTTGGTGGAATGATACACATGATTGGAATACAAGTCTTGAAGGGTACAACTTATTTATAAGAAACAGACCTAAAAAAGGGAGGAGGTATTGCGTTGCATGTTAGGAAAACCTTAATCTCAACAGAGATTCAAGCCTCAGAGCATGATAGTTCTGTAGAAAGTGTTTGGGTAAAAATACAAGGAGAGAACAACAGACAGAACGATATTGTAGGCATTTACTATAGGCCACCTGGACAAGCAGAAGATATTGATGAACTCTTTCTACATTAGATGGCCAAGCTCTCAAAAAAGAACGACAGAGTGATTATGAGAGATTTTAACTATCCAGACATTTGTTGGGAATCAATCTCAGGTAAAAGTAATGGATCCAACAAATTCTTATCCGCTCTTGCTGAAAACTTGATTTTCCAAAAGGTCGAAGAGAAAAAAAGGGGATCTGCTATCTTGGACCTAATTCTTACCAACAGGGAGGGAATGGTTGAGGAAGTACAGGTGGCTGGGACCTTACGAGGCAGTGATCATGCTATCCTTGAATATTGGATAACAAGGGGAGGAAGACCTGAGAAGACTCAGACCTTAAGGTTGGATTTCAGAAAGGCAGATTTTAATGAACTCAGAAAGAGGGTAGGAAGAATCCAATGGCTGGATATTCTTAAGGACAGAAATCTCCAAGAAGGTTGTGAAATATTGTAAAATGAGATTCTCAAAGCACAATCGTTAACAATCTCTAAAAGAAGGAAGAATGGGGAGTATTTAAAGAGACCAGGATGGATGAACACTGAACTTGCACTCATGTTTAAAAGAAAGAAAAATATGTTTATGAAATGGAAAGAGGGGGGAATATCTAAAGAAGAATATAATAGGGTCTGCAGAAACTGTAGGGCAAGTATCAGAAAAGCTAAAGCTAATAATGAATTGAGGCTTGCAACAGAGGCGAAAAGCAATAAAAAATTATTTTGGGGGTATGTCAGAAGCAAAAGAAAAGTCAAAGATGCTATTGGATGCTTATAGGATGAAAATGGTGAATTGGTTAAGAATGATGTTGAGAAGGCTGAACTTTTTAATTCCTATTTTGTATCCGTTTTCTCTCAGAAAGTAGATGTAATATCAACTGATCTTTCCTGTGCTATTGGGCTAATAAAAGAATGCAGGCTATCTATAAGCAGAGAGATGGTGCAGGAACACTTAGCTAATTACATGAATTCAAGTCTCATGGTCCAGATGAATTACATCCTAGGATACTAAAGGAAGCAATGGAGGTAATTGCTGAACCACTCGCCGTAATCTTTGAAAATTCCTGGAGAACAGGAGAAGTCCCAGAAGATTGGAAAAGGCCAAATGTTGTCCCCATCTTCAAAAAAGGGAAGAAAATGGATCCTGGAAACTACAGGCCTGTGAGCCTGACCTCTATACCAGGAAATATCTTTGAACAAATTATTAAACAGCATGCATGCAAGTACTTGGATAAAAATGGAGTAATTAACCAGAGCCAGCATGGGTTTTTAACAAACAAATCATGCCAGACATGTTTCCTTCTGTGACAGAATCACTGACTGGGTTGATCAGGGAAATGTGGTAGATATAGTATATCTTGAATTTAGTAAAGCACTTGACATAGTATCTCATACCATACTTATTGAAAAAATGACCAACTATGGGATTGACAAGGCAACTGTTAGGTGGATTCAAAACTGGCTGAGTAATCGTAGTTAAAGAGTGGTCATAAATGGCTGCACATCCAAGTGGAAGAATGTATCAAGTCGGGTACCACAAGGCTCAGTCCTAGGTCCAGTGTTGTTCAACATTTTTATAAATGATCTGGAGAAAGAAATTGATGGGAAACTGATTAAATGTGATGACACAAAGCTAGGAGGGATAGTTAACACCAAGGAAGAGAGGGAGAGTATTCAAAAAGATCTAGAAAAGCTAGAACAGTGGGCAGCGACTAACAGAATGGTATTTAACAAGGAGCAATGCAAAATCCTACATCTGGGCAAGAAAAATGAAAAAAGCACATACAGAATTGGGGGAATTGGGCTAAGCAGCAGCACATGTGAAAAAGACTTGGGTATTCTAATAGATCATAGACTGAACATGAGTGAACAATGTGATGCAGCAGCCAAAAAGGCAAATACAATTCTGGGATGTATCAAGAGAAGCATAGAGTCTAGACTCTTCTACTCTTCCTTAGTCGGACCTCATCTGGAATACTGTGTCCAGTTTTTCAATCAGTCATATTATTATTTCTCAGTGATGTGTCAAGGATTTCTTAGAGATCCGACGCGGGATATCACTACGCCCATGGACAGGCAGCCTTACTCAAGTTTTGACTGAAGATTCTTTTCAGACTGATTTATTGTATTGTTGTTGTTTGTTATTTAAAAATGTTTAATAAAATGATTGAACATAAAAAAGAACTCACCTTAAAGGCTGCAGCGGCCAAGTCAACATTGTGATGCAGCAGCCAAAAAGGCAAACACAATTCTGGGATGTATTAAGAGAAGCATAGAGTCTAGATCGCGTGAGGTCATTATCCCCCTCTACTCTTCCTTAGTCAGACCTCATCTGGAATACTGTCCAGTTCTGGGCACCCTACTTTAAAAAAGACATAGACAAACTGGAGCAAGTTCAGAGAAGAGTTACCAAGATGGTGAGGGGTCTGCAAATCATGTTCTATGAGGAACTGTTAAAGGATCTGGGAATGTTTAGCTTGCAAAAAAGAAGTCTGAGAGGAGACTTAATAGCGGTCTACAAATATCTGAAGGGTTGTCACACTGCAGAGGGATCAGCACTATTCTCATTTGCACAAGAAAAGACTAGAAGCAATGGAATGAAACTAAAAGGGAGGAGACTAGAGATGAGCGAACGTACTCGTCCGAGCTTGATACTCGTTCGAGTATTAGCGTGTTCGAGATGCTCGTTACTAGAGGCGAGCACCATGCGATGTTCTAATTACTTTCACTTTCATCTCTGAGACGTTAGCGCGCTTTTCTGGCCAATAGAAAGACAGGGAAGGCATTACAACTTCCCCCTGCGACGTTCAAGCCCTATACCACCCCCCTGCAGTGAGTGGCTGGCGAGATCAGGTGTCACCCGAGTATATAAATCGGCCCCTCCCGCGGCTCGCCACAGATGCATTCTGACAGAGATCAGGGAAAGTGCTGCTGATGCCGGAGCTGCTATAGGGAGAGCGTTAGGAGTGATTTTAGGCTTCAAGAACCCCAACGGTCCTTCTTAGGGCCACATATGACCGTGTGCAGTACTGTTGAGGCTGCTTTTTGCAGTGTCGCACTTTTTTTTTTTTTTTTGTATATCAGCCGTGCAGAGCATTGCGTCCTCAGTCTGCAGTCATTGTACAGAGTATAGGGCCAGTACTGGTGAGGCAGGGAAAGAGATATTCAGGCTATATAGGCAGTGGGCTTTTTCCAAAAAATTGGGGAAAAATACTATATTTAGGCTGCCTGTGACCGTCTTCAGTTTACTGCGTGTCTGCTGGGGGTAGTAGTCCTAATTAATACGCAGCTAAGCGTTACAGCAGGCTTGCGCAAAATTGTTTCCTGGATCTGCTGTCTCTGTTACATCAGCGCCGTCATCCCGCCAGAGGGAAACAGTATACATAATATTATACGCTGCCTACAGTATCTATCTGCTGGGGGTAGTAGTCCTAATTAATACGCAGCTAAGCGTTACAGCAGGCTGGCGCAAAATTGTTTCCTGGATCTGCTGTCTCTGTTACATCAGCGCCGTCATCCCGCCAGAGGGAAACAGTATACATAATATTATACGCTGCCTACAGTATCTATCTGCTGGGGGTAGTAGTCCTAATTAATACGCAGCTAAGCGTTACAGCAGGCTTGCGCAAAATTGTTTCCTGGATCTGCTGTGCGTTCCGTAAGGGAAGTCAGCCTCCAACCACAGGCCAATAAGCGGCACATTTCATTACAGCGTTCTGTTTCTGCACTACTGGTAATACAGCATGCTGAGGGGTAGGGGTAGGCCTTGAGGACGTGGACGCGGGCGAGGACGTGGAGGCCCAAGTCAGGGTGTGGGCACAGGCCGAGCTCCTGATCCAGGTGTATCGCAGCCGACTGCTGCGGGATTAGGAGAGATGCACGTTTCTGGCGTCCCCACATTCATCTCACAATTAATGGGTCCACGCGGTAGACCTTTATTAGAAAATGAGCAGTGTGAGCAGGTCCTGTCGTGGATGGCAGAAAGTGCATCCAGCAATCAGAATTCTGCGCCGTCCACTGCTGCAACTCTGAATCCTCTGGCTGCTGCTCCTCCTTCCTCCCAGCCTCCTCACTCCATTACAATGACAGATTCTGAGGAGCAGGCAGACTCCCAGGAACTGTTCTCGGGCCCCTGGCCAGAATGGGCAGCAATGGTTCCGAATCCTCTCCCACTGGAGGAGTTTGTCGTGACCGATGCCCAACCTTTGGAAAGTTCCCGGGGTCCGGGGGATGAGGCTGGGGACTTCCGGCAACTGTCTCAAGAGCTTTCAGTGGGTGAGGAGGACGATGACGATGAGACACAGTTGTCTATCACTCAGGTAGTAGTAATTGGAGTAAGTCCGAGGGAGGAGCGCACAGAGGATTCGGAGGAAGAGCAGCAGGACGCTGAGGTGACTGACCCCACCTGGTTTGCTACGCCTACTGAGGACAGGTCTTCAGAGGGGGAGGCAAGTGCAGCAGCAGGGCAGGTTGGAAGAGGCAGTGCGGTGGCCAGGGGTAGAGGCAGGGCCAGACCGAATAATCCACCAACTGTTTCCCAAAGCGCCCCCTCGCGCCATGCCACCCTGCAGAGGCCGAGGTGCTCAAAGGTCTGGCAGTTTTTCACTGAGAGTGCAGACGACCGACGAACAGTGGTGTGCAACCTTTGTCGCGCCAAGATCAGCCGGGGAGCCACCACCACCAGCCTCACCACCACCACCAGCATGCGCAGACATATGATGGCCAAGCACCCCACAAGGTGGGACAAAGGCCGTTCACCACCTCCGGTTTGCACCGCTGCCTCTCCCCCTGTGCCCCAACCTGCCACTGAGATCCAACCCCGCTCTCAGGACACAGGCACTACCGTCTCCTGGCCTGCACCCACACCCTCACCTCCGCTGTGCTCGGCCCCATCCACCAATGTCTCTCAGCGCACCGTCCAGCCGTCGCTAGCGCAAGTGTTGGAGCGCAAGTGCAAGTACGCCGCCACGAACCCACACGCTCAAGCGTTAAACGTGCACATAGCCAAATTTATCAGCCTGGAGATGCTGCCGTATAGGGTTGTGGAAACGGAGGCTTTCAAAGGTATGATGGCGGCCGCGGCCCCGCGCTACTCAGTTCCCAGTCGCCACTACTTTTCCCGATGTGCCGTCCCAGCCCTGCACGACCACGTCTCCCGCAACATTGTACGCGCCCTCACCAACGCGGTTACTGGCAAGGTCCACTTAACAACGGACACGTGGACAAGCACAGGCGGGCAGGGCCACTATATCTCCCTGACGGCACATTGGGTGAATTTAGTGGAGGCTGGGACAGAGTCAGAGCCTGGGACCGCTCACGTCCTACCCACCCCCAGAATTGCGGGCCCCAGCTCGGTGGTGGTATCTGCGGCGGTGTATGCTTCCTCCACTAAACCACCCTCCTCCTCCTCCTCCTCCTCCTACGCAACCTCTGTCTCGCAATCAAGATGTGTCAACAGCAGCACGTCGCCAGCAGTCGGTGTCGCGCGGCGTGGCAGCACAGCGGTGGGCAAGCGTCAGCAGGCCGTGCTGAAACTACTCAGCTTAGGAGAGAAGAGGCACACAGCCCACGAACTGCTGCAGGGTCTGACAGAGCAGACCGACCGCTGGCTTGCGCCGCTGAGCCTCCAACCAGGCATGGTCGGCAGCCTCACGCACGTGCCATGCCTGGCCCACGTCTTTAATTTGGTGGTTCAGCGCTTTCTGAAAAGCTACCCACACTTGTCAGACCTGCTCGGAAAGGTGCACCGGCTCTGCGCACATTTCCGCAAGTCCCACACGGACGCTGCCACCCTGCGCACCCTGCAACATCGGTTTCATCTGCCAGTGCACCGACTGCTGTGCGACGTGCCCACACGGTGGAACTCTACGCTCCACATGTTGGCCAGGCTCTATGAGCAGCGTAGAGCTATAGTGGAATACTAACTCCAACATGGGCGGCGCAGTGGAAGTCAGCCTCCTCAATTCTTTACCGAAGAGTGGGCCTGGTTGGCAGACATCTGCCAGGTCCTTGGAAACTTTGAGGAGTCTACCCAGATGGTGAGCGGCGATGCTGCAATTATTAGCGTCACCATTCCTCTGCTATGCCTCTTGAGAAGTTCCCTGCAAAGCATGAAGGCAGACGCTTTGCGCTCGGAAACAGAGCCGGGGGAAGACAGTATGTCGCTGGATAGTCAGAGCACCCTCCTGTCTATATCTCAGCGCGTTGAGGAGGAGGAGGAGCATGAGGAGGATGAGGAGGAGGGGGAAGAGACAGCTTGGCCCACTGCTGAGGGTACCCATGCTGCTTGCCTGTCATCCTTTCAGCGTGTATGGCCTGAGGAGGAGGAGGAGGATCCTGAAAGTGATCTTCCTAGTGAGGACAGCCATGTGTTGCGTACAGGTACCCTGGCACACATGGTTGACTTTATGTTAGGATGCCTTTCTCGTGACCCTTGCGTTACACGCATTCTGGCCACTACGGATTACTGGGTGTACACACTGCTCGACCCACGGTATAAGGAGAACCTTTCCACTCTCATACCCGAAGAGGAAAGGGGTTCAAGAGTGATGCTATACCACAGGACCCTGGCGGACAAACTGATGGTAAAATTCCCATCCGACAGCGCTAGTGGCCGAAGACGCAGTTCCGAGGGCCAGGTAGCAGGGGAGCCGCAGAGATCAGGCAGCATGTACAGCACAGGCAGGGGAACACTCTCTAAGGCCTTTGACAGCTTTATGGCTCCCCAGCAAGACTGTGTCACCGCTCCCCAGTCAAGGCTGAGTCGGCGGGAGCACTGTAAAAGGATGGGGAGGGAGTATGTAGCCGATCGCACGACCGTCCTCCGTGACGCCTCTGCCCCCTACAACTACTGGGTGTCGAAGCTGGACACGTGGCCTGAACTCGCGCTGTATGCCCTGGAGGTGCTTGCTTAACCTGCGGCTAGCGTCTTGTCAGAGAGGGTGTTTAGTGCGGCTGGGGGAATCATCACAGATAAGCGTACCCGCCTGTCAACCGACAGTGCCGACAGGCTTACACTCATCAAGATGAACAAAGCCTGGATTTCCCCAGACTCCTCTTCTCCACCAGCGGACAGCAGCGATACCTAAACAATACGTAGGCTGCACCCGCGGATGGAAGCATTGTTCTCTATCACCATCAAAAACGTGGACCTTTTAGCTTCATCAATCTGTGTATAATATTCATCCTCCTCCTCCTGCTCCTCCTCCTGAAACCTGACGTAATCACGCCGAACGGGCAATTTTTCTTAGGCCCACAAGGCTCAGTCATATAATTTTTGTAAACAATTTTTATATGTTTCAATGCTCATCAAAGCATTGAATCTTGCACCTGAACCAATTTTTATTTTAACTGGGCTGCCTCCAGGCCTAGTTACAAATTAAGCCACATTAACCAAAGCGATTAATGGGTTTCACCTGCCCTCTTGGTTGGGCATGGGCAATTTTTCTGAGGTACATTAGTACTGTTGGTACACCAATTTTTGGGGGCCCTCGCCTACAGTGTAATCCAATTAATTTTTTGCCCACCTGCATTAAAGCTGACGTTACATCAGCTGTGATGGGCAATGCAATGGGATATATTTATGTACAGCCGGTGGCTTCCTGGCACCCACCCATGCTGTCGGTCCACACGGAGTTGTAACTGCATGTGTCCACTTCTAAAGAACCCCAGTCTGACTGGGGCATGCAGTGTGGGCCGAAGCCACCTGCATTTAATCGGACGTTACCTCAGCTGTGATGGGCACTGCAATGGGATACATTTATGTACAGCCGGTGGGTTCCAGGGAGCCACCCATGCTGTGGGTGCACACGGAATTCCCATTGCGGAGTTGTACCTGCCTGTGACTATTTATAAAAAAACGCGGTCTCACTGGGGCATGCAGACACCTTGACAGAATGAATAGTGTGTGGCACATAGGTTCCTCATTGCTATGCCCACGTGTGCAGCTCCTGATGGCGGTGGCACAGGATTATATTTCTCATTGCTTCTGTACAGCATTGTGGGCTATCGCCCCGCCCCTTTTAAAGAGGGTCGCTGCCTAGCCGTGCCAGCCCTCTGCAGTGTGTGCCTGCGGTTCCTCCTCATGGCAGACGCACTTATAAATAGACATGAGGGTGGTGTGGCATGAGGGCAGCTGAAGGCTGCGCAGGGACACTTTGGTGTGCGCTGTGGACACTGGGTCGTGCGGGGGGGGGGGGCAGCATGTAACCCAGGAAAAGTGGCAGCGGAGTGTCATGCAGGCAGTGATTGTACTTTGTTGGAGGTAGTGTGGTGCTTAGCTAAGGTATGCATTGCTAATGAGGGCTTTTCAGAAGTAAAAGTTGTTGGGAGGGGGGGGGGCACTCTTGCCGCTATTGTGGCTTAATAGTGGGACCTGGGAACTTGAGATGCAGCCCAACATGTAGCCCCTCGCCTGCCCTATCCGTTGCTGTGTCGTTCCCGTCACTTTCTTGAATTGCCCAGATTTTCACAAATGGAAACCTTAGCGAGCATCGGCGATATACAAAAATGCTCGGGTCGCCCATTGACTTCAATGGGGTTCGTTACTCGAAACGAACCCTCGAGCATCGCGAAAATTTCGTCCCGAGTAACGAGCATTTTGGTGCTCGCTCATTTCTAGAGGAGACACAATTGGATGTTAGAAAAAACTTTCTGACAGTGAGGGTGATCAATGAGTGGAACAGGTTACCATGGGAGGTGGTGAGTTCTCCTTCAATGGAAGTGTTCAAACAAAGGCTGGACAAACATCTGTCTGGAATGATTTAGTGAATCCTGCACTAAGCAGGATGTTGGACCCGATGACCCTGGAGGTCCCCTCCAACTCTACTATTCTATGATTCTATTATATTGTATGTTATATAATGTATGTTGCTTATTAACAAAATGAATATTCCATTTGGCTGATACATATCAAGCAATCATTTTGTTTTGTCATTGTGATAAATAGCTAATAAAAATACAGTATGAGAAGGAATTCAGTAACTGTGTCTAGGACTTCTTGGCATGTCATCTAACAGACAACGTTTGTGTAATATCATTCAGACTTGGCCTGAGGATCTGGCTGCAATACTAGTCTCTCTCTATCAGATAATTATGTCTCTTTCACTGGAATGATCAGTCATAAATGTGACAGATTGCTTCATAAGTGAAAAAGTTGGGCTGTAAAAAAATAACAGTAGAGAATAGGTTACAGTGAAGTTTCCCAAAACTAGAAGCTGAGGTCTGACATTGAGAAACTGGGGGTCATGGTTGCGTATGATTTTTGTCATGCTGTACTTCTCTATGCTAAATGGTGACATTTGTAATTACAACTATACACATACAGACAGAGGCAATGAAGACAAGGTAAAATGAAATAAAAGGAACAGATGGAAATGAGGTAAGATACACACGCATCCAAAAAGCTCAAACGAGAGCTCAATTAAAAAAAAACAATAGCATCAAGGTATTTCAAAAGAATGAAGCAAATGAGTGGTACACCAAATTGCCTTTGGAAATGTCATTATCATAAAACAAATTGTTATGAAACAAAACCACCTAAAAGGCAATGAAATATTAAGTTTACTATAACATGACATAATATGAGCAGACACATATATACAAATACTTGTATGCAGAAGAGTAAAGCTATAATGAAAAATGTGACATAGGGGGCGTATCATGGACCTTCTAAATATAGATAAAAAGGGACAACAGAGGCGGATATGTTGGCATAATGGTGGATGACAATAGTTGTAGGGCAAATAATTTATATATATATATATATATATATATATATATATATATATATATATATACACTGGCGTAACTGCAGGGGATCCAGGGGATGCGGTTGCACCCGGGCGCCGGAGCCTTAGGGGGCCCATAAGGCCTGTCTTCTCCATATATGGAGCCCAGTACTATGAGTAAAGCATTATAGTTGGGGGTCCTGTTACAGGTTTTGCATTGGGGCTCAAAAGCTTTAAGTTACGCCTCTGCATTAAGAGGTGAGGGCTCAGTCACACGGGCGCATCGGCGCCCGTGTTACTGCAGGTAGCAGACGGCCGTACCTGAAGACGGACGTCTCTCTGCAGCGCCGGAGGAAAGAACATGTGACCGGCTTTTCGCTACACCCCAGTATGTATGTGTATATATGCGCCATACTAATATATATATATATATATATATATATATATATATTTATTTTAGTCTGGCGCATTACTTCCTACCATTACTTTTACATGTTTAAATAAACTTTATTTATATATAAATTTTTTTCTTTGCCCCACAGCTATTGCCATCCACCAATACGCCACCATCTCCGCCATTGTTGTCCCTTTTTATATATATTTATAGGTCCATGATATGCCCCCTATATCACGTTTTTTTGTTATAGCTTCATTCTTATGCATGCAAGTATTTGCATATATGTCTATATATAATATGTGTATCCTCAGACATATTATTTCATATCATATTTAATTCGATATTTAATTACCTTTTATGCGATTTTGTTTTATAACAACTTGTTTTATAATAATGACCTGTCTGATGGCCATTTGGCATACCGCTTGAATGCTTCATTCTTTCGATATACCTTAGGCTATTGTTATTTCCTTTTACATTGACCTGATGTTTGAGCTTTTTGGATGCGTGTGTTTCTTATCTCATTTTTGTCTGTTCATTTTATTTCATTTTACCTTGCCTTCATGGCCTCTGTCTGTATGCGTTGATGCTGCGAATTTATCTATTGATCTGCTGTATTATACTTTCCTGCAGTTACTGTATTGTGTGCTGTAGAATATGACCCATTCGTTTCAATTATTTACTGTTTCCCTATGTTGATTTTCTTCTCAATTTCACTTTAATTTTATTTTGTGTATGAATACGCAATGTATCATGATCATTTATTGTTTACTTTTATATTTTCTTCTCATTTTTCTCCCCCTTTTTTCATGCTTCCTTCCACTTTATTACCACACATTCTGTATGTTGTAACTGCTTCACCAACCTTCTTGTATGCCAGTACCCCCCAGTATGACTAATGAAGGAGTGCACCTCAAAGCGCATATATATTGCTGTTTTTTTGCTTAGAAAAAAAGGGCTAAACCATTGTATACAACAAGCAAATTTCACCTTGTTTTACCCCCATTTTCTCATAGACTAGCTCTACTACATCTATGCTGATGGCCACACATTACACACACAGCTCTACTACATCTATGCTGATGGCCACACATTACACACACAGCTCTACTACATCTATGCTGATGGCCACACATTACACACACAGCTCTACTACATCTATTCTGATTCCCACACATGACACACACAGCTCTACTACATTAATTCTGATTCCCACACACGACACACACACCTCTACTACAACCATCCTGATTCCAACACATCACACACAGCTCTACTATATTCATGCTGATTCCCACACATTACACTAACAGCTCTACTACACCCATGCTGATTCCCACAGATAACACACACAGCACTACTACATCTATGTTGATTCCTACACCTCACACACACAGCTCTACTATACCCATGCTGATTCCCACAAATGACACACACAGCTCTACTACATTCATGCTGATTCCCACACATTACATACACAACTGTACTACATCTATCCTGATTCCCACACATCTCACACAGAGCTCTACTACATCCATCCTGATTCCCACATATTACACCCACAGTTCTACTACATCCATCCTGATTCCCACACATCACACATACAGCTTTACTATATCCATCCTGATTCCCACGAATGACACACATAGCTCTACTACATCCATCCTGAGTCCCACACATCACACACACAGATCTACTACATACATCCTGATTCCCACACATCACACACAGCTGTGGTACATCCACATCTTTCCTGATTTCTAGACATCACCAGCACAGCAGACTCTTGGATACAGTGATCAACTCCATGTCATGTGATCCCTGACTCCACCCACACAGGTGATCACATGACAGTGACATCATCACAGGTCTTGGTAGCTGCTGTCGGCTTATCCAGTATACAGTACATTCTACCAAACTGCAGAATGGTTCCTTCCACAGCAGCGCTGGTCACGTGGAAGTGACGTCACCGCAGGTCCTTCAGCCCGATGGATCTCTGTGGTGGCGGTAGGTCAGTGTCTCCTGTCAGAACCACTGAGTTGTGTCTGAGGTAATAACGGCTTAGTTGTCCCCTCGTTTTGTTATTATATTTCTCCCCTTCCAAAAGCCCTAAACTTCTTCTTCTTCTGTTGGTCAGGCTCTTTGTTTTATATATGCTGTAGGACCTGCAGTAACTTACCAGGGGCAGAGCATGAGAAGCATGCATACACATACATACTAAGGGACAAGTGGTCATTAGCAGCTTGATTGCGAGCAGGGCCCTCGCTCCTCATTTGAACTGTTTATTAGTTTGTTACTCTGTACTGTCTGATTTAGTCTGTACATGTGCCCTCTGAAATGTAAAGTGCTTTGGAATATTTTGGCGCTATATAAAGATCATTATTATTATTTTATCAGTCTTTTTTTCAGCAGAACTTACCGGCACATCTTCAAATGTAATTTTGGTCACATTGTTATTTGGACAACTTTGCCAGGAATTATTTAGGCGGAATCCAATTGCACTTGTATGCCGTCCATCCAGGGAGAAATATTTGCGGAAAGTACAGTTTTCCACATTGATTGGTCCATCATAGATCTGTAAGCCACGGATTGGAAAGTTCCTAAAGATAGAAAAGGGACCATAGGCTGTTATAGTTCTAAACTACAGATTATTACATAAAGAGAAGAGTAAATATTTCTAACATACACTCCTCTTGGTAGAGTTCTTCCATTGTGATCAAATCCTCCAGGACCCCAAATAAGGTTGTCTGTCATTTCTGTCCCCACATTGTTGCTTTCTCCAACAAATATGCTGTTTTTGACTTCTTGCTTAGATCCATCATCATCTGGAAAGGTCCCTCCACTGTGAAAAAAAACATATTTCATTAAGAAAGAGAAAGCATATGCAATGTAAGAAATATATGAAGGGGTTTTCAGGTTTTAAGGGCATATAGCCAAGGAAACTTCAGAAACTTTCTAATAAACTTTGAAAATAGTGAGGAATACAAATATAATGTATTTGCTTCCTAGTGAACTGAAACATTCCTGTTTACCTTTAGAGTTTGAAAACATATCCAACAGACATAGCTTGCTACAAGAAAGATTGTAATACACTTAGTGTCCATTCACATAGGCATATTACTCGTCCATGTGCTGTCCGTGAATTTCATGGATAACACACAGACCCATTGTAGCCTATAAGTCTATTCACATCAGACAGTTTTCACACACCCATGGTCCATGTAAAAAAAAAAAAGGAATCGCTACATGTTCTATTCAGGTCCACATCATGCGGAGATCGGACAGCACAGAGACATGTGTCCATGTGCTATCTCATGTGAGTTGCACCTGAGAATCTCATGTGTAACTCGCACAGGGCTTTCTGAATGCTTCCTTAAAGGGGTTGTCTCGAGGAAGCAGTGAAATTTTTTTTTTGCCCAGTCCCCCTTATTAAGCATACATTACTAAGCACCCGTGTAGATGACTTTTCTAGCCGGTTTCTACCTACAGTTCCAGCGTTTCAGCAACTTATAAAAAGTTTCCCCAAGATGGCCGCCGGCTCTTTTCCCGTCGCTTGCTGTAGCCCGACGTGTGCGCTCCCGAGACGCTACCAGCTGTGTCTCCCTGACAACCAGACGCCCCGCAGCCGCCGACCGGACCCACCGCAGCCGCCGACCGGACCCACCGCGGCTGCCAACCACGGCACACGCTCTTGGGCCACAGTCACCCACCGCTAGGCAGCAGGTAACCGGCGCTAGGCCCCGGCTCCCCCGCGCTAGGCCCCGGCACCCCCGCGCTAGGCCCCGGCTCCCCAGCCCTAGGCCCCGGCTCCCCCGCGCTAGGCCCCGGCTCCCCCGGGCCCAGCGGTAGGCTCCGGGGCCACAGCGGTAGGCCCCGGGGCCCAGCGGTAGGCTCCGGGGCCACAGCGGTAGGCCCCGGGGCCCAGCGGTAGGCTCCGGGGCCACAGCGGCAGTCCGTCACTCGTCACCTCCGTCAGTCCGTCACCCATCACTTACCTGGGCGGCTGGGCGGCACGGCTGGGCAGCACTGCTGGGCGGCTCAAGTTTCTGCACCTTCCTCTAAAAGAGGATGGTAGCAGAATGGCCGCTCCAGCGCGCTCCCGAGAAGATACAGCTCATCTGCGCATGCGCAGAAGAGCTGTAGCGGCGAGCACACTGAAGCGGCTCGTGCTCAGAGCAGAAGACCGGACTGCGCAAGCGCGTCTAAAAAAGCAAGCCGCCAGCGAAATTAGACGGAACCATGGAGACGAGGACGCTAGCAACGGAGCAGGTAAGTGAATAACTTCTGTATGGCTCATATTTAATGCACGATGTATATTACAAAGTGCATTAATATGGCCATACAGATGTGTATAACCCCACTTGATTTCGCGAGACAACCCCTTTAATGTGCCATGTGCCTGTGTCAGGTTTTGAGTGCCTGGGTGTCAGCAACACTGTTTCAATTTTTTGACAGCAAGCTTAGTATTTGAAAATTCTAAGAAATTGAAATGAAAAAGTATATTAGAAAGTTGCATATTTTTTCATTAGGTAGAGAATACAGTTTATTTACAGAAAAACTGAAAGTTATGTGAAATAATAATAAAGTAAATGATATAGATACCTGGCCAGAGTTAATCCAATGCCGTTGTCAGAAAACCTGAAGAAAAAAAGAAGTTAATACATGGGCAGAAATACTGTTATGAGGATATAAATGACTGCCTATCAACTACAGCTGTAGGAAATTGGCACTGCCTCAGCGGTGCGTGAATAGGATCCCACTTTGTACCAATGTAATAAAAAGAATCCAGCGCTAAAATAAATGCAAAATATTTTTATTAATCCATCCGTGAAAAATCACAGATAGTCTCATGTGATGTTTCAATCCAATTCTGGCCCTTTCTCAAAACCACTTATCAACTAAGGCATTTGCTTTTGGAGAAAACTTTCTAAAACGCCATCCTGTATAAGAACAGCGTGAGGATATTCACTTTTTTTCAGTACTTTTCATAATATGTGAAGGAATGTTACTGGGGATTAGAATGGAAAGGCTGCTACATACTGTAAACTATGTAGTTTATATGTTCTGTTATTATTATTATCATCATGACTTTTGAGTATTATGATTTATGGAACACCAGTTCTTTATCAACCCTCCATGCGAGTGCCAGTATTCTGGAAAGAAAATGACTGGGTGGGGTAAGGCTGTTGTCAATTTAGTTATAAAATGTAGCTGAAATATGTAGCTGTAAGATGTGTAAAACATTCCAGAGGGAAAGGGAGTAGATTCTGTCACATTTCTTGCATAGAATTCACAGAAGCCCAAAAGATTCTATAGTTTGATGAAAATATTTAGCAAAGACTCACCCCCCATCCCCGTCTATTAGTCAGGGTGAAGAGCAGCTAAATTATCTCTCATTTTAGAGGACTTAACAGAATCGCTTATTTTTTGTGGAACTAGTTGTACTATTTTAAAGGGGTTTTCCACATCTGAGCTAACTTCAGAATAGGTCATCAATAGTTGACCAGCGGAGGCGTCTGCAATGTCCACCAGATCATATCAAAATTGGCCCAGTGACTAACTGAACAGTGGACGTCCCAAGCTTGCAGACCCCCCATGATCAACTATTGATGACCTATCTTGAGGATACATAATCATAGTTCATATGTGGATAAACTTTTTAAATTACATATTTACTTGCATTTTAGGGGAATCTGTCACAAGGTTTATGCTGCCCTAACTGAGCACCTGTATTCCTTACTTGCCACTAGTAGTACTTTTCCTAAAATCACAGTTTATCAGGTTCTGCGCCAACAGAGCACAGTGTGAGCCAGGAATTCTCGTATTCATGGGCTGCAGACTAACCCTGCCCACCTGCCTCTAATTGATAGCTTTCTCCCTAAGTGCAGTAATAGGAAGAATACTGTCAATAATTGATGGCAGGGCAGAGTTAGCTTGCAGCTCATATATAGGATGGTTTTTGACTTACACAGTGCTCGGCACATGCTGAACCTGATAAACTAAGTTTAATAAAACTACACCATAGTGATAAGCAAGTGACAGGGGTGAAATCAGTGTGCCTATCACTACTTTATGTGACCCTCAGCCTAAACCTAATGACAGATTCCCTTTAACTTTCATTGCTTTAATTATACGGCATGATGAAAAAAATGTTTATTTTTCGCACTTGTGGGTGTTTTTTTGCCACCTTCAGAGACTTTTAACAATCATATACTATAGACACATTAATAGACTATAAGCCTTCATGGTGCACACCATGTAACCAGTACCCTATAGAAGCCTTATCTGTGTGCAGCTCATCATACCAAGCAGACTCCCCATTATGCATGTGGTAGGTGTGTGTTCTGCTAGGAACAGTGTTTATACCTGCGTATGTGCCTTTACATCAGTAAATGTGGCCTTTTGGTGAATTTAAGTAGACTTAATCCCATTTTATATAACAGGTTTGACTTTTAACAATCGTTTCTAAATTTTACAATTAATTAAATCTTACTTCAAAATATTTGTCACATCTGGAATTTCATGGCTAGTGAATTACTGGTAGAAACCATGTAAATCCCAGTAAAAAGAATACACACCTACATGGAAAGCAACAACCGCCTGTATGTTTAACAGTACAGATGAAAACCATATATTATGGATAATGGGTTAATGCAAATAATACAATAAAATGTGATCTAAAATTCATTCTCTACTTTAGCTGCATGTTGCATTCTTTATTTTATTAAAAATACCATCTGCCAGAGGTTATTCTAGCAGCTTATCTGAAATACTCGTACAATAAACAAGCGTCTCCACATCACAGGCTGTAAAAATTCTGAACTTACTGGCAGCTATCCAGCCAAACGTCTCCTCCCCGCAGCCAAGCTCCATGGTCCTGGTTCTTGTAAGCAATAAAATGCTGGATTAATGCAGGTACTCTTGGCTTGGAAGGATCAGCATCCTGATGCGGCCCATACCTGTTCAAGAGTTGAAGATACGAAAAACAGACGTCAGGGCCTGGGGATATTAGCAACTGTGCGGTGCATGCATTTTAATAACAAACTTTATTGTGTTATTGCAAAGCAAAAAGCCAGGCTGGTGTTTTGATATTATAAAGATATTATAGAAGCATTGGATTACATAGGGCTACTATGTGGCCTTTATAGCATTTCCTTGATATCATAAGGCATATGGAAAAATACATATATAACAAAGTCATAATAAGTAGCAACTATACTGTAAGCTACAGCCAATCTAGACATATTTGATGTCCCTAGTTTAGTTCAGCTTAATTTTATTGATTCATCTGGCCTATGTGCCTGCATTTAGTAGCATGTATAGTGTAGACAGATATCCATACATACATAATTCTCTAGGCGTGTCATTTAAAATATTAATGAAAGATGAGAGGAGAAAAGAGGGAGCGGAGCATTTACTTGGGAGTTTCAAAGTCTATAAACCGGGTCTCGGTTGTATTCTCTCATCCCTTTATTCTATACTAGCTGATATACACAGCCTCGCCCGAGTTAATTTAATACAGTTGTTAACGTGTTGTTTGCACGGAAAATTTTATGAAGTGGTGGTAATTTTACAGTAACCGAGGAATAAAATATTTATACACATAGAGGAGTGTAAGATTCTCCTCAGGCTGCATGTACCAATGTCCGTCTGCAGTCCACTCTCCTCATTTAGGACTTAAAGAATGCTTGCGCCAAATTTCACGCTTGTACGACACCGAGAAGTTACATTATATAGAGGTGCACTTTTTTTTGCAATTAGCATTGAATAATCGAGGTTGTGACCCCTTTGCTTTTCCTATTTAGGACCTAAATAATGCTCGTGCCAAATTTTACGCTTGTACGGCACCAGGAAGTTAGAGAATTAGATTAGGTACATTACATAGGGGTGCCAATACTTTTGCATTCAGCATTGAATAATCAAGTTGTGGCAGCGTTCACTGAAGATCCTCACTCCTCCACCGCCATTTGCACAGTGTACAGTATGTGTAAGAATGCAGACTGCAGGAGGAGGAGTGAAAATCTTCTGTGAATGCTGGAGTGACATCCTGACAGGAACTTCAGAGTGAATTATAGTGTTTGGTGCGTGATTGCTGCCCGCCCAGAAGTGCTCACACCAGATAATTATTTTTTATCAGCCATTAATATGGTCGGTAAAAAATAAAGTAAATTACCGGCCGAGCCAATGGTTTACCGACCAAGTGGCAACCCTAAGCCACACACATTGCATGTTATATTCTTGCCTCTGGAAAAGAATGAAAATAGGACAAGCTGTGTTTTTTTTTTACACAGACCCAAAGCCCATGTGAAAAATCTCACCTGTGAATAGCCTAACTGGTTATATAACGGGTCCATGTGTTGTCTGAGTCTACTCCGTTGTAAACTTAGACAGCACACAAACCAAACATATAGCCATGTGAATAATCCCTTGTAGATATGGGAAAGAGTAGAAAACTTTCCTTGAAGTAGATATTATTATACTGGTGTAAGACGTGGAGTGGACAAATAAATAACACTTATTCTGGGAATGACATAAATCAACATAAGCAATTACCGTGCTCCAACTAGTGTAAGGATTGGTCTCTTATCCTTGTCAGAGGCTTCAGTTGTTTTAACGCCATTGTCAATGATCATTCCAGCCTGAATATACAAAAAGAAAATGTGATGCTAGTGACATAGAAAACTGTTTAGAAAGCAAACAATTGGACTGGAGGGTACCGTTGACCACAATGTTAGATGCTCCTTGGCAAATCCAACTAATTAAATTATAGTGGTAACTATAGACAAACTCATACCTATAATAAACTGTATACATTGAATTTCTGGTAGAAAGCACAAAACAGTATCTTTATGATCACTTGTATTTTGTTAACCCGTGCATACTCTACAGTTTTTTTTTACATTGAGTGTATATCAACTTGTTAGCGTTCCACTGTTTGCTATGCTATACTTACTCTGTAGTTGGAGTGTGCACGATTATTGTGAAATTTTCCTAAGGGAGTGTGTTCAGATTTTCCTGGTGCATAGAGTCCCTCAGAAGGCCCAGTAGGTACATGATGAAATATGAACCAAAATCCTGTTTCCTGGAAATAAAGCCATAATATTTTTAGTTCAACAATATAAATATATCATTATTACTTCTATTATTTATTACTTCTGAATTATATTAGGTTATGAAACAATATAAATATATCTTTATTACTTCTATTATTTATTACTTCTGAATTATATTAGGTTATGAAATCTATAATAAAACATTAGAAGACTTTCCGCTATGATTCTCCCGTGGTATGGATTTAATACAAAGAATGTATGGGATTATGGTGCTTGTGATATTTCATGCTTTTATGTCTTTTAGAGCTATGTAAATCGTTTATATCTACTCAATGATCAGAAAGGTTAATAGAGCCTCCAATTATTTAACATGCATCAGTGAACCACACTCAGCAGGAGCTTGTAGCGGATTCCAAATGCAAGGTAACATAAACTATTCCAGACGGACCTCTAATTTATGTGGGACTTTGCTTCTGTTGTGTGATTAAGCTAGTCTAAGAGTCTTAAAGCTTTACTTACTTCTGAGCCAGCTGCTGAGCAGTTGATGAGGTTGTTATTGGGATTGGCAATCCAGAATGTGGAAACCGCACTTAAGACAAACAGAAAATACAAGAGGTGGAAAATAAATGTCCTGCTTAATTCTGCAAAAACAACTATTGCTAACATTGTCTTCAGACTGGGCTTACACATGTATCAAACAGCACAAAAACTAAAGGGTTAATGTAACCTATCAGCAACTAGTCAAATAACTTTAATAAATACTAAGAAAGAAATGGAGAAGTACTTATGCCAATAAATTAAAATGGTTACAATCAAAATTTTGGCAAGTTATCGAAAACATTGTATTCAATGTAGGGTTATATAAACATTTAATATATGACAAAGCTAATCAATAACTAAAGTTACAGTATCAATATTAACATTAGCTGTATATCATCAGATTCTGTGTACTTACTTGCAGTCCTGTCTGGGCTTTGCTATATATCCTGGGTAGGAACCTTCAGTTATAGTCTTGCACATTTTATTATCTCTGTCAGAAGGCAGTAAGGTCCCAGCTTTGACCAGAAAACCTAGACAGTGGTCAAATGTGTTGCGTTCCTCAGGGCCGTCTTCCGTGAAGAAACAATGACCAAGAGTGTCATAACCCACAACATCCTTTACCTTGACAAGAAGAACAATCATTATAATATTTACAAGATCGTATATTGAAGTTACTGCTAAATAAAATTAAAGAAACCCAAACTATAGACAAACAGACCTCAATTCCACCTCATTTAGCAGACTTCCTGCATTATATTTTCAATCAGAATGCAACTCAGATTGATTAATGTCTACATTTTTATTTCTGAATTTGAGAACTCTAAGCCAAATACTTAGGTTGCCATGAAGACAACTTGAAGAACCATGAAACATGTCAACCAAATAACTCTTTTTTATGCCGATGCAAGAGATCTGGTTCTTAAATTGTCTTTAATGAAGGATTTTAACTAACTAGCTGCCCCTTTCTCGTATGTATTTGGATAATGGTTTACATGTATCACTCCTATCCAACCAGTTGTTTTTTTTTACCGCTCAGAACTGATGACTAAAGCTGTGTACTTTAGGCACCGGTTCAGCATCCATAGCCGGACAGAAAAATGTTGCAGGCAATGTTGTTCTGTTTATGTCACACTGGTGTCATTAGTTGTGATGCTGGACATCTCAGTCAGCTGGATGAAAAAAAAACCCTATGTTTTTAATTTTTCATCAATTTCCCTATGTATTTTTGTTCCATGTAATAGAGAAAAAAAATCCAGAAGTCTATATATACAATACGTGAACCAGCCCCAAGTCTTTTTGTCATATTATTACTGCATTATACCGAAATAACAAAGGCCTAGATGATAACTTTTGCTGACCCTAGTGGTTGTCGAGAGAATAGTGGGGATAATAGATTGGGAATGATGGCTACTAACCACCCCTATCCTGTTGATCTAATTAACATTTTCCTTGTTTGCTCAGCTTTTATTGATGCATTGAAGATACCTACCAACAAACCATTGGTGCCATGGATAGTAACACAGCGAGAAAATGCATGATGGATGGAGAGATCCTTCACATAAGTGGGAGGATAATAACCTCCCTTTTCATCTACATCGCCAGCTGTGTGGAAGTGTATGGGATAATGTCCCATTGATTGTTGTCCCATGTGTTTCAGTTCCATGCCTTCCAAATGAACTGCCCTGAAGCCTTGAGCGATCTGACATCAACAAGACAAGAAGTAATTTACAAATTATCAAAAGCTCAAAATTTACAAAAAGTTCAAAAGCTATTCTAGAAAACAGTTGTATATAATTTAAAATGTCATGTTTATTTTTTGATATACCAGTTTATCTTACAATATTATGAGTTTATTAAAGACACACCTTAATATGGCCTCCAAAAGTATCAAAGTCAAAGAATTTACACACAGCGTTGTTGTAACAGCTTTTTTCCATTTCTCCAAAAATGACAACATTTCTACTGAGAAGACCAACTTCTGCTCGCATATCAACCCCATCCATCTCTTCTCCAATATGGAGATACTTAGCTTGTCCTGAAGAATAAAAAAGGAATTTCCATTAGTTAAAAAAAACAAAAAAAACATGAATTTCTTCTACAGAAATCTTCTCACCTCTGAATTGGCGAAAACATACTTGTAATTTAGCTAACAGAAACCCTTTGTAGATCCAACAACAACAAATGGTCTAATATTAACTTCAAACTCGACATTCACTTCAACAAATTCCAACAAGATGTATCACTGTGCAAACAAGGACATTGACGACTTAGTTCCCTATAGAAATAATTTCAAGCTACGTATCTGAATTTTATAGGATTTTCCCATCTTATAAAATGATAGCATATCATTAGGACATTCATCACTTTATGATCGGCGGGAGTCTGATCTCTGGGAGCTCCACAAGTCTTGAGAATTAAGGGGATGAAATGATGGTTTAATGTAATTGGTGGTGGTGGGGGGGTTCATGGATCAGACCCCACCGATCATAAAGTGATGACGTCCAAATGATATGCCAGCACTTTATGAGATGAGAAGACCACTTTAAGTTTTCCTAAGAGAGAAATATTGGGTTGCATTGATCCACAGCAATAACTAAAGGATCTTTTTCCAAAGAAACAGTGTCACTCTTATGAATGGACGGTGCCTGTTACTGCAGCTCATCCTCATTCAAATGAATAGCAATGAGTTGCTTTAGCATAAATGGCAGCATTCTTTCTGGCAAAGAATTTGTATTCCTGTACAACCCAAAAAAGCCTATTATTTCACTATATCGCTACCCAAAAGAGAAATATATGTGATGACAAGTGTGTATCAAATTATCATGGAAGATTTATATTCTAGTAAGCACTTTGGATCACCAATATCACTCTACAATATGGTTTATTAAGAACATAAGCCAATTAATTACATGATGGCCTTAATGGAAAAATAACCATTTTATTGCTTGCTTCTAAAAGGAATTAGATAAATACTTGATTATATACATTGGTGGATGAAGTCACAAGGAAAAAAAGTCCTATGGAAAAGTTACTATATCTGAATAGTTGTAATTATGAGGAATATTGGAAGTCACGGCAGGCAAGTACATCAAGACCTGTCTAGCCACTTCATTTCTCTACCTCCTTTGAAGCTTCACATCGCATATGGTCCCTGTATTGCTCTCTCCTACTAAAATTCCATCATAAAATTCCACTGTCCTAGTATTAGAGGATTACCGCATTCTTCACCTGATTGCATGCGATGCTTGACCTGTCTTTTTTGTCAAGTCTGGGGAACACATAAATGCCTAGACTCTCTGTTCAACATACAGTCCACCTTTTATTACACGTAGTAAAGTCTTCAATTGAATAATGGTAAACCAATCAAGGCGTATGACAAAGTGCAAGACTACTAACTTTATAAAAGTCCCTTTAAATATCCAAACTTCTATCAGTATGTCAGCAGAAACATAAAATGTATGCCTTATATTAACATCTATTAATATACTACTCTGTGTAAATGCTATTCCGTTATTCATCTTCATTTTTGTCAATGACCTAGATTCTGTACCCAAATTATCTAATCATAATTTGATATTCTTGTCAAACGTCTGGAGGAGGCTGCACACACATGAGGCATTGCAGTATTACCAGTTACTGGGAAGTGGCAAAATATATTCAGCCTGCCAAGAATGTTATACTTCTACAACTCCGGATGCCAAAGTAATTAGCATTTCTTTCAATTGGAGTCCCCTTTTCAACATCTAGACACATTTGACAGAGAAAGCCAAAGTCTAATTGGACATAAAGCATAACTTCTTTTCAATGAATTTCAGATGCCGCATTGATTACACAGTGCTGAATATACGAACTCCAGAGTAATACATTGGCAGTGGCATGGATGTGTTTTATATAAATGAGCAAGGAGTGTAATTACCATTTATTTAAGCCAACTGTGATCCACTTATATCCACATACAACTGCATAAAAAGAATAAATAAAATGAAAATAATCCCAGTGTCATACCATTAAGGCCATCGATATCCCTAATATGCAGCTTTTCCCAAATTCCCTGGAATAAATATTGCTAAATAGTTGCAGTGATTCCAACTACTTCATAAACTAGGAATCAATATTTTAAAATAACATGACAAAAACAATTGAGGAAATGTAACAGCATGCCTGATGCTATAATAGACGCCATACCTTCCATGCACAGGGTATATGCACGTGTGCAATTAAAGTTATTTTCCAGGTGATTTTTATTGATCATCTATCCTCAGGATAGGTCATAAATAGTTGATTGGCTGGGACCCCGACCAATCAGCTGTTCTTGCTCCTGCTTTCACCAGCAAAAAGAGTCAGGGTACAGAGGAAAAGCAGCTCAGCCCAACACCTGAGTAGTGGCCAAACAATGGACCATAGCCGATCAACTATTGATGACCTGTCCTGGAAAATCCCTTTAAGTATGCAAAGCTGTCATCAGAACCAAGCAAACCTGGGCAGATGCCAGGGCACTGGGTTGGCAATGGTCCATCACAATCTAGGAAAGAATGCTGTACATCTGTCATTCTAGCAGTGCCTCTGTCACCCACCCAAGAGCCCACATATTACCTGGACTCAGCCATGTATGCATGCATTTATATACTCACATGAAAAACATGCAATAAAAGTCTGTATTTTAGGCGTCAGACTATCTACCAAGTATTAAATATGCTGGATAAGCAGAAAACTACTCAATGGCTTACCATTTTCAAAATCAGCAAGCAGAAAGTGAAAATGGGAGAATTGGATGAGTAGCAGAATTCAGAAATGTGGGAAACGTGTTTATACATCCTGGAAACGTACCAAGGAATTAGCCAACATGTGCCAACTGTATAGATATACCAGGAGAATGGTTTTACAGCAGACGTACATATACAAAATCATTTTTCCAGTTAGTAAATGTTCCCATTTAGACACAGATTGAGACTTTCAACTGGAGTCCCTTTTCAACATCTAGAGATTCTAAACATTTATATACATAGCGTATGGTCTGACTATGACATTTCATGTAAAGCAAACTCAAGTAACAATTTACCATCCTTTTACATCCACTTTACATACAATAGTCCTCCAGGAAGAGTTTAAGATAAAATTAATTTTTCGGTTCCTCACTTTAAATCTGCTGTCTGTTAGTGAAGCTGAACAGAACGACTGTCCTACTTGCATGCTTTTCATTTACCCATTATGCAGGTCATGCTAAGCTGTAATCACTCGAAAAAATGCCAGACATGCACAGTGTGCTGTCTATGTATAAACTAGCTTTGCAGATTTGGCTCAGCCTACAATGCTAAAGATATTTTGGAACATTTAATTCTAAAACAAAAAAAAGGCCCCTTTTAATGATCTCTTTAAAAAAAGGAATGCCTTTAATTTAGAGCCTGAAAAAACACATGCCTGACAATACCAGGAGCACAGAGTTTCCATCAGTCTTCCTGCCAGCGTTAAACTGAGTTAGTAAAGGAAAACCAGAGGTATAAAAAGAAAGAACAGAACGGAGAAAAATATAGAGAAAAGAAAATAACAAAAATGTATATTTGCAGATGGCAGAAGGTTTACCATTGTTTTGCACCTACTATACAACATTTTGCAGCTTTAGAAAGTCATTGATTAAAGGGGTTACCCCAGAATCGACTTTTATCCCCTATTGACAGGAGAGGTGATAAAAGTCTGATCAAAGGTGACCTCACATGAGACACGGGACCCATACTGTTAGGATTGGTGGTGGCCCCAGTGGGGAGACTCTCACCAGATCAGACTTTCATCACTTATCCTGTAGATATATATATATATTTGCCTTCCTCTGGATCAACATTGGGGGGTAATTGGCTGAACTGGATGGACATATGGCTTTTTTCACAGTATGTTACTATGTAATAGGTGCTAAAAGTTAATTCTGGGGTAACTTCTTTAAACACTGCCAATCAGCTGAGAATGCCTTTAATTAGGAGCCTCAAAAAACACATGCCTGAGAATACCAGGAGCAGAGAGTTTCCATCTGTTTTCCTGCCAGAGTTAAACTGAGTTAGTAAAGGAAAATCAGAGGTATAAAAAGAAAATTGGTCCTCATGATGTTCTGAGGTCTCTGCCACCCTTACCAGCTCTTTCCTGCTCATTCTTAAGTTGTTGGTCACATTGCTAACTTATCTAACCAGCTCACAGTAATTTTACTTTCTTTGCTTTTGGTTGGTCATATCTGATGGGTTTCTATTTTTTCTGAGACATTCTGGATGCACCACACATCTATATTATTCACCACACTGAATCACAAGGTTTCTGGCCACTAAATTCTTGGAAGTCTCCAATAACTTGGTGCTCCAAATTTATAAAATCTTTTATAATACCATAATAGTCTAAATTTCATTAAAAAAAAAAAAGTTTCATGCCGCGTTAGCCAATAGAACAAAATGTTATATGATACCTTTTAATAGTTTACAAAAAGAAATGATGTTAAAGCAAGCTTTTGAGGCTACTTAGGCCTATAACAGCCTGTAGAAATGACCTAAGTAGACACAAAAGCTTGCCGTAACATAATTTTTGTTATTAGCCATTAAAAGGTATCCTATCTACAAAATTAGCTTACATCTCTTACAGAGAACAATAACATGTAGCAGTCCTTCTGCATTTAGATTTGTGCTTGATTTCACAACAAACTCGGTTCCTTCTGCTGTTGTCTTATGGCTTCTGAAAAAGCACACCTCCAGTCTCTTCAGACTATATACATCCCCACTGAAATTATCTGGCAAAACATTTTTGGAATTTTGGTTTAAAAGCTCATATAGAATAATATTTAAAAGTTCATCCCTCCTAAACATCAATGCGGACTGAGTATATTGTTCTAAATGGGCTCAGTTTCCTGATGAGTATTGCTCTCCAATGAAAAAGCTACATAATGCAAGTTCATTATCTATTTCAATAACATCCAGTTCTAACAAGCCATTCCTTATCCTCCCTTAATGTTATTCTAAGCTGGAAAAAAATCTAATCTTACACTGAAGTAACACTATATTATCTTAAGTTATACAAATAAAGCTGACCGGAGGGTACTGTGAGGAATTTTTGCAAGGACTCAGCAAGTGTTTAAGTGTCTTGTTTATATAAGACAAAATGTTCTTGCCACATAAGTACAACATTAAGACAGAACATGGGGGGAATCATTTGCAATGTACATATGGTATTTAAAGTATATTTTATCAGGTTCTCTAGAGTTGATATGTTGGAGCATAGAACGTACTGTCCATCAGTAATCACAGTAACGTTCAATGCCATAACCAGTGATCCAACGCTCTACTTGACAAAGACAACTGGAATCAGCAATTATGACAGACTTCCTCTTTTCTAATAAGTTGACATCTTGCTATTGTCTGAGCATGGGGTCAGAATGACAACTGTTTTTCACGTCCGTGCAGCACACGAGCACTAAGCTCAACCCGGACGCAGGGTGATGATAACCACGACTGTGGTGGATCGACTATTGCACTGATGAACAGTGCGCACCACAACCGAAGTACGTAACCCAGAAGTTAGACCCGTGCGACACCAGAGTACAACACTCTGCAAGGCAGCCCAGCAGTCTTCTTTCTAGACCCTGATTATCCCTATAGGAACCCCTGGAGAGATGCACCGACACGCAAGGCAAAACAGAAATAGAAAGCAAAAAAAACAACGGAAAAGGAACCAGCAGCTACTTATCTGCAGGTTGTGAAACACCCAGCACATCAGAGCTCCAAACTTCTCCACTGTGGACGGAATAAGCAGCACTGGTCACCAGGAGGGGTGAGAATATATAGCCCCTCTGTACCTGAACACTGGTTGAATGAATAGCAAACCACACCTCTAGCCTACTGCCAGGCATGGCTAATCCAGCATGCATCCATGCAGCAAAGGCAGACAACACTAGCAGAATTCTGCACATGGTGCATTACCCTTAACCTGCTTAACAAGACAACAGGTCTTTGGCCTGTGTTGAGGTCATCATGCCACTACGTTGTTGCGACCGACAGCCCGGGACACTGTTCTTCACTTTCTGAGAACCCAATTCAAAAGTAACAACCAAAATGGCTGCATTTCCTGATATCACTTAGGCAAAAAAGTCCAACACAACAAAACATACAATGCAAATATATCAATAAGTAAAATAAATATAATTACCAAATTTTAGCTAGTTTTCTAACTTTTAAATCTCACTAATGGTCATTATCATACATAAGCACAAAAATCATTGATGACAAAATCAGTGTTCCCCAACTAGTGGCTTGGGAACCACGTGTAGCTCTAGGGCTGCTTGCATGTGTCTCTTCAGCTGCTGGTCACTGCAAATGCTATAGTGAAATAGTAGCACAAGGAATATTACAGTGGTACTGAAGCTTGGTACTAGCACCAAAAATCATATCACTGGCAGTTATAGGGTATGAGCCATATGACTCGGCTATAACTTTGATTTTTATTTCCATTATAACAACAAGTGTGGCTCTAAATCATTTATTATGTGTTCGACATTGCCATGAAAGCAAAGGAAGAGTCAGCCTCAGATTTGACGCAACTGCTGTTTATGTTTACACATGGAGAAATTAAAGTAATTTTAGATGGTCTAATTGTACATCACTTCAATGCTACATATGTGTATAAAAGGTGATAAACTACTGCAGACCTATGTTTGTAAAAAAAGGAATTTCCTATTAGAGTATAATCATATATGAATACACATACACAAACATCATCCCAAAAATGTAAATTACCCCTAAACTAAGTATTCTTTTACACTAATTTAGCTTCCTGGTTCACTTCGTGGTTCAAGTTATAAGTAAATAGTTTCAGTTGTAGATGGATTATAAGACCTCCTTGGCCTGTATATTACTGCTAATCGCTCAGATGTTCATTGAAAATGTTATAAAATAAAAAGAACTAAAAAAAATAGCAGTTATAAAATGTATAGTTCTATAGACTTATATAATGTTTTTCTAGTATTAACGTAATGGAATAATACATGTAATATTTCCATTCTCTACTAACTCCTCAAACCTATTTACTTAACACAAGTGAGTGGCCACTTAATATCACTTTATTTCATCTCTCATGTTAGAACAACATATCTGCAATAGTTCTCCATGTATTCTACAGTCCTAAGTGTCCCATCAGGGTGAAGAGCATGCACAAGAATTGCCAAAGAGGTTTGAGATGCAATTAGCAGTGGATTAGATTTGTTTTTGGTAATCCAGGTCCTGACTCATGGCATAAAGATTTCAAAAGCCCACGCAGGCTTTTTATAACATAATTACAAATATTATTCTTTAAAGTTTCTTATTGCTAAGTGACAAGTGATTGAACATGATGTTATGGAGCGTGGAGATGGGTTATAACGAAGAGGTGCCAAACTTTTTGCTCTGTGTGTAATAAAGAACAGAGCCAGGTCAAACTAAATTTAGTTTTTTTTGTGATATTCTAACAGATGTTTGTGGCGATAAAAAGAAAAGCGAAAAGTATAGGAAATATTGTAGCATGACACAAAATTAACCTTTCTGTTGATAATTGACCCTTCTGTAGACAAAATTACCATTTCTGTAGATAAATTCCAGGACAGGATATTTTTGAACTTGGTTAATGTTTTTCTTAAATATCACCAGATTAAGATATCACTTTGAAAATTCATTTCTCCCAGCATGCCCAAAGTATTTGAAAAATAACACTTTACATCTCTCATCATATTGCCTTATATATTACGTCTTTGCACAAAAAACATGTCACCAGAATTTACTAAATAGTGTTAGGTAGTTAGACTATGAAAAGTAGTAAGAACAGTATAACCCCCAGTAGCCACGGGGTGCCACTGGGGTTCTGGAAAAAGAAACTTTACAATTTTAATGGTCTTCACTTTGTTATTTCAGCTTTTTTCCCTCGATTCAATAGTCTTGCAGTGTTTTCCATTGTATTATTTGCTGCCGCTCTTCATTTTGGGGGTATAATGACTCTCCCCAGATGGAAGATGTCGACAGAAAGAGGGATTGGGCATGTTGGCTTTCATCATGCCTGATCCTTTGTTCTTAAGAAATATATGCCACCAACATAGGTGTCTGGCATCAATTTATTCCCCTCTTATTAATTCAGAACATGTGCTCTCCTGGCCGAGCTGAGCATGCATGTGTATTGGGGTGTTTGGGAGGAATAGCTGCTGACTGAGTGAGCACTCGGCTGACAGCTATCTAAGGTGTATGGTCTTGTCTGCAGCAGTACAGTAGACCTGTCGCTGTGTCATTAACCCTCTAGGGGTGCCTTCAGACTTGCAATCTTTTTTTTACGCAAATGTCAATAGGACTTTCTAATGTTAAAAACGCATCACACAAAAATCACAAGGCACAAACTTGCAATTTTTTTGTGCAATGCATTTTTACCATTACAAAGTCCTATTGACATCTGCGTTAAAAAAAACACAGCAATATCGCGATCGCAAGTGTGAAAACATCCTAAGTAGTAGATAATTAGATAGGTCACTGTAGGCTGTAAAACAAGATGCCTGTTGATTTACTAGTCTGTAGTTCAGTCTCTTTGGTCACTAGATGTCAGCACATGTGGAAATGCAAGCAGAGAAGGAACTGCATCAGCGCTGTCAGCACTGATATATACTTATCTGGATTATTTAATATCAGTTTGGGGGTGGGATAGTAGTAACAATGCATGTGGCTTCCTGGGAGAGGTAGTAGAAACAGGAATGGAATGTATCTGTTGTGGAAGGCAGTGTCATGTGATACGGCATTGTGTCATGACCACAATTCAGCCAAAGGGTAACTAAATAATCTCTGAATCTGCCATGTATGGTCGTCTTTTAGGCCCTACAAGAGGCAAGGTCTAAGGCCTCATCTCCACGGTGACAGATCCACAGCGGATCACCCGCACGCGTGATCTGTGCCCCATAGGGATTCATTGGACACCCGCAGGTAATTAAATACCTGCGGATGTCATTTTCCCCTGAGGCACGGATTGTGTGTGCGGGAAAACACCCGCAGCATGCTTCATTGAAGTGCGGGTCTCCCACGAGGATGGCTCCCGCAGGCTTCTATTGAAGCCTATGGAAGCTGTCCGGATCCGCGGCACACCCGCAGCTGAATTCCTGCTCTCTGGCGCAGGAGCGTGGAAGAGCAGGAGTTAAAAAAAAAAGAGTGCACGGCGCAGGCGCGCGGCACGCTGCCGGCATGCCAAGATCCACAGCGTCCGGACAGGTAATTAATCCTTATTTTTAGGCCTCATGTCCGCAGGAAAGGAGGGACCCGCTGCGGGATTCTGCATTAAGAATCCGCGGCGGGCCTGATTTTCCCCATGGACATGAAGCCTAAGGTCCCTTTTACATGAACAATTATAATTTAGATTCTTGCTGGATTGCGGGACTGAAAGATAATCGTTCAGTTTCTGCAGGCATAAAAATCAAACAACAATTGGCCTATGTAACCAGGCAGTTGTGAAAGCACAAGAGCGATTATCACTGAGACAACAGTCATCACTAATAGACCACCTTTCTATGTACCAATACACATAGTACACTGACCTACATAAGTACTTAGTATAACGTGCAAGCAATTAAACAATCACATCTTCAGTTCCCTAATTGGACTGTAAGAAAAGTTTAATAACCTGTTTAACTTTTTTTCCTAAATTTTTTTTATTGAATACTGAGTTTTTAAAAAATTTGCATTTTTCTTTATAAAACACTTTTTTAATGGGGGAAAAACCAATATAGAATAGTTATATCTTCGGGATCATAATGTCCAAAACTATAAAGTTGAATCTCATAAAAAATCTAAAAAAAAAAAGAGTTATAAATACCACAAAATGGCACCAATGAAAACTACAGCTCGCCCTTCTGATGACAGAAAAACATTTTTTAATTGTAAGGCCTCATACCCACAGTTGGGTCAGATTCTGACTGCGAAATCTCACAGCGGAATCAGACCCTGTGCCCCATCATTGACCCCCGTGTACCTGTCAGTTGTCTTCTCTATCTGCTCTGCAGATGTGTCGGCGTGCCACCGCGATTGTGCCATGCAGAGAGTTGTGCCGGCGATGACGCGGATCCACCACTATTCGCAGCGGGACGGATGGCTTCCATTGACTGCAAAGGAAGCCATCCGTGTGAGCCTCACACTAGAACAGGACATGCTGAAATTTTTCCCCGAAAGCAGAAAATCGTAGTTGATTTCCACTCGTGGGCATGGAAAAGCATTTTCATTGCATGTCCTATTGGGATTATTTGCTGAGAGATCCGGAGGCGAATGCTCGCTCTGGATCCCGCAGTGCAAAAACGTCCGTGGGCATTGGGCCTAAAAGTGTTTTTGTGCAAAAGTAGAAAACTATAAATGATATATTACTTTCGTGTCATTGTAATTATAATTGATCCAAAGAATATAATCAAAACCCAAAACACAAATTGATTTATCCATCATGGGGTCTCCATGCCTCCTAAAAAAATCAAAAGTTATATAATATATTATATACACCCCAAATGAGTGCTATTGACAAAAACCACTTGCCCCAGAAAAACAAGCTCTCATACGGCTATGTTGACAAAAATAAAATAAAATAAGGCTCCTGGATTGTGGTGATGAAACAAGGCAAACAATTGTTTAGTCATTAGGGCCCAAAATAGGTCAGTCACTAAGGAGTTAAACAAGTCCACTAATATCAAGTTGTGTTCATGTATCAGCCTTCATGTCCTAGTCTAAAAAAACTCAAAAGCCATAAACCAGATGTTTAAATCCAGCTAAATCTCTTTGCACTGCTCTTATTTCAGCATGGCAAGGCATAACCATTTGTTTGCAATCATCCTACTTGAAAAAGTAAAGAAAAATAAGACGTACACAACATCTGTCTTGGTGGTGATTATAGAGTCATTTCTGTTTGTCATTGAAAGCATTTTTCAAAAACTTGTGGGAGGATTAGCACTAAAGATAGAACATACTCCAATCATGATGAAGCCCTGACACAAAAAGCTTGGCTGCTGACATCTCTGTTTGCTAGAACCTGTCTTAGCAGCACAGACTGCTAGGGGTCGCTAACCTGGCTGCAATAGCCAGAACAACGCTGTATATGGATCTAGAAATATATAAGGAATTGGTGAATTTGCAGTTTTCGAGTTCATTATTCATAGTATGGAAATATGGAAGGCTAATTACACTTTGACGGCTACATTTTTATTGCAACTAAAAAAAACGCAATTTTGCAAATAGCCCTGATTAAAACATAATCATGCAATGTATACAGACAGCTCTTATGCAGACCTCCATGGTAGGAGGCTATTTGTTTTATTTTACTTGTTTATATAGTGCATACATATTGTGCAGCTCTGTACATCCTTGATATTAGGTTTAGAGATGAGCGAGCATACTCGCTAAGGGCAATTACTCGATCGAGCATTGCCCTTAGCGAGTAGCTGCCCGCTCGAAAGAAAAGATTCGGCTGCCGGCGGCGGGCGGGGAGAGCGGGGAGGAACGGAGGGGAGATCTCTCTCTCCCTCTTTCCCCCCAGCTCCCCCCTGCTCACTGCCGCAATTCACCTGTCACCTGCGCCGACAGCCGAACCTTTTTTTCCGAGCAGGCAGGTACTCGCTAAGGACAATGCTCGATCGAGCAATTGTCCTTAGCGAGTATGCTCGCTCATCTCTAATTAGGTTCTGTTCCCATGGGGGCTCACAATGTAAAGTCACCTGCTAGTACGTTTTTGTAGAGTGTGAAGAAACCAGAGTACCCAGAGGAAACCCATGCAAACATGGGGAGGCCATAAAAACTCCATTCAGCTGTCACCTTTGCTTGTATTTAAACCTAGGACCCCAGTTATGCAAGGCAACAGTGTTAACTACTGATCCTGCAGTCACCTGTTACTCCTTTTCATCTACCTATAGACAACAGAAGAGAGGACAGCAGGAGTGGAGTAACACATACATACTCCTAGTTATCAGGGGCAGCAGTACACATGTTCCAAGTGTTCAGCCATGACAGTAATGGGCAGGGCTTATCATACCATGAGTTTCTACCACAAGAGGTGGGGCTAAGTAGCTACATGGCCAGGACTTAGCAGTGGAGGGGTGTCTGAGGTAGATGCTTATGTCCTGCCAGGATTCTGTTTCTCAAGGTGAGACAGTTGCCAAAACTGAGCTGGTAAGTATTACAACGTGGAGAGATTGATAAACCATCTAAGTGGAATTATACACATTGAAAATATGATTCTTCTCAGTAAGAGAAACCAAAAAGTCTTGTAGATATGCCAGCCTGCGGATGAACCCTAAGTTAGTTTGAAAGCTCACTATAACATCATGTATTTTTGTTAGCCAGTAGGTGTCATATCCAAAAGATTATTTGGTTTCTCTTGCTGGGAACAATCACATTTTGCTCTACTGGCTAACATCGTACCACAGTTTTTTTTTACACATTGAAAATGGTACACATCTTTAAAAAAGTCCACTAGAGTATTTTAACCCCTTCCCGCTATAGGACGTAAAATTACATCCTGCGGGGTTGGGGTATGTATGAAGATAGATCGCGGAGCGACGTCTCTTCATACGCCGTGGGCACTGGTTGTTTATTATAGCTGACACCTGCCGACAATAGCTGCAATCAGCAGCGCGGCTGATTGGTGCTATTAACCTTTTAAATGCTGCTGTCAATTCAAGGGAACTTTGCAGGTGTCATGGCAGCGGGGGACCTTCACAAAGGCCCCAGGGCTATCTTAGGATATTGCCTATCAAGCCATCCCTGTGGGGTGGCTTGATAGAATGTCTGCTCGATTACAGTATGATGTAATGCTATGGCATGGTTGATGTGCCCTGTGGGGATGAGAAAAAAAGAAAACTCAGAACAATAAAGTGTTACCAAATATTTAAAATAAGTAATAAAGATTAAAAAAAAACTTTTGCCATATTTATAATAAAAGAATCTAAATAATAAAACAAAAATACATATTTGGTATTGCTGAGTCCATAAATGTGCAATCTATCAAAGTAGTGCATAATTTACCCCACACGGTGAACGTCATTTGAAAAAAAAATAAAGAACGCCAGAAATGCACTTTTTGGTCACCTTGTCTTCCAGAAAAAATGCTATAAAAAACGATCAAAAAGTCATATGTATTCAAAAATGGAACAAACACAAATTACAAGATGTCCCACAAAAAATGAGCCTTCGCCTAACCAGTTCGACCGAAAAATAAAAATGTTATTGCGTGCAGAAGATGGCGGCAGAAAATAATTTTAAAAAAGGAAATTTCTTTGAAAAAAAATAAAAGTAGTACAGCGAAAAAGAAACTGGATGTTCGGTATCGTGGTAATCATACTAACCCATAAAATAAAGTTATCATGTCATTTTTGTTGCAGTTTGTGCGCCGTAGAAACAAGACACAACGAAAGATGGGGGAATGTCATTTTTTTACATTTTACTCCACTTAGGTACCATTGAAAAATACAACTCATCCTGCAAAAAACAAGCCCTCAGACATCTACATTGATGGATAAATGTAGGAATTATGATTTTTTAAAAGGGAAAAAGAGGGCTGCGTCATTAAGGGTGCTTTAACACGAACGTATGCATGTGTGTACATAGGTCCGCACAAAACCATGCATCTATTAGAACCATTGGTTCCCTATGGTGTGTTCACATGTCTGTGTTCTACAGGCGTGCACACGCGTGCACTTTTAAAAGATAGCACCATAGGTCCGTGGTGCATGTCAATATTCGCCGCGGGGAGTCCCCTTGTCACTGAACATTGTGACAGCACTGTCACAGTGTTCGGTGACAAGATAACTCCCTGTGGGGGGTGAAGAATACCCTGCCACAGCTGTCACAGATGTGACAGCTGTGGCAGAGGATTTCTTAATCCCTGTGGGGAATAAAGAATCCCATGCCACAGCTGTGACAGCTGTGGCAGAGGATCACGAGGCTCTCTCATTGATTTCAATGGGGCCACCGCTGCCGGTGGCCCCATTGAAAGCAATAGGATTCCAGCACCCCTGCAGTGATGTTCACAAGTCCGTGCTGCAAAAAAAATGCTGCCGTGGCTCCCACATGGTCCTGTGGTCAGCACCATGGACAGTGCCTCAGCACGGAGCTGACAGGCGGGTCGGCACTTACTGTCCTATCTTTTTTAACCAGCGCAGATTCTGTGTTGGTAAAAAAGCTCTGTGTGAGCGCTTCCATAGCAACCTATTGGTTTCTATAGAAGTGCGGTTTACACGATGCTGTAGCAGCGTGTAAACCACGCTATCTGAATGCACCCTTAGGTGTTAAGCGACTCCAGTGTTAGCCTCCATAGACCATTTAGGAGACCACATACTATTTCATCAATTACAGCCTTTTCTGGTCCAAGGGCCACATGGCCAGACTGAACCCTTCCCAAGGGTCACAATAAAGCTTAATGGGGTATTATCATCTTAGACATTTATGGCATGTGAAAATATATGCCATAAATGTCTAATAGGTGCAGGTTCCACTTCCAGGACTTCCAAGTATTGTATTGGGAGGATGGAGGTCCCTTTCTCCCCCATACACACCTGCGATTAAACCACAATGATGTTAAACTCATGCATGACCTCAGCTACCCTTTTCTAAAGGGCCACATAGGAGTCAAGTCAGGTGAACCTATTCTGCCAATATATGAAGGTTTCAGAAATGGCCACAAAGAGGACCATCAGTACTTACCCATCCCTCCACGGTATGTGCCACTCCTCTTCGACAGGGAAAATACTTGTGAACAGCCAGCAGACACAGATAAGCACATCTATGACCAGATGGTTGGGGGTCACAAAGAATGGCATTGTAGGCTGCATCTGGTCCACAGGCTGTGCATCTCTGCTCTGTTGAACCCTTGGAAGCATTTAGTTACAAATCGTTGTGTCTAAACTGTCCATCTATATTAATAGTAGCATTTGTCCATACTCAAAAGTTCCCATAGGGTATGCCAATGAGAACTCTTCAGACAAGGATGTGACAGACCTATGAGGTTCCAGTCTTCCACACTGCGATCTACTAGTCCTTGCTCTGAGGTTTATGTGCAGATCTTGATCTGTTGCTTATCCACCACTGATCTCAAGCTATTGTCTAACTATACGGTCTCTGATTCCTAAGACCATATATACTCTCGTCAGAAACTAACTTGTCATTTTCTGCTTACTTGCAGATGTTATACATCTCTAGCAAACAGTTTGTGCTCTAATTTTATGGTGTATAAGGAATTCTTATGAGATGAAGAGATTAGCCTCAGGTAAAACCATGTTATGTGCAAGTGAAGCGAGGGAGCACTGAACTGTCTTGACACGTAATCCCCACCAGCAAAAGATCATGCTTATCAGATTAGAGCGGACAGTAGAGCACGATCTGTATATGTACCATAAATCAGACAAAATAAGCTTCAAATGGAAACATACAGATGTTTAAAAAGTAGCAGGAACAGCTCTAGCACTGATTCACATCACAGTGAAATATGAGCCACTCTTATACTGAAAAGCTTCTTTGTAGCTGTCACATATGTATATGTTTCCATCCCTTTAGGGAAAGTGAAGGGAGATCCGTCCCAATGTATAAACACATTACTCTTCCATTAAACCTGACCTGCTACTATGGATTAGCAGTGCCTGAATTGAAAGTAAACTATCTATAGAGCTCTACAATTTTTAGCATTAGGTAAATCATGAATATATATTTATAATGTTTAGTTAAAATATATGTGTGCAGATATACACACTATATATGTATATATATATATATATATATATATATATATATATATATATAATTTGTTGCAATAATGCTCCCTTTTAAGAAATTTCATGTGTAATATATGAATTGTCAAAAATTGTAATAAGGTATGAAAATACTAATAAAAATATTGAAGCACAAGATAATGTTAATGTGTTGCTTTGCTTGTTCCCTGACCCCTCATACACTGAAAGTTTATGCCCCTCTGAGTGAACTTTGCCTTTTGCTGCACTGCTTGCTTTTTATTCCTTCTCTGTTACACTTTCCTGACCGCTTTTATTTTCTTTGAAAAGTGGCCAACCTTTCCCTTGGCAAAGCAATGCAAGTCACATCGGGTGGATACAATTATCCTGATACAACTTTCCACAAAGGCCAATACCCCCCCACAGTCTAGATACAGAAGATAAAGGTGAGGTAGTAAATGGAGAGGAATGTTCCACTACTTATCAGATCTCCCCATCTTTCTACAGGAAATGACCAGAAATGCAGTGAGGTCTCTCAAGATGGTGATAAACAACAATAAATATGCTAGCATAAAGAAACAGCATAGAACTGTCAGGCTGATAAGAATAGGCGGACTGATGTTATCACTGCAAGAAAATCAGAGCAATAGTGCTTATCTGTACATAAAAATATACTTTGGGAAAAGTAAGTTTTGGAGAGGTCATTTGCCATTTCTCACTGAATTAAATGGAAGGTATTCTCCTTCGATGACTCCATTGATGCCACATGGGTGTTTTATTAACTTGGAAAATGTAATACAATGCCATAAATATATCAGGATTAAACTATTTGATACATTGGCTCCTGTGTCTTACTGTATACTTTTCTGTTTAGTGGCTGTTTGTCACTTATTTTTTATAATAACATTTATATGATATGCATGTAAGAATAGATCACTCAAATTGTAGTGTATATAAAGTTTTGAGTCTCAACTGGAGATTCTGGAATTCTCACTTGTCCTCTTTGTGATATATTAAACTACAGTTATAACAGCAAACTCTACCAATATGATCAGTTTCAACCATTCAAGATGTTCTCCACTGGTTGGAGCCTAGTATGAATATTTGCATATGAACAATATTCCCAGGGCTGACTCCAGGAATACGCAGGTTTTGGATAGTAGAATCATGGTGGACCCATTGACTTCCCCACCTTTGGCTCGTCGACTATAGAGAATGTTTACTCACATCAAGCCCCGTAAGCCCTGGCACAGGTTCATGTGTGTCTAGAGCTAGCTTTAAAAGTTCCAAGTGATGAGAACTATACTATCTGTGGAAAACTTCTCATCACCACCATTATTGTGGGTTGCAGAGATTTTCCACCACCCTGTGCTCAAATGAGGAAGAGCAGCAGAGACTTTGCTTGATTTTTAGGATGGTGGTGAAACTGTAGATTGACTTATATGCATAGGGTTGATAAATAAAATTAACTGATGAGCAATGTTAAAACTATGAGCAATGTTAAAAAATATCTACAAAGATATTTCTTACCTTGCACTTTGACTTGATTAGGAGCACAAGCTCTGCAGGGAAGTACTTTGAATTCTTCTGCTTGGTACATGCTATAGTCTGTACTGGTTACCACAATGATATCTCCAGCTCTCCAAGACCTGGCATTGTCTGCCAGATGCAGAATGGTGCTGTTCACGTTGGTATTAACAGTCACTGTCAGTCTTGGCTTCACTGTAAAACATAGAATACGAGAATAGGATAATTTGCCTTTTTATAAAGAAAGCTGAACAGTACTCCAAATGTATGAAAAGCATGAATACATGCCACCTCTGTGGGTATAATCCTGATTATCCAACCATATAGATCATTAGAAAAAGCAGAAGGTACCTTCCAAAGAAAAGAAAAGGCACCTGCTTTTGCTGCTATTACTTTTTTGAAACCATACTTCAGAAGCTGCCCTCTACTTCTTCTGATGATAATTTGCTTATTTACTATGACCCAGAGTTATACTCTTTTTACTACTTGACTGAGAACTCACATTCATGGCCTCTCACTTAGCCAACCAGCAGCCTATTGTGCACTGATGAGGCGCAAGGACCCCAAAACAGCCATATGTACATGTGTATGATTTACATTCCTAGTCATGTGGCAGAGCCTGTTAAAAGGTCAGATATTGATTCATAGGGTGGTTACTTTCCAATAAGTGGTGCTGTGGAGGATTATTTCATCAGTAATTTGCATTCCTACTTGACTGATAAACTTTAAAATTGCTCTAGTTCTCGTACAAGACACTCATGAGAATATCGGGTCAAGGGAGCATATTTAGAGTTTCTATTAGAATCATAGAATGGTAGAGTTGGAAGGGACATCCAGGTTCATCTGATCCAACTCCCTGCTCAGTGCAGGATGATATTAAAGTTATATTTCTGTGGAAATTACCCTTGAGTAGACGATATTTATAATATTTACATAATAAAAGCACATTCCTAAATTTCAATGTGATGAGTTATTTGTAATCTGGTACTTCAAGATACATTCTTTAGAAAATCAGCATACTAGACATGTTTAATATCAGAGTGAATATGTTTACTTATGACTATAGATTGTAATATTATATACACAAGGAGCTCACAATCTAATATGAAATATTCCAGGAAAGGTCAATAGTTATATTAGAGAAACATGGGAATAAACTGGGCACGTGCCTTGCTGTTACATAAAAAAATGGAACAGAATACTCATCTTGAATAGAAACACGGACATTGAATTCCATGTGGGATTTTTTAACACCCGTAACAAATTAATTTTGAAAAGGAAAAAAACATATTTTACTTTTAACATGTGGCAGGGATGATGCAGTTGACAATTGTGAATAAATGCCAATTTTAATGAAAAATATTTTTCGAAATACATTTGGTTAACCCATTCCGGCTCCAATGTAATTTTAACACTTTCTTCACAAACTCTATTTGTAGGCGTTCTAACCCCCCCCCCCCCCCAAATAAAATGCATATAAAAAAGCCAGCATTTATTTAAATGGTACATGTGTTTTTCACATGTGTTTTGGAGGTAGTGTGTTTTTAAAGCGCCTATTTTTCATGTCCTACTGACAAGCCTATGTAAGGGCTCAAAAAAAATGTCAATGCCAATGCTATTGACGCAAAAAACATATGACAGATGAAAAAAGGCCATCAAAAATGCACTAGATGTTAGCTCTAATGTCTGTAGAGCTAATATCTGGCCACAGCATGTAGAAAAAACTTGTGGCAGGAAAGCAAGTTTTTCCACCACTAAAAATGTAGTTTTTTTAAAAAAAACCAAACTTACTTTCTTTATACTATCATATTTAGAAAAACTGTTATTTTAACGCTTTTTCTATAAAAGTGGAGATGGACTGAGATAAAAACATATATCGAATCGAAGGGCTAATGCCCACAGCTGCTGTGGATTTACGATGCGGGGAAAAAATTGCGGCATGTTCAATTTTACTGCATTTTTCCACGGCGGGAGGTCTCCATTAATATAGTATAAATGGAGACCGCAGACAAAATGCTAAAAAAAAGCGTGTTTGCCAGCGGGGACATTTTTGTTTATCCCTGCTGAATTCCTGTGGCGTAAAGCCACGTGCATATCCTGCTCCATTAATGGCATGAGCCCTAAGATGATGCAAGAATATATTGGATATGAAGTAAAATGGGGTGAGGTCCTCAGTGGTGGATATGCTACCTGCGGAGTTGGTGCATCTGTACATGGGTCTGAAGGGCAATGGGTTCTCCAGAGAGGAAGTGGGTGAGAACAGTTTATTTTCTGTCTGTGGCTCTGTATCTCAGTTTGTTATTTTTTAGGTACCTGCGAGGAACTGGAGCAACAGTAAGCTGATAGATAAACTTTGTGACTTATGTAGTATTTGGTGGCTTGTTGTTGATGGTGTATAAAGAAAAGTGTCCCTGATGGCCAGGAAGATACACTACTTTCCTGGCCTCATGTGGATGAATAAATGCAGTAATTTTCAGTGACAGTAAAAGAAAGAGTGAATTTTACTATGTAGATAATTACCTGGCTTTCCACAAAGGAAACGGACTTTGTAGTTTGGGCACCGAGAATGAACCTGATTATTCTGGCGGCATTCAAACCTATAATCATGGCCGCCTTTGTAGAAAACCTGTGTTGGTATACTGGTCCCATCAACTGTAGTGACCTGTAAGCAAAAGAATGCAGATTACAGCAATATCAAATGTTCAGTATACAATGTTAACAGAGGACCAATCAGGATAAAGAATACAAGGTGTGAGCACATGAACTGCTCATTCTTTGGAATATACGGGCAGGCCTATGTTCACACCTGTTTTATTACTTTAAGTCATAATTTCGTCACTCTGTTCCGTTTATTGAGCAGAGAAATGGAATTAAAGCACAAATAAACATTTCTGATTTTTTCCTATGGATTTCAGCGGGTTTTCAAAAGCACTGAAAGAAAACGGGAAGCTTTCAGTTTGCTTCAGTTCCGTTAGGTTTCCCGTTCTTTTATCAAACAAATAGCGCAATCTGCAACGCTATTTGTTCAGTTAAAAACAGAAACCTAATACAATGGAAGCATATTGAAAGCTTTCTGTTCGCTTTCAATTTTCTTGAAAAGCCACTGAAATCAATAAGGAAAAAGTAAAAAAAAATTATTTCTAGTTTAATTTTTCGGCTTTAAAAATAAAACAGAGAGATGGAATTATGACTTAAAGGGGTTGTCCCGCGCCGAAACGGGTTGTTTTTTTTTCAACCCCCCCCCCCCCCCGTTCGGCGCAAAACAACCCCGATGCAGGGACTTAAAAAAAAAACCGCTCAGCGCTTACCTTAATCCCCGCGCTCCGGTGACTTCTATACTTACCGGCTGAAGATGGCCGCCGGGATCCTCTTCCTCCGTGGACCGCAGCTCTTCTGTACGGTCCATTGCCGATTCCAGCCTCCTGATTGGCTGGAATCGGCACGTGACTGGGCGGAGCTACACGGAGCTACACGGAGCCCCATTGAAGAAAGCAGAAGACCCGGACTGCGCAAGCGCGTCTAATTTGGCCATTAGACCATTTTAGACGGCGAAAATTAGACGGCAACCATGGGAACGAGGACGCCAGCAGCGGAGCAGGTAAGTGAAAAACTTTTTATAACTTCTGTATGGCTCATAATTAATGCACAATGTACATTACAAAGTGCATTATTATGGCCATACAGAAGTGTATAGACCCACTTGCTGCCGCGGGACAACCCCTTTAAAGTTATAATGCAGGTGTGAACCCAAGCCTTAAATAACATAGGTTATATTCAATGCTGCCACTAATAGCAGCTGCAGAATAAGTGGGAGCACAGCGAGATTCATTTGGCCACTGTATTCTTGTGTCATTTTGACTGTAAGGACAAGTCTGCTTACATTGATTTCTAGATTAGCAGACAAGACCCTGCACCCAGTAACACAGATGAACCACAGCTCCCTGCTTCCCCATGTATTTGCTAGCCCCTCTCAGATGCACATGTAGCATTATAGCACCCTCCATATTACAAAATATGTACACTTCAGGCTGTTACATTGTGTAACCTACATCCATATTAGTATGTAAACCATAAAATTATGCAGTTTGCTGCAGATGAGATCGACATTTGCAGATTCCCCAAAATGTACTTGCTTTGCCCACCAAACGCTACTGTTTAAAACCATCAATAAAGAAGCACTAAACTAAATGACTTATAAAAGTAAATCAGCTGATATCATCCACACACATATATGTAATTTTTCTGAACATTCTCAAAATCTGAGGTATGTAAAATGTGCACATAAAATGTGTGTTCCACAATTCACCACTAGGTATGCTCTAGAGCCCTATTTACTAATCAATTGACCTGGTTTAATGTATTCCAACAAAATATTTTTGTTAACTACACAATGTATATGTTGGCTTTTTCAATCACTCACAATGTGGCCTTTGTCTGATAATTTATAATGTAAGCTGGTATTTTGCTCCCCTGTTGTTAAATGAAACAATATCACAAATCCTTTCCCTGTAGGGTGCTTTGATGACATTCTACCTAATCCCCTACCTAGTGGGAAGTGAAGGTAGAAGTTTCTGCTCTCTCGGCAGGGCGGTCTGCATTACAGGCTTCATTATACCTTTTGTAACAAACTGAGAAGTTCAAAATGAGCTTAAGATGCCAACTGTGATCACAGAAAAGGTTGTAATTGTATATGTGGCATGTGGTTGTATTCATGGTCAGTAATGAGAAGCTAGTGGTCTTGGGTGTCAAACCTGTTGTTTGGTTAACTACAGAGACAGACAGCAAAATGATACCTAAGCAATTCACAAAATACATTTAATGCATCTGCTTCTTCTAGCTTTAATCTGCAGGAACCTAACAACTGATACTCCAATATTGAGTAGGTAGCTACGGTCGTTAGCTGTCATTGATAGGGGCTATGCGTTGGCTTGCTTTTAAATACTTTGATATAGCTTGACATTTTATGCTCCTTATCCACACTGGACATTTTTCCTTCTTGGATTGTTACACCTCGTTTGGAGCAGAGTCCTAGCGTGTTTATTTTATTTTTTTTCAAATTCTTTATTTATTTGTTTTTCAGTTATAGAACTGCTATTTAACATTGTCCAAATGTAAAATGGGACTGGATATAGGTCATGTCATTGTAAACATTGAAAAGAATAAGAATCGGTAAGGAGTTGTCTGCTAGCTCTCAGTAGGTCCTGGCATGTTTAACTGATCAACTGGTTCCATGGAGCTGGCTAGCCCTTGGTATTTCCTATTCATCTAAAGCCATCTTCACATCGGTCTCTCCTTTCTGCCACGTTCTCCAACTTTGGTTCCCATCTCGTGTGTCAAAAATGACATTGAGACTGAATCCATGAACATTCATAAAAACGAGCCTTCAATGTGTGAAATGGAGACCACTCTGGTCTCCATTTTAAAAGGTTTCTGTCCATGTTGGCAGTATAGAAATGTGCCATCCATTGTGTTTTTCTATCCTTCTAAATAGACTAAGAGGGTCAGAAACCTTGTGAAATGGACACCAAAGTGGTCTCCGTTTCACACATTAAAAGCAGTCGTTCCATCCAGGTTTTCATCTGAATGCTGTTTTTGACATGTGAGACGGAAACTCAAAATTTAGAGCAGGAGCAGAGAGGAAATGGATTTATTAAGGTAGCCTAAGATATCAGATGTTTTAGTATCCATGACAGATACATGATCTAATTTCTAAATCAGTCAATCATATTGAAAGGACCCTCACTCTGACCCTCTTTGTGTTTTTGGTATAAATACACCCCCTTTATCTCCTAAAATATTATTTAAAGGCTGGAATATAAGAGACAAGCTTTAATTTTCCAAGACGACTGGGCATCCATACATACTACACTCACTGTCAACACAAACTACCTTTTTTAGGATGTTGTTTTATTTCTGCCATATTTTTATCAAACGATAAAACTGCTTTATGTCAAAAACAGAACTATGGATGAAGCATAATGTAAATCCAGATTTCTTCAGTCATTAGCTTATACATAATTTCTCACTTGTATTTAATGACATGTTGCATGTATCACTTAAATATATACTATCAATACCTGGATATCAATGGGATTGGTGCAGATTTTTCCTGGATTGACAGCCTGCAATTCAGACAACTTTTCCCAGTCTCTGTGCTGAGTACTTTCATATTTGTCAAACCACTGTGTCCACTCCACATCTGGAATATAGACAATGAAACAATCATTGCATGCAAGCTAGATTACTTCTGCAAGAAATATAGCAGACAACTGAGGTGATGGCACGACAGCATGTCAAAAGGATTTCCAGGAGCATGACAACACTAAAATATAGATAGTGGCACATAGAAAACAGCTGTACGTCTCACATATAACTGAGTTATATTACAAGGAGGTCTTTAGAAGTAGACAAGAAAGCTGAATATAAATGTATACAGCCTACTGTTCCATAATAAAACAGGACTGATTGTGAGACTTGAAGTTGTAGTAACTATATGCCGTGGTGCTTCTGGAGTCCAGGTTGCTGTCACACCCTGGACCTGGTACCTAGAGAAGGGAGGTTCAAAGCCAGCCCCCACCTGATACAAAAGAGTACACTCAGATCCTATGCAGTGTGAAATATCACACAGAAACACAATGACATGCGATTATTATTTTTTATTTTGAAGTGCCATTAACCCTTTCCAATCTACTGTCTGACGTCTAAAGACATTATGATTTAAGGCTGTACAGCTCTGATGTTTGAAGACGTCCGTCGGGTTCTCTTACTGTATATTGCCATCCTTTCTGCTGTCGGAACCTATCCAACGTGTCACCTCATGCAGTACTGGCTTTAAGCAACAGATAGCGCCGTTGTATAACAGCAGAAAAAGAGTAAACTTCTTGGAACACCAGAATACAAATTGGATTGGAAAGGGCTAATGTCAGGGTGCTGTAATATGAAAATGGGGTTTATGTACAGAACATAAGATAACAAAAGCAAGTACAAAGTACAATAAACTTGAACTGAAGAGTTACACACTGGTGCAGAGGGAAAGAGGACCCTGCCCGTGAGGGCTAGAAATCTACAGGAGGAGGTGGACATAGACATCAGGTGAAGGTAGAAGTTGCTCATATTGTCGTGTGGTGGCAGTAGAGCTTGTTGTACGTTTTAGGCTTTTCTAAAGAGGTGATTTTTTTTAGGTTTGGTTGAAGGTGGTGGAGAGTCTGATGTGTTGAAACAACGAGTTTCAGAGTATGGAGGTCACATGGGAGTAGTCTTGGATGTGGTTGTGTGAGAAGCAGACAAGAGGAAAGCACAGAAGGAGGTCTTGTGAGGATTAAAGATTACAAGTGGGGAGGCATTGGAAGATTAGGTCAAAGATTAGGCAGGGAATCCTGATCCTATTGCAATGCTGGGATTCTGGGTGCAAATCCCACTAAGGGCAACATCTGCATAAAGTTTGTAGGTTCTCCACATGTTTGCATGGGTTTTTCCCTACACTCCAAAAACATACTTATAGGTGAACTCCGATTGTGAGCCTCAATGGGGGACATCAAGTAAGGTACAGCGCTGTTGAATAAGTGTTCAAAGTATAAAAAAATAAATAAATAAAACACATTGTGAGATCAGCAAGTCACCGAGCAGCAAACACTAGTGGAAAGAACGATTGCCCATGCAAATTTTCAACACGTCCGATCCTTTTTCCTACTAAAATGCACCCGCAGATGATCTTAACTTGGATATATATGAGTGTCAGCTGAATGCAAGATATCTAATTTCTATGGCTGGATGCAGAAATCACATATCGGTAGTTGGTGTGATTTTAACGCTAGAACATTTGTTACTTTATATGTTGTATTTTAGTGTATTAAAAAAAAACACAATGCTCTTTTTTTATGGCCAAATATCCTCAGCTTTATATCCATAATACAGATGAAAATATACTGTTAAGGTATTTGAGAATAGGTTTTACGAGGTCATGAAAAATATACATCTGTTAAAGAGCTTTATATCTGTCATCATAGTCTATGCATCATTAGGTGACGGGCTAGGTGTATTATGTCACAAGCCACAAGTTCCAGAATCAGTAGTATAGTATAATGAGATGGATTATGTAAAGCCTCGTCTTTATCCAGATTAATGTTCAGTCTTATATTCAGGGATATTAATTAGAAAAGGAGTCCTGAAGCCAAGGAAAACACGGATTTTTTTCTCAATCAAAAATAGTAAGTGACATTTTCAGGTTATGCAATAAATTGCTGCCATAATGAAATTAGGACAGTGCATGTGCTGTTGTCGTCTAACTAAGGCCAAAACCTCCGTGAGCCAAGATCAGCAAATAGAGCAAGTGAGTTAAAAGGGAGGTCTGTGCCTGACATCTAGAAGCTCATACATTTTTCATCTGCAGTCCTGTCTGAAGGAACTGCATGACTGCCTGGCCTTTCTGCAGATATCCAGAGGTTCCTAAATAAATGACCCATGTGTTTCAAACAAGACAGCTTTAACCTCAACAGCAATCAGCCAATGGAGCACAAAAAAAAAGCAAATATAGGAAGTTTATGTTAAAATTGTGGTTTTACTGACTTGAAATGCGCACCAGATTTGTCAGACAGAAAATTGTCAAATTATTATCAATGAGCCATGACATCTCTGCAGGGAAATCCTGTGTTGTTCCTAAACACTCGGACAGGTTGGCTATGTTGACACTTACCCTGGACCCACTCGCTGGCCAAAGACACGTTAAAATGTTCACCATTTTCAGCCTGGAAAAGTTTATGCACGCGAGCAACTACGGCCCCTTTGTTTCCTGTCAAACATATAAATAGATGAGGAAGCAAGTGAAGCAAACAGACTACAGCAAGTAACCGTACAGATGAAATCATACAGAACTCTGCAGGGAGAGGACAGGAAAACACAGTCTAAAATGTCATATTTCTCCGAGTACTGTGTTATTATTTCTATTTATACAGAAAGATCTATGCATAAAAGAGTAGACGACAATTAACTATAAGGAGTAGTTACTGTAAACTAGTGATCATGTCATGAGAGACCTCTCCACCATGAGGGGACATGCACACAGGCATTTTAAAAGTTCCGCCCCAAATTCTCGGGTGCAACTCGCATCAGACAAACCTCCTGTCCGTGTGCTGTCCGATGTGCTGAACAAGATTAGGACTAGCTGCGATTTTTAAACTCAGATTATGGCCCCCTGCACACGGGCGGACATTCCGCGGCGGGATTTCCCGCAGAATTTCCGCCCGTACACGCCTGCATAGGATTGCATTACAATCCCAAATCCTATGCAGACGGCCGCTCTTTGTCTGCGTGAAAGCACGCACAAAAAACAAATCGCGGAATGCTTTATTTCGGTGCGGGGCTCCGGTCTGCGAATGCGCCAGCAGCCGACACATGAAAGATCCGAGCTGTGGGAGCAGGTGAGTGCCGCGCTGCTCTCTGCAGGGGCTCGGGTTGGGTCCGGCTGCGAGGATTCTCGCAGCCGGATCCGACCCGGCCGTATGCAAGCGGCCTATCAGTCCAAATGAAAAAAAAAGCCTGTGTGTATACACCCATTCAAATGAATGGGTGCTATTTCTATCCGATTTTCAGACCAATTTTTTTGGTCTTAACTAGAGATGAGCGAATATATTTGTTTCGAGTAATTACTCGATCGAGCACCGCGATTTTCAAGTACTTCCGTACTCGGGTGAAAAGATTTGGGGGGTGTCGGGAGGCGGGGGAGGCGTGGCAGAGCGGGGGGTAGCAGCGGGGAACAGGGGGGAGGCCTCCCTCTCCCCCCCCCCACTCCCCGCTGCAACCCCCCACTCACCCACGGCGCCCCCCGAATCTTTTCGCCCGAGTACGGAAGTACTCGAAAATTGCGGCGCTCGGGCGAAAAAGGGGTGTGGCCGAGTAGGTTCGCTCATCTCTAGTCCTAACCCCTTCCAAACCACTGTCTGATCTCTGAAGACATTATGATTCAAGACTGTACAGCTCCGATGTTGGAAGACATCTGTTGGGGGTTCTCTTAATGTATATTGCCAATCTCTCTGCTGTCAGAGCCTATCCAACGTGTCACCTCATGTACTGGCTTTAGCCAGCATATAGGGCCGTTGTATAATGGCAGAAAAAGTAAGCCCCCCTAGGATAACCGGGATACAAATTGGATTGGAAAGGGTTAAAAATGGACGGAAAAAAAGCCCATGTGCATGTACTCTGAATGTGACAGAGGGGAGGGATATACAAAACAATTGACAAACATGAGAATCCACCATTCAGTAATTGCTGTTTTTATTTATTTATGTTACCAATATAATTACCCAATGTTTCCTGACTTCCAGGAACTGTTCCAGTTCATTTAATGTATACCTATTTTATCATTCCTGATGCTATTATATACTAATCATAGTAAATAGTTTTTACTCACTAAGCTTTTTTATCGCCTGGGAGGCCTATCATGCATAGTTTTACCCCTGTTTTCTAGAATCTACTTGGCTGGCATCTGCAATCTCTTCTTTCAGATATAAGAACATTGTTGCCAGTGTTTTCAAAACAGTGACTTTTATTCTATTGACAATTTTAAAAGATACATTTTTTTTTTTAAATGAGCAGAATAATCCCCCAAAATGTCTCCATTTTATCTCATTGTGACAGTATTTCTCTTATTAGATATAGGGTTGGCATATGGCAATGATGTGTTATCACTTTCTGATAGCTGGGGGTCTGACTGTCAGAACTCCCACTAATCCTGAGATAGGAGGAGTCACAGCATTGCTTGAGCACTGCATTCATTTTAAAGTTTTTCCTTCACAGCAGCGCTCTCAGCCTACTGATAATGCGGGGGACTGAAACATGGTCCCGTTTACTTGAATGGAGCTGTGCTGCAGATGTTGTCAGGCAACATGTGTATGTTCACATGTGGCATAAATGTTGCAAGTTTTCCAGCAATATTGAGATTTTAAGAAAGCTTAATTACATACTACACAAAAAAATCTGCAGCATAAAATGACCTGTGGTGGGAATTTTAAATCTGCAGCATGTCAATTTATGCTACGGATTTTCGCAGTGGACTGCACTCCTACAAATGAAGGGGTGAAATCCATGGCACAACCACCAGATTTTCTGCTGTAGAAATTACATTCTGCAGGGGCAGATTGGCCATTGAACCCACTGTAAAAATTCCTGGGGGCGGCTGGGTCCTGAGGCTGGTGCAGGGGCAGCTTTCATTCTATTTGCTAAAATTAGTAAAGTAAAAAAAAAGTTATAGTTATCTGTGTTGCTCCTCCTGCTCATAACCTCTTTACTCTGTGCAGTACTGATGGTCAGCCTCTGACTTTCGGGTGGAGAGCGATCATGTGACAGCTGCAGCGATTACGTGACCAGCAGCACTGGTGATCGCTGTGGCCCGCAACTGGCCTTAGTAATCATGTGATCGCTCTTAACCCAGAAGTTAGAGCAGAGATTGGGAACAGAAGAAGCAAAGCAAGTGTATATAACTTTTTTTTAAATCTTACTATATATAAAGAGCATTTTTGTAATGCGGGGGCCTAGGAGGGGCATTATTACATAGTGTGAAACTATGGGGCATTATTACAGAGTGGGGGCCTATGAAGTACATTAATATTGAGTGTGGTCCTATGAGGGGATTAGTATTGAATGGGGGCCTATAAGGGGTATTATTACTGAGAGTGGACCTATGAGAGACATTATTACAGAGTGAGGGCCATGACCATGAGGGGCATTATTTTTTGAGTGAAGACTTATGAGGGGCATTACTACTGGGTGGAGGGAATAAAAAAGGCATCATTATTGAATGGAGGCACTTTTTCTGTTTTAGGAAACTAAAAATGGCACTTACTGTGTGGCGCCTACAGGGAGCACAAAAAGAGGGATACTATTAATGTGTTGCGCACCATAGGTAGCACTATTACTATCTGGGGCACTATAGATGGGGAGAAAATGTAAAGGTTTGGAAAACCAAGCCAAAGTCACAGATGTTTTGGTCAAATCTAGAGACAAACTGCAACCGGGAGGAGTTGTCATAGCACTCTGGGCCAGATAGAGAAGAAAATAGAAAGTGAATGACTCCAATGAGAGGGGACATCAACTGTGATAACTATAATGGTACCGTAATCACTTATATCGTCTGTGCAATGCCTGTGTAGTGCTGGTATCTACTGCTATATGGTTGTTGTATGCGGATAGTAATGGTTTTTGTATTGTGTTTTTTTTCCAGTAACACTATGATAGTTGTATGTGGTCATGGTCTGGGGGTGTTATTTGGCCTCATATAAAGTTATTATTGGTAATACTGAACTCTGTAGTTATCTATATTCAGTAATAGTATGGTATTATGCAGTCACCATGTGCAGATAGTATGTGATCATGGTGTTGTGTAATTATTTGGCCCATATATAGTAGTAATATAAGCAATGCTGGTCTTGGTACAGTGGGTTTTGTTTAGTGACAGTCCTGATGTAATTATGTGGGACATATTGTGTGTATGGGTCTTTTTTCACTTTTACAAAATAAAACAATTTTTTTTTAACTGTGTAAATTTTAATCAAATTTATTAACATTTATTGAATTAATTATTTAGACCCACTAGGGACATCCCAATTTGATCTTTCATCACCTTTATAATGATTTAATTTAGTAAGTACAGCAAATAATTATTCCCTGTAAGTTTAAAACTGTAAAGCAAATAATCAGTCTGGTTCACCCTTATATTCATACAGCTGTGGCATGCCTGCAGAACTTTCTTAGGTCTCTGGCTGCCATACTTATCCATCAGCATCCCATAATTGCATTTGCAGGGGGCTGATGGGGAAAGAGTGAGCCTCCGCCTTTTATCTAATCACCTGGATGCTGTGGTTGCTATTGACCGCGGCATCTAAGAAGTTTAATGACAGGGATCAAAGTTTACTGATGAGAGTTTTTCCTGATCCTGGCCATTACATCGAGAGTCCAGCTACTAGTCAACATGGGGCTCTTTGTGGTGATAATGTGGGTGCAGGACCCATGACATAAAGAGATGTTCCCATCTCGGCTTTTCATGTTGGAAACAGCCAAGCACTTCAGTGCAGTGCTGTTTGCATAGCTCTTATTTAAGTGTCTGAAAGCTATGGCAACAGTGTAGCTTCTGCGCTGTGCTGTTTCTGTAACTCCTATTCACTTCAATGGAAGCTTTAGAAATAGCACTGTGCTGACGTGCTTGGCTGTTTTTGTAGTTACTGGCCAGGTGGCCGTCAATTATAGCAGCAGTTTCCCAACTTGGCTATGAAAAACAGAGTTAGGAATACCCCTTTAAGGCAAACCTGTCTATGGCATTTATTTACGCTTAACCGGTTAAACATAGGTGGTACCATAATGTATACCTCCAGTTCAAACATGTTCTGTGCTTTGTTTAAATTTGCTGTGTGAGCTATGCACACCACATAGGCTTCTTCTACCAATGTTGGCTGGCTATTTGCTGTCCCCCACTTACTGTCTGTTTTAGCCCACCTATAACATGGGACCACTTTATAATTTCTTTCCAGGTCCACTCTGTGTTCCCAATCCGCCCTTAGCGTCCTGTGTGGACGTACCCTAAAGGTGGCGCAAACTGTAAAGGTCGGACTTTCACTATTGAGAGCTATAAAATCCAGTAACTATATATTAAGAATAGATATAAATCTTTGCAGGTTATTGCCTTCTATAAAGCACTGGGCTAAATGCATGTGAATTGTAATTAAGAAAGCGATAATTTAGGGTCCTGAGAACTGTAGAAGGAGGCATTTACCATAGTGATTAAGCAGTGGCACATGGTTTTAAAACTGCTGGCAATAGGGGTATTGCAGAAAGGGGGCTCATTAATGGCAGCAACAAATTAACTAATGTGAAAAGATATTGCCACAAAAGTGTTGTAAATGTCAGACCGGGTATTAATCCTGTTCTTATATTGAAATATGCTTTTTTCATTTGAGACATTTAACATTTAGTTTAACCCCTTAGTGACCAAGCCTGTTTACGCCTTAATGACCAGGCCAAATTTTGCAAATCTGACACGTGTCACTTTAGCATGGAAAGAGACCAGAAAGGTTTTGCATATCCAAGCGATTCTGACATTGTTTTTTCGCCACATATTGTACTTCATTTAGGTGGAAAAAAAAGACCGATAGAATTTGTGTTTATTTATTAAAAGCGCCAAAATTGGGAAAATTTTGAAAAAATCGTCATTTTTTCACATTTCGAACTGCAATATCTCAAATATGTGCAAACATAATATAGAAATTTTTGCTAAGATTTATATTTCCATCCGTTTACTTTATTTTGGGCGCACATTGGAAAAACTTTCATTTTTTTTTAACCATTTAGGAGACGTACAAATGTAACATTACTTTTCAGCATTTTGAGGAACACTTTGTTTTGTTGGAAAGGCTTATAGGAGTCAAAATGATAGATACCCCCACAAGTGACCCCATTTTAAAAACTACACCCTTTAACGTATTCACTGAGGGTGTCAGGAGTATTTTAACCCCACAGTTTTTTTTCAGGAGTCAATGCAATTTAGAAGAGAAAAACAAAAATTTCATATTTTTGCAAATATGTTATTTTAAAGACAGGACTTTTTTCTATAGTACACATGAAAATTAGGATTTCCACCCCAGATAGGATACCCCTGTTTGTCCCGTGTTCAGAAACATACCCATTGTGGCCCTAATCTTACGTTTGGATGCACAATGGGGCCCAAAATGAAAGGAGCAATCGGTGGCTTTCGGAACAGAAATTTTGCTTGAAGGAGATTTAGGCCCCATTGCCCACTTGTAGAGCCATTGAGTGACCAAAACGATGGAGAACGCCCACAAGTGACCCCATTTTGAAAAGTAGACCCCTTAATGAATTTATCTAGGGGTACGATGACTTTTTTGACTTCACAGTTTTTGAATGAATCTAAGCCAAGCCGAAGGAAAAAAATTACGATTTTCATTTTTTTGGTAATTCTGTCATTTTAAAAGCAGTTTTTTTGTACAGCACACATATGAATGAAGACTTGCACTGCAAAATGGATACTCCTGTTTCTCCCGTGCTCAGAAACATACCCATTGTGGCCCTAATCATATGTCTGGATGCACAATGGGGCCCAAAATGAAAGGAGCAACCGGTGGCTTTCGGAACAGAAATTTTGCTTGAAGGAGATTTAGTCCCCATTGCCCACTTGTAGAGCCATTGAGTGACCAAAACGATGGAGAACGCCCACAAGTGACCCCATTTTGAAAAGTAGACCCCTTAATGAATTTATCTAGGGGTATGATGACTTTTTTGACTTCACAGTTTTTGAATGAATCTAAGCCAAGCCGAAGGAAAAAAAATATGATTTTCATTTTTTTGGTAATTCTGTCATTTCAAAAGCAGTTTTTTTTGTACCGCACATATATGAATGAAGACTTGCACCCCAAAATGGATACCCCTGTTTGTCCTGTGCTCAGAAACATACCCATTGTGGCCCTAGTATTACGTCTATATGCACAATGGGGCCCAAAATGAAAGGAGCAACCGGTGGCTTTCGGAACAGAAATTTTGCTTGAAGGAGATTTAGGCCCTATTGCACACTTGTAGAGCCATTGAGTGACCAAAACGATGGAGAACCCCCACAAGTGACCCCATTTTGAAAAGTAGACCCCTTAACGAATTTATTTAGGGGTACGATGACTTTTTTGACTTCACAGTTTTTGAATGAATCTAAGCCAAGCCGAAGGAAAAAAATTACGATTTTCATTTTTTTGGTAATTCTGTCATTTTAAAAGCAGTTTTTTTTGTATAGCACATATATGAATGAAGACTTGTACCCCAAAATGGATACCCCTGTTTGTCCTGTGCTCAGAAACATACCCATTGTGGCCCTAATCTTACGTCTGTATGCACAATGGGGCCCAAAATGAAAGGAGCAACCGGTGGCTTTCGGAACAGAAATTTTGCTTGAAGGAGATTTAGGCCCTATTGCACACTTGTAGAGCCATTGAGTGACCAAAACGATGGAGAACCCCCACAAGTGACCCTATTTTGAAAAGTAGACCCCCTAACTAATTTATCTAGGGGTATGATGACTTTTTTGACTTCACAGCTTTTGAATGAATCTAAGCCAAGCAGAAGGAAAAAATTATGATTTTCATTTTTTTAGGAATTGTGTCAATTTAAAAACTGTTTTTTTTGGAAAGTGTACATAGGAATGAAGACTTTCACACCAAAATGGATACCCCCATTTGTCCCGTGTTCAGAAACATACCCATTGTGGCCCTAATCTACTTAAAGGAAACATAGCTAGGCCTATAATGGAAGGAGCACCCATTGGATTTCAGGGTACAACGGAATAAATTCCAGTCCCCATTGCCCACATGTAGAGCCATTGAGCGTCCAAAACTATAGAGAACCCCCACAAATGACCCCATTTTAAAAACTAGACCCCTTAACAAATTCATCTAGGGGGTTACTGCATATTTTGACCCCAAAGTATTTGAATGAATCTAAGCAAAGCAGAAGGAAAAAATTACGATTTTCATTTGTTTGTCAATTTTGTCAATTTAAAAACTGTTTTTTTGTACAGTGTACATAGGAATAAAGACTTTCACCCCAAAATGGATACCCCTGTTTGTCCCGTGTTCAGAAACATACCCATTGTGGCCCTAATCTACTTACAGGACACATGGCTAGGCCCATAATGCAGGGAATGCCCGCTGGATTTCAGGGCAGAACTGAATAAATTCCAGGCCCCATTGCCCACTTATACGGAAAAAAATTTGACTTCCTAAAAATAATCCCCCCCCTCACCCCCCCCCCACCCCGCCATCCCCATTTTTTGGCATTCCCTAAATATTAGATAAAGGTAATAATATAAACTGCGTTTTATGTCCGAAGACAGGGGTAATTACGGAGGCTGGTTGGGTTGGGCACATGGGGCAAGAAAACCGGGTATCCCCCCCCCCCCTCCTCTCATGTATTTTGGGGGGTATTTCGTAACCTCAGCGGCGGGGATGGGGTGTAGAAAGTGGCGCTGTGAGGCTTTGTAATCTTGCTGCGGTGCAGCGGTCTCACAGAGAAGGCGCTCAACAAGCTGCTCCTGGAACTGCAGGAAGACGAACGCTCCCGGGGCTTCTTGTAAATTACGGATTACAGGTAGCGGTCTGAATAACGCCGGGCTCACGTAGCCGTAGGCGGAATCCGCTTGCGGAGGCCCGCAGCGGATTCGAGCTGTGAGCCCGGCTGTGACCCTGCGTACGGTTGCGTAATGTACTGCGCATAACTGCCTACTCACACAGGCGGTTTTTTGTTTGCATTTCCCGCGCCGTCGCTTAGAGATGACCCGGGTACCCGCAGCCCGTACGCAATGTGTTTGCATATGGGGTGCGAGTATATCCGCGATCATAGAGCACAAAGGGCTCTAGGACGCAGATATTCGTGGTAAAATATAGCATGCTGTGTTCTGTTTCTGCGAGTGGATTACGTAATTCCGACCCGCTAATTGGGGGGAATTGTGTAATGCAATGCATGCGATTGATCCGTGGATTACCGCTGATCAAGCACATGCAGAACCTGTAATTCCTCTCCGGTCACGCGTGACCGGCCTAATGTTAGATCGCTACTTTATCACGTGACCGGGGACCGCTCAACGAGGCCGCCGGTCACTGCTCCAAGCACTCAGCGACCATTGGTCGCTGGGAGCAAGGAGATTTAAAATTTCCTGGACTTCCCGGCTCCTGTGAATGTGTCCGGCATTTTGCCGGCGGGCACATGCGCAGCAGCCGGAAGGGTCCATGGAGGATAATCGCATCTGGATTCAAATGCGGAAGCCTCCGAGAAGAGGTTTCATCTCCCCCCACCGATCGCATCGGTGAGGGGAAATGAAACTGCCACTTTTTAAAGAACTTTTACGTGATCGCCATTATGCATTGGATAACGGCGATCACGTGACCAGTAACCGCATACCGCGGCTCCCCGTGACATCTCCAGGCTCTTGGCTACCTTTTGTAGCCAGCAGCAGGGAGATTTTATATTTCTTGGGCAATATTTCACTTTTGCGCATGCGTCCGCCATCATGCTGACGGGCGCATGCGCCGAAGCTGGGGTAAGATCCGCGGATCAACATCCCACCAGGGAACAAATCCGGGACCTTGGGTACGTAATTTCATCCTCCTTACGGATACGATCCATAAGGGGAGATGAAATTTTAACTTTTTAAACTTATTTTTACTTTTAACTTTTTTTTTTTTTTTTTAATACTTTTTAACTTTATATGATCACCGTTATCTGATGGATAACGGTGATCATATGACTGGAAACCGCATACAGCAGTCCCCAGTCATATCTCCCTGCACTCGGCTAACTGTGACAGCCGGGTGCAGGGAGATTTTGAATTTGCCGGGCTCGCCGGCTTCTGCGCATGCGCGCCGCATCGGCACATCGCACAAGTCAGCGGGGGGTCCCGACACCGGCCGGAGGACATCAGCGGACCTGAGGTGAGTATTTTCACCTCCCCTCATGGATCCGATCCATGAGGGGAGGTGAAACTTTTCTTTTTTTACACTTTTTTTCACTTTTCCGCGATCGTCGTTATCCATTGTATAACGGCGATCGCGGTACCGGGGGCCGCTCACCGCAGTCCCCGCTGACATCTCCTGCCTCCCGGCTACCTACAGGAGCCAGGAGATTTTAAGTCTCCCGCGCCGCCGGGCCTTCTGCGCATGCGGCTGACGTAATGCCGCCTGGCGCGCATGCGCAGAAGGACGGCTACGGCGCCCGGAGCATCGGGACAGCGGGGAGTCGTGCGGCGTACCTCTGTGAGTAATTTCAGCTGCTCCAATGGATTCGATCCATCAGAGCAGCTGAATCTTTAACTTTTATTGCACTTTTATTTACTTTTTTGCGATCGGCGCTATCCATTGCATAGCGCCGATCGCAATGCCGGGGGGGGGCTCCGAACAGCCCGGGATGACAGCTCCATGCTGTCAGCTACCTGCGGACACCGACAGCATGGAGCTGTCACGTCCACAGCCCGAGGGGCATTATTCTCTGCAGGACACATGTTTTTACGTCCTCAGAGAATAAAGCCCACTTCGGGAGGACGTAAAAACACTATGAGCTGGTCGTTAAGGGGTTAAAATGTACATAGTGAAAAGACCTCATACGACAATATTAATAACTTAGTGACCGACTTATTTTGTAGATTAAGGACTAAGCGATTGACAGTTGCATTTCAAGAGCCATAACTCGTTAACATAGCTGTGAGAGGATTTATTTTTGTGGGACAGGCTGTATTTTTAAGTGGCACCACTCTGGAATACATATAGTGTATTTTATAACGTTCATATTTTTTTTAAGGCAGATTCCACCATTGTTGTTTGTATTTTGTTTTCACAGCATTCACCATTCAAAATAATTTTTTTTACTACTTTAGCACCGAAAAAACATTTTTAAAGAAAAACAATTGAATCTGCCTTACCGCACTCCAAAACCCATAGCCTTTTTTTATTTCCAGCAAAAGAGTTATGTGAGAACTTGTTTTTTTTGCAGGAGGGGTTGCAGTTTTTATTGCTACCAGTTTGAGGTAGATGGCACTTTTAGACTGATTTATATTGCATGGTTTGGGAGGTGAACAAAAGAAAAATTGCAATTTTGGCATTATTTTTTTTAATGATTTTTATGGCATTTACCAAGCGAGAGAAATATCAAAATACTTTCATTGTTTGGGTAATTATGAACGCAGTAATATGTATTATGTGTCGCTTTAAAAAAATCATTTACCGTATATACCGGCATATAAGACGACTTTTGAACCCCCAAAAATCTGCTCTGAAGTCGGGGGTCGTCTTATACGCCAGTAATACAAAAAAAGAGTGTCAAAAAAAAAAATCATTACTCACCTCCCCCGGCGTTCTGCGGCGCTGCTGCAGGATGTCGCTCCCTCCAGGTCCCCGGCAGAGCATTGCTTTCTGAATGCTGGGCTTGAAATCCCCGCCTCCAGAAAGCTAATACTGTGATTGGCTAACACACGCAGTCAGCCAATCACAGCCATTCAATGACATCATTGAATGGCTGTGATTGGCTGAAGCCACGTGTGTTTTAGCTAATCACAGCTTTCAATGATGTCATTGAATGGCTGTGATTGGCTGACGGTGTGTGTTAGCTAATCACAGTATTAGCTTTCTGGAGGCGGGGATTTCAAGCCCCGCATTCAGAAAGCAATGGTCTGCCGAGGACCGGGAGGGAGCGACATCCTGCAGAAGCGCCGCAGAACGCCGGGGGAGGTGAGTAATGATTTTTTTTTTTTGCTCCGCTGTATTCCCGGCGTATAAGGTGACAGTTGGGGGGTCGTCTTATACGCCCCGTCGCCTTATACGCCGGAATATACGGTAGCTATTTTATCAATTTAAAAATTTATTTTTTGACGGGGGAAAAGTATATATTTTTAAACTGGATTAAAAATAAAATCACATTTTGTCAATTTTTTTACACTCTTTTTAGTCTCTCAGGAGAACTTGAAGATGTGATTGTTCAATTGCTGGGATAATACATTGTATCACTTATGGAGTGCATTCTACAAAGCCTATGACATCAGTCTGTTAGGCTGCCTGTCCTTGGGCGTTGCAAAATCCTGCGGCGGATCTCCGCCACGGGAGCCGCCGCTCGGAAGCAGGAGCGTGCAGACAGATCTTCGCAGTGAGCCTCCCTGACAGATAGGCTCACTGCGGAGAATCGCTATGATTCTCCGCTCATGGACAGGGGGGCTGCTCTTTCCATAGCAACGCTATGTAAAGCGTTCACTGCGTTCCTCACAGCCGGATTATCGCTGTGGGGAATGCAGTGAAAATTCGCCCGTGGACAAGAGCCCTTAGACTCTGCGGGATTTAAGAGGCTGAGTTACATGGCAAACACAGAGGCCTTTGACAGGCCCTCAACCACCATTGGTACCTTGCGATCGCATTGTGGGGTACCAATGGATGACAGGAGAAGGGTCCTCACCCTGTCATCTGCTTACATGCTGCAGTTACTATTAACGGTGGCATGTAAGGGGTTAAACTGCCAGGATCTGTGGTTTCTCCATTCCAGGGAGACACAACAGCAGCCTGGCTGTCAGTAGTCAGCCAAGCCACCGCCCTAAAAAGCTGTATGTGCAGGTTTAAAGCCCATTAGTGACTGCCATAAGAAGGCATCTTGGCGGTCATTAAGGGGTTAATATAATAGGCCACAATTACTAATTGAGATAATGCAGCTAATAAAATCTGTCAACTCTATATTCCCACAAGTAAAAATATGGTCATATGAGTGTACTAAAAAAAATCCCTTGCACTACTATTTTCTTGTTACTGCATGCTATGAAATGAAGAAAACACTATACTGTGCTAGTTTAGTCAGAAACAAATCACTGAAAAGTCAGTGAATTCCATATGCAAAAATAAATATTATATACAGTTGAACGTAGAAAAGTGTCACCCATTGCGGTTTATGAGTAAGCTTGGGAATTTTTTCATGCCACTCAGTTAGTTTTCTGTACCTTGATATTCCACATGGTCTTCCACAGAGCTGGATGGATCGCCTTTCACAGTGATAAAACTCCAGGGGTGTCTGAAATGAATAGAACATCCTGTATTTTAGCACCAGGACCAGGTCTCGTCACATACTGAGGCTTTGTAACTAAGAACTGAGCGGCCTTCTGTACCTCTCACATAGAAGAGCTGTCTGTGTACTATGTAAAGTAACATGCTACTACTTAAAGAGAACCTACATCAAGCATGTACAGTATGGATAGTAAATGGTTAAACTAAGAGTAGAGATAATGCAAACTGTAAAACTCACAATTATACCGTACAAGAGATACAGTATTGTGTTAAACTTTTCCAAACTGAAATATGATATTTGATAACAATATTTTTACCGAAAACCCAAGTGCAGAAAGTGTCGGCTCCCTAGTTTTGTCATCACTTTCTTAGCAGAATCATCCAAGTGTCGAGATCCTTCGTCATTCACAGCCACTGACAATATTGTACCCTCTGGGACTGATTTAATATAGTGTGCCAGGCGGGCGCTCTCATCCTTAGATTTGTATGTATCAAACCTAAACATAATAAGAAAAAAATGTTACAGGATTAGAAAAAAAGTACTACAACTTATATGACACTTTATAATACCGCGTTTCCTAAAAATCATTGTCCTTATAGGGGTTTTCCATGCAAATACTATTGATGATCTATCCACAGGATAGGTCATCAATAGATAATCGCCAGGGACCCACCACTCGGGATGCCTGGCAATCAGCTGATCATCTGGTCTGTTGTCAGTGCAAGGGGCCCGGATGTCGTCATTGGAGTTGGAGGCGGAGGCATCATGGAGGGCTTCAATCCCATTGAAATCAATGGTAGCTGAAGCTTTCTGCTATATTTCTGGCTCCAACACCACCTACGACTGTGATGAGATAACATCCAGCTCTACTACGTACCCTGATAGCGGGCAGGACAATCAGCTTGCATGAATAATCCTCTTAACATGTGCAGAATTCATTATTCATGTAGAATTGGTAAGTTGTCCAGGTTCTGAGACAGTAATGAATCTCCATACCATCACACTACCAACCACCTACATGTTAGACTTTTGGTAGATGTTCTTACTGGAAAAAGCTATAATTTTTATGCTTGGTATAATAATGCCTTCAGAGTCATCCATCCAACTGTTCAAGGTATTACTTATATGCCTACAGAATATATAAGATAAGCTTTAATGATACTTTTTGTTTTTTCCAGCTTTTTTACCTAGTCTTTTTCTAATGTTAGAGTCCTGAACATTGGCACTAGGTGAAATTAGAGAGGTTTACAGTAATATGACTGCTATTTTGGGATGTTTTGTGGCTTTCTGGATAATTTGTTGCTGTGCTCTTCAAGTAATTTTAGCAGGCCGGCCACTCCTGAGAAGATTCACCACTGTTCGGGGTTTTTTCCAACAGCTCTCAGTGTGGTTCAGTGAAGCTTTAAAAACAGCTTTTTAAATTTCTTACAACTTTTTATTTCTATGTCTATATCAAATGGATGCCAGCATGGGTACATTTTATATTCCATAGTATCATGCTTTCCAGTGACCAGGGTAAAATATAGATTTATAAGATAACCTATAAGCTATATAACATCACGCTTCTTCATATTCAATGTTCTCATCTGAGAATAAAATATACTTAGACAATCTTTGTATTTTAATATTTCATAGAACTATTGCTAATGTATTTCCTTCATTTACTCAACACATAGACACAGAGGGTAAAAAATTATTAAGTCTGCCGTTTCAAAGCATAATACATAGCAGGAGGAGCTGAGCAGATCGATATGTGTTTTGTGGGAAAAGATTCAGTATAACTTGTATTTTACCAATTTATATCTCTGCTCATGCTGAGCCCAGAGGTCCAGTGGGCGGTCCTATCAGTGACTGACAGCTATCTGTATATGACTGTGCCTACAGAAATAGCTGTCAGTCACTGATAGGACCGCCCACTGGACCTCTGGGCTCAGCATGAGCAGAGATATAAATGAGTAAAATACAAGTTACACTGAATCTTTTCCAACAAAAGTACAGTATATATCAGTCTACTCAGCTCCTCCTGCTCTATATCATGCTACCTGAACTTTGCACAACATGTGCCAGCTGACATGTTTCCTATAATATGATTCCCACAGGTGCTAGATGTGCCTAATTTATGAAGCATACACCTCTTCATACATTAGGTCAGTGATGGCGAACCTTTTAGAGACTGAGTGCCCAAACTGCAACCTAAAACCCACTTACTTATCGCAAAGTGCCAACATGTCAGGGGGCGGGGCTTATCACGACGTATGATTTTACCCCCGTCGTTCTAAAAAGGACAGGGCCGCTTCAAAATAGACAGGAAGCACATTTTGACTGCTTTTTGGATGCGAAAATACTGCAGAATGTCCTCAGCGGAAATTTCTGTGGAAAATTCTACAGCATTTCCACATCCAAAAAGTAGTCAAAATCTGCACCCTGTCTATTTTGAAACAGCCCTGCCCATTTCTGCCACCTGTAAACATACTCCAGCGGTAATAGTGACACCCCCTCAGCAGCCCCAGCGGTAATAGTGACCCCCACATCACAGTGGCCCCAGTAGTAATAGTGACCCGAACCCCACAGCGGCCCCAGCGGTAATAGTGACCCCCCACAGCGACAATAGTGACCCCCACCACACAGCAACCCTAGCGGTAATAGTGACCCCCACCCCACAGCGGTAAAAGTGACACCCCCCCAGCAGCCCCAGCAATAATAGTGACCCCCACCCAGCAGTAATAGTGACCCCCAGCGATAATAGTGACCCCCACATCACAGCGGCCCCAGCGGTAATAGTGACCCCCACAGCGGCCCCAGCGGTGATAGTGACCCCCACCCCACAGCGGCCCCAGCGGTGATAGCGACACCCCCCACAGCGGCCCCAGCGGTAATAGTGACCCCCACCCCACAGTGGCCCCAGCGGTAATAGTGACCCCCACCCCACAGCGGCCCCAGAGGTAATAGTGACCCCCACCCCACAGCGGCCCCAGAGATAATAGTGACCCCCCCTACCCCAGAGCGGCCCCCAGTGCATTAGGGACACTCCACAGCGGCCACAGCGGTAATAGTGACCCCCACCCCACAGCGGCCCCAGCGGTGATAGCGACACCCCCCACAGCGGCCCCAGCGGTAATAGTGACCCCCACCCCACAGTGGCCCCAGCGGTAATAGTGACCCCCACCCCACAGTGGCCCCCAGTGCATTAGGGACACCCCCCAGCGGCCCCCAGTGCAGTATTAACACCCCCCAGCGGCCCCCAGTGCAGTATTGACACCCCCCAGCGGCCCCCAGTGCAGTATTGACACCCCCCAGCGGCCCCCAGTGCAGTAGTGACACCCCCTAGTGCAGTAGTGACACCCCACAGCGGCCCCCAGTGCAGTAGTGACACCCCACAGCGGCCCCCAGTGCAGTAGTGACACCCCACAGCGGCCCCCAGTGCAGTAGTGACACTCCACAGCGGCCCCCCAGTGCAGTAGTGACACCCCACAGTGCCCCTCCCGAGACCCACATACTTTCCTCCTCCTCCTGGAAGCTCAGCTCCTCTTCTGGTCAGCGATGGTCCCGGCATGCATATTAACTTTTTCTTACCCACTTCTGCCTCAATAGGCAATTCCCAGCAACCTGATTGGTTGTTTGGTGAATCAGCCAACCCTAACAACCAATCAGGTTGCTGGGAATTGCTGATTGCAGCAGAAGTGGGGAAGAAAGAGTTAATATGCTCCTGGCACACACTCAAACTTCAGTGTGCTGCCGGACGCCTCCCCCCTCCCGGCGGAACCAAGTAGTAGGAGACATCGGGCAGGGGGGAGGGGGATTCCAGCTGCACACTGAAGTCAGTGTGTGCCAGGATCAGTGCGTCTAGCAGTGCCGTTTGTGATTGCCGGCAGGGGAGCCGCGGTCCCTGCTGGTATTCACAAGTGGTGAGCGGCCGATGGGGCGCGTGCTAGTAGGGGGGGCTCTGCGTGCCGCCTCTGGCACGCGTGCCATAGGTTCGCCACCACTGCATTAGGTGCATCTCGGACTGTCAGTGTGCCTATAGAGAAATCTACAGCTACTAGGAGCAGAAATAGATTTCTGGTATGATTTATGCGAGTTCCCAGTGTAAATTATACTTAAATCTGTCAGGTTTGGGTGCCAAACCTCCTCCTGACAAGTTACAACCAAGTCACACTCTGTCAGGTATGGCTGGTGTAACTTCAAAAAGTTGCACATTTTTTGCACAAGCTGAAGTTGTGCTAAAATCTCCAGCTTTTTTACACACGTTTTCTGTTCATAAATCCTGCTTAAGTCCCTCTCAACTTTTAATACCTTTCTCTAGTGGTTCAAAATAGACCAATAAAAGTTCCAGTCACTTTGGCAGGGGTTGTACATCAGAGGGAATTGTGAGCTTCTCCATCCAAAGCTTTTTTCACGGCTCTCCTCCTCTGGCTGTTAAGACAGTCTGAATCTTATGCCGTCTGCTATCTGCTGGCAAAAGGTAAATACATGGGAGATATCCACCTATCACCAGCAGATGATTGGCACCATTAAGTAAAGTAAAGCTTTACAACATTGACACCTCTACATATTGTAACTGCTGGTTGGAGTAGACCTGTAGACATATATGTATACACAAACACACATTTATTATGCAGGTGTGTCCATGTATTTACAAGTTCATGCCCATGAGTACAGGGAGCTTTTCATACTCACCGAGCACCAAGTAACAGCATTGGATAGAGTGCTGGAATGGGGCACTCAGTGGGGATGAATTACAGCTCATGGACTTTTCATTCCCCCACCTTTGAGCCCCATAACATAGTTTATGAGATTCAAAGGTGATGACAGTCTCCCTTTAAAAATTACTTTTAGTTCCACAATTTGAAATATTAGCAACAAAATATAATATAAAAGTACCTATCCGCATGAATCACATCTCCTGTTTTAGGGTCAACAGCATGAACAATGATTCCACGATGCCCCCAACTTTTCTGGAAGAAGTAGCCTCCTTCACTCATACCACCAGGATGCAGGGTTTTGCTCAGGAATGTCCAGGAAATCTTCTTCTCTCCATGTATCTCAAGAGCTCCCCCTTTACCCACACCAATGTATTTATGACCAAAGTAATCATGGGGAACCTCACCGTCATCAGATCTAAAAGAAAGGACAGAAAAAGATTCATACCAATGACCCACTGCAAATATATCAGTACACACATTAGTAATTGCAATAAAATACTGTGTGCACAGTAGCATAAAGCCAAAAGGTTAAAAACTACTGCCCTAACTAGTATTTATTTTTATACTATTTAATACTGGATGTAGGGGAAGTTGAAATTGAAGGAAATCTAAGATGCTGAAACACACAGTAAAGTATTCACTGCTGCCACTGCTACCAAACATACATTGCTTTTAGAACATTATTAAATAAACTAATAAAGATGACATTTTGTTCCTTTTACAGTGCGGAAAAGCTATGAATAGAGCAACGTTCCTAATAATATTACTATGTGTTCTAAACATCCTTACCATATTCTCATGCATCTCAAGATACTAAAGATTAGGTCTTACTTATTTTCATACTGAAAATGAGTTTATTCACATCAATCTATGTTTTGCGACTCACATAATAATGTTTTTTCCTATAGCTGTCTGGATTTCTAACCTTTTCTTTGGTCATCTCAGCCTCTGTTTATATTTCTACATCCAAAGTGAAATCCTAATGCTAACCACAATTACTTGCTTGTCCAGTTTTCTGGAAGACTGTGAGGCTATCCTGCACTTATTTTGATCCTCGTGTATCTAGCAATGCAATAATCCACAACTGCTAACTAGTTTACCTTCCATAAAGGATGATGGTGAGATGCCCTTGGAATGGACAGTCCTCGCTCCCTATGTGGAGCTCTGACCCATTTTCAATCAGTATGTATCTTGTGCGGAGTATGATGGCATTATCGCTGGGTTTAATGACAAGTTTTCCTGTAAATCAGAACATAGTTATGCTTACAATAATGTCCCATTCATCCACTTGTATAAAAGTACTGGATTCTGATGCTATCACTTTTTGTCTTGACTACTGCAACTCATTACTAATTAGTCTTCCCTTTGCCAAACTCTCCCCTCTCCAATCTATCCTGAATAATCGTTCTTTTCAGAAGCTACACCGATGCCTTTTCCCTATGCCAGTCAATACACTGGTTGCCCTTTACTTCAGTAATTTAAACTTCTTTACCCATAAAGTTTTCCAAAGTCCTGCCTTGCCCTATATTCCTTACCTCGTCTCCATCTACCACTCTACCCATGCTCTATGTTCTGCCAATGGTTTAAGAGTATCCCCCTCCACAATCCAAACCTTCCACTGCCACCTCCATAACCTATCTTGTGCTGTGCCAGTTCTTTAGACAATGAATTTATTTTATTTCCCAACAGTCACAGTTTTAAGAGTGCCTAAATGTTTCTAGGCAGGCCTACTATTTCCCCTAATTTGATTCCTCTCCTCTTACCCCTGATCTCAGAACCAGATACAACAATATATCCCACACACTTTGCACACTAATGCACTTAATCTATGTACATACAGAAACTGGCTGGTGACTGGATCACGCAACATCAAGAAAAGATGGCTGGACCTTTGTACAGTACAAGCAGTGTTACCTCTTGTGTCACCCATCTTTCCTAATAGATTGGAAGTTCTTACAAACAGGGCCTTCAATACTATTCCTTGTTTATTAGTTTGATACTATGTCATATCTCATCTCATTTATAACATACATGTACTCTGTGAATTGTAATGTGTTGCAAAATATATTGGCGCTATATAAATAAGGATTCTGCTTTTGTATTGTACTCTGTGGCATTTTATGGGGTTACTCTGTAATATGGCATACCATACTGAACCCAGCAGAAAAAAACTCTGTATGCTTCCATATGAAATTGAAGGGATATACTGTAAAGCTACAGTAGGGCCATGGGTCCATATTTCAGGGATTGTATGGCCTTCTACATGAGGTCTAAACCTGGTTTGGTGAATTTCCATTTTTCCACTGCAGCCCTGTATCCTGTATAATCTTGCCATTAACTTCTCTAAATCTGAATGACGGAACACCATCTAGCTTGAGGGTAACTAACAAAGTGATCCAGCTGGGCAGAATAGCCAGATGTCATCTCTTCCTACTGAGACCTTTTAGTAGCCAAATTTTTGCATACAGAGATCTTTTAGTATAAGAAATACTATGATTTTACAGCCATGATGTCAGTGTATGCAGGCCTGCAGCATTTCTGGAGTAATTACAGCTATTGAGAATTCATATTTCACAGGTACATGGAATAGACTAACTGATCAGACAATGCCATTTAGTAAATAGGGTTAAATTCACACTTGCTGATTATTGTCATTAGCCTAACCCTGTGTGTACAGCTGAATCTGATTTGGCTTAGCATTCGGAGATTCCGCTTATGAATTTACATGCTGCCAAATTTTATGGTCCAGCTGATCAACAACATGATTTGTTTAAAGAAATAAATGAAAAAGCAACATTTTCTGCTGAACTATATGCCTTGTGGGATGTGATTCTCTAAAAAACAGATTAGAAAAAATAGCTAGCTTACCCCCACTGGTAATATGTATGGAGTGTACAGTTACAGAAGACGTCAAAAGGAACTTTTTGCCCCCATCAATAGTCACACGATTTTCTTCACTATGGTCCGGTCTCCAGGGCTGTAATTCAGGGTCTTCATGAGGGCAAATTCCTTATAATAAATGAAATGAAACAACGATTAACAAACTGTATCTAATGTATTGTTTATATGCTAACAAATAATGTAATCCATTATGTCATAAAATCTGACACTTGACCTAAATATTTTGTGCATGTTATCACGGGTCTTTATAATTGGGGGAAATTATTTATTTTCTCGTAAAAAGAATGTGAATCATCTTAGTCGTACAGTAGCCAAAAATGACAGCAAGGTTAACAATGTAACATCTGTTTTGTAACCAATGTAAATAATAAGAAAGTATCACCCAAGTGCTAAAATGCCTATTTTGCAAAACATGTTGCATTTTGGGTGCAGTGGACCTATAAACTTATATATAAATATAGGAGAAGCCAAATAAAATATATTAGCTACCACTAATTATCCATTTTGATTGTGTGGAGAGAAAATTATGCTATAAATTCAGAATATGTTTTTAATCTTTTTTCCCCTAAAGACAGACAATGCAGATGCTATGCGGTACTCGGGGAGAGGGGGACTAAGCCCTGGTTGATCCATTCCACTTTGCTACTGGGTGGCAAAAACCATGTAGGAATCCCTTCTCCAAAAGAGCTGCACTGTTCAACAAGCAAAGGGGTGAGGAATTGACCCATTGGTTACAGAAATGGTGTGGAGGGAAAAACAAACATGAGCTAGGGTCAAAGATAGAAAAATCACAGTGTGCCCTATGGGAGGCTTAAAAAAAAAATTGCATTGCACTTGCATGTAGATGTGATTTCTATGTGAGTGCAATATATTTTTACTGTTACTATTGGAGCAACATGCGATTTTCACGCATGTGCAGCGATGTGATGCGTTTTTTCATCACAATTGTGGGTAAAATTGCAGGTTTACAAGCGTGATATTGGTCGGAGTTTCTTGGACCAATGTCACAGTCGTCCATGTAAATATGGCCTTATAACAGTAAATCTCCCAAATGTTTGTAGCATAAAATACTATTCAGTAGAGTAAGCCAAGTATGCCAGAAACTAATTTGCAAGTCTGCCATAGTAACAACTGAAATGGGCCCCTTTCTGGTGTGTGTTCATAAACTCCTAAATTCAGAGTATTTCCTTCCCTTGGAAATATGATAGTTGAGTCTATCCCCTCATATTTTTCTGGAACTAGCACGGTGGGGACAGTCCTATGCAGTCATTTCACTTTTGTATCCTTTTTAACTTTTTACTTATGCTTATTATTTATTCATTTCCTCTTATTGTAAAAGACTATGGAATATGTCGGTGTTAGAAATAATTATTACTAATATTGTAGCATGTCTTATTACTATGAAGCAATAGATCTTCTTTCATGATTCCCCCAATGCATAAAACAAAGGGTAATGTGGTCAGCACATAACAATATTTATGACGTCCACTAAAGTCCAGACAACTTGATGTGCTCCCAATATTTCCCATATTTTGTGCAACCCAGTCTAGAATGTCTTACAATGGATTCAGCCACAGGGCTGTCACATTAAGCAATGACTGAAATCGGTTTACTTTGGCCAAAGGTTCACAGTTTATGCAGACAGACAAAACCAGATACTTATTTTCAACTATGTGAATTTGTATATACTCAAAAGCTGCATTTGTCTAATTTTAGAAAAGACCAGTTGCAAAACGTCTGTATTGTTCAATGGCCTGCAGGGAATGTGCTCTCTGTGCCCAAGTCCAACACAAATAAAAAGTGATGATATTTAAAGGTATCCAATAAAGATGTAACACCTAATACAACTTATTGGTTGTGATTCAATTTCCACAGCAGGAAAATGTACCAATGCAACAATTTACAGGTTTATATATTTTTAACTGTTATTACACTTAAATGCTAAAGTAAAAGTGCCAGTGAATTAAAGCTATATAATCACAGATTGCGTATTGGATCTACATACATGGACACCATTGATTGGCTGATCTAATCTTCAACATTAGAAAATAAAACAACAACAGCATAAAATTGATAATAATTATGATAAAATAGTAATAACAACATAACAATATTTAGAAATGATTCACTACAATATTGCATCTTATCCACAGGTTGTTGGACAGATGTGTTAAATGTGTCATTTTGGAGAAATTTTATTCACGTTTCTGAAATAGGAGTTTCCTGTCTTAACATAAATATTATTGAAAAAACCTATTTCCTCTTATTTTAGTTTTTGTAGAGTACAGGGTTACACAAAAAGAAGGAGCAGCTTTGGGACTTTAATTACAAACAAACTACAAAAGACAGGAACACAATCCGCACATCAATGAAAAGAGGAAGCTTCAACATCTTTTATGACACATCAGTAAGTTTCATTACCTCCCACATCGCAGCGCTGCTTCTTGTTCTTTACAGTTTATAGGAAAATGGCGACACCACAGGAAAAATTGTCTTATGTGCATGAGTTCACCAAGTGTGAATCCATTGTTCAAGTGCAGTGTGAATTCCAGGACCATAAAACTGTTAAGGAGACACCCAGCGCTGTGGTGTGGCAGAAAAATGGAATTTACTGGTATGTCATAAAAAACTTTAAACCTTTGAGGATTGTGTACTTGTCTTTTGTAGTCTGTCTTTAATTAAATCCCCAAATCTTCTGATTCTTTTTGAATAACCCCTATATAAATCATTCTACTGTACAGACACAATACCGCAAACTGTATTGCATCAATAGCCTCCAGATTACAGACTGGTGCAAACCAGGGCTAACTCACACACCCCACAATACTGTGAGCATCAGCCATCTTTGACAGCTCAGGGAGTCCTACTGGGCCTATATTACAAACCAGTAATGTGCCAGTGACTAAAGCCTCCATGATAAGTGACGCTTCTAGCAAAAAAATGTTCCTGTAATAATAATACTTGCAATGGAGAAATTCATGGTTTTTTTTCACAGGTTTGTATACAGTTAGTGAGTAAAGACCCTCTTTGTGCCTATATAAAAAAAAATCGAAGGCACAGTGTTCATTATGAAGCTATAGAATTGTATGGACACTAAATTACAGATCTCTAATGCAGCTATGCGAATGAGGCTTAAAGGGTTTGCTCACCTTTAAATTTGAAGACCAATCTGCAGGATAAGTCATTAATAGTTGATCAGTGGGGATTTACCAACCAGCACCCCAACCAATCAGCTTTTCAGCAGAATATGGTCTCTGTTTATGGAGCTGGAAACAGGCAGCTCTGTACACTATGCATAGGCCCAGGTTGGGATTGCTGGCACTGTTCCCACTGAATCCAACTTGTTAAATAGATTGACACAGTGGCCTGGTGAACAGCTGATCAGTGGGGTTCCTGGGTGGCAAACCCCTACCGATCAACTATTGACCTATCCTTGGGGTACGTTATCGATAGTTCAAAGGTTGACACCACTTTAAAGATGCTTCTGCTCATAGATCTGTAAAGCATCTAAAAATAATCTACTAGTAAGCACAAATATTGCCATCGGTTAGAATAAAAAAAGTACAAATTTAATGAAGGGGATACAATTTCAACTATCTGGGCAGAGCTCTCACTATTCTAGTTAATTTATCTTTAAAACTGTAAACTTACTTGACGCCCAAGAAGAAAATACTGCAGCAAACAATAGTAGAGGCAAAACTATTCCAACACTGCCCACGCTCATGGTTGTTGGAGCTCCTATTTCCTACAAAACACAAGACATTGTTAATTTATGTGGATGCTTGTTAAAATGCTCTCAAATTAGTAGCAATTACATTTCATATTACCCAATGCATTGCCTTGTGCTAGTTTACAGTGTCCAACATTTGTAGAGAGACAGCTCTGTATGTTGACCAGCCAGTGCTGGTGTTTTATATTGTCGCCCTCATCAGAAGACATGCACAGCCCTCTGCCAAGTACACTTAACCTCCAGCTTACACCCATCCCAACATACTGATTACAGAGAAGTCAATGGGCCTCCAAAGTAACTGACACAACAAGATAGCATTAGACATTATTCTCTCACTATCCCTGCTGTAGTCACTGTCACAGAACTTCTCCGGGTCAGTCAACATGACGAAGACACAAATTAGGGACATTTTATGTTGACACAATGCATTCATTCTCACCCTCAACACTTCTCCTGTGCTTGCAAATAATTATTCGTACATCACATTAATAATGACATAAATGTAAACTCGCTGCTATGTGGATTGTGCTATCTCTTATCTCTACTGCAAACCATAAGCAAACTGCAAGCATTAACTGTATTACAAGGACAGCAAAGCAAAACTTATGCATCAAGAATATTCTTTTAAAGAATTCCTTTGTTTTGTTAGAACTACAATATAATATTGCCTTATACTTGGAATCTGACCAAGAGAGAGATATGCAACTTTTTAATATATTTTCTGTTTCCATCCCTTTCAATACCCATTATTTTCACTGTAGCTTACAGCAAACTGAAGATCAGGCTATTTCTACCGAGACTGTAGGCTTTACGCCTCTGGTAGTAAAATAGAATATCTTGTTTCACTGACAGGAAACAGAGATTTTAAAAGAGTGAGGGATTGAAACACAAATTATAACACTAGCTTACATAAGACCATTTGCCCACACAGCAGATTTTATCTGTTGTTGAATAGTCTGAAAAAGTTTGACATGCGAATTTGGGGGGAAAAAAAACAGTGACAGAGCAAGATTTGAAAATTCATACATTTTTCTGTTTTATTTCAATGGAGTTTTGTTCAGCTCTATTCACATTCTTTGCACTATAAATTCCACATCTGCAATGAGTGGGCTGCTTGGGCACACAGTTGTATTATCATGATGTCTATAACATTATCTAGTGAACATATACCGATCCTGACAAGTTGAACAGTTTAAAAAAATAAGGTCCACTTCTGTATGGTAACTATTTAGGTAGTATTTACGTGGGCGATTTCCTCCTGCGAATTCCATCTGATTACGATATGTATGGAACTCACACAAGAAAATAACGCAATATTTTCTATGTTTCTATACACATGGGCAATTTTTCTTTCAGACAGAGAGTCCGAGATAGAAAAATCGTATTATCTATTTTTGGGCAAATTTGCCTATTACTTTCAATGGGAGCATGAAAAAAAGTACAATCTTTCTATTTTTACTATTGAAACAATATGCCTTTTCAAGTGTATGAAAATCATAGGTGCAGTGATGTTCACACTTGCAGGAAAAAAAAATCACAGATTTAAGAGTTCAGTATTAGTCCGAGTTTCAAGGATCGATATCGCACTTTTCCGCAAATTTCTGCTACTGAAAACCAGTTTCATACTTATGAATAGGGCTGTTTCGACAGAAAGCACATGGATTTCTGCAGGATCCATCCACATGCATGGAGTAAGCACAGCAATGTCTGCAACAAACTTGCCACATGTGAATATAACCCTAGGAGACACAATTTGTAGACCAGTCCTAACTGCTACCTGCACTCACCTCCATAGTTACATAATGCTGGCCCTTTCTATTGTTGGCTCCTATTAGCTGGAAATCTTTCTGCTAAATTTATACTTTCAGGAATTTTCACAGTTCTGGTTTCCAGTTATACTTAGCTTTGGTCACATAATCCATTGCAGCAAAATATTTATGTAGACCAGGAATAATCTGGTCCACGGATTAAACCCAACACTCAATCTTGCAGCAGTCCAATAGTAAGTAATGCTTTCATATCACAAAGCACATATCACCAGGTTAGCAAACAATAATGCCAGCTGGGTCAGGATATAACTGGATGAGTCCTGCTAAAGCATTTACTAAATCCATCTGTGTATTCCCTCATGGATAGGATGCTTTATGCAGTCCGCCTTGGAAAGACGCCTGGCAGCAACCCCTGGATATATATTTGGATTCCTGGCAAGACCAATACTGTCAAATTACTTCCAGCTGTAGATTTGCAGAGTCTCATCAGGAAGGCTGCATACCAGCACAGTGGAGCGGAGCACTTGCTCCTTGTGAGACTTTGAGGGCAGCGTAGGGACCTTTCTCAAGGGACGGAATTACACCACAGGACGCAGCCAAATGTGCAGATGCAGAATACCACACCAAAATCTGCAGGTCTAAGTGTGGATTTTGATGTGGAATTGCAGGCAGATTTAAGCCATTTTCAATTCCGCATCAAAATATGCAGGTAACGGCGGAATTTACCATGGCTTGCGGTGCGTCGTGCGGCATATTCCGTCCCGTGTGACAAGTGTCTTTGAGACAGGTTACTATAGGTGAATTTAGTATTGGAATTCTTGAATGCTAGGCAATTTAAGCATATTCTACTGCATTGAAGTATATACCCAAGAAAAAAGTCAAGTGGACTGATCTCAAAAGACCTCTGGAGATCTTCAAATAAATCTTAGGGAGTTGCTTAAGTGACTGTTTTAGAAGACCGTCATATATAGAAGCTTACACTTTTTTTATGTTCCTCTTAGCGATTGAAAACACTTGAATATCTGACAGATTACGCAAGGAAACATCTACATTCAGCAACACTGTCAATGTGCTCTTCTGAATATCTCTCCAGGCATTTCACGTGCTCCTAGACACAGCTGAATGTAACCTGTGTCATCATTTCACCTCACACAGTAGTATTTGGAATCATCATCTACATATTTCCAATGCGGTCAATGAGAATAACACATGGCGTCTCTCACAGGGTTAGTATAATACCTTCTGTTAATAGCATTCCCGCACATATCATTCAGTGAAAGGCCAAGACGTGCTATTTATCTTTGAAATGTATTATTCATATTCTGCACGGGACTGTGTTAAATATAAGTAAAGCAATATGTATCCTCCAGATAGGGAAATAGAAACACAGATCTGAAGTGGATTTTAAAAAATTATATATAAAATCATACTGTATATGCCAGATTGGAGTCAGGAAGGAATTGTTTTCCCTTCAATGGGGAAAATTGGCTTCTACCTCATTGGTTTTTTTTTGCCTTCCTCTGGATCAACATTGGGAGGGTAATAGGCTGAACTGGATGGACATGTGTCTATGTTACTATATATGCAAGTCACTTAAAGGTAAGTTTACATTTAACTCAGGATGCCCTATACTAGGACAAGGATATGCCAGGACATACGTTTTTCCAGTTTGTAAAAAAGCCAAGAATTTCATACATTTTTATAAGCTCACGGGGGGGAGGGGGGGGGGATGCTTGAATTGTGATAAGATATACAATTTATCACACTAGAGCTTATAGGTGGCAAATGGCATCTGCCATCCAGCCAAAGGCAGTATCCATTAAACATATATGGTTTTTTTTTAACAATGGTGACTATGGGCAGTGAATGGCATCTGTCAAGGCATACATCGGACATATATGTATTTTTAACTTGAGAGCCTATTGTGACAGATGGCCAACAGATGGTGCCTGGCGAGGCATCCATTGGACGGATATGTTTCCTTTCATGTTTGATTAACATCCTGCACCATAGCTCTTCAGATGTGTTGGGTTTAGAGACAAGATAAGGATAGACACATTTGTAAATAGCAACATAAGAGTTAAAAAAGAAAAATACACACTCCTGAGAAATAGTAGCTGGCTTTGAAACTTTCCTATATTGATGAATGGCCCACTCCGCACAAAGTGTCAGATGCACCTGTCCTCAGCAATTATCACATTTCATTCAGCCCTCACTTGCAAAACTAACAGCTAAGTTCAACAATACAGGTGAGGTGTCACTTCTGTAAAAAAAAAAAGCAAAGCACATGTTTACAAGATGAAGCTGAACCATCAAGTTTTCGTTCTTTGAGAGGAAAATGCATTAATCACATCATATAAAGCCTGGAGCTATATTCTGGCATTGGCAAGGTCCAATAAACAGCAGGAATGTAATAAAATAAACAAGCTGGGGAGAGTTCTGTATATACTGACTAGAAAAATGAGAATAGACAGGGCAGTACAGTATATACAAATCACATACCTGTGTGCAATGTTCTGTATTACATGAGTCTGCAGAAAATGCCAGGATAAGCCAATCTGGCACAGGTCAGGCAGTGATCATGGTAATCTTACTCACTGGAAGTATAAAGTGCTTTGTGTTTCAAGAAGGTTCATGCTCAAGTTCTAAATCAAGATAACACCCATTTCTCACTGTACGCCGCTCTTGCCAGTGTCATCAGGTCTAATCACAGGACTGTGGTAGAAACTATGTTGTTTAGCAGACAGCTCTTCTCTGCCTGTAATTACTGTCCTAGCCTATGATTTGAGATGAACTCCTCCTTATCCTCAGCATGGATCCATAGGTGATGTTGGTATGCAAGCTGCCAAGCTCAGGATACCACACAGCCCATAAGCACCTTGCTGCGTTTAAGTCTGTCGAGGTGAGTGAATACCTCAAATATGTAGATTAACCACAGGATGAAACATGATATCAAACACATGTAATCATGACTTATTTGAATTTGACAAAATCTGCAGGGACATGTACAGAACAGCTAAATGAGAACTAATCCCATAGAAGAATGCAAAATAATCTACATAAGGAATATAAAGTAACAAAAAAAGATAAAAAGCTGGGACACACAAAGGGGCTTATTTACTATTCAAAATACAAGTTTTCTGGCACAAATTATGCCAGAAAACTGTTTTACATGCTTTGCACCGTGTTTACTATGTTTTATAGACACTTTCAGACCAAAAAAAAAGGTTGTGGCCTAAATTGCACCCAGAATTGCGCCAAATTGCCACAAATAGCGCCACAATTTTTGGTGGAAACTAAGCCAACTACTTAGTGGTCTAGACTTAGATTACACAATCTTAAAATTCTATCATTCAACAAAGCTACGGTGATAAATCTGGTGTATTTTAGGACTGTCTAACTTTTAGTAACTGAAAACATTAATTCCCATTGCGGATTCCTAATATGAAAGCATTGTTCCCTATTTTGGATAGTGAGAAGAGTCATGCGGCCCTTTTGTAGAGCCACTGGTATGTAGCACATTCACCAAACAATATAACTTTACAGAGCCATTAATTCTAACTTTCCTCCAGCTGTTTCAGGCTTACATGGCAATATATAGAAACCATGCCTCTATGGAGCAAGACATGAGGAGCAAACAGACTATAACATTTACATTATTCCAATGTCAAAAACAATAATAACAATTTTGTAAATACGTTTCCCCCGATTTCTAAAACCCTGTGGAATATGTTGGCGCTATACAAATAAAGATTGTTGTTATTATGTATGTATTTAATTTTCGCAGCATAACCCAGACTTATCTTACCTGACTTGATCACAGACAAAACCTACCTTGTAAAATGCGCTCCTTAAACAACTTCTCAGTTCTGTTACAAAATGATACAGTTGAAGAAAAACAAATATTATCTATCAAACAAGCAGGTGCACAGAATTATTGTCACGTGACATGAACAGTATATAGTCAGATAGAAGTTACTAAATAACTAGTGGCAGATGAACCCATTTACAAGAGGCAGGTGCAGGCTTCAGACTTTGCTTTCAATAATACTACAGATTCACTCATGGAAAATAAGTTGGAAAAATAATACAGGAATGAAAACATTTATTTACTGGACAATATAAACAGCAACAGTATAAAAAGGCATCATGTCTCTTCTATAGAACATCACATTTTCATGACCTGTTAGAAAAAGAAATACTGGTGATGAGGAAAGGGGCAGCTGGATAATTGTGGTCTGTGGAGGCCATAGGGACTGCAGTGTAAAGGGACACCAGCTGAACAGTCTTGTCATCCCTAAGTTTTTGGAGTTGGGCATCTGTATTCAGTCAACATCAGAGGCAAGTAAAGTTGTATGAATGCCGCACTTTTATCAGGACTGTTATTATTAATTTTGATCCAGGATGGGGTGGATAGCCCCTTATATCCCACCATGGCAAAGCTACCTGTAAAACAGTACAAATGATAGATCAGACCCTGGTATGTTTTAGGTATGTCTTCTATTTATTTGTTATTTCTACAGTTAAAAACATGTATTTCTAACATCCTCTTGCATGATATCATTTATTTTCCTCTAACAAAGTTCACTGATATGAGTTGACTATATACATTCTCTTGTTGTACATGTAGCACTAGCATCTCCTTGTCCAAACTTCATAAAGAGCTGCTGCTTGCCATGGAAAGCTAGAGGACAACTGTTAGGCACTTAATCACCTGACAATCATCGGAGCGATGATAACTCAGTGAATGGAGGTGGAGCATGCTAGAAATCTCTTCCAGCCGACTATCGTCATTCAGAATAAACAGGCAGTCATTCATAGCTAAACTACTGTCTGTATACATGGGCCAACAGTTGCTTGGTTTTTAGGTGAGCTGAAAACTGAGCGATTCCAATAATTAAGCGATTCTCGCTTTCTTGCCCTGTTGGGTTCCATGTTTACAGTGGACAACAGTCATCCATAATCGCTTGTTTGAGCGATTACTCGGGCGTCTGTCTGCCAGTGTAAAATCACCCTATGTCTAATCTGTATGCTGACTTCTGTCAGACAATCTCTGCCTATGGTCAAATTCTACAATACATCTGTCTAGGTGGCTTTCCTTAGTTGAAACTTTCATGACTTCACCCACTGTTGATATAGAAAGGAACCTTTTGGGGCCAAATAATCTCTACCTCCTTTGGGCAAAGCCCACTTCCCATTACAATATATCAGCCCCGTCACTAAAGGCACTACACAGGTCTTTCAGGAATTCACTTCAAACTCTGCAAACAAATTTATACTCTCCCCAATGACCCCAACATCTCTGATACTAGCCCTACTTATTAATAAGACTCTACTAATTTCCCAGATAATTGTCAGCTATTTGATCCATGATGTCCTCAAAAGCCCTAGAGTAAGAGGTGTAGAACAATTAGAGACTTTCCTCCACTCTTCCATGTTAAATTATTTAGAAATACATGAACTTACTTTGACACTTAGAAAATTTCAAGACTTTATTCATGACTCAGTGAGAGACCCTATGTGATTCAAAACATTCTTATCCCTCTTCAAGCTCCCCCACAACCTTCTATCACACCTATATACAGGCTTATGACTTACCCCCAGTAAACCTTGGTTTATCAGGGAGTGGGAGAAGGAATTGAATATATCGCTTTCAAAAGAAGAGCTAGACAGCGTTCTCTGCAACTTTCTTGGTTTCTCTAAATCTGTACACATTCAGGAAAATTCAGACAAATGTCTCACGAGGTGATATAAAACCCCCTGCTTACCTATTCAGCCTAATTTTAGTACCATCTGATAGATGCTGGTGATGTAACACACACAAAGACACATCTCTACACTTATAGTAGAACTGCCCAGTGAAAAAACGGTTTGACAGCTATTAAACTAACCCCACAACTAGTCCTGTTATGGAAACCATACTGTATCTCCTCCCCTTTCGTATGAGCCTCCCAACCATGCTGCCCACGACTGCTAAATTCCTGATCCCACAGAGGTGGAGGGCATCTAAACCTCCTACAGTTTATGGAGAAAAAGGTCTCACAGATCTCTCGTTTTGAAGAATTGGAAAGTTGGGAATCTCATACTCGTACAAGAAACACATTTCTAACACTTTGGCAACCCTGAATAGACTCTGCAAAAACTTCCCTTAAAACATATTCCCATGGTATTTTAATCCTTTCTCAGTGTCATTTTGTAAGCCTGTTCAACTGTGATGTGTTAGCTCAAGAGTGATCAATGGTTCATTCCCTTGTTCCTGTTTTCACCATCTTTAAACAATATGTTTTCCTAATATATGAATATCTTGTATTGTGCTAAGACCTGAGTGTCTCTTTTTGCAAAGTCTGTACATTTGTCCATTTGTTCTGCGCTAAAAAGAAATTGCATTAAAAAAAATGTACATCACTTCCATCCCCTAATCTTCTATGTAAACCTGATCCATATGCTGCATGCTGTCAGATATAGGACTTTTTCTCTTTTTCACAGGATGTTACCTTTTTCATAAAGCACTATAGGCTTTGCAGATCCGAGTTTGATAAAAATAGACATTTCAGAACTTGATGGAACATTCAAAATATCTCGAGAGCAAATGAGAACCACAGATCTAGAATATAAAAAAATAGGATAAGAACAGAGCCAATGTTTAAGTGTTTATGTAGGCTACTGGCTCTCATCTGGTTGTCCACATACCTCTGTTTCATCGATACTTGAATGTAACTTGCCATTGCTTTAGTTGTTATTAGATCGCTGATCATTTCAAAATGTCTCTTGCTTACAATTGTTCCTGAACACGCGTCCAACACCAAGAAGAAAAGACCCCTCCTTTTAAACAGGAAAAGTTCCTCATCAACCTAGAACAACATATACAATGTGGAGAAATACTTTATGCAGGACTCTTTACTATGCTCTTAATTCCCTATAATTCAAATATCACATCTGAAGTGAACAATAAGTAGAAGAAGAAGCAGGGGCGTAACTATAGGGGTTGCAGGGGCCACGGTTGCACCTGGGCCCAGGAGCCTTAGGGGGCTCATAAGGCCTCTCTTCTCCATATAGGGAGCCTGGTACTATGAAGAAAGCATTATAGTTGGCGGCCCTGTTACAGGTTTTGTATTGGAGCCCGGGAGCTTAAAGTTACGCCTCTGAAAAGAAGTATTACTGGATTATACTTTGAAAAAATCCTACATAAAACCTAGAAAAAAGTCAGAATTTTTATTTACAATAAGTGATTAACTACTTAGAATAAATTGAGTGTAGACTATAAACCTACTACATGGTCTGGTACACAGAGGCTTATTCAGTGATGTACACAGAAAAGAGAGATCCCAAAGCAAAGTTTAAAATGCCCCTCCTCCCCCATTAGGGTGCCAGGCTTTACTTCTTAGGACAAGAAAGCCTGGTGCTTGCTTTCCTGTCCACATCCTTTTTAGGACTCTTGGGTTCCTGCACATGTTCTGGCCACTCAATAGGCAAAGGTATAGGACCAACCAGGACAGCACCCCCTCTCTCCAATGCCCCCATAGCAGCCACATGTTTTGCCTTGGGTTTGTGTATGATCTGTGTCCTATACATAGCTGGATAACCACCAACACATTTGCTTACACAGCTGACCCCATTGTGTTAATGAAAAGTATGCAAAGTAAAGAGAGCTGAGGCTCCATTACAATATTAGTGGTCTTTCTTTGTAAGGCAATCAATATCAGTTTGGTAACCCGGCTGCTCAGTTGTTTGAAGAAACTGCGTATTGCAGCAATTGTCCCATTCAAGAGAAGAGAACAACACTGCAATACTGAGCACAGTCACTACTAAATGTGTAGCATGCAGGTGTATGAGGGGAATAGAAACAATGAAGACGCTGCAGCGCTTGCTCTAGTACAGTGACTCCTTCAAATAGCTGATCAGCAAGGATGCTGAGAGTCAGACCTCCACAAATCTGATGCTCATGGCCTATCCTAAGGACAGATCATCAACATTGTAGTCCTGAAAACCCCTTTAACAAGCACTGATCTTAGTCTGGCATTTGGTCTTCATTCATCTTTATACTTGCAAATAGAAAGGACTACGGCAAATGGATATATGTCTGACGCTAATGCTTAGCATTATCCTAATTACTATTAATAATAGTTACTCTGGGTCATGTAATTAGCAGATGCAATCGAGCACTTGCACACATAAACTGCACTTCCATGTTAAAAAAAAGGAATGATGGGTAAAATAATGTAGAATTACAGTAACAAAAGGAGAAAAGCTGGCTAGTTTAAAAGACTTATTCTTCTTTAATTACAAAAAAATCCATAAACTTATAAATGATGGGTACCGCGTGATACTATATAAATGCAAAGACGCATTTCGAAAGTCACTGCTTCCTTGATCACAGCTATAGCTTACGAAACGCGTCTGTGTGATGACATGATATCATGCGGTACCCATCATTTATAATTTTATGCATTATTTATAATCAAAGAAGAATAAAAGAAGTGTTTTTAAAGAGCCAGCTTTTGTCCTTTTGTTGTTGCTCTTTTAGACGTTTGACTCAGGGTCAACCTGAGCACCAGAAAACCTTTAAGCCAAACCAGGGTAAATATTACCTACCAACCAGATGAAGATAAATGTTGTGTTATGTGTTTTGGAATCTAGAATTACAGTAGTTTCAAACAACCCCTTCTTATATGCTAAAAGTAAGGCACTGTCAGTAGATAACACTTTTAGGCCTAATTCCCACAAATGGGTTTATGCTGCGCTTCATGCTGCGGAAATCCGCTGTGTTATCCTGCAGCTATTAGGTTCTATTGAACCTAATAGCTTTTTGCCTTGCAATGTTCACGCTGCAGAATTTTACTGTGGAATTCCGCAGCGTGAAGGAAGTCGCAGCATGTTCTAATTGCCGCGGAAAAATGTGCGTCAGGCTCCCATTGTACGTGATACGTGATTACGCGTCACCACCCACCGCTGGTGCGTCATGGGACTCTCACGGCGGATCCGTAGAGGTGAATGGTAAGCACAGGGGCCGACAAATGCGCATGCCATCATTCCAGATGAGCAGAAGTTACACCCATGTACTTGCTCCTTCAGTGCATGCCAAGCACACCATAAATAAAATGCATCATGCATGCAGCGGCCATTGCTAGAGACATCCATCAACAAAAAAAAGGGGCATTTTTAGGAGGGAGAGGGAGGGATGGAGTCTGGACCCCAGTGCCAGGGGGACTGCCCAGCACACCAAATCATGGGAAATGCCTGTAGAGCTCATAGACAGGAATGTGTAGAGGCACAGATCTAGACAACACTACAAAAAAATTCTGCTGAAGTAAAAGTTCCCAGGAGCACAGAAGAAGTTTGGAACAACCAGGACTTTACCTAGAGCTGCCAACCCACCAAACTAAGTAATTGAAGGAGAAGGCCCTTGGTAAGAGAGGTGGCCAAGAATCCAATGGTCAATTCTGACTGACCTACAAAGATGCAAGCTTTGTAGATGCAAGAAACTTCCAGAAGGTCAACCATCACAGCAGCACTCCACCAATTTAGGCTTTATGACGGAGTGGCCAGGAATACGCCTCTGCTCTCTGGTGTTTGCCGAAAAAAATCTAAAGGACTCTCAGACTGTGAGAAACAAGAGCCTTTGGTCTGATGAAACAAAGATTAAATTTGTTGGCCTCAATTCTAAGTGTTATGTCTGACTGAAACCATCCCTAAAGTGAAGTATCATGCTGTGGGGGTGTTTTTCAGTAGAAGGGACCGGGAGACGGGTCAGGGTTGATGGAGAGCTGAATGGAGCAAAGTACAGAGATATTCTTAATGAAGACCTCATCCAGAGTGCAAGGGACCTCAGACTGGGCAAAAGGTTCACCTTCCTACAAGACAGCAGCCCTAAAATAAGCACACAGCCAAGACAACACAGGAATGGCTTAGGCACAACTCTGTGAATGTCCTTGAGTGGCCCAGCTGGAGTCCTAACTTAAACCCAATTGAACATCTCTGGAGACACCTTAAAATGTCTGTCCACAGATGGTCCCAATCCAACCTGACAGAGCTGGAGAGGATCTGCAGGGAAGAATAGCAGAAAATCCCCAAATCCAGGTGTGCAAACCTTGTGGCATCATACCCAAGAAGACCGAAGGCTGTAATCACTGCTAAAGGTGTTTCAACTAACTACTAAGTCCAAGGTGTGAATACTTATGTCAATGCAAAATGTTAGTTTTCCTTTTTTTTTTCATTTACAAAGATTTCTAGAATTTTTGTTTTTTCTTAGTCATTATGGGGTTTTGACTGCAGAATAATGTGAAATAAGGTATTTTTTTACCACAAGACCACAACATAACAAAATGTGAAAAAAAGCTAAAGGGTCTGAAGACTTTCCAAATGCATTGTATATATACTGATCTAATGGGTTCGCAGCAGCAAAACTCTTTGCAATTAACCTGTCTCGGAAGGACCTGAGGGGAGTCCAAATGGGGCAATTCCGTTAATTAAAGTATATGTTTAATTTTACATTCCCACAAGACTGTTAAAAAGGCACAAAATCACTAAACGCATGAAATACCTCTGGAGCTTGTTGCTGGTGACATGAATCCATATAGCATTTACAGTATTACCTTGATGAAGGCAGTTTGTAATCCATTTAAAACATCCTCTCTGCGGATGGATTGTATCTGTATCTTTGTGTATTTAAGCGATGGGCTGCTGGTGATAGCAGTCTGTAAGATAATTTATTAGACAGCATTATAAGCAGTTCATGGATAATTAAAAAATACAGTAAAATAAGGTAAAACATATTATTTCAGTGGAGAGCTTATTGGATATCATTATAATACTGTGTCACATGACTACGGTTACCCTCCCTCTGTGGTCGTTTGGTGTCATATGCAGACTTCGACTGTTTATTGTACATTTCAGTACCTTTGCTGCACTGCGCAAGTATTTATATAATAAGGAGTAGATATAAACTGTAACTGTTTTTTGTACTAAGAAATGATGGGTGTCTGTGTTTTTGCCAACTTGTCCTTAAAAAGCCTTGGATGACATATAGATCATCAGCTGCCAATCCATGTCTTGTGCAAAGAAAGTCACATTCACCTAAGATTTACAGCTAACTAAAATAAATGTTACCCAAAGCCCAGTTATTACTGTACTAGGATTATCCAAAAGTATGCTAAAGTAATAACCTTCCATTCCTTTCTTCTTCAGTGTTGCCCATAGTGCAGATACTCCAGATGGACAGCTAATAGATTTTACATTTTAATAACAATACCATTTTTTTCATGCTTACTTAAAGTGTTTTCTGACTTTTCAGCAAGTTTTCTAAAATATAACAGGTTCTCCTTCTCCCTCTCATTTGCTGCTATTTGCACTCTGCATGTAAGTTCTGATTTTCAGGTAGTCTTCTCCATTTTTCTGCTGTCTTGCAATCCACTGTCAGGGAGGGGACATGTAGAAAGCATAGCAATCTGCCAGTAGTTCCCTGTCCTGACTTCTTTTCCCTCAGGCTTCTTTCACACAGGCAAAAGTGATATAGCCGCGAGAAAATCGAAGGTGCTTTGTGTAATATCGCTGCGTTTTCCTACTATAAAAGTTGCATTGCATCACACAAAAACTGCGATTTCGTGCAATGCAACACAAAGGGAGGCTCCATAGGGAAACATGGGCTACAAAACATTGCAAATCACAGCTGTATAGAGCATGCCGTGATTTTATTTCCTCACAATGCAGTAGCCTACAAAGCATCCCTAATGTGAAGGAACCCATTGGAAAGCATGGGCTTCACATACATGCGATTCGTAGCTCCGTTGCATTGCGAGAAAATCGTGCAATTTTGTCGCCCATGTGGAAGCAGCCTTACTTCCAATGCTGATCTCTGTGGAGATCGTTATCACAGTGGCTGCAGATCTGGCAGCCTGCTGCCTGTAAGTATAAGGGAGCTGCCCGTGAAGATAGCGCCTCGCCCTGTTGCTATGGAAACATGCCTGTGTCCTTGTTACTATATAGGTCTGTACCTAACCACAGAGAGTGGATTGCAGAGAAGCTAGAAGAGACCCCTAGTGGCAGCCATTTCAAGCAGGATTTACAATGGTAAAGCAACAAAATTTTTAATGCAAGTATTATACAGTAATGAAGAGACTAAGGCCCCCCTATGGACGTCCGTTGCAGATTATCGCCAGCGATATTCTGCCGCGGAGGAGGAGGGCCACTGTCAGTGCATCGCGGCGAATCGCAGCATGCCGCAATTTAAATCCCACAAGCAGAGAATCGCTACAATAACACAATGAACAATTGCCCGTGGACAGGCAGCCTTACACAAGCTAGTAGATGGGCAGACATTCTGCAATTAAAGTGAACCTCCGGTGCTGGGCAAACAGAGATGGCAGAACCGCTTCTCCGACTACCTAATGTATAATGTGAACTAGTATGTATCACTAGTCTAAGACACTACACACAGCTTTGATTAATCCGTGCTGCCTATGTGAGCAACACTGGCCAGATAGACCAGAATGTAGTGTTTAGACTACGGATGCATGCTAATAATCATCCATTTGAATGAATACATTGGAAATCCATGCTTCAGATGGACGCGATTTTTGGCTGACGTTTTATCATGGCAAAATAGCCAGGTAGTCAGATAAGCAATGCGGCCATCTTTGTCTAGGCTCAGAAAGTTACTTTAATGCAATCCAATAGGGTATTTTGTACCCAAGTCACATGTTGCATAAAAAAATCATTGGTGGAATCTTAAAGTTCACAACACGTTCATTATTACCATGGATTCCACATGGAAAAGCCACAGATTAGCGCCACAGAATAACAATGGGTCTAATCTGTGTGCAGATCTGCTGACACATCTGCAGCAAAAATTTGAGGTTCAGCTATGGATTTATCCTCTAGCTTCTTCAAAAAGCTCACTGCGGTCCAAAGCAAATCTGACATGTGAGAACATGACTTTAAACTGACCATTTTAGGAGAAATTTACTAAGCCTGGAATGTAGCGGGTTTAGTACAATTTTTCCCGCTGCACCGTGCACTACAAACATGAAGAGGTGCTCGCCTCTTCATGTATTCAGTGCATCCCGGCACCACTGTACACCTTTTCAGAAACGTACTCCAGATTTATATATATAAATCTGCTGCTCTGGCATGGCCACGCCCCCTCAAGCAACGCCCACTCTTCAGAAAAGTGGCAAGGCCAGTATAAAAAGGGAAAAAGTTGAAAATTGTTGCACAAATCCCTGCTTATACAAAAATTTGTGATTTTTTTACGCCAAAAACTGTTGTAAAACCCTTTGTAAATGTCAGACTATATTTTTACCTGTGGGGCTCCACATTGCCTACAAGGAAGGACTAGTCGTTGAGATGCTAGTAACTTGGTAAACTGGACACTGTTAGCTCTGTCAGGGAACGGTCTAGGTATGCACTCTGTGTAATCATCTGGATGAAAATGGGCAGTGATCTTAATTCTCTCACAACCATGCTGGGAACAGTAGCTATGCCCAACTCGAGCTTCATGGGCTTGAAGGTGAAGGAAGAGATATCTGGTGAAATAAAGCAGTTAGGACATTAGTACATAAAACGTAATCTGAAATAAATAGTGCTTTAATATAAATCATAATAATATACCTTGCATGTAATAACCACAGCTGTACTAAACACGCTTGACCTGAGTTTTACTCTAAACACTAAATATATCAAAGAAGAAAGTATTTACTATAGTAATGAGTGAAATTCATCACCTGTTATTGTCACAGCGGGAAACTTTGGCTCAGCACTTTTAATGAGATTCTTTAGAAAAGCCGATGTTGGAGCCAAAGACTACCAGCATTGTAAAAGTATAACCAAATGCCTTAAAGTATGCACCACACTTTATTAAACTATATGGTGAGAATTAAAGGAGAGTAGAAGTAAGCAATATTCAACTCAAAACGCAAGTTGATTTATGTAAAGTAGGGATAAAAAAAGAAAAAAAAAACAGGAAAAATGTGATAGAGTCAGCAGGGATGTAGATACTCAATATCTGCCAACTGTATACCGAATTTCCCATAGCAGCAGTGCAGGGCCTTTTAAGTCTACTCACATATAGAAACTGTATACCTCCAGACCCACACAATAGACCTCTTACCCAGCCAGCAACCTACTGTACAGTCACTAGAGGCAAAAACCCTAAAACAGCTGTCTGTACATGGTTATCTTTTCCTTCAGGAGTAGTCTCTAGTTTTGGCTTAGTTTCCCAGCCATGTTACAAGATCTGTTAAAAGGTCACATACTGTCTTGTAGAAAAGCTACCTTCTAATACAGGCCTGCACAATATGAGTCTGGCAGAGGAATTCCTGCAATCTGTTACCGCTGGCCTAAACTTTACCAGTTGCTAGCGATAACGTTTAAGGTAAAAGTGCTGCTAGCATGACATGACTGTGCAGGCAGTACTTTATTAACCCTCTCCAATCCACTGTCTGACCTCTGAGGACATTATGATTTAAGGCTGTACAGCTCCGATGTTGGAAGACGTCCGGCGGGGTTCTCTTACTGTATATTGCCAACCTCTCTGCCGTCGAAGCCTATCCAACGTGTCACCTCATGCAGTACTGGCTTTAGCCAGCATATAGCGCCGTTGTATAACGGCAGAAAAAGAGTAAGCCCCCTTGAAAACCAGGTTACAAATTGGATTGGAAAGGGTTAAAGGACCTTCAATGAATGACAGCCATATGACTGGCCACGCTGAAAAGCATTACCAGTCATATGACTATCACTATGTTCAGAGAAGCCTCCAGTCACATCAGTGTGCAGAATCTTATTTTTATATTATACTATAGTAGTTTATTTTTATACTATAAAGTTACTTATACTTACTTTTTATTTACTATATAGATATTATAGTAAAGATACTATAAAGTTTATAGCATGTTTACTATAGTATCTATATAGTAAGTATAAGTAGCTTACTACATATGCTTACTACACTGCAGCATTCAGAGAAAGCCCTGGGAGCGGCGGTGCGCAGATTCTTTATACTTATTCTATATGAAGATTCTGCGCACCGCTGCTCCTGGGGCCTCCTCTGCACTGAATGTTGTCCAATGATAAAAGTTGTTCTGGAGGCCTAACCTCACAGCTGTAAGTAGCTGTAGTAAGCTACTTATACTTATATAATAAGTAAGAATAAGTAGCTTACTACAGCAGTACGGTTACCTTCAGAACAACTTTTATAATTGGGCAAAATGTTTAAAAAAACTTGTACCGCTTAGCAAAGCTGTTTGCAAAATAGTTGAATCATTAAACTATAGAATAGTAAGTGAGCCACTAAAAACCTATTTGCGGCCCCAAGAGGTTTGTGATTTAATTTTGGTCCCTACCTACTGCCAAGTTGTGCAAGCCTGTTCTTACAGATGGCGCTGCCAAGGCACTGTGAATTCGCATGGAAGAAAGCAGAGAAGTTTTTTTTAAGCTGATGCAACCAGTACAGCAACTTCAGTCAAAGAGTGCAAACAACATTTAGGTGTTATAGTCTTCAAAATGCATCCACAGTTGATCATCTGACACATCAGATTTGAGATATAAGATAACCTTGATTTAGTCTATGATGCTGGAGCACCTTCCATTTCTGGAAAGAAGAGCCCATGATGCTTCTGAGCCCTCAAGCCTATTTGACAGCTAAAATGTATTTCAGTTACTGGAAATCACTGACTAAACATTTTAAGCAATTGGGCATGTAAATCAATGGTAGTTTGGCTCTAGAGTGTTAAGTCAGAAATGTCATTGTTGACTGGTGACAAAGAGATTCAGGTGCCACTGGTGTTAGGCCAAGGCAATAGAAGTATCTGCTCTGGGTCTTTGCCCAGTGACCTGAATGTCCTAGCTCCGTCAGTCATCATTTTCAATTGCATCTGTGCTGCAGCCTCCCATCCTAGTCAACCAATGCCCCAAGTGCTTTCAAAGCATGGCAACTTCCCTACTGGAAATCAACAATAATAAAAAACTTTGACTCAGTCTTCATGGGGCAACTATCAACAGAATAGTCATTCAAAAAGTTGCTGCAGCGAGTAGAGATGAGCGAGCGTACTCGGAAAAGCACTACTCGCTCGAGTAATTAGCTTTATCCGAGTATCGCTGTGCTCGTCCCTGAAGATTCGGGTGCCGGCACGGAGCAGGGAGCTGCAGGGGAGAGCGGGGAGGAACGGAGGGGAGATCTTTCTCTCCCTCTCTCCCGCCCGCTCTCCCCTGCTCCCCGCTGCGACTCACCTGTCAGCCGCAGCGGCACCCGAATCTTCAGGGACGAGCACAGCGATACTCGGATAAAGCAAATTACTCGAGCGAGTAGTGCTTTTCCGAGTACGCTCGCTCATCTCTAGCAGCGAGTTTTAGAATTCAAACAACTGTTGTTTGTGTGCTTTTACACAGAGCTACTGCTCTTCATGTTTACGTTCAACAAAGAACACATTTTTCTGCAAAGTTTATTGTCTACTAGAGATGAGCGAACCTACTCGGCCATGCCCCTTTTTTGCCCGAGTACCGCGATTTTTGAGTACTTCTGTACTCGGGCGAAAAGATTCGGGGGGCGCCGTGGGTGAGTGGGGGGTTGCAGCGGGGAGTGGGGGGGAGAGGGAGAGAGAGAGGGATCCCCCCTGTTCCCCACTGCTACCCCCCCGCGCTACCACGCCTCCCCCCGCCCCCCAGCGCCCCCCGAATCTTTTCACCCGAGTACTGAAGTACTCGAAAATTGTGGTGCTCGATCGAGTAATTACTCGAAATGAGTACGTTCGCTCATCTCTATTGGCTACTCAATGAATGACAAATGATTGCCTGTTTACATGATAAATTAATCAACCGGAGACTATTTTCAGGTAAGCTGAAACAAAGCAACTAGTGAGCAAAATTTCACTTGCCACCCTGTTTACACGGAACAACTATCCAGCGATTATTCAGACAATAGCTGTTCCATGTAAAGTCACCCTTAGAGACTTCATCTACTGAGGTGTCTATATAGTATGTCAAAACATACAGAATATTCAAATTAAAATTTCTAGTATTGACTAGTTAACGCCCATTTACATGGCCCGATGATCACTCAAAAATCGCTCAAACGACAGTTTGAGTTACAGCTTTGAGCAATCACTTTGCATAAATTTTTAAGTAGCTACTTAGCTACTTAAGAGCAATTAGGTGTGCAAATGAAGCCTTAGCTGAATGCAGTTAATAGCCAGGGGGCTCTTATCTGCATTGAGATCCTTTGTTCTCCAGGGGGAAACAATGCTATCAGCACTCCCTTCCTTTAGAGAACTGCTGATAAGGCTGATTGATGATTTTTAGGTTGGACTGAATTTAACGATCAGCTAGCAGTGCACAAATGTGCACGATGGCCGCACATTCAGACGCAACGATTATCACTAAAACTATCGCCTTGCAGCGATCATTGCTCCGTGTAAATGGGCCTTTATATGCAAGACACTAATTAGCTTGTCTTCTGACACTGACATGACAATGGTTTAGAGCATGTGAGTTAATACATTATATTTAGAGATGAGCGAACGTGTTCTTAACGAGCACTTACGCACCCGGACACCGGCTTTGCCGGGGGGCGGGGAGAGGCGCGGCGGCGCGGGCAGCAGCAGCGGGGAACAGGGGGGAGCCCTCTCTCTCTCCCTCTCCCCCCCCACTCCCCGCCGCACCCCCCCGCGCTGCCACGGCGACCCCCGAACTTTTTTCGCCCGAGCACGGAATTGCTCGCAAAGTTCGGTGTTCGGGCGAAAAGGGGCGGAGCCGAACACGTTCGCTCATCTCTAATTATATTGCCATCTAAAATCCAAATTGGTAGTACAAGATAAGTACCATAATATGGTTTACATCTTGAAGTGTGAATGAAATTAGGTCCAATTTTGAAATAACTGGTGGAGCAGGAAAAGTGACAATTGCTGTGGTAACTGTACTTTAATGGTTAATGTACTCTTGTTGACAGTGCACAGATGGGGACTGGAACCTCATCCAGGAAATACCGAAATGTCCAAGGCATTTAATCATTTTATTACATCAAATAGAAATTATCTACGTGCATTGAAGGAGTTGAATATTTACAGCATACATGTATCTCTGTAACCTGAAACATGAGCATTGTTATTGAGACAAGCGCCCTGGCTGCTGCCCATTGTAGTGACAGAATGGTGCAGGTGCCACACTTAAACTGTACTGTGACCTTCATGTCTGGAAGTGTCTAGGGATACATGATAATATCGGCCTCCAGGGGGCTAATTTTCTGGATAACATGTTCTACCAAAGTACAGTGTGCAGATCGGTAACTAGAAGCATTAAATAAAGGTTTACACTGCTGTTTATCTCACCCTTAACTTAAAATTGGTAAACTCAACAAAAGTCTACATGTTGATAGTGTCATAAACAATCATTATATGGATGTCAGTATAAAAATACACCTAATGCAACAGAATGAATAGCTCATGAACATTAAAAGGCAGGACCAGGCAGAACACTCACCCAGACTCCTTACTGAAGTGATATACTCTATGTTCTGACTTATTCAGGGCCTGATGGATAGAGGAGGCCATGGAATAATGCTGTACGCTGTGTACTCGCCCAGAATTACGTTCATAGACATCCGCTGTGACCTGGAATACAGCACTTTTTGGGTAGCACAAAGCAATCTGGAGCCAATCTCCTCTGCAAGAGATAAAGATGGAAGTTTGTCATTTAAAGTGCATTTCTTCCTAGCATATTGGTACCATTCGTATTATATGAGTATTAGTATAAAAGAGATAAATGTAAAACTGTTGAAAATAAAAAAGTCAATGTGTGCAATTACAAACAGTGACAATCCGGTAACCGATTAACCGCTTCATAACAATGTTCAAATATTATGTAAAAGCAATGATAGATTTGATTTTACGATTTTGTAAAGTTCTTGGCTGTTTGAAGGCTGTGGAAACCTTTGTAAATTAAAATCAATACAAATGTATCCTACTAAGTCCTTGCAGAAATAAACTGATGCACTTATCTGAGTTTTCCTTCTTATGCATTTAGAAAACCTCATTCCTGGTTTGCAGGCTGTCCTACATTCAAGTTTCTGGCTCATGGGTATTCCCATGGATCAGCTGGTTTCTTATGAACATGCACAAGTTCTGCTTCCCCTCTCCTCTTTCAGAAGCTGTGTAGCATAACCACACCCACTAAATATTACATGGCTATCTCTCCATCCATCTCATCCTCTGAGCAGCTGCTGGTCCATTCCCCCTCACTGGTGAAAAGGGCAGAAAATTCACCAAAAGTGAATGACAGCCCTCTGTAATAGTAGTTTTCTCTGCTCTCCTGATCTATTCAGCTATTCTACAGCACTGTCATACAGCTCTCTGCAATAGCTCATTGGAAAGGCAGCGAATACACATTCACAACAGGGAAGCAGACTAGGAGAGGAATCAGACAGTTTACACTGACTGACAGAATTTGTTAAGATTTTACACCTCCAGTCTGCAGTGCCTTGGAAAACAATACAGGACTAGAAATCAAACAATCAGAACTTTTTATTAAAAACTAATTACAAAAAAAATCTTCATTTCCATAAAAACATTGATTAAAAGGAAAAAAAGTGCAAAGGTGTACATAGCCTTTAATTTACTTGGTGATAAGTGTGAATTTTTATCTTCGTCATGTAATGTTTGTTCTGCAAAAATGAAAAATCATATATACATGTAGACTTTTAAATGCTAAGCCTTGTGTGTACGAGCATGAAGAAGGGGATATACTGTACTCTGGTAATGTGGAAAAGTTTTATCTGCAAGGCATCAAAATGATGACCACATATCCAGGTGACAGCTAAGGGGACTTGAGAACTGAACATTTAGGGCATTTCCCAGAGAGAGCTTCTTATGGCTATATTACTGCAGTAGTCTCAGCGCGGGAGCAATCCAGGATAACAATCAGCTCCATGCACAGCCAAGAAAATTCCAAAATCTGGAAGACATTCCTTTGTTGAAAAGGTGCCAGACTTAAAGCATTCACCACTCTCTTGCTGGGTTTTAATTACTATTATGCATCTCAGTTAAGAAAGGATTTATTAGATCAAAACTGAAAAGGTTTATGTGCTAAGCCCCGTCCCTGGGGACTGTCAGTTCTGTAAATCTCCTCTTCATTATCCTGTTTTAATCCAACTGAACAGGATCCCCTTTCCTTCTGTGCTGTGCTGACTGTGGGTACCTCCTGGATTGCCCAACAGGGCTTACTCCAAAAAAATATCCACTGGGGTCATTATGTGAGCAATGCAGTAAATAATTATGCTGACATAAACTTCAGTTGTTGTCTTTTGAGGAAATGAATTTTTTTTTATCACTTTCTGGGAATCAACAGTAAGCTTTCAATGCTAATTATCCATAATTGGAAACAGGACTACGAGATAAACTCAGCTGACCGCCTGTGACATTTTTTTTCTCAAGGCTGAATGATTTATTATTTGGGGGAGATATATGCAGGCTGTTCCTTTTTAGGTTATTGTATCTACAATTCTTATTCCTCAAATACTAGAGATGACTCTTACCCCTACATCATGGGAGCAATGCACTCTGCCAAGATGTAGCCTATTTATAACTTAGTAGATATGCAAGTTGCACAATTTAGGTATATTCTTCTTTATTTATATAAACTCCAGATGATTAGAATATTGTATTGTGATTCTTACAAAGTAGTACATTACCTGAGAGAGATAGCGGAAATGGGCAGGAGACGACAACATGTTCAGGTAAGGCCTTATTCACACGACTGTATATACGCAGCTATTGTAGCTGCATCCAAAAATCGCAACCATCTGAAGCATTGGATTCCAGTGTATTCAATCAGATGAACGATTTTTAGGCACGTAAAAATCACGCTGGGAAAACTAGGACATCTGCGACCGAAAATGGGAAGCTATTTTTTACGCAGCGTCAAAAGATAGGTCTTGCCCTATCTTTTGCGGAGATACGCTGCAAGCTTCCATAGACTTCTATGGCAGCTGGAAAAAAGGGAGTGGAGGAAGTTTAGCTGCGTCCAACGCTGGGAAAAGAAGACAACAGGCTCTATTTAGGAATTAGCAGTCATTCCGAGGATCTCTGCTGACTGAGGGATTTCTGCGCAGCTGCGTATTCTTTTGCCATCATGCAAGCTGCCTGTCTGAATGGCCGATAATACGATAATTAAGATCAGAACTTTATCATGGCTATTCTTCTTTCATGCGATTTTTACCGCATATGACCGAGCGCAAAAATACATACGGCCGTGTGAAAGAAGCTTAAAGGAGAGATATGCTAGAAATATGGTCCTCCAAGGCATACTTCAAAGACTGCCAACTTTGTCGGATTTTCTCGTGCAACAGTGTTGAGAGTATGCCAAGAATGGTGTAATCGAAGAAAAACATCCAGTGAAAGGGAATGCAAACATCTTGTCGGCGAAAGGGATCAGAGCAAGATGTGAAGAATTATTCAGACAAATAGAAGGTGCACAGTCAAGCAAACTGCAGCCTAATAAAATGTTGGCGCACCAACTAATGTATCTAAAAACATGGATGGTCAGCATCAACAAATAGCCAGTGCTGCCTAAGGAAAACAGAAAGGCAACACTCCAGTGTGCAAAAGAGAGCAAAAATTGGATCACTACGCAGTGGAAAAACATTGCCTGGTCAGATTAATTCATATTTCTGTTGCACTGTGCTGATGGGAGAGTCAGAATTTGATGGAATTGATTAACCCTTCCTGTCAGACCACTGCAAGAAGCTCCTGTCTGCATGGGCCCATATTCCTGTAGAATGATTTCAACACCTAGTGGGTCTATGCTACGATGAATTATTGCTATTCATAAATCCAATGTGCTACTAAATATGTGTCTCTAATAAAGTGTCCATCCAGTGTCTATACGGAAGATCACCCAGCACCTCTCCCGTACTCGGCGTACACTTATGTAAACCCTACATCAGCTCCGCTGCTGAATTATTCACCACAATTCAATCCATTTAGGACTATATCCTTGGCAGAGCTGCACTTACAAGAAGGTCTCCAGGCCTAAACGCCTTCCTCAAGCCAACAAACAGCATGCTCATATTTCTCATATTCTAAAATACTTAATTTGCTTTCATTATTCTAGTTTTTGCTTACCTAGTTACGTCACTATAATGCAACCTTTTTTTTTTCTTCATTTTTTGCTTCAATCTATCAACCTGTGAAGACTCAGTTTGCTATCGTACGTAATACTCATCGGAAACACAATAATAGCCAGGAGGACTGCTTGCTTGCAGTAAAACCCAGTAGACATATAAGCCTGCCAAATTCTGAGGTTCCTGAGCACAAATAAACAGCAATATTGATATTAACAAAGCACTTGCAGACAGAAATCAAATCCCTTCTCTGAACACTGCCAGGGTGCTTCCATGCGTCCTGTGCGGAGTGCAAGCTCTATCATCCTCACATATATACCTCATCCTGAACTGCTCTGGGAAAACAGAGATTGTTACATGAGATCAGCCCAATGTCTCCAGTCCAACATGCGTCTCCCTGCCTCTATTGCTGAGCGGCTGCTGCTACCACGAGCTCCTGTTTAGAAATGAGTTTGTTTGGTGAGATGTGTTGGCAGCCATAACGTACATTTATAAGCTGTGCTGGAGTAGGGAGTTCTGGCAGTTATCAGTACTGACAGAGAACAAAGAATCATCGCCTGGAAGCCAGTCAGACGCACAGCCTCTCCCGACAGGCCTGATGGAAACCCGCAGAATGCATGTAATTAATTGTGAAGGCAAAACAGGGACATCGTATGTCTAAATCACCCTTGTCACGTGTCACTGGTGACAGCCGCATGCCACCGCACACACACACACGCAATTAGATAATCCAATGAGACAGACGCGCACTGTGCATATGGCACCAATAATTACTAACATATACTGTAAATGGTAACCCTATAATTACAATATGCACTCATTCACAACACGTTTTATTAGCAAATCTTCACAGTAGACTTACTTCCTGCAAGAAAGAAATAAGACAATCCTTTGAAATTACTGAATTTTTGCAATGATTACTAAGAAAATGTGGTCTGATTGTTACCTAAGTTAGGCTGACTGTCTGCAGGCGAGTTGTCATTGTGAGATCTGCAACGATAAATCGCATGCGGAGTTCGCATGACACGCTTTCCATAGAACAATGGAAAGCGTAGCCCAATGTCCATGAGCAGAGAATCATAGTGCTTCTCCGCTCACGTGATTAACATCGCGGCATGCTGCGATTTGCCGCGACTCTCAGCTGTGAGCCTATCTATTAGATAGGCTCATCGCAGAAACTTTACAGTGCTTCCCCCTCCTCCTCAGCGGCAGAATATCGCTAATGATATTCCATCCCGGACGTGGACAGGTGGCCTTACTATTGAGAAACACCATCTATCCAAACTAATAACACACAAACTGTTGTAGCGTTCATGTCTTTTATTCGGCACATTGAGTTAAACATCCACAGTGCAGGGAGAAAAAGTGAGCCCTTGAATTTAATAACTTGTAGTTCCCTCTTTAGCAACAATCACCTCCACTAAATGTTTCCTGTAGCTGCAAACAAGACATGCGCCATGTTGAGGACAAATTTTGGACTACTCCTCCCGGCAAATGCTTTTCAGTTTACCAATATTTCTGGGATGCCTTGCATGCACAGCTCAATTTGGGTCAGCATGTCAACAGGGTTAAAGAGTAACTGCACTTTTAAAAATCTTTTGACATGTCAGAGCGACATGTCAGAGTCCGAGTGCTGAGACCCCTGCTGAAATTAAAGGGCTGCAGCTCTCAAACCAAGTGCTGTACCCCTTTGGATGTCTTTGCTGCCTGTCAGCTCCTCTTGGCGGCCGAAGCAGACACATAGATGTCTATATAATCTATGTACTCGACTTCAGCTGCTGAGGGAGGCCAAAAAGCAATGACAGCTGAATGGGCACAGCTCTGGGATGAGTGCGGCAGGCTTTTCATTTATTATTATTGTACACCGAGGTCTTTAGCTAAGCTTTGGAAGTCCTTTCCAACTTCATGTATCTCTGTAACACATCTTCTGTGGTCTCCAGAAAATGTTTGCATAGAGGCATAGTTCACACTAACTAATCTTTCTTCAACAGATTGTCAGTAACCAGGCTTTGTGTACCTTTATTTAACAAGCAAAGTACCTGTCAATCTCACACTTTCAATCTCCTAAGGGCCCTTTTACGTGGAACAATTATCGTTTAGCTAATTGTTGGATCATGCGAAACTGAACAATCCGTTCAGTGATAACACAGGCAATGACTGAACGCCGAATAATGATTGGTTTGCTTACTGTTCGTCGTTCAGTTTCTGCAGGAATAGAACTCAAATGACCATCGACCCATATAAACAATCAGTTGTTCTCTTATGAATGACTGCCTGTTCACAATGAGTGGTGGCGGGCAGCCGGAAGAGATCTCAGGCATGCTCAGTTTCAATTTAGTGAGCTAGCATCACTCCTGTGTGAAAGCACAGGAGCAATAATCATTGTCAGGTGCTTAAGTGCTTGACAGAAGTCAGTAACAGAAGTTTACTCAATTTTTTCCTCCCTGCACTGTGGGTGTTTACTTAGTGTGCTTAATAAAAGCCATGAACTGTACAACTACTAGTGTGCTACTAGTTTACTTAGATTGTGTTTGTATAATTGTGAGTTAGATAACAAGCGGACCACATTTTATTAATGCAAAAATACAGGTAATTCCAAAGGGCTCACTTACTTTTTCTTGCAACAGTATTTACTCTATAAAAGTGAAATACTTGTAGGGCCCTCACACACCCAATACTATATGGTGCTGGACGCACTTGTTGAAAATAATTACTTTACCAGTAACAGAAATATGTATGCAGAAGTGGATTTACTTATAGACACAGCAGATCTATGTTTATAGGTGACCCTGGTGGCAGCATACCTTTTAAAGGGAACCTCTGCATATGAATACACTGAACAGTGTATAGCAATATATAACTTATGCATACATGTATATTAATTAGGTACCTTCATGCTGTGAGAGTTAGAGGACAACACTCAGGGAGATACAAGAGGAAGGTGGTAGACAATGTCATATATTGTGAGAAGCGTGATGAAACAGTCTGCTTTATTTTGTCAGACTAGACAAACATGTTAAAGCCATACAGTGCAAAAGTTTAGCCAACTTGATGGGTCAAATTCTAAGGCGAAGAGACTCTGTACCTATAGGCTCTTCAGATGTAAATTCAGTTATGTATGCAAGAATAAAAAACTGCAAAGGATCTAAGGATACAGTTAGAAAGGAAGACATCTTATATGAGGGTTAGACATTCATATTAACTCAATCCTTAGGTTGTGTTCACACTTGGTGTTTTGATGCACTTCTGAACTGAGGCAAAAAACTAAAGATGCATAAAAAAGCATACATCTTTAAAAACTGCAGGCAGTTTTTAGAAGCCATCTGCTTTTTTTAAAAAAAACATGCTTTTTTTAAAAGTATATGCGGTTTTTGAAAACTGCAAGTGTTTTTAATGCCGTAGTTCAATAACTCTTCAAAAACGAACCAAAAATGTCAGGTGTCAACACAGCCTTAATAAAGTGATATAAAGCTATAGAAGGTGGAGCAGGAATGAGTTGGAATGTGTCTCGTACCTGTTGAAGTTGATTGGATACAGTATAATTTCTCTAGGAGATTGTCCGTCCCATCGGATAGTATAGGCTTGATGTAATATCACCACTGGCTGGTACTGCTGATATGGTGCTCCCTTATTAACACCCACAAGTCTCAATGGATGTGACGGATAAGCTGCTCTAGACACCATTATTGTCAGGTTCTCAGGACGCCTGGCCTGGATATACAGCTGTAGTGAAAGCAGGTAGAAACAGAAGGTAGAGTCAAGCAATGGATACACGTGGTTTCTATAAATATTTCCTGATAATGTTTCTGTTAAACATTTAGAGCTTGTGCTGAACCAAATAGATTGTGCCAACCTAAATAGTAAAATACTTTATTATTCCCAGTAACGGTCATTGGAAAAGGAATGGAGTAAGGCTCTGTTCATATTTCCGTCAGCTCGTTCCGTCCAGGACTTCTGTCATAAATGCCGGAAAAAAATGTCGGTGATATTTTTTCCAGTAAAGTAACAGAAAGCCTGGACAAAACCGGACAGAACCCAATGTATAATAATGAATAGGTTCTCTCAGGCGCTGCCAGGATCTCTCATTCCGACAAATCCGGTGGCCGTTTTACTTTCATTCTCCTGTTCCATAATGGAGCAGAAGAATGGAAATATGGTCAGAGCCTACAAATATACTGAAGAGTGTCTACAATATATAACAAGTCATTTGCTAATAAGAAGTGAAGAAAAATACTCCCGAGCTCAGAGCGTCTATCCTGCTGTAATATGAAAGAAATGAACCAAACAAACGTTCTTCAAGGGAGGGTCAATGGTGAATGCGAACCCTCCCCATATCCCACGGGACCCATTATCCCCTATGTAGTTTTTATCTTTTATGTTTTTGCTTTGTCATTATCTTTAGTAAACACTTGCATACAATACCTATACTAAAGTGGATGCATTGAAACTGAGACGCCAGCATCTGATTTCAAATCTCTTTGGACATGGGGTGGGTCTGCATTAACTATAGACACTCGCTTGAAGTAAGTTCACTTGGTTCATTTCTTTTATATTACATTGTGTATAAAAGGATAGATGCTCTGAGAGAGTATTTTTCTTCATACACTTCTTATTTGCATTTCCTTTTCGAGACCCGTGTGTGTCCTTAGAACCTCACTGTCACGCTCTCCAATTACTGATGTTGTTCTAACGGAGTGTTAAACCTGGAATCTTCGACTGTTGTCTCGCCTACAGGCAGCAAAAAGCATGGCGACCTACCATACAGGTTGCATCTTTTATGCCAGGCGGGTTCTCTTTTAAGGTACTTCAACATATACATCATTTTACCTCTGAGGCGTTGTCTTGATTGTGTTTTTTTTTTTTAACAAGACATTTGGGCACATTTATCAAAGAAATATCAACTGCTTCTAGTTTTGAGCTGGTGAAAATGGTGCAGGTTGTATCGGAGGTAAGCCATATATACAGAAATGGTGCATGGAGCTGAGTGAGTCTGAGGCAAATACTATACATTGGCATAGACCCACCCAGAATCATTCTGGATATAAAAAGTTAGCAAATACAGTAAATGTTCCGACCAACATGAGCGTTTCTTACACAGATACTGTATAACAAGTAAGCCGTTTCCTACATGACATGGTATTCTATTCTTACTGTGTACGTGTCCATGGATAAAGTGCACTGAGGATTTACAGATCATTTCCAGTCAGCTTGGCTGAGCTAAGGTGGTGGATTGTGAGGAATTAGTCCACAAGCCAAATCACATATCACTTGTCTATTCAATGAAAATAACTGCTTATCTATTTCCATATCTTCTACGGTCTAGTTTTTGCTGAATATAGTAATCAAGCTTTTTAATGGGAGAACTAATCCTGCATTTGATAGATTCATGATTTTATAATTATCTTGTTTTTTTAGAAGAAAAGTACCGGGCTTTACAAAATTGGCCCGATAATCTAAACCTTCAGATGAATTTGGGGTAAGTTTCACTGCTGCAAAACACAGAGGCGTTCAGCCCTGAAAACACAGACAAGTAAGTCTTAAAGGGAACCTGTCAATGGGTGCATGTTGCCTGAACTACGGGCAGCATGAACCCCGGAGAGATATGCAGAGCGCCCCCATGTAAGTGTTATTTTAAAGCAGCATTTTCTGCTACACACATGTCACACACACAACATCACAGGTCCTGTAAGCACACGGCCAGTGTCAGGCTCTGTATGCTTTAGGACCTGTGATGATGTTACTATCATGTGATCATGGGTGGAGCTCAGAGCCCCAGTAACTGATCACATAATGATGACATAATTACATGGAACTCACACTGTCACTCATCACTCATCGCTCACAGACAGGTGGTCGTTAGTATTTTGATGATGTGACGTTTCAGAATAAACACTTTAAAGTTTGCCTGTTTGACTCGGGATTGGAGCTCTTGAGTCAAATAGACGAGCTGCGGCGGGCTGTCTCCGCCTGCAGCATGCTGACTGACAGCTCCTCTTCCTATTTGTATATAGGGAGAGACCTATTTGCCAACATGCTGCGGGGTAGCCGGCGCGGCTCGTTTATTTGACTCAAGAGTTCTGATCCCGAGTCGCGCAAGCAAACTTCAAAGTGTGTTTATTCTGAAACTCAGCAGGATTTCCGAATAATGTTTCTGCCCCATTTACATGTGACGATTCTCGTTTAAACGAGCGTATGAGTGAGTGACGTCACCGCTAGCTGTTCGCGCTCGTGCAGGATGTTTACACAGGCAGATCATCACTGAGAATCGCTAAATTTTCGCTCAATGATATGTGAAACACTGAGCAATGAGGGTTTAGACGTAACGAGAAGCGAACCAGTGAACCAGCTATTACTTTTATGCAGGGTGAAACTGAGCGACAAACAAAAAGCAAACAAATAGTGCACAATGATTTTGCGCTTAGACATTAATGATTATTGCACATTTTTGATCGTTTGAACTAATTTTGCGCGACGATCATTGTGTGTAAATGTGCCATTCCATGGGCACACGGTGAAGGTCTTTCCCGAGTTCATGCTGCTGTGGTTGGGGCAGCATGAACATAGTGACAGGTTCCTTTTAACTGCAAGTACAGACCTTTTTGGCGGTAAGTGTGATAGATGCGTAATAAAAATGATTTACCGTGGGGCATAAAGGTAAAGATGAAGTGTTACACGAGAGAAAGGTGTGATACGATCTGTATGTTTATCTTGTCTACAAATTCATTAAAAGATCTATCAAGAAAATGATAATTTGCCTGAGTGTGATGTGAAGTATTTAGAGAACTGTCCAACTCCAAGATACTAACTAATAGTGCAAAACAAATGTGAGACGCTCAGGTACGGGGAAAACACATCATCTACACCCGTAAGAGGAATGCAACCTGTTGTTATTGTCAAAGGAACAGAACAAAACTGATTTACAATGTTTGGCAGCCAAACACACGCATGTGTTTAATGTTCCATGACAAGGCTGCCCTCCTCCCTCGCCTTCACCTGTAATGCACTGCCTTACTAAGAAAACACTTTCTTGGTAGGCTGAATATTTTACTAAACTTGATCTACGATCTTTCTGTTTTGTAATTCCAATTGTTAACCCCTTGTTAGCCCTTACTGTTTATAACAGCAAATCCTATACATTTCTATATAGTCCTAAAAGTGTGCATCATGTGATCACCTCCACTTTGATTGCGTTACACGTTTTTCTACATAAAGCCTGTTGTCTTACTTTATGCTATACACACAATCCCACACGTGCAGCATTAAGTGGCTCCTTTTAATGCATGTAGAAGGTTTTATTGTTATCAACAGTAAGCAGGGCTGATCCATAGTAACCAATCACATGGAGAAATGCCAATTCTTATTTGCTTTACATTGTATAGGAAATGATAGAAATGACCTAACCTGGCTTCATAATTATGGCTTCAGTCCAAATATCATATTTTCCAATATCCATGAAAGCCATTTGATATGGGCCAATGATCGGGCACAAATGTTTGTAACAAAGTTTGTTTGGCTGATCAATGGGCCGTGTAAACATGACGAAAGAGTTCTGCAGCCGACACGGGGGCATGAGGATGATGACTGCAATCTGTATGGGGATGAATGATCTCAGTAATGATTGTTTGTTCCCATACTAGTGATCATCATCTTATGTAACCACCTTAACATATGCTGATTGACCTTCTACATTGTCGGTCGGTGCTCGTTATCATGGGCAGATTATATCTGCTCTTGTAAGGTCCAATGTACATTTGCATTGCGGAATCTGGAGCGGGCATCCGCCTCTGGATTCCACAGCAAATACCTGCCATAAGCATGCAATGGAAAAGCGGGTTTCCATATCCACGAGCGGAAATTGATTGTGATTTTCCACTCGTAGGAGAAAAATCACAGCATGCTCTATTTTGAGCCAGATTCTATGCAGACGGCTTCCATTGAAGTCAATAAAAACCGTCTGTCCAGCGGCTCTTCCGCAACCATCTTACGGAAAGGCCGTAGGCTCTGTGTCATCGCCTAGCGACGGCACAGTCACATCTGGACTGCATGTGCATGTGCGCCGGCCAGCACATCCGCAGTATAGAAGAAAAAACATCCAGACAGGTACGCAGGGCTCACCAGCTGGGCACCGGGTCAGATTCCACTGCGGGATCCCGCATGCAGAATCCGACTCAGTTGTGTGCATTGGGCCTAAAAGCACTCTAAATAGACATAAATATATTAATAAAGCAGTTTCAGCGTGTCTTTACAGTAAGGACAATTTAGAACTTGGGAGACTATCTGTCCCTTCTAAGAGGCTGGGTGGGTTCCGTTTATGCAGGGTTACCCACTGACTATCAAGAAGTATAACTATACTGTAATTCAGTTAGAGGTGACTATGAAAAGCTTTGAAGATACTAGTGCTTAGCTATTCATTCATTCATTCATTCATGAATAGCTAAGATAGTGCTATTCATGAATGAATAGCTTAGCACTATCTGTAATTGGCTGAGCGCTTAGCCAATAGCTAAGCACTAGCTGCTATTGGCTGAGCGCTCAGCCAATCAGCACAGCCCTTTCAGGAGGCGGGGATTTTAAATCCCCGCCTGCTAAAAGTGCTGGAAAGCAGTGTCGGAAAGCCAGCCGGAGGACGCGTCTGAGCAGCAGAGAGGTGAGTAATTTTTAAAATTATTTTTTTACCACTTATTGATGCTTTTCAGGGAAGGGCTTATATTTCAAGCCCTTCCCCGAAAATTCATACTGCAGGGTTTGCTACAAACCACTGCTTTCAATGGGACCGGCAGCAGCACCGATCCCATTGAAAGCAATGGGATAGCATGCTGCACTTCTGCCACAGCTGTCACACCTGTGACAGCTGTGGCAGAAGTCCGCGGTATTCTCCATATCTCCGCTGGCCCCATTGAAAAGACTTGCGATATCCCCGCGTGATCCCGTTTTTTTTTTCGCACTGCGCTGCGAGTGTTTTCACTTACTCTCGCAGCGCAGTAGAGAAAAAAACGCCAGTGGGTGTCCGCCCTTAGTGTGACAGTGAAATATTGTGCTGTAAAGCTGAGAGAAGATGACACCGTGGACCCTGGTTCAGAGTGGAGAAGTGCTCTAAACTTGTTTTCCACTTGAGAACTTTAGTTTTAGTTCTTAGTGCTTATTAGCATGGGCTATTGTGCACTGTGGAAAAACAAAAACTTTCTAAATTATGCTAATTACTTTGTTTTCAGAGTTGTTTCTTAGATTCTTATGGTGTAGTCATATGTTACAGTCATCTTGAATATTTTTTTTTGTTTTTAGAAATACTGTGGAAAAACAAATGATATGACCTCAATGTAGTGCCTTAAAATAATGATAAAAAATAATCCTTATTCTATAGTGCCAACATTTTCCGCAGCACTGTACAAGTCAGAGGGATGTCAAGTTAGGATGTTTTAGTACTGTTAGAGCGCTATACACAGAAGTGTCATGGCTTCCATTCTTAAAGGTGCTATGAACAGTATAAGGGATCTATTTTGAAAATGATCCCGACAAATTCTAGCAGATCCCACCGATTTATACCAATACTTTCAATATAACATTATACATCTATACTATACCATTCTTCCCTCAGAAGCATGTTATCATGAATGCAGGTACTTTTCAACCTATAAAACTGTACAAAAGATTTGCAGTCTATATGATGTATTGTATGAACTGGCTGATTTATGTTCATTTATGGTTCCTGCACATAGATATACTGTAATGTGTTGCATTGATTGAATTGACATACATTTGACAAATTAATGTCTGGATATTTTTTTTAATGATTTTAGCACTAGAACGTTCCTTTAGATTTTCCCTACATTAATTATGCCTCAGGATACAGTCAAATCCGCAGCTATGGAATTCCACAGTAAAATCGGCAAGTCTAACTGTGGATTTTGATGCGTAATTGCAGACAGGTTTTAAGCCATTTACAATTCTGCACCAAATTCGCTGATAACCTGCAGCTTTTGGTGCAGAATTCACAGCGGTTTGCGCTGCGTCGTGAGGTCTGTTCTGTCCCTTGTGAAAGGTCCTATATAGACCATGCAGTCATCCATTCCTAGTAAACCCGCAGTTTAAATAATTTGGATTAAAAAAAACACATTCCTTTTTACTTTTTAAAGCATCACAGTCTATTCTCAAATAGAGAGATTCCCACACGCCAACTCCTAGTACTAAACAAAATGTTAATAATGGTAAGAGCAGTGATCCGCTGGCACTTGCTAGAAGTCAAGTAAGACACGAGAGCCAGGCTTAAAATGACTGTGGGAAAGTGCATGAGACGTTTCTAATAAGGCAATGTTTGATGGAATGGTTTGGGATATATAAATAGCAATGATGAAAAAGTGCTGCATTAAATTGTGTTATTTATACATGTGTTGAATTCTATATTGGGAATTATGGTAATGACAAACATGTAATCCCACTAAATGCACAAACGAGTTACAGGTGGGGACTACAAGCGTCTGTCCTGGGTCCTATTGTATTTAGTATATTCATAAGTGATGTAGGAGAAGGAGCGACGAGTAAGGTTTGTTAGTTTACTGATGGCAGAAAAGTGTGCAATAGGGTTGATACTCCTGGCGGGGTCTTGAACATGAAAGATTTCAGTATTCGCGGTAAATTGCGATTTTGCGCGATCGCGATTTTAACATTACAAGTCCCATAGACCCCAGGAGAAAAAAAATGCTGCGAATTTCGCAGGGAAAAAAAATGCCAGTGGGTAGGCACCCTTACTGGGTAAATAAATGGTCAAAACAATGCAAACTGCAGTTCAAGGTCTCCAAATGATGCACTTGAAGAGAAGGAATTCTCAGACTAAGTATCGTAATGGCTGTGTTATCCAGGACTTCAAAAGATAAGGATTTAGGGGCTCTGATTTTTGACAGCCTCAGTAAGGTCAGACAGCAGGGAAAGCAAGTAGGATGCTCAGGCTATAAAGCTAGAGGTATAACCAGTAGAAAGAGAGAGATTGTGATCCCGCTGTATAGAGCTCTGAGGAGACCACATGTGGAATACTGTGTTCAGTTCTGAAGACCTCATCTACGGAAAGTCAATGATTAAGTAGAATGAGTCCAAAGACAGCTGCAAACATAGTCAAAGGTCTCAAGAACAAAACTTATCAGGAAAGACTGAGGCCAGATTTACACGGGCGAGCACAATATCAGAGAAACCAGGACCAATATCGCACTTGAAAAAATGCAGAAAATATAATGGGTGATGTTACCCAAAAAATAGGAAATGCTGTGAAAGAAAAAATGCCTGTGTATATACACCCATTGCAAATAACGGGTTCTGTTTCCGAGCAAGCTTTGTGCATCTTGCAACCTGAAAAATCAAATGGCTAAATACGGCCTTAAATAATTTAATTTATATAGCCTGGAGGAAAAAAGAGAAGGGGAACATGATCTAAACTTATAAATATGTTAAATGTATAAATAAGGTTCCGGAGAGAAGTGTTTTTATCAGGAAGCTAAACACTAGAACAAGGAGGCACAATCTGAGGTTAGTTGGGGGGAGGACAGAAGCAACATCAGCAAATATTATTTTACTGAAAGAATAGTAGATGCTTGAAACAAAGTTCCAGCAGATGTAGTTGCAAAATCAACAATAAATGAATTCAAGCATGTCTGGCTAAGTATATATCTATCCTAAGAGAGAGCTGAAAAGGAAATAATATAAGGGCAGAGTAGTTGGACCAAAAGGTCTTTTTTTGCCATTAATTTTCTATGTTTTTTAATTTACTAAGTAAAATGGGTATTTTCAACTTAGACATTTATGCTATAATCACAGAATATGCCATAAATGTCTGACAGACACTTATGTGGAGAACCAGGGTCTGGAGAAGTTGCCACACCCAGGCAAAGGATCGTTGGAACGAAGATAGCGCATGTACTCGGCTCTCTCCATTCACTACAGTGGGTGTTACAGAAAGAGTAAAGCATGCTTGCTGTGCTATTTTAATAACTCCCAAAGAAATGAGAGAGTTATGTACATGTGCAGCCACCTCACCATTCATTCATTCTCAACCGGCGTCCACCTTACCAAGTGGATTGGGGAACCCCTGTCCAGTACATAGATGCGGGCTGCCACAGTTTTGTCAGGGAACAGATGTTGCTCCTCTGCCTCCCATTAGGACTGATATATTGGTATATGGCAGGTGACACTACAATTTGACCAGGATGCAGTAACTGAACATGAGAAGAAAAGTGTATTCAGTAATGCAGCTTGAACAGAAACAAAGCCAAGAAACTTAGCTAAGGTTAGGGCTAGCATCATAAGTAAGGTATAAACAGGCCAGGGATCAAGGCAGGCAGAAGACAGGAGAAGAATCCATAAACATGCTGAGGTCAGGACTGGGGAAAGCTGAAGAATCAGGATGAGCAGAATCAGGGCCAGGATGACGGAATCAGAACAAACCACAGTCACCTGTGAGAAGAACAGAGGCCTAACAAACACTCAGCTAAACTTAGGGTGCATTCACATGAATGATTCTCCCATGCGAGTTCCCTCTAATTGTGAGATAGATGGAACCCAACCAGAAAAATAACCCATTAATTCCAATGGATTGATTTACATGAGTGATTTTTTAATGGCACCGATAGGGGGGAAGGTGTCTGATATACACAGTGGTGGTCAGGGATAGGAAAAGGATTGATCTGCAGGCCCTTTAAAGTCAGTTGGCATGTGCATGCGAGCCCTTTGGGCAGCACTTGGAGACTGACTGGAAACCAGAGCGCAGCCAGGTAAGGTACGATGGCAGCCACAAACTGTAACAAGTTTTTTGAGCCAAAGCCAGAAGTGCAGTCAAAAGCAAAGTGGAATATAAAGGAAGGACTTATACTTTTCCTTCCTGCTGGATCTACTTCTGGCTTTGGCTTAAAAAAATGTATAAAAAACTGCAGTGGCGTTTTTCCAAAAACACTACTCATGAAACAACCCAAACAGACATATTTTTCCTTCCATGTCCAACTTGGTTAGTGATCTCATTGAAGGTCAGTTCCTAATGAAGTGCAGCTCTGTAAAAGCCACAATAACCAATGGGACACTTTTTTTTCTAAGAAAATCATAGCTATATCATAGGACTTGTGCCACTTTCAGACAAACGTATATTTGCTCTGTATTAGGTCTGTGTAAAGGGCACCGTAATATGGAGCTAATGTTAATCTGTAGGACTGATCACATGGCCATCCATATTTTTTACAGCCATTTTTCAAAACTCAGCATGATCTATTTTTTGCATATTTGCCTCCTTATTTGTACTGCTTTATATTGGGTAAATACGGATCAGTATTTGCCCACTAGAACATAATAAAAATACAGAGGCAAATACGGATGAAAAATTGTTGACATGCGCATGTAATGTCTTTTAAAACACGTCTGTAAGACGGATTCGTGGAGTGTTTTTATACGCCGTTCTGAAACCGGCCTTACTGTCATAAAGGTGAAGGACTCCTTATCTCAAGATAATGACTATAATTGTTCAGTCTACACATAAAAACATTAAACCAACTTGGCATGAATAAAATACATAAACAATAAAAGACACAATGCAAATAATTTGCTCTTATGATATGAAATTACTTCTGTATAGTAAATGCTTACTGCTAATGAAGATAATAAAAAAGTACTAAAAGACATCTACAGTAACAACTGGTTTCACACAAAAATCCTATGTTAAATCTTGGACCGACCTGTGCGTATCTGCCGCTGCATATGACACCATTCCATTGTGGCACTGTAAGGCATCCTGGATGGCGCAAAAGATAATTATTTCCCCGACCAACAAACGTATCAGGATACCCGGTGACTGAGCCGTCCAAGTCATGGAATATTGACACCTTGTCACCATCATAGTCATTAGATCCAAACCACTGCCCCGGGCGACCAAAAAATACTTTGCGGCCAACCTGATTATGAAAGGGAACAAGTTAAACAATAGAAGTGCCAGAACATATTATAATCTTATAGGCAAAGTTATTTAAAGTGTTTGCAGGCTCCACTATCGAGAACATCTAATAAACTATCTACATTGTGTGCCGTGGTTAATATGTGGATTAGGAGAAATAGTTATCATCTGCTAAGATCATAGCAGTACATCTGCAACAAATAAGTCGGGCAATTCCTCACAATAGCATCCGTTTTGCAGATGTGGCATGTTATCCGTTCTAAAAGCCAGAGGAATGCAACAACTAATTTGGGCTGATTAATAAAGTAACTAACTAAGAAGATGTTCTGTACATCAGATCACTCGGTGCTTGTCCTCAGCCTTTATATAAACCACGTAACACATTCTTGCCATCTATGACTAAATAAGGCCCATTCCTTTTTTTTCATTGTACATAACATAGACACTTGTAAGCAAAGCGGCTGCCAAGAAAGTGAGAATCTATTACTGCATCTGGATTTACTTCTGAGCTGTCCAGTACAATCCAGCATATTCCAGTATATAAAGCAGAAAGAAAATCATGTGAGCGGCTCTGGTACATAAGGTAACATCTGATAACACAGTAAATGTCTGTGTACTTTGTCAGATCAAACAGAGAGAACATCAGACATACTAAATGGGAGAAAGGAGAGGAAATCCCCAAGACTAGATGTGTTTACTTTACCTTACTTAAAATGTATTACTTTGTTACATTTGAGTTCTATCACCAAAACATGTGAACTGGCAAAGCTGACAGCTACTTGAATCAGAAGAAATCACCACTGTGAGCAGCGGACAGGCAGGGCTCTCCTTATAAGGCTCCATTCACACGCGGCAGTTCGGTTGCAATAAAAACTGCATCAAAAAGTGTATTGGTGAAACCATGTGTGTTTTTACTATGCTTGTAGTAAAATGTGCAAAAAACGCATGCAGTTTTGCAAATGCACTTTTTGCTGTGGTTTTTATTGCAACTGAACTGCTCCCTGTGAATAGAGCCTAAATGGTTACATTTGTTGCAGAAATTTCTGTGACTGACATTTTCCACGCATCTAAATGGAGCAGCAAGTATCTTCAGCAAACACATGGATTTATGCAAGCACCATCCAGATGAATACAGCAGTTGCAGATCCAATTGTGTGGATTTTGTTAAGGTTTTTGGTGTAGAATTAGAGATGAGCGAGTATACTCGCTAAGGCATATTACTCGAGCGAGTAGTGCCTTAGCCGAGTATCTCCCAGATCGTCTCTAAAGATTCGGGGGCCGGCGCCAGTGACAGGTGAGTTGCGTCGGGGAGCGGGGGGGAGAGAGGGAAAGAGAGATCTCCCCTCCGTTCCTCCCCGCTCTCCACCACCGCTCCCCGCCCCCCGCCGGCCCCTGAATCTTTAGAGACGAGCGGGGAGATACTCGGCTAAGGCACTACTCGCTTGAGTAATGTGCCTTAGCGAGTATACTCGCTCATCTCTATGTGGAATTGATGCGGATTTTGGTGTGAATTTTCCGATGTGTAAAATTCGCACCATTTCCTAAGGATATGTTCAAATGGGACGGAATTTGTTGCAGATTTTCCATCTGGACCTTCCGGACAATCTGCGGCATTTACAGTAGCAGCAAAGCGAATGAGATTTTAAAAAATCTCGTTCTCATGCTGTGGAAAAAAATCTGCTGCAGAAATGGATACACGGTGCGGAATTTAAATATGCAGACTGTCAATTAAGCACTGGATATTCAGTTTGGATTCCACTTCTTCAAATAAGGAGGTGAATTCTGCACCAAATTCTGTGGCCATATCCACACCAAATGCTGTGGTGTTTGATTCAGATTTTGTGGTGCGGAATGTCCGCTGCAGACATTCCGCGAGGAATTCTGCCCCCTTCTGGACACACCCTAAGAGTACACAGCCACAAGAAGTGCAAATACTAAAGTTTTTCCATGTGGAATGTCCTCACAGAAAATCCAGGGGAGGGGATATAAAGGGGTTGTCTCATTTCTAGCTGTTTTGCTACAGGAAGCAGCCGGCTCTGTATATTGTGCCACGACCCGAGTGTTAGTAATATAGCCTGAATCCCATTCATTTCAAAAGAACTCAACCTGAGAAATAAACCCAGGCCACTCTGGAAAGAGCTTCAACGCAGAGTGAACCAGCCGTAATATACCAGAAAATGAATCCTGAGATTAGACCATCAATAGTTTACAACTGGACAATCCCTTTAAAGCCTGTGATTCCAGATGTTAATTCTGGGCTACTACCTTTCATATGACAATGGTTTCTACGACACAAGATGAGATCAATATCAGTAAATGCTTTTGCAGATTGGAAAAAACAAGTTGTCTACAGGAATAACAAACTGAGAAAAGAAATACCATGCTAAAAGCATATACAAGACACTAGTGACACTAGCAATGCTACTACCGGTATGTACTAAATGAGATCCAACTGTCTGTATCATGGCATAACTCAGCTGATGCTTGAACAGGAACTCAGTGATCATATTACACAATCCTTCCCTCAGCTCTGAGCTTACAGAATAAATCATCTTGTTTATTACACGCCAGAGTGGCAGAATGATTAGAAATAATAAGAAACAAGACAGATAACCATTTCTATTTCGGGAATTGTACATGCCGTTCACTGTGATGAGCAAAATGACACAACCAACTGGAATGGTACTTGCCCAAAAGCCCAGACTTTACACAAACTGGATAAATGGATGGGTGCTACATCTAAAATCATGCCGACAGAGTGGTCTGGGTGATCTGACAATGTAAATGACCCCCAGAGCCGATCACCAAGCAGCCTGTAAAACATTTTTACACTATATGAAAGCAATGGAATTAGTAAATACATCATCAAAATGTTTATGAGAGCAGTGGAAGCAAATAAATGTGGAGCACCATGTATGTACTCTACTAATACATACTGTGAGGCGATGTTCCCATTTATACATTTGTATTTTATTACATTTCCTCTACTGTTTGTAGTCAGGTTAATTATAATTATATACTGAGAATGATTAAATCATTATATATATAAATATATATATATATATATATAAATAATATATATATATATATATATATCTTACAGGCCTCAAATATGAAAAGTGCATTTTGTATTACACTGAATGGCTACCATATCATTGCTAAACGGTCATTTGCAGAGATACTTAACCCCTAAAGGACTAAGTTCGGTAATTATATGGCATGGGATTAGAGCTTCTGCTCTTGAAATCAAGCAGCAACAGGTCAGGTCCTCAACTGCCAGACACAGCAGAGGACCTGGAGCAGAAGGGAGAAGTGCTTTTTAACCGCTTCTGCCTTTTTCTTTCCAAGCGCTTACATAGCGCTCAATAAATGCTATGTACTAAAGAGAAAAAGGGAAAGTATTATTTCCGCTATTCGGTCCAGCAATCACGTGACAACCGGGTGCCCTATGTCACAGTAGAGCTGCAGGGTCCTAGCAGACCCAGATCAGCTCTGCCAGTGACTATTGTCACTACAGGGGATTGTTGTGTACATGTTGTAAGAACCAAGCCACAGGTTTAATACATATGATGTGGTGGTCCAAAGTTCAACAGATATTGGACAGAAGTAAATTTACTAATTAATACTGTATACAGGGTTGATTTGTACTTTACTCTATTAGTGTGTATACTTGGCTATGTTACTGATCTGCCACTGGAAGAACAGATAACAATAGCACAGCTCCTATACATTGCAAGGAAATTGATAGCTCAACTTTGGTTAAATGAAGCGACCCCCATGCATATGGAATTTAAAACTAAAGTCAAACGTCTTCTACCGTAGGGAGAAAGGGATATATCTTAAATGTAAAACAGGATATAAATATGAGAGGATATGGATGAAGTGGTTGAGGGCCCCTGGTCTGACTCCTTAGAACTTGTTAGGCAATGTTCAATTGAGTTGATATCAATATAGTTAACTTCAAATTGAATAAGCTGGGGAAGGATATGAAGATGGAACAATACCTCTGCAGCGCCACCTGTTGGATGGCAGCATTCCTTCAAATCAATATCCAACTTTTTATACATGCCAATGTAACAATGATTGGGAATTGAGATCCAAGCCAGAATCCATACACAGACAGATGTTTTGGGGGTTGTGCACCTCTTCAGTGTGCAGTAGGATCCTGGCTTGGCTATCGAGAGTCCTATGACATGGGTCGTTAGGGGTATCATCTAGGTGCTCTCCTTAAGGAGTGATGATACCCCTCTCAGCTCTTAATCTGTCACACTATTCTGTGATGTAATTAAATGGTAAAAGTGATGGACAAGATGAGAAACATCTCTGAACCTCCCTCAGAATTTTAAAGACTGTCCTTTCAAAATGATATGGCCAGAAGGAATATATACAGGAGATTCAAAGCCTACATGTTCATTCTGTGAACAGTTGCTTTACAGTGGAGGAGATAGACATGGATTTCAACACCAACTTCTTTTACTAACCTGGCCTATTCTGATCAATGGAAATCATGAGAGAATTGAGAGGGGAGGGAAATGGGGGTTTATGATGTTGATGTTTTTTTTTTTTAAATGACATTTTTTTAATAAAAATCATTTAATCTAAAAAAAAATGTATCACCTATAAAGACTTTTTAGATTGGTGTTTGGGAGACTGAAAAGATGATGCTGGCAACTCTCTGGAGTAACAATGATTAGGCAACTTTGGGAGGATATGTACTATAGCTACATAACTAGGTAAAAGCTGAACTCTTAGATTTGACTGGAGTAGAACTTTTATTTATTTGGTCTGTACTGGCAGTGTAGATAAATGCAATATCCCAATAATGTCCTATGGCAGAACTAGTGCCACTGGCACACAATACAAGGCTTAGTAATGCATAAGGGTACAGTATAAGTGACACTTCCAGTAAATTTTAGTGACACTGAGTCTCCAATAGCTGCCAGCATATTACAATGCAAAGGAAATTAAAAAGTTAACATGTTTCATTCTGAACTTTTTGGCACATGAGCATAGAATAATATGCATTTTCTGATTCTTCTTTCCACATTAATTGCTGCTCAATCCTCGTAGTGAGAGATTTGTGTGCTGTCTACGTGGAGAAACTAATCCCATGTCAGCATCTTGCAATAGTATTCGGGTCATTTGGTTAAGGTGGGGAAATGTGGACAAAGCTTTCTGCCCACACAGACATTAACTCTGAATAGCTGAGATTTATGTTTGCATGCAGATTTATGGCTCTTAACTCTTTGATAGCTAGCTGGAGCATGTCTAACAAGACTCAATCCATGATGGCTGCTTCTTCAGAGACATCTTCTCTGGCACCGTTTTGTTAATCATCATTCCACTTAATGTCTTTTTTCTACAAGACCCAGCGGGTTTGGCATTTCAGGGTGTAGTCCTGAACCGGTTCAAACAATACCTCTGTTTTATGATGGATAACGAACAGCATATCAACTCAGCTGAAAACAAGCTAAGGGAAAAAGGTCAGGGCAACCTGCAAGACACACACAGCTACCAAATACATTTCTAGGAGAGTTGAGCTGCCAACGCAAATAGATAACAGACTGGATCTCAGCAAAAGCCATAGATTCCTCACTCAGCATGTTATCTCTCTGGTGACTGCTTGGTTCCGGTCTACAGAAACCTAGAGACTCGACTGAAAACAACTTCCTATATTAATCGATCAAATATGAATTCCATAGTATTATCCCTTTCTTCCCTGACATTATAGTCACACTTTACTTACACTTTTCTCCATCTTGATCAGAGAAATGTTATTTTGAGGTGTGATTTGCCAGGAATTCTTCAATGAAAATCCAATTGCACTGGAAGGTCGTTCTGCAGTTGGGACAAATTTTTTGAATGTGCATTTGAGAAGTCGGACTGGCCCATCATATATCTGAAATCCACGAATTGGAAATGTCCTAAGAAAAATAACAAAAGTGACCATTGTTTACTCAGGCATCATGCAGGCAAGCAATATTTTTTGTAGACAGGACAAATCTTAGTTTAATTGTTGTCCTATGAAATGCAATGTCCTTACTTTGTATTGTATCCCTTACAATCTGAACCCTATAATAAAGTAACATGAATCATGGAATCTAAATGGAAAATAGTAGTATAAAAATTTAAAAGACATAATAGTAGAATTTACTAAAAGGAGTTTCCAGAGAAATACTATTGATGACCTACCCTCAGGATAGGTCATTAATAGTTGATCATCTGAGGTCTGCTGCTTGGGATCCCAGATGATCAGCTGATTTGGTGCCTGCTGTCAGCTCCGCAATACACAGGGGTCAGAGAGAAAGCAGTTAGTTCTGACCCATGCAGCTCCCATTGACTTTAATGAGAGTTGCACTTGCATTTACAAGCGCCGGACACTAGAAAGGGGTTGGAGTCAACTGCTTCTGCTTGGACTTTTGTGTATTGTGGTGCTGACACTTGGTACCCGATCAGCTGATCTGCCAGGGTCTCGAACAATGGACCCCAGATGATCAACTATTGATGACCTATCCAGAGGACAGCTCATTATTAGTATTTGCGTGGAAAATCCTTTAAACCCTTAAGGACATGGACATTTTGGCCCTAAGGATGCAATGGTTTTTCAAAAGCGATAACCTTTTTTTATTTTTCTGTTGACATGGCCATATGAGGGCTCGTTTTTTGCATGATAAACTGCAGTTTAAAGTGGTTTCAGTTTTGGGCACATATAATGCATTATAAAGCTTTTATTCATGTTTTTTGGATGATAGGAAGAAAAAAACACTTCAATTCCGCAATTGTTTTTTTTTTTTTACAGCATTAAAGGGATTTTTCAGGCAGTGCCAGCTGCCAGTGACAGGCTGCATCAGGGTCGGAGCAGAAGCCACTGCTCCAGCCTGTGTAGTAGTCGGTGCTTCCTTTCAATGAGAGCTGTGGCTGCACTTACAAGCAGGGGTCACAACACAGGGGTCGCAGCAGTTGTTTCCGCTCCGATGCAGGCCAGCACTGACAGCCAGCGCTGCCTGGAAAACCTCTTTAATCATACAGAATAAATGACATGATACTTTTTCTCTACAGGTTGGTACGATTACGATGATACCAAAATTGGATATTTTTTATGTTTTTAAACTTTTGCACAATAAAAATACTTTTTTGGAAATAATTATTTTTTTGCATCGCTGCATTCAAAGTTATATAATCTTTTTAATGGATGAAGCTCTTTGAGGGCTTTTTTGTGTAAGGAGCTATAGTTTTTATTGGTATCACATTGTGTTGCTTACAACTTTTTTGATCACTTTTATTGTGTTTTTTTGAGAAGCGAAATGAATATAATAAGCATCTTGGCTCCATTTTTTAGACTTTTTAAACCGTTTTTGCTCTGCAGGATAAATAAGGTGTTCAATTTATTGTACAGATTGCTATGGATACAATGACACTTAAAATGTGGTTTTTGTTGTCCTTTTTTTCAAAGAGGGGGAAAGTACACAAAAAAAAGGGTTTTTCCTGTTACAATTTGTTCTTCCGTGTTATTTTTGTTTTAATTATTTTTATAAGCATTATCGCTTACAGTAGTGATCACAGGCCATTATCTGGCATCTGGTTGCCATGGCAACCCATCGCCCTAGACGTTACATAGTGGGAGGCCAATGATGTCACAGAGGGAGTGCGCTACCTCTGTGAACCCTTTACATGCTGTGATCTGCATTGGTCAAAGCATGTAAGAGTTTAACATCTGGAATTGGTGTTCTCACTGATCCCTGATGTTGCTGTTGGTTCTTGCTGGAGATCGCAGGGGCTGAGCTTCTTAGCCCTTAACATCCAAAGGACACATTCAACATCCAAGTTTACATATTGTTGCATTAAGTACCATGTGCCCTGGAGGTAAACTTACGTCTTGTGGCATTAAGGGGTTAAATAGGTTTTCCCATTAAAGGCGTTTATACCCCATTTACTACCATTAAAGGGGTTGTCTCACGCCGAAACAGGTTTTTTTTTTATTCAATAGGCCCCCCGTTCGGCGCGAGACAAACCCAAGGGATGGGTTAAAAAAAAAAAAAAGTTTATTACTTACCCGAATCCCCGCACTGCGGCGACTTCTTTCTTCCTTTACCAAGATGGCCGCCGGGATCTTCACCCACGATGCACCGCGGGTCTTCTCCCATGGTGCACCGTGGGCTCTGTGCGGTCCATTGCCGATTCCAGCCTCCTGATTGGCTGGAATCGGCACACGTGACGGGGCGGAGCTACGAGGACCAGCTCTCCGGCACGAGCGGCCCCATTCACCAGGGAGAAGACCGGACTGCGCAAGCGTGTCTAAAAACGCCAGAAGACAGCGAATTTAGACGGATCCATGGCGACGGGGACGCTAGCAACAGAGCAGGTAAGTGAATAACTTCTGTATGGCTCATAATTAATGCACGATGTATATTACAAAGTGCATTAATATGGCCATACAGAAGTGCTGAACCCCACTTGATTTCACGAGACAACCCCTTTAAGTCTGCGTAGCCCTAGATTATGAATGTAAATTGCAATTTAATTATTATTTCCGGTGCTAATTTCATTAATAAAACCTACTTGTTTCGTGGCAGTGACCTCTGTTCACCCGACCCTCCACGTCCCCAGTAGCTATTCTGTCCACCATATGAGCCCACATTGTCACTTTCCCCTACAAAGATGGAATCTGTTATCTCCAGACTTGAACCTTCATCTGTTGGGAATGTTCCATCGCTGAAAATGAAATATATATCCATAAGGCAATAATTATAAAGCAAACAGTACGCACGCTTACATGTAGCCACTCATTTTATTGCAAGAAAAAAATATATGACTCTGAGCAAAAATTAGCAAAACTGACAACGCTCCATAAAATGATTATAGACATTGCAATACTACCAAAGGAATCCCAAGTCTCCCTTCCAAACATTACATTTCTAGGAATTTAATTATGAGGTGTGAAGATGACTGGTTTATTGCCAGGTATTACGGAGAAGGGAGAAGGCTTAACTACAGGAAAAAGAAGCCTAGTACAAGATGTGCATACATTTGATGATTCATGGCCTGGAGCGGACCGCACTCAGCTGTATGTTCAAGTCATGGTAGTTGGAACAGGAGGGTAGATGCATCTCCCAGATGTGTGAAGTGACAGAATGAGAGGGGAGTGGCATACATGTAAAGAGTAAAGTGGTCATTTCCTTGAGAAAACACTTTAGTGTTTTGCAAGTTCTAGGTGGCAGAATTAGATTAAGGGGGTTTTCCAAATACTTGAAATTGCTTCACAACCACTCTGTTCTTTCTGGTTGCTGCTGACCAGAACATGTGACTGCTGCAGCCAATCAAAGGGAACCGCAGTGACCTTCCATAGGCAGTGATTGGCTACAGCAGTCACATGTCCTGGTCAGCAGCAACCAGGAAGGACAAAGTGGATGTGAGCCAATTTTATGTTGTGGGAAAACCCCTTTAGGAAAATGAGCATAAGGCATAAAAGTGATAACTTAACAGCTCTGTGACGAGTACGGGAGAAACACAACATAACTTTCCTATATCTGTTACATCTCCTAGAAAACAAACACACCCATAATAAATTAATTATTACCTGGCTAGTGTAAGTCCAATTCCATTGTCTGAAAACCTAGAAGAGTAGAACGGTCATAACATTAGAGCAAGAAAATTAAATGACAAATATGCTATCTGTGTGTTGGGTTGATGAGTTGAAGACTTAAAGGTTGAAAGTAAGGCTTGATTATAATTAGACTTGTACTTTGTCCTGGAAATGTGCGAACACGATAACTGATTGGTCTTATTATAACTTTAGTTTTGCCACTAAGAAATTTTCCACCAATGCCCAGACAAACAACTGCAAATGTGCAATGAAACCACCACCCCAGAGAGGACAACAATAATCTATTATAAATTCTAGTTAGCCATTCATGTTAAAAACTTCAGATTAAAAGTCATCATTGACTGAAAAAAAATCTAAAACAGAAGACCGAATTTTTAGTTTACTATCTATTGGAATTTGACAATGTGGACAAATAAAAATGCTTAACATTTTCAATGTATATCATTTTGCCAAAATTCTATGCGGTACTAAAAGAAGTTGTCTCACTTCTAGACCTTTTGCTTCAGGAAGCACACAGCTCCATACATTGCGCAGTGGCCTGGGTTGATACTGCAGGCTGAATGCTAGTGAAGTGAATGGAACTCAGTCTGCAGTACGAACCCAAGACACTTGGAACGTATGGAGCTGTGTGCTTCCTGCAAGCAAAGGAGACGAGAAGTGGGACAACTCTTTTAACAAAAAAGGCAGCTATGCTACATATTGTTCCTTACAATGGTTGTCTTAATAATAATGTTGTTCCTCATCAACTTTTAATAATTTTCATCCATTTAGCAAGTATACCTTATCATAGTATTTAGTAGTAATAATTAATTAATTAGTATATGCCTAAATTAATGGTGGAGATTTATAAATACTAGTCTGGTGAGTGGTGTAGAGTACAGAAATCAGATTGAATACATCATTTGGAAATTCCATATCTTGATTAGTTTCTATCATTAAAGCTTCCATGTATTTTTTTGTAATACAATGTTAAAATCTTTCTCATTATGTTGATTTCAGTTCGGAGGACTGCTAATACATAACTTACCCTGAGTTCCGGAAGATGATGTCACCACCCCTGGCCCATGCACCGTGATCATTGTTCTTGAAGGCTATGAGTCTATCAATGAGAGCAGGAGCTCGAGGCTTGGCTGGGTCTGAATCCTCATGAGGACGGAAGCTAAAAGGCAAATGACACAGATTTAGCTTGATGCACAGGGGAAGAGACTATGGATATCAGTAGGCTTGTTATCTCAAGCCTGGTGTTCCATCAGTAGTACGGATGTAGCAAAGTTTAACTTGACACTGATCACATTAAATAAACTGTAGCACAAAACATTCTTGCCTTTCCAATAACTTTTGATGTGTTAAGATAAGACAAACTGTTATCAAGTGTGGGCTAAATTTTGATAAATCTGTATCTCAGACTTATAAATAATTTTGAACTTTATACATATTTTAAATCTACTTATGATAAATATCTGACAAATACTTCAATCCCGTGGACAAATATCTCTTAGGATTCTACAGTGATATTAAACAAAGACTATTTGGAATGTAATAGCTGAATTCTCACCGAGCGTTGTCTATTGTCAGATATTCCCTAGGGTTTTCTGCACTTGCCACTGTTGTCTTTACACCTTTCCCAATAAATAAACCAGCCTAAAGAAAGGAAATGACTCATGACTAAAGTTAAATGATATTTAGAAATGAACTGTATACTAAGATATACTATCTGTAGACTTACCTTAAAGTTGGAATGCACTCTGTTGTTGAGGAATATTCCCAGGGGAGTAAACTCTGAATGCCCTTCTGGATACAAGCCCTCTGAAAGACCAGATGGTATTCGATGGAATATGAACCATATACCAACATCCTGGAGAAGCCAATAGATAAAGATTCTACAAACATATATGCCAGAACCATGAAAGTATGAGCATGACTGCAATGAATCACTTTTATATAACTTGGAACTCTTCATATGCGATTATAATGTACCATTCTTGGTTTATCTTACTGACTTCATTTATTCTGCGAGTTCGCCTTTACTCACCTGAGCTCCACCTGCAGCGTTTCCAATCAAGTTGTTATTAGGGTTTGAAATCCAAAATGTACTGACAGCCCTATGAATAGTAATAAATATGATTACATAATAGTCCGCATGCGATGGCCTGTATGCAGCCTGATATTCTCATTTTGTTCTTACTGATTAAATGATATATAAATATCAATGACCTCAAATTAAAGCAACATAAAAGACTAATAAATTCTTCACAACTTACATGCAATCTGCACTGGGTACAGGGATATAATCTCCGTAGACATGCTCCCGCATTGCCAGACACATAGCCTCATTGCGATCAGTAGGCAGGATAGTGCCCGCCTTCGTGACCAATCCAAGATTATGATAGAAAGTGTTCTTTTGCTCCACGCCATCTTCTAGAAAGAAGCAATGACCCAGTGTGTCATAGCCTATTGTATCTCTTATCTGGAAGTACAGAAGAATAGAAAGGCATTGAAAAATCACCTCAAAGTAAGAGGCCTTTTACATAGCACAATTAACGTGCGAAGTATGGTCTGGTAGAAAGCAGTGGCAGAAAGGTTGACTAGAGTTGTGGTTATGTTTGAATGAATGAGCGAAACTATCCAATTATTCTTCAGTGTAAATGCATGTCACGTGAATGATATACGATTGCTACGTCACTGTTGGTGGCATGCGTGTTTCAATTTAGCTTGCCATGTAAAAGGACCCTTAGAGACCCCCATACCATTACTATATAAATTTTACACGCTGATCATGAAAAGTCAGTCATGGTAGTCAATAATAGTCATTACCTATGAATAGGTGTGATTGACAGAAATTTTAAATATTCAGATGAACAGGAAACAGTTGAAATTAGATAGCAATGTCTGATATTGCAAATTAATAGAAGTATCAGAAAAACAATTAGAGGGCATACCAAAAGACCATGAGTTCCATGAATCGCAACACATCTGGAAAAGCAGTGATGGATGGCAAGATTATCAATGTAGGTTGGGGGTTTGTATCCACCTTCTTCATCCACGGTGCCGGCCATATGAAAATGCACCGGGTAACTTCCTAATATCTGTTGCCCCATGTTGGTGAGTTCTACCCCTGACAGGTGAACTGAAGTAAAATGCCTTTGGATCTACAGGAAAAAAGGACAAAAAATTTGTTTTACATAGTAAAATGTATAATAAAGATTCAACAAATGACTCACAAACAACAATTAAAATAAAAAACAAACATGATTACATATAGCTGTTTGTAGAGAATCTAACTACAATAGACATTGCAGGATTTGAGTATACGAATTGTAATAAGACAATTCTAAGGTGTAATCTATTTTACTGTGATTTGATGAACTTCATTTATGTCGGTGTCAAAACTCTTGACATTGAAGCAACTGGTTCAATTTATACTATGATTCACAGAGAGAGCATGCAGATATTTTACCTTAATTTGGCCCCCAAACGTGTCATAATTGAAGAACTGGCAATGGTTATCACCATAACAAGAGGTTTCCATTTCTCCTTTGATAACAATATTCCTTGTAAGAAGTCCAACCTCTGCTCTCATATCAATTCCATCAATGACTTCTCCAACATGCAGATACAAGGGGGAGCCTGGAGAACAGATTTCATATCTGTTTTGTAAGTAAGAAACCACTCACTGTTACTTTATTTGATCCCTATAACTTCTCAAAAAGAAAGTGAATAAAGCTTAACAGAGCACACTATGTGCACATGTAATATTGTACTAGCTATTGGCTCACAGGGATAATGACTTATGGCTGCAGGTGTTACGCAGCATTTCTTTACATAGCAAAAAAGCCCAAATATAAAACATGGTCTGCAATTAAACAAACACAGCTTAAGACCTAAAAAAATGGAGCTCAGGGACACCATATTTTTCTACTCATTGGGGACCGCTTTAATATAAATTACACAACTCCTCAATTTTACTATTGGAGACTCTTTGCATTTGCCCGGGATCATATATAAGGTATGTATTGCCAAGTCTTGTCTGTATGTATGTGAGTTCATGATTCCGGAATATTCTATCTAGTAGTAATTCTATCAAATAATATGTAAAAATGCTGATTTTTCACAGGTAAACATTGGGAAGACCTATTACCTCAAATGATTAATGATAGTAAACTGAGACTTCACCAAGTATCTTCTTACCATCAATTTTGACTTGATTGCTTTTACATTCGGTGCAGTGAAGCAGATTGAATTCTTCAGCTTGATGCATTGAGTAATCAGTGCTGGCAATGACTATCCTGTTACCAGGCAACCAACTTGTAACATCATCCGCTAATGTTAGGACGATGCCCCTGGACACTGCCACTCGGAACCCATTCCGTGGAACTCCTGATGGGTGAAAGTACAAGTGTTAAAACCCAGGATGACTCGATCACACATCCGGATCGCCACTGTACATGAGAATGACTTCAACACAGAGAAAATGACTGTGATGTTGAAGTTGCTTAGGGGACCTATATCTTATTATTGTCTTGGATTGTGCCAACAACAGTATTGTCACCAATATATAGACATGATGAACACACATTGAGGTGCTACAATTATTGCAAACGTGTGAAACTTGTCCACTATCCATCCATCCATCTATCCTCAAATATAATTATATAATGCTTATTTTAAAGGACTTTACCAAGAACAAATATAAAAAAAAAAATATTAGCTTGTGACATTAAAGAAAGTTTGAGGCTGTGTTACATAGAAATGTAGAAAACAGAGAAAAGTGATTGCACAAAGGCCTCCCCCATCCCCACCCACTGGTCCATCCAGGCTGCCTTTATGTTATATCCATGTTGTTTCTTTCTAATGATAGATCTATGATTATCCCTGGCAGCTCACATTCACTATTGATTTTCTAACCACATCTGCCTGAAGTCTGTTCCAAGCATCTACTACTCTTTCAATAAAGTAGTATTTCCTAGCATTGCTTCTGTTCTCCCACAACTAATCTCAGATTGTGCCCCCTTGTTCTAGTGTTTGGTTTCCTAATAAAGCACTTTTTTCCTGAGCCTTGTTTATACCCTGTGCAGCCTCTACCAAGAAGAATATTAAACATTGGTATATATGTATCAATATTACATATTTATGGCTTTGTACTCTTTGTGACAGTATAATGTATACGTTGTTACCTTTCATCCAACCACTGTAGGCAGTAACTGTAAAATGTAGTCCTCCATAAGTCTGAAATTCTCTTGTTGCAATTGCTAGTCCAGTTGTCCCATTGCTCTCATATTGCTTTTTCTCCTCACTTACTTTTAATACTCCTTCCCCTAGGATACTGACCAATGCCCATGGCTGTCTGAAGAAAGACAAAAAAAATCCCCAATGAACAATCCATTATAAAAAATGTTAATATTGTTATTATAGAATAAGTTCATATAGATTAAGATTGCAATATTAGACATCTCCATTGACTTGCACCAACAGCTTATACTGCATATTGCATAAACTGCATAATTGCCTATGAAATCCTCTATAGGACTAGCCTGTCAGAGCGGTAGACTATCATGGAATTCCCTGCATGTTTCTGATCCACTGGACCCTGTAATTCATCTAATGCTAAGTAAATATTTATAGCGAAGTACATTAGTATGTAATTGTGTGATAAGAAGAAGTGGGATGCAAGTGCTGGCAGAGTGGATAGACCCGCTGCAGGTATTATTGTAGACTAGTATATACTTTGACTCCCTTCTTACATTCCTCACATCGCTGTCATTTTTCTTACACAGGAATGATATCCAGGTAACTTGGTGTTTAGAGTATCCTATTCCTGATATCTTATCAGCAGCCCAGGAGCTGTCCATGGTAGACTCCCCTGATCCTACAACTTCTAGACCAGCTATTAGACTTTCCAGCAGATATACAAGCACTTAAGCAAATGCTTCAGTTCTGGAAGCTATTATTTTCATTAATAGCTTCATTAAAGATGTTAAGACATTATGATAAATACTCAAGGCAAGTTAATAAGACCTAATTAACCATCCTGAAGTATTCACTATAGTACAAATGCCACAGCAAAGTAGCATTTTTGAAGATCTTAAGCCGGCCTTATTATACAGTCTCCAGTATATTTATAGTAACTATCAGTTTGGATAACATACTGTATTAGGACTGAATTGCTATATCCTTTCTTGTATAGGTTTGGGCTTGAAGTAAACAGCGAGTGATGATCGAGTCGATGGATGCTGCTGTGCAGGGGCATAACTACAGGGGGTGCAGAAGGCAGGGTTGCACATAGGCCCTGGAATTTTAGGGGCTCATGAGGTTTCTCTTGGGCATATGAAAATAATGTTACTATAAGAGAAGCATTATAATTGCATGGGCTCTGTTACAGATTTTACATTGGGGGCCCAGCAGCTTCAAGTTGTGCCTCTGCTGTTGTGACATGAGACTATCGCTCCTCACCAGTCATTAGACATCAGCACAGCTTATTAAATGCAGCGGGGAGGGCAGGAGCACACCTGGTGATGTGACCCAACAGCATCCATTCTGAAGTGGAGAGCTGGAGTAATTTAACACATTCATTAATTTTTATTTCACCCTCTGAATGGTCCAGGATGACTTTTTCGTCAGGGAACTAAGCAGCCACTCTAAAGGTTACATGGAGTAACTATTGTTCAGATAGTCGATTGGAAAAATCATTGAAGCATATGAAGGAAAGCCGTACATTTGCTTTTACGCAGAGTGATGATTGTTCATGAGCTGTTTGCCAAGATGTCAGTCATAGCGGGAATCTCTGTGCAAATTTGTTCACAAGTTATTCAAATACGAATGACTGTGACTTTACACCACATGACTTTTGATCAAACAACGACTATTTTTTAGGTGAGCTGAAACATAACGGCTTTTGACTTATTGCTTGCCACCCAGTCAGAGGCCATTTTTACACTGAAAAACTATCATTTGAACTCATTCTTTTATTAAGCAATTATTTGGCCAATTGTCATCGCGTGTAAACTCTGCTTTTATCCATACACATTTCTAACTACACAGACTAATATTAATCAAAATTGTTGTATAGCAGTCTGGCAACCGCAGGCATTTACCCTGTAGAAATTGGTTCTTTTCTAACGAAATGTATGTGCAAAGCCCTGTTCATACTGATTTTTATCTGTTTTTCTCTTCTGTCATATGTACAAAAAAAACTGAGTCACATTTATGTTAACATCTCCATTAATTTCAATGTAATTTAGTCAACTAGCTCATCTCCGGTTGTTGTGAAGCTACAAACCCCAGCGTGCTTAAACTTGTAGTTCCACATTCATTGGTGGCCATAAGTGACCTATCATTGACAGAGATAGGAAGAACATGTTCATGTGCATTAAGCCTGTTGACAAGTCATGAAATGGTACATAGACACTTCAGGTGGCATGCATTTATTGAAGTTAGGTAACAGTCATATAAGGTTACCTGTAGCCAAGATGATAGATATATCTGCTGCTCAGAACTTCTCTCAGGTATCTTCTCACATCTGGACTTAAACTCTTTGCAGCCGAATCTCCCACTGCTGCGGCCACCACCTTGCCAGAACTCTGTTTGGACAAGAAATCTTCCAGTCTCTTTCCTTCTTCCAGAAACATGTGGGTGTCAAACCTTTCAACAGCTTCAACCTGACCAGTCTCTGGATCAATAATCCTTATATTGATGCCCCGACTTCCCCAGTGTTTCTCCCATTTGTATGATCCATAAGGGAGGCCACCAGGATGCAGAGTTGTGTCTAGCTGTGTCCAGGATAAAGGTCTTCTTCCATGTAGTTCCAATATTCCTCCATTATCTACACCAATAAATTTCTTCCCAAAGTCACCTATGCTGTCCCCTTCAGTGGACTTTCCATACAGAGATATAGTTGCTTCTGAACTATAGGGACACTGGGGTGACCCAATGTTTAGAGACCCACCATTTCTAATTAAGATATACTGAGTTCTTAGAGTTATTGGTATTTGGTCATCTGCAAAGACTAAAGTCCCTGAAACACAAAAAAAAACAGTGCTATAAAACCTGAATGATGTAAAGTCATCAGGATATTGATTAATTTACATCCTCTTGAACATTCTTTCTTTGTCCGTCCTTATTCTGGCTTAAACAGAACACTTTATTTGATAAAAAGATACAAGTTGTATTTAATGTAGCATTAGACAAAAGATTAAAGATAGTAAAAAGGTATTTTGGCAAAAGTTCATCTCAAGCCTTGCCAACAATAGAGGCTGAGAAAAGGATAATCCAACAGAAATCAATGACAAACTGCCAAAGTGCAAAGTTATTTCCCATTGATGAGTCATTAAATGCCAAAGAGCAGGTCAGATACCTTACTGGGTAAATACATTTTTCTAGGGTCATAGTGGGATAAAACTTCATGTTTCCAAATGATCCTACATGCATCTATTAGAACATAGATTCCCGTGTCATTATTTACCTCCATCCTGTATTAACAACGAGTGGAAGGTTGCTGAAGATTCAAGCCTCAGGGCAACACCACGTCCTATAACAGCTGATCTTCGTCCATCATGACCCGGGTGCCAAGGAATGAGATAAGCCTTCTTATCAGGGCACCTGTCTGCAATACATTCTTTTATCACACTGCAAAACACTTAAAACACTGCAGGCTTGGAGGGCAGATTAGAGATGCATGCTGGATAACATAAGACATAGGGTTGTCATTTAAAAAGATTTGCATAAAAAGCCGTAAACACGCAGTGTGAGACACAAGAGCTGTAAGAAGATTAAGCAGCTTGCACAGAGCAAGAAGAGATCAGCCAGGCCAGAGCAGCTCACAGTCCACCCACCTGTTGCCTTCTGTGTTGTTCTCTGTATCCTCCTAGGCAGCTCCAAACAAAGTGTGACTTGAGATAACATAACAGATATGATAGCGATGGGTGCAAATAACCTAAAAATGTTTATGCTGAGGAAGCCACGTCACTATAGACAATGTCTGAAAGTCCTGCACCTGCTTATAGGAACATCTGCCACAACTGTGCACTTGCTCATTTGTAGGATAATGTTTGTTTCAACTCACAAATAAATCCCAGACAACATTTGAGCTATGATCAATACCTGGAGTGATTGTAAAGAGCCTCACCTGTGTGGCTGACCTCTCCTCTATGTGCTTTGGGACAGCAGCAGGATGATGGGAGTTATTGTCGGGGATCAGCAGTAGTAATGGTCCTCAGCTCTGCTGTGTGTGCTGCTGTGGATGGTAAACCCTTTCTTATATATAGTGTGTGGTGCTGAGGGCTCTCCTCCCTCTGTCTCTTATGTTACCACCTTTCCTCTATCTCCATCCCTCCTCTTATGTTTCAATCTATCCCTCCGTTTCATGTCCCCCCCTTCCTCTGCTGCCTCTTCCCCTCCCTCTCTTTCTTCTGTACACTTTGCTGTCTCCGGTAACCCTCAAGCTGTAACCTCAGCAGACAAGTCTGAGAGCTCCGTCCTCCTCCTCCTCCCGGCCGGTGACGCCAGCGCATGCTGCACATACCAGCAGTCCAGGAATCTGCCGGCCACTTGTTGCTGCGCCCATCCAGCGCACCAGGGCTGCAGGTACCGGCAAGGATGCAAGGAGCTGCCTGCTGGAGAAGTACAAGTGAAAGCAATACTCAGGGAACCCTTCTGATTAGCCCCTGGCCATAGAAGTGCTACTTTCTGTTAAAGACACTCCTTGCTAGTTCGTTCTCCAACACTTCGGATATCTGGTGTAGCACATGAACACATGGATGACATTGACACAACAGTCATCTAACTAGTGGGATGAAATCACCTGAAAACTCAGCAATAAAAGGGACTTGACCTCTCCCTCTGTTGTCTATTGTTCTCTGTTATCAGTCATTTCATCTTGGTAAGAACTTCTACATGGGATTCATTAAAACCGAGTCCATAAAAAAAATGTTTGTCTCATAGATATCCAAGTCATATAAACCTCCAGAAACCAAAATAGCACAGTTGAGTTTGGCAGATGTAGCAGAGCGGAGTTTATCATATCTCTCAACACATTTTAATATCACAATGAGTTTCTCTGGCTTTACTTAGGACAGCGGGTAAACATCCTGCTTTATCTGTGCCAACATACACAATCCTTGTCAGAATGTGGCACCCCCAGCGAACAGCGGATGGATTTCGCAGAGGAATACAGTGGCCAGCAGGACATTTCCCCTTGAGAGGATGCCGCAAGGTTGATGGAGTATTATAGGGTGCTGGATTTACTGCAGATTCTGTCTTGAAGGCAGATTTCACCCCTTCAATTTGAATTCAATTTAAAGGCTTAAATCTGCTGCAGTTCAAAAAATCTGCAGCAATTCAGCGATGTGTGAATGCACCCTGAAGCCGGATTCACACAGCGTATGCGTATTTGCACACACATTTGTGCCATGCTATTGCGCATCAAGCATTACATTTTTGCATGTGCAATGGTGGTTTTTACTGTACTTCTTGTGCACGCAAGTCGTTTGCAATTGCGTGTGCAAAAAAAAAATGCACCAATGCTATAGAAATAGGCAATTAGTTTAACCCTTTCCAATCCACTGTCTGACCACTGTCTGACATTATGATTTAAGACTGTACAGCTCCAATGTTGGGGTTCTCTTACCGTATATTGCCAGCCTCTCTGCTGTCGGAGCCTATCCAACGTGTCACCTCATGCAGTACTGGCTTTAGCCAGCATGCAGTGCCGTTGTATAACGACAGAAAAGAGTAAGCCCCCTAGGAAAACCAGGATACAACTTGGATTGGAAAGGGTTAATGAATTCAAAATGTGTTCTTTCCCTGTGCAAATGCGCAGGAAAATAAAGCATGCTGCATTTTTTTTGCGTGACAGAATTGCGTACATCATTGAAATCAATGGGATCTATGTTTTGTGTATTGTGCATGCAAATTGTTTGTGTGCAAATACGTCTGTGTGAATCCACCCTAAGGGCTCTTTCACACAAGTGTAGTGATTTTCAGTCAGCCGTGTCACGGCTACAGCGCGACCGAAAATCGCGTGAATGGGCACACAAGTCTGCCGTTTGTGCGCCTGTTCAGACAGCTCGGGTTTAGGGCATATATGCAGAGTCCGGAATGCCATCGGGCAGGGGAAGACAATTTAGCTCTGCTAAACTTCCTCCTCTTTTCTGCTCCCTTGCCGACTCTCGGCAAAAGGAGGGGGCGGGAGCTAGTGTGCTAAGTCAGCTGCCAGCAATGGAAGGGGCTTGTTAGTTGCCAGCAATGGAAGGGGGCGGGATGGGGCGGGAGCTTAGCCATTAGCTTCTGCCCCGTCCTGCCCCCTCCCATTGCAAACAGCTGGCAAGGGGCGGAGAGGAAGAGAAGGGAATGGGGTGGGAGTTCAGCAGACATGCTGCTAAACTCCCTCCCATCTCCCTTCTTCGGCAGCTACCATAGGCTCCCATTTGAATCTATGGGAGCCAGTGGCGGCGTAAAAGCCAAATATGCACATCTGAATTGATGCATTGTAAACCAATGCATCAGATGGGCAGCGTGTATTGGCCAGCCGTGAAAGCACGGATGATATACGCTTGTGTGAATGAAGCCTAAGACTGTATTTACATAGGTGAGTGCGATGTAGCTCAGTGAAAAACTGACTGTTTTACCTGCTATTTCACTGCAATTTTCCAGCGTGTATGATGTGTTTTTGAGATGAAAACGTGCACTCTGCATAAGATTTACATCCGTTTTCTCACATGTGTGCGGAAAAAAAATTGCATGTGGCTCCAATAGTAAAATGCTTCAAAAACACATCACACTCGCACGCATATTGAATTTCATGTGTGTGCAACACATGTTTTTTCACGCTCCAATAGAAAATAATGGGCAATTCTTGCCGCAGAATTACAGAAAAAAAGGACAGGTTGCATCTTTTCGATCTCAGACTATCAATCCGAGAGATTTTCCATGCAAGTTAAAACTTGTGCATAAATACACCATTAAAGGAGTTGTCCAAGTTGTAAGATTTCAGGATAACCCCTCTCTGATGGAGCAAAATAACAAAAACTGATATACTTCCCTCTTCCCATTCCTGCTGTGTCCCGCATCGGTGCTTGGTCCTCCGGTCTCTGTTTATAGCTGCAGTCCTGCGCGGTTTACGGGATGTCACAGGGGCTGCAACCATTTAAGGACAGCCCATTCGCATGAATAGCCATCCTGTAATACAAGTCCATCAGATCAGAGCTGCTCTGACACAGCAATTCTCTGCTCCGAGACACAGAGACGGGTTCCAAGTGGCAGACCCTGCCTGTTCTATGACATTCTCTAGGACATATGAGCAGGGTGGTCTTTTTGGCCCAACACCTTTAATATGATTAGAACTTTTAATTTATATATACTTTAAAAAATAAAGAAGAATTTAAAGGCAAACAATATACACAACAATCCTACAGCAATATCACAAGACAATGTCAGCAGCATAGATACAGCCTTGTCTAAACAGGTTGTAATTCCCATAGAATAGAATGGGGAGAGCACTGCCACTTTTGCATTTATTCTCTGCCTGATAGTGTGTCAGCCATATCGGACAAAGATCTGTGCAGGTGGGTGGTGCATCTATCAAACGTTTGTGGACATGACGTAAATGTATGAGATGGCAATACCATTTTAAAGTGATGCTTTGTCAGCATCTTTGAGCTGCTTCCATAACCAATATTATGGGGCTCAAAAGGTGAGGGAATGGAAAGGCTTTTTATATTCATCGGATCCCCCATACCGTAACTGTGCCCCCGAAATAAGCGCAGCTCCCTGGACTCTGCATTCCCTCATCTTTAAGCCCCATAATATGGTTTATAGAGTTCCAAGATGCTGACAGGTTTCCTCTCAAGGCGTAGACACCTAAACAGCATTTATCACCTACCCGCAGGATCGCTTGCCACACATGCACACTATTGCTCCATTGAGGGCTTTTTCACACTGCGTTTTAGAACATATAAAAATGCAGAGGATAGAACCCATTGATTTCAATGGGTTCCTTCACATTATGCATTTTTGTGCACCAATTTCGCGTGCACGTAAATATACATGACATGCTCTACTTTTGTGTGCATTTACAAACCAAAGGTCCCACAGGAGTCTATGGGAGTGTGCAAATGCACACCCGATCTGCATGAAGTTGCGTGTTGAACTGCGTGATTTCGTGGGAAAACGATAACACTGGGCACTATGAAAATGGACCCAGCAGCAGAGAAAAGTACAGTAAAATGCGCTGATACGCGCATGATAGTGCTCTCTTCACAGCGCATATACGGCATGCTATCACGTGCATATCTACGCCTATGCTCGTTTGCAGGAAACCTTACTGTCCATGAGACCGATCTTTATTAATCCCATAGATAGTACATATTCGTGACCATCAATCCATTCATGAAGGGGATCTAGGGGGCTCACACTGGTGAGGTGCCAGTAGTCAAATTCTCAGAAATCATATGCATGACATATGTGGAAAGGGGATGAATGTTGCTTATGGGCTTTTAAGGGTTTATTCACACTGCTGTAGTCATGTGCTGTCCAGTAAGTCGGATGCAAAAAACATCGGACCGCACACAGACACTGTTCGCATGCTGTCGGATGTTCATGGAACGCCACATATTACATGTCTTATTCTCAAACCTGTGAAAACAGAAGGTTCAATTTTTTCCACCTGAATAGTCTATTATGGGTCGATAAGATGCCCAAACCTACTCTATTGTAGACACCAGATGGACCAAATATGTGATCATGTAAATAAGCCGTATCATAGTGAATTGCACAAATGATGCCATGTTAGAAAAGTAAGTTATAAACTAACCTCTGCACATGTGTATTTGTGAGTAATTGTGCTGTATCTCTTGTTACAAACTGATACTTTTACAAGTTGTGGAAATTCTGAACGAGTATGTCACAATGCTCCTGCCATTCCTATTTTTTAATACACGAGATGCCAGTATGAGCCAACTCTACATCTCTCACGCCAGAGCTTCTTACAGTCCTACATGGTCAGTGATGTGTCACGGTGCTGTTTACTACACGCACGTTTTATTGTGAAAGCGTTACATAAACTATGACGTTGTGAAGCAGGATGCACTTCTGCCCACAGACACATAGCTACAAGATGAGCTTTCTTAACTAACTAATTTGACATTGCAAAAGAAGAATGAAACATTTATTTGCAACAATGCAGAAATCCCAGCAGGAGTCAACGTCAAATTTATCAATAGACAATGTCACAAATGTATCATCACTGAGGTCTCTGCTGATTGTAGGACTAATATACCAAAACTCCATAGCTTACAAATACAGAAGATCATGTTTACTATCTTTCAGCCGCTATACGCTGGCGACTCACATGGACTCCTATGGGAGCTGCAGAAAAAGGGAGGGAGAGGGTATTTAGCAACATTCAGCGCTGCGAAACTATGACTCTATTTAGGCATTAGAAGTAATTCCGAGGATTTATTTTATGGTGACCAAGGGAATTCTGGGCTGCAACGTATTTTTTCGCTAATACGCCGCATACGGCTTTTTGTAAATGACAAGAAAAGGCTAATTTTAGCTGCGACTAGATCGCAGCTTTTTCCCGTTCATGCGATTTTTGGCTGTGATACAGCCAGCATAGAAATGCATCGCCCACTGTCTGACCTCTGAAGACATTGTGATTTAAGGCTGTACAGCTCCGATGTTGGAAGACATTCGTCGGGGTTCTCTTACTGTATATTGCCAGCCTCTCTGCTGTCGGAGCCTATCCAATGTGTAACCTCATGCAGTACTGGCTTTATCCAGCATATAGCGCCATTGTATAACGGCAGAAAAAGAGTAAGCCCGACGGAAAACCAAGATACAAATTGGATTGGAAAGGGTTAAAGGAACTAAAGTAAGTTCTAGTGCTCACAGGTTGGGCAGAGTCCAGGCATGTCATTTTTATTCTTGTTCAGCCCCCCCTTCCCGCTCTGTCACCCGTGGAAGTCGGCGCCAAAGGACTCAGCTCTACACTTTTGTGGCATTGCATTTTGTAAATTTTTATTTTTGTTTGTATCTTTAGATATATAATTGAGTCTTTTATACAAGTTTTTGCGTACTATGGATTGGATATGTATGGAGGATGTTGATGCGGTGTACTACATTCAAGAAGACTGTCCTTTACAGCACTTCATTTCATTTTTCTTTTACATTTTTCATGTTATTGCACATTTTAACTATGATGTACTTTATATATATCTAAAACTTCGGGGTCTTTCTCTTTTGTCAGGTTGTTAATTCTATTCAGCTATTTCTTTGATATAGTTAGAAAGTTGGGAGACAGGCAAGTTGGCTACCATTGGAGCCTCCACGGGTGTTGTCATCCTAGAGTCCTGAACACTAAGGCTGGGGTCACATGGTACGGAATTTCAGCAGAATTCTCGCGGAATGATTGCACCGAAAAACTGCGAGATTTCCATCTGAGCAGCCCCCCCCCCCCCCCCCATAGGCTCTCTGCCTCTCTCCTTCACTCCAGTGTTTACAATGGGAGGGTAAACTCCACTCTGTCCCGCCCACTCCCATTGCTGGCTGCGCATAAGGAGCGGAGAGGGAGTGGCAGCTTAGCCATCTCACCCACCGCCATTGAAAACCGCTTCGAGGGGAGGAGAGAGGCGGTGAGGGGGAGGGAATGCTCAGATGGAAGCGTATATCAGCCGGCCGATATACGCCCCTGTAAATAAGCCCTTAATGTGCCTATTTATGCTGTTATATGCAAGCATGGAACAGATCATCACATAACTAACCATTGAGGTATTGGGGAAAGATGGGTGACCATGTCGGTGGTTTCTACAATTAAAGGGGTTGTCTGAAAGATTGAAAAAAAGAGGAGCAGCAAATGTTCTAAAATAAAATAACAAAAAACAGTATTGACGTCTTCAATCCCCCACTGGCCTGGCACAGATGCTCTAGAGGTCCCCCACTGGTGTGTAACTACAGGCTGCAGTGATGATGCGCCATGGCCACACATGACTGCTATGGCTAATCAGTGGCTTCAGCAGTCACAGGCAATATGTATTGGTATGACCAATAATAGTTGATTATCAACTGATCTCCACGTCTCCAGTGCAAAATGCATTGGATGAGTTTTTCTTTTACGGAAGCACTTTTTTTTTTGCTTTATAGACTAACCCCTAATGTCTTGGAATCACATCTGCGCAGTAACAGCCATGTGATATGTATTAAACACGCATCTAAATACAGGCATGTTCTAACATTGCAGTAACTACTTAATATCCCCCTCACACATTCATCCGAAAGTCAGTAAGCACCTAATAAAACTATGGTGCATTCTTCAGATTAAGGGCATTCTGACATGAGCGTAAGCGCAAAAACACATACAGTAGTGCAACGTTTTTGAGCCGCGAAGGAGTCTTTCTTGCACGTGTGCCTGTGCAAATACTATGTGTATTTGCGCAGGCACCTCTAGTTCACAAGGGTGGGGGAATCCCCACACCCTGATTTAAATGGCTATTAAACCAAAAGAGGTGTCTGTGTTCGCAAGTACGCACAGCGTTTTGCGCATTCCTGCGCATTTGTGAACATCTAAAGACTTCTATGGGGACCTTCGGTGCGCAAACGCACACTAAAATAGAGCATGTTGCATTTTTTTTCACGTGCGCAAAATGCACTGTGCAAAAATGAGAATGAACCTGTTGAAAACAATGCGTTCTATTCTCTGCATATTGCATGTGCAAATTTTGCCTGTGGAAATACGCCCGTGTGACCGGCCTAAGTGACACAACATATTTGACACATCTACATTATTTTAAATTCAGTCCTATTCTCTTGCTCTCTGAGCTATTGGGAAAGCAGCCATGAAGCATTAGCCTCTGGCATAGTATGAACTTCATTTTATTTGTCCTTGGATGCCCTCCTTGCTTTCTGTACATGGAGTTCACAATGTGAGTGGACAACGAGTATCCAGCTTTAGTTCGGTGAGTCTGTAGATTTTTTCATGGTTGCACATTGCTAGACAGAAGCTTTCCAAAGGTAGAACACAATCACAACGCTAGAATTTTAATGGAACCAGTTACCGCCAAACAGCAACGTAAAATAATGGCCCTTTTACATGGAATGATTATTATTCGTAATTGTTCAGATTCTCGCGCTCCCATAGGAATCTGAACGATAATCTTCCTGTGTAAACGCATGCAGCGACTAATTGAGAATTGTTCAGTTTCTGATTACAGAAAACTGAACGACGTGCCATTCAGGGTAAACAGCAGTCATTTATTCATTCTTCTGAATGACTGTCTGCTTACTGTGAATGGAGGCTGGTGAGGGAAGAACACTTCCCGGCAAGAAAATCGCATCTTTGTTTCCGCGATCGTTCACAACAACGATGCTTTTTCTTGAGAATAATCTCACAACCCGCGTTAAAATTGTGCAAGAAAATTGTGCATTTTTTAATGCGAAAGTCAATAGGACTTTCTAATGTTAAAACCACATTGCATCGCAACGTTTGCAGTGCGATAAAAAGGAGGCTCCATAGGGAAACATGGGAGATGTGGCCTCTTCCACACGAATGACAGCGAAATCGCTGCTATGTACACATGATTTTGTAGCGTCAGTAATGCTTTTTTCTTTTTTAGGAAAATGTAGCATCGCGTCGCTACTACCGGCGATTTTATAGCGACAAATTTTAATTGGACTTTCTAATATTGAAATCACATCGCATCACATGAAAATTGCAAGTTTGTGCTATGCGATAAACAAGGAGGCTCCATAGGGAAACATGGGCTACAAAACATACCAATTTGCAACTGTATAGAGCAGGGGTGTCAAACTCATTTTCAACGAGGGCCACATCAGGCTTATGGTGATCTTCAAAGGGCTGATTGTAAGGCTGCCTCCCGTGGCTCCGGCTCTGTGATGTGCTGGCTGCCAGCCAGCCGGCGCATGTGCAGAGCGGAGCCAGCGGCCGGGGAGTGGCAGTTCTGTGCGGCCTCTGCAAACCCCGCACAGTAATAGAACATGCCGCACTTTGTTTTCCGTGTGAGATTTTGCGAGGACAAATCGCGGCCGTCTGCAATTTTCTAACGCAATCCTATGGCAGCTTCCACGGACGGAAATTCTGCGGGAAATCCCGCCACGGAATTTCCGCCCGTGTGCAGGGAGCCTAAGACAGTACAGTAAGGGCCTGTTCACACAAGCGGATTTGCGCACATATTATGCAGTGAATAGAAGCCATTGATGTCAATGAGTTCATTCACATGATGTAAATTTTCACACAGTATGACCTATTCTGTTGCGTACTACGCACCGCAATAGGCGATTGAAGTGAACGGGCCGCGCAAATATGTGGTGAATGCGCAGGAAACCTATGTATTCACTGCATATGCGCTCACCATCTCAATGGGCCCATCTGTGCTCTTTTTTGCGTGCGCAAATATACAGGCATAAGTGATTTTCGATTGCGCAAATACGCAACATATTTGTGCGACCGAAATACAATTACACCTGTGTGAACGAGCCCTAATAGTGACCCTGATAGTGGCCCCAGTAAAAATAACGACCCCCACAGTGGCCCAATTAGTAATATTAACGCCCTCAGTAGCAATACCCACATAGCAACATTAACCCCCCTCAGTAATAATAATAAGCCCCCCTCAGTAATAAGCCCCCCAGTAACAAGCCCCTCCCCGCCGTAACAATAATAAGCCACCCCCTCAGTAACAATAAGCCCCCTCTCAGTAACAATAAGCCGCCCCCAGTAACAATAAGCCCCCCCAGTAACAATAAGCCCCCCTCAGTAACAATAAGCCCCCCTCAGTAGTAATAAGCTGCCCCTCTGTGCTCTTTTTTGCGTACGCAAATATACAGGCATAAGCGATTTTCGATTGCGCAAATACGCAACATATTTGTGCGACCGAAATACAATTACACCTGTGTGAACGAGCCCTAATAGTGACCCTGATAGTGGCCCCAGTAAAAATAACGACCCCCACAGTGGCCCAATTAGTAATATTAACGCCCTCAGTAGTAATACCCACATAGCAACATTAACCCCCCTCAGTAATAATAATAAGCCCCCCTCAGTAATAAGCCCCCTCTCAGTAATAATAAGCCCCCCCAGTAACAGTAATAAGCCCCCCCCCACAGTAACAATAATAAGCCCCCCTCTCAGTAACAATAAGCCGCCCCCCAGTAACAATAAGCCCCCCCAGTAACAATAAGCCCCCCTCAGTAACAATAAGCCCCCCCTCAGTAGTAATAAGCCGCCCCTCAGTAGTAATAAGCCGCCCCTCAGTAGTAATAAGCCGCCCCTCAGTAGTAATAACCCCTCCCCCCAACCCATATACTTACCTCTTTCTTGCTGTCAGCGCCGCTCCCCCTCTGCTCGCGCTGAGCCCGGATGCACACTGACATTAGTGTGTAGCCCGGCACGCTTGCTCCCCGAGTCCTCTCCTGCGAAACTGAAGAGCAGAGGACTCAGGGGAGGAGAATCCCGGCTGCACACTGACGTCAGTGTGCACCGGCATCAGCAATACTGGCGCGATTACCAGCGGGGAGCTGCGGCACCCCAGCTGGTAATTGCTGCAGTGGTGAGCGGCGTCGGCACGCTGCGGGCCATATAACATGAGGCAGCGGGCCGGATTCGGCCCGCGGCCCTTGTGTTTGACACATGTGGTATAGAGCATACTGTGATTTTGTAGTCCCTTGTAGACTACAGTGGCGACGGCAGCTGCATTGATCCAGAAGATGGCAAACGCAAACCCTCCGTTTTATTTACAAAGGAGAATCCATACTAGTAGCTATAGGCCTCTTCTGCAGGGCCGATTTCCTCAAGCGATTTTCTCGCATTGCGAGACTGCGAGAAGTCGCATGTTTGTAGAGCCCATGCCTTCCTATGGGTTCTTCCACACACTCAATGTTTTGTAGCGTGCGAGATAGCAAGATTACAAAATTGTGGCATGCTCTACACTGACGGGATTTGCGATTTTTGTAGCCCATGTTTCCCTATGGAGTCTGCGATTTTCTAGCATCGCACAGCAGCCTGTAGCGACACGCATGCTACGTGAGAAAACACTGCCTGCTATGAAAATCTATGCAAATTCTCCAGGGTGGGGTTTTTTGAGCCTCTCCAAAGGGAGGGGAGAAAATCGCATCTCTGACGTGAGAAAATCGCAAGAACATGGCAGCGACAGTGATGCGATTTTCTCGCATCCAAATCACTATCACTGTGTGGAAGAGGCCCTAAGGTGATGTTCACACACGGCCAATTCCTGCGGCAGAAATCCGTTCCTTTCCTATGAATGGAGGTGTTTTTGTGGTACATGCGTAGATGTTTACAAACTGCATTAAGATCCCTGCCAGATATGGATATACCTGATTCAGGCCGTCCTCTCAACTAAAAATCACTGACTCCTGTGAGATTTGCTTTGTCTGAAGCCACAGATAACACTATGGGAAGTAAGAGGGATCATGGAAACATCCAACTCTTCAGCCAAGGTATTCTATCCTGTCAGAACTTTCCTCAGTCATAACAAACACAACCAACTTCAAATGTACAATCCCACAAGCAATGTAAAGTATAGAGTTGGCAAATTAGGCTACACAGACCTCCAACATTGTTGGTTTACGTCTGACCTTGCGGAAATAGGACATGGTAGTGAGAGATCATTTCTGTGGGATTGTAGATTGGGATAATTGGATTGTGCTGACCTGGTGTGACGTTAACAAATTTGATCTGCTTGAATAACATTCACTTAAAGGGAACTTTTTCTTTAAAAAAACAGACTTTTCTATGTAAATATTCTTTAGGCTTCCTTCACATGCATTTTTGTGGCTTTTTGTTTTTTTTTTGTAGGGGGCTTGTAAAAATCGTGTTTTTTTGTTTTGTTTTGTTCTTTTCCAAATTCCGCGCTGTGTAATGGTTATGCATGAAAACGCCACCCATACACAATGTACTGCTTATGGACAGCATTTCATACTCTGCCTATATCAATGTACAGCGCTCACACTGCGTGGTACGCAGAGAAAAAGAGCATGCTGCGATTTATTTCTCATGCATATCTACACGCAGCGTCTCTATACACACATGTGCATGGATCAATGAAAGTCCGTGGGTGATCTCACAATGCTGCCCCGACCCCATTGAAAACATCGGGCGCTGCAATGCCAGATCACGCAGACAGATAGAACATGCTGCGATGTGTTTCCTGCATCTCATCTCATTTCATCGCGGTTCCATGCAAGAAAACATCGCTCGTGTGTATGACCCCATTCACACTTGCATATATTCATTGTGTATAATACACACATAAAAAAGAATGCATCATGTTCTGTTTTACTGAGTATTCCGTACAACAGAGCCCTAATGTTCTCTATGGGTGCGTATAAAATGCTGTACATGCGCAATTACATTGCATATGAGCGGTGTTTACACACAATGTCGCAAAGCGTCTGAGCGGAAATTTAAAAATAAATTGAAACTGCGCAGTCCAGAATCGCTGCCATACGTGGCAATACGCCGGCTCACACAGCAGTCATACACATGTGAATGAGCCCTGAAAGGAGTAATATAAGGAAATCTTTGCAGCGGGCTATAAAAATACACTCGCATACAGACTGCACAGTAAGACACTAAACTGAGGTCAGTGGATGTAACAGGCTGTTGTAAAATTCTGTGGCACATGGCATTACTGACATTACAAGCTGCTCTAAAACCCACAGCTGAGTGCCGCGGGGTTTTGAAGCAGCGATTTCCCAGTGGAAATCTCGCAGTTTTTCACTGCGGCCCCAACGCGAGATTTCCACCAGGAATACGCCCTGTGAGAACCCAGTCTTAGTGATCCTGCATCTGATGACCCTGGAGGTCCCTTCCAACTCTACCATTCTATGACTCTACTTTGTCGCAGGTCTTCTGTGTAAGGACAGGCGGTTCGCGGGTCCGTCGTGCCCGCACCGCCGGTCCTGTCCCACGTGCGGCTGCTGTGCGGCACAGGGGGGCCCCGGTCCTCGTCACCTCCCCTGGCCGCCGAGCTCCGCCTCGCCGCCGGGTTGCTAGGGACGCGGTGGGTGTTGCCCCGCGTCACGTCCTAGGTATCATAGCAACCAGACATGTGTCTCCTTTCCTGCCTCCTGCAGGGCTGGGGGTGGGTTCCCCAGTGCTGCTGGGTGCACTCAGCTGCTGTCAGGCTCCCCGCCCCAATCAGCTGCTGGGGCGGCAGCTCTGACAGCATTTAAACCTGCTGGTGTCTGCAGACCAGTGCCAGTGTTAGTTTGGATTTCCTGCTACACCAGCGTACTTCGTATTTCTGACTCCTGATACTGACTCTCTGCCTTTTGACCTGACGTTGCCTTTGCCTGACCCTCTTGTACCACGTACCCTCTCGTTGCTGACCCGGACTGTCTGACTCCCCTTGCTGTTGTTTGTTCCAGTGTCTGTCTGTTTGTTAGTCCCAGTGTCCCCCTTCCTTAGTTAGTGTAGGGACCGTCGCCCAGTTGTCGCCCAGGGGGGCAAGTAGGCAGGGACAGGGGTTGCGGGTATTTTCAGGGACTTCCAGTTTCCCGGACCCCGAGTCCTGACATTCTGTATTTGTCTATACATTATAAGTCCATGGAGAACCCTATGTATGCGTTTCACATACATGGCCCTGTTCCATGCAATGTACATAGCTGCAGTCCATGAAATCTGCTCCGAGCCTGAATACGTACAACACAGACCATAAACTATTTGTTAGTTCTCGGCAGCTGCATCATGTGCTGTGAAATCTTCCAAAGCATTTCATACAAACTTCTACAGAAATGACTATCAGTAATCAATATCAAATGTATTTTACAAAGAAAATATTGAATTTATCTGGAATTTGACATCATTGTTGGATTTTCATACTAGATTCCCACTTCTGTTGTCAAGGGTCTTCTGGGCCCTAACTGTTATATACTATGGTGAGGTGGTGCCCAGACACATACTTGGCACTATACGGCAGCAGGGTTGGGATATTTCCGGAATGGCACCTCCCGTAGCGGCATCTGAAGCCTTGTGGATGCACAAGCAATGGGCAGTTATCAATCTCTCAGCACCCCTGCCCAATCAATGGGTGGGACCCCAGAAACTTTCCGCTAGGTACAATGAGTTTGTCATTTCTTCATTTCAGTAATATAAACCAGATACTTTCTTAACCCATTCTTTGCCACATTCCACTTCTATCTAACGTTTCCTGCTTTTCTTTCAGCTGATGATAAGTGTACAGCCAAGATAAGGCACTCTTCAATGAGAATGTATTGTTTCACCACGGGGATTTAACTGAAAGCTTATGCAGTGATTTATGAGTGATCCCAGACTCCACCACAGGGGGCAGCAGAGCATCTCATATACAATGGCTAAATAACTAACCTCAGTGGTCACACAGAGTACTGTATATATAACACTGCAGCCAGGGTCTACTCATATACAATTGTTCACCTAATGAGAATTATCTGCAAGCGAATCCCCTGCATTTATAAATGATATTATCCAAGCTTCCTTTTTATAGAACTGGAGTTTTATCAGGAGGTCTCAGAACTGAAAAGATGGGATACATACATATCCAGATATAAAACTTACTCAATATTATTACTTGAGCCCTCTACTCTATTATCCAGCTAGGGCTATATGTCTGACCGTGTGAGACATTGTGCAACCAAAGATCACTGTGTAGCGACTTGCAAGTTGCCAAAACCATCAGATTGCAAAAACTCCAGTGGCTTATAGGTTGCGGTTGCAGTAACCTATAGGTTATACCACGACCTGTTTGATCTCAATGAGGGTACGAGGTCGCAGGGCTACACAGCCATCTTTGATTGCATGATCCTAGTTCCAGCCAAAATCAGCATGTAGTCCTAGCCTAAAATGTGCTGTGTGCTCACTACTTTTTTATGTATAGCATTTGTTTTCAGACTCTTAATTACCAGATATAAAATATGAGGCACATCTATGCACCATAGAAGTAGTACTGCTGTAAATATATACTGTACATATATTTGGTCAACGGTTTATTAGGGATAGGCCAGTTTCACATCTGTGTTAGAACCTCAGAGGTTCCACCACAGATCAGGCTCAAAATACCAGAAGAAAAAGCGCTGCATGCAGCACTTTTTATTCTGTCTTAGGCCTTAGTCACACGGGCGTTTTTTCACGCGATTTGCGCATCGCATGACGGATGCGCATGCGCAAATCGCGTGACCGGCGCCGAAAAATCACCCGAAAATCTGCTCCTAGCCGCGTTTCATTAGAAACGGGCCGGAGCTGTCCAGCGCATTGCATTCAATGGAGCCGGCAATACAGCCGGCTCCATTGAATGCAAGCGCTGCGGGCGAGTGTGGGATGAATTGTCGGGAAGGGGTTAAATATATAACCCCTTCCCTGCAATGCATCCTGAAAAGTGAAAAAATAAAAAAAATGTATGTACTTACCTGCTCCTGGCAGCCGGAGATCCCCGCGGCCGTCCTGCAGTGGGTGTGAAGGGGGTGTGACTCAGGCTTGCCCCTGATTGGCTCAGCGCTGATGCTCACGATGCGTAATTCCACCGCGGAATTACGCACCGCGATTTCTCCCGTCCTCACCCGCAGCATGCTCTATTTTCTGCGGGTGAGGACGGGCTGTACGCACTGACGGCTTCCATTGCAGTCAATGGAAGCCGTCCATTCACGCTATCTCCCGCTGTAACCAGCGGGAGATAGCGTGAAAAAACGCTTTCCCGCCCACCGCCGAGCGTCATGTGACGCCAAATGACGCGGTCCGGCCGCGTCACGTGACACGGCCGGCCGTGCACGTGACACGGCTGGTGACGCGAGGCGGTGGGCGGTGACGGGCGGTGACGCGGCGGCGGTGGGCGGGGAAGCGATTTCACGCTATCTCCCGCAGGTAAGTATAGGGGCTCTGGGGGGCGCCGTGACGGGCTTCACAGCGTAATATTACGCGGCGGAGCCCGTCACGCTCGTGGGAAGGAGGCCTTAGTGACGACGAGCCTATTGTTTGCTTTAAGGAGCCAGTGATTTTTATGGTTGCATTACAAGAGCCATAAATAGGCAGAATGGGGGCGGAGCTAAGTTCTGCCCCATCCCGCCCCTCCCATTGCAACTAGTGGCGAGGGGCGCGAGCTCAGTGCACTGCTCCTGGCGTGAAAACCCAGTCGATATATGCACGTCAGAATAAGCCCTAATACAAAACTTTTTTAAAGAATAACAATGGAATCTGCATCGCCGCATAATTTTTAATTCTAAGACCCACAACGTTTTTATTTTTCAGGGAGCGGAGCTGTGTGAGGTCTTGTTTTTTTTGCAGGAAGTTTAGAATTTTTTTAGTACCATTTTGAGGTACATGTGAATTTTGGATTGACTTTTATTGCATTTTTTGGGAGGCAAGCGAAAGACTAAAAGCAATTCTGATATTACTTTTTAAAATTAGTTTTACAGCACTCACCATGCGCAACAAATAACAAAATATTTTTATTGTCTCTATTGTTAAGAACCCAATGTTTTTATATTTTATCCAGTTAAAATGGTTTTTGTGGGGAAGATATGTGTTTGTTTGTTTTTTAAACTATATTAAACTTTACTAAACTTTTTTAAATTATATTTTTGTTAGTCCCTTAAGGAGACTTGAAGATGCAGTCGTTTAACTGTTAGGGTAGTACACTGCATTACTTATGTAGTGCTATCTACTAAGCTTATTACAGCAGACCATTAGACTCTGCCAGAGGCGTGCTCTAATAGGCTGAGTTACACAGCAAACATTGAGGCATTTCTCAGCTGCTGCCAGCTGACATTGGAACCCATTGGTACCTTGCAATCGCACTATGAGGGACAGATGGGTGACAGAAGGAGCCTCCTCGACCGTCAGTTAGAACTCTGGGTGCAGTTTCATTACAAGTAAAGTCTATGTATGGGTGAAAAACACAGTCAAAACCATCACATGTAGAGCATGCTGAAAAAAGCACCACCAGGAGCAAAAATGCAAATTGTGAAGAGAACTTCATATTCCCCTTCTGATTACCAGCAACGCTGCTGAGTTTTCAGCAACCCAAAGCAGCTGAAAAAACACCCCTAAAAATACAACAAAGGTATGTATCACAAAAGCGAAGAGTACTTGATGTCCACGGGCAGCAGTACAGCCTCCTGTACATGACTCTGCCGTATACTGCTCCAGGATACAGAGTACATTATATGTCTATATGATTGGTTCATGTTTTTCTGATGTGTGGAATATGACATACAGTATTACAGACAGGATGGGAATAGAGCAGAACTACACGGCTCTTTTTGTTGCAGGACAAATCAAGGAAACTGTTCTAGACAGCAGCTGTTGGCAGGTGTAACGCTTCGGAACTGCAATATTTGTTTTCAGCTACTGACTTGGACAATGAAGCTTTTTATTTACTACATCAACTATAGTCACAAGTATACGGGTGAGTCACCGGGAAGCTGGCTGTATTTGGTGGTTCTTCGCATGTGCGGTCTTTCACTTGTTAAACACTAAAGCATATTATATATCTCAAGTGTCCCGATGCCTCTGTCGTCAGACCTCATGCTGACTACAACAAAAGTGCTGATAGAACTGCTCAGAATTGGTTTTAAATCGTCCGAACCTGATGATTTTGCCGGGAGCTGCTGATTGTATAATGTGTTTGGGGACCTCCCAGGTCATTCCTGATGGCAGATTCGTGGTAGATAAGAATCAAGGAGTCGGATCCTTTTGTTCTCAGGAGATAAGCAGCTGCCGGAGAGTTCTGGCAGCACCTTTCTCCCTTCCCTACATCAGAACACATGTATGTTTGGATGAGTTGAGTGTGCATCTACAGCAGACCTGGGCAAAGCACGGCCCGCGGGCCACATCCGGCCCGCTGAATAGCTCGGACCGGCCCGCAAAGAGTGTCCTGGTGACTCACCAATGAGTCCGGTGTCAGCAACGGGAAGCAGCGAAACTATGCACTCCGAAGCCTTGTCCATTTTGTTCACTTCTGTGCTGTGCTAATAGTTATTCAGGCCTTACTTATTCAAGCACCTCTACCAATGACGTAGGCTTGAATAACTTTATTAAACAGCACATAAGTTAACAAAATGGACAAGGCTTCGGAGTTTGTAGTTTCACTGCTTCCCGATGCTGAGTAAGTGATGCCACTGTAACTTCTGAGTGCCAGGATGCTCGTTGCGGACCTTGGGGAGTGCCAGGACAATCGTTCCACGCTCGTCATTGGTAAGTGTCAGGACTTTTCCCTTTGCATTGTAATTAGAATAATAATACTAATAATATTCACTTTTTAATCTCTCTTCTTGGGGCAGCTCTCTGTGCCCTCTATTAGGAGCATACTACTGTGTATTAAAAAAATCTATTTTCCGAGGTTAGCTGTTAACCCTTAAAGGGGTTGTCTCGCGAAAGCAAGTGGGTCTATACACTTCTGTATGGCCATATTAATGCACTTTGTAATATACATCGTGCATTAAATATGAGCCATACAGAAGTTATTCACTTACCTGCTCCGTTGCTAGCGTCCCCGTTGCCATGGTTCCGTCTAACTTCGGTGTCTTCTTGCTTTTTTAGACGCGCTTGCGCAGATGGATCTTCTCCCTTCGGCTGGTCTTGGAAGCATCAGCGTTTTGGCTCCGCCCCTTGTACGCATCATCGCGTAGCTCCGCCCCCGTCACGTGCCGATTGCAGCCAATCAGGAGGCTGGAACCGGCACACGTCATGGGGCGGAGCTACACGATGATGCGTACAAGGGGGCGGAGCCAAAACGCCGATGCTTCCAAGACCAGCCGAAGGGAGAAGATCCATCTGCGCAAGCGCGTCTAAAAAAGCAAGAAGACACCGAAGTTAGACGGAACCATGGCAACGGGGACGCTAGCAACGGAGCAGGTAAGTGAATAACTTCTGTATGGCTCATATTTAATGCACAATGTATATTACAAAGTGCATTAATATGGCCATACAGAAGTGTATAGACCCACTTGCTGCCGCGAGACAACCCCTTTAAATATGGCGGCTAACATTAAAAAAAGAAAAATTGATGCAGAATGCCGAGTTTTTAACAAAGAATGGACTTCTAAATATCTATTTACTGAAACCAAAGGTAAAGCTGTGTGTTTAGTTTGTGGAGAGCAGATAGCTGTATTTAAAGATTACAATTTGCATCGCCATTATGAGACTAAACACGGAGAGAAATACAAGAACTTGACGGAGGCAGAGCGGGCACGGGTATCTGAAGATTTGCTAGATATTACAGCGCCATTCATTTTCAATGGCGGCCGTATTCTGGCCGCAAATCGGGCGGCTGGAATATGGCCCCATTAAGGCAATGTGCATGGAGCCTTCGTATGTTGGTCTGGCCCTCTAAAACCATTCCAATTTCTCATGTGGCCCCATGGGAAAATTAATTGCCCACCCCTGATCTACAGTATATTGTGGTGTCAGCAATTGGCCAAATGCGGCTGATCTAATATTCGATATCTAAAACATATAGCTGGCCTAATGGCCATTCATAATAATTAGGGATGAGCGAACGTGTCCGTTACGGACACATCCGCACCCGGACACCGGCTTTGCCGAACACTGCAGTGTTCGCGCGTAAGTGTCCGGGTGCCGCCGGGGGGCGGGGAGATGCGCGGCGGCGCGGGCGGCAGTAGCGGGGAACAGGGGGGAGCCCTCTCTCTCTCCCTCTCCCCCCCACTCCCCGCCGCACCCCCCCGCGCTGCCACGGCGGCCCCCGAACTTTTTCGCCCGAACACTGAAGTGTTCGCAAAGTTCGGTGTTCGGGCGAAAAAGGGGCGGAGCCGAACGTGTTCGCTCATCTCTAATAATAATCATCAACGACAATCAGCCAGCGTAACAATAAATACAAATACATGGTAGGATCAACCATATGTTATGTTTGTCGATCTTCACCTCCAGATATGCTGCTCTGCTTATACATGGCATCGGCACTTCCATAATGAGTTCTTGAAAGATGTTTTGTCATCATTAAGATTTGTTGTGAACAGACTAGTGCTCTTTATGTGACCTATACATTATATGTACTAGTTATTTGGCTCCCGAGTGCATCGTCTTCTGTTTCCTTTCGATTTAGGATAGCTAACATATACAACTAGTATCTGAAGTATATTATTTTATTACCATGACGCAGTCCCCTAATGAGCCACTGAAATTGAAAGACAAAACGAAAGGAGTTTTAAATCAATTGGGATAACCTATATATAATAATGTCTTTGCTGTTATTGTATTGACTCTGATATGGGACATGTTAATCCTCTATGAGCACTATATTGAATTGTTGCTAACCTAACCCTGTATTCAGCCTTGCCCTCTTCTATATAGGGTGTAATAAAGGACGTTAGGGTTCCGAACAGGGTTCCCCTTTTCGGGGCAGGTGCTCTATTAACTATCTGAGGTCAGTATACAGGGTCTATTAGGATTTAATACTGTTCCTGGTTTTAAAACATTAAATAAAGGTTATATTTTGATGGCCTAATACAGTCATTTTTCTGTTAGATTTCTTTTTAAGATGGTGGGGTGTTATAGGAGTTGACCTGGGGCTCTTACACCCTGGTTTGTGTGTGAGACATTTATGATTTTTAAAAAAGCTACAAGTAAAGGGGCCTGCAGATTTCGACATTATAATGTGTGTGGGTGTCTCCAGACTGTCAACCAACTACAGATGTTGTGTGATGAGGATGGGGCATGTTGGATCTGCAGGAACGCCTGTCCTCCGGGAGGAAGTGTCTGGCAGATTCCTGCCTCTCTTTCTCTGGAATCAGATAGCTATAGGATGAACTGGCGGTCAGCCAACAGCTAGTGTAGGTGTGTTGTCAGTTTTATCTTTATAGCCGTTACGTTTGTTCTAGACAAGTGGGTTGTTTTGTTAGGTAAGAACACTTCCATACATCATAGACGGCCAAGAACTGAACATTTCTTCGGCCGATAGCTATTCCTTCCAACTCCCATATAATGTATACATACAAACTCAACTCATGAAGAAGACTCCAAGTCCAACATGACCAATGCATGTATGGGACACCGCCAATAAGCATTAGATGTTAGGCCAGGCTCAGCAAAAGTGCAAGGGTTCCCCCAACCTTCATCTAATATGTATGGTTACCTAGAGGTCTTACTGTACATACAAAAGTTAAAAACTTAATAAATAATCTATAAAGACTTCTTTCCTTTACAGTAACTAACATTTACAAATCATTTTAGCTTTTGAGTGTCATCAACAATGTAAAAAATGTTTGTTTAGTTTCTTCTATTCTAGAATAATGTAATGCACAAATAATAAGTGTACTTTTACACAAAACGCCTGACTGTATAAGATCACTTGAAGTCACAAGCTCAACGCCTGAGGCTGCATTAATAAGAGATTCTGATGTCACTTCCTATTGTGCTTTTAGTTTTCCAAGTACAACAACATCTACAATCTACGTGGGTTTTCTCTGACAGATTACATAATATCACACAAATCAGTGCAAGCGCTTCATACAAATTCAGTTTCTTATGTATTAAGTTTGCATTCTAAGAATATGGGCCGTGAATAAAAGCTAAATGTATGATTTTGCATTTGCACGTAAAGCCATTCCCTTTAGCTCCTGTTTATTTGAATGCCCACTAACTCTGCAATGCAGGTGAAATGTCTGGCCCGGCAGAGTTTAGCCTGCTGATAACAGCTGATTGCTGGATTATTCAGAAGAAGCACCCAAAGTGGTCAGATAACTGTGCCAGCTTCATTTCAGAAAGGCTTATTCTCACAAGGCAACCTCTTTAAAAGAAGATCCGAAAATTATTTCTACACAGAAGCCCATGTTAAAGGGATGTTCTTATCCTGTAAAGTGATAGCATAGACAACTGCAACATCCTTCTCCGCAGCCTCCCGTCCAACACTCTTGCGCCCCTTCAATCTACACCTCAACTCTGTTTTCCGGCTAATCCATCTCTTTTCCCTGCCAATGCCTTCTCTGCCTACCCATTGTTCAGAGAATCCAATTAAAGAGGTTATCAATGACAGAAAAGGCCGTCCGCAACATGTCCTCTCCATACATCTTTGACCTAATATGCCGTGACCCCCACCCACCCCACCCCAAACACACATAACATCGGTTCGTCTGAAGACTTCCGCCTCCGCTAGTCTGCTCATCTCATAAATGTCTCCAAAATTTCTCCCGTAGAACCCTGTGCCTACTTCAACACATTAGAATCTCCATTACCTTGGAAACTACCCCTTAAGAAAGGCATACAACCTACAGTAACCACACTGCAACCACTACTTGAGCACCTTCTACAATCACCTATTTTCTGCAACCCCTCTCCCTTGTAGAATGTAAACCCTCATGCACAGGGCCCTCTTTTGCTATGGCCCTTTTATATGGGCTGAACATTTCACAATTCTTGTTTGTCCGGCAGAACAAGCTGGTATTGTCATAATCAGCTCTTTTGCACTCGGGCAGCCCGTTTAGACTGCACCATTCTTGCTGAGAACCAAGCAGTCCTCGGGTATTATTGTTTAGTGTTTCAAATTCCTATGTGAAACACTGAATGATCAATGTTTAAACGGCACGATAAGTGCCCAAGCCGGCGATAATTTTTACGCTGCCCGGAACTGAACAACGACCAAGTACCTCACGATTTCTTGCTCATTGTTCAGTCGTTGGATTGTGTTTAAAATGAACGATTATCGTTCTGTGTAAATGGGCTTTAGTCATTTAGTAGAGGTTTATTGCTCCTGTCATTTTATATATGTGACATAATTAAACCCCTGTGTTTATTAGTACAATGCCTTGGAATTGAAGGAGCTTTAAAATAAACAACAATGATATCGCCAGGATATGCCATCACTTTACAATCAGTGGAAGCCTGGGATCCCCACCAATCCTGAGAATAAAGGGGCTCACAGCACTGATTTAGTGCTGTCTCCTAAGTTTCCCATGCACAGTAGTGCTCCCATAGTTGGGCTGCAGTTTCCTGCACAGCGGGTGGCAGGTATGCTGCCGTGCATGGACAAGCAGTTAACGGGATGTAGCACTAAACCAGTGCTATAGTTCCTTCATTCTCAGGTTTGGTTGGGGTCCTCGAAGTCCCCACGATCATAACGTGATGGCATATCCTAGTGTGTGAGCTGCAGTTATACAAAACCTCACAAGCTGGAAGAGGCAGCTTGAAATAATGTTCAAAAGTGACACGTTTTCCTGTGTCTAATAATATATAAACACATATGTATATAGGTAAATACAGGACGTCTTGGATGCTCAGAACTGCTGTCTCGCAGAAGAATCTGTTTTGCAATGCAAGAGGTAATTCATGTAGAGAAAGCAGCATGCAACAGAGTGAAAAACAGGAGGGAAAGAGGAAGATAGGAGACTTCATGCATTATCCATTAACATCACATACCAAGCATGCTGGGATCCTTCAATGGCTTTCCTGATTTGTACATTTTCCTCTTTAGCAGAGATAGAGCTTTACTTTGTTGTGTCTCAACTAGAAATCCCAAATCTCCTAAGAATCTCAGCACTTTGTGGAGCAGCATCGGTTTCACGTTGACTTGCAAGAGCTTCAAAGGGCTAATAAGAGTGTTTGTGGGCTTCAGATCCTGGTCACAGTCATCATAAGGAAAAATACTCCATGCTATGTTGGGTCCTAGAGCAGATACTAAAACATGTTGGGACAATTTAAGTAGTACATCACAGGGCCAGATCTTCCCTTTCCATTGCATGTTCAAGTGGTGGCTGCCATTTGTCAGGACATTGTCTCTCAATGCTTGGAGGTCACCTGGGCTCTCCCGTGTGAACCGTTTCATGGCAATGAAATCCAGGTGTTTCAATCTGATGATGTCATCAAAAGTGCTGTTTGACAATACTAAACAGAATAAAACTGGAGTTGGTCATTGTATTTCTTTGAAACACTGGCCCTCATTTCATATACTGGAAGTAAAAAAAGCAGAGTATGTAAGGCAAGAAGTCACTGTGCTTACTAGGTCTTATTTCCCACTACTGTCCAACAGAACAGCTGTCCTTGCAGCTTATAGCAACCAATCACAAGTGAATGGAGTGGTGGTCATGCATGCGCAGCTCTGGTCCATTCACTACAGGGACTTGGAGTGTGCAATTCTCAAAATCCCTGGTGGTCCCAGTGGTTGGACCCCAGCAATCATACATTTATTGGATAGGTGATGAATGTCTTTAGTTGGAAAACCAACTAGGGGCAGCATGCTGGCTCAGTGATTGGTACTGTTGCCTTTCAATTCTGATGTCCTGGATTCAAATCTGACCAAGGGCAACATCTGCATGGAGTTTGTATGTTCTCCCTGTGTTTGTGTGGGTTTCTTTCCACAATTCAAAAACATGCTAATAGGTGGCTTTACATTGTGAGCCTCCATGTGTACAGAACCTCATATCAGGTGTGGTACAGTGCTGTGGAATATGTATGTGTTATATACATGAGTCAAATAAACAATTCAACCGTAATTTGGAGATTAGACTAAGGATTATTTTGATGAAATGGTCACTAACTTTTCAAGCATATGCTTATGTGATAATTAGCAAAACTGCTATTTACTTTATTTACAGAAACTTTTTAGTGCTAAAAAATCCCTCTAGTGCTGTTCACTACAGATCTCCCTTCCTCCTAACTTGCTGTTCACTGCCTGCTGTGAAGTGTGTCACTAAAGATGGCAGAACAGGAAGTGGAGGAGGAAATGAGTAATCATGCTCATTGAAGTCTATGAGAGTAGAGGGCAGGGGAAGGAGGATGGAGAAACAAACATACATAGAAAGTGCTGCTGGAGCAAGTGGTGCATTATTTGCTGCTATTTATTTATATTTCTACTGCTCAGTCCTGCTGTACACTGTCCTACATAATATGTCTGTGTGTGTTTTACAGAAAGTTACAGAGCAGAATTTTCAGTTCTCTGTACAGTTTTAAAACAGCAAAGGAGTAGGCTCCTTCCACCTGTCCAGAGAGAACAGAGAATCAGATATACACACTGCAGTGGGGAAATGGTGAAAAATGTAGAATACAAGTCATATAGTTGCCAGCTATAGTGTTACTCTTCAAGTACACACAAGGCAGCAAAGTCATCTGAAAAGTTAGGTATGCTTTAAGAAATTTTCATCTAAATGCTATCAAGTGATATATTCAGTAAGTACAGTAGTTATTGCCTTGTCATTTTTTCTAAATGCTAAAATCAGACCAGTCTCTATATTGATTGTCACTTTTTTATTACAGAGATTCTCCTCCTTAAAATATTGTTTAGAAAATCTGAATAAAATATCATTCTAATGGAAAACTATTTTGCTATAATCTAATAATAAACCTCCCTTTTCCCAGCTATTACGAATTAGAGGGGTTGTCCGGTTACCAGACATTTCCTCTATGGGTCCAGCTGTAGTAAAATAACAAAAGGAGCTATACTTACCTGCTCTCAGTCCCCTGCGATGCAGCGCTGTAGTCCTGCTGTCCTCCTGGCATTTATTGGGGAGGATGACGCCACTGTATGTCACCTGACTGCTGCAGCCAATCAGAGGCTGCAGCATTATCCTTCTGAACTACTGGCATCAGCACTCACATCCTGGGCGCCATGATGCTAAGAGTTCATAATAATAATGCTAAAGCCTCTAAATGGCTGCAGCAGTCAGGTGACATCCGGCTATATCCTCCTCTGTGATAAATGCTAGGAGGATGGCGGGCTACAACGTTAGATTGCGGGGATTGGGGACAGGTAAGTATAGTTCGTTTTGTTATTTTAGCACAGCTGGACCCATAGAGGAAATGTTGTCTGGTAACTGGACAACCCCTTTAACTCCTTTTCTTTTTAGTGTTCTGATTCTGTTTTCTCCATAGCTATTATTGACTACCTGCGCCGATGACTACTTTACCTATAAATGTACTATACACAGTGAGGCACAATTATCAAAGTGGAATTGTATATCTAAGTGAAATGAATCTGTAACAGCTTGATTGATAATCAAGATGTATGGATGTATAGAAACACAGCTGTCACTACTGACACAGAATACAGTCCTATGTATGTAACACTTCTTCACTTGTTCTCCATCTGTTACCGAATTACATGACACAGTATAGCAAACAGATGGAGGCTAGCAGGAAATTCAGTGACAACATATTGTCTATATTTTTTGAACGCTTAGTTTACCTTTGTTGATCCTATATGAATGCATTATATAATAGATATAAAAGAACAGAACTTCCCCAATATGCTACTATTGTTATATGAATTGCTGCACTTACATGTGAGAACACTAACAATAAGGTAACAAGGCATCAAGGGATTTTCTATTCTGCACGGCTGTTATGGGAACTTCCATAAAATAGCTTTTATCTGCTAATGGACAGACAGCTTTAATTTTGATCATGGTAAAATTTCAGCATAGTGGACTGGGAAGACTCTACTACTGTTCACATCAGGACACCTGTCAGCTTTGCAATCATCTTTGATATGGTTATTACAGGCAGTGCCGGCTGTGTATATGGCAGCACTGGTGGCGGGTAGACAGGTGCCCCAGTCACAGAAGCAGCCTACATCTATGTATAAGGCTTAAACATCTGCAGCGAGTTCAGCTAAAATGTGGACAAAATAGAGCTACATCCAACACTATTTCATCTATGAAAATGTCAGAGGGTAGAACGGCAGCGGAAAGGAACACATTATAGTCAATGAGGGTCTGATCGCTGGAACCCCAACTGATCCTGAAAACAGGGGTTAGGTTGGTTTTTAAGGAAAGGGAGTGGAGGTTATACAGGCGCACTGCTGCTACATTCTTTTGAATGACAGCGCTGGATATTACCAAGCACTTAACCGGAAGCAAAGCGCTTGACAATCCTCGTCACGCTCTCATTAATATGAATGATGCAGCGGTGCGCCTGCATGACCGCCGTTTCCTTGGAGACTAACTAGAGCCCCATTCTTGGGATTGGTGGGGGTCCCAGCAGTTGGACCCTCACCGATCTATCAATTTTGGCCCATCCAGCAGATGGATGAAGACTTGAAAAAACTTTTTGTTTCCAGAATACTTCTTTAATAGTACTAGTGCATATAAGTACACAACGTATATATTGGTGATTCTAATTGGGGGGCATAGCTATAATAGGTGCAGAAGATACAGCTGCACCCGGACCTTGGAGGGCCCATAAGGTTTCTCTTTCCCATAGTAGGAGACCAGTACTATGAAAAAAACATTAGAGTTAGGGTCTTGTTATAGATTTTTCATTACAGCCCAGCAGTTTCAAGGTACACCTCTGACTATAATTTAACAATATCTTACATATTGTGATTTTTAAAATACTAATATTGTACTAGCTTGTTTTATTAGTAACCAGTCGGTGCAGAACATGTATAAACAGCTGTAAATTCCCAAAGGGATTATCTTCCTCTGAATTTCTCTGACTTTATAAGTGGTTTTAGAAGAACACTGTTCCTGCTGACTAAGGCATCCCCCTTGTCTGAAATGATTGCTACAGTAGACCCAGTGGTTAACCCTTGGGGAGGGTCACATTACACAAACTCTGACTACTACTCTTTTTTTCCAATATAAAGTAAAACCAGGCATTGCACTCAGTATCTTGCCCCCCTAGATCCTGCTTACTAACAGTTTAGGTCTCCTGCTTCACAGGTCTTCCAGGACAAGAGCATCAAAATGAACAGAGCAGCTGCCATTGAAGTTCTTGGCATAGTCAATCTTCTTTTCAGGAACGGTCCAAAGAGAGGTTGTTGGCCCCAGCAGAGGCAGATACCCACATCCCGCACATGGGTCCGGTTTTCCTTTGAATGGCATGATGAGTCCATATATATCTCCCGATGCCACACTGTGCCAGGCTGAAAATGAAGACATGTGTGGGCTTTGGAGGGTAGTCTGTCGTCTTTAAAGGTGCAGCATTGCATAGTGAATTTCTAGTCTATCCTTGCAGCATATGGACTGGCGGAGTCTGAGTGCCCAGTTGGCCTGTGAATAAGAGGCATAGGTAAATAATTCATAGTGTAAGATACAATACAGATGAATGGACTGTGAAGTGTACATGCTGTATATAAAAACTAATGTCTGACAATATAATGAACCTACTACCCTTCTGCTGACAGCAACTACAAAGCCATCTGGAAGATGCATCAAATAGAACAGTTACATTAGAGGTTGAATGAACCCACAGACGGTAATACAGCTGCAGATCCACGCTTTTACTTATCGGGGGTAGAAAGAACATATATATAATATTGTAGATTTAGAAAAAAAATTGAATTTACTCTTGATTTCTGGTGTAATTGCAAAACACACAAAAATGCCACTATTATGAAACCCCTCCTACACTTTTCCATACACAGATGGCTATTTTTTATTTGTGGCAAAAACCTTCCTCTCTGTAACTCAACTTGTACACTAATGTTATTATTATTTTTTTTAGGGAGAAACACAATGGTGGGAAGTTTCAGCTACAATCTGGTGTTCTGTATCACATGCCTTATTCTCCATAAGGGTGGTTTCACACGGGCCAAAAAATCGTGCGATTTTCGCGTGATGCGAGAATCAGTAAAAAAACAGATTATTAAACCGATGATTTACAATGGTTTCCTTCCCATTAGCGATGTTTTCACTGATTCGATGTTGAGAGAACAAAATAATCGCAATATGCTCTATCTTTCTGTGATGTGCATTTCTTTAATCTCTCATGTTTCCCTTATTGAGCCTCCTTTTTATCGCATCGTAACACAACAAACCTGCATTGCGATGCAATTTTAACATTAGAAATTCCTATTAACTTTCACGAAAAAAATTTCAACAAAATCACACAAAAAAAACGTGCGAGAAAATCACAAGCGGCAGCATTGATTTGGTGAGAAAAAGCAGCGCTGACGCTCAAAAATTGAGTGTAAAAAGACGTGATCGCCTATGTAAAAGCCAGCCTAATGCAAACGAAAAGTAGAGTAGTTGCTCATAGCAACCAATCATATTTAGGCTTTCATGTTCCAAAAAGTTGCTGAAAAATGAGAGGTGCAATTTGATTAGTTGCTATGGGTACTCCATTCTTCCTTTGCACTAGTTTTCAGAAATCTCCCCACTGTGTGCTCCCCAACACAACAAATACCTGCTGGACAATATAGTACTTTCCTAAGGGTACGTTCATACAGAACGGAAATGCTGCGGAAGATTCTGTAGCATTTCCATATAAAAATCTGCATCTAATTCCGCACCGTAGGGGCATATTTTGACTGGGAATTAGCTGCTTATAATTTATTAGCTACAAAGTTCTCCCCCCCACCTGCGAATACATGGCGCTGTCAGCGCACTCGGGCACAGACCACCCCCCTAGCAGCCTCTATGGAGCGCCAAGCCACTGGTCAGGTAATGTAGAAGTAGAATGACCTGACCAATGGCTCAGCCCTCACTGGAAGCTGCTGGGGGTCATCAGTGCCGGAATGCACTGACAGCGCCATGTATTCCAAGGTGAGGACGAGCGATGTAGCTATTAAAATCAGCTGTGGATCTGCATCCATGGTGCAGATTTTGATGTGCGTTTTTATGCAGAAATGCTGCAGAATTTGCTGCAGTGGAACCCTGTGTGAATGTGCCCTAAGGGCTTATTCACACGAACACATTTGCACTGCGTATTACACATGCAAAATGTGTGTGTGCACTACACAGTGAATAGAATCCATTGATTTCAATGGGTTCAGTCACGTGCGTTTTTTGGAAATGCGTTTCGATCGTGCACGAAAATAGCACATTAAACTACTTAAACTTCATTTCCCATTGAAATCAATGGAAGCATGCTTGCGTGTATTTTGCACATGCAAAAGCACAACACTCATTGCGCAAATGCGCAGCACAAGTGCCTTTACATGTTTCATTTCTGTGAAGAACATCACTTTTTTCCTGGAGTTAATCGCTGCAGTCAGATGATTCCTGTAAGTCAATAGGAAATCATGAAACACACTACAGACTATGAGTTTTTTTGTATTTGTGTGTTTTTAGCATTCTTTTCATAATGCAAGCTGCCCTGCTATATAGGAAAAGAAAACTCATAGCAAAAATGTTATTTTCACAAACCACAATCGCCCATGCAAGTCAATGAGAAAACGGAGATCACACAAATCATATCCCAGTGACTTCCATTTTTAACTGATTGTTGCTAAGCAATTCTATAAAAATAAATAAGATTAGTCCTCCTATTTTTTTTTTCTTTGCGCATTCGCAAAACCCCCCAGATGAGACACAGACGTAAAAACAGTCATGCAATGCATAGGGATGTCACATGGACATACATTCTCCCTCCATTTCTCATGCTCATAAGGCCAGGCTAATGCGAGCGTATCTCACAGTGTGCAGGCTGTGAGATATAGGCACGCGGCACGCCGTCAGTATGCACTGACATTGTGTACTGACTGCATGCCACTCATCCTCATGTACTATCTTGGTGTGCATGCTCATGTAATACACACCATGATAGGACATGCTGCGATTTTTCTTGCACGCGTATTTCACGCACGTCGTGTGAGTGGCAACATGGCCGCCTATGGCAGATTGGTACAATTGTGCATTGTGAGACGCATCAATCTCGCGCAAATATGAACCCTATTCTTTTAAATGGGGTGATATACATGAGTGATTTTCTTTTTTTCCCCCACATTGTGGTGCCAGAAAAAATCCCTTGGAATGCATTGCCCATTGTTTTCAATGGGGCCGGAAAACACATTGCTCGGCGTGCGATGTGCATACAAGTGTGGTGCCAGGTTTCCCATTGACAGCAATGGGAAACGGTTGCCGATCACTACTTCCCTGAAGTGATTTTAGGCGTTTTTGACACAAAAACGCCTCACATACATGGGGACATCGCACGTGCACAAGCGCGATATCGGGCCGAGATTCATGTCCTGATATCGCGCTCGGCCGTGTAAAACTAGCCTTACAATAAGTCTTCAGGCCTCCTGCACACTGGCGTATTTTGGAGCCATGTGCTTTTCGTGTACTTCCATGGACAGGATACAGCCCCACTATAGGCGTGATGCTTTACATGTGATCACCTAGACAGATGGCCTGTGTGATAAACCTCGTGGCATGTCCTAATTCTGTCTGTTTCAGAGGTGACCAATAGGACGATGCCTGTAATGTGCCCACACATATTGGGTAGTACACGGACTGGTCATGCACTATCCTACACGGGAGCACAGCGCACATACAGCTAGTGTGCACTACGCCAAAGACACATTTACAGATGACAATACAGTTAGACATAAACACAAAAAACAATACTTCACTATTATGGCGGCGAATGGCTGTTGTTGGATGTTCTCACTTTATCGCCTTCTTTTTACATCTTATAAGTTCCAGACTCCACTCACTTATCACATCCTGCTATATGCAGGTCAGACATGGAGGCTGTGAGTCCTCATGGGGGACATTTACCTCACACATTGGGGGACATTTAGCTCACACGCTGGGGGACATTTACCTCACATATTGGGGGACATTTACACACTGGGGGACATTTACCTCAAACATTGGAGGACATTTACACACTGGGGGACATTTACCTCACACATTGGAGGACATTTACACATTGGGGGACATTTACCTCATACATTGCAGGACATTTACCTCACACACTAAGGGACATTTACCTCACACATTGGGGGACATTTACCTCACACATTGGGGGACATTTACCTCACACACTGGGGGACATTTACCTCAAACATTGGAGGACATTTACCTCACACATTGGGGGACATTTACCTCACATATTGGGGGACATTTACCTCACACATTGGGGGACATTTACACACTGGGGGACATTTACCTCACACATTGGGGGACATTTACACACTGGGGAACATTTACCTCACACATTGGAGGACATTTACACATTGGGGGACATTTACCTTACACATTGCAGGACATTAACCTTACACATTGGGAGACATTTACCTCACACATTGGGGGACATTTACCTCACATATTGGGGGATATTTACCTCACAATCTGGGGGACATTTACCTCAAACATTGGAGGACATTTACCTCACACATTGGGGTACATTTACCTCACACATTGGGGGACATTTACCTCACACATTGCAGGACATTTACCTCACATACTGGGGGACATTTACACATTGGAGGACATTAACCTTACACATTGGGAGACATTTACCTCACACACTGGCGGACATTTACCTCACACATCGGGGGATATTTACCTCACACACTGGGGGACATTTACCTCACACATTGGGGGACATTTACCTCACACACTGGGGGACATTTACACATTGGAGGACATTAACCTTACACATTGGGAGACATTTACCTCACACATTGGAGGACATTTACCTCACACATTGGGGGACATTTACCTCACACATTGGAGGACATTTACACACTGGGGGACATTTACACATTGGAGGACATTAACCTTACACATTGGGAGACATTTACCTCACACATTGGAGGACATTTACCTCACACATTGCAGGACATTTACCTCACACATTGCAAGACATTTACCTCACACACTGGGTACATTTACCTCACACACTGGGGGACATTTACCTCAAACATTGGAGGACATTTACCTCACACATTGGGGAACATTTACCTCACACATTGGTGGACATTTACCCCACACATTGGGGGACATTTACCTCACACATTGCAGGACATTTACCTCACATACTGGGGGACATTTACACATTGGAGGACATTAACCTTACACATTGGGAGACATTTACTTCACACACTGGCGGACATTTACCTCACACATTAGGGGACATTTACCTCACACATTGGAGGACATTTACCTCACACATTGGGGGACATTTACCTCACACATTGCAGGACATTTACCTCACACATTGGGGGACAGTACCTCACACATTGGGGGACATTTACCTCACACATTGGAGGACATTTACCTCACACATTGGGAGACATTTACCTCACACATTGGTGGACATTTACCTCACATATTGGGGGATATTTACCTCACACATTGGAGGACATTTACCTCACACATTGGGGGACATTTACCTCAAACATTGGAGGACATTTACCTCACACATTGGGGGACATTTACCTCACACATTGGAGGACATTTACCCCACACATTGGGGGACATTTACCTCACACATTGGTGGACATTTACCTCACATATTGGGGGACATTTACACATTGGGGGACATTTACCTTACACATTGGGGGACATTTACCTCACACATTGGAGGACATTTACCTCACACATTGGGGGACATTTACCTCACACATTGGAGGACATTTACCTCACACATTGGGAGACATTTACCTCACACATTGGTGGACATTTACCTCACATATTGGGGGACATTTACACATTGGGGGACATTTACCTTACACACTGGGGGACATTTACCTCAAACATTGGAGGACATTTACCTCACACATTGGGGGATATTTACCTCACACATTGGGGGACATTTAACTCACACATTGGAGGATATTTACCTCACACTTTGGGGTACATTTACCTCACATATTGGGGGACATTTACCTCACACATTGGGGGACATTTACCTCACACGTTGGAGGACATTTACCTCATACACTGGGGGACATTTACCTCATACATTGGAGGACATTTACCTCACAAATTAGAGGACATTTACCTCACACACTGGGTACATTTACCTTACACACTGGGGGACATTTACCCCACACATTGGAGGACATTTACCTCACACACTGGGTACATTTACCTCACACACTGGGGGACATTTACACATTGGGGGACATTTACCTTACACACTGGGGGACATTTACCTCAAACATTGGAGGACATTTACCCCACACATTGGGGGACATTTACCTCACACATTGGAGGACATTTACCTCACACACTGGGGGACATTTACACATTGAGGGACATTTACCTCACACATTGGGGGACATTTACCTCACACATTGCAGGACATTTACCTCACACATTGGGGGACATTTACCTCACACATTGGGGGACATTTACCTCACACATTGGAGGACATTTACCTCACACATTGGGAGACATTTACCTCACACATTGGTGGACATTTACCTCACATATTGGGGGATATTTACCTCACACATTGGAGGACATTTACCTCACACACTGGGGGACATTTACCTCAAACGTTGGAGGACATTTACCTCACACATTGGGGGACATTTACCTCACACATTGGAGGACATTTACCCCACACATTGGGGGACATTTACCTCACACATTGCAGGACATTTACCTCACATACTGGGGGACATTTACACATTGGAGGACATTAACCTTACACATTGGGAGACATTTACTTCACACACTGGCGGACATTTACCTTACACATTAGGGGACATTTACCTCACACATTGGAGGACATTTACCTCACACATTGGGGGACATTTACCTCACACATTGGAGGACATTTACCTCACACATTGGGGGACATTTACCTCACACATTGGAGGACATTTACCTCACACATTGGGAGACATTTACCTCACACATTGGTGGACATTTACCTCACATATTGGGGGACATTTACACATTGGGGGACATTTAGCTTACACACTGGGGGACATTTACCTCAAACATTGGAGGACATTTACCTCACACATTGGGGGATATTTACCTCACACATTGGGGGACATTTAACTCACACATTGGAGGATATTTACCTCACACTTTGGGGTACATTTACCTCACATATTGGGGGACATTTACCTCACACATTGGGGGACATTTACCTCACACATTGGAGGACATTTACCTCATACACTGGGGGACATTTACCTCATACATTGGAGGACATTTACCTCACAAATTAGAGGACATTTACCTCACACACTGGGTATATTTACCTTACACACTGGGGGACATTTACCCCACACATTGGAGGACATTTACCTCACACACTGGGTACATTTACCTCACACACTGGGGGACATTTACACATTGGGGGACATTTACCTTACACACTGGGGGACATTTACCTCAAACATTGGAGGACATTTACCCCACACATTGGGGGACATTTACCTCACACATTGGAGGACATTTACCTCACATACTGGGTACATTTACCTTACACACTGGGGGACATTTACCCCACACATTGGAGGACATTTGCCTCACACACTGGGTACATTTACCTCACACACTGGGGGACATTTACACATTGAGGGACATTTACCTTACACACTGGGGGACATTTACCTCAAACATTGGAGGACATTTACCCCACACCTTGGGAGACATTTACCTCACACATTGGGGGACATTTACCCCACACACTGGGGGACATTTACCTCAAACATTGGAGGACATTTACCCCACACATTGGGGGACATTTACTCACACATTGGAGGACATTTACCTCACACACTGGGGGACATTTACCTCACACATTGGGGGACATTTAGCTCACACATTAGGGTACATTTACCTCACACATTGGGGGACATTTACCTCACACATTGGTGGACATTTACCTCACACATTGGGGGACATTTACCTCACACATTGGGGGACATTTACCTCACACATTGGAGGACATTTACCTCACACATTGGAGGACATTTACCTCACACATTGGGAGACATTTACCTCACACATTGGGGGACATTTACCTCACACATTGGGGGACATTTACCTCACACATTGGAGGACATTTACACACTGGGGGACATTTACACATTGGAGGACATTAACCTTACACATTGGGAGACATTTATCTCACACATTGGAGGACATTTACCTCACACATTGCAGGACATTTACCTCACACATTGCAAGACATTTACCTCACACACTGGGTACATTTACCTCACACACTGGGGGACATTTACCTCAAACATTGGAGGACATTTACCTCACACATTGCAAGACATTTACCTCACACACTGGGTACATTTACCTCACACACTGGGGGACATTTACCTCAAACATTGGAGGACATTTACCTCACACATTGGGGAACATTTACCTCACACATTGGTGGACATTTACCCCACACATTGGGGGACATTTACCTCACACATTGCAGGACATTTACCTCACATACTGGGGGACATTTACACATTGGAGGACATTAACCTTACACATTGGGAGACATTTACTTCACACACTGGCGGACATTTACCTCACACATTAGGGGACATTTACCTCACACATTGGAGGACATTTACCTCACACATTGGGGGACATTTACCTCACACATTGCAGGACATTTACCTCACACATTGGGGGACAGTACCTCACACATTGGGGGACATTTACCTCACACATTGGAGGACATTTACCTCACACATTGGGAGACATTTACCTCACACATTGGTGGACATTTACCTCACATATTGGGGGATATTTACCTCACACATTGGAGGACATTTACCTCACACATTGGGGGACATTTACCTCAAACATTGGAGGACATTTACCTCACACATTGGGGGACATTTACCTCACACATTGGAGGACATTTACCCCACACATTGGGGGACATTTACCTCACACATTGGTGGACATTTACCTCACATATTGGGGGACATTTACACATTGGGGGACATTTACCTTACACATTGGGGGACATTTACCTCACACATTGGAGGACATTTACCTCACACATTGGGGGACATTTACCTCACACATTGGAGGACATTTACCTCACACATTGGGAGACATTTACCTCACACATTGGTGGACATTTACCTCACATATTGGGGGACATTTACACATTGGGGGACATTTACCTTACACACTGGGGGACATTTACCTCAAACATTGGAGGACATTTACCTCACACATTGGGGGATATTTACCTCACACATTGGGGGACATTTAACTCACACATTGGAGGATATTTACCTCACACTTTGGGGTACATTTACCTCACATATTGGGGGACATTTACCTCACACATTGGGGGACATTTACCTCACACGTTGGAGGACATTTACCTCATACACTGGGGGACATTTACCTCATACATTGGAGGACATTTACCTCACAAATTAGAGGACATTTACCTCACACACTGGGTACATTTACCTTACACACTGGGGGACATTTACCCCACACATTGGAGGACATTTACCTCACACACTGGGTACATTTACCTCACACACTGGGGGACATTTACACATTGGGGGACATTTACCTTACACACTGGGGGACATTTACCTCAAACATTGGAGGACATTTACCCCACACATTGGGGGACATTTACCTCACACATTGGAGGACATTTACCTCACACACTGGGGGACATTTACACATTGAGGGACATTTACCTCACACATTGGGGGACATTTACCTCACACATTGCAGGACATTTACCTCACACATTGGGGGACATTTACCTCACACATTGGGGGACATTTACCTCACACATTGGAGGACATTTACCTCACACATTGGGAGACATTTACCTCACACATTGGTGGACATTTACCTCACATATTGGGGGATATTTACCTCACACATTGGAGGACATTTACCTCACACACTGGGGGACATTTACCTCAAACGTTGGAGGACATTTACCTCACACATTGGGGGACATTTACCTCACACATTGGAGGACATTTACCCCACACATTGGGGGACATTTACCTCACACATTGCAGGACATTTACCTCACATACTGGGGGACATTTACACATTGGAGGACATTAACCTTACACATTGGGAGACATTTACTTCACACACTGGCGGACATTTACCTTACACATTAGGGGACATTTACCTCACACATTGGAGGACATTTACCTCACACATTGGGGGACATTTACCTCACACATTGGAGGACATTTACCTCACACATTGGGGGACATTTACCTCACACATTGGAGGACATTTACCTCACACATTGGGAGACATTTACCTCACACATTGGTGGACATTTACCTCACATATTGGGGGACATTTACACATTGGGGGACATTTAGCTTACACACTGGGGGACATTTACCTCAAACATTGGAGGACATTTACCTCACACATTGGGGGATATTTACCTCACACATTGGGGGACATTTAACTCACACATTGGAGGATATTTACCTCACACTTTGGGGTACATTTACCTCACATATTGGGGGACATTTACCTCACACATTGGGGGACATTTACCTCACACATTGGAGGACATTTACCTCATACACTGGGGGACATTTACCTCATACATTGGAGGACATTTACCTCACAAATTAGAGGACATTTACCTCACACACTGGGTATATTTACCTTACACACTGGGGGACATTTACCCCACACATTGGAGGACATTTACCTCACACACTGGGTACATTTACCTCACACACTGGGGGACATTTACACATTGGGGGACATTTACCTTACACACTGGGGGACATTTACCTCAAACATTGGAGGACATTTACCCCACACATTGGGGGACATTTACCTCACACATTGGAGGACATTTACCTCACATACTGGGTACATTTACCTTACACACTGGGGGACATTTACCCCACACATTGGAGGACATTTGCCTCACACACTGGGTACATTTACCTCACACACTGGGGGACATTTACACATTGAGGGACATTTACCTTACACACTGGGGGACATTTACCTCAAACATTGGAGGACATTTACCCCACACCTTGGGAGACATTTACCTCACACATTGGGGGACATTTACCCCACACACTGGGGGACATTTACCTCAAACATTGGAGGACATTTACCCCACACATTGGGGGACATTTACTCACACATTGGAGGACATTTACCTCACACACTGGGGGACATTTACCTCACACATTGGGGGACATTTAGCTCACACATTAGGGTACATTTACCTCACACATTGGGGGACATTTACCTCACACATTGGTGGACATTTACCTCACACATTGGGGGACATTTACCTCACACATTGGGGGACATTTACCTCACACATTGGAGGACATTTACCTCACACATTGGAGGACATTTACCTCACACATTGGGAGACATTTACCTCACACATTGGGGGACATTTACCTCACACATTGGGGGACATTTACCTCACACATTGGAGGACATTTACACACTGGGGGACATTTACACATTGGAGGACATTAACCTTACACATTGGGAGACATTTATCTCACACATTGGAGGACATTTACCTCACACATTGCAGGACATTTACCTCACACATTGCAAGACATTTACCTCACACACTGGGTACATTTACCTCACACACTGGGGGACATTTACCTCAAACATTGGAGGACATTTACCTCACACATTGGGGAACATTTACCTCACACATTGGTGGACATTTACCCCACACATTGGGGGACATTTACCTCACACATTGCAGGACATTTACCTCACATACTGGGGGACATTTACACATTGGAGGACATTAACCTTACACATTGGGAGACATTTACTTCACACACTGGCGGACATTTACCTCACACATTAGGGGACATTTACCTCACACATTGGAGGACATTTACCTCACACATTGGGGGACATTTACCTCACACATTGCAGGACATTTACCTCACACATTGGGGGACAGTACCTCACACATTGGGGGACATTTACCTCACACATTGCAGGACATTTACCTCACACATTGGGAGACATTTACCTCACACATTGGTGGACATTTACCTCACATATTGGGGGATATTTACCTCACACATTGGAGGACATTTACCTCACACATTGGGGGACATTTACCTCAAACATTGGAGGACATTTACCTCACACATTGGGGGACATTTACCTCACACATTGGAGGACATTTACCCCACACATTGGGGGACATTTACCTCACACATTGGTGGACATTTACCTCACATATTGGGGGACATTTACACATTGGGGGACATTTACCTTACACATTGGGGGACATTTACCTCACACATTGGAGGACATTTACCTCACACATTGGGGGACATTTACCTCACACATTGGAGGACATTTACCTCACACATTGGGAGACATTTACCTCACACATTGGTGGACATTTACCTCACATATTGGGGGACATTTACACATTGGGGGACATTTACCTTACACACTGGGGGACATTTACCTCAAACATTGGAGGACATTTACCTCACACATTGGGGGATATTTACCTCACACATTGGGGGACATTTAACTCACACATTGGAGGATATTTACCTCACACTTTGGGGTACATTTACCTCACATATTGGGGGACATTTACCTCACACATTGGGGGACATTTACCTCACACGTTGGAGGACATTTACCTCACACATTGGAGGACATTTACCCCACACATTGGGGGACATTTACCTCACACATTGGTGGACATTTACCTCACATATTGGGGGACATTTACACATTGGGGGACATTTACCTTACACATTGGGGGACATTTACCTCACACATTGGAGGACATTTACCTCACACATTAGGGTACATTTACCTCACACATTGGGGGACATTTACCTCACACATTGGTGGACATTTACCTCACACATTGGGGGACATTTACCTCACACATTGGGGGACATTTACCTCACACATTGGGGGACATTTACCTCACACATTGGGGGACATTCACCTCACATATTGGGGGACATTTACACATTGGGGGACATTTACCTCACACATTGGGGGACATTTACCTCACACATTGGGGTACATTTACCTCACACATTGGGGGACATTTACCTCACACACAGGGGGACATTTACCTCACACATTGGAGGACATTTACCTTATACACAGGGGGACATTTACCTCACACATTAGGGTACATTTACCTCACACATTGGAGGACATTTACCTCACATATTGGGGGACATTTACCTCACACATTGGAGGATATTTACCTCACACATTAGGGTACATTTACCTCACACATTGGGGGACATTTCCTTAAAAAACACTGGGGGACATTTACCTCACACATTGGAGGACATTTACCTTATACACTGGGGGACATTTACCTCACACTTTAGGATACATTTACCTCATACATTGGAGGACATTTACCTCACACATTAGAGGACATTTACCTCACACACTGGGTACATTTACCTTACACACTGGGGGACATTTACCCCACACATTGGAGGACTTTTACCTCACACATTAGAGGACATTTACCTCACACACTGGGGACATTTACCCCACACATTGGGTACACTTTTCGCCACACATTGGGGGACATTTACCTCACACTGGGGGACATTTACCTCACATATTGGGGTACATTTACCTCACACACTGGGGGACATTTACCTCACACATTGGGGGATATTTACCTCACACATTGGGGGACATTTAACTCACACATTGGAGGATATTTATTTCACACATTGGGGTACATTTACCTCACACATTGGGGGACATTTACCTCACACACAGGGGGACATTTACCTCACACACAGGGGGACATTTACCTCACACATTGGAGGACATTTACCTCATACACTGGGGGACATTTACCACACGCATTAGGGTACATTTACCTCATACATTGGAGGACATTTACCTCACACATTAGAGGACATTTACCTCACACACTGGGTACATTTACCTTACACACTGGGGGACATTTACCACACACATTGGAGGACATTTACCTCACACATTGGGGGATATTTACCTCACACATTGGGGGACATTTAACTCACACATTGGAGGATATTTACCTCACACTTTGGGGTACATTTACCTCACACATTGGGGGACATTTACCTCACACATTGGAGGACATTTACCTCATACACTGGGGGACATTTACCTCATACATTGGAGGACATTTACCTCACAAATTAGAGGACATTTACCTCACACACTGGGTACATTTACCTTACACACTGGGGGACATTTACCCCACACATTGGAGGACATTTACCTCACACACTGAATACATTTACCTCACACACTGGGGGACATTTACACATTGGGGGACATTTACCTCACACACTGGGGGACATTTACCTCACACATTGGGGGATATTTACCTCACACATTGGGGGACATTTAACTCATACATTGGGGGATATTTACCTCACACATTGGGGGACATTTACCTCATACATTGGAGGACATTTACCTCACAAATTAGAGGACATTTACCTCACACATTGGGGGACATTTACCTCACACACAGGGGGACATTTACCTCACACACAGGGGGACATTTACCTCACACATTGGAGGACATTTACCTCATACACTGGGGGACATTTACCTCACACATTAGGGTACATTTACCTCATACATTGGAGGACATTTACCTCACACATTAGAGGACATTTACCTCACACACTGGGTACATTTACCTTACACACTGGATGACATTTACCACACACATTGGAGGACATTTACCTCACACATTGGGGGATATTTACCTCACACATTAGGGTACATTTACCTCACACATTGGAGGACATTTAGCTCACATATTGGGGGACATTTACCTCACACATTGGAGGATATTTACCTCACACATTAGGGTACATTTACCTCACACATTGGGGGACATTTCCTTAAAAAACACTGGGGGACATTTACCTCACACATTGGAGGACATTTACCTTATACACTGGGGGACATTTACCTCACACATTAGGATACATTTACCTCATACATTGGAGGACATTTACCTCACACATTAGAGGACATTTACCTCACACACTGGGTACATTTACCTTACACACTGGGGGACATTTACCCCACACATTGGAGGACATTTACCTCACACATTAGAGGACATTTACCTCACACACTGGGGACATTTACCCCACACATTGGGTACACTTTTCGCCACACATTGGGGGACATTTACCTCACACTGGGGGACATTTACCTCACATATTGGGGTACATTTACCTCACACACTGGGGGACATTTACCTCACACATTGGGTGATATTTACCTCACACATTGGGGGCCATTTACCTCACACATTGGGGGACATTTACCTCACACACAGGGGGACATTTACCTCACACACAGGGGGACATTTACCTCACACATTGGAGGACATTTACCTCATACACTGGGGGACATTTACCTCATACATTGGAGGACATTTACCTCACAAATTAGAGGACATTTACCTCACACACTGGGTACATTTACCTTACACACAGGGGGACATTTACCCCACACATTGGAGGACATTTACCTCACACACTGGGTACATTTACCTCACACACTGGGGGACATTTACACATTGGGGGACATTTACCTTACACACTGGGGGACATTTACCTCAAACATTGGAGGACATTTACCCCACACATTGGGGGACATTTACCTCACACATTGGAGGACATTTACCTCACACACTGGGTACATTTACCTTACACACTGGGGGACATTTACCCCACACATTGGAGGACATTTACCTCATACACTGGGGGACATTTACCTCACACATTAGCGTACATTTACCTCATACATTGGAGGACATTTACCTCACACATTAGAGGACATTTACCTCACACACTGGGTACATTTACCTTACACACTGGGGGACATTTACCACACACATTGGAGGACATTGACCTCACACATTGGGGGATATTTACCTCACACATTGGGGGACATTTAACTCACACATTGGAGGATATTTACCTCACACTTTGGGGTACATTTACCTCACACATTGGGGGACATTTACCTCACACATTGGAAGACATTTACCTCACACACTGGGGGACATTTACACATTGGGGGACATTTACCTTACACACTGGGTACATTTACCTCACACACAGGGGGACATTTACCTCACACATTGGAGGACATTTACCTCATACACTGGGGGACATTTACCTCACACATTAGGGTACATTTACCTCATACATTGGAGGACATTTACCTCACACATTAGAGGACATTTACCTCACACACTGGGTACATTTACCTCACACATTGGAGGACATTTACCTCACACACTGGGTACATTTACCTCACACACAGGGGGACATTTACCTCACACATTGGAGGACATTTACCTCATACACTGGGGGACATTTACCTCACACATTAGAGGACATTTACCTCACACACTGGGTATATTTACCTTACACACTGGGGGACATTTACCACACACATTGGAGGACATTTACCTCACACATTGGGGGATATTTACCTCACACATTGGGGGACATTTAACTCACACATTGGGGGACATTTACCTCACACATTGGGGTACATTTACCTCACACATTGGAGGACATTTACCTCATACACTGGGGGACATTTACCTCATACATTGGAGGACATTTACCTCACAAATTAGAGGACATTTACCTCACACACTGGGTACATTTACCTTACACACAGGGGGACATTTACCCCACACATTGGAGGACATTTACCTCACACACTGGGTACATTTACCTCACACACTGGGGGACATTTACACATTGGGGGACATTTACCTTACACACTGGGGGACATTTACCTCAAACATTGGAGGACATTTACCCCACACATTGGGGGACATTTACCTCCCACATTGGAGGACATTTACCTCACACACTGGGTACATTTACTTTACACACTGGGGGACATTTACCCCACACATTGGAGGACATTTGCCTCACACACTGGGTACATTTACCTCACACACTGGGGGACATTTACACATTGGGGGACATTTACCTTACACACTGGGGGACATTTACCTCAAACATTGGAGGACATTTACCCCACACCTTGGGAGACATTTACCTCACACATTGGAGGACATTTACCTCACACACTGGGGGACATTTACCTCACACATTGGGGGACATTTAGCTCACACATTAGGGTACATTTACCTCACACATTGGGGGACATTTACCTCACACATTGGGGTACATTTACCTCACACATTGGAGGACATTTACCTCATACACTGGGGGACATTTACCTCATACATTGGAGGACATTTACCTCACAAATTAGAGGACATTTACCTCACACACTGGGTACATTTACCTTACACACAGGGGGACATTTACCCCACACATTGGAGGACATTTACCTCACACACTGGGTACATTTACCTCACACACTGGGGGACATTTACCTCACACATTGGAGGACATTTACCTCATACACTGGGGGACATTTGCCTCACACATTAGGGTACATTTACCTCATACATTGGAGGACATTTACCTCACACATTAGAGGACATTTACCTCACACACTGGGTACATTTACCTCACACATTGGAGGACATTTACCTCACACACTGGGTACATTTACCTCACATACAGGGGGACATTTACCTCACACATTGGAGGACATTTACCTCATACACTGGGGGACATTTACCTCACACATTAGGGTACATTTACCTCATACATTGGAGGACATTTACCTCACACATTAGAGGACATTTACCTCACACACTGGGTACATTTACCTTACACACTGGGGGACATTTACCACACACATTGGAGGACATTTACCTCACACATTGGGGGATATTTACCTCACACACATTGGGGGACATTTAACTCACACATTGGAGGATATTTACCTCACACTTTGGGGTACATTTACCTCACACATTGGGGGACATTTACCTCACACATTGGGGGACATTTACCTCACACATTGGGGGACATTTACCTCACACATTGGAGGACATTTACCTCATACACTGGGGGACATTTACCTCATACATTGGAGGACATTTACCTCACAAATTAGAGGACATTTACCTCACACACTGGGTACATTTACCTTACACACAGGGGGACATTTACCCCACACATTGGAGGACATTTACCTCACACACTGGGTACATTTACCTCACACACTGGGGGACATTTACACATTGGGGGACATTTACCTTACACACTGGGGGACATTTACCTCAAACATTGGAGGACATTTACCCCACACATTGGGGGACATTTACCTCCCACATTGGAGGACATTTACCTTATACACTGGGGGACATTTACCTCACACATTAGGATACATTTACCTCATACATTGGAGGACATTTACCTCACACATTAGAGGACATTTACCTCACACACTGGGTACATTTACCTTACACACTGGGGGACATTTACCCCACACATTGGAGGACATTTACCTCACACATTAGAGGACATTTACCTCACACACTGGGGACATTTACCCCACACATTGGGTACACTTTTCGCCACACATTGGGGGACATTTATCTCACACTGGGGGACATTTACCTCACATATTGGGGTACATTTACCTCACACACTGGGGGACATTTACCTCACACATTGGGTGATATTTACCTCACACATTGGGGGACATTTACCTCACACATTGGGGGACATTTACCTCACACACAGGGGGACATTTACCTCACACACAGGGGGACATTTACCTCACACATTGGAGGACATTTACCTCATACACTGGGGGACATTTACCTCATACATTGGAGGACATTTACCTCACAAATTAGAGGACATTTACCTCACACACTGGGTACATTTACCTTACACACAGGGGGACATTTACCCCACACATTGGAGGACATTTACCTCACACACTGGGTACATTTACCTCACACACTGGGGGACATTTACACATTGGGGGACATTTACCTTACACACTGGGGGACATTTACCTCAAACATTGGAGGACATTTACCCCACACATTGGGGGACATTTACCTCACACATTGGAGGACATTTACCTCACACACTGGGTACATTTACCTTACACACTGGGGGACATTTACCCCACACATTGGAGGACATTTACCTCATACACTGGGGGACATTTAACTCACACATTGGAGGATATTTACCTCACACTTTGGGGTACATTTACCTCACACATTGGGGGACATTTACCTCACACATTGGAAGACATTTACCTCACACACTGGGGGACATTTACACATTGGGGGACATTTACCTTACACACTGGGTACATTTACCTCACACACAGGGGGACATTTACCTCACACATTGGAGGACATTTACCTCATACACTGGGGGACATTTACCTCACACATTAGGGTACATTTACCTCATACATTGGAGGACATTTACCTCACACATTAGAGGACATTTACCTCACACACTGGGTATATTTACCTTACACACTGGGGGACATTTACCACACACATTGGAGGACATTTACCTCACACATTGGGGGATATTTACCTCACACATTGGGGGACATTTAACTCACACATTGGAGGATATTTACCTCACACTTTGGGGTACATTTACCTCACACATTGGGGGACATTTACCTCACACATTGGGGGACATTTACCTCACACATTGGGGTACATTTACCTCACACATTGGAGGACATTTACCTCATACACTGGGGGACATTTACCTCATACATTGGAGGACATTTACCTCACAAATTAGAGGACATTTACCTCACACACTGGGTACATTTACCTTACACACAGGGGGACATTTACCCCACACATTGGAGGACATTTACCTCACACACTGGGTACATTTACCTCACACACTGGGGGACATTTACACATTGGGGGACATTTACCTTACACACTGGGGGACATTTACCTCAAACATTGGAGGACATTTACCCCACACATTGGGGGACATTTACCTCCCACATTGGAGGACATTTACCTCACACACTGGGTACATTTACTTTACACACTGGGGGACATTTACCCCACACATTGGAGGACATTTACCTCATACACTGGGGGACATTTACCTCATACATTGGAGGACATTTACCTCACAAATTAGAGGACATTTACCTCACACACTGGGTACATTTACCTTACACACAGGGGGACATTTACCCCACACATTGGAGGACATTTACCTCACACACTGGGTACATTTACCTCACACACTGGGGGACATTTACACATTGGGGGACATTTACCTTACACACTGGGGGACATTTACCTCAAACATTGGAGGACATTTACCCCACACATTGGGGGACATTTACCTCCCACATTGGAGGACATTTACCTCACACACTGGGTACATTTACTTTACACACTGGGGGACATTTACCCCACACATTGGAGGACATTTGCCTCACACACTGGGTACATTTACCTCACACACTGGGGGACATTTACACATTGGGGGACATTTACCTTACACACTGGGGGACATTTACCTCAAACATTGGAGGACATTTACCCCACACCTTGGGAGACATTTACCTCACACATTGGGGGACATTTACCCCACACACTGGGGGACATTTACCACAAACATTGGAGGACATTTACCCCACACATTGGGGGACATTTACCTCACACATTGGAGGATATTTACCTCACACACTGGGGGACATTTACCTCACACATTGGGGGACATTTAGCTCACACATTAGGGTACATTTACCTCACACATTGGGGGACATTTACCTCACACATTGGGGTACATTTACCTCACACATTGGAGGACATTTACCTCATACACTGGGGGACATTTACCTCATACATTGGAGGACATTTACCTCACAAATTAGAGGACATTTACCTCACACACTGGGTACATTTACCTTACACACAGGGGGACATTTACCCCACACATTGGAGGACATTTACCTCACACACTGGGTACATTTACCTCACACACTGGGGGACATTTACCTCACACATTGGAGGACATTTACCTCATACACTGGGGGACATTTACCTCACACATTAGGGTACATTTACCTCATACATTGGAGGACATTTACCTCACACATTAGAGGACATTTACCTCACACACTGGGTACATTTACCTCACACACTGGGGGACATTTACCACACACATTGGAGGACATTTACCTCACACATTGGGGGATATTTACCTCACACATTGGGGGACATTTAACTCACACATTGGAGGATATTTACCTCACACTTTGGGGTACATTTACCTCACACATTGGGGGACATTTACCTCACACATTGGGGGACATTTACCTCACACATTGGGGGACATTTACCTCACACATTGGAGGACATTTACCTCATACACTGGGGGACATTTACCTCATACATTGGAGGACATTTACCTCACAAATTAGAGGACATTTACCTCACACACTGGGTACATTTACCTTACACACAGGGGGACATTTACCCCACACATTGGAGGACATTTACCTCACACACTGGGTACATTTACCTCACACACTGGGGGACATTTACACATTGGGGGACATTTACCTTACACACTGGGGGACATTTACCTCAAACATTGGAGGACATTTACCCCACACATTGGGGGACATTTACCTCCCACATTGGAGGACATTTACCTCACACACTGGGTACATTTACCTTACACACTGGGGGACATTTACCCCACACATTGGAGGACATTTGCCTCACACACTGGGTACATTTACCTCACACACTGGGGGACATTTACACATTGGGGGACATTTACCTTACACACTGGGGGACATTTACCTCAAACATTGGAGGACATTTACCCCACACCTTGGGAGACATTTACCTCACACATTGGGGGACATTTACCCCACACACTGGGGGACATTTACCACAAACATTGGAGGACATTTACCCCACACATTGGGGGACATTTACCTCACACATTGGAGGACATTTACCTCACACACTGGGGGACATTTACCTCACACATTGGGGGACATTTAGCTCACACATTAGGGTACATTTACCCCACACATTGGGGGACATTTACCTCACACATTGGGGTACATTTACCTCACACATTGGAGGACATTTACCTCACACATTGGAGGACATTTACCTCATACACTGGGGGACATTTACCTCATACATTGGAGGACATTTACCTCACAAATTAGAGGACATTTACCTCACACACTGGGTACATTTACCTTACACACAGGGGGACATTTACCCCACACATTGGAGGACATTTACCTCACACACTGGGTACATTTACCTCACACACTGGGGGACATTTACACATTGGGGGACATTTACCTTACACACTGGGGGACATTTACCTCAAACATTGGAGGACATTTACCCCACACATTGGGGGACATTTACCTCACACATTGGAGGACATTTACCTCACACACTGGGTACATTTACCTTACACACTGGGGGACATTTACCCCACACATTGGAGGACATTTACCTCATACACTGGGGGACATTTACCTCACACATTAGGGTACATTTACCTCATACATTGGAGGACATTTAGCTCACACATTAGAGGACATTTACCTCACACACTGGGTACATTTACCTTACACACTGGGGGACATTTACCACACACATTGGAGGACATTTACCTCACACATTGGGGGATATTTACCTCACACATTGGGGGACATTTAACTCACACATTGGAGGATATTTACCTCACACTTTGGGGTACATTTACCTCACACATTGGGGGACATTTACCTCACACATTGGAAGACATTTACCTCACACACTGGGGGACATTTACACATTGGGGGACATTTACCTTACACACTGGGTACATTTACCTCACACACAGGGGGACATTTACCTCACACATTGGAGGACATTTACCTCATACACTGGGGGACATTTACCTCACACATTAGGGTACATTTACCTCATACATTGGAGGACATTTACCTCACACATTGGAGGACATTTACCTCACACACTGGGTACATTTACCTCACACATTGGAGGACATTTACCTCACACACTGGGTACATTTACCTCACACACAGGGGGACATTTACCTCACACATTGGAGGACATTTACCTCATACACTGGGGGACATTTACCTCACACATTAGGGTACATTTACCTCATACATTGGAGGACATTTACCTCACACATTAGAGGACATTTACCTCACACACTGGGTACATTTACCTTACACACTGGGGGACATTTACCACACACATTGGAGGACATTTACCTCACACATTGGGGGATATTTACCTCACACATTGGGGGACATTTAACTCACACATTGGAGGATATTTACCTCACACTTTGGGGTACATTTACCTCACACATTGGGGGACATTTACCTCACACATTGGGGGACATTTACCTCACACATTGGGGTACATTTACCTCATACATTGGAGGACATTTACCTCACACATTAGAGGACATTTACCTCACACACTGGGTACATTTACCTCACACATTGGAGGACATTTACCTCACACACTGGGTACATTTACCTCACATACAGGGGGACATTTACCTCACACATTGGAGGACATTTACCTCATACACTGGGGGACATTTACCTCACACATTAGGGTACATTTACCTCATACATTGGAGGACATTTACCTCACACATTAGAGGACATTTACCTCACACACTGGGTACATTTACCTTACACACTGGGGGACATTTACCACACACATTGGAGGACATTTACCTCACACATTGGGGGATATTTACCTCACACATTGGGGGACATTTAACTCACACATTGGAGGATATTTACCTCACACTTTGGGGTACATTTACCTCACACATTGGGGGACATTTACCTCACACATTGGGAGACATTTACCTCACACATTGGGGGACATTTACCTCACACATTGGAGGACATTTACCTCATACACTGGGGGACATTTACCTCATACATTGGAGGACATTTACCTCACAAATTAGAGGACATTTACCTCACACACTGGGTACATTTACCTTACACACAGGGGGACATTTACCCCACACATTGGAGGACATTTACCTCACACACTGGGTACATTTACCTCACACACTGGGGGACATTTACATATTGGGGGACATTTACCTTACACACTGGGGGACATTTACCTCAAACATTGGAGGACATTTACCCCACACATTGGGGGACATTTACCTCCCACATTGGAGGACATTTACCTCACACACTGGGTACATTTACCTTACACACTGGGGGACATTTACCCCACACATTGGAGGACATTTGCCTCACACACTGGGTACATTTACCTCACACACTGGGGGACATTTACACATTGGGGGACATTTACCTTACACACTGGGGGACATTTACCTCAAACATTGGAGGACATTTACCCCACACCTTGGGAGACATTTACCTCACACATTGGGGGACATTTACCCCACACACTGGGGGACATTTACCACAAACATTGGAGGACATTTACCCCACACATTGGGGGACATTTACCTCACACATTGGAGGACATTTACCTCACACACTGGGGGACATTTACCTCACACATTGGGGGACATTTAGCTCACACATTAGGGTACATTTACCTCACACATTGGGGGACATTTACCTCACACATTGGGGTACATTTACCTCACACATTGGAGGACATTTACCTCATACACTGGGGGACATTTACCTCATCCATTGGAGGACATTTACCTCACAAATTAGAGGACATTTACCTCACACACTGGGTACATTTACCTTACACACAGGGGGACATTTACCCCACACATTGGAGGACATTTACCTCACACACTGGGTACATTTACCTCACACACTGGGGGACATTTACACATTGGGGGACATTTACCTTACACACTGGGGGACATTTACCTCAAACATTGGAGGACATTTACCCCACACATTGGGGGACATTTACCTCACACATTGGAGGACATTTACCTCACACACTGGGTACATTTACCTTACACACTGGGGGACATTTACCCCACACATTGGAGGACATTTACCTCATACACTGGGGGACATTTACCTCACACATTAGGGTACATTTACCTCATACATTGGAGGACATTTACCTCACACATTAGAGGACATTTACCTCACACACTGGGTACATTTACCTTACACACTGGGGGACATTTACCACACACATTGGAGGACATTTACCTCACACATTGGGGGATATTTACCTCACACATTGGGGGACATTTAACTCACACATTGGAGGATATTTACCTCACACTTTGGGGTACATTTACCTCACACATTGGGGGACATTTACCTCACACATTGGAAGACATTTACCTCACACACTGGGGGACATTTACACATTGGGGGACATTTACCTTACACACTGGGTACATTTACCTCACACACAGGGGGACATTTACCTCACACATTGGAGGACATTTACCTCATACACTGGGGGACATTTACCTCACACATTAGGGTACATTTACCTCATACATTGGAGGACATTTACCTCACACATTGGAGGACATTTACCTCACACACTGGGTACATTTACCTCACACATTGGAGGACATTTACCTCACACACTGGGTACATTTACCTCACACACAGGGGGACATTTACCTCACACATTGGAGGACATTTACCTCATACACTGGGGGACATTTACCTCACACATTAGGGTACATTTACCTCATACATTGGAGGACATTTACCTCACACATTAGAGGACATTTACCTCACACACTGGGTACATTTACCTTACACACTGGGGGACATTTACCACACACATTGGAGGACATTTACCTCACACATTGGGGGATATTTACCTCACACATTGGGGGACATTTAACTCACACATTGGAGGATATTTACCTCACACTTTGGGGTACATTTACCTCACACATTGGGGGACATTTACCTCACACATTGGGGGACATTTACCTCACACATTGGGGTACATTTACCTCACACATTGGAGGACATTTACCTCATACACTGGGGGACATTTACCTCATACATTGGAGGACATTTACCTCACAAATTAGAGGACATTTACCTCACACACTGGGTACATTTACCTTACACACAGGGGGACATTTACCCCACACATTGGAGGACATTTACCTCACACACTGGGTACATTTACCTCACACACTGGGGGACATTTACACATTGGGGGACATTTACCTTACACACTGGGGGACATTTACCTCAAACATTGGAGGACATTTACCCCACACATTGGGGGACATTTACCTCCCACATTGGAGGACATTTACCTCACACACTGGGTACATTTACTTTACACACTGGGGGACATTTACCCCACACATTGGAGGACATTTGCCTCACACACTGGGTACATTTACCTCACACACTGGGGGACATTTACACATTGGGGGACATTTACCTTACACACTGGGGGACATTTACCTCAAACATTGGAGGACATTTACCCCACACCTTGGGAGACATTTACCTCACACATTGGGGGACATTTACCCCACACACTGGGGGACATTTACCACAAACATTGGAGGACATTTACCCCACACATTGGGGGACATTTACCTCACACATTGGAGGACATTTACCTCACACACTGGGGGACATTTACCTCACACATTGGGGGACATTTAGCTCACACATTAGGGTACATTTACCTCACACATTGGGGGACATTTACCTCACACATTGGGGTACATTTACCTCACACATTGGAGGACATTTACCTCATACACTGGGGGACATTTACCTCATACATTGGAGGACATTTACCTCACAAATTAGAGGACATTTACCTCACACACTGGGTACATTTACCTTACACACAGGGGGACATTTACCCCACACATTGGAGGACATTTACCTCACACACTGGGTACATTTACCTCACACACTGGGGGACATTTACACATTGGGGGACATTTACCTTACACACTGGGGGACATTTACCTCAAACATTGGAGGACATTTACCCCACACATTGGGGGACATTTACCTCACACATTGGAGGACATTTACCTCACACACTGGGTACATTTACCTTACACACTGGGGGACATTTACCCCACACATTGGAGGACATTTGCCTCACACACTGGGTACATTTACCTCACACACTGGGGGACATTTACACATTGGGGGACATTTACCTTACACACTGGGGGACATTTACCTCAAACATTGGAGGACATTTACCCCACACCTTGGGAGACATTTACCTCACACATTGGGGGACATTTACCCCACACACTGGGGGACATTTACCTCAAACATTGGAGGACATTTACCCCACACATTGGGGGACATTTACCTCACACATTGGAGGACATTTACCTCACACACTGGGGGACATTTACCTCACACATTGGGGGACATTTATCTCACACATTAGGGTACATTTACCTCACACATTGGGGGACATTTACCTCACACATTGCAGGACATTTACCTCACATACTGGGGGACATTTACACATTGGAGGACATTAACCTTACACATTGGGAGACATTTACCTCACACATTGGGGGACATCTACCCCACACACTGGGGGACATTTACCTCAAACATTGGAGGACATTTACCCCACACATTGGGGGACATTTACCTCACACATTGGGGGACATTTACCTCACACATTGGTGGACATTTACCTCACACATTGGTGGACATTTACCTCACACATTGGGGGACATTTACCTCACACATTGGATGACATTTACCTCACACATTAGAGGACATTTACCCCACACACTGGGGGACATTTACCTCAAACATTGGAGGACATTTACCCCACACCTTGGGAGACATTTACCTCACACATTGGGGGACATTTACCCCACACACTGGGGGACATTTACCACAAACATTGGAGGACATTTACCCCACACATTGGGGGACATTTACCTCACACATTGGAGGACATTTACCTCACACACTGGGGGACATTTACCTCACACATTGGGGGACATTTAGCTCACACATTAGGGTACATTTACCTCACACATTGGGGGACATTTACCTCACACATTGGGGTACATTTACCTCACACATTGGAGGACATTTACCTCATACACTGGGGGACATTTACCTCATACATTGGAGGACATTTACCTCACAAATTAGAGGACATTTACCTCACACACTGGGTACATTTACCTTACACACAGGGGGACATTTACCCCACACATTGGAGGACATTTACCTCACACACTGGGTACATTTACCTCACACACTGGGGGACATTTACACATTGGGGGACATTTACCTTACACACTGGGGGACATTTACCTCAAACATTGGAGGACATTTACCCCACACATTGGGGGACATTTACCTCACACATTGGAGGACATTTACCTCACACACTGGGTACATTTACCTTACACACTGGGGGACATTTACCCCACACATTGGAGGACATTTGCCTCACACACTGGGTACATTTACCTCACACACTGGGGGACATTTACACATTGGGGGACATTTACCTTACACACTGGGGGACATTTACCTCAAACATTGGAGGACATTTACCCCACACCTTGGGAGACATTTACCTCACACATTGGGGGACATTTACCCCACACACTGGGGGACATTTGCCTCAAACATTGGAGGACATTTACCCCACACATTGGGGGACATTTACCTCACACATTGGAGGACATTTACCTCACACACTGGGGGACATTTACCTCACACATTGGGGGACATTTAGCTCACACATTAGGGTACATTTACCTCACACATTGGGGGACATTTACCTCACACATTGCAGGACATTTACCTCACATACTGGGGGACATTTACACATTGGAGGACATTAACCTTACACATTGGGAGACATTTACCTCACACATTGGGGGACATCTACCCCACACACTGGGGGACATTTACCTCAAACATTGGAGGACATTTACCCCACACATTGGGGGACATTTACCTCACACATTGGGGGACATTTACCTCACACATTGGTGGACATTTACCTCACACATTGGGGGACATTTACCTCACACATTGGGGGACATTTACCTCACACATTGGATGACATTTACCTCACACATTAGAGGACATTTACCCCACACACTGGGGGACATTTACCCCACACATTGGGTACACTTTTCGCCACACATTGGGGGACATTTACCTCACACATTGAGGGACATTTACCTCACATATTGGGGGACATTTACCTCACACTGGGGGACATTTACCTCACATATTGGGGATATTAACCTCATACACTGGGGTACATTTACCTCACACATTGGAGGACATTTACCTCACACATTGGAGGACATTTACCTCACACATTAGAGGACATTTACCCCACACACTGGGGGACATTTACCCCACACATTGGGTACACTTTTCGCCACACATTGGGGGACATTTACCTTACACATTGGGGGACATTTACCTCACATATTGGGGGACATTTACCTCACACACTGGGGGACATTTACCTCACATATTGGGGACACTAACCTCATACACTGGGGTACATTTACCTCACACATTGGAGGACATTTACCTCACACATTGGAGGACATTTACCTCACACATTAGAGGACATTTACCTCACACACTGGGGGACATTTACCTCACATATTGGGGATATTAACCTCTCACACTGGGCGACATTTACCTCACACAATGGGGGGCATTTACCTCACATATTGGGGACATTTACACATTGGAGGACATTTATCCCACACATTAGGGAAATTTACCTCACATATTGGGGATATTTACCTCACACATTGGAGGACATTTACCTCACACATTGGGGGACATTCACCTCACACATTGAAGTACATTTACCTCACACATTGGGGGACATTTACCTCACACTTTGGAGGACACTTACCCCACATATTGGGGGACATTTACCCCACACACTGGGGGGCATTTACCTCACACATTGAAGGACATTTACCTCACATATTGGGGAACATTTACCTCACACATTGGGAGACATTTACCTTACACATTGGGGACATTTACCTCACACATTGGCGGACATTTACCTCACACATTGGGGGACATTTACCTCATACACTGGGGGACATTTACCTCACACATTAGGATACATTTACCTCATACATTGGAGGACACTTACCTCACACATTAGAGGACATTTACCTCACACACTGGGTACATTTACCTTACACACTGGGGGACATTTACCCCACACATTGATGGACATTTACCTCACACATTAGAGGACATTTACCTCACACACTGGGGGACATTTACCCCACACATTGGGTACACTTTTCGCCACACATTGGGGGACATTTACCTCACACATTGAGGGACATTTATCTCATACACTGGGCGACATTTACCTCACACATTGGGGGACATTTACCTCACATATTGGGGGACATTTACCTCACACACTGGGGGACATTTACCTCACATATTGGGGACATTAACCTCATACACTGGGGTACATTTACCTCACACATTGGAGGACAGTTACCTCACACATTAGAGGACATTTACCTCACACACTGGGGGACATTTACCTCACATATTGGGGATATTAACCTCTCACACTGGGCGACATTTACCTCACACAATGGGGGGCATTTACCTCACATATTGGGGACATTTACACATTGGAGGACATTTATCCCACACATTAGGGAAATTTACCTCACATATTGGGGATATTTACCTCACACATTGGAGGACATTTACCTCACACATTGGGGGACATTCACCTCACACATTGGGGGACATTTACCTCACACATTGGAGGACACTTACCTCACATATTGGCGGACATTTTCCCCACACACTGGGGGGCATTTACCTCATACATTGGAGGACATTTACCTCACATATTGGGGGACATTTACCTCACACATTGGGAGACATTTACCTTACACATTGGGGATATTTACCTCACACATTGGGGGACATTTACCTCACACATTGGGGGACATTTACCTCACACATTGGGGGACATTTACCTCGCACATTGGGGGACATTTACCTCATACACTGGGGGACTTTTACCTCACATATTAGGGTACATTTACCTCACACATTGGAGGACATTTACCTCACACATTGGGGGACATTTACCTCACACATTGGAGGATATTTACCTCACACATTAGGGTACATTTACCTCACACATTGGGGGACATTTCCTTAAAAACCACTGGGGGACATTTACCTCACACATTGGAGGACATTTACCTCATATACTGGGGGACATTTACCTCACACATTAGCATACATTTACCTCATACATTGGAGGACACTTACCTCATACATTAGAGGACATTTACCTCACACACTGGGCACATTTACCTTACACACTGGGGGACATTTACCCCACACATTGATGGACATTTACCTCACACATTAGAAGACATTTACCTCACACACTGGGGGACATTTACCCCACACATTGGGTACACTTTTCGCCACACATTGGGGGACATTTACCTCACACATTGAGGGACATTTACCTCACATACTGGGGGACATTTACACATTGGGGACATTTACCACACCTATTGGTGACATTTACCCGACTCATTGGGGGACATTTACCCCACACATTGGGGGACATTTACCTCACATGTTGGGGGACATTTACCTCACACTGGGGGACATTTACCTCACATATTGAGGATATTAACCTCTCACACTGGGCGACATTTACCTCACACATTGGGGGACATTTACCTCACATATTGGGGGACATTTACCTCACACACTGGGGGACATTTACCTCACATATTGGGGACATTAACGTCATACACTGGGGTACATTTACCTCACACATTGGAGGACATTTACCTCACACATTAGAGGACATTTACCTCACACACTGGGGGACATTTACCTCACATACTGGGGATATTAACCTTTCACACTGGGCGACATTTACCTCACACAATGGGGGGCATTTACCTCACATATTGGGGACATTTACACATTGGAGGACATTTATCCCACACATTAGGGAAATTTACCTCACATATTGGGGATATTTACCTCACACATTGGAGGACATTTACCTCACACATTGGGGGACATTCACCTCACACATTGAAGTACATTTACCTCACACATTGGGGGACATTTACCTCACACATTGGAGGACACTTACCTCACATATTGGCGGACATTTACCCCACACACTGGGGGGCATTTACCTCATACATTGGAGGACATTTACCTCACATATTGGGGGACATTTACCTCACACATTGGGAGACATTTACCTTACACATTGGGGATATTTACCTCACACATTGGGGGACATTTACCTCACACATTGGGGGACATTTACCTCACACATTGGGGGACATTTACCTCATACACTGGGGGACATTTACCTCACATATTAGGGTACATTTACCTCACACATTGGAGGACATTTACCTCACACATTGGGGGACATTTACCTCACACATTGGAGGATATTTACCTCACACATTAGGGTACATTTACCTCACACATTGGGGGACATTTCCTTAAGAACCACTGGGGGACATTTACCTCACACATTGGAGGACATTTACCTCATACACTGGGGGACATTTACCTCACACATTAGGATACATTTACCTCATACATTGGAGGACACTTACCTCATACATTAGAGGACATTTACCTCACACACTGGGTACATTTACCTTACACACTGGGGGACATTTACCCCACACATTGATGGACATTTACCTCACACATTAGAAGACATTTACCTCACACACTGGGGGACATTTACCCCACACATTGGGTACACTTTTCGCCACACATTGGGGGACATTTACCTCACACATTGAGGGACATTTACCTCACATACTGGGGGACATTTACACATTGGGGACATTTACCACACCTATTGGTGACATTTACCCGACTCATTGGGGGATATTTACCCCACACATTGGGGGACATTTACCTCACACATTGGGGGACATTTACCTCACACATTGGGGGACATTTACCTCACACATTGGGGGACATTTACCTCATACACTGGGGGACATTTACCTCACATATTAGGGTACATTTACCTCACACATTGGAGGACATTTACCTCACACATTGGGGGACATTTACCTCACACATTGGAGGATATTTACCTCACACATTAGGGTACATTTACCTCACACATTGGGGGACATTTCCTTAAAAACCACTGGGGGACATTTACCTCACACATTGGAGGACATTTACCTCATACACTGGGGGACATTTACCTCACACATTAGGATACATTTACCTCATACATTGGAGGACACTTACCTCATACATTAGAGGACATTTACCTCACACACTGGGTACATTTACCTTACACACTGGGGGACATTTACCCCACACATTGATGGACATTTACCTCACACATTAGAAAACATTTACCTCACACACTGGGGGACATTTACCCCACACATTGGGTACACTTTTCGCCACACATTGGGGGACATTTACCTCACACATTGAGGGACATTTACCTCACATACTGGGGGACATTTACACATTGGGGACATTTACCACACACATTGGGGACATTTACCCGACTCATTGGGGGATATTTACCCCACACATTGGGGGACATTTACCTCACATATTGGGGGACATTTACCTCACACTGGGGGACATTTACCTCACATATTGAGGATATTAACCTCTCACACTGGGCGACATTTACCTCACACATTGGGGGACATTTACCTCACATATTGGGGGACATTTACCTCACACACTGGGGGACATTTACCTCACATATTGGGGACATTAACCTCATACACTGGGGTACATTTACCTCACACATTGGAGGACATTTACCTCACACATTAGAGGACATTTACCTCACACACTGGGGGACATTTACCTCACATACTGGGGATATTAACCTTTCACACTGGGCGACATTTACCTCACACAATGGGGGGCATTTACCTCACATATTGGGGACATTTACACATTGGAGGACATTTCTCCCATACATTAGGGAAATTTACCTCGCATATTGGGGATATTTACCTCACACATTGAAGGACATTTACCTCACACATTGGGGGACATTCACCTCACACATTGAAGGAAATTTACCTCACACATTGGAGGACACTTACCTCACATATTGGGGGACATTTACCCCACACACTGGGGGGCATTTACCTCACACATTGGAGGACATTTACTTCACAAATTGGAGGACATTTACCTCACATATTGGGGGACATTTACCTCACACATTGGGAGACATTTACCTTACACATTGGGGATATTTACCTCACACATTGGGGGACATTTACCCCACACATTGGGGGACATTTACCTCACACATTGGGGGACATTTACCTCATACACTGGGGGACATTTACCTCACATATTAGGGTACATTTACCTCACACATTGGAGGACATTTACCTCACACATTAGAAGACATTTACCTCACACACTGGGGGACATTTACCTCACACATTACTGGGTACATTTACCTTACACACTGGGGGACATTTACCCCACACATTGATGGACATTTACCTCACACATTAGAAGACATTTACCTCACACACTGGGGGACATTTACCCCACACATTGGGTACACTTTTCGCCACACATTGGGGGACATTTACCTCACACATTGAGGGACATTTACCTCACATACTGGGGGACATTTACACATTGGGGACATTTACCACACCTATTGGTGACATTTACCCGACTCATTGGGGGATATTTACCCCACACATTGGGGGACATTTACCTCACACATTGGGGGACATTTACCTCACACATTGGGGGACATTTACCTCACACATTGGGGGACATTTACCTCATACACTGGGGGACATTTACCTCACATATTAGGGTACATTTACCTCACACATTGGAGGACATTTACCTCACACATTGGGGGACATTTACCTCACACATTGGAGGATATTTACCTCACACATTAGGGTACATTTACCTCACACATTGGGGGACATTTCCTTAAAAACCACTGGGGGACATTTACCTCACACATTGGAGGACATTTACCTCATACACTGGGGGACATTTACCTCACACATTAGGATACATTTACCTCATACATTGGAGGACACTTACCTCATACATTAGAGGACATTTACCTCACACACTGGGTACATTTACCTTACACACTGGGGGACATTTACCCCACACATTGATGTACATTTACCTCACACATTAGAAGACATTTACCTCACACACTGGGGGACATTTACCCCACACATTGGGTACACTTTTCGCCACACATTGGGGGACATTTACCTCACACATTGAGGGACATTTACCTCACATACTGGGGGACATTTACACATTGGGGACATTTACCACACACATTGGGGACATTTACCCGACTCATTGGGGGATATTTACCCCACACATTGGGGGACATTTACCTCACATATTGGGGGACATTTACCTCACACTGGGGGACATTTACCTCACATATTGAGGATATTAACCTCTCACACTGGGCGACATTTACCTCACACATTGGGGGACATTTACCTCACATATTGGGGGACATTTACCTCACACACTGGGGGACATTTACCTCACATATTGGGGACATTAACCTCATACACTGGGGTACATTTACCTCACACATTGGAGGACATTTACCTCACACATTAGAGGACATTTACCTCACACACTGGGGGACATTTACCTCACATACTGGGGATATTAACCTTTCACACTGGGCGACATTTACCTCACACAATGGGGGGCATTTACCTCACATATTGGGGACATTTACACATTGGAGGACATTTCTCCCATACATTAGGGAAATTTACCTCGCATATTGGGGATATTTACCTCACACATTGAAGGACATTTACCTCACACATTGGGGGACATTCACCTCACACATTGAAGGAAATTTACCTCACACATTGGAGGACACTTACCTCACATATTGGGGGACATTTACCCCACACACTGGGGGGCATTTACCTCACACATTGGAGGACATTTACTTCACAAATTGGAGGACATTTACCTCACATATTGGGGGACATTTACCTCACACATTGGGAGACATTTACCTTACACATTGGGGATATTTACCTCACACATTGGGGGACATTTACCCCACACATTGGGGGACATTTACCTCACACATTGGGGGACATTTACCTCATACACTGGGGGACATTTACCTCACATATTAGGGTACATTTACCTCACACATTGGAGGACATTTACCTCACACATTAGAAGACATTTACCTCACACACTGGGGGACATTTACCCCACACATTGGGTACACTTTTCGCCACACATTGGGGGACATTTACCTCACACATTGAGGGACATTTACCTCACATACTGGGGGACATTTACACATTGGGGACATTTACCACACCTATTGGTGACATTTACCCGACTCATTGGGGGATATTTACCCCACACATTGGGGGACATTTACCTCACACATTGGGGGACATTTACCTCACACATTGGGGGACATTTACCTCACACATTGGGGGACATTTACCTCATACACTGGGGGACATTTACCTCACATATTAGGGTACATTTACCTCACACATTGGAGGACATTTACCTCACACATTGGGGGACATTTACCTCACACATTGGAGGATATTTACCTCACACATTAGGGTACATTTACCTCACACATTGGGGGACATTTCCTTAAAAACCACTGGGGGACATTTACCTCACACATTGGAGGACATTTACCTCATACACTGGGGGACATTTACCTCACACATTAGGATACATTTACCTCATACATTGGAGGACACTTACCTCATACATTAGAGGACATTTACCTCACACACTGGGTACATTTACCTTACACACTGGGGGACATTTACCCCACACATTGATGGACATTTACCTCACACATTAGAAGACATTTACCTCACACACTGGGGGACATTTACCCCACACATTGGGTACACTTTTCGCCACACATTGGGGGACATTTACCTCACACATTGAGGGACATTTACCTCACATACTGGGGGACATTTACACATTGGGGACATTTACCACACACATTGGGGACATTTACCCGACTCATTGGGGGATATTTACCCCACACATTGGGGGACATTTACCTCACATATTGGGGGACATTTACCTCACACTGGGGGACATTTACCTCACATATTGAGGATATTAACCTCTCACACTGGGCGACATTTACCTCACACATTGGGGGACATTTACCTCACATATTGGGGGACATTTACCTCACACACTGGGGGACATTTACCTCATATATTGGGGACATTAACCTCATACACTGGGGTACATTTACCTCACACATTGGAGGACATTTACCTCACACATTAGAGGACATTTACCTCACACACTGGGGGACATTTACCTCACATACTGGGGATATTAACCTTTCACACTGGGCGACATTTACCTCACACAATGGGGGGCATTTACCTCACATATTGGGGACATTTACACATTGGAGGACATTTCTCCCATACATTAGGGAAATTTACCTCGCATATTGGGGATATTTACCTCACACATTGAAGGACATTTACCTCACACATTGGGGGACATTCACCTCACACATTGAAGGAAATTTACCTCACACATTGGAGGACACTTACCTCACATATTGGGGGACATTTACCCCACACACTGGGGGGCATTTACCTCACACATTGGAGGACATTTACTTCACAAATTGGAGGACATTTACCTCACATATTGGGGGACATTTACCTCACACATTGGGAGACATTTACCTTACACATTGGGGATATTTACCTCACACATTGGGGGACATTTACCCCACACATTGGGGGACATTTACCTCACACATTGGGGGACATTTACCTCATACACTGGGGGACATTTACCTCAAACATTAGGGTACATTTACCTCTCACATTGGAGGACATTTACCTCACACATTGGGGGACATTTACCTCACACATTGGAGGATATTTACCTCACACATTAGGGTACATTTACCTCACACATGGGGGGACATTTCCTTAAAAAACACTGGGGGACATTTACCTCACACATTGGAGGACATTTACCTCATACACTGGGGGACATTTACCTCACACATTAGGATACATTTACCTCATATATTGGAGGACATTTACCTCACACATTAGAGGACATTTACCTCACACACTGGGTACATTTACCTTACACACTGGGGGACATTTACCCCACACATTGGAGGACATTTACCTCACACATTAGAGGACATTTACCTCACACACTGAGGGACATTTACCCCACTCATTGGGTACACTTTTCGCCACACATTGGGGGACATTTACCTCACACATTGAGGGACATTTACCTCACATACTGGGGGACATTTACACATTGGGGACATTTACCACACACATTGGGGACATTTACCCGACTCATTGGGGGACATTTACCCCACACATCGGGGGACATTTACCTCACATATTGGGGGACATTTACCTCACACTGGGGGACATTTACCTCACATATTGGGGATATTAACCTCTCACACTGGGCGACATTTACCTCACATATTGGGGGACATTTCCTTAAAAAACACTGGGGGACATTTACCTCACACATTGGAGGACATTTACCTCATACACTGGGGGACATTTACCTCACACATTAGGATACATTTACCTCATATATTGGATGGCATTTACCTCACACATTAGAGGACATTTACCTCACACACTGGGTACATTTACCTTACACACTGGGGGACATTTACCCCACACATTGGAGGACATTTACCTCACACATTAGAGGACATTTACCTCACACACTGGGGGACATTTACCCCACTCATTGGGTACACTTTTCGCCACACATTGGGGGACATTTACCTCACACATTGAGGGACATTTACCTCACATACTGGGGGACATTTACACATTGGGGACATTTACCACACACATTGGGGACATTTACCCGACTCATTGGGGGACATTTACCCCACACATCGGGGGACATTTACCTCACATATTGGGGGACATTCACCTCACACTGGGCGACATTTACCTCACATATTGGGGGACATTTACCTCACACACTGGGGGTCATTTACCTCACATATTGGGGACATTAACCTCATACACTGGGGTACATTTACCTCACACATTGGAGGACATTTACCTCACACATTAGAGGACATTTACCTCACACACTGGGGGACATTTACCTCACATATTGGGGATATTAACCTCTCACACTAGGCGACATTTACCTCACACAATGGGGGGCATTTACCTCACACATTGGAGGACACTTACCTCACATATTGGGGGACATTTACCACACACACTGGGGGGCATTTACCTCACACATTGGAGGACATTTACTTCACACATTGGAGGACATTTACCTCACATATTGGGGGACATTTACCTCACACATTGGGAGACATTTACCTTACACATTGGGGATATTTACCTCACACATTGGGGCACATTTACCTCACATATTGGGGACATTAACCTCTCACATTGGGGGACATTTACCTCACATACTGGGGGACATTTACCTTACATGTTGGGGACATTAACCTCACACATTGGGCGACATTTACCCCACACATTGGAGGACATTTACCTCACACATTGGAGGACATTTACCTCACACATTGGAGGACATTTACCTCACACATTGGGCGACATTTACCTCACATACTGGGGGACATTTACACATTGGGAGACATTTACCTCGCACATTGGGAGACATTTACACATTGGAGGACATTTACCTTACACATTGTGGACGTTTACCTCACATGCTGGGGGACATTTACCTCAGACATTAACCTCACACAATGCGGGAAATTTACCCCACGCACTGGGGTACATTTACCTCATACATTGGGGTACATTTACCTCATACATTGGGGTACATTTACCTCACACATTGGGGGACATTTACCTCACACATTGGGGGACATTTACCTCACATATTGGAGGACATTTACCTCACACACTGGGGGACATTTACCTCACACATTGGAGGACATTTACCTCACATATTGGGAGACATTTACCTGACACATTGGGGGACATTTACCTCACATATTGGGGGACATTTACCTGACACATTGGGGGACATTTACCTCACATATTGGGGGACATTTACCTCACATATTGGGGGACATTTACCTCACACATTGGGGGACATTTACCTCACACATTGAGGGAAATTTACCTCACACATTGGAAAACATTTACCTCACACATTGGGGGACATTTACCTCACACATTGGAGGACATTTACCTCACACATTGGGGACATTTACCTCACACATTGGGGACATTTACCTCACACATTGCAGGACATTAACCTCACACACTGGGGGACATTTACCTCACACATTGCAGGACATTAACCTCACACACTGGGGGACATTTACCTCACACACTGGGGTACATTTACCTCACACATTGGGGTACATTAACCTCACACACTGGGGGACATTTACCTGACATATTGGGGGACATTTCTGTGGGGTCAATCACAGACCTGACAGGACGTCCGTCAAACACAGCTCTGTATATGTCTTACAGCTAATGAGAAATTTGTATCATTTTTCCCCGAAATGTCCCAAAACACTTTTTATCCCCTGAAACCCCATTGTGCCATTATTGCCTTCAGTTCTATGCATGGCCATAGTTGAAGAGAGGAGGTAGTGAGAGACACGGGGCAGGGAGGAGCGGCGGCTGCAGGAGGCGGGCTACATCCCTGAGGCAGGGAGAAGTCTCCAGAGCTGCTGGGGAACGACGCTAACCCTGTGTCCCTGTGCACCCCCCGGACCGAGCCCTCTCCATGCCTCTCACCTCCCCTCCTCAGAAGCTCTGGGTCCGGCCGGGATTCTCCTCCATCCCTCTTGCTGGGGGTCTCTTGCCCGTGAAGCCCCCTCCCCTGTCCCCTCAGTCTCCGCTGGACCCGGGGCTCCTCTCACAGGCAGATGAGGCAGCTCTGCCCTCCCCTCATGTATCCCAAGAGCTCGCCCAGGACTGACAGCTGTGTGTGTGGATGGGCTGGGAGGCAGAGCCGCTCTCCAACCAGGGAGCCTGAGGGAAAAGCAAACAGGGATGCTACCTAGACGGGCAGGAGAGACGGAGGAGGGGCCGGGGGACAGCAGAGACCCGGGATGTGGGAGCTTTCCTGCAGACCGGCTGCATAAGCCACACAGTGTGGAGGACAGACATGGAGGCTCCTGGCACCGTGTCACCAGTAAGCCACCACATAATAGCTTTACATGTTATTTCTACAGTCTGGGGGGGCTACTAATGTCACATCTTATATATGAGGTAATATATGGCGGTACTATAATACTGACCTATAGTACTCCATGTGGCACCTCAGAGACTCTGTGCCCTTATGTCATATCCTCCCAGACACATTTTATATATGAGGTAATATATGGTTGCACTATAATACTGACCTATAGTACTCCATGTGCCTCCTCACAGACTCTGTGCCCTTATGTCATATCCTCCCAGTCACATCTTATATATGAGGTAATATATGGCGATACTATAATACTGACCTATAGTACTCCATGTGCCACCTCAGAGACTCTGCCCTTATGTCATATCCTCCCAGTCACATCTTATATATGAGGTAATATGTGGCGGTACTATAATACCGACCTATTGTACCACCCCATTTACACTGACAGATGATCGGTCAAACTTTAGTTCTGTAACAGTTTTGGGCGATCATCTTTGTAAACTTTATAGTAGCTAATTAGCAACTATACAGCTATGCAGGCGCAGCGGGTCACCGCCGCTATCTCTCACCAAACACTACAGCTGTTTTGCATAAGAAAACAGTTGTATTCTTCTCCGTCTTGACTGCCAGTTTCCCCACTGTGAATTCTTCTTATATATGAGGTAATATATGGCGGTACTATAATACTGACCTATAGTACTCCATGTACCTCCTCACAGACTCGATGCCCTTATGTCATATCTTCCAGTCACATCTTATATATGAGGTAATATATGGTGGTACTATAATATTACTCCATATGCCACCTCACAGACTCTGTGCAGTTATGCTATATCTTCCTAGTCACATCTTATTTATGAGGTAATATATGGCGGTACTATAATAGTACTCCATATGCCATCTCACAGACCCTGTGCACTTAGGGCATATCCTCCCAGTCACATCTTATATATGAGGTAGCATATGGCGGTACTATAATACTGACCTATAGTACTCCATGTGCCATCTCACAGACGCTGTGCCTTTTTGTCATATCCTCCCAGTCACATCTTATATATGAGGTACTATAATACTGGCCTTTAGTACTCCATGTGCCTCCTCACAGACTCTGTGCCCTTATGTCATATCCTCCCAGTCACATCTTATATATGAGGTAATATATGGCGGTACTATAATACTGACCTATAGTACTCCATGTACCTCCTCACACACTCTATGCCCTTATGTCGTATCCTCCCAGTAACATCTTATTTATGAGGTAATATATGGCGGTAGTACTCTATGTGCCTCCTCACACACTCTGTACCCTTACATATATGGTAGTACTATAATACTGACCTGTAGTACTCCATGTGCCTCCTCACACACTCTGTACCCTTAAATATATGGTGGTACTATAATACTGACCTTTAGTACTCAATGTGCCTCCTCACAGGCTCTGTGCCCTTATGTCATATCCTCCCAGTCACATCTTATTTATGAGGTAATATATGGTGGTACTATAATACTGACCTATAGTACTCAATGTGCCTCCTCACACACTCTATGTTGTATCCTCCCAGTCACATCTTATTTATGAGGTAATATATGGCGGTACTATAATACTGACCTGTAGTACTCAATGTGCCTCCTCACACACTCTGTACCCTTACATATATGGTGGTACTATAATACTGACCTGTAGTACTCAATGTGCCTCCTCACAGACTCTGTGCACTTATGTCAGGAAGCCCTGATGAATTTATACAGAAGGCCATATAATGGCTCTGTAAATCTGCAAGTCGTAGACTTCAATATGGAAGAGGAATTGCCGTGCTCCGTCAAATGCTATATGGGGTGCAGTCACACGTGGCCGAAATGGTGCAGATTTTCCGCTACCAATAGGTCGCACTTGGATGAGCATATTTTTAATCTGGATTCGGTCCCTCTTTTGTGGAGATCTATGAATTTATTTATATAACCATATTTTTTACAGTCGTGTATTAAAACCGCAGCATGCATTACTTTTGTCCGTTTTTGGTGAAAATAAACCCATTACAGTCTATGAAAGTGATAAAAACGTGGCTACATTGTTACTCTTGTCATCAGATACAGATGAAGTACCGATGCATTGTCATCTATAACATGTCCATATTAGGGTGCCTACCCACTTGCGTTGCCCATTTTCGCGTGTGAAAAACGCGGCTTTTTTTTCGCGTTTTCCGCTGCGTTTTTTGCAGCCCTCCATTGACAATCATGGGTGCCTTAAGAGAAAAATAAGGAGACATATGCAACTGACAGTTCCTATGTGAAAAAACCCCACAAAACGGAAAAAAAACCCAGATGGACAAGAACACATTCTATACTAATTGCTCTTGAGAAAAAACGCAAAACATCACAGGAAAAAAAATCGCAAGTGGGTAGGCACCCTAACACATCCATTTTTACGGACATGTTACAATACGCTCGTGTGAAAATATCTTTAGGCTAGCTAAACACGGGTGAACGGGATATGGGGCCGAGAAACTCAGCCCAATATCGCACTCGCCAGCGTTCGCTTTCACGATGATGTTTTATGGCGAAAACAGCTCCCATCACTTCAGTCAAGTAGCGATCCTCCGGCACTCACATCCTCACATCGCATCGCAGTCGTGAGCACATCTCACGCTGTACGGTGTGTTTTACTGTCCGATTAAAAACAATGGGCGATGCGTCCGAGGAACGCGATAAGATAGGACATGCAGACATTTTTTTCCCACAACGCACAAATCTCGTATGAGTTTCTCAGCTGCGTGAAACCGGCCGTAGAGCACTTTTTAGACGAGTGCATTTCAGCTACATATTTGGTCCGTGTTTTGGGGACCGTGAACCTGAGCGGATATAAATCTATATATGCATTCACATGGCCATTTTTTAAAGCTGTTTTTTGAAAACGCAGCATGACCTATTTTTCTATGAGAACCTATCTTTTCTATTGGGAAAATTGGATCAGTAGTTAACCATGGAGAAAATATATATATATATATATATATATATATATATATATATATATATATATATATAGGCAAATACTGATAACATGCAGTTGTAATTTCACCCAGAACATGTCAATAATACAAATCCGTATTACAGACGTGTTTCCTTACACTCATCTGAAACCGGCCTTTATAGGACTTTCCCATGACTTACAATTGCTTCACAATTGTGCTCAGCCATTTGCAGTCAGCCTAAGCCTAATTTCACACAGGCGAGTGCGATATTGGGCTGTAGAACATTTAACCGTGGCGGAGGATCGCGGAGTGTTTCACATTGCTTTCAATGGGTAAACCTCACATCGCACTCGCGTGCACCTCGCACGCCATGCTATGTTCTGCCGGCCCTATTGAAAACAATGGGTGATGCGAAGCCAGGGAATGCCCAAAGATAGGACATTTTTTCCCGTGCCACGATGCAGATATAAATCTCTCATGTGTACGAGCCCAAAAGAATGGGCTTCATATTCGTGCAAGTTTTGTCCGTCTCGCACTGCACAGTTTTCTTGACCATGTGAAGGCGGCCTGAGGACGGCGTCATACAAGTAGCATTTTTGCGGAATGAACTATTCTCTTTTTGCGCGTGCAGTGGCGTATTTTACTGTACTTGTCCACAATGCAAGGGCATGTGCAAAAAATATGCTGCGATTGAAATGACTAATTAGCCTAATGAGTTCCAGATGTGTTATTTTTCCTGCGCAGTTACAGTTTCACACACCTCCTAGTGTATTTTGACTTTTGCTGCACAAATGCGCAGGGGAATCGAGCACGCTGTGGTTTTTTTGCGACCAAAATGCGCAAGAAAAATTTGTGCAAATATTAGACCCGTGCGATGCCGGCCTTACATTCGGATTTGCCATTTGCTAATTTGAAGGGCTGAAATACAAAGTATGTAAAATGTGCCGTACCGCTCAGTTCCCGTTGTGCATCTTTCATGCAGTGTGTGGATATTTCTCGAAAACTCAATTTTAATACGCTGCAGATTTTTTGCACACACATGTTTGCATGTAACGTGTACGCCACATGTCAATATACTCCAAGGCCGGTTTCAAAAGATAGACCATAGGCAAGTTATTTTATCACCAAAATTTGTACAGCGTCAAAAGCTAGGTCTTCTCCTATCTTTTGACGGCAAAACGCTGGAGGCTCCATAGACTCCTATGAGAGTGTATGCAACCCGGTCGAAAAAGGGAAGGGAGTTTAACCTGTCAAAGTGCCATGATTGTCATCGTTTTTTGGGCGGCATTCTTTCATTCACATATTGATGTGTTTTGACTTCTGGGCTCAGGGTGTTAAAAAATGACAGGAAATGCTGCAATGTGTAGAACTACCCACATCAAACTATTGTCCTGCAGATGCCCTGGTTTTAATTGGTAGCTGCATGAAACAGAGTTAATCCCTGTGGCCTTACTAGTTAATTAGTAAGAATCTGACTGCTGGGATCCCCCCGATCCTGAGAATGGGCATCCTGAAGGTCCCCACATAAATGGAGCAGCGGTTGAGCATGCGTAAGGGGGGGGGGGGGGGGGGGTCCCGACACCCCTTATATTTTTGTTTTATTCTTAAGTTTACAGATCTTACAGGTTACTATATCTTTAAATATAGAGGATGTGCAGCAACGCTAAGGGCAGAGACTTAAGGCCAGGAGAGAGCAACACGCTGAGAGGGAAGACGCTTCTGATAGAACACTGTGGTGAAGCACCACTCCAAATTGCTAGGACTCCATTTGGGACTTTGGACCTAACCCTCCTCAGGAGAGCGTTGCTTGCAGTGACTTACAACGTGAGTACAAGATACAATTACCTTCTTGCTGTGGGGTAGAACGCTGCTAGTGATTCCACACATCCTCGCCCACAAAACACTGACCACAGTTTCAATGAGCACGAGGACTTTGTTTATTTGCAAGTTTCACTATTAAACTTTTTCTTGAGTGCAAACACTGTGGATCTCCAATATGTGGCGCGACCAATAACAACACCACTGTATGTCCCCCATATGTGGTGGGAAATGTGAATCATACTTACGCTCCACCCTATCGACCACCGCTGGGCAACCCGGGTGCTCTCCTGCCCTCATGAGCCCATCTGCCATGGGTTCCTGGTCCCACCTGCCCACTCAGTCGAATCCTGCCTCAGTCCTGCAGGCTGCCAATCCATTTACTATGGATCCATAATATGAATGTTTTTTAATACGCTTGTCTGAAACAAGCCTTAGGGTGGTTTCACACAGTTTTTCGAACCAAAACCAGACGTTGGCCACTAACATCGCTGTGAAGCCCTGAACTCACATTGAGATCAAGGGGGTTGTGGTGCAAGTCACAGGTTGCCACAACTACGGGTTCCAAATTGCAAAAATTCACATTAGTCACTCAGGGTTTTACCGCTGTGTAGCTGGGGGTGAGACGAGCTATCGCATCATATGGCAGTGATACGGTACTGCTCATGGCAGTGTATCTCACACACGCTATCATGCTCAGTCTTCCTGGTTTCTTTTTTTGTAATGTAGTTGTGTAGGGGCAATGTTGATTAGGCTCCTATGGAGAACAATGGGCTCTCTTGCATGTAATATGAGGCAAAATAGAACATGCTGTCTTCTTTTTTGTGCTGGCGTATTATGTAATTCATACACGCAAATGTGAGCGAAACAGCGTAAGGCTATGTATTTAGTTGCCTTCGAATTACTGCGTATCACACATGAGTACATTGCACACGTAATATGGTATGAGCCCAGCCTCAAACTGCTTGGCAGCTAATATCAGTAAATATTGGTAAATATTGAATTTGGTCTTTAAAAAGGGGCGAGGCATAAAGATGGGTGATGATATGGTGCATGAGTTCCCCAAATGCCTCATTTTTATGAAGTTCTTGGTCTAGTTACCACTCGCACTTTGGGGGCAGTAATTGTCACTCATGTTTTAACTAGACAAAAAGAGGCATAAAGAACCTATGATGCTCGTAGTTTTAATGAATTCAGACCAGTAGTCAAACCAGGATTTATGGCTGCCATGCGGTCACAAAAATGCGTTTGTATTAGACTCTTCTGAAAGTGTCCTTAAGGGCAACAGTACATTAAAGTCCCCCCCCCCCCCTTCCTTATGCAGCTGTGATAAACACGGCCGCATAACGGAATAATACGAAATCTCTAATTTTAACGGATTTCAGTGGTTTCGTTTTCACTAGCTCTTTTCTCAGCCATTAATACTATGGCCGATAAAAGATAGGACCTGCGCTATCTTTCCCGCTTGTAGTGAATACTACGTGCGAGAAAGTTCAGTTAGGCCCAGTTTGCCTGCATATTTTTTCAAACTCCTGGCCTCTGGTGCGGGGTTTGAACGCCCTGCAAAGGGGAAGAAATTTCCCTTGTTCAGCCGCAACTATGCTCTGTAGCGGTGAGCATAGCTGTACCTACGGTCGCCTGTTTTCGCCTTTGAGAGGAGACATGTAGTGAAAACCTTATACTTACTCTTTGTGCATCCATTCTTAGTGTTTGCAAAAAATAAGAGAGTTTGAACTAGATCCTAGAGACTTAATTTTGTCTTAGGGCTTATTTAGACGAACGTATATCGGTCGTGTTTTCACGCCTGACCGATATACGCTGCCCCTCTCTGCAAGGGGAGGACGGAACGGGAACTAGTGCATTGAGCTCCCTCCGCCTCTACGCCCATCGCCACTGTTTGCAATGGAAGGTCGGGATGGTGGCGGAGCTAAGTTCCCATTGCTAGCTGTTGAAAAAGAAATCGTCCTCTTTCAACAGCTAGCAAATAAACGATGTAGGGAGGTGCGTGCTTCAGCAACTTCGAACATGAACAACAATCGTTCTGTACGTGTTTGTACGCCAAAAAACTCGCTGTAGCGACTATTTCCTGCGACTGTTCTAATGTTGGTTGTCCCATATAGAATCACCATCAGGGAAGGTTCAGGGAATGTTCACACATGGCAACATTTTTTCTTGGAAAAATCTATTCCATATGAATGGGGTTGCTTCTGCGGTATATACATGGATTTCCATTCAGATGGATGGGAAATTGTAGAGATTTCTGCAACAAATTTGCTGCATGTGAACATGCCTTTAAAATGAAGTGTGTGCCAGGTCAGACCTATCCGAACTTTTGTAGTATTAGAGCCATTTCAATGAATAAGTGACTTAGATTTACTCTTATACAGTGTAGCGTCAACCCAGACCCAATGATAACTCTGCTTCATATCTCCCACATTATATATGGCTCTGCAGTCAGACTATAAAGTTAGCAGGCATGTTTGGAAGATGCATGTTTAATCTAAAGGCTCTTATAAAGAAAGCAAAATCACACTATATTCCCCTTTGTCTTGGAATCAGTATGTTGAAACTAACAAAGAAAGTAACACTTACCTCTGCAATGGTTTCCCAGCAAGCACACAGTGCCTCCAACTCCAGGAACAATGTGTCGGGTCCGAGCGCTTCCCACAGTAAGAAAACTTACACTTTCCTAGAAACAATCCATTGTACCCCCCTCAGAATGGCTTTGTGCGTACTCCAAGACCACATGTAAAAAGAAACAGCTGTTACAAATAAGGAAAAGATGTGATCCCTCAAGACCTGATGGTAAATCCATTAATATTTGCTGTTCTATACTCTCTCACAGATACAAAATCACAATACAATAAGACACGCTTCTCTCTATGGCATGAACCAAATCTGATGGGCTAATTAACCTACAACAGGAAGGCACTCAGCACAGGAGAACAGGGAAAGATTCCTTAAGGTAAAATTAGGGTATTCCTTTCTCCGTGGTGCTGGAATCCATTTCTGTTCTTGGTGAATAATGACGGATCTCCCGGATGTCACTGGGGATTCTGCGTTAAATTGAAATCTCATATACAGTACTTCCAGTTAAACCTTCTTTGAGTTGTGGAAATAGTATAATTACATAACGGTATTTTGCTCTATAACTACAAAAAAAAAAAAAAAAAATTTTTGTTGTGTGAGCGGTTGAGCAGAGGGTAAGCGTCAGTGTGTGAGCAGTTGCGTGCGAGCGTCAGTGTGTGAGCAGTTGCGTGTGAGCAGTTGCATGCGAGCTTCAGTGTGTGAGCGGTTGAGTGCGAGCGTCAGTGTGTGAGCGGTTGCGTGCGAGCGTCAGTGTGGGAGCAGTTGTGTGCAGGCGTCAGCGTGTGAGAAGTTGCGCAGAGGGGCCAGCGTGTGAGCGGTTGCGCAGAGGGGGCAGCATGTGAGCGGTTGCATGCGAGTCAGTGTGTGAGCGCTTGCGTGCGAGTCAGTGTGTGAGCGGGTGCGTGCGAGCGTCAGTGTGTGAGCGGGTGCGTACAGGCGTCAGTGTGTGAGTGGGTGCGTACAGGCGTCAGTGTGTGAGTGGGTGCGTACAGGCGTCAGTGTGTGAGCGGTTGCGTGCAGGTGTCAGTGTGTGAGCGGTTGCGCAGAGGGGGCAGCGTGTAAGCGGTTGCGCAGAGGGGGCAGCGTTTGAGCGGTTGCGCACAGGGGGACAGCGTGTGAACGGTTGCGTGCGAGTCAGTGTGTGAGCGGTTGCGCGTAAGCGTCAGTGTGTGAGCGGTTGTGCAGAGGCGGCAGCGAGTGAGCGGGTGCGTACAGGCGTCAGTGTGTGAGCGGTTGCGTGCAGGCGTCAGTGTGTGAGCGGTTGCGCAGAGGGGGCAGCGTGTGAGCAGTTGAGCACAGGGAGACAGCGTGTGAGCGGTTGCGTGCGAGTCAGTGTGTGAGCGGTTGTGCAGAGGCGGCAGCGAGTGAGCGACTGCGTGTGAGGAGTCTTTGCAGGAGGCAGCGGGTGAGTGTCAACGTGTGAGCGGTTGAGCAGAGGCAGCAGCGTGTGAGCGGTTGCGCAGAGGCGGTAGCGTGTGAGCGGAGTGCGAACAAGTCCATATTCACTACTTCGACAAGTAAATTGTAGATCCCCATTAGGATGAGCTCCATGCCTGGCAATGCCATCCAGTGTGCTACCTGTGCAATGTATACGGTCCTTGATCAGCCGATCGAGGGTGCATATTTTTGCGCAAGATGCGTGCACATCGCACATTTAGAAGCCCAAATCCTGGATCTAAATGGGCAACTGGCAACACTGAGAGCCATTGACATCATGGAAAGGAGTTTGGTGCTCACTGAGCAGGCACTCGCTGGGGTAGAGGCGGGGGTGGATGGTAGTACAGAAGAGCAGGGGGAGCAGGCAAGAAGCTGGGTGACAGAAAGCAGGAGGGGAAAAGAGAAGAGAACCGGGGAGGCTAGTCCTGAACTGGCACAACCCAACAAGTTTGCAAAGTTGGCAGATGAGGGGGACGCCATTACAGAGCCCGCACCGCTGCAGCACGACATGCCCTCTGAACGCCAGGAGGATGACTGCTCCAGTGAGAAGGGGACGGGGAGCGTAGGGCAGGCTAGACAGGTCCTAGTGGTGGGGGACTCAATTATTAGGGGGACAGATAGGGCAATCTGCCATAAAGACCAGGATCGTCGAACGGTGTGTTGTCTTCCTGGCGCTCGAGTTCGACACATCGCGGATCCGATTGACAGGTTACTGGGAGGGGCTGGCGAGGATCCAGCGGTCATGGTGCACGTTGGCACCAATGAACAAATTAGAGGTCAATGGAGGGCCCTCAAAAATGATTTCAGGGACCTAGGGTCCAAGCTTAGGGCGAGGACCTCCAGGGTAGTTTTCTCGGAAATACTACCTGCACCTAAAGCCACACTAGAAAGGCAGCACGATCTTAGGGAGGTGAACAAGTGGCTCCGGAGTTGGTGTAAGAAGGAGGGATTTGGGTTCCTGGAGAACTGGGCTGACTTTGCTGTCGGCTACAGGCTCTATCGTAGGGACAGGTTGCATCTTAATGGGGAGGGTGCAGCTGTGCTGGGGGAGAAGATGGCTAGAAGGCTGGAGGAGTGTTTAAACTAGGGACTGGGGGGGGAGGGCAAAATGAGAAATAGTGGGGTAGCCAGTATATCTAGCTACCTGGGTCAAAGAAATAGGAATGGGGGTCGAGCAGAGGGGGGGTTAGTACAGTTAGAAATGTGAGGTCAGCCATTAGCACATATAGCAACAAAACTAATTTAAAAAACAAAAATAACTATATCAATTGTATGACCACGAATGCACGAAGTCTGATCGGTAAAGTGGGTGAGCTTGAAGCAAGAATGACTGATGAGAGTTATGATATAGTTGGAATAACGGAAACATGGATTGATGATAAGTGCGATTGGGCGGTGAATTTACAGGAGTACAATCTCTTCGGAAGAGACCGAAGGAACCAGAAAGGGGAAGGGGTATGTCTGTACGTCAAATCAAACTTAAATCCGAGACTACGGGAGGATGTAAGTGTAGGTGACGAACAGGTGGAATCTCTGTGGGTAGAAATACAGGGAAGAAAATATAACAAAATCCTGATAGGGGTCTTCTATAGACCACCAAAAGTAACAGAAGAAACTGAAAACTTACTATTAAGGCAGATAGAAGAAGTGTCAAACCGCAACGAAGTAATTATAATGGGGGACTTTAATTATCCAGATATAATATGGGAAAATGAGACCTGCAAATCTCACAGGGGTGACAAGTTCTTGAGAGTAATTAAAGATAATTATCTGAACCAACTGGTGCAGGAACCAACAAGAGGGAGGGCCATTCTGGACCTAGTACTAACTAACAAACCGGACCGAATAAAAGGGGTACAGGTTGAGGGGCACTTGGGGAACAGTGACCACAATATAATCAACTTCCAGCTGTCGTTCAATAAGAAACCTTATTAGGGAGAGACAAATAAACTAAACTTTAGTAAAGCAAAATTTGATGAGCCTAGAACTACTATTGGCAACATTAATTGGGTCTCCAAACACACTCAAACGCCCGCAGCACCACAGCAAAACCCTTATTCAAGGGGAGGCTCTCCCTGCACAGCCGCTGTTCAGAAGACGGATCCAAATCTTCCACTTAATTCCCAAAATCCTATCCAGAGACGGCAGCAGAAACATTCAGGTGCGATAAAACAGGTTTTTTCTTTCTTTATTCCATCCTTAGTAAGCACGCAACGTTTCGGCCGTTACAAACAGCCTTGACAGGATTTGCAGGGAGAGCACTGGCCCTTTAACAAATAATGCAGGGGAAATCATTGAAGATGATGGAGGGAAGGCAAATCTATTAAATAGTTTCTTTTCAAGCGTATTCACAAACGAAAAGGAAATGCCACACGAGATACAGGGGAATAAAATAAACCCCTCGCAAAATATGTCATACCTAACGCAGGAGGAAGTGCGGAACCGGTTAAAGAAGATTAAAATTGATAAATCGCCAGGCCCAGATGGAATGCACCCAAGGATACTAAGGGAACAAAATGATGAGTTAGCTAGGCCGCTATACCTAATATTTCTAGACACTATCAAGACCGGTGTTGTACCATTGGATTGGCGCATTGCCAACGTGGTTCCAATTAACAAAAAGGGGACCAAAAGTGAGACTGGCAACTGCAGGCCGGTAAGTCTCACTTCAGTAACGGGAAAAATTTTCGAGGGGATTCTGAGAGACGCCATCAATGAGCACCTCAAGGAGAACAAGGGAATAACTCCTCACCAGCATGGATTCATGAAGGGTCGCTCATGTCAGACAAATCTGATCAGTTTCTACGATGAAGTAAGCTCTAAGCTGGACTTGGGAGAATCTATTGATCTCGTATATCTGGACTTCTCTAAAGCCTTTGACACCATGCCACATAATAGGCTAATATACAAAATGAGACAGCTCGGATTGGGTGAAAACGTGTGTAATTGGGTAAAAAAATTGGCTCAATGAAAGAAAGCAGAGGGTGGTAATAAATGGCTCATACTCCGATTGGGCCACAGTCACTAGTGGGGTGCCACAGGGTTCAGTATTGGGCCCCATTCTGTTCAATATATTTATCAACGAACTGATAGAGGGGCTGCACAGCAAAATATCAATATTTGCAGATGACACAAAATTATACAATATAATTAATGCAACGGAGGACAATGTACGGCTACAAACTGACCTAGATAAGCTGGGGGCTTGGGCAGAAAAATGGCAAATGAAGTTCAATGTTGATAAATGTAAAGTTATGCACATGGGCAGCAAAAATGGATGTTACCAATATTCACTTAATGGGGCACTGCTAGGGAAAAGTGACATGGAAAAAGACCTGGGGGTACTAGTAGATTGTAGACTAAACTGGAGTAACCAATGCCAATCAGCTGCTGCAAAGGCAAATAAAGTCTTGGGGTGCATTAAAAGAGGTATAGGGGCGAGGGACGAGAACATTATCCTTCCATTATATAAGCACTTGTCAGGCCTCACATGGAATACTGTGTACAGTTCTGGTCACCGGTGCTCAGGAAAGATGTTACAGTACTGGAGGGGGTTCAAAGAAGGGCAACTAAACTAATACATGGAATGACGGGACTGGAATACCCAGAGAGGCTATCCAAATTGGGACTATTTACTCTAGAAAAAAGAAGGTTAAGAGGCGACCAAATAACCATGTATAAGTACATGAGGGGTCAATACAAGGATCTCTCCCCGGATCTGTTTATACCCAGGACTACGACGGTAACAAGAGGGCATCCGCTACGTTTAGAGGAAAGCAGGTTTCATCACCAACATAGAAAGGGATTCTTTACTGTTAGAGCAGTTAGACTGAAACTCTCTGCCTGAGGAAGTGGTGATGGCAAAATCCTTAGAGGAGTTTAAAAGGGGACTTGATGTCTTTCTGGAGAGGAAGGATATTATAGGCTATAAATCTAAGGTTATTTGTTAATCCGGGTATACAGGCAGGTAGGAACTATTAGGGGTTGATCCAGGGAACAGTCTGATTGCCATTAGGGAGTCGGGAAGGAATTTTTTCCCCAAAAGGGAAATGCCGATCCCATTGAAAGCAATAGAATAGAATGCCTCGGACTTCTGCCACAGCTGTGACAGCTGTGGCAGAGGATTCCTTCATCCCCGCGGTCCCCACTAATGGCAGCCGCTAATGCATGTGTAATGGCACCCTTTACTAATACTTAACTTATCTAATCCTGGATCTCATTCGGGTTAGTTATTTGTTTATTTCATCTCTAGGCTGAATATGAAATAATCATTTTTTAACACTGCAAATAGCACAGCATGATAGTTCTTTGGGCCCAAATTTCAAATGCAAATGACCAAGCTAGTCTTATACCACGTGTCATCTGCTTTAATTCATCTTTTTCTTCCTTATAGCTTTTGATTGTCATGATCTGATCATTTCTGGTGGGAATATTGAGGTTAAATTAGAATACTACGCTTGTGGAGGTACTGTGGTCTACACCTGATTGGCAGGTATGTTGGTATAGGGCAATGAGAGGAAATCCCTGTGTAAGGAAGAAGTGGGGTTTACTATGTGAAGAATACAGAAGTTAGGTGATAAATATAAAACAAAACAAGTTATGGTGCTATTCCGGGGGTGACGAAGAGCCGGCGGATGTGATTATTAGACTCACTCACTCCCCAGTTCCAGTATTGACCTTCCGCAAAGTCTGCGCATAGTCTGACAGCTTGACTCTTTTCAGACCGCTGTGTTTGCACTCTTCCATAGACTTCTATAGGACTTTACGGGAGGACAGCATGGGAACTGGGGAGCAGGTGAGTATGCCCCGCGCTCCCTGTCACCACCTGGAACAGCACCATAACTTAGTTTATAGTGTTCTTCTGTAGTAACAGTGTCCCTATAAATACACCCTATCACCAACTATTAGTCTATAGGCTGAAAGTAGGTGACCTGTGGAATTTGGGGATATACGTTTCATACTTATCACCCCTATTGTGCCCCCCAGTGTCATCGCTGGAAGTCGCTTCTCAATGTGATGAGCTGCGCTGCTAAATCATCCTATTATAGAATTAGAACAGGTGGATTACTCACACCGGAAGAACGACAGGAAAGGTAAGTATGAAAATTAACATCCCAGGACTCCACAGGTTACCTACATTCAGCTTAGTTTATAGGGTTAAAGTAGGTGATAGATTCCATTTAAAAGCATAGGATGACCAACAGCAAAGTTTACACATAACGAGAATACAAAACACATGTTTTAATAAATACAAAACTTTTGTTTATAATAAAATAAGTCTATTAATAAATATACAATAGAACATTTATTTAATTAAGGCCAGAAGGTATTTTTGTATTTAAACGCAAAATCCAGAAAGCTTCCTAAAGTAGGTGTTACCAGTCCTTGCCGCTTGTTGGACACTTAACCCTTTCTATCCCATGGAACTTGAAGCCGTGTATTTTGATGAAGTGCCGTGCTGCCCCAGAAAGAGAGAGCTTCTTGGAAATATAAACAAGGTGTTCATGAATGCAAGTTTTTAACTTTCTAATAGTACAACTAACATACAATACATTTTTAATATCACAATAAATTATATACATCTGACATGGTCAGACTCACAGTTAAAAAAAAAATAATCCTAATCTTAAAAGGGACCTGACCTATCTAAATTTAGAAAATATAATGTTTTATTTAAAGTAAAAGCACAAAAAAGAAGGTACAAGATATTAGCCAGGGTAATACAGCATCATCTTTATTCTAAAATTCTAGAATGTTTTTCATCCTGATGCAACACGGGTAAGTATTAAGAAAAATAGTTCTAACTTCATAGAAATTACGGATGTAAACTGTAGAAAGTACTACACCCTGTGAAGAAATTCCAGTTTATGTGTCCAGAACAGCTGACAACAAAGACTTCTGCGATCTCCTACCAACCAGGTTATCTACGTGTTTAATCATCAATAGTTTGCATTGTCTTTTCAGGAGTCTAGAATTACAATCAGAACAACAGGCTCTCTTTACTTTCAGATATCCACCTACTAGAATAGAGCTAATCATATGCGTTAGATGGCATGATGTAGCATGAAAAATGCTATTACCTGCAATTAATTTTCTGTAGAGAGATGACAGGACACATGCCTCAGACACATTTGACAATCGTGGTCAAAACGAGGAAAATCACTTAATTGGCATATGTCATACCTACGAATTTCAAATTAAAGGATTCAGATACTGTATAAATGAGGGTATGGGCATCACATCCTCATTCCAAATGATGAAGAGAGCGCCCATAACACACAATGTCTGCAGAACTGATTAGAATAGGAAAATATATACAATTCTTTAAACAGTGCCATCACTAGATTTACTAACGCTGGTGAAAGTTTTGCGCCCATTGGCACTCCTATCTGCAAATAATAAAACCAAACATTAAAAAAGTTAGACATAACTAAACAAGCGCTATGGAATAAGTTGGCGCTATACAAATACAAGAATATTATTATTATTATTATTATTATTATTATTATATGGCTTCAATTCAGTAGAGTTGGTGGCATACTTGCCCATAAAATGTTCCACAGCTCTAATCCCAATTTCACTTAAGGAACCTACTGCACTTAGATATGATGGGCAAAAGTGGTGGGAACCTGTTCTTGTGGAACAGGGACAGCTTGTTCATCCAAAAGATAACCCTGATTTTAGCTGAAATAGCCCCCCAAACTACTCCACTCTCCAAAAGAGAGATTGGCTCCCTGTATGCGGCCGCCCGGGAACAGTAGCCGCAGACGAATCTCCGCTGATAGATAGGCTGACCACAAAGAATCGGGGCAATTCGCAGCATGCTGTGAATTGCCGGCCGCGAGCGGAGAATCGCAATGGTTCTCCGCTCGTGGACAGGGGGTTTACCGCTGGCGAAATTACTGCCGTGTACAGGGGGCCTTAGTATTACAGAAATCCTTTGAAGGGCTACCATCCAGTTTCCTATACATCGACATGCACAAGACCAGGGAGTAATACAGATCTCTATCCCAAGTGACAATAGTGCCACCCTTGTCAGCATCCTGAATTATCCTTTAACCCCTTAACGACCGAGCCATAGTCTTTTTACGTCCTCCCGAAGTGGGCTTTATTCTCTGAGGACGTAAAAACATGTGTCCTGCAGAGAATAAAGCCCCGTGGGCTATGGACGTGACAGCTCCATGCTGTCGGTGCCCGCAGGTAGCCGACAGCATGGAGCTGTCATCCCGGGCTGCAGGGACCCCCCACCCAGCAATGCGATCGGCGCTATCCAATTGATAGCGCCGATCGCATAAAAGTTAAAAAAAGTTTTTAAAAGGTTAAAGTTTCAGCTGCCATGATGCCCATCAGGGCAGCTGAAATTACTCACCCAGGTCCGCCGCACTGCTCCCTGCTCTCCTGGTCCTCCGGGCCCCGAAGCCGGCCTTCTGCGCATGCGCGCCAGCGGCATTACGTCAGCCGCATGTGCAGAAGGCCGGCGGCCCGGGAAATTTAAAATCTCCTGGCTCCCGGCTCCTGTAGGTAACCGGGAGGCAGGAGATGTCATGGATAACGGCGATTGCGGAAAAGTGAAGCAACTTGTAAAAAAAAAAGAGAAGTTTCACCTCCCCTCATGGATCTGATCCATGAGGGAAGGTACAAAATACTCACCCCGCTTCCGCATGTGCAGAAGGCCCTGCGGCCCGGGAAATTTAAAATCTCCTGGCTCCCGGATCCTGTAGGTAACCGGGAGGCAGGAGATGTCATGGATAACGGCGATTGCGGAAAAGTGAAGCAACTTGTAAAAAAAAAAGAGAGGTTTCACCTCCCCTCATGGATCTGATCCATGGGGGAAGGTACAAAATACTCACCCCGCTTCCTCCATGTCCTCTGGTCGGTTTTGGGACCTTCCGCTGGCTTCTGCGCATGCGCTGATGTGGCGCTCATGCGCAGAAGGCCGGCGAGCCCGGCAAATTCAAAATCTCCCTGCACCCGGCTGTCACAGATAGCCGAGTGCAAGGAGATATGACTTGGGACCGCTGTATGCAGTTTCTAGTCATATGATCACCGTTATCCATCGGATAACGGTGATCATATAATATTAAAAGTTAAAAAAAAATAAAAAGTTAAAAGTTAAAAAAAGTTTATAAAGGTAAAGTTTCATCTCCCCTTACGGATCATATCCGTAAGGGGGGATGAAATTACGTACCCAAGGTCCCCGGATTTGTTCCCTGGTGGGATGTTGATCCGCGGACCTTACCCCAGCTTCTGCGCATGCACCCGTCAGCATGATGGCAGACGCATGCGCAAAAGAAAAAGATTGCTCAAGAAATTTAAAATCTCCCTGCTCCTGGCTACCAAAGGAAGCCAAGAGCCTGGAGATGTCACAGGGAGCCACGGTATGCGGTTACTGATCACGTGATCGCCGTTATCCAATGCATAATGGCGATCACGTAAATGTTATTAAAAAAGTGGAAGTTTCATCTCCCCTCACCGATGCAATCGGTGAGAGGAGATAAAACATCTTCTCGGAGGCTTCCGCATTTGAATCCAGATGCGATTATCCTCCATGGATTCTGCCGGCTAGTGGGTATGCGCCCGCCGGCAAAACAACGGACACCTTCGCAGGAGGCGGGGAGCCCAGGAAATTTAAAATCTCCTTGCTCCCAGCGACCAACGGTCGCTGGGTGCTTGGAGCAGTGACCGGAGGCCTCGTTGAGCGGTCCCCGGTCACGTGATAAAGTAGCGATATAACATTAGGCCGGTCACACATGACCGGAGAGGAATTACGGGTTCTGCATACGCTTGATCCGTGGTAATCCACGGATCAATCACATGCATTGGATTACACAATTCCCCCAATTAGCGGATCGGAATTACGTAATCCACTCGCAGAAACAGAACACGGCATGAAGCCCCGGGAATGCTCACCTTCATGCAGTTCCAGGAGCAGCTTGTTGCGCGCCTTCTCTGTGAGACCGCTGCACCGCAGCAAGATTACAAAGCCTCACAGAGCGCCACTTTTTACACCCCATACCTGCCACTGAGGTCAAGAAATACCCCCCAAAAAGCATGAGAGGAGGAGGGATACCCGGTTTTCTTGCCCCATGTGCCCATCCCAACCAGCCTCCGTAATTACCCCTGTCCTCGGACATAAAACGCAGTTTATATTTTTAACTTTATCTAATATTTAGGGAATGCCAAAAAATGGGGATTGCGGGGGGGGGGGGGGGATTATTTTTAGGAAGTCAATTTTTTTTCCGTATAAGTGGGCAATGGGGCCTTGAACTTATTCAGTTGTACCCTGAAATCCAGCGGGCATTCCCTCCATTATGGGCCCAGCCATGAGTCCTGTAAGTAGATTAGGGCCACAATGGGTATGTTTCTGAACACGGGACAAATGGGGGGTATCCATTTTGAGGTGAACGTCTTCATTCCTATGTACACTCTACAAAAAAAACAGTTTTTAATTTGACAAAATTGACAAAAAAATGAAAATCATAATTTTTTCCTTCTGCTTTGCTTAGATTCATTCAAATACTGTGGGGTCAAAATACGCAGTACACCCCTAGATGAATTTGTTAAGGGGTCTAGTTTTCAAAATGGGGTCATTTGTGGGGATTCTCTATCGTTTTGGCCGCTCAATGTCTCTACAAGTGGGCAATGGGGCCTGGAATTTATTCAGTTGTACCCTGAAATCCAACGGGTGCTCCTTCCATTATAGGCCTAGCCATGTTTCCTTTAAGTAGATTAGGGCCACAATGGGTATATTTATAAACACGGGACAAACGGGGGTACCCATTTTGGGGTGAATGTCTTCATTCCTATGTACACTGTAAAAAAAAAATTGTTTTTAAATTGACACAATTGCCAAAAAAATTAAAATCATAATTTTTTCCTTCTGCTTGGCTTAGATTCATTCAAAAACTGTGAAGTCAAAAAAGTCATCGTACCCCTAGATAAATTCGTTAAGGGGATTCTTTTCAAAATGGGGTCACTTGTTGGGGTTCTCCATCGTTTTGGTCACTCAAGGGCTCTACAATTGGGCAATGGGGACTAAATCTCCTTCAAGCAAAATTTCTGTTCCGAAAGCCACCGGTTGCTCCTTTCATTTTGGGCCCCATTGTGCATACAGACGTAATACTAGGGCCACAATGGGTATGTTTCTGAACACAGGACAAACAGGAGTATCCATTTTGGGGTGAACGTCTTCATTCATATATGTGCTGTACAAAAAAAACTGCTTTTAAAATAACAGAATTACCAAAAAAATGAAAATCGTAATATTTTTCCTTCTGCTTGGCTTAGATTCATTCAAAAACTGTGAAGTCAATCGTACCCCTAGATAAATTCGCTAAGGGGTCTACCTTTCAAAATGGGGTCATTTGTGGGGGTTCTCCATCGTTTTGGTCACTCAATGGCTCTACAAGTGTGCAATAGGGCCTAAATCTCCTTCAAGCAAAATTTCTGTTCCGAAAGCCACCAGTTGCTCCTTTCATTTTGGGCCCCATTGTGCATACAGACGTAAGATTAGGGCCACAATGGGTATGTTTCTGAGCACAGGACAAACAGGGGTATCCATTTTGGGGTGCAAGTCTTCATTCATATATGTGCTGTACAAAAAAAATGCTTTTAAAATGACAGAATTACCAAAAAAATGAAAATCGTAATTTTTTTCCTTCTGCTTGGCTTAGATTCATTCATAAACTGTGAAGTCAAAAAAGTCAGCGTACCCCTAGATAAATTCGTTAAGGGGTATACTTTTCAAAATGGGGTCACTTGTGGGGGTTCTCCATCGTTTTGGTCACTCAATGGCTCTACAAGTGTGCAATAGGGCCTAAATCTCCTTCAAGCAAAATTTCTGTTCCAAAAGCCACCGGTTGCTCCTTTCATTTTGGGCCCCATTGTGCATACAGACGTAATACTAGGGCCACAATGGGTATGTTTCTGAGCACGGGACAAACAGGGGTATCCATTCTGGGGTGCAAATCCTCATTTTCATGTTTACTATAGAAAAAAGTCCTGTCTTTAAAATGACATATTTGCAAAAATATGAAATTTTAGTTTTTCTCTTCTAAATTGCATTGACTCCTGAAAAAAAACTGTGGGGTTAAAATACTCATGACACCCCTCAGTGAATATGTTAAGGGGTGTAGTTTTTAAAATGGGGTCACTTGTGGGGGTATCCATCATTTTGACTCCTATGAGCCTTTCCAATCCTGGCTTGGTGTAGGAAAACAAAGTGTTCCTCAAAATGCTAAAAAGTAATGTTAAATTTGTACGTCTCCTAAATGGTTAAAAAAAAAACTAAAGTTTTTCCAATGTGCGCCCAAAATAAAGCAAACGGATGGAAATATATATCTTAGCAAAAATTTCTATATTATGTTTGCACATATTTGAGATATTGCAGTTGGGAATGTGAAAAAATGACAATTTTTTCAAAATTTTCCCAATTTTGGCGCTTTTAATAAATAAACACAAATTCTATCGGTCTTTTTTTTCCGCCTAAATGAAGTACAACATGTGGCGAAAAAACAATGTCAGTATCGCTTGGATATGCAAAACCTTTCTGGTGTTTTGCCATGTTAAAGGGACACATGTCAGATTCGCAAAATTTGGCCTGGTCATTAAGGCGCAAACAGGCTTGGTCACTAAGGGGTTAACATACGAATGGCCTGAAATTGTTGTCTGGACAATTTATTTCCATCACTCACCTGTGTCATCTGTACACGTTCATTTAGTGCAACAATGTTGCATTCTACCAAACTTTGAATCGGATTAATAGCTGTAGTTCAAGAAGTGACTCTATAGAAATTACCATAGGATTAGAGCTTTGAAAATTAGGAATTGTCATAAAAACAGGATCTAGTGCACCATTTTCTTTCTGTAAATCTTGCAACCGGAGCTTGTAAATTAATCCTTTCCAATCCACTGTCTGACGTCTGAAGACATTCTGATTGAAGGCTGTACAGCTTCGATGTCGAAGACGTCCGGCAGGGTATTCTTACTGTAGGTTACTGGCTGCTCTGTTGTCGGGGGGCCTCTCCAGCATGTCCCATACCGCAGTACTGGCTCTAGCTAGCAGATGGCGCCATTGTATAATGGCAGAAAAAGAGAGCCCCCTAGGAATCCCTGAATCCAAAATTGGATTGCAAAGGGTTTAGAGACGTGAACGGATTACACACTGGAACAGCACACAAATCAGAAGAATCTGTAACATTATCCATATCCAAAAAAATGTTTTTTCATAGTGATGTCTGGCAAATATATTAAAATCCCCCAAAATGTGAAACAAGGTAATAGGAGAGGTGGAGACAAAGCCTAAACCTCTTGTAGTTGTTCATAAATTAATACAGACAGACAAAGAACAATGACACTTTGTAATAGATTGTCTATTTGTGACTCCTTGCAATGATTTGGATATATGTGAGATCTTATGCCTCCATTCTTTCCTTGTTTTTGGTTACTATTTTTGGCAATTGTTGTATAATATTAATATCACATGCATTTGAACAAGTCAGTCTGACATGCGATAAGCTTGGCCAGTCATTATCTGATAAATCTGGCTGAGAATCTGTTGTCTCAACATCCAATAAGGTAAAACTCACATGTAAATCTGAATTTACTGTCAGCTGTTCCAGACATGTAAACTGGAATCTCATTGAGGGTCTAGTATCTTCTACAGCTTATAGCCTTTATTTGAACGAACTTAGATCTATATTTTTTTTAAATACTTAACTGAATTGTATCAGGATGAAAAACTGTCTTGAATTTTGGAGCAAAAATGTTGTTGTATAGCTAAGGGGGTGTTACCCTGGGTAATATCTTGTCACCTTCTGTTTTCTCACTTCAGAGTCCCCTTAATAAGTAGTTAGCTCATGTGGACTTTTTAAAATGTGCCAGTAACTGGAGTAGCATTTGCACTTTTGCTTTAAATAAAACCTTATTTTTTTCAAACTTAGATAGGTTAGTTCCCTTTATATCAGGAGTTTTCTGAACTGTGATTCTGGCTATGTCAGATATATAATTTTTTGTGATATTTATAACTTACGGTATGTTAGTTGTACTTCTAGAAAGTAAAAAACGTATATTCATTTATACCTTTCTTAGATTTCCAAGAAGCTTCCTGAACACTCGTATAAATGATCTAGATGAGGGAATTGAGGAAAAACTGCAAAACTGACCAAATTTGCAGACAACACAAAGCTAAGATTGATAGCTAACACAGGAGATGAGAGAGAGAGAGGATTCTAAAAAACAAGTTTGAACAGTGGGCAGCAGATAACAGAATGGTATCTAACAGGAAGAAATGCAAAGTCCTACATCTGGGCAAGAAAATTTAAAAAAGCACATACAGAATGAGAAGATTGAGCTAAGCAGCAGCAGACTTTTGTCTACTAATAGGTAAAAGACTGAACATGAGTCAACAGTGTGATGCAGCAGCAAAAAGGCAAACACAATTCTGGGATGTATTAGAAGAAGTATAGAGTCTAGATCACATGAGGGAATTATCCCCCTCTACTCTTCCTTAGTCAGACCTCATCTGGAATACTGTGTCCAGTTCTGGACACCCCAATTTTAAAAAGACCGACAAACTGTAGCAAGTTCAGAGAAGAGCAACCAGGATTGTGGGCGGTCTGCAAACCATGTCCTATGAGGAACGTTTATAGGATCTGGGAATATTTAGCTTGCGAAAAAGAAGGCTGAGAGGAGTCTTAACAGTTGTCTACAAATATCTGAAGGGCTGTCACAGTGCAGAGGGATCAGCCCTATTCTCATTTACACAAGGAAAGACTAGAAGCAATGGGATGAAACTGAGGAGGTGGAGACCCAAATTAGATATTAGAAAAAACTTTCTGGCAGTGAGGATTATCAATGAGTGGAACAGGTTACCACGGGAGGTGGTGAGTTCTCCTTCAATGGAAGTCTTCAAACAGAGGCTGGACAAATATCTGTCTGGGATGATTTAGTGATCCTGCATTGAGCAGGGAGTTGGACCCGATGACCCTGGAGGTCCCTTCCAACTGTACATTCTATGATTCTACTATTCTGGAGCAGCACAGTACTACATTGAAATGCATGAGTTCAAGTTCTATCAGATAGAATGGGTTAAGTTTCCAATAAAAAACACTGACTGACAACAACTACTTTACAAAATAGAAGCTTTCTGCATTCTGCGTTTAAATACAAAAGGTCCTTCTGGTCTTAATTTAAAGAATGATTTATTGTATTAATAAACGACTATTTATTGTTTTATTATAAACAAGACTTTTGAATTTCTACAAAAATATGTTTTGTGTAAGCTTTGCTGTTGGTCTTCTATGGCTTTACATTTTTTCCCATTGCTATTTTGTTTCTATGCTATGAGTAAGAACCAGCAGGTTCGAAATGCCTACGTGGGATTGACTGGGTGTCTTTTTCAATGTTTGCCTATCTTTTTATGGATTAAAATAAAGTTTTCATTTTTATGGCATGTACAGATTTCTTTAATTTTTTACAGAAGTGAGGTGGGTTTAGAGTACGTCACAGCGAGCACAAAACAAGGACACTTCTGTGCAGAAGAAAAAGTGTGTGAGGTTAAGAGCAGGTGGAGAGTAATAAAAGATCTCTCTTAAGGCCCATTTACATGGAGCGATGATCGCTCAAATGACAGTTTGAGTGACAACTTTGAGCGATCATTTTGTGTAAACTATTAAGTGGCTACTCAGCTACTTAATAGCAATTTAGTGTGCAAATGAAGCCTTTGGCTGAAAGCAGTTAATAGTTGGAGGGCTCTTATCTGCTTTCAGTTCCTTTGTTCTCCGAAGAGAAACAATGCTATCAGCACTATTCATGGAAAACTGCTGATAAGCCTAAACAATGAGTTATAGTTTGGCCTGAATTTAATGATCAGCTAACAGTACATGAAAAGTGCACTTTGGCCGTGCGTTTAGACGCAACAATGATCGCTAAAACGATTGTTTTTTTTAGCGTGTTCTTTTTTTTTAAGCAATCATCGCTCCATGTAAATGGCCCTTTATTGAGAGATACTCTCTGGGATTAGCGTATGCAAATTGATGAATACTCTGGGACAAGAGGGTTACTACATCAGATGGGTTGTGTCTGTATGCTAATTTAGACACCTGGGAAAGACTACATAAAGTCCGTCACAGCTAGTAAAGAGTGTGGATTGGTAAGTGGGGAGACTTAAGGCCCATTTACACGGAGCGATGATCACTCAATCGCTAAAAAGCGATTGTTTGAGCGATCATCGTACTGTCTAAGTGCTTGGCTATGGTGCACTTTTCGTGCACTGCTAGCTGATCGTTAAATTCAGGCCAACCTAAAAATCATCGTTCAGCCTTATCACCAGTTTTCCATTGGGAGTGCTGATAGCATTGTTTCCCGTCGGAGAACAAAGGAACTAAAGGTATTAGTGTATCTTGACGCCACCAGGAAGTCCTGGTGGAGTCAAGCTTGACAGGGGCTGACGGCCCTCTGTACCTCATGGGCTGCAGACAATGGTCCCCTGCAGGTCCTGGCTGCCCACTATTCTTGAGCTGTTGCTGCTGGCAGTGCAGATGGAAGTGTCCCCGGAGGTGCTATAATTATGCTCGGCCCTTCCCCGATGCTGTTCCCGGTGTGCGTTGCTGGCAGGGCACTGTATGTCGCCAGCATGGCCTCCTTTCTGTCCCGGCTCTCAAGCAAGCTCGGCCTCACGGCTCATGTCCCTGTGCATGGCCACCTAGCGGCCACGGTGTCCTCCTGCATTCAGCTCTTTGGGCAGCCATGTGCCGCTGAGGATTCCATGCTTCTGTCGGTGGTGAGCATTGAAGGGGGGGGGGGGTTGTCCGGCGGCAGGGAAGGCGCTTCACGCGGCTGTCTTCTCCCTTGTGCTGAGACCCCTCTGCGGTGAAATACAGCGCGGGGGGGGGGGGGGGGGGATGAGCTCTTCTGGGATGGCTGCAGGGAAGCCGCTTTCAGCTGACGCCTGGCTGGAAGGGCGGGGTAGTGGGAAACTCATGGCATCGGGGGATTCAAGGCTTCAGGGCACATAAAGTAACGTGGCTGCCAAACTAGCTCCTAGCAGCGTCCATTGCCTGCATACAGGCTGCTAGCACCTTCCATACTAGAGCAAATCGGTAGCTAGGGGCGTTCCTCCTGTCAAACCTCTAGCTACTCGTGGCGTAAAGATACACTAATATCGGAACTGAAAGCAGATAAGAGCCCTCGGGCTATTAACACCTTTCAGCTAAAGGCTTTATTTGCACACTTAATTGCTATTAAGTAGCTGAGTAGCTACTTAATAATTTATGCAAAATGATCGCTCAAAGCTCCGTGTAAACGGGCCTTTAGATTAAAAGAGAGCCAGCAGGATGAAATCAGTACCCAGTTTCAATGGTGAAGGGCCTATCTAAATCATGTCTTGCTGCCACTAAAAGGGGAAATTGACAATATTGCAAGTACAAGTAAGAGACTGTTCTATAAGATGTGCAGAGACGGTACTATTATTTCTGAACAAAGTTTGATAAAGAGTAAAGTTCATTTCACGGGGGAAAATGTGGTATCAACGTCAATGTGTCCAGACTGGTCCCAAAACAACCCTGTGATTGAAAAGGTACAAGATGTTTTATGTGAACACTTATCTTTGGTGAGCTCAGACTTGTCATAAAGATGTTTAAAATGGCCACCGACGACCCCCGAGCACTTCTAAACTTGGCGATCCATGATGTTAAAAGTGCATTGACTGCAGCCACTTAACATCAGCAATGGTACAGGGTTTATTGGTGACTACTGTACCCTTTTTAATAGCTCCACAATAAAGTCTGCCTGTGTAAGGTCTGGTGTTAACACTATTATTTTTTAGATGTAATTTAATTACTAAAAGTCCCACAAGGGGATAAAGGAATTAAATCAATCTTAAAAGTTTATGTTTCAAACATTATTGCTGGAAGTGTCTTACTTGGAAGGCTGATGAAAGCACAGTGGGGACATTGATGACATTTTGTTGATGGTTTCAGCTCTTCTTATCTACCTCTCTTATTTGTACAGAATACTACATTTATTTTTGGAGACATCAGGCCTAATTATGAACCAGTCTAAGTCCACAGCTTTATATACGACTTTTTGTTCCCATAATTAAACTATACTCGTCGACCCGGAAATTGCAACACCAAGAAGGAAAAGTCATGGAATTATAGTAATCACAGGACTGATACACACGTTAATGATATTCATCAGATGATAAAACGGAAAAAGATATTTTTAAAAAATCTCGCTTTATTCAGGTTCGAGTTTGAGCGCCATGAGCAAAAACACAAGCCTCTAAATACCCAGACATGCTATCAATGAGATTATCAATGGCTGTCTGAGGAATATTCTGTCACACTGAATGCACTTGGGCATGCAAATCATCAAGATGCACTACTGGCAGCTTCCTTTGCAATTGCCAACCAATGAATCAATCACTGTGTTAACATTAAAATTAATAGACTATATGTTAAAATGAAGCACACCATTGTTTTTCTGGTGGAATTCTCTGCCAGTTTGATATATTAAGCCCTATTTACACAGGACAAGTGTCCGGCAAACGATGCCCGACACTCATACCGGTGTCTCTGCTCTCCCGTGCTTCTGCATGGGAGCTAGCAGACTAGGCTGGTTCACAGAGCGGCCAGCAGGGGGGCGGGGCAGTGCAGGAGATTTCTCTCCTCTGGCTCCCCCACCCCATCCATTGAAATACACAGCAGCTGTTTGCTACTGAATGGCCGCTGTTCAAACTGAGCGATGAGCTTCATCGCTCATCTCTTATGCTGCAGGAAAGATCAGCAATGAAGCTCATCACTGATCGTGCAGTTTAAACAGCCGCCATCCAGTAGTGAACGGCAGCAGTGTTATGTGAATGGAGGGGGGTGGGAGAGCGAGAGGAGAGAAATCTCCTGCACTGCCCAGCCCCCCTGTTGGCCGCTCCGTGAACCAGCCTGATCTGCTAGCTCCCATGCAGAAACACGGGAGCGTGGAGACAGAGGGACGAGTGTCGTGCATCGTTTGTTGGACACTTGTCCTGTGTAAATGGGGCTTTTCACATCTACCTTCCCATTGGAATCCAAGATGGTGGCAATCAAAATGGTCATCATATTGGTCAAATGGCCTAACAGTTTTCTCCCTTTCCCTGCAGCTCGCATGCAATTTAGATCACAGTCTGCCAAACTGTTTTAATTCTTTATGAGTGTATTCACATTTTTGATACACCTTGTATATTACAACAATAAGAAATAAATCAGTACATTTTGTAAATTACTTTCTACTATACAAAAAGATACTTTTGACATTTCAATTTTTCTTGGAAGGGTCCCCTAAATATATGATTGTAGGCTGTCCCATTCCTGGAGTGTCCAGTAAGCATATTAGCCCTTTACTCCCCACGTCTACACGAGCCAACCTAAACAACCAATCACCGTGAATCAGCCAAACCAAATAACCAATCACCGTGAATCAGGCAAACCAAATAACCAATCAGGTTGCGAATGGTGTAGAAGTGGGGAGTAAAAGGCTAATATGCATCCAGTAATCAATTGTAGTCTGTAGTGGATTATGAAAACAACTATTTAATTGCCCTGCAGGGCCACTACAGGGATGCAGCATTTCATGGTGCACATTGTATGAAGTGCTCTGTTGATGTAATTCCCAAATTCACCAATGTACCAAATTGGAGAGCGAGAGAGAGTTAATCATAGCTAAAATGAGAAGATCTGTATATATGCTACGGTCAGACGTGGGCAGGATTACAGAAACATCCAAACTAGCTGTTTTACATGGATTCCATAACTCCAATAGAAATTAGTGGAAGTAGAGAAACAGTGTAGCAAAGGGAGCTACACGATACTAACACTCTGTAACCTCTGGTTTCTGTATGCTAAGCTCCCACCTTCCTCACATAGGTCGGACAGCTACTAATCTGCAAGTTATCCCCTCTACTGTGGATAGGGATAACATGCAATCACCTATTCCTGGCCCCTCCATAAATGTCATACATGTAATGTCTTTTGTGTAGATGCACTGTCTAGTCTCTTCTGTGTATTACACAGCTGCAGCAGATGAAGGGTTACTGTCTGCATGAGACTGGGAGTTCAGTACGTCATCTTCTGTGTTCCTGAGTGCCAGCCACATGGGGTACATTTAACCCTGATGTGATGAAGAGGATGGAAGAAGAAAGGTTTCCTGAGGACCTCAATGCCAGGAGCCAATGGAGAGTAAGGAGAAAAAGAGAGTGAGTGAGAGCATGAGGAGTAAAAAAGGCCAAGACCACCGTGCAGAGGTACTTTTATAAGTGAGTGTCTGTGGAGAGTCTGCTCTTCCCCTTCCGGGAGTGGCAGCATACAGATAACGAGGACTGTAGGACCAGCATCATCCTTAGTATACTCTTTGAGCAAATTCCCCTTCCAGTAGCAGTACCATACAGATAACGAGTACTGTAGGAGCGGCATCACCCCGAGTTCCTCCCTGACCTCCTTTCTTCTGTCTTACCTGCAGCAGTGTGTTCTGGAATTGTAAAGTGTTGAAGTTTTACAGTAAAGTTTTGCCAGGCCCTCACTAATCTCAGGAACTGAGGTGCTTAAGGACAAAAACGTGTGTGAATACTCTTTATTATTGGGTCATTCCGGTGAGTAAAGGAACGGTGGCATCACGTGACAACCTAAAGTTCTTCAGCATGTACGAGGCCATACCTCTCCTAGGGCTGTCTGGAAGAGGCCCAGCGATGCTCTGGCTGAGGGTGTGTGTGTCCCTCTGGGGAAGAGTCTGGTAAGTGCCACCGTGACAGCTTTACCCTCCTAGCTCCCCAGCGTATGCCCCGTGTCCTGAGTTACCCTACGGGATGCTGCAATAGTACAATCCTGTTAATTTATGAGTAACTATCCCAGTATAGGGAGTGTACCCACTGTTTATCAGTAACAGCGGGAACAAGTAGGGTGCAGAATTGTATGACATGACCCAACATGGCATATATTGAGGCCATAGGCCGCTCACACATGAACGTGGCAAAGAGCTGCAATTTCAAACACAGCGCTTTGTCTCGACTTTATTTTCACTTTCCGATGCAGCTCCCTGCGACCGACAGCGTGTTTTCGCGCACCCCATCATTGTGATAGGTGATGAGGTGTGCTAAACAGACAAATACAGAATAGATAGCTCTCGAAAATCACTGAAAAGTGCCATCCAGCGCCGAGATCAAACGCATGTCTGCAAGGCCCCATTGATTTTAAAGGGTTATACCACGATTAACGCAGCGTAAAAAGCGCCTGTGGGAGAGAGGCCTTACTTAAATTCCTGTCCTTCCAGGCACCATTTTATTGCTTTAAAATAGTACAGTAGCTGCGTAATGCTATGCAATTAAGTCTCACTTTATGTAGTGACATTTTGTCCCTTCGCAGCTTATTATGTAAAGGGTTAAATGTCCCCATAACGGTCCCAGTGCCAATTATCTATAAAAGGTGAACTAAAAGCATGTGATTACAGCACCAGGCAGATAGGACCTCTCGCTCAGAACATTTTGAACAAATTCTAATTGATTTCCAGGGGATCTATGTGTGGGAGTGAGGTCATGGTAAATTTAATACAGGTCTGGCAGCAAGTAACCTGCACTGACTTTACTACAAATCAGCTGCACTTAAAATGCCACTAAATTATCTGTGTGTGAATAATTCTTTAGAAATGTTACTAAGCATACTAGGTAAGGGCTCTGCATTAATACGGCTATGTTTAAAACAACTGTACCCATACCTAAACCGTGCTGCATACAACTGCAAAATGAGTTTACATACATGATCTAGCTTCTTGGCATAAGCTTTCCAAACATGGCTCATTTCCTGGCCTACATGAAGATTTTGTTTGTGGCCCCTTAGGCTACGTTCATGTTTTTTGTTACATTTTTGAACCACAATTGAAAAAGACATTAAAAAAAGCTGCATGCGGTATTCAAAAACTACATGTGTTTTTAAGAAAATGCATATACTATTTAAAACCCACATGTGGATTTAAACAATACATGCGGTCTTTTTAAAACATATATACAAACCTCCTATATATAGTGATATGGAGCATGCGGGTATAACCTGGGTATCATCTGTATATAATTACATATGTACAACTGGTACAAGTTAACCCCTTAGTGACCAACCCATAGTGTTTTTACATCCTCGCTAAGTGGACTTTAATCCCTGAGGATGTAAAAACATGCATCCTCTAGGGGTTAAAAGGACGTGGGCTATGAACATGACAGCTCCCTGCTGCCCCCCCCCCCCCCCCCATCCCACCCCGGTAACGCAATGCATTAAAGTAAATAGAAATATGAAAAAATTAGAGTTTCAGCTCCCCTCACAGATCGCATTCACCCCCGTCCTCCGCAATGTCCTGAGTTGATCTGGTCCGGAAGGGACCCTCCACTGTCTTCTGCAAATGCACGACAAAGGGAAAATGGCGACGCATGTGCAGAAGACCAGATCAGCGCAGGACATTTAAAATCTCCTGTTTCCCATTTACTGAAGGTAGCCAGGAGACAGGAGATGTCCCCGGGCCCATGATCGCCGGTAAAGTAAAAAAAAAAGTAAAAAAATAAAAAGTTTCATGTCCTCTCATGGATCGGATCCTTGAGGGGAGATGAAAATACTCACCTAAAGTCCCCCGAAGCCCCTCAAAAGTTCCGGGCATCACAGTTGTTCTGCGCATGCACCGACAAAATGGTACATCGTCAAATGATGATTTGCTAGTTTGTCATTGACCGCATCCATTATGATAAAAAAAATCATCACTTGTCAGCAGCACATCAAACTGTTATCTGCATTTCCTTTGTAATCGAAAGTGCATGAAAAAAGAGGCAAATGAACTCTTGAAGGAAACATTGTAGATCTGGAAAAAACACTCAAAATTATTGAAATATAGAAATGCAAGTAAATGAGTGCCAAATGGCAAATTATCTCCCCATGTAAAAGGACCCTTAGTAAGAAGAAGCCTGAAGAGTCACTTTAACTATTTATTTTCTAATATTAATTGTCTAATCTGAGTATACTTCATTTGCAATATTGGATTTATACAATGCATTTGGAAAGTCTTCAGACCCTTTCATATTTTGTCATGTTTTTCCCCATCATTTTGTACTCAATACTCCATAATGACAAAGTGAAAACAGAATGCTGTGGTCACAACACGATTATTCAATGCTAAGTGCAAAAGTACTGGAACCCTGTGTAATGTACCTAATCTAATTCTCTAACTTCCCAGTATCGTACAAACAAAAAATTTAGCACAACCATTCTTTAGGTCCTACATGTGAAAAGTAAAGGAGTCACAACTTGATTATTCAATGCTAATTGCAAAAGTAAGTGCACCCCTATGTAATGTAACTTCCCGATATTCTACAAGCGTGAAATTTGACGCGAGCATTCTTTAGGTCCTAAATGAGGAGAGAGAGAAGGGTGGCACATTCTGCAGAGGGACATCGGTATATGCAGCCTGAGGAGAATGTAACTCTCCCCTATATGTAAACATATTTTATTCCTCAGTTAACCTAAAGTAATCTTGACTTCATAAAACCTTCCGTGAAAACAACATGTAAACATCTGTATCAAATTTACTTGAGCGAAGCCGGGTATATCAACTAGTGATTACATACAGCACATACCTCTTAACACTGCATGGTCACAGCTCCCCTCCTGTGCTATAAGACACCACCAACCGGACCAATCAAACGTCCGGCAGTGCACTGATAGACTGTGAAAAATCACAACTGCAGTCTCTTGTGGAAGGGAGGACCACGCGCCGGGAAGTCTGCTGCATGGGATTGGTTGCCAGCTGCCCGTTCCTAAGCATCACCTGGAGCCAGCCCGTGGAGGTTAGACAACATATGGCAGGGGCCCCTTGGGTTCCCCTAGCCAAGGGGCAGAGTCACAATTGCGACCCGTAGCGTTAAGGTGGTGCATCTGGCTATATATGCACTCCTAGGGGAACGCATCTATTAAAGGGAAAAGTTGTGTAAATTCTGTGTAAATGCTCACAGTGCGAAGGAGCCACCAGGGAGGAGTTGGGGGAAAGCTGCAGAGTGCAGCAGTTTTTGCAAGAAGTGCAATGCAATATTCTGCATCATTCTGTCAGTGCAGACAAATATTTAAAATACAAAAAATGTGTGACCTGATTGATGGGTAGAGTGTACAGCTTTCTGATGTACAATGCATTCAGAAAGTCTCCAACTTTTTCACATTTTGCCATGTTGTGGCCTTGTGCAAGCTTTTAAAATTGCAAGTTTTCACCATCATTCTGCACTTAATACTACATAACGATGGGAAAACAGAAGGTTAGAAATCTTTGTAATTTTTTAAAATGAAAAACTAACATTTTGCAATGACATAAGTATTTAGACACTTTGGTATGATACTTGAAATTTAGCTCTGGACACCTTTCATTCCTCTTAATTTTTAAAATGTCTTTAAACCTTGATTACGGTGGGGATGTTTTTCAGTGGCTGGGACAAGGAGACGGGTCAGGGTTAATGGAAAGCTGAATGGAGCAAAGTACAGAGATATTCTTAATGAAGACGTGATCCAGAGCACAAGGGACCTCAGACTGGGCAGAAGGTTCACCTTCCAACAAGACAATGACTCTAGGCAGAGAGCCAAGGCAACACAAGAGCAGCTTAGGGACAACTCTGTGAATGTCATTGAGTGGCTGAGTCGGACCCCCGAATTGAACCCAATTGAACATCTCAGGAGAGACCTCAAAATGTCTGTGCACAGATGGCCCCCATCCAACCTGACAGAGCTGATGAGGATCTGCAGATAATGGCAGAAAATCCCCAAGTCCAGGTGTGTAAACCTTGCGGCATCATACCCAAGAAGATTTGAGGCTGTAATAGCTGCCAAAGGAGCTTCAACTAAGTATTGAGTGCAGGGTGTGTATACTTATGTCAATGCAAAATGTTAATTTACTTTAAAAAAAAAAATTACAAAGACTTCCAGCAATTTATTTTCATTTTGTCATTATGGGGTATTGAGTACAAAACGATGGGGAAATTTGATTTTTTTTTATTATTATTTGCACAAGGCCACAACATGACAAGATATAAAAGAGTGAAAGGGTCTGAAGACTTTCCAAATGCATTGTATAAATCCAATACTGCAAATGAAGCATACTCAGATTAGACAATTAATATTGGAAAAGAAATAGTTAAAGTGACCCTTCAGGCTTCTTCTTATTAAGGGCCCTTTTACATGGGGAGATAATTTGCCATTTGGCACTCATTTACTTGCATTTCTACATTTCAATAATTTTAAGTGTTTTTTTTCCAGAACTACAATGGTTCCTTCAAGAGTTTTTTGCCTCCTTTCTCATACACTTTCCATTACAAAGGAAAGGCAGATGCCAGGTTGATGTGCTACTGACAAACGATGACTTTTATATCATAATGGATGTGGTCAATGACAAACGAGCAAATTATCATTTGATCATTGCACACATTTAGACTAGGCAATGATTGTTAATCGTAGAAGTGATCGGCTGAACTTAAAGTGGTTCTTCGGGACTATTGAATTCAATTGCAACTGTGCCTAAACTACCAAACCAAGCCATTGCAATACAAACCGTGTCCTGTCTCCTTCCTGAGTTGTCTGCACTAACAGCACTGCTGAAAATCCAGTGATCGGCGGAGATCCTGAATGGCAGACCCCGGATATCATCTATTGATGACGTATCCCACGGTCATCAAAAAAAAAAATCTTCCAAGTCCCAGAAAACCCCTTTTAATGCTTATTTTCTTCAGTATATTTTTGGCAATTACCTGATAATTATCTTTTTCTTACTGGTATTTTAGTACTCTGTCCTTGCTGTAATACGATAAGCTCTCCATTCACTGACTTCCTGGTAATCCTGTTATAAACTTATAATTATATATACTGCCAGAGGAGGCAGAACTGAAGGGAAAGGGAGAGAGCAGCAACCTCAACCAATTGAGAAACAGGAGGTGTGTCATAGACTCCTGCATGCACTGTAAAACTGTAGTCACAGATCACAGTTCTGCTCTACTAGAGCTGAGCTTAAAAGTGTAAAAGGAGAAAGAAAACAGCAGGAAATCATCTGATATAGGTAGTGACCTGCATATTGTTCGGTATTCTTGTATCTTGTCACCATAGTAAGTGTGGGTGGTGACATAGTACAGGAATTTGACAGCCGGCCGCGCTCTCCTCTCAGGTCCTGGAACTCAGTACACAGTTGCAGCGGTGTAACTGGCCCTCCAGCGCCTCCTTCTCTGTCAGCGGCGTCGGGCGACCTTCCTGCACTGGGCAGCAGTGACCTCCCTGCACTTGGCTGCGACGCAGGACAATAAGGTATCAACGGCAGAGAGCCTTCCCTGGGGGCCTCCCTGCTGTGGGTAGTGGCAGCACACCGCTTCCATTTCACTGAGTGAGGGAGGGGGATGGGGAGGTTGCAGGGGAATGGGGACACAAGTATCTCTCTCCGGGGACAGCGCTAGGGAGGGAGGGGGAAGGAGGCTGCAGGGGAGCGAAGACACAAGTATCTAATTCCAGCCACAGCGCTGGGGAGGGAGGGGGACAGAGGCTGCAGGGGAGCAGGAACATAAGTATCTAACTGCGGTCACAGCGGTGGGGAGGGAGGGGGACGCAGGGGAGCAGAGACACAGCTAAATTACTGCGGTGACAGGGCTGGGGAGGGAGGAGGACGTAGGATGCAGGGGAGCTGTGAAACAGCAATTTAACTTTAGGGACAGGAAGGCTGCAGGGGAACGTGCACGTTGCTAGGACCTTCAATGCTTGACCCAATCCGGAGCTAGGGGTGTGACAGATGCATTCCTCCTGTCAAACCTCTAGCTTCCGGTGGCGTCAAGATACAAGAATACCCTGTTGTTCTTGGGCAATTGCTTTAAGACACCCTTTCAGAGGAAATCATTTCTGGCCATATTTCTGTGTGAATTATAGGTTTACGCTTCCTCCCTGGCTCTTGTTTTTCAGTACTGAGAGATGATATCTGGAATTCAGCAAAAAAAAAAAAAAGAATGTGTTCTCTACATGATTCGTCACAGAATTCAATGGGATCAGCATAACAAGTTCCTCAGGCAGCACTGCGACTTTTCTTTAGAAGTCCCTGAAGCAATTGTTGAAAGCAGGTGAGGCTGTAAAACCCGAAATATCATAAGAATGAAAACAAGATCACCCACCAAAAAAGCCCACTAAAGACAGGTTTTGGTGTCCAACGCAAAGTCTGTGTACTCCATTACATAGTAATGACTTCGGTGTGAAATAATCCAATTTTTAAGCAAAGGTTTGGTACACAAAATTTCAGAAACTTCTGAGACAATGGAGAGGCATCAATAGCATAACCTACACCGCTTGACTGTCTCTTGATGGATAAGATTGACGTCCGTGATTGGATCAATACCACCCTCCGCAAGTATCTCAGCGGGAAGCACCAGCCTAGGGGACGACCTCCACGCAATCATTGGACCTAGAGAGGTTTCTCCTCTAACCTCCAGACTAACTAGTCTTCCTAGCTGAGAGTTACGGCAAGGATACTTTTGCAGGAACTGTCCTGTCTGATTGCAGGGGAAACACCACCTTTTGCTTTGACCCCTCTCCCACCTACGGGCATTGCCAACCAATGAACCCAGTTGCATGGGTTAATCCTATCCGCTATCCCACAATAAAACCGACTCTGCAATGCAGGGTTAGTCTAATTAGTCTCAGTAGACCAGCGGCGAAATCCAGCGCCGAACTCCTCAAAAGGAAAATCCCCCTGACGTAAGCTTCTGAGTCTCCCCTCTGCCAGTGAGACCCTATCGGGATCATCATAAATTAATCCTAAGGCCTCAAAGAACCAAGCCACCGAGCGCAAAGCTTCAGAAGCGGGGAGCAAGGAAAATGCCCAGGCCTGATGGGCACCCTGCATCCTAGACATAATGATTCTCACACTCTGGAGCTCGTCATCTGAGGACAGGGGCCATAGGCTGAAATAAAGTTTGCAGGACTCTTTGAAACAAAAATTTTTTAACCTATCTCCAGAAAAATGATCTGGAAGATCGATCTTAGGCTTCTTAATACAAGCCATCAAGACAGGTTGCTGCTGTTTAATCTCAGCAACCTCCAATGCCAGCGCCTTCAGCTGACTAGATAACACCTCAATGGGATTCATCTTAACAAAAGGTAAACAATATCCCACCAAGTATGGCTGTAAATTCGAGCAGCACCTTAGCTTCCTATCCATCCCAGCTAAATATCCAGCTAATTACCCACAGATGTGAGCACACTGCATCACACCCACTAAGCTAGATGGTGCAGAACCATGTTTAAAAGCTGCACTGGACTCCGTCAACCCGGCAGCAATCCCAGCATTGCTGCAACACCGGCCTTAAACTGAGATTTGTTATGCACAGTAAATTTCCATTCAGTTTGTTCTATTTTTGTCTCCTTGTGTTGTCTGTGATCTGTATCTTACGTGTTTTCGTAATAAATTCTTTGGCTGTTGGAGTAGCCTTAGATTGTTTATTACTATTATGGGGGGCGTTGAGTTATAGTGCTGAATATGCCTGGACCCTTTACTAACAAATCCTGCATGTGTTTGTGTTCGCTCGTATTTCCCAAAATATTGGCACAAAATAAAAGACTACTACAAATATTTGAAAAAAGACACTGGACTAAACATCAATCTATTTATACACAGTGCTTGCTTGTCAGCTGATTTCTATTGAAATTATAATTTGACCTTTAATTCCTCTATATTTATTACATATATGAATATAAATATCCTTTTCATAACCAAACTACATTTAAAAGATAACCGTAATAAAAAAAGGGGAAAAAACCCTAAGGCTTTGTGCACACAGGGCAGATTCGCTGTGGAAATTTTGTGCAGAATTTCGATGTAGCAAGTCTGCCTGTGGCCATTAATCCTGGGATTAGCCAGCCACGTGGACGAGATTTGTCAAAAATCTCAACACTAATCCTTCGCAGCAAAGCCGGCGCTGCGGCGCGGATTCCCCGGCCACAGCAGGTCTTTTTTTTTTTCTTTTGCGGCCTCGCTCCATTCTATAGGAGCGCCGGCCACAACGTAAAAAGTATGCAGCCAAGCCACTCCAAAACCCATGGCTAAGTGCCACGGGTTTTGAAGCTGTGCTTTTTTTCCCGACGGAAATCTCAAGTTTTTTCACTGTGACCCCAGCCTCAAAAACGAGAAACTAGTTTTCCTCCACCTTCTCACCTCTCCCCCTCACTTCCTCTAAATGCCACCAAGAATTCTTTACTAACCCAATGCAACCAACATTCATCATTGACTACTGCAAGATACACTATTTTGATTGTCTCCAATACTCCATTCCAAAGTTTACATAATTTCACACAATCCCAAAGCATGTGCACCAAATATGCACCATCCATACTACACCTTGGACAGCCTGAGTTTAATTGAATACCCATATTAAAAAGCTTTAATGGTGTATGATAAACTCTATGTACTAGATATAATTGCGATACCTGTTGACCTTCAGATGGAGATATCATTGGTATCCTACACAACAATGTGGCCCATTTATCTTCACTAATTTGACCTGGATCCTTCTTCCATTTTTCTTTTGCCTTTATTGGGAATTGCTGTAAGTAATAAGAAAGCATCTGTCTATATAAATAGGATGTTGCACCCTGCATAGCTCCCGAAGATCCAAGAAAGTATAAAGGGCGTTGGACTGTAAGCACAGACATTGACCAGGCTGGAGCAGCAAACACATACCATAATTGAAGCTAAAAAAAAAAAAAATAGCTATGGGAATCATAAAGCTCTCTAAAATTGGTCAAAACCATGAAAGAAACCCCAGAATATACCTGATCCAAAAACATTACCCCTTTCTTTTGTTTGGAATCAAGTCAAAGGGGGATGTAGGGTATTCCAGAGGGTTGGACCAGATGACCCTAGAGGTCCCTTCCAACTTTACCATTCTATGTTGGACAAAATTGGCAGATGCACCCAAGCTAGATACTTAGAAAGATCCTCATAATCTACAATTAATTTAGAAGCATACAGATCCTTAAAATGAAAAAAGTCTTCAAAATGAAAAAACAAAAAACAGACCGAATCCTAAACACACAACTAATATCCTCAGGGCTCTAATCACCTAGATGTAATGATAATGGGCAAAAAATATATATAATCACATCACTACAAACTAAGGAACCTCCTACTCACCCATGAAATCTCATTTCAAGTGGTTAGTCCACCAACAGAAACGTTACCCATTACTATTACATAAATATTGTTCATGTTCATCAATTCAAGAGACAACATCCATAGAATGATCCTAAAAGGCGGAGGCACTGCTGTCCAGCAGCTGTTTGGGTCTGTGTAGTGGCCACAGTGGTAGAATATCTCCACCCACTGCCATGCAGGCAACAGCCAACATGTTTACCCACAGCAAAATAGGATTGCTCAAGACAGTACCTTCTTAGCTGTTGACCTGCTGATGTATTTCCCAACATATTGGCACATCAAAAAATACTGGAAACATTTTTAAAAGGCCACAGGACTGGACATTAATCTAATTATATACATCTCTCCAACTGTATTTGAAACATTACCTTTCACTTAGATCTTTATAATAGATTATTAGATTCCGTGTGAGATAATGCATAGTCCCTTTCATCCTACACCCACCACTATAGAGATGGCACTGGTCAGATACATGCAAAATAGTCTAAAATCTTTTAATTTCAGGTTCTTGAATTAGTGTGAACATTTGATGAACTAAACACAAGTGGAGAAGAAAATTGTCAACCATTTCAGGGCTCAGACGAGTGGATATAGGCCTCCTGCACACGGGCGGAAATTCCGCCCATGGAAGCTCCCATAGGATTGCGTTAGTGAACACAATCCTAGGCAGACGGCCGCGATTTGTCCGCGCGAAATCTTGTACGGCAAACAAATCGCGACATGCTCTATTTCTGTGCGTGGCTCACAGAGCCCCGCACAGAAATCTCACTCTCTGGCAGCCAGGTTCGGTCTGCGTATGCGCCGGCTGCCGGCACATCAAACAACCATCGCCGTGGAAGCAGGTGAGTATGCACTGGTCCCTGCAGGGGCGCGGGACAGGTCCCGCTGCAAGAATTCTCGCACCCGGATCCAACCTGGCCGTCTGCAGGCGGGCTTACGCGCGTTTTTTTCCACACGGAAAAAAATGCACTGCATGTGTGGGTGAAAATCCGCACTTGCTAAAGATAGAACATATGGGTGGCAATGGACATGGTCATGTGGATTTTTTTCAGCACGGAAAAACCCGCGTATATGCGCTCATCTGACTGAGCCCTCAAAGATATTTTTGAAGGAAGCTGCGAATGAGCTGCTGACAATATAAAGACTGCACATAGGAAGGATTCAGATAGACATTTTTCATTGGACTGGAAATCAAAATCCAGCATTGCTGGAATAAAATTCTATGTACTTACACATCATTGTATGGAATAGGAAATAGTTTACTTCTACAGCACATAATACAGTACTGAAAAAGTTTTAAGCAGGTGCGGAACAAGTGCTGCAGAAAAGACCGTTTTCAAAAATAGAAGTGTTCATTTTTGTCAATTTACAAAATGTGAAGTGAAAGAGTGAAAGAACGAAAGAGAAATCTAAATCAAATCAGTATTTGGTATGACCAATCTTTGCCTTTAGAACAGCATCAATTCTTCTAGGTACACTTGCACACAGTTTTTGAAGGAGAACTAAGCACAGATCTTCTGTGCATGTAGCTTGCTCAGCTCCTTCTGTTTCTTCGTGTTATACCAGAAAGACTGGATGATGTTGAGATCAGGGCTCTGTGGTGCCAAATCATCACTTCCAGGACTCCTTGTTCTTCTTTCCACTGAAGATAGTTCTTAATGACATTGGCTATCTGTTTGGGGTCGTCTTGCTGCAGAAGAAATTTGGAGCCAATCAGACGCCTCCCTGATGATACTGCATGATGGATAAGCATCTGCCTGCATTTCTCAGCACTGCAGACACCATTAATCCTGATCAAATCCCAAACATCATTTGCTGAAATTCAGTCCTAAACTTTCAAGGATCCTCCACCATGCTTCACTGCTGCCTGCAGACACTCATATTGTACCGCTCTCCAGCCCTTCAGTGAAGAAACTACCTTCTAGCTGACCATACATGTGCCTTGAGGCGCTCAAAATTGAATACTGGGGGTTAAACAGCAGGGTACCCCTTGTTCTATGATGTCCCCGTGCTTTAATTGGGCATACGGACAGGGGTTGCAGCAATGTTACAATGGCTTTAAAAGTCTAAATTAGAAGAACAAATTCTAGCGCAATACACTTGCTGCTCCTCTGGAGGCGCTCTGTAGCTGCTACAATTACCCAAGACCTGTGTATTGGTAAATTATATATAGGTATGTGATTATTCATCCAGGCAGTGTATACTACTGTAATTTTAGGATTTTATTGATTCCATAATGGACACAGGGGAGCAGCAGTAATATCCATCAGCCCAACTGATTCTCACTGACAAAATTAACTTCCACAAGAGAAATAGAATACATCATACATTTAAGGCTCTGTGCCAGCTTTAGGAAAGGCACTCGTGATATCGCAGGTTGGGATTCAATTACATCCTTGGCTTTAAATATACAGCGCAAAAACAGGTATAAAAGGCATTTCCAAATCGGTACTATATTGGTAGAGATTTATCAAAAACAAAAGACTAATATGCCTGAATTAAAAGGACTTTCCCACAAGAAGTGGTGTTCATAGTTAAGCCCACAAGTATAAACATTTTTTGCATTTACACATATTTACCTCCAAACAGTTATATTAAAATTTAAAAAAATAAAATAAATAGAGATTTCCGGGTGGGTTCTATGTGTTCTTTTCAATTTGACTCATGTAAAAATATTTGGCGCATAACTCATTTGCCTTAAGGCTAACTTCACATAGGCGAGGGAGATAGCAGCCATGAATCATTGCTCAATATCGCCCTCACCATTCATGTGAGCCCTCCTCCCGAGAATGCAAGTTTTCATATGAAAACAGCCTCAGTGATGCAGGGAAGAACTCGCATCACACTACATGTACTTTGCACATGGTGCGATGCTGCTGCCAGCCCTATTACACGTAATCATCGGTGCGCATGTGAGAGCGCACAAGATAGGATATACCGAGATTTGATTCCCGCATCGCAGTGCCATGCGGGGAAAAAAATAAATCACTCATGTGTATGACCCCCTTCAAAAGAATGGGGTTCATATTTGTGCATCTCACAATACACAAATCTCACCGGCGTGAAGCCGGCCTAAATCAATTTTTTAACTCCCTAACGACCATAGCATTTTTATTTTTCTGTTGATAGAGTTGTATGAGGGCTTCTCTTTTGTAGATAACTTGTTTTTATTGGTATTATTTTGGCCATAGATTCTGTGCCCTAATCCACAGCAATATCCACATTATTCAACATTCTTACGCCATAGTTCACACAGTGTAAGTTTTTTTTTGCATGTAGATTCTGAAATCTGCATGGCGGAACGTGTTACTTCTTGGAACGGAAACAGTGTTGGGCTGCCCCACACGGATTTGCCCCATTTGACAGGTGCTAAATGCACATCAAAATAGAAGGCAGAACTGTGAGGCTGAGCCTTGGAGATCTACCGCGGATTAAACTGTCAGATCCACGTCAGATATGAAGCCTGTGTGAACGAAGCCCAAGGTGGTCACACATGCTCAGTGTGGCTTCTCTCTGCAGTCTAGTAGAGGGATCCCTGGTGTGGTGAGCAATGGCTTCTGAGGTTACGGTATCTTCTCTGATGCCAGAAGAGATGCTGAGCAAGTGGTGATGAGCAGAGAAGCAAGACTGAGCATGTGTGACCACCTTGGAACAATTACGGAGGTGCGCACAGAGTAAGACAGCAAGTGGCACTATTTTAACATTCTTTCTGATATCAGTATACATCTTGGATCTGAGGTGGCCATAGCTGAACCTTGATTGGGACTGGGAAGGAGCCTAGAGGTATTAAATTCATGCTCATCTCCAGTGCAGCTAGAACATTCGTCATTAAAAAGGAAATTCTATAAGCATACATGGTAATCAATCCTAGCTTAAAAGACATCTCAGTTAAAGCTTCAAAGAAACCTCATAATTCTTGAAAAGGAAAATCAATTCTAACTTTCAATAAACAGGAACTTGGCAAATGAATGCCTCAATGAGTCTATAAAATTCCTAACAAGTTGGTAATTTTACCGGAAAAGAAAAAAAAAATCTAAAGAACTTGGTAACAAACACCAAGATGGAACCAGTTGACAAAAGGGTCCATCAGACACCATTGGTGTCTGATGATCCTTAGAAAGCTTGAAATCCATTTTTCAGCTTCTATAATGGAACAGATAAAAGGAATTGCCAATGCAGATGCGTACAGGGTCTTAGATGTAAAAAAAACTAAAAGAAAAAATGATATTTCGGTAAGGCATTGCATTCTTAGTATCATTTTATTAAAAGTGGTTGTACTAGTATCACCAGTTATGCCCTTTCCCCACGGAGACCCTTACCAGTATTAAGAATCGGGGGTCCCATGTCCCACTCTGCGTATCACTGCGGGATGGCTTCACCACCCACAGTGATATAACAGTGATTGGAGCGCTGAACAAGCGAATGTCACTCCATTCATTTCGATAGAGCTGACAGAAATACCTGAATGCTTGATGCATGGCTATCTCCAACAGTCCCATTGAAAGTGAATGGAGTGGCAGCGGGTCTGTGCAACCAGTGCTCCATTCAGTCTCCTCCTCACTGCAGTAAGTCCACAGTGAGGACGAGCAAGGACCCAAGAACCCTGTTCTTGGGATTGGTGGGGGTCTCAGAGGTGAAAGCCCCACCCGTTCAGCAAATTTTCCGATATCCTGTGGATAGGGGATAACTTGTGATCCTAGAACAACCCCAATATGAAATTATAGAACTTTTATTTCATTAAAAAAAAAGCAAAACAAAACAAAAAAGCACCACTTTGCTATGCTTTTAAATACATGACTATATACTTTTTTTTACCAATTAAAACTATATACAGACATTTTTTTCATCTATTTTCTTTACTGTGAACAGCAGTTAAGACGTTTGCTTTATAATAGTCACATGGACACAAACTCACTGACTTAGGAGGTTGTGGGTATGCCCTGTGACCTGTGCAGGGAGCAAGAGGAGGTAAGCCATGTCCATTTCCTACTGAGACTATTGAAAAATGATCTGTACAAACCAGGAAGACCAAGTGGCCAGAATGAAAATTGCATTGTTTTCAATGTATATACATTTTATACATTACACAGTAGCGCGGAGAAGAATACAATTGTATAATATTAGGTTAAATCAGAACTTTATTCCAACAACAGGTGACTTTCTGCAACTTAAATAGAAATAAAGACACCACAGATCTGAGATCTCCTTTCCATGCATTCTTTATTCCAACACAACTGCAGTACTGTCCTCAAGCAACAAGAAACAAATCAGAGCATATTCTGTTAACAAAACAATTTCTTAGACTCACAGTATATTTCAGGTCTACAATCCCTTTAATGCCAAAGATCAAAGAAAAGGGACGTTCACCTGTTTACCCACAGGGATAAAGAACCGAGTCGAGCCTGCATCTCTCCAGCAAGGGGACATATTCAGACCCAAATATGTAGTGTTACACTTCGAGAGTCAAGTTTGTGCCTTTTCCAGTGTCAAAAAAAAGGAAATACATACTACAAACTGAAGTAGAATTTTTGTATTATTACAGATTTTCTCTCAAAAATCCTTATAAAAAATCACTTAATAGAAAAACAAAACAAATCCAGGGATAAAAAGTTAACAAAACCCTTTGAAGCTGTTTAAAAAACGGGCCAGTCATTTGTCAGTGTATAAGGACAAGAAATAAACAGAACGGCAAGACTTCAGTGTCGAAAAAAGGAGCAACGTGACCTGTATGGAATGCATTCATGAATACGGGAACAAAAACGGAAAAATAACCCAAAAAGTTTCAGTTTTCTACTAATAAATGTTCACATTTAAAATTTTTACATCACATTTTTTGCTTATGCGAATGTCCCATGAGCCGCGGTTAAGAATTTGTCAAGAGATTAATAATTAATACTCTATGAACGCTATCCGTTTACTCGTCGTACATGATATTACATGGAAATAATTTATTATGGATAAATATTGAATTATTCAACGTCCTACCGGGAATTACAAATCTGTCAGGAAATGCCCCATCACAATACCACATTATATGATTTACCAAACAAGCAAAACTCCTCTTGATTCAGAATAAAAAAAAAAAAAAGATCATCCATTGAAGTAGAATATACTTATTATCAGCTAAAATTCGGCATAAGATCCAAAAAAAAAGAAAATCCAGCGGCCCCAGAGCTGTTTAGATGGGATTAAATCGGCAGCATAGGGAGGTCCTCTAAAACGGTGTTGTGTAAACATGTTCTATAAACTGTGCTCTAGAAAAATGAGGCTCCAGATCCTTTTTTTGTTTTTTTTTTGTGGATTCCTTTAAAAGGCTGAGATTTTAGTTACAGCAGCTGACAGCACATGAACACGAAAAGTTAAAACAAAAAAAGAAAAGAAAAAGAAAAAAACAAAACAAAAAAAACACGGGTGCCACTGGATGCTTGATCTGCGTAACCCAGCCCCAGTGTGGGCATGTTTGGGCAAATGGTACGATTGCCCAGCACCATAGTGGACACGTCTTTACAGACTGGTCACTTCTGCCGTTCACAGTAACTGAGGTAAGACCGGAGGAAGCTCTCAGGAGTTGGGGAGCTCATGAGATATGAACTGCTTTAGTCTTTCTAGATACTGCGCGTACAGCTCTATGTCATTGTGCCCCGCTCCTTCCACCCAGAGAGGCTCAACAGCTCGTGGGCAGCGCTCATACATTGCCAGGCCGTGGGAGAAATCGATCACTTCATCTTCCGTTCCATGGATTATTAGCACAGGAGATGTCACCTTGGAAATTTTGTCAATGCTGCAAGAAACAAAGCAAGACGATTATTAGTAGAAAACATATACAAATGTTTAAAGGAGGTCTCAACTGGAAGGGATTGTCTCAGGACAGACGACGTTGGTATATTTCTAGCAGGGGTGTGAGCCGCACCAACTGCGGGAATAAAGTGGCAGCAGCTCTTGCCAAGCTATGGCTCGCTTTGTCTCCAGAGACCACATGGCGAGTCACTTGTATAACCAGCCAAACATGAACCCTCTGAAAAAAGGCGAGAGAGCAAACACTGGATGAGACGGCACACCACTCACGTCTGTCTTCTAGATTTTGGAGGATATTAATGACATCACTTATCTGATATCTAGGCTATGGCAATGCATCCTGAGACTATTTGCTCTTTAGGCCGTATTCACACAGCCAAGAGAGGTGCGCCCGAGATTTTCAGGACAAGAACAACTCGCACCGCACCACACAGACACCCATCCATGTGCTGACTGTAGTGCGGGACACCGCACATTACAAGGCTCGCATGAAAATAGGACATGAAGCGTTCAAACTCCGACCATTGGTCCGAGTAAAGAAGTTGCTTATGTGAATACCCCAAATGAATGGGTTAATTTTCCATACAAGTTCTGTCCATCTTGGCGGTGTGAATATGGCCTTATGAGTAAGGTTCAGGTGTGGCTGATGTTCACTGCGGATCCCCACAGCAGAACTGGAGGTGGAAAATCTGCAGTATATTGGGATCACAAGATGCTGGAAAAGTGCTGATTTAAAATCCAAGGAATGCCTATTTATGCTGTGGATCTTCAGGGCAGATTGCATCACTGGAAAAGACAGGGTAAAATTTGCATCGAAATTTTTGCGTGTTGCATGTGTATTTTGATGCACATTTGCACCATAATCCTCAGTGGATTTCCTGTTGCAGAAAATCTGAGTGTGAATGAAGCCCAGTGTCAAATACTTTCTTGGAATTTAGGATGTCTTTATTTACATCCATGGCCTGAAAACCCACAATACCTTAAATTTCACACAGCTAAGGGCTTGTTAGAACAGTAGATTGTCTAAACAAACCCCTGGGAAAAACATGGGCTCAAGGCTGATAGAGAACACTGTCTAGACTAGCGATTCCGAACCAGGGTGCCGTGAAAACCCGCCAGGGGTGCTGCGGCTCCCAGGATGGGAATAACTCAGCCACCATTGAGAATACTCCCCTTCCCCTGCTGTTTTGCTCACCGCCAATGGCAGACCAAGATTGGTGGGAGTTCCATCCATGGCCAATTGAAGAAGGTGGCACCTGCTGCGCTGCAATGACAGCGGAGGCCCTCTGGGGAAGCATGAGGTGGCTACTAGGGATCAATTATCTCTGGTTGTTTGAGGAGAATGGGAGGGGCATAGTGAGGCCGCACATTGTGGTTTGGGGAAGGACAGTGACACCAGACACTCTGTGGGCATCTGAGTTTAGGGCCCTTTAGGGGCATCTAAGGCAGCCAGGCATTATGGTAGCATATATAATTGTCTGTGGCAGGCATTATGGGGCATCAGAGTCCTAGAGGCCATGGTCCTTCAGGGTCATCTGTGACACGCTATTACTACAGTGGTCACTAAGGGGTGCACTATTACTACTGAGACCACTAAGAGCGGCACTATTACTACTGGTGCCACTCAGAGGGCACGGTTACAACTGGGCCCACTGAGAGGGGGCGCCATTACTATAGGGACCACTGTAGTAACGGAGGTTAACTCAAACGTCATGATAAGCTATGCAACCATGTGCCCGTGATCGCCCCTTTTTTGGTACAGGTGCCCTGCGGTAAAAATATTTTCACAGGGGTACCCAAGGCTGGGAAGCACTTGTCTAGACAGTTGTATTCATTGCTCGGCTGTGAGAAGTATTAGTTCTGCACTGCTTTTCAGCCTGTGGAAATAAACAGGAACCTTCAATTCATAGATAGCAAATAACTTGAAAGTGGTGCAGAGCGGAAAATCCCTTTAACTTGATTAAAAAGGCTGAATGCTAAATACTGAGCATTACATAACACAGGATTCACGCTTACCTTTGCACAGCTTACTTCAGTAATGACATTTCTGCCGCTGCTTGTTCATTTGCTCGAGTTAAACAATATTAGCATTTTGCAAAAACTGGAATGGTTCCCTTGGCCAACTACTCTTCCGACCAGAGGGGAAGCCAATATTTAAACAGCACAGTCTGTGGACAGTTCCTCCACAGCTGAAACATTTATCCCCGAAATGTCAGGGTGATCGAATGCTGAAAACAGCTGTAATTTCAGAAAATATAAGTATTACGCTTCTAATGCCAAGATGATCCGACCAATTCAGAGCGCTTGGTATTCTAACACTGAGCAGACCTTGCACAATAAGGGAAGTCTGGCAAGAACACCGCGCAGCATTAATAAGAGGAGGAAGAACTTTATTTTCCATAAGAAGTTTGGGCTCGAAGTCAAAGAGAAACTGGACTTACTGGAGTTTGCTAAACAATAGCTTTGTTATATCAAGAAACCATTCATGTCACCTGCTTACCACTAATACCTAAAGTGGTTTTCTGGAACTAAGATGCTGATCACCTGTATGCAGGATAGGTCATCAATATCAGATCAGTGGTGGTCCACAGAGCAGATATATGGGGTGAGCGCTGCGGCCACTTCATTGCATACCAGGCATAGAGCCTTATGTTTTATAACAGCTGGGCTTGTTTAGAAGCTCAACCCATTCACTTGAATGGACCGAGCTGTTTGCATGGCATGTGACCAATGAAAGTGATGTCACAAGGCAGAGAAGAGGCCGTGGAGCTCACCTGAGCACCTGCTGCCTCTTCAATCAGCGGGGGTCCCAAGTAGTAGATTCCCACTGCTTTGATGTTGATGACTGATCCTGAGGATCTTAGCTATGCTTTTTTAACCACTTTTTTGTGAGTACTTTGTTTTCTTACCTGGGGAAGGCGTCAAAACAGTAGGTTTTCCTTGTGTCAGGAAAAGCAACCCGCAGCCCCGACATAAGGGGGGAATGTAGAATGACAGCCGCACATTCATAACGTGATGCGAGGTCTACCGTAGGGACCGTGCCAATGCTCTGGCCGTAGAGGATAATATTCTCAGGGCTGACTCCATATCTGTAAAGAAAAAAAAAAGGAAATTTAGGAACATCAGCTTCAACAACTTTTTCTATGGCACAATCCTGCGGTAAGAAAGCAGCGTGTAGCACATGGCAGACCTGCATATTTACAATGTTAAGAGATTCCTGGCGGCTCGAGGCTGAGTAAATAGCAATACCTTCAAGAACATTAAAATGTAACTGGAAAAAAGTTGAGAAGGAGAAGCAAAATAAGAAAATCCATGAAAACTCCTAGTAGAGGGGAAAGAGTAATCCCACAGAAATGTAGCAGACAGACACGGCAGTAATACTCTGCGGCTCCAGACAGTACATGGGCAGAAGTCATCTGTCTAGTCAGCAAACATCGTAATTGGGGGAGAAGGGATTTCACAAATGGAGGAGCCTCAGAGAGCTTTTCACAGTAGGCACTTGTGAACTCCGCAGTGAGAGCCGGCGGGTCAGGCAGGAAGGACGGCCAGAAGAATAGCGCCATAACGGCAGGTGTTCGCCACATGACAGTCAGGGGAAGAGAAAATCCCTCTTGGAAGATTTCAGCACCTCCTTCTAAGCCCAACACTTCATACTGGCCGAGGAGAAGACGTTTGATCAGCTTTGACTTCCTAAATGGATTAGCCCGTTTTGCTCCAATGGCTTCCATAGTCATCCCCCAAATACCATGTCATCAGCTAAGAATGTATTTGATGGAGAAGTGCCCTCTTGGCCTCCTCTCGTACAGTATCCGTCGGGGATAGTTATTATATGGACTGAATAGCACAGCAGACGGAACATCTCATCCAGATGCATCCGGGAAAAATAGGTTAACAGGCTACCAGAATTACTTATGGGTGACCGATGCCGCCCTATGGCATCCGTTTAATGTCTATGTCATACACTTTCCAACAGTGCTTCTTGACATAGCTATTACACAGATACTACTACGGTTTATGGATGCCCAGCAGTGGCATATGTTTAACATGTACTTATCAAGGATACAAATGTATCCTCTGCATTTTGTGATGCCACATTGGGGGATCTGCGGCAGCCTCTGTTAGATTACACAAAAGAGCACCTTTCCTGCTGCATGCGTTAAACAGAAGCTATTAATGATGGAGGAAGAGAGTCTAAGGGCTCCTTCACACTGGCGAGAAAAATCACGCGATTCGAGAGAGTGGAAACGCATGATTATGAAACCAATGATTTCATTCTCATTTGCGATGCTTTCACTCCTGCGATGCTGCGGCGGGGATAAAGGGAACACCCGGAGGGTTGTGAGGCTGTATCCATGTGAAAACGCCTCGCATCCAGGGGTTTTCAGAAGGATGGCGAGGCCCAATCACGGCCCAATATCGCTGTCGCCAGTGTGCAGGAGCCCTAACAGGATGTGAGCATTACAGGGAAAAAAATTGCTTGTGAAATAAAGTTCACGCTGCTTTCTCCTCTCAAGATACTCTTAACTTCCAATGTTTTAGTGCTTATTCACACAAACTCATTATTGCGGCGTATTGCGCATACAGAATTTGCCCGTGAAATACGCAGGGAATAGAACCCACTGATTTCAATGGGTTTGTTCATATGAGCCTACTTTGCACACAGTTTGAGTTTGCATCATAAAATATGCCGCATGTTCTATTTTAGTGCGTATTGCACACAAATATAGCACATATTAACTACTCTAACTTAATTGCCCATTGTCATCAATGCCAGCATGCTCGTGTGGTTTTTTTTTTGCACATGCAAAAAATACAGTAAAACATGGGCGCACAAAAACACAATGCCCATCAAGCAAATAAGCAGCGCAAATGTGTGCGGAAATACGCTTAAGCCTGTATCAAGCTGGCTTTAGTTATAAGTTACGCATCACGACATGTTGTATTACTAATGAGTTCACCAGTATTTGATTGGATAACATCTAACCCTCCATGTAAACCAACTAGTGCAAGCACTACATCATACCACAAGGGCAGCAAACACAAACTTGTGTGTTGTCACCTTTCAGAGGTTGACCTACATATGCCAGGCCGGATGGTCTTATGAGTGACCATCCGAATATAGCACATGACCAACCAGGGAAGGTCCTACAGTTCAGGCACCAAATCTACTGCGGCTCTTCGCCTCGGAATACACTTTGCTTTGAAATGTCTTAATGCTGGCAACTTGAACCAACTCCAGGCAAAACGAATACAGTGTTATTTATGCCTGTTAAAGCCTTAGCCAACTAAAGATCTACTCTAGAGAAAACATATTTTTTCATCCCTAAACCCCTCACCTGCTTGGATGTCACCCGTCTGAACGGCTCATATACATATTGCGCTGATTTTCATGCTTATCAGCCACCACCTTGATGTTTAGATCTTTTCCTTCCTCTATACTATATTAGCAATCCCATGATGCATCAACGCAGCATCACATGACCAGCCAGAGCTTGCACCATCACTGCCTGCTGGGGGGACACTGTAATTATTACTACTCTGTATATGCATCCAAATAAGTTAAAGACCAGAAGTATGCAGTCATGGAGGATGAATTATCTCCATTATAAAGGTGTCAGAACAGCCTCTAATCATCACCAGTAACTGTGATGGGAGTTTATTTCCCTATCAGTGAAGAGTGTGCGAGAAACAGTCTATGTAATATTATACAGGAAGTCCTGATGACAAATACTAACTCCTGGGTAGAGACAAATAAATCTCAGGCGCTCAGAATGAGATCACATGACCCACCTGATCAGAAAAACTCCAAAACGTTTCAGATAGAGAATAACTAAACAAGGTAATAGTAGCTGACTTGTATATACTGTCACATGCACAGATATAGAGGTGGATGGTGCTTGACATTGCAATCATGAGTATGCACCATTCCACTTTTCTTTTGCAGTAAGACATGTAAACACCCTTCCAGCCTGTAGCGAGCATTATAGGTGGGCGAGCAGTAATATCAGGAGATGCAAGACTCCGGCTCCTGCTTCACATTAGCAGCAAGAATGCGAGGAAAACACAAGTTCCCCAGAAAACCAAAATGAGACCCTTGACTGTTCCGATGACCCTGTGGTTAATTTGCACTGGGTTTGGGGGTTTAGTAAGTTGGAGGAGACGTCATGTTTGGACTCATATTTCTGACTTGCCAAGTGTGACGTTCCACGTCTTCACAGAGGCTGGAGAGGAGCTGAAGATTTAATAGCGACAGACTGGAGCCGCAGGGCCTTGGAAATGTCATCCGGAGCCGCCGCAAGCTGCTGCAAAGTTATCATTTCATTTTCCTCTCTCTCTCAATCCTGTATCTCATTAGAGCAGCACTAAAGAGCGATGGTTATACCCAAGGGGAGGACGGATAAGTGGTGCGGCATCACCAACACAATGCATGTGGGACAAGACATACCGGCATGATAAAAGTGCACCTGACAAATAGCATTTACATGGCAACATGTCATTACAAACTGGAGGACAATTATGTGTGGGAAGTTTAAAAGCCTTAGGAAAAAATAAAATCAAGGAATTGCTGTAAAGCCCGTATAGGTTATGTTGTAAAGCCCGTATAGGTTATGTTGTAAAGCCCGTATAGGTTATGTTCACACGGAGCGGAAATGCTGCACATTTTCCACAGCAGAAAATCCGGCAGCATTTCAACATCAAAAATGAAGTCAAAATCCACAACATTGGGGCAGAGTTTGACTTGCAATCAGCTGCGAATCCACTCCCCTAACTCCTGTATCACCTAACTGGCTGCCGCAGCGCTTAGTAGCGGCTGCTGGGTGAAGGCTGCAGAAGGCATTTCCGCTATGTGTGAAGTACCTTTAAAGGGAAACCTGTCACACGACTGGATTCTTATTGCGGAATCTTCCATTGTCATCCGCAGCAAATCGCACAATTAGACAGGCACGCAAGATCGTTTTTTCCGCTCACACTCGCAGATACGAATTGTGTATTCCGCAAGCGGAGGAAAGAGAATAAAATAAATTGCAGTATGATCTATTTTGCTGCGGATTCCGTGTGGACTGCCTCCAATGCCGTCCGACCCAAAGCGCATACGCAATTAACATTGTTTATGGGCTGCAGCTACCCGCATCATCACTAAGCGACAGCGCAGGAAATACAAATATTGAAAAAAAAAATAAAACTGTACGGCACATGACCGATGGCAAGCTGCCATGGTCATACGCAATCCAGAAACTACAGGTACGCAGGGTCACTTGCCGGAATCCACTGTAAGTCTCCCGCGTGCGGAATCCGACCCGGTCGTGTGAAGCCGGCTTAAAGCAGCATAAACTAACTTATGTTGCTGTTAGGAGAGGTGACCAATTTTAATACTCACCCGCTTCCTGGTTCTCATACTGAAAAATTCTGTACTGTGCATGTCCGACGGTGACTCGCTGCGACCATCCACAGTACAGAAGAGAAAACACAGGTATGCAGTGTCGACGGCCGCAGTCTGAGCGGAATCCGGCTCTGGCGTGTGCAGGCGGCCTAAGCTAAAGACCAGAAGTATGCAGCCATGGAGGATGAATTCTCTCCATTATAAAGGTGTGACAGCAGCCTCTAATCATCACCAGTAACTGTGATAGGCGTTATATCCCCACCTGTAAAGAGTACGTGTGGAACAGTCCATGTAATATCATACAGGAGGTCCTGAAATACCAACTCCTGGACAATACAAGCAGTCAGCATGAGATCACATGACCCACCTGAAGAGAGAAACTCCAGAAAGTTTCGGATAAAAACACAAACAACTAAACAAGGTAATACTAGCTGACTTGTATGCACTGGGAGGCTAGGTACATAATGAAGGGGGAAAAAAATTCACTGCAGCGGCCCTTTAAAGAACGAAATAAAACTCCCCACTAGGTATAACAAGGTGTTTCGCCCAAAGTGTTCTTCTAACTAGAAATAGGGCCTCATTAGATGGCCACAACTAAGAACTATAGCAGTTGGGCTATTCCGAAAAATAGGTAACCCACCTATATCTGAGATAGCGAGACCAATGAGAAGGTCTACAATGGCCTAAACCAAAAATACATGAAACTTGGTATCTGGTCATAAACTGGGAACCATCAAGACCGCCCCCCTTTGTTCGCAGCAGGTGCAGTAACCGCCCAAACTAGGCTCCAACTGGATAAACAACTGGCAAGTAGCAAGTGATTACTAACAGCGCTGGCTGCACTAACCAATGTGCCCCTGGTGACATGGAATGGAAAAGGAGGAGGCAAATGACCTCACTCCAGACATTCCTAGAATCAACCACAAACTAAATGAAACCACCAAACTAAACATTGCCAACCTGGGGGAGAGCAGCATTAAACATAAACAGCAGATCACCAGACACTAAACTCATTACTGTTTCTTCACAGGCTCTTGTATGCAATACTGGGAGAAATAAGCTATCTAGTGGAGCTGCGACAATGTTGAGCACGCTTCAGTTGTCGCTGCAAGATAAAGAAAGACTTCAATTATTGCAAGAGTCTTTGTGGCTCACAATTCTGGTAAACTCTGCAAAAAGTTCCCAAACACTTCACTTGCACAACGGACATCTGGTTTAAGGGGGGGTTTTCGTCTCAGATTGTAACATATTGACCAATAGGTCTATAAATTATAATCTGATGAGCAGCTGCACTGTTGTGTCCATACTACGGCAACTAGTGGACATATGGTGGTCCTGATGGTTTGGTCGGCATGCCTGACCGCTTCCAGATATAAACCCAGGGTAACTTCCACATGAAGTACATATATTCCCCTTGTGTGGCCCAGGGTTTTCTACCAGCACTGTGATTTGCAATCATACACTATCCTACTAAAAGTAATTGGATATTTGAGTAATAATTAGAGATTAGCGAGCATACTCGCTAAGGACAAGTACTCGAGCGAGCATGGTCATTAGCGAGTACCTGCCCGCTCGGAAGAAAAGGTTCGGGTGCCGGCGCGGGTGAGCTGCGAGTTGCGGGAGTGAGCAGGTGGGAGCGGATCTGCAGGTGCTCGCTAAGGGCAATGCTCGCTCGAGTAATTGTCCTTAGCGAGCATGCTCGTTCATCTCTAGTAATAATAAAAAGTATGTATTTACATATATCAAATACTTAGTGGGGTACCTTTGGCACTAATGATATCACATACACTCTGTGGCATACTTTCAATAATGTCTGATACACTTCAGCTGGTAATTCCCTCCAATCATCCTGCAAACATCTGACAAGTACTCATAAAAGATACATCGGTCCATCTACAATGATGCAAAAAAATGTTGTGATTTAACAATTGAGCAATGGAAGAACGTTCTATGGAGTGATGAATTACGCTTTTTCATCTTCAAAATCAAATGAAGGTACCTGGGTAGGGTAGAAGTACGGCGGAGGTTCAGTTATGGTCTTTGTATGTTTTACGTGGCGTGGTCTCAGTCCATTGGTTGTAGTGACAAGAACCATGAGCATGGAGGTGGAACCGGATATTGTAGACAATAATGTGCTGCCAACATGTACATTTCTACTGACTACCAAAATGACGCTGACTGACTCCACACAGTCCTGCTTTCAACACGACAAAGAGCCTGGTCCCAAATCCAATTCTATTTTACGCTGGTTTCAGGATATGGATGTTTCATGATCGGACTGGCTGCACAGACTCACGACACGAACCCTACTGGGCATCTTTAGGACAAGCAGGAATGTCGGGTCAGAAAATATTAACAGAGCCCATCTTCTTTCGAGAGAACTCTACAGATGTTTGCAGGATGAATTGAGGGAAATACCAGCTGAAGTGTAGCAGACGTTAGTAGAAAGTATGCCACGGAGCGTATCTGATGTCATTAGGGCCAAAGGAGCTTCACTAAGTATTAACATATGTAAAGATTACTTTTGATAGGACAGCATACTGTAAGACATACTCTAATTAGCTGGCTTCTTATGAAAGTGAAGCACAAAGTTTGCATGTGTTAAAAACAACATAATTAGATTGAGCTAATTAGAGACACTGTCCTAAAGGCCCACTTAGACAACGATTATCACTCAAAATTCGCTCAAAAGCCATCTTTTGAGCGATAATCGTCGTGTCTAAACGCGCGCCCACCCTGCACTATTCGTTTATTGCTGACTGCAAGCCAGCTTGAAAATCATCACGCAGCCTTATCAGACCGCACGCCGAGTTCTCTGCAGGATAGCGCTGACAGTATTCTTTCAGCAGCAACCCCGCTGGAGAACAATGGAGCTGAATGCAGATAACAGAGCTCCAGCTGTTATCTGCATTCAGCGAAAGGCTTCCTTTGCACGCTAATAAGCTACTAAGTAGTTTATGGAAAATGATCGCTCAAAACTGTCGTTCAAGTTATCTTTTGAACGAAATTTGAGCGATCATCTTTCCGTGTAAATGGGCCTTAAGGCTAGTCCTTTTTTGTTTTCCACTTCCTAAATATTTCAACTTTTTCGGTTCATCAAAAGCCTGACGCCTGCAACGTGTGGCGAGAACAGTCTTGTTCTGCAGGTCTGATATTCTGCCTAGATTTGGCAAGCAAACACAATAGGAAATAGAAGAGGAAAGCAACATTTTTCCACTTCTCTTTATTTGTTAAAACTACAAATTAAACCTCCTCAGCTAATTCCGATCCCCAGTACCTCTACAGTAGGTGTGCACTACCTTATGCATTTCCCATAAATCTAAAATGATAGGTCTCTTTAGAGGAAAAAAAATAGTGATGAGATTCTGAAATCCCAATTTGCCAAATCAATAGAATAATAAAACACAAGCACTCTTCTTTGGGAGAGGCTTCAATAATGTATCAGTTGTGCTTGTGGTTTGATATTAGACTGCACAATCCCATCAATGAAAATGCAGACGGCAAGAGAAGAATGACCATGTACTGCAGTGGAGCACTGCAGCAGGTCCCCACTACATGGACAGGGTTATTTCACTGCAGCAGGTCCCCACTACATGGACAGGTTTATTTCACTGCAGCAGGTCCCCACTACATGGACAGGGTTATTTCACTGCAGCAGGTCCCCACTACATGGACAGGTTTATTTCACTGCAGCAGGTCCCCACTACATGGACTGGGTTATTTCCCTGCAGCAGGTCCCCACTACATGGACAGGGTTATTTCCCTGCAGCAGGTCCCCACTACATGGACAGGGTTATTTCCCTGCAGCAGGTCCCCACTACATGGACAGGGTTATTTCCCTGCAGCAGGTCCCCACTACATGGACAGGGTTATTTCCCTGCAGCAGATCCCCACTACATGGACAGGGTTATTTCCCTGCAGCAGGTCCCCACTACACGGACAGGGTTATTTCCCTGCAGCAGGTCCCCACTACACGGACAGGGTTATTTCCCTGCAGCAGGTCCCCACTACACGGACAGGGTTATTTCCCTGCAGCAGGTCCCCACTACACGGACAGGGTTATTTCCCTGCAGCAGGTCCCCACTACATGGACAGGGTTATTTCCCTGCAGCAGGTCCCCACTACATGGACAGGGTTATTTCCCTGCAGCAGGTCCCCACTACATGGACAGGGTTATTTCCCTGCAGCAGGTCCCCACTACATGGGACAGGGTTATTTCTCCGAGCCCAAGGAGAATGGGTGTATGCGTATTTCGGTCGGTGAATATACAGCGTATTTTATGGCCCGAAATACACTGTTGTGCTGCGGGTTTTTTGTTTCCTATTGGCAGCACTTTTTACTCACGTAAATACGCAGCGTATTTAGGCACATAAAAAAATGCACAAAATCCTATTGGTTTTGTGCATAAATACACACAGAATACAGACTTTTCCTGTGTATTTATGTAAACCAATTAAGATTAGTATACTGTTTAACGCGATGTACAAAGTGAAAGAAGCCATTGAAATCAATAGGTTCTATTCACTGCGTATTCTGCATGCAAACATTGCATGCATAATACGCTGCACATACATGCCTGTGTGAATGAGCGCTCAAGGAAAGACGATCATTTGCATTTTTTTTTTATTTTCTATTCATCAAAAAAATAAAAACAATCTGCAATAGGATGTAAAAATGTGACCCGTGCATTAGGCCTTATTCACATGACTGTATATTACGGAGCTATTGTAGCCACGTCAAAAAAAATTGCGCCTGAGGCATTAGTTTCCAATGTATACATTCAGATGAGCGATTTTTAGGTGCATGGAAGCTCCCATAGGCTTCTATGGGAGTGGGGAAAAAAAGGGAAGGTGAGGGAGTTTATCTGTGTCCAACGCTTGGAAAAGACGACAGCTGGCTCTATTTGCGCATTAGCAGTCATTACGAGGATTTCTGAAAACCGAGGGATTACCACGCAGCAGCGTATTTTTTCGCCAATACGTCGCCCATGTGATCGGATGAGAAAATGCTAAGATTGGGACTTTGATCGAGGTTATTCTTCATTCATGCGATTTTTAGCTGCATACGGTCGTGTGTAAGATGCCTTACGGTGGGAGGGTTGCTCTGGTTATACTACACCTTACGGCCATCAGTACTGCACATAGACATCATCTGCGCCTTTCGAGCTGCAAGAACTGAATCCACGTTAAAAGACAAAACTGAGAGAATGAAAGTGCAAAAGTAACTCCTGCCATGTCAGAGAGAATTCAAAAAACATCTGTAGATCTGGAGTCCGACAACAGCCAAAGTGTAATGAACACGGCCGCAGGGGCATTTCACTCAAGTGAGCGCTGTGGGCTCCCAATAGCCAGACCACTACTGATCAAAACTTTTGACGTGCTTCTGTGACACGTCAAAAGTTTTAGGAAAGTGGTTACTTTTTAACTGTAGCTGGTTGTACACAAAATAAAAAAAATCTGCCAATCCAGCTGAATTTGGCAGGATCAGCTGCTGATAGAATAAGTATGGGGCAGACGTCAGGGGGAAGGATGGATCAACAAGCCGAATTGTCTGACCTCTGCTATGCCATTCGGAAACAAATCCATGGCAGGAAAGTTTTAATTCAATCTACAATATTTAATGCTTCCAAGAAGCATGAAATATTAATATTTATTCTAACCATGAAATGCCATGGTTTTACTTTACAATGCCAATTAATAAAATCAGTAAATAGAATTTAGAGGATTATGTTGTGTAAATATAAAGATACCAACTCTAGAAGAAGAATGCAGAACAAGAAACCGCTGCGTGGTTCAGTGCACTGCAGGAAAATCTGCCACGTTCTATTGTCTGCTAATGTAAAGGACATGGCTAACTACAACCATATGATTACTGTAAGTCAGAGAACGCATTATCACATGCTCAGCATAGCCTGGCGGGCCACAGACCGGCATAGTAGAGGTTCAGAAGCATCATCACTCCCGGTTTACTAGTCAGCAAACTGCCAAAGTGATTACATTACAAAAACAGAAAATATGTAGGATTTTGTATGAATATGCTTAAAGGGACCGTGTCGGTACTTTATATTGTGCTGTCCTCAGTGAGCACTTTAGTGTCAGACATGCTGATTCCAATGGTATCACTTATAGGGTAATGTGCAGGGATTTTGGAGAACTTACAGCTCGTTTCCGCAGCTCCCAGCAAGAGAGGAGTCCAGCTTATTCATAAGCTCCACCCACTGTGATTGGCAGTTCTCTAAGCATGCAATGGCTAGAAGACCGTCAGTCACGGCAGGTGGGTGGCGTTATTGGATCCTTATCAATAGGCTGGACTCAACTGCTGCAGAAACGAGCTGTAAGTTCTCCACAATCCCTCCATAAGCGACAACACTGGAACCACCATGTCTGTCTCTATAAATGTGCTGATCTCAGTGAGCACAACACAAAGTATAGATACATTCTCTTTAAAATTGTTTGCTGTATAAGTAGAGATGAGCGAGTATTGCCCTTAGTGAGTATCTGCCCACTTGGAAGAAAAGATTAGTCTGCCGACGCGGGGGGGTGGTGAGTTGCGGGAGGGAGCGGGGGGGGGGGGGGAGGGGGGGGGCGAGAGATCTCCCCTCCATTCCCCGTCCCCCACCGGCACCCGAATCTTTTCTTCCGAGCGGGCAGGTACTCGCTAAGGGCAATGCTCACTCGAGTAATTGCGCTTAGCGAGTATGCTTGCTCATCTCTATGTATAAGTCATTTCCATTAAATGAATGCAGAAATAAAGAATTTCTATATTACAGGTTGTGGCCGTACTTGATGACACAATGTTTTCCAAACAAGTCCATTACTAAATGGCTTAATTTAGGGGTAATATTACAGACCAATCCATAACTAGGTAGATCTTCCATTCCTGAGTATTAGAAAGGCTCAGTGCTTAGCACTACTGCTATGCAGCACTGCGATCCTGGGGTCCAATCTGACCAACATCTTCCGCATGGAGTTTCTATGTTCTCTCCATGTAAAGTATAACCCCAAACTTCAAAATACACTGATAGGTTAATTTGAAATTTAGATTATGAGCCCAAATGGGGACAGCAACTGAGGTGAAAGATAACAGCTGTCGAATATGTTGGCACTAATTGTATAGATTCCTGCAATGTAGAGATATTTGCAATATGTAACTTTACAGTGATTAGGTGCAATTATGTGTCCAGCACAGAATTTGAGAAGTAATGGGTCTTATCACTATGACAGTAAGGCTCTGCTCAGACCACGGGATTCAGATGGAACTGGAGCCCGCTCGAATGATGCAAATGCCGGAGAGGGACTGGAGCCCGCTCGAATGATGCAAATGCCGGAGAGGGACTGGAGCCCGCTCGAATGATGCAAATGCCGGAGAGGGACTGGAGCCCGCTCGAATGATGCAAATGCCGGAGAGGGACTGGAGCCCGCTCGAATGATGCAAATGCCGGAGAGGGACTGGAGCCCGCTCGAATGATGCAAATGCCGGAGAGGGACTGGAGCCCGCTCGAATGATGCAAATGCCGGAGAGGGACTGGAGCCCGCTTGAATGATGCAAATGCCGGAGAGGAACTGGAGCCCGCTTGAATGATGCAAATGCCGGAGAGGAACTGGAGCCCGCTTGAATAGAAATGAAAGTCTCTGGCTGCATCTGAATCCTGTTTTCAGATGGAACCCCAGAAGATAATACAAAATGCAATCTGAAAAGACCTTAGGTTGGAAATGAAAGGGGCTTCTTGCTAATAGCAATATCTCATGTGCACCAAAGTAAAGGGCAATGCTCAGAGCAACATCTATTAATGAATCCTGAAGAAATCAGGATAATTCATGAAGCTTTTTGTATTGATAACTGGACATGTTATAAGGCACAATTAATGAGTGCTGTAGAACAGCTCTACAACATATTGTTTCTGCCCTTTATGCTAGAAATGTGCCGCTAACTGAACCACCGTTGAACAAACGATCATCCGGTGAGCGTTCATTAAGCAGGTACAGCCACACACATATAGTCCATACTGGCAGGGACAGTTGCTCAAACCGGCCACACAAGTTCAATGATACCGGGCAACGGACGAAACATCTTTTGTTAGACTACGAGACAGATTTCAAATGTGCCCAACATTTTTTCAAACGATGACAGTCTGTTATTGCTCGGGTAGAACGATCATTTGTTGCTAAATTCCACCGGATGAATGATGGTTTTGGTTAAAATCATCCGTTTTCAGACATCTGTATATCGGCCGGGTTTTCACACCTGGCTGATATATGCTGTCCCTCTCTGCAGGGGAAAGAGGCGGGACCGGACGGGAGCAGTGCACTGAGCTCCTGCCCCCTCTGTGCTATTTGCAATGGGATTGTGGAATCTGCGATTGTCACCCATGCAGTCAATCCGCAGCATTCCAAATCCATTAGCAAAAATAGAACATTCAAATGTCCGCTCGCACAACAGCATAGCAATAGCGATTTCTCCTCGCAGAAAAAGAATATCGCAACATGTTCTATTTTTTTGTGGATTCCATGCAGACGGCTTTCATTGAAATCAATGGAAGCAGTCAACCCACAGCCCATCCACAATTGACATTGTGGAAAGGTCGCAGATTCTGCATCATCGCCTAGTGAGGACGTGGGAAAAATAGACTTTTTTTTTTTTTAATTAAATCTGAACTGCGCATGTTGGACAGCGGCTTACAGCAGTCATCCGCAGTGAGGATAAGGAAGAAAAGTGTCAGGTAGACGTGGATGTCGGCTGCGGTCAGAGCCGGATACCGCTGCGGGCTCCTGCATGCGGAATCCGACCCAGTTGTGTGCAGCCGGCCTTGCTGTATAAATGCGGACATATAAGCGGTAGTAATACTGTACCTGCCTACATCTTTTTTCATCCTCTGATAAGACTTGATAATTATATTTAATTATTACGATGAAGCCAATTTTCTAGTAGACTGGGCCACGTTCCTGATTTATGCACTCAATGCATTGTTATGCCCGTGTATTACATCATTCGGAAATCTGGGCAGTGTGTGGATGCCAGTGCCCTCTAAGAGCCCCCAGACAAATAAGACAGCTGGAGGGTGATCTATCATTCAGTTAATAGGGTTTTAAGTTAAAAAATGTGTGTTAATGTCTATGGAATAGATACATTAACAAGCCATAAATAAACCCACGCTGCCAATTCACTCCGCTCTTAAAAAGCCGATGCGGGAGGGGTAGAGGGCATCGGAGGGCGCACAGGAAGGTAAGCCACTTCTCCGCACTGCTTGCCAAGCAGAAGTAAGGCACTTACTAACAGCCAATAAAAGTGTTCATCTCTCCATGGGACAGTCAGCACAACGTAAATCACTTACACTCGCATTGTTCGGCTGTTCTGGCGTGTTTTTTGTGCGTGCAAACGCACCACATATTTGCATACACAAAAAAGTACGCAGAAAATCACATTGTACGCAGGTTATCTGCTTATGTTTGTGCGCATTTCTGCATGCCCGTTAATTTGCGGCGTACAAATATGCATCAAGATAGGTCAACGGATGTAGATTTTTGCTTTTCATCCAGCTGTTCCGTTGTAAAAGCAGCAAAACTGATGGAAAACTGCAAAGTTTTCTTGCCCATAAAAATGTGATGAAACCCAAAACCCGCAGTAACAATCTGCTTCTCAATTCTCCGTCTCCATTCCGTTTTTACACTCGAACACAAGTGTGGACTGCGGGGCTTCTGTCTCCAGTTCAAAGGGAACAAAAACTGATCCTTATTATTTTTTTTTTAAGACTGTAGTCAATGGAGATGGAAAATAACAGAAGGAACTCCGTTTTTGTGTATTTTTCCTTTCCGTTTTTATATCAGGTTTTGGAGGGTTATTCAAAAAAAAGGAGCAGCTTTGGGGATTTAATTACAAACCACAAAAGACAAGAACACAATCCTCCCATCACTGAAAGCGTATGACATAGCAGCGAGTTCCATCTTCTGCCACATCACAGCGCAGTTTGATGTTTACGGTTTATACGAGAAATTGTCTTGTGTGCTCCCATTGTTCAAGGGCAACGTGACTTCCAGCGTCTATGCCAAAAACAGCCGCCTCGTCACAAGCTATTTTCCCACTGGCACAGAAAATTAGCTGAACTTGGTAGCATATGCCTACGAACCTCAGGGCCCATAATACTGTAGGGCCACTCTCACACATGCCGTTGGCAAAACACCGTGATTTTACCACCATTTTCATAAGCAGGTTACTGTCTCCGACAGCGGGTTTTAATGCACCCCATCATTCTGATAGGTGATGAGGTGCGTTGTATCGCATGACAGATGGCTTCCAATGACTACAATAGAAGCCAGTTGCGCATTTTTCAGCGGCAAATAGAACATGCCACGATTTCTGTCACGCTGTAGAATTCCACAGCGTAAACATTGCAAGGCAAAAAGCCATTAGGTTCAACAGAAACTAATAGCTGCGGAATAACACAGCGGATTTCCACCTCGTGAAACGCGGCAAAATCAGTCCATGGGCATTAGCCCTTACAGTCTAGCATAAAAATTGTCGCTGGTTGGCTCACTTCTCGCAGTGTGTAAAATCAATCTGCTCATCGCTTCACACAGAATGTGGAGCGTGGAGGAGAAAGTCAACGATACGTTAGTGGTGATCTGCTTGTCTAAACGCTGTGAATGAGCAAGTAGCAGCAACACCCACGCTCGTGCAGTCGCTTGGCCTCGAATGAGCGCTCTTTAAACCGAATGATAAGTGAACGAGCCAACGATGGTTTTTATGCCTGTGAACAGTTATTATTTGCCGTCCAGTCATTGGCTCGCATTTAGACTGAACGATTAACATTCACTTTCGCTCATTTAAACAACAACCGTTTGGTCTGAAAACCCCCTTATCCTGTACTTCTGAGCGCGCGCAGTGGGCAGGGGACAATGAAGACTTAGACCCAAATGGATCTGTTTAAAATGCTGAGAAACAGAAGTAAAACAAAAGACTGAAAGCATACTTTACTTTTTTCTGAACCCTTTCCAATCCACTGTCTGACGTCTGAAGACATTATGATTTAAGGCTGTACAGCTCCGATGTTGGAAGACGTCTGTCGGGGTTCTCTTACTGTATATTACCAGCATCTCTGCTGTCGGAGCCTATCCAACATGTCACCTCATGCAGTACTGGCTTTAGCCAGCATATAGCGCCGTTGTATAACGGCAGAAAAAGAGTAAGCCCCCTAGGAAAACCAGGATGCAAATTGGATTGGAAAGGGTTAAAGGATCCGTGAAAAAAAATGTTTAAAACAAGCACGCTTTCAGTTAATTATTTTTACTTTTTTTTTTAAATTAGGTCTGAGAAGAAAAAAAAAAGCACTAGTGTGAACTCAACCCAAGAAAATTACTTTAAACAAAACTATAACAAACAGTAGCTCTAGACACACAGCGATCCAGCGCTGCTGTCCGTTATCGTACGCCATAAGAAGATCTAGCCTTTAAGCCAGTAGATAAGATATAAGTGAGAGTCCTCAGTTGTCGATGATGCCTCGTAATGGCCAAGTGAAAAGAGGATGACAAGTAAATCCCAGGCCTCTCACCTTGTATCTCTCCATTATCACCCGGACTTATGTATACCGTAGATCAATAAGATTAGCTAGGCAGGGTGCAGTTTCGCAGGCGTTGCAGGGAGTAGCAGTGAAGTTACACAACGCATTTGCTCACAGCACTTTGTGAAACCAATTAAATAGATTTCAAATTGACATGTCACAAATCTGTGCGGCGCAGTCCCAGCAAGACAAACACAGGGTGCAGCTAGCACTGTCACAGTTTGGCGCAGGTTCACACGTCGCTGTATTTTTTTTCTTCCCCACTGAAAAAAAAGTAACAAGACAAAAACAAAAAAAATAAAAAACAACAAGCCTAATTTCAACATGAGGTGGTATTACATGGGCGTTTTCCTTGCACGATTTTGATATGGACAGAACCCAAATTTTTTTATTTTTCTCTCTGACCATAAAATCCTATTTTTTAGGCGATGTAGGCAACCCCCCCCCCCCCCCCCAAAAGAAAACGTGCTAACATGCAGGTGTGATGCGATTTATTTTTCCTATTAAAACATGACCGTTTTAGTTGTGTGAAAGTTGCATGTGCCGAGATGCATTTTTCTTGCTCCCACAGGCAAAAAAAAAAATCACAGGTTTGCAAGCGCGATATCAGTCCAAGCTACTCGGACCGATATTGTACTTGCCCGTGTAAATACAGCCTAACAGATCTAGAGTGCAGCTTATTATGGCATCTGCACACACAGCAGGCTTGTGGCAGAGGTTTCTGTGTCCCCCATACATATGAGCATGGCTTAAAGCAGGGGTCCCCAACCACCGGGCCGCGGACTGGGGCCGGGCCGTTGGGTGTTCAGTGCCGGTCCACGGCACCGCCGGGAACTTTTGCTCTAAACACAAGGCCCGCGGGCCGAATTCGGCCCTCTGCCTTGTGTTATGTGGCTGGGCGGCGTGCCAACGCCGCTGACAACTGTAGCGATTACCAGCGGGGGCGCCGCAGCTCCCCGCTGGTAATCGCGCTGATCCTGGCGCACACAGACGTCTGTGCAGCCAGGATCTTCCTCCCCGAGTCCCCTGCTCATTAGTTCCGCAGGAGAGGGCTCGGGGAGTAAGCGTTCCGGGCTGCACACTGACGTCAGGGCAAGCAGACAGAGAGCGACAGCAGGGAGGAGGTAAGTATATGGGGGTGGGGGCTGTCTATTACTGGGGGTGGGGTGGGGGCTGTCTATTACTGGGGGTGGGGTGGGGGCTGTCTATTACTGGGGGTGGGGTGGGGGCTGTCTATTACTGAGGGTGGGGTGGGGGCTGTCTATTACTGAGGGTGGGGTGGGGGCTGTCTATTACTGAGGGTGGGGTGGGGGCTGTCTATTACTGAGGGTGGGGTGGGGGCTGTCTATTACTGAGGGTGGGGTGGGGGCTGTCTATTACTGAGGGAGTGGGGGCTGTCTACTACTGGGGAGTGGGGGCTGTCTACTACTGGGGACGGGGGGAGATAAATTATATGCTGCCCTGTGTGTGCGCTGGGGGGGGAATAGATTATATACTGCCCTATGTGTGTACTGCCAGGATATTCTAAATGTCATAATTAAATAAGAATGCACTAAACCCCAACCCCCTACATATCCCCGCCCCCTAAAACCAAATCCCCGCCCATGTCCCGCCCAACCCTGCCGGGCCTTGTAAAAATGGTCTTGCTTGAAGCCGGTCCCTGGTGCCAAAAAGGTTGGGGACCACTGGCTTAAAGAATATCATGTGCTTGATGCCAAAACAGCAATACTCAGATGAATGGGTCTGAAGCCAGAAGATTTTCTATAACAAATTCGCCATGTAGAAATATATACTATTAAAAAGTTATTGTTCCAAAAAAGCAAGTAACTGATCGTAGGGTCCGACCGTGAGGTACCCCACCAATCCCAAGAACAGGGCTCCGATGCATCCAGGCATGAATGGAGTGGGAATCACCCTATTCATTTCAATGAGATTATGGGAGATTGCCGAACTCCGATATCTCCGGTGGTCCCATTGAAATGAACAGAGGAGTAGCACAGGTGTGTAACCGCCTCTCCAGTATTGCCTGGACTCACTAGACCCTCATTTTAAGGATTGGTGGGAGTCTCAAAGTTTGGGCCCAACTGATCTGCAAGTTATCCCCCTATCCTGTGAGTAGGGGTCAACTTATTTTCATGGAACAACTCCATTAAAGGGGTCGTCTCTTGCACTCACCCATAAGGGGTTTATTTCCAAATGCTCCATTCTCTAGAAATTCTCACTACCAAGAAGCCCATCCAAGGAAAGAGCTAGCAGTGGCTGTGCTGGGGGCTAGTGCGCATGCTCTGAGATCCCAACCACCAGATATAGATGAAAGGAGGAGTAAGAAGTGCTCTTAAAGGCATCAGGCTCATGTTGTCTGAACCATGGGCAGCATGAACCCGGCAGAGGGGAGCATGTTGCCCCCATGTAGGTTTGGTTCTAAAATGCTGGAAGCATTTCAGTAATGCCTACTTCACTTAGAGCTGAGAGTCACGGATGCGGACTGCGCCGGCTTCTCCCCGACTTCAGCTTGTAGAGCTACAGCTCACTCCCTACACCAAAAAGAGAGCTGTCACTCTGCGAGATGCCGGCGGTAAGAAGCTGTTGCGGCCCGCCGCTGTGACTCGCAGCTCAGGTCTGAGTCAAACTTCAAAGTATGCATTTACCGAAATCCTGCAACGTTTCAGAATACAACAGACGTGGCGGCCACGGACATCCTTGTCCAGGTTCATGCTGCCCATGGTTTGATGACAGAATCCCTTTAATAACCCTTACTGCTGACTTTACAAATGTAAAGCCACCTCTTTCTTGCAAGTAGCGGACAATATCCTAAAGCGCACATATACAGCGGCCATACATTTGGACAGCTTTCACCTGTTTGCTTATATAACACATGTCATCATCTGGACCGTTTACATGCTTAATGACAATTTTAAAAAAACCCTCAATGTTGGCTCTTGACAAACAGCCCGAGACAACGAGCAGTGGCTGTAATCTTCCGTCAATATTAGAAGAATACATATTGGCATTGTGGCATTAGCTTATTTCTGGGATATGAAAAGACAAACTTCGCCTGCTGAAAGTAATCAAAAAATTAGAAGGACCAGGAATACGAGGTGTTTAATCCAAATTATATTTAAAACCCAACTTCCTAATATTGATTTGTGTAACCAAAGGCACGGGTCACTGTTCTCACTACCAAACAACAGGATACGGGGGCCAGTCTTGTTGGGCGATATGCAATTCTGAGATTACCACCCTGAAGAACGGAACACCAAGCCAAGTGTTATTTTATAACACATTAGTGGGTACATTAATGGTTCCTCCATATAGGCCAAGCCCACCCTGTATATAAGAAGTGCCCAATTGGCCCAAGTAGTGAAGCCTACACAGCTGGAAGGAGCCGCCACGAGTCCCGTAAAGACTTTGATAGGCCGGCTAGTGACAGATTCTGTTTAACAAGGCCTAGAATTTAGCACAAACACAAAGTAGTCACAAGATCATACTCTTCAATAGGAAAACATTTAGTGAGTAAGACTTTTGTCAGCCAGGTCAGTTAATAAGCCAGGAAAAAAAAAATTAAGCATTGTATCCGTACCCAGTCAATAAAGCTCAACTATTCATTACCACACGTATAAGGCAACACATGCCTTTCATCGTAACAGGGCGACGTCAACCCGGATTACTCATGTACAACTGTGAAAAGCCGCAGGCCACTTGACAATACTATAAGCTCTAACAGTTACAGAGCCTCTCAGATATGTCCTTTGGAAAGACACAAAAAGCCTTCTCCGCTATGACATCTCGAGTCGCAGCGTGCAAACATAACTATGGCACAACAGGTCATATAAATATAGGAAAAGTGAAAAAAAGGTCATAGTAAGGGTGGCCATGCGCAGTAGTAGATGCACACTGGCCAAAGTTGGCAATTTCAGTCGATCCTCTAATGTGTATGTGGGCCGCCTGACTCTCAGGAGGAGGGGGGGGGGGGGGGGGCACACACTACTAGATCGGGATACACTGTAGAGGCTGCAGACCCGTGCATGCCCATAAATATAAAACCAACATGAGTTTCTTCTAGTTCACTTTATCTCAATGTGAAGGTGTTGTCTAGAGTTAGAAAAACATGAAAATATGGCTACTTTCCTCCAAAAACAGCAGTACCTTTGGTACTGCACTGGCGTGAACAAGTCAGCTGCAAACCACATACAACCTGTGGACAGGTGTGGCATTTTTATTTTATTTTTTAAGAAAGTAGCCATGTTTTCCTTCCCCAGGCTAACCCCTTTATTGACTTTATGAGTGGCAAACATTTCCCAAATTCTTCCAACATCAGAAACAAGGATAAAAGGTTGGATTTCTACCTTCCCGATACTACAGCGCCAGGGGTGTACATCATATGCGTTGGTCGTTTCTTGTGGAAGTAACATGAATGTTTGGGCTGAATGTTGCCATCTTTCCTCCTACAGCTACCTGGAGGTGTATGCCCAGCAAAACCCATAAAATCAACAGAACAGGTGTTGGCCTAATGAGCAGTCCTCAACAGCTAGCCCTTCGGACTCCTGATAAACATGCTTGGATCAGTTTCCACCTCTTTTGGACCTTCGTCCAGGAAGTAAACTTGGGCAGGCGCAGTGTAGCTCAATGGGAGGCGCCAGTAGGCAGGACAGTGTCCCATGTCCCTCCATAAGCAGCCATTTGCAGGGTGGAGCAGTATTGTCCAGTAGGATAACTTGGACGAGAAAAAAAGAAAACCCGGTAGAACTACTGCCCAATATGGGGCAGATCTACTATTGGAAATTTGTCAGTTTTCTAGTTTTCTCGTATACCGTTTTTGAAAAGATGACTATGGAGGGCAATGGCAAACCACCCCGCAAAAAAAAAAGAAAAATTGTTTGCCAAGAACGGAGTCAGTCATGACTCTGTGCTTGCACAAGGGGACTTGGCCTTATCTTTCCACAGGACAACTACCGCTTGAAATCATTTTTTTGGCCAATAGATGCCTTGTGTAAAAGTATCCTTATTAACTCTTCCCCTATGTATTAGTAAGCTGCCAATATACTCATTATCCACTGTGCTGTACTTGCTATATACAAAGGTGGGGAACCTCTGTAAGGGCAGCATAGTTTGGAGACAGGGTCAATCCGCTGTTAATCCAAAATGTACAAAAAAAAAAAAATTGTACAGTTTGGCTTATAGAATCAACCCAAGAATCCATTCAGGAGGGGAGTCGTGCCCCATTCCTCTCAGATGTGATTGAAGGGCTTCCATGTATACAGCAACATGTAAACCATTCCACATGTTAAGCACATACTTCCATCACATGAGGGGTTAGTAAGAGGCTTATGTAAAGATGTTGGCAAAAGAAGAGCATGCAGCATTATCGTCATCTGGGACTAAACAGATTTTCACGACCTCACCAGGGACTCCGCTACATGTCTAGGGTAATGGGGAACCAATATGTTGTATGTCAGAAGATCTGCAGCACAAGAGTGAAGACATACAAGGAAGGAATAATGATCCAGCTGAGGGTTCAACATCATCGTCTCAAGGAAAATACCTCCATAATCCCCGAGCTTCACATTTATTACTTAAAGGGGTTGTCCCGAGGCAGCAAGTGGGTCTATACACTTCTGCATGGCCATAATAATGCACTTTGTAATGTACATTGTGCATTAATTATGAGCCATACAGAAGTTATAAAAAGTTTTATACTTACCTGCTCCGTTGCTGGCGTCCTCGTCTCCATGGTGCCGACTAATTTTCGCCCTCCGATGGCCAAATTAGCCGCGCTTGCGCAGTCCGGGTCTTCTCCTCTTCTCTATGGGGCTCCGTGTAGCTCCGCCCCGTCACGTGCCGATTCCAGCCAATCAGGAGGCTGGAATCGGCAATGGACCGCACAGAAGCCCTGCGGTCCATGAAGACAGAGGATCCCGGCGGCCATCTTCAGCAGGTGAGTATGAAGACGCCGGACCGCCGGGATTCAGGTAAGCGCTGTGCGGGTGGTTTTTTTAACCCCTGCATCGGGGTTGTCTCGCGCCGAACGGGGGGGGGGGGGGGGTTTAAAAAAAAAAAACCCGTTTCGGCGCGGGACATCTCCTTTAAAGCAGACTGGCAAGAGGGAAAAACCTCCTAGGACACACTTAAAAGAATGAGGGAATTCTAAATTAAAAAGCAGAACACAAAAGGAAACTCCGAAGCGCAGCAAATCCCAGTAATTACATGTGACAGAGTGAGGGCCGAGGAGCGGGATCATTAGTATCACCGCACAAAACACAGGGACAGCAAAAATATTGCCGAAAATCAAACTCTGCAGCCTTTTAGCTTCTTAGGATCCCACAGGACCTCAGGCTGCCCGAGAGACTAACAAGCCATGAAATGTCATTAGCACATACCCCAACAGGAAGCTACTAAGGACATGGCCAGAGGTTGAAACCAGCCCACAGCCTTGTCTGCTCCTCTCACCTTACCTGCCCTGCATCTACAACTACCAGAACCTGTTGTGCCAGGCTGCAAGTGTTGTTCTGCAGAATTAGAGCTGTGCACAAGTCTTGAAGCGTACTTGAGTTTTTGACAACCTTTCTAAAAAAAACCCGCCAAGTTCTCCTTACGCTCTCATTTGCTGCCGTTAGTACCCCTGTCTAAGTTCTGATTTTCATGTGGTCTTCCCTATTTTTCTGTTGCCGTTCTGTTTGCAATTCACTTTCAGGGAAGGGGAAGAGCATCAAGCCTAGCATTCTGCCAGTAGTTCACTATCCTGCATTTTCTTGCCCTGACTTCTCATGCTGCAGTGAACAGTCTGGGGTCCAATCAGCAGGGAAATGGGGCAGTTTCTGAATGCCCATCCCTCTGCTCTCCCATGAGGATTCAGGCATTCTGGTCAGATGGCAAGTAAACCCAATATAATGTGTGTACATGCACAGAGCCCTAGAAGAAGCGAAGACTGCGCAGATTATTATCATAGTGTCTGCATATCTGTCAGCCTGCAGCCTCTGAGTGCACAGGAGCGCCCCAGCAAAGATAGCAATGTTTGCTGTAGTACGAGTAAAACTCAGTTAAGGGGCTCTTTCACATTAGTTCACTCAAGAAAAAAATAAATAAAATTAATTTAATCGTTCAGTGTAAACACAGCCAACGATCAAACCATGAACAATAATTCAGTAGCTTATCAATCATTTTATGCAAACATGAAAATCATTGTACTATGACCCAATTTCTGGTACATCACATCTTAATTTTAAAGTGAAAACAATCATCTGTTGTGGAAATCCAACAATCGTAAAAGATGCCATCATATTTAGATTTCTTGCAATTGCTGGATTGCAACGACTTAGGAGTCAAAAGATATCTGTGCCACAATGCAATCTCTGGCTGCTTTGTAGGTGTCGCACCTAGAGTCGCCATGTCGCCCTAGCACGAAAACTCCTCTCATCCATTTTTTATCTGAATGTGGTTCCCCATTATCACCAAGCTGAATGTAGCTCACAAGGCACAAAATGTTTGGGACCTCTGTTACAAATTCCAGGAGCAGTCAGGGTAGAGTAGTGACTACATAGGGGCATTCACTAACAATTTGTGTTTTTTACTGATGGCTATAAAAATTCTTCCTGAAGTACTTAATAAAAGTTTAGATAACATCATAGGATTATACCAGTACGGTCCGGCCAGCAGCTGTTGGCAGCACGTTACTGTGCACTAAGGACAACAGGATGGCATGGCATTACTGTAACGTTCTATTAGTGATCTTATTTAAAGGGGTTGTCCGGGGACACAGTACACTCATTGTCAAAAAATAAATAAATCAAGCATCTTGGGGTTGTTGGAATGGAATGAAACCTTCTATGTGAGATTGTAACTTTGATATAACAATATCAGAGCAAAAAAATAAATTTATCGTGGAAAACTGACCCCTTGAAGGGAGGTTCTAGTACCCTGTTATACGACCTCTAGCTTGGATACAAGATGTGATACAGGTGGGCATGGAGGCTCTAGTACCCTGTTGTACCACCTCTGGCTTGGATACAAGATGTGATATGGGTGGGCATGGAGGCTCTAGTACCCTGTTGTACTGCCTCTAGCTTGGATACAAGATGTGATACGGGTGGGTATGCAGGCTCTAGTACCCTGTTGTACCACCTCTAGCTTGTATACAAGATGTGATACGGGTGCTCATGGAGGCTCTACTACCCTGTTGTACCACCTCTAGCTTGGATACAAGATGTGATACAGGTGGGCATGGAGGCTCTAGTACCCTGTTGTACCACCTCTGGCTTGGATACAAGATGTGATATGGGTGGGCATGGAGGCTCTAGTACCCTGTTGTACTGCCTCTAGCTTGGATACAAGATGTGATACGGGTGGGTATGCAGGCTCTAGTACCCTGTTGTACCGCCTCTAGCTTGTATACAAGATGTGATACGGGTGCTCATGGAGGCTCTAGTACCCTGTTGTACCGCCTCTAGCATGGATGCAACATGTAATATGGGCGGGCATGGAAGCTTTAGTACCCTGTTGTACCGCCTCTAACTTGAATGAAAGATGTGATATGGGCAGGCATGGAGGCTTTAGTACCCTGTTGTACCGCCTCTAGTTTGGATACAAGATGTGATACGGGTGGGCATGGAGGCTCTAGTACCCTGTTGTACCACCTCTAGCTTGTATACAAGATGTGATACGGGTGCTCATGGAGGCTCTAGTACCCTGTTGTACCACCTCTAGCTTGTCTACAAGATGTGATACGGGTGGACATGGAGGCTCTAGTACCCTGTTGTACCGCCTCTAGCTTGTATACAAGATGTGATATGGGTGGGCATGGAGGCTCTAGTACCCTGTTGTACTGCCTCTAGCTTGGATACAAGATGTGATACGGGTGGGTATGCAGGCTCTAGTACCCTGTTGTACCGCCTCTAGCATGGATGCAACATGTAATATGGGCGGGCATGGAAGCTTTAGTACCCTGTTGTACCGCCTCTAGCTTGAATGAAAGATGTGATATGGGCAGGCATGGAGGCTTTAGTACCCTGTTGTACCACCTCTAGTTTGGATACAAGATGTGATACGGGTGGGCATGGAGGCTCTAGTACCCTGTTGTACCACCTCTAGCTTGTATACAAGATGTGATACGGGTGCTCATGGAGGCTCTAGTACCCTGTTGTACCACCTCTAGCTTGTCTACAAGATGTGATACGGGTGGACATGGAGGCTCTAGTACCCTGTTGTACCGCCTCTAGCTTGTATACAAGATGTGATACGGGTGGGCATAGAGGCTCTAGTACCCTGTTGTACCGCCTCTAGCTTGAATGAAAGATGTGATATGGGCAGGCATGGAGGCTCTAGTATCCTGTTGTACCGCCTCCAGCTTGTATACAAGATGTGATACGGGTTGGCATCGAGGCTTTAGTATCTTGTTGTACCTTCTCTAGCTTGGATGCAACATGTGATATGGACGGGCATGGAAGCTCTAGTACCCTGTTGTACCGCCTCTAGCTTGAATGAAAGATGTGATATGGACAGGCATGGAGGCTTTAGTACCCTGTTGTACCGCCTCTAGTTTGGATACAAGATGTGATATGGGTGCTCATGGAGGCTCTAGTACCCTGTTGTACCGCCTCTAGCTTGTATACAAGATGTGATACGGGTGGGCATGGAGGCTCTAGTGCCCTGTTGTACCGCCTCTAGCTTGTATACAAGATGTGATACTGGTGCTCATGGAGGCTCTAGTACCCTGTTGTACCGCCTCTAGCTTGGATACAAGATGTGATAAGGGTGGGCATGGAGGCTCTAGTACCCTGTTGTACCGCCTCTAGCTTGTATACAAGATGTGATACGGGTGGGCATGGAGGCTCTAGTACCCTGTTGTACCGCCTCTAGCTTGAATGAAAGATGTGATATGGGCAGGCATCGAGGCTCTAGTATCCTGTTGTACCGCCTCCAGCTTGTATACAAGATGTGATACGGGTTGGCATCGAGGCTTTAGTATCTTGCTGTACCTTCTCTAGCTTGGATGCAACATGTGATATGGGCGGGCATGGAAGCTCAAGTACCCTGTTGTACCGCCTTTAGCTTTAATGCAAAATGTGATTCGGGTGGGTATGGAGGCATACAGATTTCATATGGTATCCTTTGGTATATCTGTCCACATTTACTGTAATTGATCCTTACTGAAGACAACCTGATTCCACCCCGTAGCAGTCCAGTTTTGTCATTCATGACACTATTGCAAACAGAGGTGACGGTGGGTGTCAAAGGCAGTAAAAGTAATGGGCGCCGTAAGACCAAATGTCCTTCAGCCAAGTGCCTGGAAATAGTTCCGACAAACACTGTAACAATGGTGCAACCTGTCTCTGGATGGCGGACAATGAAACTGATGGAGCTGCTCGTGCTTGTCGGATGATCCTCTCTACTGGTGGTCTGTCAAGGGCATCCTGAGCCCTGTTGCCTTGTGTTTGCACCGTCATACATCCATTGGTTCCAACACCTCCTAACAGTCTGGTTAGAACGGCCCAGTTAACGGACAATTCCTCGATCCAACATCTAACTTCCTGCATCTCAATAATGCGCTCCCTCTCAAACTCTGTTAACTGAGCGAAATCTCTTCCATTGGTCGCAGAGACGTCTAGTGGTCAACAAGTTCTACACACAAGTAGGCCTTAAGAGCCTTTTTATAGGCCAAGGGTGGAACGACTGTTAGGGTCTCAGGTGGCAAGACCGTTCATCTAATCAAGTCACAACTCTACATCTGCCCAAGATGTAACTATATGCCAAGTTTTGAAGCAAAACGACAACTTCTTTTAGGCGCTTGTTTTTGATAATGAGTATATTGTGTAAAACCTCAATCAACTTGCAGTATTAAAATAACAGAATACACACTCACCCTTCCCCACCGCTGCCATCTCTTTGGTACCGACTGGTCTTTACTACTGCTGCAGGTGGCTGGCGATGACGTCCCCGACAAAAGGGTCACATGACCACTGCAGCCAATCACTGGCTCCCTTCAGCTGATAAATAGCTGCAGCAGTCACATGACCTAGTGTCAGATCATCATCCCTCCCGGAAGTGAAGTTCAGCAGGAACTGGTGAGTCGGCAGCAGCGTGGGAACAGGGAAGTGTGATAATGTATTCTGTTATTTTAATACTGGAAGCTAATTGAGGTTTTACAGAATACTACGTCCCCAGATAACCCCATTAATCTCATTACCAACTAGCTGGAAATTAAGAAACGTAACATTTCTGTATCTTCACTCAGCCTCTATATACACACAACGGCTCATCAGGCTCCGGCTGGTGTCGGCACCACGGTTCTATATTTTTAGCTATGGTACGTCAGGAGTGTTTTTACGACTGTTTACATAACATGACAGCATTTCGTGAGCACTAATGAACATAGAGCCGTGTATGTATCATCGCCATTATAAACAGTCCATTCTACCCATTCTCCTAGGAGAGGACTGGAAATAAATGCCATCCAGCTAATCCCTATTCAGGTCAGGATCAGTCATGCTGTGATGTAAATGTGGTCAGCGGGAAACGAAGAGGGGAGCACAAAGCATTCACAAACACGGGAAAAAGGGATATAAGAAGAAATGTGCTTCCTTCCATGAAAAGCCCGGCACATCCTATTAACGTCATTAAAACAATTACTCATACCTATGGGATATGAAGACAATGCCATGGGAATGCTGGAAGGCTTTGCTATGCAAACGATCCTACTAATGACCCACCAGCATATCGGTGTCATTCTAATGACTGCTTGGCGTCTGCGACGTCGCTAGACGAATTACTTCAAGACACAGAAGACCGTAATTTGGGAACGTAAAATAATTGGAAAAAAAGTGGCATCTTGTCTTCAGTGGGTCACAGAAGATCCCATGGTTCCTAGTGGCGTGTGCGAACAATGCGATATGGCAGACGCCAGCAGGACAAGACCGGATGGGCAGCGTTGGTTGGTAAATGCTTTTTTTTTGCCTCTCCTGATCACCAAGACTGCCGCAATCTGGAAGGGATTGTCTTTCGTGAAACCTACCCCTCTACAGAAATAACACGCCCGTTCTGATAATGCAATATTACACTTGTACGTCCGTTATCTAATGTCTACAAGGGAGTGATCACGCACGCTAGGACAAGATAACCAAATACAGCTCTACTATCTGTGCTCCCTTATAAGCACACCGTGAAAGGACAATAGAACTTAGGCCTCCTTCCCACGAGCGTGACGGGCTCCGCAGCGTAATATTCCGCTGTGAAGCCCGTCACGGCGCCCCCCAGAGCCCCTATACTTACCTGCGGGAGATAGCGTGAAATCGCTTCCCCGCCCACCACCGCCGCGTCACCGCTCGTCACCGCTCGTCACCGCCCACCGCTCTCGCGTCACCAGCCGTGTCACGTGACGCGGCCGGACCGCGTCATTTGGCGTCATATGACGCTCGGCGGTGGGCGGGAAAGCGTTTTTTCACGCTATCTCCCGCTGGTTACAGCGGGAGATAGCGTGAATGGACGGCTTCCATTGACTGCAATGGAAGCCGTCAGTGCGTACAGCCCGTCCTCACCCGCAGAAAATAGAGCATGCTGCGGGTGAGGACGGGAGAAATCGCGGTGCGTAATTCCGCGGTGGAATTACGCATCGTGAGCATGGAGCTATTAGGTTCAATAGAACCTAATAGCTGCGTGCAACGCAGCGGATTTTCGCCGCGAATTACGCGGCGGAAATCCGTTCGTGGGAAGGAGGCCTTAGGAGAAAATGATATCAGGAGAACATAGAAAAGATACAGCGACGGTCTCTTTTCTATGTTCTCCTGATATCATTTTCTCCTAAGTTCTTTTTTCTGATGTTTTTTTTCTGATGTCCCGGAAAGCCCCTTTAATGTTTTAGTAAATTACTGCTGGTGACCAGCAGTAATTTACTAAAACATTACAGGGCCTTTCTGGGACATCAGAAAAAAAAAAAAGGTATAGGGCCTTAACATAAAGAAAAATTAGACACTCATCCATACTGGTGGCTCCCCGCCAGCGCTGCATCCACGATGCCCACCACACGGAGCCTGGAAGAAGCGGGCGATCACGTGCCATACAATATGCAGATGACCGTTCAGCCAGACTTCCAGTGGCTACTGGAGGAGAGATTACATTAAATCAGGATATCTAGAAGAGGACAACGAAAATGTAGAGCATTTAATATGCAACCAGCCCAGGAAAGGGCGGTTTACCCACTACGAATTTTTCAAACCATCGCCAAACGACTGATTGTTGAAAAAAAAACAATTCCGAATTAGATTGATGACTTTTCTAATCCGTTCAATCCATCACACCAGCTAACTTTTTGGGTCCAATTTTGTCCGAAACATGAGACCACCACCGACTAAACAATCATTTGACCTACAGCATTGTTCCACAACTGCACCATAAACAGTTCGCCAGTTCAGATCAGCCAAATGGGCATGTCACTTCTATGCCAAGTGCCACTGGGCAAACAATAGGATCAGACGAGCTCCAATCCAACCTGCACACAGATAACAGCCGGCTGGTCCCGTAGCCATAAGGTTGCTCTATGGTCAGTGGCTCCCACCAGCAGTGAAGATATGAAGGGGTAAGGCACTTTATGAGCCTGCTGGCACACTGCTGAAGTGAAGTGGTCAACGGTGGTCACACTCTTTTGACCCTCTGATCTGACATAAATGATGAGGTCTCTAGTGAGATATACCCTTGAAAAGAAGGAAGTTTCCTGAAGATTGTTCTCCTCGATTGTGTTTGTGGATTGTATTGCAAAGCAACAACTAACGTATATTAAAAAAAACCTTCACTTACACCATTTTCCTCTATAGAAAAGCTTATGGAACAAGAAAAAATGTAATTCTTCAGAAACGACAGAGGATGGATAATAAGGAGCACATATTGCGATTCCTCGGGCGATGGGAAGGATGGCACGCAGCTTACACTTCCATTAGTATAAGGGTTGAACCACACCAAGCGGGCACAAAGTGAGGTCCCTCTTTCTATAAAACCACTGTAAAGCAGGTGTCCACACAAAGTGAGCAGGTAAGAAAAGTACAAACAGAAAAAATGACATTCATCAAGCAAGACGTGCCAGGATGTCCGCCCGCTGGGCCACCGCACCAATCTATGATCATCTGTACTCCTTGTGTACGCGGCTACTCTCTAGAGGTTTATTAAACAGGTGACTACTGGCTACCACTGGCACACGTGACTATAATACTAGTGGCAGCTCTCTCGTATCTTGTCATCGAGTTACAATGCAGGAATGATGTGATTATATACACATGCGAGCCGTTTCCTGGCACTGCCCTGTGTTATCACATCACTCCCACTTGTAAATAAGAGTATGGTAATATATATGGGAGCTACTTATACATTCCTATCATGTCCATTCACATGTCAGATTTGACAAGAAACGCAGCACAGATCCTGTATCGAAATTATTAAAGGTGACACGTGTGATACCTTAATGTGCCCTGGTACAGGCGGGCATCGACTTCAAGTACCAGTCTCTAGAATATGAGCATGCATTGCCAGGACAAATACAGCCTGGTCACATCTTGGGGTCACCTACAGCTTCTACTTGCAGATTGGGGCAGCGGGGTATATCTAGTACATATCTGCACAATATAGTGTACATGGGATGTATAAAACCCCATCAAGTACAACATAACATGTGAACGCTGCCGTACAAACAACATAAACATACAGGGGTCAAAAACTGATAGGACTACTAGAAGGGCTGAGAAAAGCTGGTAAACCTCACCCCCCCAACCAGTAATCAGCGTGGCCTGTAGTATCTGACAACTACAGGGGCTGCAGACCCCAACCAGGGAGGAGGGTGGGCCATGGGGACCATTACAGGGGCCAAGGTCGTATTCCCTGGGCCAGCATGACCTATGGCAACATGACTATTACATGATCTCCCCTGGAACAGCGCGGTCTTTGGTGACTACTAGACAAGTATAAGATTCTCTGCACCACTGCTGTGTCCGATTCCAGGGGGCGAGTACAACCCAGCATTCCCCGGGCTCATGTGTGGTCTATGGTGATATGCCTGCTGTAAGAACAGGATTAGTAAGGGGTAAGGTCTTCCTAAAGTCCCCTGATGAGTTTGGCATATGTGACATGACTACTGTGAGGACAGGACTACTAGAGGGGCCGAGGACTCCTCCCAATCTGGAGATGACTTGGAGGGAGCTCAGGTCTGTCTAGTATCCCATGGACCAGTGCGGCCTTTGGTTACATGACTACTAGACAAATGGAGGACTCCAGTCTCCTCCAAGGACAGTGAGAAACGTGGTCTGCGGTGACATGACTACTGAAAAGACTGAAGATACAGCAGCATCCCCTGGACCAGTGACAAGCATGGCCTGCAGTGACATTACTACTGGAGGAGTTAGAACTCCCAGTACAATGATATGACTAGTAGGGGGGTAAGGTCGTTCTAGTGTTTCCTGGGCTGCAGATGAGTGTGGTGTATGGTTACACTACTACAATTGGGGGTGAGGACCCCCAATACCACAGAATCAGTGTGGCCTGCGATATGACATGACTAAGAGGGAGTAACGTCTTTCTAGAGTCCTCTGATGAGTGTGGTATAAAGTCACATTAGTATTATTGAGAGTAAGAACCCCGAGGACCAGTGTGGCCTGTGATGACTAATAGGGCGCAAGGTCCTACGAGAGTCCCATGATAAGTGGTACAAGATGACATTACCGTTATTGTGCTTAGGCCCCCAGAACCAGTGTGCCATGTGATGACTAATAGGGGGTAAGATCCTCTTAGCATGATAAGTGTGTTACAAGGTGACATTAGTACTATTGGGGTCCCTGGAACCAGTGTGGCTTGTAATAACTAATGGGGGGGTAAGGTCCTCCTAGTGTTTCCTGATGAGTGTGTTACAAGGTGGCATTACTACAATTAGAGTCCCTGGAACAGTGTGGCCTGTAAGGACTAAAAGGGGGGTAAGGTCCTCCTAGTGCCCCCTGATGAGTACAAGGTGATACTACGGTACTACTACTGGGGTCCCTGAAATCAGTGTGGCCTGTGATGACTAATAGGGTTAGGTAAATTCTTCCTAGTGTTCCCTCATGAGTACAAGTATTGGGGTACCTTGAACCGGTGTGGCCTGTAATGACTAATGGGGGGTAAGAACCTCCCAGTGCCCCCTGATGAGTACAAGGTGGTATTACTACTATTGGGGTCTCTAGAATCAATCTGGCCTGTGATGACTAGTAGGGGGTAAGGACCTCCTAGTGCTCTCTGATGAGTATAAGGTGACATATTACTACTATTGTGGTCCCTGCAGCCAGTGTGGCCTGTGAGGACTACTGGGGGTAAGGACCTCCTAGCACCCCCTGACACGTATGGGGTGACATTACTACTATTGTGGTCCCTGCAGCCAGTGTAATGACTAATAGAGGGTAAGGACCTCCTAGTGCCCCCTGACGAGTACAAGGTGACATTACTACTATTGGGGTCCCTGGAAGCAGTGTGGCCTGTGATGACTACTGGGGGTAAGGACCTCCTAGCGCCCCCTGACAAGTACAAGGTGACACTACTATTGGGGTCCCTGGAAGCAGTGTGGCCTGTGATGACTACTGGGGGTAAGGACCTTCTAGCGCCCCCTGACAAGTACAAGGTGACATTACTACTATTGTGGTCCCTTCAGCCAGTGTGATCTGTGATGACTGCTGGGGGTAAGGACCTTCTAGCGCCCCCTGACAAGTACAAGGTGACACTTCTATTGGGGTCCCTGGAAGCAGTGTGGCCTGTGATGACTGCTGGAGGTAAGGACCTTCTAGCGCCCCCTGACAAGTACAAGGTGACATTACTACTATTGTGGTCCCTGCAGCCAGTGTGATCTGTGATGACTGCTGGAGGTAAGGACCTTCTAGCGCCCCCTGACAAGTATAGGGTGACATTACCACTACTGGGGGTAAGTCCTCCCAGGACCTCACAGTAGTTCCATGTGGCCAGTGCCGAGATCCCCCTTCGCCCCTAGTAGGGGGCACTACCAGCCGCACGTACCGTGTCCGCAGGGCGTGCCAGGCCGCCTCGATGTCCGCGTAGAGGTTCTTCTCGCTCGGCTTGCCGCTGCTCACGCCGTAGCCGGAGTAGTCGTACGAGAAGACGTTGCAGTTGATCCGGGATCCCAGGCCGATGTAGAAGCTGCACATCTGGCCGAGGTCCACGGCGTTCCCGTGGGAGAAGAGCAGCGTGTAGCGGCTGCCGGGGGCGCAGCGCACGAACATACAGCCCAGGCAGCTGCCGCGCTCCGTCCGCCAGCGGAACACCTCCACCGCGTCCAGCTCCCGCTGCGAGTACTGCCAGTCCGCCCGCTCCGTCAGGTGCAGGCTGCACGGCGGGGGGAGGCCGGCCGCCGGCTCGCTCGGCTCGTCCCCCTGCGCGGACGTCTGGCTCGGGGTCACCTCCGCCTCCCGCACCGTGTACGTGGGCTCCGGCGGCAGGAAGGCCAGCTTAGCGGCGATCCGGCTCGGGCATGGCGGGCAGCAGAAGAGCCAGCAGAGCTCCCCGAGAGAGAAGCCGTTCATCCTCGGTCCCTGCTCTGGCATTGGGGCGACCCGGGCCTGCGGGCGGAGGGCTGGTACCTGAGGACGGACAGCGGGCCCCCGGCCTGCAGCGCCTAGTAACCGGCGGCTAGCGGCTCATCTGATTGCTACTCGCGCCCGGCCTAGCAGCTGCTTCCGGGAGAGCAGGGAACACCGAGGCCGAGGAGCGACGGAGGAGTGCTGCCCCCTAGCATGGCGGAGAGAGAAGCGCAGGCGGGCGGAGGGAAGAGAGGTGGTGGGAGGGGGCAGGAGAGCGAGCGGCGAGGTGGCGGCCCCGGGCTTACTGATGGGGACAGACGGTCAGCGGTCATGGAGGGGGATGACCGTCACAGCACACTGCAGGCCGCTATCACTTACTGCACACCTGACAGATGTCCCCCTCTTGGAGGACAGTCCCTAGTTGTGGCCCAAGTCCCTCTTTTTGACCTTGGAAATAGTGTTGCAGTAATAAACTTCCCATATTGCTCCATAATCTGTAGAGTGCCCAACTGGATCTTCATATCCGTGCAATCATAGGGTGCATATATATATATATATATATATATATATATATATATGTATTCCGATGAATTGGTGCTAATATTTAAATTATACGCATTCGACTGTATTGATATGGACGGAAAAATAGATCTGTCACACAATGCACCATAAGTGTATGTCCAAAAAGTTGGGAGGTAGGTGATTGTATTTAAAGGGGTTTTACCAAAGATTGAAAGTTACCCACTTACCACCACAGGGGGATGACTTGCTGATCAGTAAGGGTCTCACCGATCTCGAGATTTAGGGTCCTGTGACCTCCTCTGCCTGTCACTGCAGGGTCGCTTCTCCATCAGATTGAAGTGAGCGCTGGCCAAGCATGGACATTCGGCGTTCCATTCATTTGAAGGCGGCTGCGCTTGCCGATTGGGTATCTTCCCAGTCCAATTGAAAGTGAATGGAGCATTAGCGCACTTGTATGACCAACACTTCATTCAGTCTCCCCCTCACCCGGTAGTGAGTAGGACGGGGACACAAGACCCTGATTCTCAAGATCAGCGGTGGTCTCAGAGGTGAGACCCCCACAGTTCAGCAAGTTATGTGTATAGGGGATTACTTGTAATCTTGGTCTAACCCTTTTAGTGGTGATTAAAATGGTTTCATAAATGTATCTTTTAATTTTGGCCATCCTCAGAGGGATTGGCTAATTGCACCTTTGATGGATGGCAGTGCCAACAACCTGGACTTTTATCTAAAAGCTAAAATGGCAGGAAATAATGTCCCAGTCCCCGATTAGCTTCGCTTCCCCCTCCCCCCTCTAGTTCACTCTCAGCGTTTGACCCAACAAAGAAGAAAAAGTCTTCAGGCTTCTCTCTTCTTTCTGCCTTACACCCTTTATGAGTGGCCCTATTCCTTCACACCTCCTCCTTTCTCTCCCTTCAGCTGTCAGTAGTCACTTTAGTACAATTTACCTGGCAAAATTGTGTGGTGGACAGCCGCGGTTTGGGGTTTTCAAACACATAGTAAATTGCAGCATGGAAATCTAGCTGCCTAACTCACCCATAATTGAGTTTTGCATTTTTATGAATCTGTAACAATGTTGTGTATTTAGCTGCTTTAGGGGGGTTTTCAATGTTATTACTGTTGATGAGTTATCCTCAGAATAGGTTATCATTAGATGATTGGCTGGGGTCCACCACTTAACACCCTGGCCAATCAGCTGTTCGGGTGTCCACTGTAAGCACCAAAATACAGGCTACAGAGTGGAAACAGATAGCATCCAACCTGGTGCAGTGGCCAACAGTGATAATTGCAGGTGGAGCTCTTACTGATTTTTAATGAGCTACACCTGCAGTTACAAGCACCAGCCGCTACACAGGGGTCGGAGCTATCTCCTCCGAATCCATACCCTGTGTTTTGGAGCTGACAGTCGGTGCCCAAACAGCTGATCGGCCAGGTTCCTAAGCAGCAGACCCCGGGCAATCAACCATTAATGACTTATTTTGAGAATAGGTCTTCAATAGAAATAACCCAGAAAGCCCCTTTAAGCTCTGTTCACGTTGCATTTCAGTGTGCACCCAGCCTTTTCCTTCCCAGGATTCCATCTGAATAGCTGGAAACGGCATTTAGACAGAACCCTGGATGGAACTATAGGCTTTCACTAGTTGGAGACCAAAGGTGCAAGCTTCGGTCTCCATTTGACCAGGTTTCTGTTCATTGCCATTATTTGTGCCAGAAAGAATAAGGTAGGCAATTATGCTATTCTGCCCAGCAAAAATGCCATAAAGGAATAGACTAGGTCAAATAGAGACCACAAAGGTCTCTGACTAATTCAAATCTATTAGGTAAGGACTAGAAAAGTAGATAGCACTCCGGGATTATCCTGCTATTCTCATGTTTGACAACGTTGTCGCCACGTTCTCTGCGCCTATTTATGCCCTACTGTCCTGGCTCTGATTTTATGATTGTAACCAGACAGGCGCAGAGAACGTCACAACAACATTGACAAACATGAGAATAGCAGGACAATCCCCGAGTGCTATCTGCTTTCATATATATATGCTGACCCCGGACCGTCAAGTGGTTGTGATTGGTGTTCTCCATTCTGGATATCTTTGCTGGATGGGAATTTATCCTAATCCATGGAGGTGTATAATCAAGCCTGCCAGGGTATTAGGTGTGGTGGTGCACTCTGTTACCTGTGGCACCCCATCACACCAGGTGAGTCTGTTCTGTATTGTCTTTTGAGTTTGACTTTGGGAGCGCTGTCCACTTTTGTACTTCTGACTTATATAATTAAAATATGTGATTCTTTCTATGGTTCCGTGTGAAAACGGTTTTCAATGATTGAGACGGAACTCCAGGATGAAAAAGCTGGGCGCATAATCAAAACCAGTGTTAACTCAACTTTTACTGGTCATGGATTTCCAATAGACAATCAGATGGGTATCTAATCATTCATGTCATTATCAATAAGTGTTTCCTTAAAGCAACCCTCCGGTTCTGGACAAAGGCGGCCACAACGCTTCTCTAACTACCTGATGCATATTGTACATTAGTGTGCATCAACAACCTTCATTAAGTAAAATGGAAAAAAAAAATGGTTTGCTACCGCGTTAGCCAGTAGAGCAATGTATGATTGTTCTCAGAGCGAGAAACCAAGTAATCTTGTAGATATGATACCTTTTGATACCTTTTTGTTAACATCATGCATTTTTGTTAGCCATTAAAGGGTATCATATCTACAAGATTACTTGGTTTCTCGCTCTGAGCACAATCACACATCAACAACCTTCGATATGCCAATGATACAATGTTGCTTCGCGGAAAGTGAAAAGGACCTGGAATATCTGATCCAAAGAGTTAAAGGAGATGTCCCGCGCCGAAACGTTTTTTTTTTTTTTTTAAACCCCCCCCCCCGTTCGGCGTGAGACAACCCCGATGCAGGGGTTAAAAAAACCACCCGCACAGCGCTTACCTGAATCCCGGCGGTCCGGCGTCTTCATACTCACCTGCTGAAGATGGCCGCCGGGATCCTCTGCCTTCGTGGACCGCAGCTCTTCTGTGCGGTCCACTGCCGATTCCAGCCTCCTGATTGGCTGGAATCGGCACGTGACGGGGCGGAGCTACACGGAGCCGCTCTCTGGCACGAGCGGCTCCATAGAAGACTACAGAAGACCCGGACTGCGCAAGCGCGGCTAATTTGGCCATCGGAGGCCGAAAATTAGTCGGCACCATGGAGACGAGGACGCTAGCAACGGAGCAGGTAAGTATAAAACTTTTTATAACTTCTGTATGGCTCATAATTAATGCACAATGTATATTACAAAGTGCATTATTATGGCCATACAGAAGTGTATAACCCCACTTGCTGCCTCGGGACATCTCCTTTAAAGAAGAAAGTGAGCGCATTGGGTTCAACCTCAGCATAAAGAGAACAAAGGAAATGAGAACAGCAAGCAACGGGACATCCTTGTAAAAAATAGGCAGTGAGGAAATTGAAGTGGTTAAAGATTTCCTCTTCCTCGGATCCAAGATTGACAGCAATGGAAAATCAGAACCAGAAATCAAACAAAGAATTGGACTTGGTTGCAAGAGCAGCTATAGTATTAGCATTGCTACAAAGATTCAAATGATAAATGCAATTGTGTTTCCGATCTCCATATATGCATGTGAAAATTGGACACTCAGAAAGGTAGATAGGAGGAAAATTGATGCTCTTAAAGGGGTTGTCCCACGAAAGAAAGTGGGGGTATACACTTCTGTATGGCCATATTAATGCACTTTGTAATATACATCGTGCATTAAATATGAGCCATACAGAAGTTATTCACTTACCTGTTCCGTTGCTGGCGTCCTCGTCTCCATGGTGCCGTCTAATTTCAGCGTCTAATCGCCTGATTAGCCGCGCTTGCGCAGTCCGGTCTTCTCCCTGGTGAATGGGGCCGCTCGTGCCGGAGAGCTGGTCCTCGTAGCTCCGCCCCGTCACATGTACCGATTCCAGCCAATCAGGAGGCTGGAATCGGCAATGGACCGCACAGAGCCCACGGTGCACCATGGGAGAAGACCCGCGGTGCATCGTGGGTGAAGATCCCGGCGGCCATCTTGCTAAGGTAAGGAAGAAGTCGCCGCAGCGCGTGGATTCGGGTAAGTACTAAACAGTTGTTTTTTTTAACAAATGCATTGGGTTTGTCTCGCGCCTATTGAAAAAAAAAAAAAACCCGTTTCGGCGCGGGACAACCCCTTTAAATCATGGCGCTGGAGAAGAATGCTGAGTATATCATGGTTGGCAATGGTCACCAACAAGATGGCCCTAGAGGGTATCAAACAAAAAGTATCAGCCAACAGCGTCTCTCATACTTTGAATATATCATGCGAGCTAATTCTCTGGAAACAATATTGATGCTCGGCACAGTTAGTGAGTCACGAAGAGGAGGACGACAAAACACGCTGGCCGGACTAAATCAAGCCGGATACAAATATGCATATGGAATAAATGAAAGAAGCATATAAGGATAGGAAAGTCATAAAGAGTGATAACCAAAGTGATCATTCAAAGCGTCCAAAAGTCAGCCTCGAATGAACAAATAATCATCATCATACATCATGAGTCTAAGACACTACATGCTGCTTTAATTGGCCAGTGCTGCCCATGTGAGGAGCAACTTTACACAGGAGCGATAGTTATTATGTGAATGGAGGTGAAGCGGGACGGTGATTATTTTGACCTGCCTGCCTCTATTCACAGAAAATAGACAGTTGTTCAAAAATTCAGGGACTCCTCTTTACATGGCCAACAGTCGCTTTAGGCCCCCTGTCCATGGGCAAGGCGGAATATCGCTAGTGATGTTCCACCGCAGGGGACAGAACTGACAGTTCTCTGCGGTGAGCCTATCTGACAAGCTCACTGCAGAGAATTGCAGCAAATCACAGCATGCTGCGACTTGAGTCCCGCGAGCGGAGAATTGCTATGATTCTACACTCGTGGACAGGCGGCTGCGCTTTCCTTAGCAATGCTATGGAAAGCGTGCACTGAGTTACTCGCGGCCGGATTATCGCCGCGAGTAACGCAATGCAAGATCATCCGTGGACAGGAGTCCTTCAGGGTGCATTCATACACAGCGCATTTACAGCAGGAATTTCTGTGATTGAAAATCAGCTCATTTGTGTGAATGCTGTTACTTTGGTGGCAAGCGCCTTGATTTGTTTAAGCCCAATTCAAATGTCTGGGATAGTTGAGAAATTTTGGCAAAAAAACATCCACATATGAACATACCCTTAAAGAACGTTAATTTGAAACAACTGGATGCTGATCAAATCATATATCTTTTTATTGTTGCTTTATTGCTCAAATTTCTTCACTCCTGGTCAACACATCTGCTTTATTACACAAACTCCTTCCAGCATTGCTAAATATTGTAACTAGACAAATTTACCTTTTAAGACTCTTAGCAAGCAGAGACTGACAACCCAGTTATGGCCGGGCTCACATGACCGTATCGTAAAGTGCTGCATAAGAATCGCAGTGTTTTACTTGCATAGGGAATCGCATATCCCTGCGTATTGTCACATATTTACACACGCTGTCATGTACTAGCTTCCTGGTTTCTTCTTTTTTTGTAACTTTCTATTCATGTCTCCTAGGAACAGGCGTAAAAAAGCAGTACATATGCACACATAGAAAACAATAGGGCCGTACGCGCGTAATACGTGGTAAAATGGAACATGCTATGTTCTTTTTTACATACGTAATATACGCGAGAGTTATAGGCAAGTGTGAGTGGAACAATGAAAATCAATACACTTTCATTGACGCCATTCACCACATATATTGTGCGCGTCATACGCAGTACAAATACATTCGCGCAGGCCCGGTATAAAACTAAGAGGGGTCATATTGCCACCCACCTCTCGCTGGGGAGAATAAAGCTTTTTTGGATGGGCAGACCAATCGATCGTAGAAGCGCTTGTCGACAGTGTAAGCAGTCAGTCAGCACTCTTTTAAAGGATGTACACAGGACCAGGATCACCCAAAAGAATGGCTGTGCAAACAGTTGTTTACTACTAGAGATGAGCGAGTATACTCGCTAAAGGCAATTGCTCGAGCGAGCATTGCCTTTAGCGAGTACCTGCCCGCTCGAGACTGAAGGTTCGGGTGCCGGCGCGGGGGAGCGGTGAGTAGCGGCTGTCAGCAGGAGGGAGAGGGGGGGGGGGGGAGAGAGAGATCTCCCCTCGGTTCCTCCCCACTCTCCCCCGCAGCTCCCTGCCTGCCGCCGGCACCCGAACCTTCAGCCTCGAGCGGGCAGGTACTCGCTAAGGGCAATGCTCGCTCGAGCAATTGCCTTTAGCGAGTATACTCGCTCATCTCTATTTACTACTTGTGATAGTTTGTGCAGCTGTTTATTTCCATGTACATTCAGTTTCCTCGAGGAGATGTGCCATAAATGAGGGTTTTCATATCCGCATACAAGATTGGCCGTCAAACGAGCATTTTCTCATTTGTTGGCTGGTTGTGGGCATAATTACATGGGGCAATGATTGGTAATCAGCATTCCTACGAACGCTTGCTTAGCTGATGGTTGACCTGTGTAACAGCCGGCTTAAATCAAATTTTCTACTAATGACATTTATCCCCTATCTTCAGAATGGAAGATTATAAATGTCTGATTGCCGAGGATCCAACCGCCCCAACCCAAGTGATCCCAACATCTGCGCCCCCCGAATTCCCCATACATGAAGTTCCATTCACTTCTATGGGATGGAGGGAGATTGCCAAGCACATTTGCATGGGAAGCTCGGGTGCTTAGCTGTTGGGATCACCAGGGAGAGGGAATAAATGTCATTAGTGAAAGAACTATTGCTGTCACACAAGTTGTTTATAAGACATCTGCCGTTTCCAATTGGAAATATCTACCCAGTGGTCTATTCCTATAGTGTCTCGCCTATAGAAACTGCAGAACACTATACTTCCTAATGATTATACTAGCCATAACTGCGCCATAAAGAAAAACTTGACAAAACGACATGTATATAATTGTGGTTGTGCTTTTACACTTCAAGAAAAATGTTTCTCAAACTTTCTATATTTTGGGAAATCTCTATTTGTGTATGCCCCATAGTGTCCCAATCGCTACATATATGAGGGAAAGCAGGGACAGAATCGTAACATTCATGGTCAGCTTCATGAATAGCCAGTGTATAAATGCAATTAATTTCAGCCATTGGTTGTACAATTTACAACCCTAATGATGCTGATAAATTCTGTCTGTATTCCTGGCACCCTTTATCCATGTGTGGTTTCTGTATCCCCCTACAATCTCCTGGCTTCTGTCAAGGAATTTCCACTCTTTGTTATATTAGCTTGAAGTATAAGTATTTATTGAGCTGTGCGGTTCTGACAATATGGTGGCAATTACTGATATACATTGTTACTTCTAGTAAGAATCACTATCACAGTTTATCATGTTTCTGTGGGTTTCCTCCCACACTCCAAAAATATGCTTAAAGGATATTTCAGTAAAAAATAAAAAAAATTGCATGGACAGAGAATGGGCTGAAATAAAAAAAATAATCAATACTCGCTGGCTAGATGTCCCTTCTAGTCCTGTGCAGGAACTCTGCGCCCCGCTGCATCAGGCCAAAAAGAAGCAGCAGCAGCTGTTCATTGCACCAATGACCATTCAGCTAATCAATTGCTTCAGCTGTGACACTGCCATGTATGTCACATGACCTCTGAAGCCAGTGATTGGCTGAGTGGTCATATGCATACTGAACAGCATCTGACTGGAGTGGCAGGGACCAAAATTCCTGCACTGGAGTGGGCGGGAATAACTATCAGGGGAGTATTGCTTTTTTAAATTTTTTTTATTTTATTTCCTGCTCATGCATTTTTTTCTGACTCGGAAAACTAATTTAATTGCATTCCTGTAAACTGTTTTGTATTAAATTCTGTTTTCATTAGATTTAAAATGATATAACATAGCTCATAGCTTGCACATAACATTAATTTATAACCTTTTGCATATTATTAAAGAAGTGCTCGATTGCTCTTAATGAGCCCTTAAAGGGGGGTAGAGGAAGAGAGATAGGAGGGGTATATGGATGAAAAGGAGGGGTGACAACTACAGGTTACACCTTGGTAAATTAATACGGTATGTATTTTTACTTACATTTTCTTAGACTTTGCTAAACAATCTATATCTCTATTACTGCTAAAAGATTATACAGGATTAGATCAGTTTATACCATGGGTCCCAGGTAACTTTGAATTTTTCGTGGGTTCTATTAGCCCAGCTTGTTAGTTCCTCAAGTCTTCTAATTTCATTTACTTTAGTTATCCATTGGTTATATGTAGGTGCTTCTGGATGTTTCCACATGGTAGGAATTAAGGATTTTGCAGCCGACATCAAGTGGGTTATTAGGTTAGATTTCGAGGGTCTATAATTTGAGGAAAATTTAGACAGTATCACAAATTCTGGGGAGAGTCTGAAGGTATTATTTGATATGATGCGTATGGCTTTATATCCCAGTATGGGCGTATGACTGGACAATGCCACCAAATATGTATTAAAGAACCTGTTTGTTTGCTGCATCACCAGCATAAATAGGAATCAGCTAATTTGTAAGTATACGGCCATTCTGGTGATCATTCCTGTAAACTGGCCATAATGTATGTGTGTTTGTCGAAGATAGAAAAATTAGATTGCGAGCCTATTGGACACAGAGACTGATGGGAATGGTGAAACTCTGTACAGCTGTGCAGAGTATGTTGCTAGTATGTAAAGGTGGTTTCACATCTGCTTTGGAACCTTCAGCTGGAGGTTCCGTCACAGATTTGGCTGAAAATACCGGAAAAAAAGCAGGGTCCATCTGGCACTGTTCAGTTCCATCCAGAGATGGAACCATTCAAGCCATGGAGATTGCCCTTTTCTGCTCACCGAATGGAGCAGGACAGCAGAATCCCTGCTCAGATGTGACACCATCCTAACTAGAGATGAGCGAGCATACTCGCTAAGGACAATTACTCGATCGAGCATTGTCCTTAGCGAGTATCTCCCCGCTCGGAAGAAAAGGTTCGGCTGCCGTTGCGGGTGAGAGGTGAGTTGCGGCAGTGAGCAGGGGGAAGGGAGAGATCTCCCCTCCGTTCCTCCCCGCTCTACCCTGCCGCTCCCCGCCTGCCGCCGGCAGCCGAATCTTTTCTTCCGAGTGGGCAGGTACTCGCTAAGGGCAATGCTCGATCGAGTAATTGCCCTTAGCAAGTATGCTCGCTCATCTCTAATCCTAACCAATAGAAATAAATAAACTAGTGTTAACTTGTATCAGTGACTTCTACATGAACTAAGCAAAAAGTTTTATCCAGCTCGAAGGCTAAAAACTTACTCAACTTTATTTCAATCCAGCAATTATAAAATTACATTTAAAAGTCTTACATGTTTGGAATGCGGCGTTCTGGTATTCACAGCATACATAAAGGAAACACGCATAGGACATTTAAAATATATATCTGCTTTTGAAATCTAAGCTGATAAGACGTACAATACTATTTAATTAGGTAAAGCCATGTTCCTGTTAAGGGAAGTGCTCTGATTAAAAATGTGTGAAAAAAGGTAACAGAATGATATTTATAATTTACAATGCTATTTAAAATTGGGCTAACAGGGTCCAATGTTTCTGGGGATCAAATGGAAAGATATTGGTCAGCCCAAAAAGCTGAAATAATGCCCAAAACACAGGACTTAATACCCAATCAATCCCAAATCCAACAAGGTGGTGGAGAGCAATAAAAGATCACAATGCACCAGCCTGCAAAATAGTGGCAATCCAGGAGAAAACAGTGCAGTAATAAAAAAGAATGATCCAAATGCTCACAGGTAGGAAGAGTAAAAAGGTGAAGACACTCTCCGTGGAAGGTCTCTCCCCAGGAGCCCCCCCCCCCCCCCCCAGAAGGCAATTTTTAACCACAAGAACACGTCTTCGTCCAGGAGGTACAGAGATAGGATATTTATTGGTCCAAAATAAACATACACATTGCCGACAGGGTAGAGAGGCACATAAAACCAAAGGAGTAGTTGCTGCAATGCGTTTCGGGGCTGCAAGGTCCCTTTTTCAAGCATATATGTGGGCTATATAGATGTGCTTTTATAGCAAACATAGTATTCAAAATGATTCGTAAGGAAATGATTCAGGGCAACAGAAACAGAACTGAACAGCACCAAAGGGACATCATTAGTATTTTAGGCTCTGTCCAGTTCCCATCATGCCCTCCTGCATTTCCTTGGAGTAAATAGCACAGCTTGCCGTGCTATTTCATCTGGGAATTTGGATGGATCTGCACCAAAGGCTTTTAATAGAGCCTTTGATGCAAAAGTCATCATAGCCTACCCATTGAATAGATTTTATTAGAAGAGCATATAGGGAAAGTTTGAAACGAAAGAAAAAATATTTGCATATACGTTATGCATTGCAACACCACCAGTTCGGGAGTCTAGCTCGTTTATGAGCGAGCAGGCTCTTCTCATCCTTTAGTCATGATCAACAGCTTTCTTCCTTTCCACCCTCAATAGAGACTAAGGTATCAATCATGACTAGTTGGCCAAGGTAGATAGAGTTGATGTGGACAATGTGACAGGTCTATGAAAATCAACTGGAGGTGTTTAGGGTGATCACCGCTCATTTGAGTGGCTTTCTAATGAAGTTTTCCACTTGCGTACTTATAATCCTAAAACAATGTTGTACATATCTTCCCAAAATGTGAAGCAATATGTCTTGTAGGTTTTCATGTATTTGGATCATAGCATATCCAGTAAAGGCAAATAATAATCTGTAGGACTTAATGTGCTTTTACAGGGAGCGTTTAACTTTTGGATTCCCATGATCCAGCAAGAATCTGAATGGTTATTGTTTAGTGTAAATACATGCCCCAACTGTACAACGTATCATTCCATGTAAACAGCCAGTCGTTCACTTATGAATGACTGCCTGCTTACTGTGAATGGAGGCGGGTGGAACGTTCCCCAGGCCCCTCCGCCACCATTCAGTAGCGAGGCTTGTCCCTGTGTAAAAGCACAGAAACAATTATCACTGGGACGAGCTGTTGGGTGTCTGTTGCTCGACAGATCGTCCCATGCCAAAGAACCCTTATTTAGAAATCATAAAGATGTCTCATCAGTCACCCGAGTGGCTTCTACAATTTTTGAGGGACCTCAGTCCGTAAGTAGTAAAATTCTTATCTGAGGAAGCTACTTTGATGAGTGGTGCAACTAGTTCAAGCGCTCTAAACAAGTCCAGTCAATTTTAATGGAAATCTTCATGATTACTAATTTTCAGATAGGGTGGAATTCCTCTTAGCATTGTAAATGTGTAATAAAGTTGCAATAGCATATAATTATAGTGAATAATACATGATTAAGGCACTACACATATTTTTCAATCTTCCAAACCTGTTTTATTATAGTAATTAAATGTCCTTCGAAAATGAAAATATCCTTCTGAAATCTGCTATTAGCATTACAAATAATGACAGTTAAACAGATTCTATAGATTAGAGGGAATCTGTCACTATGAACCCCCTGAACTACTGTAATGTGTGGATAACAGAAGAGCCGCCAATTCCAAGAATGTAATACTTACCTCTGAGTTCATGGTCATGACCCATGCTCTGCGCTGTGCAGTAATGCGTTCCCCAGACTCCTAAGCTCTGACAAACAGTAATAAAACAGGACTTCTAGATACTTCATTAGCATACGGAGTGGGAGACATTTTGAATGCTTGTTGTTTGGGAGTGGAAGAGTTCAGAGATAAGATTTACATCTGTTTCTCTTCAGCTATCCACACATTACAGTAAATCAGGGTCATTTTTGATGGTAACAGATTCCTTTCAAGGCCGCTCATGTACATTGGATAACTATCACCTGAAAGCTTGTTCTTCTGACAGCTGTCTGCTTTGACCCTTCCATATATGAAATAAGCTTGCCTGTTGAGTTTCTTTGGATTTATAAGAACTAGTGCAAAGTGGAGGAAGTTCTTTCAGAGACAAATCAGAACACTGCTATAATTCTTATAAGGTGCAAAGTAGCACTCGGCCTATAATCTCAGAGGTGTAGCTAAGTTTTCCTTCACATTGGCCTAGTTCTAGATCTTGCCCTAGTCCTATATTTAAATAGCATGGCCAATACAAAGTGGCTCTTTTGGCACATGCCCGGCCAACCTCCAATAGTAGTGTCTCTGAGATAGCAGTTGTCTTTCCTGGGTATTTTCCTTGTACTCAGGTATCTACGGGACTTACACAGGAGTTGAATAGTGTTACATCCAGACAGTCGCAAGAACAAACATATGAAGCCTGTATCAACACGAATAGGAAACACAAATACATGACTAGGGACTCACCAACAGATGTTCGAAATAGAATAGTAATGATAATTAGAGGATTATGACAGTCAGATAATGGAGTAGATGATTGATGGAAACATAAATAACAATCTGACAATACCTAACTCAAACTACCTCCCTACCTAATCTAACCTGACACTGACCCCAACACCAGACACCACTGCCCCTGAGTAACCCTCTGTTAACCCTATCTAAAACCCTATTCTTGAGAAACAAAGAGAGGAGTAAGACCCAGAAACAAGAAAGCTAAACAAAGCAAGCCTGACTATGAACAAGACTAGGCAAACATAAACAGGGAAGGAGCAGACAAAACTGCTAAAGCCACATTTACATAGGACGAATGTCAGGCACAGGAGTGAGTATCGTTGGCTTGTGGCGGGGAGGCTGGAGGAGATTTCTCTGCTCGCTCTCCCCCGCCCCACTCCATTCACTTAACACAGCAGCCATTCAGTACTGAACAGCTGCTGTTTATACTGAAGGATCGTCGTTCAGAATTTTATGCAGCCTAAATGATGAGCAGATCACTGATCGTTCAGTGTAAATAGCAGCCGTTCAGTACTGAACCGCTGCTGTGTTAAGTGAATGGAGAGGGGTGGGGGAGAGTGAGGAGTGAAAACTACAAGCAAGTCTGCCCGAGCTGCAGAGGGGATGCACGGCGGAGCCGACAACGCCTGATAGGTAATGTATTGTGCTTTTTTTATGCAGATAGGCCTTATTTCTGGGGTACATCTTATATTTCATGCCTACCCCCTAAACCCCACCAAAAATCCAGGCAAAAGAGCGCTACACAGATGCCATTTTGCTGTGATTTTCTTGCGGCAATATCGCTTTCGCCCATGTGAAAGAGGCCTTAAGAGTACATTCACACATAGCAGAAATACAGTGTATTTTCCATAACGGAACATTTCACAGTAAAATCTGCATCATTTCCACATCAGAAAGATAGTCAAAATCTGGGGATTCACAGCTAATTTCATCTGCTGCTCTTCTCACCTCACAATCAGCAACCCCTCAATGCAGGGCACAGAGCCACAGGCTAAAATCACCTGTGGATCCTCAGCTGATTTCAAGTCAAAATCTGTACCAGATTTTGCTGCAGATTTTGTTGCAGAATTTTCCACTGCGGTAAATACGCAGCATTTCTGCAACATGTGAACTTACCATAAAAAGGAACTGGCTGCTCTCCTATTTTTCATTAAAGAACAATTCTAGAGTTCCCCAATGTACCCATACACATTTTAGAGAGAACTTGCTCAAAGCCCTTAATTTCATTGAAATCAGTTGACTATCTAATATGTGTATGTGGGGGCCAACAGACTCTCCCTCGATAGCAGATGTCATGAGGGATTGAGCATGCTGGATTTCAGCATGCCCAATCCTTTGTTCCCATTGCAGATAAACCACCGCAAGACAGGCAGTGCCTTACTCCTCTCACCCCACTGAAATAAACATGCAGTATCATGACAACTATCAAGCGTTTGGCTGACAGTCATATATAAGGTGTATGGCCAACTTTGTTTATAATTTATGTCTCATTCATCTGTTATCCCTCCAGAACACAGAATGAAGCCACTCTCACACACAGCGTCGGTAAAAGGCTGCATTTCAAACGCAGTGGTTTACCGCGATTTTGATTAGCATTTTTTAACGCAGGTTACTGCGTTCAACAGTACTTTTTAACGCACTCCATCATTGTGATGCGTTAAAAAAACCCACAAAAACAGCACTTGAAAATCGCAGGTTTTTTTAATGACACGTTCAAGTGCAGGTCTGTGAGGCCCTATTGAAATCAAAGATGAAAGAAAAGATTCTCCAGAATAGTTATTTTGGGGGCATATAATTATTTACTAAAACAGACCTGTCAAGACAGGCGGGGCTCACACAAGCGTAATTTCATTGCGTATAACATACGCATAATTCGTGGTAAATAGAGTCAATGAATGTTCATTGACTTTCATTGTTTCATTCGCACTTCTATTTTCTGTGTAAATTACGTGCGTAAAAAAGAATGCAGCATGTTGTATTTTATTGCGTTTTATGCCTGTACAGCCCTATTGTTTTCTATGTGTGTGCTCGCAACACAGTGCATACAACATTACTTTGTGTATGTATGCCATTTTTTGTGCATGTTGCTAGGAAACATCAGAAGAGAGCTAAAAACAAAGAAGAAACAAGGAAGCCGGTGCATGACAACGTGCATAAAATACAAGCAAAAACGCAGTAATACGCAAGGATACACCATTCCCTGCGCCAGTAAAACGCTGGGATTTGTACAGTACAGTTGCGTGACCCGACCTTCAGGTGAACACGGATTAAACTACTACAAAGCATAGATGGTTACCATGTAATTATAGTGTCACAATAACACACTGCTTTTTTTGGTACTATTGTATTACCTTGCATGCTGTTGAGTGGGACTGAGCTTGCAGTACCATTCTGGACCACTACACAACATATGGAGCTGTGCTAGTTCTTGTGTAGTGTCTCCAGCAAACAGCCGATCGTCAGGAGTGCTGGGTGTCAGACGCCCACCAATCTTATTGATGAACGATCCAGAGGATAGGTCATCCATAGTGTATTCCTGGAAAACCACTTTAAGTTGCAGATCACTTTACCAGAAAATGATACTTTTGACTGCAGTGGCCATTGAGGTCCGCTCTGGCTGCTTATTTCAGAAGTAAAGTTTATCCCAGCTGGCAGTGTTATAATCTTCATTTTCATCTACTGGCTAAATTAAGATTTCAGCCAATTCAAATAAGGAAACTAATTGACCTTACCAACTTGTAATAGGAGTAAGTTGATGAAAAGTAATATTTTCCAGCAGCTTGGTGTCTGACAAGCAACCCAGAATACAGTTACAGCAATATTAATAATGCGGCTCCGGAATCTGCAGTAGGTCATTACAGTGGAAGCCATTTATTATAAGGAAACATCTGATATCTGGAAATGCTTCCATTTAACTAGCAACCTCATTTAATGCATGTGAATGCTTCTTGCCGAAATCATTAAAGAGGATTAAAAATATTTAGCCCAGTATTGATGATGCCCACGCAGGGGCACTACAAGTCGACTTAGTCACGGCACTATTTAACCCCTTGAGTGGCACGCCCGGAAATTTTCCGGGACGAGCTCCACTGCTCATAGCGACATAGCCCGGAAGATTTCCGGGCTATGTATCACTATGGGAGCTGCAGAGCACAATGCCACAAGCTGTGACATTGTGCTCTGCCTGCACAGACCCACACAGAGCAGTGCAAGGGCTTTGAAAAACCAGCAGAAGATATTGCCGATATGCCGGCAATCTCCTGCTTTGTTTACAGGTTGCCATAGAGACCATCAGCTTGTCAGAAGCAAGCCGATGGTCTCTGTGGCAGGGAAAGCTGGTGCTTGGCTGTCAGAGGACAGCTAGGTACTAGCTCTTACAGCAGAGATCAGAGAAAACCTCCGATCTCTGCTGTGTTAACCCTTTACATGCTGCAGTCTATGTGACTGCAGCATGTAAAGGGCTGTCACTGCAGCATGTAAAGGGCTGTCACCATCGGACCCCCGGAATGTGATCAGGGGTCCTGATGGGTCCCTGTGGAAGTCCCCTAAAGGGACAAAAAAAAAAATTTAAAAAAAGGAAAAAAATTATAAAAAAAAAATTATAAAAACACTTGTCTCCCTTTACTTTGTAAAAAAATCAAAAATACAATCACACATGTCGTATCCATGCGTCGTAATGACCCAGAGAAGGAAGTTAATACATTATTTAACCCCTTAATGACATGGCCCCTTTTTTTCTTTTTTCCCCCATTTCTTTTTTTCCTCCCCCCTGTTTAAAAAATCACAACTTGTCCCACAAAAAACTAGCCCTCATATGGCCATGTCAATGGAAAAATGAAAAAGTTATGGCTCTTGAGACGCAACTGCAAAATTAGTTGAAATTCAATGATTAGACAATTTTAAGAAACCTGCCCTGGTGGGCACGGCAGGGTGGAAGGAAACCCGCCACTCAAGGGGTTTAGTGGTTACTGAGAAAGGAGGATTCTGCTGGACTTCCTAAAATAGTTATTTTCTGTATCTTTTAAATATTCAACTTTCTTTTTACCTCTTTGGACTCTTTTGCAGCGCCACTAGGATGGAATAGATGACAAGAGCTACATATGAATATGTCCTTTTGTTGGCAACTCATCACCCCTAGAGCCGATCTTTAGGGTGTGTGACCTGTGCGACTGCACAAGGTGCATCACTCTGCCTAGTTGAAGGGGGCGCCACAAGGCTCCCTTTTCTTATCTAGGGCACTCCTAAAACTCCAGCTGCTGTAAAGGGTTATATTTTCTTCACTCACTGGTTGCAGTCTGAGACCTCCGGCATGGCACAGTAACTTTCTCGCAAGCCCCCCCCCCCCCCCCCCCATCCACCAGATTGGCTGCAGTCTAAGTTCCTGTGTCATCTCCACACAGCACACAGTAGCTTCTTCACTCCCCCCAGACTGCAGCCAGTAAGAGTCTGTGTTAAAAAATGTAACTGTTACTAGCACCTGGATTTTTAGAATCAGGGTCAGGCGGCTCTAAACATGCATGGGGCACCCAGGGGGTCTTATTACTAAATGGGGGCACCCAAGAAATCCTACTACTAAGTGGTGGTACAAAAGGGGTCACTATTACTATTTGGGGCAAGAAAAAGAGGTGCCATTACTAAGTTGGCCTTACTACTAAATGGGGATTTAGAGGGGATCATAATTACTATTTGAGGTCACAAAGGGGCTCTTATTACTAAGTGGGGGCACCAAGTTGGTCTTATTACTAAGTGGGGCCACAGTGGGCATATTATTACTATGGGGAGGCACTGAAAAGTTGATTAGGGGGTTGTACTATCTGGACGGGGAGAGTGTGCAGAGGTGAGCCGTGGCTGGAAGTGCTCTCAGTGGCGGTCTGGGCCCGGAAAGAAGAAAAGATAAACAAAGGCAGAAGCAGCCTTAGATATGAATAGTCTTAAAGTAACAGGACTCCATTGGCATTTGGTGTCTCTTCCCATCTATATACGTCTCCTATAGCACCCCCTGGCAGCCGCAAGGCATATGGGAGTTTCATTACTATTAGCATTTTTTTTACAATTTCTCTTCTATGCAGCATTACCGCTACACATTTCACTATTATGGCCATAGGTCTTGACCTCAAATGCACCATAGCAGCAGTGCTCCCACTCACAAAATGTGAACGTATGTCACAGACATCACCTAAATCCAGAGAGTCGTAACCCCTTATACTAGCGGCTAAATCCACACGTCACACTGCTTTACTCAAACCATATTACTCAAATCCTATGCGATGTGCCTCACTGCGACATTACGAGTCATAGACACTTCATGTACCTCCTATGCATTACACTCCATTATATCATATCATATCAATGTAAACGCTTTACATAACTGTTCATCACACTGTAACTGCAGCTCTTTGTGAACGGTCTCCGCCACTTTATATGTGGCTACTGCTGCAGTCTCTGCCTCTGTCTGACCAGTGACGCAGCTTCTTTACTTTTTTATAGTACGCCTGCAGGCACCAAAAATCTCCTTGGTATTGTTGAGGGGGCGGGGGCCTATCCAGCCATTATTCCTTGAGTTGGGGCCAGATCTTCTGGGTGGTGTGGTTCTATTCATGCATTACGAATGGGTGCAGAGCCTCTTCCTGAAGCCTATCGCAAGGCCACAGCAAAATGGTGTCTTTCATGCACCCTTCATCCGCTTCCCGGTGGAGGCCTCTGTACAGTGCTGGTCAGCGCTTTTTAGATAGGCACTGGCAAGCACCGGTATAATCAGTCTCAGGCTGGAGGGTCGGGGCATACCGCTGTAGCCATTGGCCGCTAGGGACAAGCGGATGCTGGAGCCGCTAGTAAGGAGGAGCTGGGCACCACTGCCACCTTAGGATTGCAGCAGCCGCGGCTCCATTGAAGGCAATACGTGCATTCCCTATGGTACACGCATGTCCTATTTTTACAGACGCACGCCTGTAAAACACAGACATGTGAACACCCCATAGGGAATGCATTGGTTGTAATAGACGCGTGTTCCTGTGCGTGCGTAAGCACGCACAAAAACACGCTTCTGTGAAGCCACCCTTTAATTGAGTAGAGCTGGTATTTTAGTGCATTATATGGTAACTGTATTATTTAGAGGTTTTCTAAAGCTGAGCCTCTGTATCTCAGCCTGCCATGTTATAAAAGTTGTCTTAGAAAATGTATTTAATCTTGGGAAGGTTCTAGCGCTATATTTGTTATGGGATTAGTTCTGGTACTGTATCTATTTTATGATCATGGTTCTGGTGTAAAATACATGTTAGGCTAGGTGCTATTGCTATAATTATGTTATGAGCTTGGTTCTGGTACTGTATTTTTGTACTGAGGTTAGTTCTGGTCTCTCATTTATAAACAGGGTAAGGATTGAAGGACGCAGTTAGGCTCACTACACACAGCTAAACCATGCCCACCCGCAGTTGCCAATGTTGCCAATTTTGCCAGTAATTTTTGAGTGCGGCCACCATATTGCCTGTTTCCACCCTAAGGATGAATTCACATGTAGTGGATTAGCACAGAAAAATCTGCAGCAAATCTACATCAAAATTCACACCAAAATACGTGTCAAAGTCTGCACAAATTCTTTCAGATTTTGGTGCAGTTTTGATGTGATTTTTTTCTGCTGCAGAAAATCCACAGCAAAGCCACTACATGTGAACCTACCGTAAGTCTGGCTGCACACGGGCGGATTTGAAATGCAGAATCCAGAGCAAGCGTCTGCCTCCAGGTTCTGCAGTAAATGCCGTCCATAACATGCTATGGAATGCGCTTTTTCCTGCACACAAGTGGAAATCAATTGCAGCTTTCCACTCACAGAGGAAAAATCGCATGTTCTATTTTTGTGCAGTGTCCGCACAGACGGCATCCATTGAAGTCAATAAAAACCGTCCGAACCACAGGCCTTCCGTAATTAATATTGCAGAAAGGTCACAGGACCCGCATCATCGCTTAGTGACGGCGTGGGAAAATCTCTAATGCGCATGTCTGACGGCTCGCCAGCCAGACCATCCACAGTACAGAATGCCACCTGCACACGAAAAGAAATGCCAGGTACGCGGGCTCACCGGCCGGGCACAGGGTCAGATGGGATCCCGCATCCGGAATCTGACCCGGTTGTGTGCAGCCGGCCTAAGCGTGGGCCATGTAGAGAATAAAAATCCAAAAGGATTTCATTGTGTAAACGTGAAAAAAAAAACGAAAAAAAAGTAATACTCTTGGTATTGTCGTAATTGTATCAGCCCGCAGAAAACAAATATCATGCCATTTATGCTGCATGATCTACGCTGTAAAAAAAAAACAATGGCAGAATTGATGATGTGTTTTCTCTCCCTGCCCTTCAAAACAAAAAGTATAAAAGCATTATATGTGCCCAGAAATGGTACCAATAAAAACTACAGTTTGCCACGCAAAAAACAAGGTCTCATACGGCCGTGTCAATGGAAAAGTGAAAAAGTTATGGCTTTTGAAAAGTGGAGATGAAAATTCCCAAAAAATCGTTACGTCCTTATTGCCAAATTAGGCCATGTCCTTAAGGGGTTAAACCTGGAAAGTTTTCAATAAAAACATATATTTTTAGCAGCACGAATCAGATAAGACAGAAATACATCTGTGTTGGCTAATGAGCTGTAAGACTGTTAATGACATGAGAATGCTAGCTGCTGTTGTCTGTCTACAATTAAATACCATACAACGCAGATATTTTGCAATTCTATTCCATTTTTGTCCTAAGTGATGAGTATTAGAATAGACACAAATAGGAAATTTTAATGGAATTCATCAAACGGTTAATTCCACAATATGCGGCTATGCTTTGCAAATGATATAACTCATATGAAGCGTGTGACTGTGACTAGTTGCATTGCCTGGCATCTGGCTTTAAGTGCATTACTATAGAACTTTACGGTAAACAAGTGACTACGGTACGTACAAGAATGCAGTTTTGCCTGCCAAGTTCTATCTTATTCTATCTCCCTCATTCCTAATAAATTACAGCTAAATCAAAACAATTATGTTATGTTCCTACAATGTGCTGACTGTAGCGCAATGGAGCCATCAGCAACTTTCAGAAACAACATAGTCATTCTTTCTTATAACAATGTACATATGGATGTGTATTTAATACATGTCGCTTTTTTGACACCGCTCAGTAGAATCCTACATTCCCTTCCAAATTAAGTAGTATTAAAGTATTATTATAATCAGTGCACATACTGTATGAACAAAGGAAGGAAGGGGCGCAAATTGTTACCCCTTTTGCTTTATGGGACCATATTGAAGTGAATTGGACTGCTGAGGATTGCTGAGCGCTTGAACATGACTATCTCCAGAACCTCCCATTGAAGTAAAAAGAGTGTTGGTGTGCATGCATGGCCAATGCTGTTAACCCTTTCCAATCCAATTTATATCCTGGTTTTCCTAGGGGGCTTACTCTTTTTCTGCCGTTATACAACGGCGCTATATGCCGGCTAAAGCCAGTAGTGTATGAGGTGACATGTTGGATAGGCTCCGACAGCAGAGAGGCTGGCAATATACAGTAAGAGAACCCCGATGGACGTCTTCCAACATCGGAGCTGTACAGATGTCAGACAGTGGATTGGAAAGGGTTAAACTTCAGGGATGCACGATGGGGGGGGGGGGGGGGAGAGTTCCCAAGTTGGGAATACCCCTTTAACCATGGACTAATGTGGCTGTCTATGATAACTCAGACAGCTATTTCCTTACAGAAGAAAGACGGCACGTAATTGCTGCACATTGCGATACAGAATGGTCATTTTCACTTTTACTTGGGCGTTCGCTTGACCATAGTGTCATCACCTTTTTACTAGTTTGTAGATAACATTTTTTGATACAGTGATCTGTACTATCCCCAAAGCAAATGTTTGCATCATCACTACCAGTCTATTGTTTCATGGAGAAAGAGAACAGATTTCTCCACACATGACTTCTTTAATAAGAATTGTTTTAGGATAGAAGCAGTAAGAAGAGGATTCTGCTTTCTACATATAGAATGATTTATTACTTACTGCAAATCATCCAAAAATACAAAACTATAATGAAAAATACCTCTCACAATGGTCACCTATCAGCTCACTTCAATTTCTCTTCTTAGAAACTAAAAAGATTGTTGCAATGTGTTTCCACTTGATAAAGACATGTGCTGGGCTCCAGAAGTCGGAAAGAGCCGGAGGACTTTTGATGTCTTTATTGTGACTTGGATTCCATTCAAAATCTCGCTTCGTCCCTATCAGTAAGTCGGAATCAAAACAATTATGACGGATTGAAAACTTCATGAGGGACAAGACACTATAAATATAATTTATGGGAAATGCACAGGGGATGCATGATTGCGGAGGATATTACTACACTGGGCCTTATCACTTTCTCTAGACAACTGTCTTGGCACAAACCAGTACAGTTGAGATTTGCTTGCCAAGATGTGATTAATAGTATCCTTCAATCAGCTGCACTTACCGTTCCCAATGTAAGCTCGGGACTGCTCTCATTGTAGTGATGGGCGAACAGCCTGTGTGTGTGAACCACAAATCTAATATACCAATTCATCCAATATTTCATGTATTTTGTAGTGCGTGTCTCCAAACAGATTACTGCTGGTTCTACTTACATTCCTCTCGGCTAGGACACTGACACACACATATGAGGCTTATGCACAGCGCTCTATTTGCTGTCTATCCCCCCCCCCCCCCCCCCACACTGTATGTTTTTTCTGCCAAGATCTGCAAAATATATACATATATACAGTGAGGAACTAAAACCAACAAGCAAGCCCTATATGTGTGTGTAGTAGCTGTGGTGGAACTTAAATGGTCAATAAAACAACTTGTGTTAGTAGGACAATGCCATTATGATAACTGGCAAAAGTGAAAATCACTTTATTTACCTAAAATGACATTATGGTTCTCAAGAGTACTTCTAAAGTGCTGGTCACTAGTGGTTTCCATTCATTCTAATTTACTTTTCACTGCCTATTGTCAATTGAAGTTTGTTGCTAGTAACAGAGACACCGGGATTGATTACAGGAAATGGAGAGGAGGCTGTTGACTCGTGCTACCTATAGAAGTCTAAAGAGAAGTGAGGGGTGAGGAGGAAACTTCTTCAGAGGGAGAGAGACTCATAAACACGTGTTGCTGCAGCCAATAGTGAATAATTTACTGTATTACAGCTACCTGAATCACATCTTCACTGCTCAATACTTCTGTAAAAAAAATAAAATAGAAATAAATCTTGTAATTTGTATAGCACAAACTTATTCCGCAGCACTTTCAGGTAGTTTATTTATTACCCCCCACCAAGCTGGGTACTCATTTTACCGACCTCAGAAGGATGGAAGGCTGAGTCAACCTTGAGACGGCTTCCTGAACCATGCAGGGATTGAACTCGCAACCTTCAGGTCATGCACCACACTTTGCGCCACCACACCATGATGCAGTTATTGCTCTGTGTATGCTACAGAGAATTAGGGAGCAGAGTCAGCCATTTTCTCCATGTGTATTGTATGGGAGCCATCATGGCAGCTAGTCTATTCACAAACTCAAGGAAAACTAAAAATTAGAGATATCTGCTGAAGGGGAAAAATGAAAAGTCATCTGAAAGTGTAGGTACACTTAAAGCAGTGCTAGCCACAATTTTTCAATAACATGGCCAACCACGGTGTCCCCAGTTGACTACACTAACGTGTCCTCCAAAAATAATGGAAACAAATAGAAACCATGTCAAACGGAGACCAAAGTTTGTACCTTTAGTCTCTGATTGACTAAGTGAAGTCAATAGTTCTGTTCAAGGTTCCAAATGAATGCCATTTTTAGCTATTCGGATAGAATAATCAAGGCACAGCAGTGACTTTAACTCTGTGTGAATGCAGCCCTACCTGCAACTTACTAGAACTCTAGGTCTAGTTGCCTTCCACTGGAGCACAGCAATACTCTACAATGGCATGCTGGCCGCACGCAGCCCAAGGCCTTTGTTTCAGCCTCCCAGCTGTCAGAGACTTGGCCAGTAGTCCGTTCTGTTATCCAGTTGGGATACTAATAACCAGAGTAGGAGAAAAAGGCAGGACCATGCAGATCCCACCCCTAGGTTAATTCTAAAAAATGTCAACGCATTACGTCTCTGAATGGCAAGATTAAATAGATATTTCTTTACATATTGAGTTTGTAATTTACAAAAACTGAGAAAAGGTTTTTGCATAGATGATGCTGCAGGGAATACTAGCATCTCTAATACAATGCATTTGATATGCCGGCTGTCAGTATTACCTTGGAGAAAGGAAAGGATGGAGGGAAACTGAGCTGACAGATGTTTAACACTGCAAAACACCACAAGGGACACCACTAACAGTACAACCAAAGCACACAGTGCCATGTTGATAATCCCGTTCGGAGGGTATGTCCAAATGGGGATTACAATGGATTATCCAGTTTATCAAACATACTCTAATCCCTAGATGCCCGAGGACAAATATCCATGACCACATTAGAAAGTGTCCAATTTTGTGCTGATTGAATTCAAGTCTGTACAAATCATTTTGACTTAAAAGCAAACCAAAGGCATGAAATGTACAAATAAGACCCGGGTATTATTCCTTTATGTATTTTTCATATCTTGTTAAAAGAATCTGACTTGTTTATAGCATGTCAGCTGGTAGTTAGAGTATATGAAAGTGGAATGGTATGTTACTTGATTATACTTGATCCCTGTTTTGCTCTAACATGCACAATTCTCACTCTATGTATACATGTTGCTACGTTACATGATTTGGGTTTTAATCTAGACTATTTTTGGCCTGAAGGAAATGGTTTAATTTGCTAAACTGAAAAGCACAGCAGCTGTCTAGAGCAAAGAAAAATGTACATGAAATATTAATAGTTCTTCTCTTAAAGGGGTGGTCTCGCGAAACCAAGTGGGGTTATACACTTCCGTATGGCCATATTAATGCACTTTGTAATGTACATTGTGCATTAAATATGAGCCATACAGAAGTTATTCCACTTACCTGCTCCGTTGCTAGCGTCCTCGTCTCCATGGTTCCGTCTAAATTCGCCGGCAGCTTGCTTTTTTAGACGCGCTTGCGCAGTCCGGTCTTCTCCATTCAGCACGAGCCGCTTCAGTGTGCTCCCCGCTACAGCTCTTCTGCGCATGCGCAGACGAGCTGTCACTGCTCGGGAGCGCGCTGAAGCGGCCATTCTGCACCATCCTCTGTTAGAGGAAGGTGCAGAAACTGGAGCTGCCCAGCAGAGAAGCCCAGCCCAGCCCAGCAGCCCCGAGAAGCCTCCCAGGTAAGTGATGGGTCGGGGGGGGGCTGCCGCTGCGACGGGCTGCGCCGGGGGGGCTGTCGCTGCGCCGGGGGGGCTGTCGCTGCGCCGCGCTGCGCCGGGGGGGCTGTCGCTGCGCCGGGGGGGCTGTCGCTAGGCCGGGGGGGGCTGCCGCTGCGCCGGGCTGCGCCGGGGGGGCTGTCGCTAGGCCGGGGGGGGCTGCCGCTAGGCCGGGGGAACTAGCGCTGGGCTCCGGAACCTAGCGCTGGGCTCCGGGGCCTTCACCTGGGCTGAGGGTCTAGCGCTGGGGAGCCGGGGGCTAGCGCCGGTTACCTGCTGTCTGGTCGGCGGCTGCGGGGCGTCTGGTCGGCGGCTGCGATGCGTCCGGTTGCCATGGAGACACAGCTGGCGGCGTCTCGGGAGCGCGCACGTCGGGCTGCAGCGAGCGACGGGGAAAGAGCCGGCGGCCATCTTGAGGAAACTTTTATAAGTTGCTGAAACGCTGGAACGGTAAGTACGAACCAGCTAGAAATGTCATTTACAGGGGGGCTTTGTAATGTATGTTTAATGGGGGGGACTGGGCAAAAAAAAAAATTAACTGCTTCCTCGAGACATCTCCTTTAAGCATGATCTTAGCAATGGCAGCATGTAAAGTAACAATTTAACAAGCAGTATTACTTTGTTACCTTATTTAGACTTTTGAAGACAGTCCATTAGTTCATTCTGTGTAATTAAGCTTTACATTATTCTTGAAAGCAGGGGTGTAACTATAGAGGATGCAGGAGATGCGGTTGCACCAGGGCCCAGGAGCCTTAGGGGGCCCATAAGATCTCTCTTCTCCACATAGGGAGCCCAGTACTATGAGTAAAGCATTATAGTTGGGGGCCCTGTTACTGGTTTTGCATTGGGGCCCAGAAGCTTCTAGTTACGCCTCTGCTTGAAAGGTTAGGTTTGTAGTGGGATTACTTAAAGCAGGGGTCCCCAACCACTGGGCCGTTAGGTGTCTAGCGCCGGTCCACGGCACCGCCGGGAACTTTTGCTCTAAACACAAGGCCCGCGGGCCGAATCCGGCCCGCTGCCTTGTGCTATGTGGCCCGCCACTGACCACCGAAGCGATTACCAGCAGGGGCGCCGCAGCTCCCCGCTGGTAATCGCGCTGATCCCAGCGCACACACTGACGTCTGTGCAGCCAGGAACCTCCTCCCCGAGTCCCCTGCTCATTAGTTCCGCAGGAGAGGACTTGGGGAGGCTGCACACTGACGTCAGGGCAAGCAGACAGAGAGCGACGCTGACAGCAGGGAGGAGGTAAGTATATGGGTTGGGGGGCTGCTTACTACTGGGGGGGTACTTATTACAGGGGAAGTGGCTGCCTATTACTGGAGAGGCTGGTTATTACTGGGGGGGGGGGCTACTTATTACAGGGGAAGGGGCTGCCTATTACTGGGGGGGGGGGCTACTTATTACAGGGGAAGGGGCTGCCTATTACTGGTGGGGCTGGTTATTACTGGGGGGTGGGAGCTACTTATTACAGGGGAAGGGGCTGCCTATTACTGGGGGGGGGGCTACTTATTACAGGGGAAGGGGCTGCCTATTACTGGGGGGGCTGGTTATTACTGGGGGGGGTGGGGGCTACTTATTACAGGGGAAGCGGCTGCCTATTACTGGGGGGGGCTACTTATTACAGGGGAAGGGGCTGCCTATTACTGGTGCGGCTGGTTATTACTGGGGGGGTGGGAGCTACTTATTACAGGGGAAGGGGCTGCCTATTACTGGGGGGGGGCTACTTATTACAGGGGAAGGGGCTGCCTATTACTGGGGGGGCTGGTTATTACTGGGGGGGTGGGGGCTACTTATTACAGGGGAAGCGGCTGCCTATTACTGGGGGGGGGGGGCTACTTATTACAGGGGAAGGGGCTGCCTATTAGTGGGGGGGGGTACCTATTACTGGGGGAGGGCTGCTTATTACTGAGGGGGGACCTGCTTATTACTGGGAGGGCTGCTTACTGGGGGTGGTGGGGGCTACTTATTACAGGGGAAGGGGTTCCTTATTACTGGAGGGGGGCTACTTATTACAGGAGAAGGGGCTGCTTATTACTGGGATGGGTGCCTATTACTGAGGGGGACCTGCTTATTACTGGGGGGGACCTGCTTATTACTGGGGAGGGGTACTTATTACAGGGGAAGGGGCTGCTTATTACAGGGGAAGGGGCTGCTTATTACTGGGGGGGGCTGCCTATTACTGGGGTGGGGTCTGCCTATTACTGGGGTGGGGTGCTGCCTATTACTGGGGGTGAGGGGCTGCCTATTACTGGGGGTGGGGTGCTGCCTATTACTGGGGGGGGGGGGACCTGCCTATTATGGGTGGGACCTGCTTATTACGGATGGGACCTGCTTATTACTGGGGGGGGGGGCTGCTTATTACTGGGGGGGAGGGGCTGCTAACTACTGAGAGGTGGGGGCTGTCTATTACTGGCGGGGGAGATAAATTATATGCTGCCCTGTGTGTGTGCTGGGGGGGGGGATAGATTATATACAGCCCTATGCGTGTACTGCCAGGACATTCTAAATATCATAATTAAATAAGAATGCACTAAACGCCAACTCCCTTCATAACCCCGCCCCATATAACCAAAGCCCCGCCCATGTCCCGCCCAACCCTGCCGGGCCTTGTAAAAATGGTCTTGCTTGAAGACGGTTCCTGGTGCCAAAAAGGTTGGGGACCACTGACTTTAAGGGTATAGCACATCATGCATCGTTATGAGTCCATGTATATCAGACACTATATGGATGAATGTCCATGTGCTATCCATTTTAAATAAGGAAGATGGGACAATACCTCTGCAGCACCACCTATGCATGGCAGCATTCCTGCAAGTCAATGTCAGACCCTTTACACAAGTCTTTATAACAATGATTGGGAATTGAAGACCAAAAGCCAGAAATCCATACACAGACAGCTGTTCCGGGTTTTTTGCCCCTCATCAGTGTGCACTTATCCATTTTAAGGTACGCTCAAGTTTCTTTGGTGCAGCTTGCATACAGCCATCTAAATACAGCCTTAAAAGCGCATGCTGATGTAATACATTTATCAGTTATGTCTTCCTGCTGTGTGGTTTCTATGCAAATTAACCTTTATTCCTTGCAGCTGAGAGCAGCGTAGTCTAATTCAAGTGAATAGAATTGAGCTGCTCTACCAGGCACAGCTGGTATACAATGTACCGCACTGTGGTCGCTGCATTTACCTGAGTGCTGCTGTCACTTCAGTCAGCTGACCAACTATTCATGACGTATCCTGAGGATAGGACATCAGTAGTTAGGACCTCGAAGACTCCCTTAAATAGTACTTGCAATTTTTTTTTTCATAATGCTAACTGTTAGCAACAACAAGATGGCTGCTGTGGTGTCAGTGGTGCATAATATTAGAAATCAATGATATGAAGAGTAATCTCATGTGCTTCAGAGTACAATTGGAAGCTATTGTATAAAATAATGTTACTATATGATAAGGGGCTCTTTCACACGGCCATAGGCGTTTTTAGTCTTCTCAGCGGTGCCGTAAAATTACATGAACGGACATTTTTCTGCACTCACAGCCAGCGTTTTCTTGCGCATTCACACAACTGTGAGCATCATTTTTAGTGAAAAAATACGTCGCATCCTGGAGAACCCTCGCTCGGCATAAATCCTCGGGGTGCCTTAAAATGCCTAAATAGAGGCACCTGTAAACTTTTTGCAGCATTGGACATTGCTAAACCGCCTCTCCCTCCCTTTTTTTTCCCAGCTCCCATAGGAGACTATGGGAACCGCCGCCGTATCTCGGGCAAAAGGTAGTCCCATAGCTATCTTTTTGCCCACCGTATATGGGTTGATGCGTATTTACATCGCTTATGTTCCATTTTTCACGGTGCAGCATTTTTATGCGCCGTATATTCGCCCGTGTGAACGAATGCATTGGAAACCAATGCCTCAGATGGTCATGTATATCCGTCGACTGTAAAAATGTGCCGTATATGCGCTCGTGTGAATGAAGCCATAGATTTTGAGCCCCCATGGGGACAGGGCCCAGTGTAAAGGCCCATTTAGACAACGATTTTCGCTCAAAAGATGTCGTTTAAGCTACTTTTGAGCAATAATTGTTGTGTCATTCACAGTACAAGATGATCGCTCAAGATGAGCAATCACCTTGCGCTGCCAGCGGAGGATGCAGAACACAAGTGGGGTGTCCCCGCTTGCTTTCTGCATCCAGCTGTTTTCTGCACGGAGCGTTTGGCTGTATAACAGCCGGGCGCTCCGTGCAGAAGATGCAGGAGACAAGCGATAATCATTGTGTGTAAATAGGCCTTAAGCCCTTTTATACACGTTGCAAAATCCTATGTTGAAAACCCATGATGCAGACTCCTGTATCCATCCTGCCTCTAGGAGAAAAAAACTTCTATCACACTCTTTTTTTGTGGCATTTTTGGAGCTTGTGAAAAATGGAATAAGTTTCATAGTGTTATTTACAAGCTTTTTTTTGGTGCCTTTTTTTTGTTCGCACATTTTTGTTATGAGTTTCCTATATAGAAGGGCAGCCTGCATTATGAAAAGAATTGTAAAAATGCACAAATGCAATTGTGCGCCATAAGTGATGGCAGTCTGTGTGTACAGTGTTGCAGAACATATAAGGGCTCTATAAATGAGCAAAATAAATATATCAATCAGTAAATTCCACTAACACCGTTTTGTATGATAAACACCAGCAGACTGATGCCATTGTCTTCTTTGGCACTGAATGGGTTAATGAAATATGTTGAAATACCATTTGTAATTACTTTTAAAAAAAAAGTTCTCACCTTGCCTTCACATTCAACAAGTGCTGTTCACAAATAGATAAGTGATTGCACAACTCTTTTCTTGATGTATTCCTCGCGTTCTTAAATGCAAAGCCTTGTGCTTTATCGTAATGTTACAAGATTGCTATTTGGATACTTTGTTCTTCTTCCTTACCTTTTGGCATCTGACATTTTCTTGCTAGAGTCATTGCTTGCTGCAGTGCGTACTTCTAGTTCAGCCTGAAATTTCCTTTTACCACAGGAAGAATTCTAACAGTGAAGATTATTTTTGTAACCTTTTCTTTACTTTGCTGTATTTTCCCGTAATATCTTAGAATATACAGTACTTTTCTTACCCACTTAAATTGGCCGCTGGTATAGAACAGTCTTGCCAGCATAGCCAGTAGCGTCCCAAACACATTGGCATTTTCAGGAAAGTTTATTCAGTTTGTTGGAGGAGCATCTTATACAATACTGAGCACTCAACAGTTTGCCGTATATAGAAGGTCAGAAAATTACTTGGGCAACCGAGCATCAGGGTTGGAATTATTTAGACACTGTAGAATTCTGTTCACCATCCTCTGTAAAGTTCTGTTATGTAGGCACTATATTGTATATACTACTACAACAGCAAACAGATTAACTTTACTAACTTGTCTCCTGGTTATGCTTCACTCCATAGAAAGATGTGTTACTTAAATGTTACGGATTTAACAGGAGTTTCACACAATATATCTCTATATCAGAATATCAAGACAATTTATGGATCAGACCATCGCTGCTCTCCAAAACTCGGTCTACTATACATTTGTAGACCTGTGATATAATACAGATATTGTGGACTCACACACTGTAGGTGCAAAAGTTATCTCAGTGACCGCACATAATGCAGATCATCACTCTCGTCCAATATGGATTCTAATTGCCACATGACTCCAATACGAAGTGCCTTGTCACCCTGTAACAAAATATTTTACACATAACATCACTTGCTAAGTCCGTTAACCATAAACAATGTGTTAACGTCCTCTACAGTCCATTTTGTGGAGGCACTCCCACAGTCCATGACTGTCTATCTGTCATTGGCCTTGTTGTGTATACACTAAACCATTGGAGACTGGTCTCATGCATCCTGAAACTTGATCCATATCCCTGTTCACAGAACCATCATCTACTTCTGGGACCATACAGGAAAGCAGCCTCCCTCTCCTGTCATGCAGCACAGCGTCATCTTCAGCCCCAGGGTCATCAGAGCTCTCTGGTTCTCTCTTTCTGGACCTCCAGACACTTGCTCCTAGGCCATCTCCCCAGCAAGAGGAATGGCTGCACTAACCTCTTGCACCACTCTTAGTCTCATAAACAGCCTCTCACTGCCAGCATCCTGGCCTCTTCCTAGTATGAGGATATGATGCTTTCACTGCTCTCTTTTACAGCGGCCTCCACCACAGTAAAAGCTTTCTGCCAGGCTTTCTGTCCTTAAAGGAGTTTTCCTGGACATAAAAAAGTTAAATGGACTTAAAATTAAATTAATAAATTAATTGAAATTGAATACTCACCTATCCTGGAAGCCCCAGTGCTCACTGCTGGGAAATCAGAAGGACCAGCGGGTGTTCACATGCTGTTCATTGTGCATGTGACCACTCACACGTTTTAGCTGTGATTCTTCTATGGACAGACAGACAGACAGATAGATAGATAGATAGATAGATAGATAGATAGATAGATAGATAGATAGATAGATACCCTGGACCACTTCTCTGTGTGAGGAGACCAGCGGGCACGGAAATATTCTACATTCTACTTTGTACACTCAAGTGTCTTTAAATGGGTCATCCAGCATTAGAAAAAATGTCTGCTTTCTTTTAAATATAGTGCTACACCTATCCACAAGTTGTATGTGGTATTGCAGCTCAGCCCCACTCATTTCCATGAATCGGAGGTGCAATACCAGACATAGCCTATTGACAGGTGTTGCATTGTTTCTGGAAAAAAAGCAGCCATATTTTTCTAATCCTGGACAACCCATTTAACTATTCACATTATTGTCTGCTTATTCCACTTACCTGCTGGTCTCTTTAGTTAGTTAGTTATCTCGCTTGGACGACGAGGGTCCATAGCGCCGATCTAGAATGACCATGACCAAGAGCATTGTTCCATTTGGTGTTGATGTCGAAGGAGCTACCATTGTCTATCTGTTGCACCCACGAGTGCCACAGATGACCAGGGGGCCTCCGCCATCCGGCAGGGGGTCATCTCTCAATTTTCCTAGCAAATGCTGCAGTTAGAGCACCGTGGGCCAGAACAGCTTCTGACAAGCATGCAACATGACCAAAAAGTGCAAGTCGTCTCCTTGTTATTGTTTTTGTGATTGACTCAAGCCCCGTGCAAGCCTGTATCTCACTGTTTCTGATGAAGTCAAACCAACGGACACGGAGAATCTGGCATTGGTATTGCATGTGAAAGGACTCCTGACGCCCAGTGGTATGTGATAGCAAGGTCCAAGTCTCTGAGCCGTACAATAATATTGGCATAACACAGGTCTGGTAGAATCGGATCTTGGTCCTGAGTGTTATGTTCTGCCTCCGCCAGAGTTTATTCCGGGACCTCATCGCCGAGGCTGCCAATGCTATTCTCCGCAGGATGTCCGGAAGCACCCTCCCATCTGTGAGCTGAATGCTTCTGAGATACATGAACTCACTGACAGCGTCGGCTCTCTGGCCGTTTACGTCTAGGTCGGGGGGGGGGGGGGGTGATTCTACAGCTTGTTTTTTTGCCAGGAGATATGAAGCCCAAGACAGGATGCCTCAAAATGGAACTGTTCCAATGAGTGTCTCAGATTATTAGATGTGACATCCAAGAGTGCAACATCATCGGCGTAGTCCAGGTCGGTGAAGTAGTTCTCCGGAAGAGTGACCCCATTATATTGGACAATACGCTGAAGAATCCAGTCCATGGCCCTGCAGAAGAGTGCGGGAGCCAAGACAAAACCTTGTTGAACACCAGATGAGGTCTCAAAACTAGCAGAGGTCGCTTTAGATCAAACTCATTTTCACTGAAGGCCACATCAGCCTTTTGGTTGCCTTCAAATGGCCAATTATAAGTGTAAGACTGTATAGTAATAGTGACCCAAATAGGATAGGATATCAGTATAGTTCGCCTCTCGGAACCCCCACGGTCTTTACATTACATGCTACTACAGACAATTGGAACTGCTGTAAGTAGCAGTGCCCCACCTTTGGCCTCATGTCCACGGATGGATCTGATTCCGCGGGCGGGAGCCCGCAGCAGAATTCCACCCTGCCCGTGGCAAGAGGACATTACTTACCAGATCGGATCCTCTGCTTGGCTGTGCGTGTTTTCCATCTTCTCCACTGCAGATGTGGATACATGTTCAGTGGAGTTTTTTCTTTTTTAATTTAAATCTCGTGCTTTCCGGCATTGTCAGCTGCGGCAGAGCAATGGGACGGATGGCTTCCATTGACTTCAATGGAAGCCGTCCATGCGGGACCTACAGCAAAATGGAGCATGCTGTGATTTCTTTTCCAGACCAAAAGGTCTGCAAATCAAATCTGCATGCTTAAATTCAGCTGCAGGCGCCCATGATTGTCTATGGATGGCTTGAACTGCGGATCATCAGCGCAGGTGCCCTGCACAGATTCTGCAATTCAATTCCGCCTGTGGACATTGGGCCTTAGTATTGCAACTCGCTCTCATTCGCTTCAATGAAAGACACCTGTAATGCCAAGCCCGGCCTCTGCACTATATGGGAGGTGCTTTGATAGTCCCTGCCATAAATAGCTGCTCGTCTCAAACACGTAATGGGAGATTTATTTAAATCCAAACTGCGTTGGTTTTTAAATAAATCTCAAATGTATTAAGTAAGTGTGCATCTTAATAAATGTGTTGCAATTAGAGATGAGTGAGCATACTCGCTAAGGCTAACTAGCTAAGTAGTGCCTTAGTCGAGTATCTGCCCGCTCGTCTCTAAAGGTTCGGCTGCCGGCGGGGGTGACAGGTGAGCTGCGGCGGTGAGCAGGGGGGAGCAGGGGGTGAGAGAGGGAGAGAGAGATCTCCCCTCCATTCCTTCCCGCTCTCCCCCGACGCTCCCCGCCTGCTGCCGGCAGCTGAATCTTTGCTCCCGAGCGGGCAGGTACCCACTAAGGGCAATGCTTGCTCGAGCAATTGCCCTTAGCAAGTAGGCTCGCTCATCTCTGGTTGCAATCTATCATTTTGCTTCGAATTGTCCAATTTCATCAACTTTAATGTGCATGGGCACCTTTAACTTCAAAGTGATCTCATAGTAAAGTTGCCTTTGCATGGAATTCTGGAATGCTGTTATCTTCACATCGCTCTCCAAAATTTTTAAGAGTAAACTATGCACTCACAGCTTAACCTTGCAAACAGGAATAGAATCACTTTCTACACCCAGCCTTAACAATGAGAGCCATCCTTGAGCCACCTACACTCTGGTGTAATCCTCTATACCACAAATCCAAACCATCCAGGCCACATCACAGGCCTTGAGCAGCCAAACTCCCACTATACACTGGTAACTTTCAGTTTTCCTTAGCTTGATATACCTCAAACTATTTCTAGGCCTAGCGATAGCTTCCACCAGGGTCGATTCCAACACCACCCAACCCACTTTGCCTCCGCTACAGAATGATGTCACTCACAAACCTAACAGACTCTCCAGAACTGACTCCTCTCAAGGTTGACAATCTACTGAGCCTACACTGCTTCTGCAACACTTGGTGACCCTTTCCTGGGCCTGCCCACAATTCAATAGTAAACAAGCCCATGCTGAACCTAAAACCTAAAGACATGCTCATGATGGACAAGCCCCTATGTCTTCCACCTCACTGACGCTCTGATGATGGACAAACCCAGGCTTATTAGTCACATACTTAAGAGCCTAAGTTCTCCAGTGTACAGACAGTGAATCAGGGTGTGTGTGCTTGATATAAATTGTAGGAAAAGCTAGCTAAGCTCAGGCTTGGAAAGTTAAAAGCCAAAACTTTATTCTTCTAAAATTAAAAAAAAATTGAATTGCAGTCACAGCACAAAAAGCTCTGTTGACGCATTTCTGCTGCTGCACTGCGCCCTTAGTCAAAACTTGGTGGTTACGACTAAGGGCATAGTGCAGCGCCAGAAACGTGTCAGCAGAGCTTCTTGTGCTGTGACTGCAATTCAAATATTTTTTTAAATTAGGGATAATAAAGTTGAGCTGGCTTTTCCTACAATTTGTTTAACTTTCATGCTTTGTCTAAGCATGCACGTGTTCCACATCCGGATGCCTGGATTTGGTTGGTAAGCTGAATTTTTCTTTATATATTGCCGGTGTGTGCTTTATGGCAGCTGAAATGAATGGGAGTCAATGGTCAGAAAAGTGTCAATAGGCTATTGCAATCCCCAATAAGGGATGGAATACCAAGCCTTATTTGTGTGTGTATAGTGTATTATGGCACATTAGGAACACCTACTGAATAATGGTTTGGTCCACATTTTTTGGCGATCATGGCTTTCAGACATCGGGGAACAGATTCCACAAGGTGACGAATGTCCTCAATACTCAGCCCTACCTATGGCCACTGTAGCAGTTTTATCAGTTGGTGTACATTTTGCAGATAAGTAGGAGCTGATCTTACAGCTCTTTCCAGAAAACATGTTGAATGAGGTCAAAATAATGTGACTTTGGGGGCAACAGCAGTGTGGAGAATTAATTGTTGTGTTCCTCCATCCACTCCCTAGTGATCTAAGCTCAATTACATGGAGCATTATCCATTGATGGCATTGTGGTCAGGGAAGACTTCCTGAAGATATGGGTGCAGATGGTCAGCTAACAGGTCACTGTCGTGTTCACTATTCAAGGATTTTGGTATGATGACGACTGTCCTAGGCCATGCCATGAAAATGCTCCCCAGACCATGACACCACCACCACTGGCCTATTAAACGCCTGTGGTACACCCATGGGATACAGCTTCATGCTGTTTATACCAGATGCACTTCCAGCCATCCGTATGATTCAACAGGAAGCGGGGATTTGTCACTCCAGATGGTGAACTTTATTAGAAAATTGGAGTCCATTTTCCAGAGCAACTTTGCAGACATCTAGCCTCCCCAGAGAAGGGTATTACATTTATTGTGCTGCTGGTGAAAATTTCTATTGGCTTCCAGATGATCTTCTGTCATAATGGAGCCTCGTATGGTGTTGAGTGTTAAGGCAGCAAAAATGCAGCCCTAAGCTCTTGCTCACAAGCTGAAGGTTGCGAGTTAAATTGCTGCACGGTTCAGGTAACCGGTTCAAAATTTACGCAGCCTTCCATCCTTCCAAGGTCGGTTAAATGAGTACCCAGCTTGGTGAAGGTAATAAATAAATTACCTGAAAGTGCTGCAGAATAAGTTGGCGCTATACAAATAACAAGATTTAATTTTTCAATTTAATATCTTCGAGGTCCATTGGCATCTTTTTGGGCCTAGACGAGGCATTGTTGATGATGATTTGGGGTAATCATGGACACCCTTGTCAGTCTTTGGCTATTGAATCCTAGTTGACGCAAGGTAAGCCAAATGGTCATTGTGGAACTTTGTCTCCCTTCCCAGCTGTTGTACTACTGGGTCAGTTGGTCCACTGTGGCATGTCATTGCTGAGATACCAGATGTGCCACTCAACGTTTGCCTCTAGGATCAACCACACATGGCCTGCCATTGTGTGATCTTCTGTCGGATGTCTGTCCATTGTTCAGCCACTCTTGGTGCACTCTTGATACTGTGATTTGGGAGCAGCTAACAAGTGCAACTGTTTCAGAAATACTGATACCACTGATATCTCTGGGCACCAACAATCTGCCTACAGTAAAAATAACGCAAATCACCATGTTTACCCATGACTGCTAAATCTTGCCTTCTGCCACGCAGAGGAGAGGTCAACACATTATCTGAGAGCAGATCGTGACGCAGCCATCATGTGGTACCACGTTACTGATCACAAGATGTCACACATCAGCCGTTCCTAAGGGCGCCCACCCACTGGCGATTTTTTTTTCTTTGCGTTTTTTCTCAAGAGCAATTAGAATTGAATGTACTCCTGTCCACTGGCGTTTTTTTTTTGCGGTGCGTTGCGATTTTTAACATAGGAACTGTCAGTTGCATATGTGTCCTTATTTTTCTCCTAATGCACCCATGAATGTCAATGGAAAGTAATGGAAAAAGCCGCGAAAACGCCGCAAAAAACGCCACGAAAAACGCGGCAAAAACGCTGCGTTTTTCACGCAGGAAAATCGCAAACGCCAGTGGGTGGGCGCCCTAATACAGTAATTGTTCAGTACACAGCAGAACCTCCATCCTTCATTAAAGCCCTACTCTCTATTGAGAATAAGATGATTCTGCTAACTTGGTAGCAAAGTTGAAATGTGAGCTGCATGAGCCTATTGTGTCTGCCAATATAACAAGTGTGAATGTTTTTATTTTATGGGAGTAGTTACATAAAAAAACACAAAATGTTTCAAAAATATATTTATCCCAAAAAGCTTGGTTAAATAATGTAGTGTTTAGATGATGCTTTCACCTAAAAAGATCACAAGTGTTTTTGTCAAGAGGAAGTCTATATAATAAATGTATTAGCACATTTTGTTCAGTGAGTCTGATGGAAATAAACAAAGCAGAACAGTTGTACTTCATGATTATTCCAGAAAACACGCTGGTATTAACTTTATATTTGTTATGATTCTTATTTGTTGGCTTCATTGCAATGCCATTTTGTTTTCAATTATCATATTATTTCCTGTGAGCACGGTCCTAACTATTTCATAACTGGAGAGTTAGGCGTTGGATGGTGACTATATATGTACTTTTTATCATAAAGTCTTTGATACCAAATAGAAGCTGATAGTTCTTGGATGAGTAAACATGATCTATGTGAAAAAGTTATGAAAAGAGTAATGTAGCAATATCCTCTAATGCAGTTAACCCAAAATGTAGTTGTCAAGTCAAAGCAATACATAATCTACAACTTTCAAAATGTTCTGTTTGTATCTACTGCAAGAACACTTATATATCAAGGAACTTTCGATATACTACAGTACTTCATTTTATTTTATTTGTTTTGTAGGAAGGGTCAGCTTGCTTGTTTGTCTGTTAATTACCCCGTACAAGCTGGAATGCAACATGAACATGATGTCCACAGACTGTCACTCTGCTCCCTCTTTGATGCAAGGTCTGAGAAGGAAGATTTCATAACTCTCTAATGGTGGTAATCAGGTTATGCCTTAGAAAAGCAGAATGTATAAAGGCTAGAGATGAGCGAACGTACTCGTTACGAGTACTTACGCACCCGAGCACCGCCATTTTCGAGTACAGCAGTACTCGTGCGTAAAGATTCGGGGGGCGCCGTGGCGGCACGGGGGGTAGCAGTGGGGAGTGGGGGGGAGAGGGAGAGAGAGAGGGCTCCCCCCTGTTCCCCGCTGCTCCCCCCCGCACCGCCGCGCCTCTCCCCGCCCCCCGGCGCCCCCCGAATCTTTACGCCCGAGTACTGAAGTACTCGAAAATGGCGGTACTCGGGTGCGTAAGTACTCATTACGAGTACGTTCGCTCATCTCTAATAAAGGCCCTTTCACACAGGCTAATAATCGGGACTTAACCCTGTGATTGCTTGTACAGTACACTGCAAACAGAGCTATTGCAGTGTATTTTGCCTGTGTTATCCTAATAAGCAGAGATGAGCGAGTGTACTCGCTAAGGCAAACTACTCGAGTGAGTAGTGCCTTATGCAAGTACCTGCCCGCTCGTCTCAAAAGATTCGGGTTCCGGCGGGGGAGAGCGGTGAGTTGCGAGAGTGAGCAGGGAGGAGCGGGGGGAGTGAGTGAGAGAGAGATCTCTCCCCTGTTCCTCCCTGCTCTCCCCCGCCGGCACCCGAATCTTTTGAGACGTGCGGGCAGGTACTCGCATAAGGCACTACTCACTCGAGTAGTTAGCCTTAGCGAGTACGCTCGCTCATCTCTACTAATAAGTAACAAAGTTCGTAAGGCTGATAAAAAGGCAATTTTCCTTCATTTTAGCCTATTATCCTGAAATGTTAATGCAGAGGAAGGCAAAAAAAAACCCTTATGATGCAATTTTCCTCATTGTATGGAAAAAATTCCTAAGTACTAAGATGGCAGGCATTAGATTCCTGCCGCTATGAAAACGTCTCAGCATCCACAATCATGACAATGGGGGTGGTGATTGGGTTACAGAGAGAGTCTCCACCCTCGGTCTAACTACTTAGATGCCACAGTTGCTATTGACTGCAGCATCCACAGGATTAATTAGCTACAGTTAGAATTTTCTATGATCCTGGACATTAGCGATGGGTGTCAGCTATATAACACAGTCAGCACCGTCTACATATGGCGCTCCCGGGCCGCCTCTATACAATTCCTTCCAATGAATGTTAAGAAGTGGCTAAGAGGTTGAAGAGCTTCTGTCATTTTAGGTGACATTTCAGAATAACTTGTAACATGTGTACATGGAAAATAGCAATATTTGTGACCATTATTGGACTCCTCCACCTCTCCTTCCCATAAACTTCTATGGACTGCAGCATAATCTGATCTCTCATCTGTACGGACTTCTGTGTACAGATTTTATCAGTAAATTCAGAGAGAATGATCAGAGCTGGAGGCAGAGGGAGAAGTGACTGATGAGTGGAGAAAGAGGATAAAATATATGACAAACATTTTAATCTTCGCTTGTACTATTGATTAACAGGAAAAAAATTAATGTTTAGTTACGCTTTAAATAAATGGCTATTTGATGCATTTTTAATCATCTTGTGTATAATACCGAATGTTGGAATTCTTTCCAATGTATTCCCAAACACTTGATGACTGGAGAACTTTTCCTTCTTCATGACAGCGTTGTGAACAATTTTCAGAACTGCTTCTCGGATATCCAAAACGCATTAACATTTACTGAGAAATGAGATCTTCTTAATTCTAATCTCTATTGATGGACTGCATCAGGTCGATTGAAAAACACTGTATTATGATAGGGCGGGGGGAAGGGGACTTGTCATTTGTATAGCACCAACTTATTTTTTAGCGCTTTCAAGTAATCTTTACTTATTACCCCCCAGCAAGCTGGGTACTCATTTTACCGACCTCAGAGGATGGAAGGCTGAGTCAACCTTGAGCCAGCTACCTGAACCCTGTGGTGATTGAATTCACAACCTTCAGGTCGTGAGTGAGAGCTTGGGACTGCATTCTGCTGCCTTAACAATGCTTCATACGAGGCCAATAATAGTTTGCACTGTTAATAATAATACACGATGGCATTAACATTATCTTTATGCTTTTTAATACATTTTCCTTCTTTGACATAATTAATATAATTATACTCCATTTATCAATGTTTCCCCCATCTGAATTGTAAATCGCAACACAGATGTGTCAGTAACTATTAAAGCTGTATGTGATATAGACAAGATCTATAATACCAAATGAAGGGCCCCTTTACCACATATAGTTGTAACACATACCCAATGGGAATATTTTTATGCCATTTGTCACACAGTGCCGTGTGACTACTTGTCTGGCGGACAGAAATTTAATCGCTACTCAGTGTTGTGCCATAGCTAATTAGTGCAGTCATACTGAAATGCCTGTGTCTCTATTGCTCCCAAAGGATACCTTAAGTAATATACAGCATTAGTGTAACGTCAGATATGATAGGATGCAGAAACATACCAGCTGCCAGCAAAGATTAGTACTGTATCAATAATACAAGACTAATTACTGTAACAGCGCAGACATCATATACTGATCTCACACTGACATAAATTGCAATAACTTGTCTTGGTGAAACCTGAATGGCCTCTGTGATTTTCTTGTGAAAATATACTGTTGTATATAAAACTGGATAAGCTGCATAATATAACCTAGAATGTATATACCATAAAACTAAACTGGCATCTGTACTATTTAGCTAGTGTAAACCAGTTCATCAGGGTTAATGGCAAAGTAAAGTGGGTTGTACAGGATTAGAAAAACGTGGCTGTTTTCCTTAAAAACAGCACCACACCTCTCCGCAGGTTGTGAGGGGTATTGCAGCTAAAGCTCCCCATATCCCTACCAGGCTAGCTAACGGGTTTAATCAGAGCTCTACTAGGCAATTGTATCATTAAAGGCTGCCCTCAGCTAATTACCTCCTAGTTCTCTTTTTTGGCTGAGCGCCTCTCATAGATCTGAGCTTGCTACCCTTCCGTTCATGGTGCCTTCAGTTCTGCATATACAGGATCAGATTCTTAAAAAGTGGCCTATTATAGACCACAGAGACCAGGCCAACTAATGCCCCTATTTAATAACTCTGCCTTCCTCCCTAGAGTAGGTGTTTTACACTTTCTGGGATGGGACTCAGGCAAACATGTCCACCTTAGGCATGTTACCGTCCATGCAGGACTTGCAGGTTTGGTTAGTAGATTGGCAGCTATCATGGTTTTCCTATGATCAATTACACTTCTTTTTGGGTAGTTTATTTTTCTCAATGCCTTGTTAATCTATGCTTACTTTATTTGAAGCCCTACTCAGCCGACTCACTAATGCATAGGATGTCCATCTTTTACTATTTGCTCTTATCCCTGACTGTGCCGGGCTATCCTCAGTTGCTTGATAAATGGTCAAATGATCTGGGGGCACAGCTGGACGACTAGACGAGACAGAATATGTCTATAGTATCACATGCTATGACAGTCATTTGCCGCGCTCAGAAAAACTACAGCTTACTTTCTTGTTGGTATCACTATCCAGCCAAGGTAAACTCTTACGCTCTCATGGTTTCCAATGTTTGCTGGCGCTGTAATTCTGAGAGAGGGATGCCTGCATGTCTGGTGGGGATGACCCTTGATTCGTGATTTTTGGGACCAGGTCCTGGAGACATATTGCATGGTTAGTGGACTTATAGTATCTAATAACCCCTTTTTGGGTTTTATTTTTTTTCTCCTAAAACTCTACGGAGACTTTTTCCTTTAAATGTTTATTCCAATAGTTACCTTGACTTCTCCAGCTGCCATTTGAAGTCATGGAAACTAAACATCCCCTACAGACAGTTCAGAAGAGTTCGTAGAAACTGCTCCTCAGATGTTAGTTATGAAAAACAAGCTCAGATTAAAAAAAATAAATTTTATGAGAAACATTACCCCAACAAATGAATAGAAGCCTCTGCTGAAAGAGCAAAAGCAGTGAACCAGGATGCCTGTTCAGTAAGAACCACTAATAACCCTACGCCATTACATAATACTGGAAGAAATTATCATTTCAAAACTGCATTCATTACCCGGTTTAATATAATAATTATCCTCTATTTGTAAAGCGCCAACTTATTCCGCAGCTCTAATATGCAGCATATAGAGCTCAAGAGTATGCTAATAACACATTGGACTATCCTTAGAAAAGATCCTATTTATTCGGAAGGGGAACTCCCTAAAAAACATAGTAGCGTCCTTATTAGGGTGGAGCCCGCAAAATATAGTAAAGACACAGTAAGATGTATCGTGGGCTCATACAAATGCAGTTCCCAGTTATACAACTCTTGCCAATGTATTAAACCTAACACCAAGGAAATAGACATCGTAGGCTAGACAGAGCCATTCAAATTGAGAAACGGTAAGAACTGTGGATCAAGTTATGTGGTTTATTTATTAGAATGTCAGTGTATGAAAATGTATGTAGGCAGAACCATAAACCCACGGAAGGAAACGGTGAACAAACATTGACACAAAATTATCAATGCTGCAGAATGTATGAAGACATTTTTTTAACCTTCCACAACAAAGACCCATCAGGTCTGAAAGTAACCCCATGTGAACAATCCCTCATGGCAAATTCCAAACTCTCAGATTTAAAGAAATGTATATATTGAACATGGGGCCTGAACAAGATGCTGGAGAATATGCAGGAAACCATTTGGTTGAGCGCCAAACTGAGCGCTATTTTTATATGTTTTTAGATCTTTTTTGGGAAAGCTCTCGAGTATACAGTAATTGATGTTTTAATTTTAGTAGTTATATAACCCCACACAGTAGGTTGTGCATATACCACAGTTTTTTTAATGTGTTTTTTTTTTATATTTTGTATACATTTTTATACCTACAAAGGCTTATGAGTTTTTATATGTCATCTCAGGTTATTATATAATTACCATTATTGTCACTATTGTTTTCTATATATGCATTTCTAGTATTTATTTTATAATCACTTATAACTTGTGATTTTTTTAAAATATCACAATATAGTGGTCATCACAGTAATTTATTCTTATCCTATGGGTTTATTTGTACGAAATGATATAGATCACCAAATTAGCAGATACATTATAATTTATTACTTATATATATTTTTTTTATTCCACTCTTTGTTATATATTCTATTTTTTTCCATCTATTTTTAAGTCTGCTTTCTTGTTTATTATTGTCTGGCTTTATATATACTCTTTTTAAAAATAAATAAATCCCACCCCCAAAAGGAGTTGTCGTTTTGCTGCAAAACTCGGCATGCAGTTACATCTCAGGCAGATATGGAAATGATTAGAGTTGTGGAGGGATTAGATGAATGGTCTTGCCACCTGGAGCTCTAAAGGTAGTTCCACCCTTGGCCTATAAAAAGGCTCTCAGAGGCTACTTGTGTGTAGTGAGGTCACACACACAAAGCGACCAGACGTAGAACACCCTCAACAGACCACCGGTAGTAATGATCATCTGAGCGTCTGATAAGCATGAGAAGCTTCAATGTTGTCTGCCATCCAGAGACAGGTGGCACCATCATTACATGCCCCTGTGTCTGTCGGAAACTATTTCCAGACACTTGGCTGAAGGACATTTGTCCTCACTGACAATGGCCGTTTTTGCGCCTAGGGACCTATAGGTGAAGGCCTCAATCCTGCCTCCAGAGAAGGAGAAGAGCAACCAGAATAAAAACAAAGAGAACATAAAAATCCCCAATCAGATGTGGCCCTACAATCTCCATCAGCTGAGAGAGAACCAAAAATTATTGATACTGCTTATAGAGGGGGAACAAGGTGATAAATGCAGGATATAAGTAATATAATGGCCAAGAGTAGTACTATTCCTCATGTATACAAAAGGCTTATTCTGATCAGTCATTGGAAGAGTTAGACACACTTTAAGGATAATCAATCATCATTGTGAAACAAATAGGAGGGCAAATACTTTGAGACATCAAGTTACGTACATTACATTTGGTGGAATTATGACTACAACAATAAACATACTTTTATGGATTATAACCAGACTGGGGTAATCAGTTCTAAATATGACCTATTTTCATTTTAGCTGTTCTTGCCCATGTACATTGTATTTGGCCATAGAACATCTGTGCTTGGAAATGAGCCTCTTACAAAATTGTACATGATTGCGAAACACACAGCTAAAGGGATAACAAGGGAGACAGATTAATTTATTACAGAAACTGAGGAGAAAACATGGTTTTTACTATTCTTTCCCACTTCACTGCTAAGGCCCATTTAGACACAACTAAAAAGGCATCAAAAGCCATCTTTTGAGCGATAATCATTGTGTGTAAATGTGCCCATCTTTTACTTTTCTGCCGAACGATGGATTTTAGAGCGCGCTGTATTCTGCCCAGGGAGCGCTGATAACCGTTTATTACATTGTCTCAGCTGTAATCAGCATAGCAGAACAAAGGGGATGTATTCAGCGAACAGCGGGTGGTCTGTTCCCCGAATACAGCTCCCGGCGGCTCACACGCTAATCAGCCAATCAATGCAGCGCTGGATGAGCCAGTGCGTTGTGAAGACGGTATTTATGAATTTGCCATTCAATGCCGTGGCTCACCCAATCAATGTAACGTTGGATGAGCCAATCACAGCCATCGCATTGGTTCATCCAACGCTGCATTGATTGGCTGAGCAGCGCTGATGAACCAATCAGAGCCATCGGTTCCTGGAGGTGGGATTTATGAATGCAGGAACCAGGAAGTGATCTTCTGTGGATAAAACGAGGATGACAGGATGCCCGATGGGAGAGCAGCAGGAGGACCCGGACCAAGCCTTTTAGGTAAGTATTCCCGTTTTTTTATGGAGTGCAGCTAGGGCTTAGTTTTGGGGTAGGGCTTAACCTTCTCGCCATTAAAAAACTAGAATTTATCACACAATTTTATTGCAGACAGCAGCGATGCAATGTGCAATTTTTCACACAAAATTGTGGGGACAAAGCTACGATATCGCCGTGATTTTGCAGCAGCGATATCGCTGTCGCCAATGTGAAAGAAGCCTTAGAGCTCATGTCCACGGGCAAAATAAGAATTAAAATCCGCAGCGGATTTTAACTCTTCTCCTGCCCGCGGATCCGCACCCCATAGGGATGCATTGACCACCCGCGGGTAGATAAATACCCGCGGATGGTCAATAAAAAGGATTTTTAAAAAAATGGAGCATGAAAAAATCTGGACCATGCTCCATTTTCATGCGGGTCTCCCGCGGGGACGGCTCCCGCGGGCTTCTATTGAAGCCTATGGAAGCCGTCCGGATCCGCGGGAAACAAAAATCGGGATTTACTCACCCGCTCCGTTTCTTCTCTTCGCGCGGCGCCATCTTCTCTCCTTCGCGGCCGGATCTTTTTTCTTCGGGACGGCGCATGCGCGGGGCACGTCACCGACGTCATCATGCGCATCCGCCGAGCCGAAGAAAGAAGATCCGGCCGCGACGCACAGAAGATGACGCCGCAGCGAAGAGAAGAAACGGAGCGGATGGGAGGTGAGTTTATTCTTATTTTCAGCGCTCATGTCCCCGTGGACATGAGGCCTAAGTCATTTACATTCAGTGGTACAGTTAATGTGAATAACTAAACGATTTACGAACAAAAGTGCGAACAATTTATCTGCCTGTATAAACAGGCTTCATGAGCGAACAAGCGAACTCTGTCATCGTTCACTTATGCAATCGTGACAAAGATTTATCACTTCATGTAAAAGGAGCCTAACATGATTAACCCTTTGCAATTCAATTTTGGATTCAGGGTTTCCTAGGGGGCTTTCTCTTATTGCCATTATACAATGGCGCCATCTGCTGGCTAGAGCCAGTACTATGGTATGTAACATGCTGGAGAGGCCCCCAACAACAGAGCGGCCAGTAATATACAGTAAGAATACCCTGCCGGACATCTTCTCATATCGGAGCTGTACAGCCTTCAATCAGAATGTCTGAAGACATTAGACAGTGGATTGGAAAGGGTTAACAGCAGTGTCAGACTTAGGCCAGGCTCCCACGGGTGTATTTGAATTGCGTGTGTACGGCGTTTTGCATGAACCGATAGAGAACAAAAGGGCCATATTGCGTGTAATAGGCGGTAAAACACAACATGCTGTTATTTTTCATTGGTGTATTAGAAGCAAGGAAAAAACACTAGTGTGAGTGCAACAGCAAAAATCAATATATTTGAATGGCTACGATGTACCACATATTACACGAGAGTAAAAAAGAATGCAGCGTGTTTTATTTTAATGCGGGGGTGGGAGCTCAGCACAGTCGTTCCAACCCCATCCAGCCTTCCCCCCTTGCTGAGAGTCAGCAAGGGGGCGGAAAGAGGGAGGCAGCTTAGCAGAGCTAAACTGTCTCCCCCCGCTCAACAGCATTGTGGGCTTGACATGTATGTGCCAGGCGCGGGCAGTCTGAACGTGCACGCAAATGTTAGTTTTGTGTGCCCGTTCATGCGTTTTTATGGTGCCGGCGGGCGAACGTAAAAACGCTGACACCTGTATGAAAGAGCCCTAACTGAAACTCTTTTCCCCAATTAACTCATGGAGAAGTAATTAACACAGCAGCTCACTACTTTTTTCTCCCTGCACTGTGGATGTTTACTCAATAAAAGACATAGTTTAGTTACATTGTGTCAGTATATAATTGCGCAATAGATAATAATCAGACCACATTATTAGTACTCAATGCAGAAATCCAGGTTACTTCAAAGGTATCATTTAGTTTTTCTTCCAACTGTTTATTAAAGGGGCTTTCCAGTTTGATTATGCAATGTAAAACTTTGTAAATGTATAACAAATATGAACCAGTATGTGCCTTTTTAAATAAATATATAGTTTAGGAAATTCTAGTTGCCCAACTCCTGATGCAGGTCCCCTATTCCCATTAACACCAAGTTTCACTGTCGGGATGATATGGATATGTCCTTAAATGCTCTAAATTCCATATACCAAAGATAATGGAGTTTGTGTTGTAAAAAAGTTCCACAGCGCCTTACACCAAATAACATGGCAGCCATCCAGATGTTTTCTTGTCTGTTTTCTGGAGAATTGATGCTACTCTTGGATACAAGTAGTTTCCATCTTGTTATTCCCTAGGGAATTACTTTTACCCCAAGTCTCTTTCTTAATGTGGAGTCATGAACTGACCTTAACTTCAGTTGTTTGTATGTTTTGTAAGATGTTTTGCAACTTTGCTAGATAATGGACTGCTGCACCTTTAGAGTCATTTTAGTTAGAGAGACGGTTCTAATTCTTTTCCATCTACAAATAATGATTCCTGTTGTGGTTTTATAACATCCAAAAACCTTAGGGATCAATTCACACTTATTATATAAAATATGCTACGGTGCTAGCCTTAAAATCTGCAACAAAATCTGCATTTGTTATGGGAATGTGTCGCAGATTTGGCCGCAGACCTCGCATAGTGCAGTGATTGAACTCTGAAAAAATCTGAAAACCTGCATCGTGTAAAACCTCTTGCGTGTAAATCCGGTATGTTCAAATCTCATTCACTTCCATTTTATTGTATTTGTAGAATTTAGATGCAAATCTGTGAGGCCACATGTACAACTATTCCACATTTATGCCCATATACTCTCTATTAGGGCATATAGACATCATAGAGGTGATCTCTTACTCAGAATCCCTTTGTATGAGTCAAAGCAGCTGATGTGTAGGATTTGAGATATCCAAGGATTTCATATGAATGACTGCTATATAATACATCAGCAGCTTACTTTATCATCCCCTAACAAAATCAGCTATTCGCCTAGCATCATGGATTTAAAGGGACAGCCTGTGATGAGACATCCGCTTTAATATGTAAACCAGCTGATATAGGGTCATCGGGTTGTACTTTTTGCCAATATCACCACATTCCTTAAATTAATACATTTAAAGGGGTTGTGCTGACATTGAAAGTTATTTTCTATCCACAGGATAGGCAATAACTTTCTGAGCATGGGGGTTTGACTGCTGGAACTCCCTCCAATTCCAAGAATGGGTTCAAGTACTCCACTATCTTCAGCAGTCCCTTTGAAATGAAAGGAGCGTCAGTTTGCATACTAGACCACTTCTCTATTGATGTAAGGGCCTTTGGTCCTTTTTTAGATTCAATGGGGTTTCCAGAATATGGACCCCCACCAATCAGACAATTATCCCCTATTCTGTGAATGTAGGATAACTTTAAATATAGCCAAATACAGTATAAAGCAGAAAAGAACACTCCTTATTGGTATTCTGGGCACCAAAGAACATGAGTATCAGTAAATAATTGTCCTTATTACATCTATTGATTTTAGGTACATGTTATGTGGCTAATTACTTTATTTTGTAATCGAATGTATCTATCATAACCCATTTATTGCTAACATATGCGTTTACGTTTCTTGAAGCCATGGGCGACTGATATGTTTAAGAATTTCTAGGTCATTGAGATGACACAGAGTTTTTGGAGTGGCGTCTTGTTGCGTTTGTTGCGACCGGCGGACATTTTTGTGTATTGCTAACTAGCGGTTCAGTAAATGTTTGTGACCTTAATCTCCACCTACAGTCCAGATGGATACGGAGGGGTCTGCGTCAGCATTAATGAGCACTAATGAAGCATCCTGTTTGTTTTAGAAGTTGAACTTTCATAGACTCTCCAAGCCTTTCTCTCTCATTAAATGCCAGCTGACTTCTCTACAGAAACATTCCCAGCACTTTGTTTTACACTTGGTCCAGAATGACATTTCTGCTTCCCAGTTACCACAGCAACTGAGTTAATGCAGTGGCCAAATCCCCCAAACAGACAAAAAGAAAGGCACAAAATAGGACCTTTTCCGTAGGAATCATCACATCATGACGTTATCACTTACTGTGTAATTGAATAAGGAAATGACTTATGTCTCCCATGAGCTCTAAGTTACTTTAAAACTGGCACTGCTGGCAATAAAAGCTTATTTACTCCATATTCAGCCAAGTAAATGGGAATTGTTCGTCATTAAACCCGACGTTCTATTTTCAAAAATAGAAATATCACCTTTCCAGTAAATGTGTTGACACATTTAGTGACACTGTTAAATATGTCATGGCGCCACGTACTGACATGAATTGTTTTTTCTAGAACCATTTTAATCCTCTGGTAAAGCTACCAACCATACTGCAGGGACCCAAAAAGGACCAATTGCCTAAAGATTTATCCAGTGTTGTTTGAGTGGTTCAGTCTACAATTCATAGCGGCCCAGCTATACCACTTTAAATAGCATGTAATACTATGTAATAGTTACAGGCGTTAAGAGAAATGTATGAAATTGACAGTAGAAAAAGATCCCCTGGCCCATCTGGTCTGCCCTCATATTATTTCCTTTGTATTTTTCTTAGGCTTGATAAATACTAATGCTAATTACAGTGACTATGCAATACCAGGCATTGTTCACCCATAATAGGGGTTTGAAGGGTCCATAACATAAATCAAATGCCCAAATAACGTTAGATATAGTGAAGCCACATAATCCTAACGAATGACTGATCTAACAGGAGATCCTGCAGGACACGTAGGTGCTGACTTGAAAAAAGGCCATCTTGGGTGAAATTCAAATTAGGAAGCTTAAAGAGGACCTAAGTCCAAGTGGGACAAGTCTGTAAACAGGGAGACACATTAGTCTGCATAGGGGCTGTGGAAAAATGTGTAGCATGTTATAAAATCAAGATTATATGGTATCCCCATTCAAATATTAATATCTGTGAATCCCATTAAACCTAGTGAGATGTCTAGGAGATATGTTCACATGTAGAGATTTGAATTAAAGAGACTATAAACTAAAGTTATGACGTCACAGGAGGTGGGGTGCTGAATCTGGAGATGTCAGTCTTGTGCCTCCCTCACAATTTCCCTGCAAAGCAACCCCTCTCTACATACAGTGAAGTATTTATACACGTCATGGGTGGTATGGCAATGCAAGATTTAGGATAAGGCTTACGAGAGCGTAATTTCACTGCATATTACGCGGTGAATGAAGTTCATGAAAGTACAGTGATTTTCATTGATCCATTCACACTTGCAAATATTCATTGCGTATAATATGCATGCAAAATAAGGACCCAGAATATTTTATTTTGCCGCTTATTGCACGCGATAGGGCCTATTGTATTGCTATTGATACTACTTATCATATTAGCACACCCCAAGGCTAAATAGTAATTAATTCAATTTTGTTCGTAAAGTGTTAACATGGAGTATAAGAGCAGTTGGGAGTCCGCCGTTGTAATCTTAGCTGTGTTTAGTTATTGTATTGTGATCGCCCGTTATCCAAATAAACATCTGGACTCTGTGCGCTCAGCAGGCTTTATATTGTAAAATGTCAAATATCAGTCTATTTAAATCATTCAAACTCGAGGCTCCCACACAGCGTCGCCCCCATCCACCGCCATGTGGTGGTCTCCAATTACAACAAATAATTTGTAAGCAAATAAATATAGAACATGTAGACTTCCTGGGCCATAAGAGATCACCAATGTGGACTACAGCCATCTTTAAGGTGTGCTTCATAGGAAATAGTTTTAGAAATCACCATTGTTTTAACAGAAGACTTATGTTTTCAGGATTCTTATTTGCAGCCAACAATTCCAATAACATAATGCAAAAAATGTGATGGCATCTGCTGGGGTCAGGTATAACCCACTTTGTTCTTCCATTATAAAAAGTCCAAAATTTTGACTCTGACTGGGTCTTGGTCAAGTATATCAGAATGTAGACAAATACATAATACATGGTAACTAGAGATGAGCGAGCATACTTGCTAAGGCTAACTACTCAAGTGAGTAGTGCCTTAGTCGAGTACCTGCCTGCTCATCTCTAAAGATTTGGGTGCTGGCACGGGTGACAGGTGAGTTGCGGGAGTGAGCAGTGGGGAGCGGGGGGGGGGGGGGGGGGAGGGAGAGAGGGATCTCCCCTCCGTTCCTCCCCGCTCTCCCCGCCTGCCGCCGGCAGCCGAATCTTTAGAGACGAGCGGGCAGATACTCGACTAAGGCACTACTCGCTCGAGTAGTTAGCCTTAGCGAGTATACTCGCTCATCTCTAATGGTAACCCAAAAAATGTACACACACTTCAACATAAAAAAGATCTGCATAAAAGCGTTATTACTAGGTTTATATAGACATCAAAGAGTAGCTGTAAGTCATGTTGACGTCTGCCATCACATTAGGTGCTGAAAGTGGTCACTATAGATGAACGAGCGTACTCGCTAAGGCAAACTACTCGAGCGAGTAATGCCTTATGCGAGTACCTGCCCGCTCGTCTCAAAAGATTCGGGTGCCGGCGGTGGAGGGCGGAGAGTTGCGGGAGAGAGTGAGAGAGATCTCCCCCCTGTTCCTCCCTGCTCTCCCTGGCACTCCCCGCCCCCCGCCGGCACCCGAATCTTTTGAGACGAGCGGGCAGGTACTCGCATAAGGCACTACTCACTCGAGTAGTTTGCCTTAGCGAGTACGCTCGCTCATATCTAGTGGTCACCATTCACATCTAGACACTTCTGATTTTGGAGAACTACTGCTTGGACAACACTGGTTACAGTATCCACAGGGACTGTCAAGTGTTCCTCCACTATTTTATTTGACTCTCCTGATGGCCACATGGTGACTTCAGTAATCATGTGACTATTGGCATCTTTAAAGACAAGCTAATGCTACATAATGCTGCCAATAATTCAATTTAGATTTCAAAACTCTGCATAGATAACCCTTTTAAAGTGTGTGTACATTTTTTGGGACACCTTGTGTATATATAGTCATAATACAAGTAATACACCTACCATTAAATAACTCCAACTATTAGGGGTGTGTATCACTATTTATACACATATAAACGCCATGGGGGGATTTTATTAAGAATATGCAGTAGTTTTATCATCAAAAAGTCACAAATAGGGTTTTACTAAAAAAAAATTTGCAAGCTGTTTTGTATATGCAAACAAACCAGAGAACTGCCAGTGGGACACCAGCTGAAAGAATATTATCAGTGTCGCCTACTGAGAAAATCAGCGTGCAGCGCTGATAAGAGTCATCGGTGATTTCTAGTTTGCTAGAAATCACCGATGAATGACTAGTGCACGATGGCCGCGCGTTTAGACGCAACGATTATCGTCTTTTGCGAGAATTTTGAGCAGTAATCGTTGTGTCTAAATGGGCTTTTACAGAGGAATGATCAACGCTGAGTGAATGGAGGTGAAGTGGGTCAGAGAACATTACGGCGCACCCGTCTCCATTCACACTAAGCAGGCAGTCATCAATGAACTGCCTGTTTACACGGACTGATCGTCATTTAGTTTTTCTGCATGCATAAACCGAAGGACGAATGATTTCACCGTTCAGTCGTGCATGCAGTTACATTGAACGATAAGCATTCAGATTTTCGCTGCATTTCGGGAATCCGAAAAATTATCGGTCTATGTGAAAGGGCCCTAATTAGTAGCTGGTCATGCATACTATAGGGCTAAAGAGATGCAGCTCTGAACTACTACACAACTACCTCCTGCAGCAATGCACATATGGAGAGAAGCCATTAAACGAATCTCTAAGTTAGTTCTCAGAACCTTTGCAGTCACCTCATTAATCAGGTTATATTTTTGCACAAAACATTTACCACTAAAAAAAGAAAACAGGAGTTGCTAAATGTTTCTTAAATATCAGAGTTGTGCAAGCAAGACACATCTCAGCGATAAACAGCTTGCTGAGCACATTGTGTACTGACTGCACAAAGCCGTATATTCTCCAAACCCTTTCTGCTCCCTTATATCCGGGCCTTCTGAACATGATTCCTGTACCATAAGTGACTGCAGGCTAATACTGGGATGGAATGTCAGGAATTAATCTTCTTTCGGTATCCGGTACAATGTTGTAATATGCAAAACAAACAGATATTAGAACAGACAAAACTCTTCAGTGTCTGCAGCGATCTATTTATGTAGCTCTACAAAGTACAAGGGGTACCAATAACAATAGTAGTGGGGAACATTTATGATGAGCAGTGCACAAGATTGTTATCTACAGCTGTGAGCTAGTCGGCTACACTGGCTTAAACCAGAAATGTCTAATTTGATGCAGAGGTTGCTCATGTTCTTTTGGAAATGTTCCTTTAAGGGTTCATGCCCACGGGTGTATGCGTAAAACGCTGCGGGTCTCCGCGCAGAGTTGTACATGTTTTGCAGCTATACCCCCTGTTGGCAGAGACAGCGTATGCCCGCGTATCACACGAACATAGACACGTGCAGTGTGACTTTTTTTTAATTCCCCGCTCTTTTTTAGAAGGGGGATGCGTATGGAAATGCTGCCCATATGCAATATATTATGTATGGACAGCGTATCATATGCAACCCATACAAGTGTATAGGAATCATGTACATACGTATTGATAAGCAGAGTACACACGCAGGTGTGCATGGATCAATAAAAGTCCATTGATTTTCATTAACTCCATTCCCTGTGTATCACGCGTCCATGCAGCGCACACGAGATATGCGGTGAAAACACAGTCAGGGACATATGCCCTAAGAATTCAATAATACCGTAATGTGAAGCTTTGATTAAGGATCAAAAAGTGTATTCAGCCTCAGCAGAACACATTTAAAATGCTATTTAAATAACCAGGTCCTAGATTTTTCATATACAGGGTGATTCAAAAAGTATAGTACAAAAGTAAGTTGATTTATTCATACATGAAATGAAATACAGCAGCCAGAAAGAGCTTTGTTGTGGACGCGACTGGTGACGTCAAGTCGGTAGTCTAGTTCTGCCCAGCATATCCTCTGCTACCGATTTCACTGCAGCGCAGATGTGGTGTTTTAGGTCATCTAGGGCAGGGGTCCCCAATCTTTTTTACACCAGGGACCGGCTTCAAGTAAGACCATTTTTCCATGGCCCGGCAGGGTGGGGTGGAGCTTTGGTCATATGGGAGCGAGGTTATGTGGGGGTTGCAGCGTAATACACCAAACAGCGCTGTAGACCGGGGGATGCTGGCGGGACCTCGGTGTACAGCGCTGTAGACCAGGTCCCTGCCAGGAGCCGCGTCACTGAGGCCAGCCTTCCGCAGAGCAGTACTGTTGTATTATGTCTCCACTGCAAGTATAGGTTGAGACCTAGTCATGGGCTGTATGCGCCCAGTGTATGCCCCCACACGCTGCTGATAGGCTGCCTGCAGGAAGGTCCTAGCAGCGTGTGGATTTAGTTTTGCCTGGGATGGAGGGTTAGGGTTTGTTTCAGGTTAGGGCTTACATAATTAGCAGTAAATGCTTGCATGTGAGATCCGGGCGGCATTTACATGGAAGTATTATCAGCTAATAATGTAAGCCTAACATTGAAAGTAACCCTATCCGTAACCCTCCATCCCAGCCCGAAGTCATTACCCATGCTGCTAGGCACTTGCCCCAACTCCCCTCCAGCATTTCACCCCCCCCCCCACAACCACAGCAAAGGTTTTACTACTGACGCGGCACTTTATCCAGCGAGGCAGAGACAGCGTCCCACAGTCAACAGAGTGAGTGACAGCAGCAGAGAAAGGAGACCGGCAGGAGGCCGGCAGTCATCGCAGTGCAGGACGAGCAAGTGGTGAGTGACAGCAGTGGAGAAGGGAGACCAGCAGGAGGACGGGAGCCAGCGCAGGACGATCAACCAGAACGGTGAGTGACAGCACACCAGAGAGAGGGCAAGGACAGAAGGCAGCCGTGCAGCCAATCAGCGAGTGGGGGTGTCACGTAGCTGTCAAGCAGGCTTACCCTTGTCGACACCCACCACTTCCGGTGTTGACAAGGTACAACAGTACTGTGCAGAGCACACTGTCAGCGTTTAGTGCTGGTCTGTGGCGGCGCCGCGGACCAACAAAAAACCTCCAACGGCCCAGTCCTGATCTAGGGTCACCAATAACGCCCATATCAAACATCTATGGGGTGCAATAAAAACTTGAAGAGTTCTTTTACCTCTTCATGTCATTCTGGCTGTTGGATGTCAGTTCATGAAGGAATAGATTCACTTAGTTTTGTACCATTCTTTTTGAATCACCCCGTATTTTGTTCAAATCAAAGCCTACGGTCATATTTTTCAAAATTGTCACTATGGAGGCATGCCTTGTAGACGAGATTCCACAGCTTTTCAGTCCATTCAGTGAGTGCTACAGAACAAAGTCACACTGAGGCTCTATGGGAGGTGAATAGACTAGTATAAAACTAGAGCTTTAACCCATATTGCAGAGTAACGATATTGCGTGCAGAAGAAATCATACATGAGCCCTTTAGCATGAGGGAGCTTAAAAGGTTCCCTTTCCCATACGAGGAATCTAGTATAATAGATGACACATGACTGTTGGGGGCGCTGCTGCTGGTTTTGCACTTGGGCCCAAGATCTTTGAGTTACTCTCTGCCTTGGGAAATTAAAGTTGTAATCAGCTTGGTGTCGTCAACAATTTGTATTTATACATCTCCCATACAGAACATGCTCTCCTCGGGTGGCTTTACACAGGATGACTATCATCCGACTAGCCGCCTGAAAGGATGTATGTAAACGACAGTCGTTCCATGTAAATATGGCCACCAGAGTGATAAGCAATAATTTCTTACTAATCGCTAGTTGGTTTGTTTCAGCTCACCTAAAGAATAGTTGCTGGTTGAACAAAAGTCCCAGTCATTCATATCTGAATAAACAATTTGGCATGGACATCCGCCCTACAAACCATACCTAAGCAAACAATTAATGAACAATAAGTGCTCTGTGTAAAAGCTTTCTAACACTTCAGTGACTTTTCTGAATGACTGAACAATAGTTGTTCAGTGTACAGGTAGCCTTACTTTTCTGGATTGTCAGGGCTCCTCCCAATATATAGGAATTCTCCCTGTTTTTCAGCGAAGCAGTCAGGAAGTGCTTGCTGCTTAGTGCTTATGCATTTATATTATATATGTAGTGAGCTCTCGTTTGTGGTGGCTATAGACAGATAAAATGGTATCATTTAAAGGGCTGTCTGGACAAGTCATCAGTAATTGATCAATGGGGATTCACCACTCAGGACCCCCTGTCCATCAGCTAGTCGGCCCAATGGCAGTGTAGCGGGCCATACATCGTCATCATCATTACTGATCAAAGGAGGAAATGGGAGCACTGGCTTTACTCCCATTAAAATGAATTGGAGTTCCTCGCTCCTATTACACTTCCTGCTCCTCTCATAGTCAGGACATCCTGTAATAGGTGCGCGGTGCTCCTATTGATTTCAATGAGAAGGAAGCCAGCGCTCCCACTTTCTGCCATGGTCACTGATGACAACGTCCAGCCTGCTGCACTGAAAGTGAGCCAGGCGATCTAATAGACAGGTATCCCAAGTGGTGGACTCCCATCGATCGACTACTGATGACCTATCCAGAGGATGAATCAGTTGAAAAGAGCCCAGACTATCCCTTTAATTCTACAAGTGTGTGAATAGGAGAACAATATTGGCACTCTTCGTAAGAGGGGCAAACCAGTTGCTCTGCTCAAGTGGAGCACTCTGTTGGAGGCACTTAGCTGGTGTTACCTTTTGGGTCATTATTTCAGAGGGGCACTGTGCTGGTACCGTTAATGGGGTCATTTTGAAGGTGCTGTTAATGGCTGTTGTTATGGGAGCATGGCCTGTACTTGTGGATGTAGGTTGTGGAGGGCCATGATAGTAACATTTCAGTGCATGAAAGTGAATACATATTTAACACGTATGACTTTCAGGGCTATAGTGTTCAAGCTTTGGTGGTGTAATGGTGTCCAATCACTTTAAGAAAAAGACTGTCATAATCAAAACAATAAAGAAAGTTCTGAGGTTTATGACTATAAAACAACAATTCAATAACTTTTATGAGAGTGCTGGGAAGTCAACATGTCACATTCTTTATTTAAGTAACCTACATTTAGGTCCATTAGTAACTTCACCTACTTGGACACTTCTATTTTAGACGTGTCATTTTATTACTTCCGTCCTCTCATTTGGTTAACTTAAATTGGTCTTTTAGTAAATAGAATTCAACATGTATCATAGCCAAACGATGATTCAGAGTTAGGCCGCCTGCACACGGGCGGAAATCCCGCGGCGGGATTTCCCGCGGGATTTCTGCCGCTCAAAGCCTGCATAGGAGTGCATTACAATACGCACTCCTATGCAGACGGCCGCGGTTTGGCCGCGTGAAATGTCGCGCGGCAAACAAACCGCGGCATGTCCTATTTTTGTGCGGGCCTCGCAGAGCCTCGCACAGATACGTCACTTACCCGGCCGCCGGCTCCGGTCTGCACATGCGCCGGCTGCCTGTCAGCCGGCACATGAAAGAGCCGGAGCCGCAGGGTGCGGGTGAGTACGCGCTCCTCCCTGCAGGCGCTCGGGTCAGGTCCTGTGGCGAGAATTCTCGCCGCCGGATCCGACCCGCCCGTCTGCAGGCGGCCCTACTGGCACGCGGTACTTCGTTACGTTTGATGTGTTGCTTTTTTTCTATTTTTTAACAATCCCTAATGTTTGTTGTGTTACACTTGCAGGCTTGTTCTATTAGTACAAAATATTGAAAGAGCAAATAAACTGTGGCACAAAACATTTTCTTAATCCATTAGGAGTCAGGTTATACACTAACTAGGGATTTGCAAAACATTTCCACAGCCTGGAGGATTATGTCTATCTAGTTTTCTGGTGTTCAGAACACCCTGTGCCACCATAAACAGAAACCTATAGTAAACTACATGACCAAGATTTTGTGGCTATCTTGGCAGCAGATGTGGATCCGTTGTGTCTCAGAACTGATTGGACTTATGGCTAGATCCAGGGAAAACACCTGGGGTTCCTTGGTTTTCACCCTACTAAATGGGATCTGGTCTTCTCTGCAAGGACCCCCCTAACTGTTACCTCAGTCTCAGTTAGGAGGCAGCTGATGCACTAGTTCAGGCTTTCTGTAATGTGGTACTGGAGGGTTTAAGAAGAGACAGTCATAGAACAGAGCCAGTGTCAGGGCAGGCAGAATACTTTCACAACATATATCAGGCCAAGGATCAGGATAGGCAGCTAACAAAGGAAAGGGTAGTCAAATAGCTAGTGAGGGTCAGGATTGGAGAGGTCAGGAAAGCGGAGTGCTTCAGGTACTGACCATATTGGGATAAACGCAATATTAATTCCTCTGTTTTGCAGTAAGATGTTTAACAAACACATATGGATATGTGTTATGGCCACTAGTCATGACTGGCAGTGTCCCCTACTTCCTCCTGCCATCCGGCGGGGCTAGTGCTGTATCTCCCGTGTTGTCTGTGGCAGACACCATCTCCTGTCAGTTTTCTGTTCTCCATAGGATGCCCACATGTGCCTGGGTAACGTCTTTAAGGGCCAGTGTTTACACCCAGCGTTCCAGTCCCCAACCAATCCTGACATGTCCTGGGCTCTTTAGGGCTACTCTGCACATCACCAGGTGCCCGAGCACCTCTAGAACAGTTTCTATACTGTGTGAAGGTGCAAGTTTGTTTCTGCCTAATCTCCTGGTATTGATCTGTGCCTGAAGTATTCAGCTTTCCTGACCTCTCCAATCCTGACCTTCACTCGCTATTTGACTCTGTTTAGACCAGTTAAGTTTTTCCAAACCAAACTTGATAAACTATTTTTTAACTATATGCACAGGGGCACAGTCATGCTGCAACAGAAACAGGCTTTCCACAAGTTGTTGCCACAAAGTTGGAAATGCATGTTGTTAACATGACTGGCTGCAGGTATTCCTGTGGGCGTGTCATATGATGCTCCGGCGCGTCATACGCTGTACTGCGCATGCATGCCAGCATGGGATGTGGGACATCGGACAGCGGATCCGGAAGTGTGTATGGGGTCTCTGGGGGGGGGGGGGCACCGTGACAGACTCCGTTGCAGAATTCCGCTTGCGGAGCCCGCCATGGCCGTGGGCACTAGGTCTAAAATAAGTTACAGACTACAAACCAAATGTGTTACAGAAATGACCCTAAGGTCTCATGCCCACGGCCGTGTCGGACTCTGCCAGCGAAATATCGCAGCAGAGTCTGACACAGCACCCCCCAAAGACCCCATATTCACCTCTCCGGATCCGCCGCACGAGTCCCACCTGGCAAGCCGGTGCGCATGCGCAGTAAGCACATGATGCGCCGGCAGTGGGCGATGACACAACCGGCGGTGGGCGATGATGCATAATCCCGCGATACGTCCACTGTGCTCACAGCGGAAGTATCTTGTGACGGACAGCTTCCATTGACTTAAATGGTAGCCGGACACGCGTTTTCCTGCAGCATTTAGAGCATCCCGCTCTTTTTTTCACGCTGCGGAATTCTGCGGTAGGATTCCATAGTGTGAACATTGAGCTATTAGGCTCAATAGAACCTAATTGCTGTGGGATAATGCCGCAGATTTCCGCTGTGTGAAACGCAGCAGAAATCCGTCTGTGGGCATTAGCCCTAAATGTCTAAGGAGAACTCAGTTTGCTATTTAAGTAACTTATAGTAATTCAGTCTGGTACTTAAAGTCAAACTTTAGATCAACAATTTTTAGACATAGGATATTCATCTGTGGCTTACATCTCCTGGTAGGTGTAACATAGACGGGACGGGATGCGTTTGACCAATTTATTGTATTGTTTCCCTTTTGTAGCCACTCATCTCTGTTATTTTTACAAATTGAACATGCATGTTTGACTGCATATATATTGGGAGAATTGGCCAGAAAATGTCTATGACCAACTATAGTTTTTAAGGGTTAAGCATGCAAAGAAGCCCATTAGGCTGGCAAAGTACACATTGTCTGTGTTGGCTTACATACAGTCTATCCCTTGGTCTGTGTAAAGAAGAGACAACTATTTAACAAGAGGTAAAATCTAATACACTTCTCCTTCCAGCTAATGTACCTTTTTACGCCAAACTTCTGCAACGCTGTTGGAATTCCCTGAAACTAGTCAAGATCTGCAGTTAATATACAACTTTTTCCTGTTGCTTCGCACACTCCCTTTGCTTCGGGTAGTGCCATTGTTTATCTGGCCTTTGTTATGCTCTGGTTGTTCAGTGAACGTTTGTTCATTAAAATAAAATGATTTGCTTTCGCCGTGAAAAAGTAATTACTGTCTGGAAAACCCAATCCAATCTAAAAACTGTATGTGGAACTTAATTTAGAATGAGGAGGGCAGACTGGGCACCTTGGATCAGTTTAACACTGGCATTTAATGAGTTCAACTGTTCTCAGTTCAATGGATTCTAAGAGAAACACATCTGTCTGGTTGCATTGACCAGGCGTAATGAGATAATCCTGTATTCTCAGTTTGGGAGCATCTCTAAGGAAACACATCACAATAATAAAGCTAGTGCAATTTTTCATGGTGTTAGAAAACGAATCAAACGACTACATATTTTCCAGACCGGGAGATGTCAAAGAATACAACGAAGCATTCAGCAAATTTTTCTCTTGCTTGTTTTGTTAATGAGGGAACAGAATGGTGCAATACCCATAGAAACCTTTCATCAACTAAAGGGTTTTCTCCTTCTGATCAGCTGATTCATCTACAAGATATGAATGTTTTTTCAGACAGTTTCTTAATTTTCTTACATACAGATTTTTCTTAAAGGGGAAATTTACTTTTCTCAGTTGTCCAATTTCAAGTGAATAAAGATGAATACAAAGCAGGCAAAACAATAATAAGGGCTTATTCAGACGTGCGTATATCGGGCTTTTCACGCCCAGCCGATATACACTGTCCTTTTCTGCAAGGGGAGGAGGCAAGCCTAGCCGGGAGCAGTGCACTGATCTGCAGCCCCCTCTCCGCCCCTTTCCACTGTTTGCAATGGGAGGGGGCGGAACTTAGCTCCACCCCCGTCCCACCCATTGCAAGCAGTGGCAAGGGACAGAGAGAGGACAGAGAGGGGGCGGGAGCTCATTGCTCCCGGCCAGGCCCGCCTCCTCCCCTTGCAGAGAGGGGCAGCGTATATCGGCCGGACGTGAAAACCCGACCGATATACGCCTGTCTGAATAAGCCCTAAGGCTGTATTTACACAGGCGATCTTCTAGTTTGAGTTTTGTGCATTGCAAGACACACAAACCTCGCGTGAAGATAGAACACATTATTTTTAATGGGTCTATTTAGATGTGCAATTTTTCTCTCACAGTGTTGCTTCGAGATACAGAAGTTGCAGCATGTCCTACTTTTCTGCAATTCCACAGAAAACACACCCACTATATTTTATTGGTGACTTAAAAAAAAAATTGTACTTCCGTGTACAGTTTCACGCAAATGCAATGCAGTTTCTAAATTTTTCTATTGAAAAAGCAAAACGCATCACACTCGTGGGCAAAACCGTGGGTTTAAGAATGTGATATTGGTCTGAGGTCTTGGACTGATATCACACTCACCCATATAAATGCACCCCAGATTTACCCTAACATTCTAAATCTGCAGTGTTTCTACACTTTGATAATGATTTGGGACACAGACATAATGTTTTTGCTTTCTGATCTACGCTATACAACCAAAAGGATTTGGACACCCCTATCAGTAGAATGGATAATGTCTTATTAGCATGTAACATATCCTAAAACCATGCTACATAAGATGCAGACCCTTGGAGGCGTCAACTATAATGTGTTTTGCTTTGCTTCTCTTTACATGACTTGCTCCAAGGAACTTACTGTAAGGACTGGCGGTTCGCAGGTCCGTCGTGCCCGCACCGCCGGTCCTGTCACACATGCGGCTGCTGTGCGGTGCAGGGAGGCCCGGTCCTCGTCACCTCCCCTGGCCGCTGAGCTCCTCCTCGCCGCCGGGTTGCTAGGGACGCGGTGGGTGTTGCCCCGCGTCGTGTCCTCGGTATTATGTCAACCAGACATGTGTCTCCTTCCCTGCCTCCTGCAGGGCGGGTCCCCCAGTGCTGCTGGGTGCACTCAGCTGCTGTCAGGCTCCCCGCCCCAATCAGCTGCTGAGGCGGGAGCTCTGACAGCATTTAAACCTGCTTGTGTCTGCAGACCAGTGCCAGTGTTAGTTTGGTTCTCCTGCTACACCAGCGTACTTCCTGTTTTTGACTCCTGTTATTGACCCTCTGCTTTTGACCTGACGTTGCCTTTGCCTGACCCTCTTGTACCGCGTACCCTCTTGTTGCTGATCCGGATTGTCTGACTCTCCTTGCTGTTGTTTGTTCCAGTGTCTGTCTGTTTGTTAGTCCCAGTGTTCCCCTTCCCTAGTGAGTGTAGGGACTGTCGCCCAGTTGTCTCCCTGGGGCTTAGCCCAGGGGGGCAAGTAGGTAGGGACAGGGGTTGCGGGTATTTTCAGGGACTTCCAGTTTCCCGGACCCCGAGTCCTGACACTTACAGAGTTGACATGTGGTATCATTGCTGGTTGTCACATTAGTGGACTAGTGGTTCGTGACATTTTCGCTAAAACCCAGGTCATCAGATCAACTGTGATTTACATAATCATAAGGTGGGGGAATCGGGAATGTCTCACACTTAAACCAAGAACTGGATGACCCAAAAGATTAGCAGAAATAGACAAACAACCACTGGGAGAAATTGTTCGCAAAGCTCGCTTTTTTACTATCCAGGAGCACCCTGTGAATCTGTAAGCGAATGGAAACCAAGTCAGTGTTGGGACCGTATG